>NC_083802.1:11473437-13873437 GCF_015708825.2 Lethenteron reissneri
ACACACCCGTTCGCCCGTGACGATGTGCAGACAACGCAGATTATACCACAGACAGATGGAGAACCAAGGCACTTCAAACGCAAAGAACAAACTTTAGCTAAATGACGAATACAAAAGTAACCAAAACAAAACCCTGGGATGGTTTATGTTAAAACGTGCTATTGTTGTGTAGTCATATATCATTATTGTTAATCTTAGAAGATCTGACCCAGAGGTACCATAATCATCATTATTCCCTATTCCGCGTGGCCCACGGGAGGTTTAAGCACCTGCTGCTGTCAGGCCATGAGGCACTCGTCCGTTGTTCGTGATTCCACCCAGAGGATTCTAGGAGTTTGCTGGTCTCTGGCTTCAAGGGCACACAATCGTTGCCTGGGGGTCATCTCAGCCTATCGGACCCGGAGCTGATCCTCGAATAAACCTGCAGCAAATCCCCTAAAGATTCGTGCACCGCAGATCACGTAACTAATTTGTGAATTGTAGTTTTAACAGTGCAATTACTTTTGCTCAAAATGGTGCTAATTATGTCTTTTCTTGGAATTCTCATATGACTTTGTTCTTTTTCACAAATCTGGCACACATCTGAATCAAGGTGCCACTCAAAGAGACTACCTTTGTGCATTTGGTGTAGATGACTTCAATGGGGAGACATGCTTATATGGCCTCGTACCTAAACACAGCAATGAAAATGCCCCTGGGTACAGAAGCAATCTTTTTCACAGCAAGGAACATCACTAATCTATAAAGCTTACCCGCCCCGCTCAATAATTTATTTAGATTTTTAAATTACCTCAAATTGTAACAAATTATATTTTACACAGGCCATTTAGAAGTAATAAAATTGTCATTTTTTTTATCGTACAACAAAACCATTTTGAGTGGTGTAGTTTAAGAACTATGGTGTTTAGCACTTCACGTTCTCAGCATTAAAAATATAAACAAAAAGATTTAACATTTTGTGATATGGCTGCATTATTTAGCAGGCGTTTGTGTTTACCGGGGTTTTGTTTGTGTATTTAGCGATAGCTTTAGATGGATTCCCTTTGAACGCAGGTCTGTAGGAATATATCTCATTCACAATGAATGTGGCCAAATGTGGCAAAGAAACAACCATTAAAATGTGTTTTTTTCTGCTTCCTGTTCAACTAGTGAATCGCTGTGTTTTGTTTCAACCGAGCAGATCTAAAATTAGCAGCACGGCCTGCCTGGAGTTTCCTTGCCTCACCATTTGGAAGTAGTCGTGTGTCAGTGCACATGTGTGCCGCCCATAGACGCGTGTGCACGTGTGTGTGTCACGCACTGGAAAGTTGTCTTGTAGAGGACATTCTCGGTACAACTTAAAAGCGGCAGATCATTGTATTTTCAACAGACAATGCTCTATTTTCTTACGCATTTGCATTTGTATTATTAGCTGAGATGGATGGAAGAAAAAAGACAGAAAGGTCCCCATGAAAGTGAGTTTGTTTTAACTGCCTCTTGCAGACGTGCCTCCGACAGGATTTAATGTAAGCCTTATGCTGCATCCAATTAACTTCTGGCAGCATGTGGGAGTCAGGAAGGAAGAAAGGTACTCCTGGTTGCAATTAACGTCTGGCACAAAAAGGAAGGTAAAAATACGTTGGTCAGTTCCATCCATTCTACTGCTCCTGTTGCAACAGAAAATGTGCTGCTCCTGCATTTTAAACGTTATTACATGCCGAGCTTGCAAATACTCCTGGGCTTCAGGGCTTTCTGATTATTACTTTTACATTTAAATATTTTGTACTTATATATTTCATTTCACAATTTACAGCATAAAATATTCTACAGAGCATCTTGGGGGAGACTTGTATAACCTTCATTATAAGAGAAAGTGTACGGCTGTACAAAGACAATTGCATCAGTGCTATTTCAACACGTCTGATGAATGTTTAAAAACATCTATTAGAGACCATTTTTCAACCCACTGCTGAATGAAGGTCTCCCCATATTGTATCATTCATGGGGAGCAGGGGGTTGACCACACTTCACCACACTGGTGAGTTCACACACAATGGTGAAGGGTCATGTTCAGAACCAGTTCAGATATCATTACTTGCAAATGGTGAGGCAGTGCGGTTACCTATTTAAAGACGGGAAAATATTACTTCTCGTTTCGTGTATTGTTGGGGTAATATAGTCATCTAAAAGTCGAGCTTGCCTGCCTGCTATAACATCTATTCAGTTCCCGTGTAGTAATGCAGTTCAAAAAGTGCCATGTAAAGTACTATACGTTGTCCTGTGGCAACAATCACCTCCCAACACTCTTTGCCATAAATGAGGCCATGCTGGCAGATAATAATTTCCAAAACAAAGTAGTGACCCCCATATAAACGAGGTGTTTTTAATGATAATAATTTGCATGTATTTGTAAGGCACCTTCCACTAATGTGATGGTCAATCCACCGCTAGATGAAGACCTCCAACCAGCCAGGGTGGAGCAGTGGCTCGGTAGTTCGTGTACTGAACTTGGAGACCTGAGTTGAATTCCTGGCCATGCTTCATATCAGTGGCAGGCAGAGGTGGGACAAAGTCATTGTTATGCAAGTCCAAGTCGAGTCTGAAGTCATCAAATTCATGACTCGAGTCTGACTCGAGTCCAAGTCACATGACTCGAGTCCACACCTCAGAGGTGGGACAAAGTCATTGTTATGCAAGTCCAAGTCGAGTCTGAAGTCATCAAATTCATGACTCGAGTCTGACTCGAGTCCAAGTCACATGACTCGAGTCCACACCTCAGGTGGCAGGTGACATGTGCACTAGTCTTGGCATTCCCCCCACCACTACCCCTCCCTCGATACACCGCACCCCACGTCCCTCCTTCACCAACTCACACTGACCAGCGTGAATCATGGTCAAAGAACCCCAGTGTCTGACACAGCATGATGGGAAGACCTCGAACCAAGAGTATGTTCACAAAGGGCTTTGCTCGATAATTATACAAATACAGAGTGCTATTTTGACACTAACATCCCTTGCATCAGCCACTCCTGGCATCCAGCAATTAACAAAACATGCGGGATTTAGACAGCGCAGTCGTTGTTCCTGAAAAGCAGCCGTATCCTGAACCCATTTTCCTGCCAAATAATCCATGAGAGTCATCAACGCGGTTGAGGTCATCGCTTTCGTTGAGCGTGGAGCATTCTTTGCGTCTTGTGGTCGAGATTGCTTACCTGATAAGCTCACTCCTGGCAACTCATGCAGTCTCTCATCAAAAGTTTTATAGACTTGTGGTGGGTGGATATGGAGCACAACCCCCTTACAGCGAGCTGTGCTCACCACAGCTGCACAAACCACAAACAGCCTTCACCATTCAAGCGGTACAGGTGCAGTGCATTCAATGTAAAGGTCAACTCATTCCTTATACCGGGTGTTTATTGTGTCTCGTTCTCCCCGGGATTTGCCTATGGATGCATTATCTACCCAACTCCCACTCTCGTACGTCACGGGCCAAGTAGTCTATACCCCACGGAGTCTTTGTGCGTTTTTAGCCAACAGTGCCGATTTAAAAATATACCGCATCCCTTGCTGGATTTGCTGTGGCCTCTCTGCATATTGGAAGTGGCTTATTATCCGAATGCAAAGTAAGGCATTTTACTGGAGAGGAAAAACGTGCGTGACGAAACGCGCTCGTAAGTAATATTAATTACCACTTGCCAGTAATATTACATTTACTGCAACGTCAATTATGCAACTACAGAAAGTATGCTTAATTAATAGAGGCGTTTTAGGCACGTTGTAAAATTACATTATCCTAATTAATTTCATTATGTCACTTTTTACTGCTTTTCCATTCTATCTAAAGTTAAAATTGCAACAAAAGACTCTCTGGCAAGCCTTCCTGTTCACAAAATATGTCATAAAAGTGGCACGCTGCGTAGCCCTTTGTTATAAAATATATAAACGATCCTGCAAGCGGTCTGTTCAAAAGCCTTTCAAATATCCATTTTCTATAATGACACATTTTTTTGATTTAAAGCTTTCGTGACTGCAGGGATTCATATTCTTGGTTCATTCGGTAAAGTCACGTAGAAGGGAAGTAATAAAATAATAAAAATAAAACATAATAAAATAATTCTCACCGACGTTTCGGCCACAACGCAAGCAGCCGTCCTCAGGTGAAAACCAGGTCTGTCGGGGAGACAGCGTCTGAATGAAACAGCACACGTGCTTGGAGCATATATATAAACCAAGTCTGTCGGGGAGACAGCGTCTGAATGAAACCGCACACGTGCTTGGAGCATATATATAAACCAGGTCTGTCGGGGAGACAGCGTCTGAATGAAACAGCACACGTGCTTGGAGCATATATATAAGCTGAAATGATATATATATAAGCTTATATATATGCTCCAAGCTCGTGTGCTGTTTCATTCAGACGCTGTCTCCCCGACAGACCTGGTTTTCACCTGAGGACGGCTGCTTGCGTTGTGGCCGAAACGTCGTGAGATTTATTTTTATTATGTTTTATTTTTACTATTTTATTACTTCCCTTCTACGTGATGACTTTACCGCAAGAACCAAGAAGATGCCACATTTTTTTTATGCTTCAATTTGTCACTAATCTCCTTTCCCCCACCCCCCTTAAATCGGCGATATGATAACGTCGCGGAGTGTTGGCACAGTGGTTCACAGAGCTCGACATTGCCGGCCAAGTCTCACAACAGTGGTGAGTGACAGGGCACCTCGAGGCATTGTGAAAGGCACCTAATAAGTGTCAATGATTATTACTATTATATCTGAACCACTCCCAGTCCCCCCACTTCACCAGTTTGGTGACGTGAAGCCTCCGTTCTAAAGTGGTTTGACAAAGGGCGGTAAATTATTGTTTAAATGTATTATTATGGTAATACAATGTCAATTCCCAAGCATGCTGCAAACAAGTATTTAATAATAACGTTTTCATTTTTTCCCTTTGATTTTAGTTTTATTTGGTAAATTTAAATGATGGGAAGAATCAGAAATTATCCTTCAGGCAAACTCTGTATGTGAATGATTATATTTAATTTGAAGGAGGTCAAGAGGAAAGGATTACACTAGGGCCATTCCTAGGGGGGAAATCTCAATGTGAATGTATTTCTTACATCAAACCTTGTGCCATGGGTTTTTTTGGAGGGTTTCCAACATTTCTGGGTAAAACATTTTCCCACAGATTTTTTTCCAAGAATTCGACGAGAATTTTTGTCCTCTTTGTCAAAAAAAAATTCCTTTTCATCAAATGTTGAAGCAAGTTAAGTGCGTTCATGTATCACACACATTTCCCATTGTTCAATCGCTTGTAAGCCAGTATAAGCACGATACGTTACTTTGAAATGCAAATTAAAATTGATACTTCTTTGACAACTTTTCAAAAACAACCAAACGAAAAAGGCTATAAAAGGCAACTTTTTTCAAAGTAAAAATCAAGCATGTAGCACGTGTAACAAAAAAAACACAGTGAGAAATGATCAAGTTTCCTTTTTTCTCTGCTTCAGACTGCAGTCGTCTACGCCAAGCGAACCATTCCTCTTTTAACGAACTAAACGTTTCTGGAAAGAATCCTCCCCCTGTGCTGCCTGCTGTGAACCCATCATGACCCCTCCATGGCGGAGGGGTCACATAATCAACAATATGTTGTAGGGAAGTAGGTGGTCTGTGGAAATCCTAACTGCACAAGCTTGGCCAAACTGTGCCACTCATTTGTTCCAAATGAAAGGATTTATTTTTCCTCCCTGCTGCTGCAGAGATAAGTTGACCTTTCAGAATGGCTGCCAGTCAGTGTTGGCCTGACCCCTTGACCTGTGCACCGTAGATTACCCACAAGTCCGGCGACAGCCTTGCCGCATCTAATTGATGGTATCAAAAGCTCTCCTTATATAATTAACTTTCTTTGATCGGACATCTCTTTATTCCATTCGTTATTATGGTGGTCACGTACGGTAGCGGTGCTTTGTGATTGTCATTACAGTGGGCATGCAAACGGAACTTTGTTAAATGAAATGTTAATCCTGTTGGTTACTGACGGACATGTGTTCTTTTCATTTCAAGCAAATTGTCACTGGTTCAAGTACTTTCTTGGTTCCTCTGCTTTATAAATGTGTTGAGTTTTTAATGCTGGTAGAATTTCAAAAGTTTTAATACATATTAACAAATTATATGCTTATAGAATGAACAAGCAATACAATTATCAAAAGTCTTGGTCAGGGCTTTCAAGAATGAGCACAGAGAAAACACAATTGCCCCCCAGGAGTGCACAAAATGGATCTGATATTTGTTAAAGAGCACATGCAACAAAAGAAACTTCACATGGCGCCTTTAACAAAAAATGCGTAGTGTTGGTTTGACCGACTTTCATGGCTACGCATGTTGAAACTTACATGCTGTGTTGTCACAGCTGGCTTGCGCTGTCAATCGGCTTTTCCTCAAACCAGGGAGGCAGTTTGATTGGACGACCATATGTAACTGTAAATTGCTGAGCTAGCCAATGCCACCCAGGTGCGCCAGCATCAACAATACTAGTATGCTAGTTATTTATTCATTATAAAGCTGTACATTTGCTGTGGTACAATTTCACAGAAAGGGTATATTTCGTGAAATAAAGGAGTGGTTCGGAGCATTGGGCAAGTGGGGGGGGAGTGGGAGTCTGGAGCAATTGTTTGGCCCTCAAATCTCAACCCACCCGACCCTCTCCTAACTCACAAACTGGATGAAGGTGATGAATGCTTGAATGGCTAACCCTATTTCCCACTTCTAAAATAATGCAGACCCCAAGGAAGCAACTCCGTCAGCCCTGGGATAGACCCCTCGGCTCAAGAGGCGTGACCTTTCAAATACTGTTTAATAGGTATGCCCCCCCCTCCCCCCCAAAAAAAACGGCAGTTAAACATAAACAAGCATAGATGAATGCAAATCTACATGTTGTCAATAGAAAATACTCACTTTAAATTGGGGTTTGGGTGGTGGTCAAACAACTTTTGAGAATGGCTCTCTATGAAGTGATTTTGTCTGGAAGAATTTTTTCGTGGCCCTGACCCTGTGCCAGACGGGATTTGGTAAACTGACAGGCCAAGAATAAATGAACTAAATGGATTACAGCACCAGGCTTGGCAGTGACCTGTAAGAGTCAAGAATTTTAAGTTTGCACATTGGTTATTTTGCATGGATTCCCACAGGAGGAATTAGGACATGGCAAGACTCAACAGAATGTCTTCCCTGAGGTGGTCAGAGAAGGTCCGTGACGTTACGAGCAAACTGCCTGGATGGCAACGCTATGAAAAAGGTTCAATGGATGGTCGTCAACAAACCGACCTCTGAATTGTGACGCGCAATGAATGCGAAATGTGAAAGAAGAAAACGACAATGTACTTAAAGCCATAATTCTCATTTTCGTTTCAGCTCATCAGGTTTCATTAAAAAATCTAATCAGTAAAAAAAAAGAGAGTCAATGCTAAGTCACGTTTATTTAATGTATAAAAATGTGCCATTACAAATTCGCACGAGAAGCTTCGCTTATTCTACACATTTTCTATCACATAGACATGTATATTTTTGTAACATTGCTAATCAATGTAATAATGTGAAACTGTGTGTAAATTAAAATATAGAAGGCAATTTAAAGTTCATCATGATGAAACGCACTTATAGGACTTGCATGCTGAAGTGATGTTTTAGTGTTCAATGTTAATTGTGACAAAATATTATGGGTCCTATTTGCCAAATTCGCAGTAATCAGTAAGCCGGCAGAATGAGATCCCAGTTAAGCTGCATCTATTATTGAAAAATCATCACCAGCTTTCCACCAACCATAACACACATTTTCTACCTACTTGCCAGATATAATCAGATTACTGTTACCATTTACTGCCAATGAAAGCAGAGGTTATACAAGGTGTTTGAATAAGGTTGACCCGATTTGAAATCGCTATATCTCTGCAACCACGAACCGCCCATGAATGAAACTCTTACCACTTGAAAGGGCGGGGCATAGAGATTCTAATGATGACCGCGAGATGCCTCTCACAGCGCACAAACAGCCCCTAGCCTCAGTCATTCCCAAGATGTTGACCCCGCAACACAAGGGGCGTTTTGCGCTCTGCAGTTCAGCAAGACTGAATCCGTAATTGCGGTGCAGCGTGCGTTTCAACTGCGTTTTGGCATTGATCCGCCAATGTCAAAGAGCATTCGTCGTTGGCACCGACAATTCGAGGAAACGGGCTGTTTATGTAAGGGGAAGAGCACAGGGCGACCACGCACCTCAGAGGAAAACGTGAGAAGAGAAGCGTTTTGGATAAATGTTACTATTGTCTCGATGTTGTCCGTACAGCAGGTGGAGGGCACATAGAACATTTATAAAATGGTTAGTAAAACGTGATAACTCATTAAACCGTTTGTAACTTTTTGTGCCATTGTAACATGTTGCCATCGTGAAATATGCTGCTTTGAAATTGGGTCCATCTTTTTAAACACCCTGTAAGTACTGCAAAAGATGAAAAAAGTCCGACTTTATTATATATATAAGATGTATAATTTGTACGTGTTTCTGTGTCTTTGATAAACGCACATGAACATTTACAAAAATACGGATGCTGATCATACAATATGATATAATAGTTCATGCAAGAACATTCCTCAACGTACATTATAGCCCAGGTGTACCTTGCAAAGGGGACCTGTTGTCTCAAAGGGATATCACCTGATTCTAGATTTGAAGTTTTCGTGACTGCAAGGATTCATACTCTTAGTTCTTTCGGTAAAGTCACGTAGGTAAAAAATGAAATTAAAATTAATAAAAAATAAAACAATAAAAATCACGACATTTCGGATGCAACACAAGCTTCCGTCTTCAGGTGAAACCGTCACAGATAACCACTATATAAGGTACAGATATTTTGCTGTGACGGTTTCACCTGAAGACGGAAGCTTGTGTTGCCTCCGAAAGGTCGTGATTTTTATTGTTTTATTTTTATTAATTTTAATTTCATTTTTTACCTACGTGACTTTACCGAAAGAACTAAGAGTAGGATTTCACCTGGTTAAATCAAGGTTATTGCTGGATGAACATAGCACAGGTTTAGATATCATGTTTAAAGTGTAGAAGAGTAGAGCAAATCACCTTTAGAAAATCTCTCCAGGTGGTCGCTTTTGTGGAGGCACTTACAGCGGCAAGAACGTGAGCAAGCAATTGCGGTGCCGCATCTTTGCTTCATGCCTTTTTTTTACACGTGTTTCGTTTCTGTTGAATGCTGTGATGCATTATTTTGCTGGTAAATATTTGATGTTTAGGCCAGCTATGCCTCTTTAAGGACAACACGGTGAATTCAACTATACCCTGCATTAAAATATTCTGCAATATCAGATTTAGCCTGACTGCATTGCTGGGGCACGGCACGTCAGCAAATACCCACTGAGACCTGAATGGGTCATTCTGGGATGATGAACCCTCATTTGGCCAGTACTGGTGTTGTTGACCACACTGCTGCGCCTGGTACCCATCTTAGGCGAAGCCAACCTTGAGAAAGTCTAGGTCAGATTCAGACACCAACCGGTACTGTTGTGCATTGGCCTCGGACACAAACACAAAGAATCCCCGTATAGCCTGAACAGACTGTTGAGGCAAGTGCTGTTAGCCATCATCTATGAAGGCCGGCACGGTACATGAGGGGGTAGGTGGCCAGCACCGCGCACGGTCAACTTTTGTCTCCCCAGTGGCAATGTTTACACACCATACCAGGTACTCATTTGAGGCTGAGTCGACCTAGGGGAGGCTCAGAACGGGTTCAGATAAGCGTCTCTGGAGTTGGCCGGGAGTAATAATCGAACTCGGGTCGCCGGGTTTGGAGTGCAGCGTGCTAACCACTACACCATTGCTCCCCACTACCCTTGGACACACACACACATGCACAAGTACATGCACATACTTAGGTCCCGGGAGAGTGATAACTCAGGGCAGAACAAAATAAAAAGACCCTTTCTAACCTAAAGCCTCTCCAGCACCCTTACGCCAGGCCCCTAAAACTCCTAGTCCCCAAGTATAATTCTCATGATACTAGTTACGAGCGGCAAGCCAGAAAAACAACACAATCATAATTTGGATAACTATTAACTTACATTTTTGCTAATTAATATTTTTTTTGCTGCATCTGTTTCCACTCATTTCTTTTCATTTAAAAGAAAACGGTAATTTTTTTTTGACACAATAAGAACAATGTGTTTCGCGTGTGTTTTAAGTTCAGTAAAAAAAAAACGCGCACAGGAAAGGGAGATCAGAACTTTGCTCCAAGGGGCGTCAAAAGGCATTGCTCAGTGAAGCATTACATACCGAGAGCATCACCTTGCAACCCCGAGGAGTGCGCGCATGTGTGAGCGGTCACTTTTAAATTTGTATATATATTTATATTTTATGGTAGAGTGGTAGTGTTAGTGGTCAGTGCACTCTGCTACAAACACAGTGACCCGAGTTCGATTCACCCCTTCACGGCGAACCTAAGTGATGAATATCTGAACGAGTGCTGGGCCTCCGCTGAGGTCAACTCAGATTTAAATGAGTATCTGGTGAAGAGAACACATCAGCAATGGGGAGGCAAAGGTGGCTGGGCAAGGTGCTAGCCACCCACTCACACGTGGACCCGTCGAACCTTCATAAGTGCTCACCAACAGAACTTGCACCAAGAGTCTATTAAAGGCTCTAAGGAGGGCCTTTGTCTGTGTCTTTCTGTATACCTGTGTCTGTGGAGACATGTGAATGTCTATAACTGTGTCTATGTAGGTGCTCACTAACAGCACTTTCCCCATTTGTCATTCAAGGCTACAGGGGGATTTTAATCTTTGTGCAGACTCGTGTTGCGTGTGTTTCTCGGCAAAAATGAACAGAAATGAAGCGGCTGCATGAATGTTATTTTTGACGTGCTTCATACTGACTGGTCACGAGCTTCCTTTCAGTCATAACCAACTGTTCACTTTCCATGAAAGCGTTTTTTTTATGTATGTGTGTATGTATATATACCTGGATCTCATAATTGAGCCAGTGGCTTTCTTCATGTTATTGCATTCATTTTGTACAGCGTATGATTGGTCATCCATACCAAGAGTGATTTTTTTCATACGTTGCTCTGAATCCACATATTTATTGGGTTATTTGCCATTCAACATACGTTGCGTGAAAGCTTTCATTTAGAACGCTTTAGACGTGTATAGACACTGCACAGACCCTTTCGCCACCCTACTTCCTAACTGAAATAAAATATTTCATGAGCACCCTTCTCCTGAACTGTTTGTGAGCATCCCCCAAAGCTATCGCTCGACCTTCATTTGGTTCCCACGAATCTAGGAAAAAGATTTCGTCTTAAAGATTTCTACGACGAGGCATGGTGAAGCAATTAAAGGGGCTCCGCTAGAGAGAGCTCTAATATGCCCTTCTCAGCGGTTATGATTGGCCAACTCGTCTCAACGATGGCCAGACTTCTTTAACGAGTCATCTTCTTGGTTCTTTCGGTAAAGTCACGTAGAAGGGAAGTAATAAAATAATAAAAATAAAACATAATAAAATAATTCTCACGACGTTTCGGCCACAACACAAGCAGCCGTCCTCAGGTGAAGACCAGGTCTGTCGAGGCGACAGCGTCTAAATAGACGCTCCAAGCGTGGTGGTGTTTCATTTAGATGCTGTCGCCTCGACAGACGCTCCAAGCGTAGTGGTGTTTCATTTAGATGCTGTCGCCTCCACAGACCTGGTCTTCACCTGAGGACGGCTGCTTGTGTTGTGGCCGAAACGTCGAGAGAATTATTTTATTATGTTTTATTTTTATTATTGTATTACTTCCCTTCTACGTGACTTTACCGAAAGAACCACGAAGATGAATCCCTGCAGTCACGAAAGCTTTAAATCGAAATTCTTTAACGAGGTCACGAGTGCCCACACTTTGCCACACACACACGACGCGCCAACGAAATAACCGTGGCGGAGCAAATTTGACCGCTGGATGGACAAAGGCGGTAGTAGGTATTTAAGATACGTGAGCATCGTTCTTCTTAGAAATTCCGCACCCGGACATGGGACCGTCGATTTCTGTATAGCAATTCCAGAGTGCTAACCATTTCACCATGGCAGCATGCCGAGATACCTATGATGCAGAACCTTTATTGTACGTTCTATTCAACTATTTTAAATACTAAAGTGTATTTTTTTACTTTGACAATGTTTGTAGGGAACGATTTGAAAATTTTAAACAGGATATTAAAAGCATAGACTTGCACCTCGTGCTTTGTATTTGCAAATACTGTGGAGACCTCAAATATGAATGTATTCATTCTATGAGTAGGGACTAAAGCAGTAGTTATTAAATAATCCTAGCATTAGGTCACCACATTTCTCAAAACATTTTTTGCAGCTTTCATGAAATGCCAAAATAAATGTCCTTATGATTTTACCTCTATGGCTTGTTGTTGCTTTGAATCCCGTTGTCAATTGGCTGCTAGATTAAGCCATCTCCAAGCCTCGTCGGTCAATGGAGACCGAAAGTAATGTGTTTGATTTCCCCGAAAGGAGAAAATCACATTGTAGTTTATAACATACTTTATACGATCCTTTTTTCTCACACCTGCAGTTTTTAACATGAATTTAGCGTAACGTAGAGTGCCCAAATGTGTCTTCTGACTGAAAAAGGACACGCGACAATGAATTTACGGACGTGCAATGAATCAAAGGTATGACACTGTGATGAATCCATCTTCGTAAAAAAAATTACCGCAGTTGTAAAACATTGAATAAGCACGTTAATGAAACCTTAGGTAAGAAAATAATACTGGGAAAAGAGTATAAATGGCATCTCTTCAACGTAGAAACAGGTGTATTCTAAAACCTGAACACTGAGCCAATGTGCCATTTTCTTCAAGGGAGCGATTATGGCATCACGGGAAGCAAAGGGCACGAGTGGAGGGGATGCGAGTCAAAGGGAGAGTTTGTCGACTTGTCTCAGGAGCTGTGCAATGTTTTACCTGTGAGCCTCGCTCTCTGTTTGCAAGACCTCACGCCACGCCATGTTCATTGAATGCATCGCTATCCGAGCAGTTTGGAAAAATCACATCCAGCTCGGCTAATTGATATCCATATTGTTTGTCTCGCGGGCACAATTCCGTCTGCAGTCATTTCAGGGTTGTTGGTGAAGAGGTCAAGCCTTTTTGGGGAATTAGAGTTAAGTTAGCAGGTCACGATAGCAGTTTGAAAAAAAATGTTCGGCTCATTTTTTTTTTATCTAAAGCACGCCGCCGCATTAGAATTGAGTTTTAATGTGACTTATTACAAATGCGCGAAGTCACATTACAATGAGCGAGTATGTACCAACGAGGGAGATGGAGTGATGGAATAATTTGACATGCGTAGGCGCTGGGGGTGGATTTGCTACATCTCGGGTTCGTGACAGATGTCGATAGCTTGGTGGAGGCCTTTAGCCAGCAGTGGATTGAACATGAGTGATGATGATGATGATTATTATTACAATGCATATGATTTTAATTTTGCAACGTTGTATACCGTACTGTTATAATATTTGAAGGGCATCATTCATCTTTCGACAGGGCTGTGTTTTGTTATTTAATTTAACCAAAAAAAGTATGACGACATTGCCAAAGCACTAACATTTAATGATTCATGCATGTCACGCGTGTATAGCTGTGTACAATTACAAGGCGCTGACTTAAACCCATACTAAAACCAAAATAGCAGTAACATAAATGTCCATTGCATACGCACATGCGCACAGCCCCGAACAAAGCGGGCACATATACTTTATGTTCCATGGACAAGCGTTGCGTCTTTTTGGAGCACGTCTGCATGGCTTGCGCCCGCAGGCATGCTTCATTGCCCTGCCCTGTTGCTTTGCGCCTCTGTGAAGCATTGTCTGCGAGGCTGAAATAATGACGGTGCGTTGTCTCTTCGTGTTTGGATACACGATGCTGCGTTGAACGGTTGCAGTGACACAGAACAGCCTCGCCACTGTTGACGGTTGTTTCATATCCAACGCGCCGTGGAGTAGTAAACTGATGCGAAAATTATTAGGTTTGCAGGTCACACACACACACAAAAAGACGTCTCTCAAACAACGCAATGCTGTAAGAATCCGTCCGCGCGAGCTCTTCTCCTGTTTGCGTTACATATTTTTGTTCGCAATATGTATCCATTGCATTGATGTAAAAAAAAGATAAATATCGCACTTTTAAGTACGTGAACATTTTTTTTACTGCAAAAGCAACCCTTTCAGTTATTTTTTTTACGACTGAACAAGCAATATATATATTTTTACATGCGGTACATCTGTAGCAGGCACTCTCGCTGCCGACACATCTATCATCAAACGGATGCTGGTTCAGAATAGAAATGCAGTTTATGCAATTTTCTACAGCCGTCTCTGTGTGTCATTTTTATTTGCAGGTATAAATAGCCGTGACCTTTAACAAACAAAGAAAATATATTCCGTGAATATGTTAAAATAAAACGCATTCAAAATCCCAAACGCTTACACCCTTGAGAAACCTCGTGGAAATGATCGTGCAATTGGCATCGCTGTTGAACGTATTTAGTTGAACACTTGGCCAAAAAAAACAACAAAATATCCGTGCCTTCACTAAAGAACTGCTTGAGCAGAGTCATAACGTTACAAATGCCCTGGCCATTGCTGCTCAATAACACCGCGGATGGGGGCGAGGTGGTGGGGGGGGGAGCTCTGAATCGCATCGGCGTCTGCAGCCAAACGCTCGGACAAAAGCGGCGCGAGCGGCGAGAAGGATCGAGGGTGGTGCCGGCAGTGGCGGCTCTGTAGAGCGGTTGACGTCATCCCTCAGTCGAGGGAACAAAGGGAACAGCAGCGCCAGAGGAGAGAGAGATGCGAACGAGCGCGTTTCAGACAGCGCGAGGTGCCCTTGCAACGTCGGTGTCAACCAACCGTGGGGGCACCGTCGGATCGCCAGTGAACTCCTTCCATTCGCAAAACAATGCGGCTGAAACATCAACAATAACAAACATAGTAATGTGTGACAACCCCACTTTAGTGGCACACATTATTGTAAGAAAAAAATAAATCACCCATCTTTGTTTAAAAACATATATACAGGTCTCCTTTGTTTGTGTTTTTGTATAGCCATATTGGTTTATTTAAAGTCTTATCTTGGAAATGGAATTTGTGGTATTTAGGTCTGGTCTCATAACAAGCAGTGTCTGTTAACTTAAAATAAACTCTTCCAGCTGACAGGCTTTAGCTGTAAGCTGACAGATAATCATCACAGCAGGCCGTAGCTTATTTAGGAGTAACAAGCCCCTCCTTACTTCCTTGAAGCGTCACTCACTTGGAATAAAGTGGAAGAGACCTTGGAAATGGTGGAGCGAGAAGCAAGTATTTGAATGTTGAACAGATGACTTTAGTTAGCATAAGAAAGGGAAGGTTTGCGGTCTGATTTTTCCAGGAAGCTACCATTCCAAGAAAATAATATTTACTCAGATATCTGAGTACACAATGCCGAACCGGTATAATGTATTCTAAAGAAACAGTACAATCTTGCTAAAATGCCAGACATGTGGTATAAATATATGTAGATATCGATGTACAAATACGCAGATATAGTCAGTAATATGCACACACCTCTAAATAATCGCACGGGGTTTACCATAGTCTATAAATCATGAAAGAAAACTCGTGTAATAAATGCATTTCAGTAAATTTATCATGCAACAGTGTACAGGAAATGTATTATACACGATGTTTATATACTACATTATGCATATTAATTCAATGGTAAAATAACAATAGGTAAAATATGTTTCATAACGTAGAACAAAGGCTTAACATGTACATGAATATTGCAAACTGTAATTAATGTGCTTTATTACACATTTTAATAAGAAATGAGATTTGTTTTTTACGTATGGAGATTAATAGGTGTTGCAATGAAATATATCACACGTGTGTGCGTCTGATGGAAATATATATCCTTTAACTATAGCTGCTGTTAGCTTTGATCAACGACAACACTTTTTTTTCCAGGACTTATA
Source organism: Lethenteron reissneri (assembly GCF_015708825.2). Lineage (NCBI taxonomy): Eukaryota > Metazoa > Chordata > Hyperoartia > Petromyzontiformes > Petromyzontidae > Lethenteron > Lethenteron reissneri. The sequence goes on from NC_083802.1 coordinate 11,489,474, forward strand.
CGACGACGCAGAGCATTACTTCACAAAACTACGGTTATTAAATTCTTATTAACGAGGAGGTGGTGAGGCGGGGGGGGAAATTTTGTGATTTTAGTTTTTTTAATTGAAAGCGCGTTGTGTTTTTTTGTTGTTCATCCAGTAAATCAAACTAGACACACACGCGCACGCACCCCTTGCTTGCATTGTACCGCCACGTCACACAAAAGCGTAATATGTTTTTGTATCCAGAGTCCAAAAAAAAAACCGCCACGTGAAAAAGCAAAGCCAGAAAACAAGTGGCACCTTTATTCCCCGCCCAAAAAATGTTGTCCATGTGCCCAGGGGTTTCCCACTGGCTTAATAATAAGCGGTCATAAAACACCTGAAGCATATAAGGGAGGGGGGGAGCTGGTGGTGCGGTAACCGTTTTACCCGAATACCTGATGAAGAACTGATTAACTAGCGTGGAGCGTGGAGGTTCAGGAAATGCTATACTCACACAGATCCACTGAGAAACGGCGCACGTGTGAAAATGTCGAAAAGCGGGAGTCAATGGCCTTCCTCGCTCTGAACTAACTCCTGACTGTCGAGCCGAGATTCATGCAAGGAAGTCTTGACTAATCATTAGGCGTCTCGGAATGCGGGTCTCATAAGTCAGTGACCCAATCTACACCGGAGCAGGATGAAATGATTAAAAAAGATTGTGCTCCGCACGAGTGTACCAGCCGGCTGCGAGCCGTTTCGTAGCGACGTTACTAAATCTGCGTGTACGTTAATTGTAACCTCAAGGTCAATCTGAATATTGAGTTGCTGCACCGCGGTGTCAAAAGCTTCCAGACATGACCAGACTATATTTAAAACAAAGCTCCAACAATTAAAATTCTAATTGCAACGGTGCATTTTCTTCGTGGGCAAAGTAACCAAACAATGCAGTAAATTACTAATCCTTTGTAACGTTCACTTTAATTGAGCCAATTTCGGAATAATATCTTCATCAGCGGACTTGCAATTTGATCTTCCAGTGTGGTGGTTGGAATGATGGGGGCACGTTTCTTAAATCCCCATCCCACCACTGCCTCTGTCTCCCAAGCAGTCAAAAAAAGAGGTACACCACAGTTATTCGATTCGTGTGTGGTGGGGGGTAACGTGGGACTCCCACCTCTTCAAGAACGACTTACGAGTGTGCGAGAGAAGGTCAGACATCCTCTTAAAGGGCTCTCTCTCTCTCTCTCTGGAAAAGTGCAACAGCGGTTTATTACACATTTCAATTTCAATCTTCATCCCGCATCAAAATGTCAAATCATAAAAGAACGTAATTATCACTTGAGCTTTCAGTATTACAAATTCCACTTAGCATGCACGAAAAAGACAATTAGGACACGTGATGAAAAACCACAACATCCAAATTGTGTTTTCTCGAAGAAAACAAACACACGTAATCGTGTAATTTACCACACGCAGCATGACACATATATCATTTTATCATCAACGAACAAAAAGAATAGTAAAGTCAAAAAAATAAAAGCGAGGCACCGAAAGAGATTTGTTGAAAACTGGAAACCATGTTCTGTTGTACTGTATTGTGGTTGCTATGTGAAGCTGTGCATTTCCAGTAACTTGAGCTGTAACTGATTGAAACCAGCCGTTTAATACGGTGAGAAAAGTAGGTCACGGCATAATGCACACTTCAGTGCAGGATTGCAGCGCTTTTGTGGATTATTAAGCGTATATATATATGGCATATTCCTGTACAGCGGGATCAAGTGGCGGTGCAATGGTTGGCGCACAATTCCACGAACCTGGCCACCAGAGTTCGATTCATGGCCATGGCTAAACATTGGCGCCGAGTGGCAACTAATCCAGCCATGGGTAACCACTTCTTCACCAACCCGCACGAACTAACACGGTGAAATATAAATTTCGATTTAAAGCTTTCGTGACTGCTAGGGATTCATCTTCTTGGTTCTTTCGGTAAAGTCACGTAGAAGGGAAATAATAAAATAATAAAAAATAAACATAATCAAATACAATTCTCACGACGTTTCGGCCACAACGCAAGCAGCCGTCTTCAAATGAAGAACAGGTCTGTCGGAAAGACAGCGTCTGAATGAGCAATGAACATTGAATGAACATTCAGACGCTGTCTTTCCGACAGACCTGTTCTTCACCTGAGGACGGCTGCTTGCGTTGTGGCCGAAACGTCGTGAGAATTGTATTTTATTATGTTTTATTTTTATTATTTTATTACTTCCCTTCTACGTGACTTTACCGAAAGAACCAAGAAGACGGTGAAATATAGCCAAACAACAATCCACCATGACCGTCACCGCAGGAGGAAGCATTCATCCAGCAGTGGATTGACAAATTAATGTCAAATTTTGATTTAAAGCTTTCGTGACTGCAGGGATTCATATTATTGGTTCTTTCGGTAAAGTGACTTTACCCAAAGAACCAATAAAATTAATGTAAATTGATAGTTTTTTTTATTATGGTTACTACTACCGATATCTCACCGTCCACAAAACTAAAATATAAGTGGCAGTTACATTTATGGTTCCTTTCAAGTTCGTGCAGGGAAATGTTACCAGATACGTACCAGCCCATATGCAAGTGTACGCTAATAACACCATGTCATTTCAAAACAAGAACACGTACACGCGAGCTATTTGGCAGGCTGAGCTTCAGCAAGTTTAACTGAAGATAAAAGGTAATGTGACATGAGCCACGCAGACTTTTAAAAAAAATGTGTAAAGCTCTTAAGCCTTTGATTACAAGGCGGCATATTACACGTTATCTACTGCACACCAAATTTCTTGGCCGAAATAACACAAAGTTGCTGTAGTACGAACACCAAAAATAACACGATTGCACAAATGCAGACTGCACAAGGAATGACTGTTATTTGAAAACTGCGCAGTCCTTGGCAAAGCCGAAGTCCCCTCCAATGCCTTCTTTTAAGAGGACCAAATAACCTTAACTAATAATCCCATTAAATTCGGAGCTTTTTTTTCATCAATGTTGTGAAACCGGCGACAGAAAATCTTTCCAGAAACGGACCTCCACATCTGGAAGACTTCACGAGACGCACAAAGCCCCCTGTTAGACGGCCAACGTCTGCCTCACTCGCCCTGAGGGCCATCGGCTGGCCATGACTTCACTCGCCACCACGGAGGGGTCGATCTGATGTTGCTGTAACGTTACCCTTTCATGCATCGCGCCATTGCCTGCCCTGCCCTCTCTCCACTGGTGCAAGACAAAACAGCAACGTGTGAGAATCTCTATTAAGGACTTGGCCGACAATACCGCTGTCTTAGCTGTTTTTTTTCTCTCCTTCCTTAAACCAGGCATATCTGAATTTAAATTGAATTTGCTGGTGTGGCCACTGACTATGTGTTATTTCTATAGCCATCGAATGCATCAAAGGCATCCCAAATTATGTTTTGGCTGTGTTTATCTTTAGCCAGGCCTGCCTGTTCTGAATTACTCCACAATCTGCATTTGTTCACTGTAACACTTTAACTTCTCAAAATAGTAATTTTGCCTCAAGCTACAGAGATCTGATTTTTTTTGTCATCACTGAGGACTTTTCTAAGAAATTCAGTTTGCTTCCTGCTGATATGTTTTACTTACAGCAAGAAATGCTGGGACATTTTCCAAAACATTTACTGCAGCTTTCTATGCACCGCCTGCGTAATTTATACAAGTTCACAAAATAATTTTAGGCTTCTGGTTATAACAGGAAAAAATGTGCCACTGCAGCGGTTGAAAAACCTGCATCATAATTATAGAATGTTGCTCCCAGAGGGTATTTGTGTACCTTAAATACTTGAATTAGGAGAGTTTTTTTTTTTGCCAAAGATGATTTACTTCTGCACTTTGCATTTTGCTAGCATAATTCACTACAAAATATAGTTATTCCAAAGGAGAAACATTTTAATTCAGTTGTCAAAAATATTTAAGGGGAAAAATTGAGTACGAAAGGAACGCAATATTGAGATGTTATTTTAAATTACGATATTATATTGCTCTTTAAGGAACAAAGAGTTATTTTAAATACCTTTAAACGTCCAATATCTGCCATTCCATTACTGAACAGGGTAAAACGTACAATATTCTACAGCACTGCATATGAAAAAGGCCTCTGAAGGTTGGCACATACAGTTCATGGTGTGAATGTGATCCAGTAAATGCTTTTCACTGCATGACATTCGGCTAAGATAAACCATTGGCTACGGTTAATGCACTTGCATCTTTAGCAACAGTCTTTGAAGAATTGCATTGAATGAGGTGACTGGGTGTGGCTCGGAGGTCAGACGGCTGAGCAGGCACCACCAAGATTTTTGTTTGAATCCAGGTAGTAGGCGCCCTTTTATTAAAACCACTTTTTCAAAGCGTAGCCATTGATTGTAAAAAACAATTCCATGGTATTAAATAAAAAATAAATTGGTTTTGCACTTATTTAGGTAAATTCCAGCTCGAAAATAATAATACGAGTTTCACTTGTCATGCAATAAACAATTTCATAACAGAGCTTGTGAGAAAGCGTGCACTTTTCTATACGAAGGCTAAGAATACCACTTGAAGGATTTCTCAAGAGAAGTCCAGTGAAAAATCACGTTTGCGGGGTTTTCTCTGTCACGCAGCGCACTGCTCGCGGAGATTTCCAAACAGATCCTTCAGCTTGTGTAATGACTTAGATAGTGCAGTTGTAATAAAATTTGGGAAGGGAAAAAAACGATCAAAAACATCACGTCAAATTCCCATTAAATATTGGTGTCAATGAAAAAAGAAATTCCTACGGGCGTAAACCTGTTATGCATATAATTTCGGGATATTCTTTATACTTGGGTGCATTTCTGTGTAAGGTAATTGTCGCGTTCACGGTTTAATTATTTTTATTAACACCTTACCACGTGCTGTGTGCGCACGCACGCACGCACGCGTAGCGTGACCCCGTGCAAACTAACAGAGGAGAGAGTTTACCTGCCCAGCTGATTAATGAGCGAATGCCACAATTCAGGCCGCCTTATGCTATTTGCTCAGTCTGGGGGCAAAATGCATGGCAAGGACGGAAACAAAGATCTTACAACTCATCCATCAATTGATCCGCATGTGTCCGTAGCAGTTTTTGTCCAACAAAGCTTTGTCAGCAAGAGAGGCCATTTGCTGCACGTGCACAGAGTCTGAGCTAAGGCAAGTGACGCCCACTCCAATAATGAAATGGCGGGGTAGGAAATAAATCAACAATTTGTTTTCCATTACATCAGTCTGCACACATTTTTTTGTTTGCAACAGCGTGTGTTTAACCGAGAGCCTGTGCTGGCGATTGCTCAAATGGGCTGATGATATTAAAATGTTGCCGAAATTAATTTAATTAGTCATTTTCCAATTGTCTATTTTATGTTCATAAATTAGACTGCGGTCCAACGCAGTGATAACATGCAATATGATTGTGCGTGCCACATCTTGAGTAATTTGACGTGAAAAAAAACATAAAATGTAAAGGGGGGTGGGGGGGGGGAAGAAATATTTATATTCAGAGGCGAAGTGACGAGTGATATGTGCAGGAAGGCGAGTAATGCATGGACCATAGGGTGTGGCAGCACAACCATCCACACAAAGCATCACTCAGCAAGAAAAAAAGCACAATGAATAATTTAGAAGCCCTTGCATAATTGCGTGATTCATGGCGGCACGAGTAATAATCCGTAAGTGTGGGTAATTACGAAATAATGATGGCAGGGATGAGCTCTGTGCTTGTCAGTCCATGCCCCGAGGGCAAGTCCCCACTGTTTAGTCTCAAACCGTTCTGATAGGAAAGGCCCTGTGTCTGGTCCGTTTCTCAGAAGGAGACATTGTTCGCATTAATTTCGAGGCGATTCCTAGAATTCAGTAGCCTACCTTGCGACTGCGATTCATTATTTTATTTTTTTGGGGGATGGGGTTCCAGTGTATTGAATTGCACAGCTAAGTGGTCTGGCCTTGAAAATGTTTCAATGTGCACGACAAACAGCTGCAGGCCCCGTATGTTACGAGTGCTGCAATGGTGAGTGGGATATTTTTTTTTATACGTGTACGCTGTCATAGTATTCCAGCAAGGCAATTAAAATACAAAGTGATTTTATTCTTCTAATTAGATAGAGCCACTGACCGCGAATTGCGAAGCAAGCCATCTTAAGCATTTGGGCAAAGTGCCACTCTGGCAGTCAAGTATATGAGTGGTCACTTGAATTTATCCATTTATTCACGTTATGAATTTCCAATGCTGCTTTTGTCTTAGATAGCTTTACCGAATCGTGCTGTACAGAATAAAAAAGGTGACTTAACCTAGGTAAAAGGTTCCTTTAAGACTCGAGATGTATATCCTATCGGGGTGTAGGCTACGCTGCCTACAGCTTTGTCGTACCAAAGCATACTTAGCTGCTGTGCAACTTTACAAATAAACACAACCCAGGGAAGGATCTGCGTTTAATACTGGGAAAACCACCAGGGGTACTATAAGAATCTACCAATCATGGCTCTGATGGCATAGAACATCATTATTTTGGCAAACCCACATCATCGTCTGCTGCTCACAAAAAAAAAACGTTAAACAAAAACCCTGACGTACTGCTGGGAAATATTTGTGATATGAAAAATTCCCATAGGCAGCGTTCCATATATGACTGCAGTTTTGGACTAATACGCATGTTACCATTACTCATGAGCGGACAGTTTTCCAAGAAACACAATCTTTCAGAATGTTTAAACAATGTTTGCTACGAAATAAAAACCGAGTTTGGGTGATTATTTTAACACGGTCAGTGTACTTTTTGCTTTCCCCTGTACGAAAAATAATGACGTTGAATAATAAAAGGACCCCAAAAAAACATGATCATACACAGTAAGGGCCAATTTATTGCTGTAAATATGACACAAAAACAGAAGGTTGTCGGTGTACACTGAGTGTACTTTCTTAAATAACATAGTTAATTTTAGAATTCAAATCTGGCTGGCAGCTCTTAGTCAAATCTCAGACCCACACCTGCACAACGTGTACTGTTAGTATGAGTAATGAATAAGTGACGTAGGTATAAAATAAACTCAATTAAATCACGACGTTTCGGGCGCAACACAAGCGTACATCATCAGGTGGGACAACCACAGCAAGAAACAATTGCTGCCCACTTCAACAATTGTGTCTTGCTGTGGATGTCCCACCTGATGACGGACGCTTGTGTTGCGCCCGAAACGTCGTGATTTTATTGATTTTATTTTATACCTACGTGACATTACCGAAAGAACCAAAGAGTATGGTTCCCTGCAGTCACGGAAACTTCAAATCGAGATTGAATGAATAAGTGGTTTTGAGAGAGAGAGAAAATCCCAGATTGATCAAAAGTCTCCGTTACTGAATATATGTGCCAATGGAGGTTATAGGTCACTTTAATGGCCGAAATAATCACACTATTAAAGATAAAAGTTAATGCAAAAGCTTGTACGAAGCCATGTGGATTTTTAAAAATGATAAATATCGCAGTTTTATGTTTTACCAGGCAAATGGCTCGGAGATTGAGTGATGTGCTCGCAATTGGAAGGTTGGGAGTTCAAACCCTGGTTATGCGTGGAATCTGCCCATCATCCCTCTGGGATAAATAACTTAGGAAACCAGCCGTTGTCTTTTGGATATACTCGGCCCTGCCATAGGAATGTTTAATTCCCACCACTTGCGATTGGCTGTTAACACGAGATGAGCAATGCCTCAATGCTCGTTTGAGCAAGAAATCCGATTTTTTTCATAAATAAATTGGCCTGTGCCTTCATTGACTCTGATCAGTTATTTCCACAAATGGCTTTCCAGACCATATTAGCCAGCAATCTTTATTTAAGCAAGCAAACTCTGGATGGTTTCTATCTACCAGATTTTATCAGCAAAGTCAGGCTTGTTTAGCAATGTCTGATTTGAGCAAAATAATCTCCTTTAATTCATTATCCCTCTGGGGGTGATCAAATGAGTACTACTTTGTGGCGAAGTCAACCAGTGGCTATCCTATGGATATACTTGCCCCCATCATAGGAATATGGAAATGCCACCATTATATTTGGGCTATAAACAGGAGATGTGCACCACCCTCAATGCACAACATCACTTTAAAAAGACATAATTTTTATATATACATTTTTGTTAATTTAATATAAGTGAAAATAAGGAAACAACGACATTGTGGTTTGGTCTATGAGTAATTTGAAACCACAGGACCTCTATTTAAAACAAAATATGGAGCATTTTTTTTTATTTGGCGTGAAATTGGTAGAAACGTGCACATTTTGTTGGGTGTAAGGGGCTAAACGGCGCATTCTCAGGCAAAAAGAAATCAATTCCAAATAATGTGTCGAGGCTTTTCTGCAACTAAAGTGCACTCCCCCATCTACTGCTAGGACGCTCATTGCAAGAGGGAAGCAACGTTGCCGCTCCTTTTGGCTGATGCCAGACATAAACACCCTCCCACCGGTCATTTGGCTGCTCCAGACACAAACACTCTCCCCCCCTCTACACAAGAGTAGGCCGAATCCAGACATGCGTAACCCGTCCCCACTGCTAGCAGTCAGCAAAGCCCCCACCTCTCCCTTCTCTTCACCTCCCCGTGCATTCAGCACCCTCCCCCCCCACCACACCACAGCCCCTTTCTCTCCTCATCCCAAACCCTCCCTCCGAACCCCCCCACCCCTACCCCACCACGGTGAACGGCACTCCTGCTGCTGCTGCTGTTGCTAGGCAGACTCTGGGTAGAGTGGCTGACTGGATGGCTTTGAGTAATTTGGCAGGTTTCCCGCTGCCCGCCTGCCCACAACCCCGTCAGATCCACCCCGCCGCAAGAATCCCCCAGAGAGAAGCAAAGCATGGTGGGAAAACTCACTGCTGCCTTCTCTGTGCAGCTGAAATAATTGCTGAAAAAACATGGGTGTATTTTTAGCTTTCTCTGACAAGTTTTGGCATATTCCAGACGCTTTAGACACGAACAAAAAAAATTAACACTGCCAAGGCCTGTAACATTTATTTTGCCATGGTCAGCTATTGCTTTGCAGTTTTTTTTTACAATAAGCATGCACTTCATCTTGCGTTGCAATACGCGCTGTTTTATGAATTTGGCAACAAACGTTATATGAATGTGTTTCACCATTGATAATAACAGAACACTTTTTTTTTGCAAACAAGGAAAATACATTAAAGAGCGCATATTAGCATGCTTAAATGTTTAAACTACCCTCAGGGTAGCACTCACATAATTTAACTTACTTGTATAACAACTTTGGCTGGGAGCAACACTTTTCTGACACATATTTCAAAAACATCTTCAACAAAACGCAGAGTGAAAACAAACTGGATATAAAAACAAATTCCCAGAGTAGCTCACAATGTCAACATGCGGAAGCGCATTTCAATGAAATCAAAGTGTTTCATGCAAAGACAAGTTTTATTGCCCTACATATGGCACAACGTTTGCCCTTTATTGGACATCAAGACATATGGCTTTGAGTCTAAGCTAATGATGCAATGTTTTCCATGACGTACCTATGTTGAACTTCTTTTACACTATACGTAGCCAACCGTGCTAATCGGTGGTGCGGAAGTAATGTACATACATGACAGTATGTACATAACATGACAGTACATACATTACTGCATATTTACTCATAAGGTTGTGGGAAATCGTTTTTATTTTACTTTGCAATGTACAGCTTTCCACACAAGGCCTCTGCAAGGTGTTTCCTGCATTGACGCATGGAAGTTTTATAGGTGGTGATAACATCTGAAAAACAGTTTTGCAATGATTTGTTTTGGATTGGTGGGTAACCTTTTTTTTGACAGTGTATTACACAAGAGACACGGTCACAGGAAAGTTCTTATTTAAATAGATACTTGGGATGAGCGGCTCTTACATAGATCGTAAAGTTGTTCATCTGCTTTATTCTTAAATCTCATGCTACCACGTACGTTTTATTTTACAAGTAACAGTTTTACACGTGACACGACTGTGATCTCGGCTCAGTGTGACAGGAGACGAAAATGTTGTTCCACATTTGCGTCTGCCACCGTTTTGAAGCGTTTGTTTTGATACTTAATTGAAACGGCAAATATATCACGTTCTAATTAAATTTAGGCTATCATCTGGTGGGCTGTTAAGAAAAAAAATCGCAACACATGCCAGCATTTGCACATAAAAGCCCTCCCTGTCGTAAACTCGGTGCACGCTAAGAAATGGCTGCACTTGTTAATGTGTTAACGGCCAATGCTTTCACCGATAGAGAACTTGACACAAACCCTTACACCTGCACCTGCAACTTGACACGCTGGAGACTATGGGTTGTCTTATCTGTGGCCTCACACACTGAAAGGTTGCTTCCCTCTTATTTTTGGGGATGAACGGAGTTAAAAGCCACCCAAGGCATGTTGCCCAGCACGGCCTGGGGGTTTTTTTGCGAGAAGGGTTTCTTTTGACCGCATTCTTCCCGTTAAGGGCACCACAGGGTCAGTGCTTCAGTGCACTCTCCACTGACCCAAGAAGCCAGCTTTCTGATCCTTGGCAAAAAAAGTGGACCTTCCACCAAGTAGCCATTCAACAAGTCACTTTGGGAAACAGATGAGCTTTCCTACCAAGTTTGTATGTTTTTCCAACCAATGCAAAGGGACGCTTCAACGAGTGTGTTTCTTCCACGAGTTGCCTTTATGTTGATATTTCTCAGCAGGAGCAAGTAGCCGCGGCATAATTTGTCTTGGAAACACACATCATTCATTCAGGCCACCGATGAAATGAACCACAACAATCAGGGAGATTGTTTTTTTTTTTTAAATCTCCTAGAAATTGTCTCCCCCGTGATATGCCAAGCTTCCATTGGGAGGTCAATTTTGTCGAGGTAAGAGGCGAGATGTAAAGGTACAGGCCTGCAATTGCTTGCTCATGTCACTGCTGGCGGAAGAACCTCTACGAGAGGGAGTTTTAGAGAGCACCCTCCGGAGAGGGTCGGTTGGGTGTCTTGGACAAGGCTACCCACATTTTACCCTACCACTGGTGTGTCGTGGGGTAAATGGACCTCATCTCTCATCTGATTCTCAAAAAAACCACTGCAGTCTCCAATAAATGTGAACAAATGGAAAGCGAATACGGAGATAAATATCTATTTTTCACATATATGTTCGGTGCTGGCTCCGGAAACACTTTGTCCATTCTGTTGTATAATAAAAGCATTCTACGATTTCTCTCCTTGCCTATGTCACCATTCGCGCATTTGTGTCCCAAAAAAAGAATATTCGTGAAATGCACACGTGTGTTTATGAAAGCCAAACATAACCACGGTGTAAAATAACAGACAGTCGGCTGCCAACAGTTGTATGTGCCGTAGACCACTTTTGCCATTAAGAGGCAATGTACTGTTAAATATTGCTGTTATATTTCCGTGTAAGCCTGCGCATACCAAATTCAGTTACGTACGCATTATCTATTACCCGTTGTGGTTTTTTTCTCACGTAAAATATTGCATTGTCTGCTCATTAGCTGATACAAAACACTGCTTCGTTATTTCCGAAAAACGAACCCATTTGATGTGAACGCAGAAATTCTCCTTTCTTTCAGAATAACATCCATCATTTTCCGATGCAAGTGATCCACACGGGTTTTTTCTTTTTTTACCAACACAAGCCCGCCGATGTGCAGTGTCTCTTTGAATGCACAAAATAAATCACCTTTGAACTGTTTTGATGCCAACATCATCTGAATTCTACATTTATATTCAGAATCTAATTATGTCCTTAGTGAAAAGCACATGAAACGATCGGGTCGCGAGCGTACGCGTACGCGCACCTTAAAAGGGGGCTGGCCAACTGTGACTGGCAGCCTTAGTGACTATGGCAGAATGCCGCAGGGCACAGCCTTATCCTCATTTTCTTCCGTCTCCCGCCTCCCGTTCCCCGATTTGAATCGTTATTTTTCTTCCTCTGGTAGACATCACCTATAGCTATGCCACTCACCAGGTGCCACGTGTTCTTGCACGATGATATGCATTGAATGCCGAACAGCAAAACATCAATTACTCCTTAGGTTTTTTTTTTTGCACGTTGCAAGAAGCAATGTCTCTGATATTACAACAGCGAAGGGAACTCGGTGGCGTGATGAAAAATATTGTAAAGAGGGAAATATAATTCGGTTGTTAATAATTCAACGGTTAATAAAGATAGGCCATCAATTTCATAAAGTCTCAGTAAATTATTACTGTCTGGAAATAATACCCCGTGTAATGTAAATATAAAAACCGTTCAAATAATTTATTTCTTCTTTTTTGGTTCATATTTCTTAGAATTAAACGTGTTCTAGGAAGAAAAAAAAACCCCATAAACATGTTCCAATTAAAACGTTGAAGGGGAATAAGACAAATATATATTGTTATATTAAGGAGGTGCGAGCCTGTTATCAAAACACCGAAAATGTATTAAAGCCATTTGTCTACAGGAAAACCGAGACATGGCAAACAATCTGCATAAAATCCACGTTTACGAAACTGCAGTGCCATTGCACCCAGCTACTGCTTAGGATTAGAGCTCCATTTTGTCAGCAGCTGGCTTTCAGCAAACAGCGTCGAAGGGAGACCACTTTAATGGGGCAACTCTTTATGATGCAGGGTTTTTTTTTTTGTTCACAAACAATATGTGCACAGAATACCACTTGCTTTACAATTAAGAGTCATGACTTTGAGTAATGGCTGTAGGGAATACATAAGCGATGATTCCACCGTAAGCTACGGCCAATATAATATATATAATGCAAATTGCAAAATGCTGGAAACAATTGATGCGTATTATCCATTCGCGTAATCTACTTAAATCACGACTGCATCATATTTAAACACAATATAAAATAATGAAATAACGCGTCCTTGAATATTTTATAATGGACAATGCCGCAGCCGCCGTCGCTGCTGCTGCTACTGCTGCATCACTGAAAGAAAGTGCGCACGTTAACGACGCGTTGCGAATTAAAAAACGTGGATTTCGTTGCTTCTCCATTGCTCCCCCCCCACCCCAATTTGTTACAACGGCCGTGATGTTGCCATTGAATTTTTTCCGGTGAACATTTTGTTGAGAGACGCTGCTGTGTATGTCGTGATGCCACTGTTGTTGTATGAGATCTCGGGGGGCAGGGGGCAGGGGGGGTGGTGGTTTGGCCGCTACGTCCGACGTTTAACACTCAACGTGCTGGGAGCTGCTTCAAGTGTCTGGGGAACTTTTGTTGTTGTTGTGTTTGGTTTGATGACAAATAAGCAGAGGTTTTTACCCTTTCTGGCAATTAAACAGGTGTTAAGATCTTGACTTAAAGCTTTCGTGACCGCAGGAATTCATATTCTTTGGGTCTGACGGTAAAGTCACGTAGATGGTTAAAAAAAAACAACAAAAACGACTACGTTTCGATCACTACACAAGCGATCGAAACGTCGTAGTTTTTTTGTAATTTTCTTTGAACCATCTACGTGACGTTACCGAAAGACCCAAAGAATAGATGTTGTGATGTTCAAACATTTGATTGGCAAACAACGACCCATAGCTCTGTGTGTTGGGTTTGCTGTCGTTCCGGCGCACCTCCGATTGGCTAAGTACGGTGCGAAAGAAGACTCAACATACGCACGCACGCACGCCTGTGAGATGTTATTCGCATCACGGAGACATTTAAAAGTGGTTCTTGCCGCAGTATGCGAAGTGGACGGCACACATTCGTTCTGCCCTAGTGGCCTGCTTGGGATGCAGCCAGGAAAACTGTGGGTCTGGGTTTCCTCGGATGCCTGTGACCATGACAGCTCTTCTCACAGCTTTTTACTCGGGGCTCCCAGCACTTGGCTCAGCTCTCTGAACATTTCCCCCCATCCCACCCCTTGTCATTACGAGGAAATTATAAGCAATGTCAATATTGCGAGGCGGTGGGAAAATTCGCACAAAAGGATGGACAGGTCGAATGTTTAACGAGGTTGACGTTGCAACGGAAGGTTTTGTATCAAGGTGTGGACCCGAGTATCGCAGGTCTTCATTTCGTTATCGAGAGTGGACGTGGAACTTTGTGTTAATCCACACATCGCAGACGCCGTTTTAATTCGTTATCCTGAACCGTGCATGCCACGACGAACGCGTGAGGTAGATGTGAACAATGCAAAAGTGCTGCAGTGAAATTAGAAAATGACAGCTGCAAACTGCACGAAAGAGCATTTATCAGATAAGTTGCGTTAATGCGGCAAATATAAAGACACACATCTGGCAAAATTGGTGATATGGAAAAGTGAAAACTGTAGCGTAACAATTTAGCAACACCCAGTGCCACATTATTATTATTATGATACCATTGCTGGCAACAACTTGGCTGCATAACGCATTGCGGTGTTTCATGGTTTCACTTCCAGTGCAACTGAGCACAATTGAGTGTGGCATAAATGATCCCAAAACCATAGCTGCCGGCGAAATAGCTGATTGTGAACGGCATGACTGTTTAATCGACCTGCCACGGCTGGTAGACTGTTTCAGGAAAACGTTCAATGACTCCCTGCACGTTTGTCTTAAACTGCCACGCAAACATAGATGACCCAGTCATCAATAGACGCGAGTCATTCGAAAAGCCAAGGCCATCACATTTGTAAACATTTCCTGGAATAAGCATGCGTTTTGATTCGTGAAAAAATCAGAGCTCAGTAACCTCAACGGCGATTTATTTGTTCCTTTAACGTATCGATTTCATTTTGGTCATTATATATTTTGTACGTTTCATCCATTTGACAACATCATTCAACTACGCCCTATGTTTTGCGAAAACGTAATAACAATCAACGGATGAGTTAAAACGCCTCGCCAATCCAACATTTGAATGAAGACCTTCCCGTGCCGCGTCAGTCGTGACAATTGCTTGGCCGTGTGTCATCATCACGCTCATTCAGTGTGGATTGGGGCAGCTAGGGGGCACGGGACCCCAACAGATACCACTCGCCACACAATTTATTTGTAGCGTGAAATAGATCAGTCGTAGGCTCTAAAATGCATCGATATTTTTTCTTGAATATGAAAGTTGGTTTAAAAGTTAGCTGCTATTTCATCATGGGACCTCTTTTGCCAGTACCAAAATATACTAATAGGGTTTTTCCCCTTTTTTTCTGGCAACAAAACTGACACCTTTTGCAAGGAATCATGTTTACATTAACCACAATACTTGCAGTCAAATGCAAACAAAAAACAATACTCTGGTAATTTATGCATTATCTTTGAAACTGATTGGGCCACATCAGAGACAGCTTTCTTTGGAGCCTCTATTAGTATATTTAGCTGATATTATTACTACTTCTACATCCACTGAATGTATGCACGTAAAATACAAGTATGCGTGAATCTTCTCAAACGTACTTTTTTGGGTAATAATGTTTCAAGGGGGTTTGCAGCCACTCTCGCGAAGGCAGGAAAGAGATGTATCTTATTTTAAATGTTCCAAATAATAATTACAGTGTACACGGTCCAGAGAGGAAGATTATTTATCCGAGGTGTTATTTGTTTTTAAAATGTTCTGTCGGTTAGTGATTCTTAAACAAATTTTAAGCATGGCCTCCACTTGACCATCATGCAATTTTCTCTATTTTACAGCTGTTTATACTTTCAGGTTTGCTATTTCTCCAAATTAAGTGAAAACACTAATTCTGACAGCTCTTTTGTGTGTAATCACCATTGGCTGTGCTGTTGGCCATCAAACAAGCTGCACATGTGATTTTTTTCCAGACCAAGGAAACATTCTCATTTTTTTCACATGTCCGCCCAAGGGCTTTAACTCAGGATCACACAAGTGCTGGCCCAGTACCCAGACACACGCATTATGGACATATGATGCTGTATTATGGATATTGCCAATGTAACCCACAACCATCCTGTCATAACAGAACCCTAATAATGATTACAACCAACTGCTTCACCGATACTGTTAGAGCTGTAATTATCTGTAAAAACAATGGCGCGGATTTAATTTCCCCAATTTCCAAAAGCAATATTTGTGGCTTTCCACAAAATGCGCCTTCAAGGTAACCATGTGTTTAACATTCCCCGAAATTCTCAGACAGGGCCGCAAAATCCCATCATTACTGGCCAGACCAAAATTATCGGTGTGACATTGTTCGGTATTAAAGTGAGTTTTTAAGAGCCTAGACGATTGGGGTGCGGTGTGGCTGAGAAATGAAATGGTTCAGGGTTACTTTGTCTCGTAGAGACGTATTGTGATAAACACAACCTCACAAGCAACCCTTGTGGCACGTCCCAGACCACAAGAAAGCCTCTACCCTAAACCCCTGAGTCAGCTGTTTGTTTTGCAAATACCTACAGGAAGGTTGACACAAAGCTCTGGCTCATTTTTCTTGGTTACTCTCAGCAAGCTCGTCAAGTAAACACACCTGCCCTGATACCGAAGACCGTCTGAAATCGCTCTCCGCAAATACAAATACAAACACGGAGGTATTTACTGATACCTAAAACCACGGCCATTGTCTTTGTGTCTAGAGGTCAATACCATCCTGACACGCTGCTTTTTTTTCACGCCTTATAATCATGCATTTTGTTATTTTCTTCTTTATATTCTATACACTTGTTTGACATTTCAAATGGACAATTATCAAATGCACATGTAATGAAATCAAAGAGTATTCACAGTCCCATTAAGTGATTGTCTTCCGAATGCATATCGTCTAATAGTCACTCAAAGAACCGCCATGCGTTTTCCATCATGCACTTTAAAATTGTTCCTTTGCTTAGAGCAGTGGTTCTTAACCTAGGGTGCACGCACCACCTGGGGGTGCGAGATGGCCTTTCTGGGAGTGCGAGACATGGCCAGGTGTTTTTTTTAGAAGGTAAATCATCGAAAACACTAGCACAGGCACATAAGCACAACTACTTTGTTTTTTATTAACGTGATATATTTTGAACGATTGAGAACCAAAGGCGTGCAAGGCTACAGTAAAGGTTAAGAACCACTGGTTTAGAGAGTACAAATTTGCATAAATGCACAAATGCCCCTCCAGCCCACACGTACAAAAATGCATCATCCTTTCCATTGACAAATAATCACAATTGCTTCAATCGGGCGAACAAAAATGTTAGAAAAGATGATAAAAAAAAGTATTACACGCAATGTTCCTTTGCCTCCCCCAAAACTATGCAGAGCGTGTTTATTTTGGGTTGAGCTGGCCACTTTAGCCAGGCGATTCAATAACCTGGGGATTACTAAGAGATCATCCCGGTAACACACAAGGGCAACCGCCAGAAATTTAGACAGCTGGACCAACTTTCGCGTTGGGCAAGGGGGGGCTCATATGCCTCCACAAATAGACGCCTAGAGCCACGATCACAGTGATTCACCCTCCTCGCAAAGGCACACGTCAGCTTTATTGGTCGGAGCGCGCAAAGTTGAGGCTTTGCCTGGAGGTCTTCATACCAGGGTAAATTGAAAACACGGGGGGGGGGGGTTATCTGTTTGTGTATACTATGACACGGTTTCCATGCGAAGGAATGTTTAAAGTTTCAATTGTTTAAGCCTGAAACGTTAGCCCTCTCCAACTGATTCTTACCCAAGGTTCATATCCCTACATTTAAAGCGAGAACATAATGAGAGATAAGAATGTAATTTTATATTTAAGCATTTTATTAATAAGATTTGCAATGGCGCAGTAGCCTCAAATAAACAAAATTTATATCAAAGCAATAAAATATTGAATAACCACTGCATAATTTTCCACCACATATGCCGTATTTCCTAGGAATGTTATATATATATATTTTTTACAATTGGTTTTCAGGCCCATTTTCCAAGACATTTTATTAATCCTGAGTGCATTATTTTAAAGGACCATGGACATCAATCAAAACCGAGATAAATACCATGTACACAACATGCAATAATTTATTAACAATCGTAAAGGGGGAGGCAGATCTTCCGGATTCCTTTGGGCCAAGGGCCATACAATATAAAATACCTATAAAAGTCTCGGCTGCACAGATTCCCGATTGCCTTTTTTTTTACTTCATCACACTGTAGCTCTTAAATAATGTTTTCACTTGTCACTGGACTTAAAAACAATACTTTACGGCAACAGTCCGCTGCTGTTTTCTGTTGGTTATTTGCTTACAGCAGCGCGAGAAAGCTGCGGTGGACTGACTACATCCAAGATTATTTAGGCAATGGAACGAGATTAAGTGTGTTGTGTTGAATGGTCAATGCCTCTCGTGGCAGCGGAGCTCACGGGAACCCCATCACGTACAACGTACACAAGTATAATTGTCACGATAATTTACAGTTGTAAGTCGATACACTGTTGGACGAAGGCACCTCCACGCTCTATGGGTCATAGGAGTTGTTTGACCACACTTCATCACGCAGGTCAGTCCGGGTTGGTGAGGAGGGGGCAGGACCGGTGCTAGTATGACTGACCACTGATGTTAGCCGTGGCTCAGAAGTGAACTTTGGTTTCATCGTGTGATGCACTAACCACTGCACCCACCATTCCACAGTATACAACGCACAGTATACGGATACAATTGACACAATCAGTTTTTACACTTGCTTAGTGAGCTTAATCGGTGACATGAATCAGAATGCTGCATCATCACACCTCGAGTATTTAATGATAAAAAAATAAGCTTAGTAATAATGTATGAAGACAACGCAATTTTGTATTGATTTGTTTTCTTCATATGAGCACATTTTTGCATTGTTATGCTATTTAGAGTTTTTTTTATGTATATTCCATCATTTTGAGAATGAGGGGGCCACCTCCTGACTGACAATAAGCGCGAACAGGGTGGTTCTACCCAAAAAAGGTCAACCACTGAAAAAATATTACCTGTTAACATCCTCTCCTTAACCTACGAAGATCAGCAGCGACCTGCCAAAATCACCTGAGGTGCTCTAAAAGCCTCTTGACTCGATAGACATGGACTCTGTGTTGCAAACTCCAAGCTGTGTTTGGAATCCGAGCGATGACTAAGCTGCCAATTTGACTGCAAGGGAAGGGCAAATACCTGTGGAATTATGAGGCTAATATAACGCACAGAGAAACATTGGTTTCATTGTGGGGGGGGGGGGGGGGGGGGGAACCCTGCATTTCTATTGGCTCATCATTTGAGCCCATACACTAAAATAACGGGAGCTACCGTGATGTGATGGTGAGCAAAACTGGGCTTACAATCTAATTGTTGCTGGTTCAATTCCATCTTCTGGAGCGGCAGTGGAAACAATGGGGACGTTTCTCACCCGCCCCCGCCCCGTCGACTCTAACTCCACATCAACGTGGAAGAGCAGACCAAATGCCCTCAAGACTTTGCTCTTGTGGAGGTTTGTTTTTCTGCCAACAGTGACATTGGCAAGCAAAGTGCACGGGGGCACCTTTACCTTTGATATTCCAAATCAAAAACAGACACGACTCCCTCTTTGCAAGAAACGTGCTATACTTGATAACAGAATTCCATGGATAGCTTCCTTACGTTGGAAAAACCCGAGTGCTGACAGTTACTAAGCATCGCACGGCATGCCTTGATCGCCACAGATAAGTCGACCGGCCTACTTGACCTTAAAATCAACTGGATTGATGGTGAACATCCAAACATTTAGGAATGCTCACAGAAACACGCACACACACACTCACACGCACGGCGCGTTTATCAAATTTGCCAACGATGTTGCATACCAAGCCAGCTGATCTGCGAATAATTGTGGTCGCAAAATAGACATTGAGTAACACTTTGAATATTCCAGTAAAGTGAAAGAGATTTGACAAAGGTATTTGCAATAGCAGTACTATGAGAAACAGAACTTGGGCTGCCTAATTCCTAGGATAACAAATATGTTTTCAATTTATAACATTGCAACATAACTAAAAACACGTAAACTAAACCAATGGTTTGGGTAATGGCCCATCTTCAGAGTAGGCGAAGAGCCTCTGCCAAAAACATTCGCTTATTTTTAGGTTGAAAATTGACTTTTACTGACAGCACGAGCAAATTATGGTCACCCATTTACTTACACACCAGTGCAAACGCCGCTGTACCATAAGGTGCTATTTAAAGTTCTCCACCTGTCACATATTGTGTTTTGTACCACTTCTGTGGCTGGCACAGATAAATTCTGCAAAGCACATCTGGACACCCCCCGATGAAGCTTGGAGAGCTGAATGGAGTTCAAAAGAAACTCACAAACGCCTTGTGAAAGACCCGACGTAGAAGATCCCTGGGTTTGATATTCCACGAAGCTCATGGTCCACTCGAAACCGAATCCGTACAAAATCATGGCAGATGCAAATTCCTGATGCACAAATAGAAAATCTAAAATTCTCCAGTGTGTAACTGTGGTCATCCAGAACAGACGATACGACTCTAGATTTGAAGCTTTCGTGACTGCAAGGATTCATATTCTTAGGTTTTTTCGGTAAAGTCACGGAGGTAAAAAAATAAAATTAATAAAAGTAAAATAAAAATAAAATAATAAAAGTAAAATAAAATAAATATATTCTTTTTCTTTTATTTTTATTAATTTTAATTTTTTACCTACGTGACTTTAACGAAAAAACCTAAGAATATAGACGATACAACTTATAACGACGCAATGCTCCGACCCAAAACTACGAAGGAGACATCACGGCAATGACACTCCGCAGCGCCTGCCGTAGTTATCTGCCTTGTCCGCCTGAACGTGAGATTGTGGTTGTTGCTCTGCATCTACATCAGCCGCACGACAGACAGAAAGAAGAAGAAGAAGAAATTTCGATTTAAAGCTTTCGTGACTGCAGGGATTCATCTTCTTGGTTCTTTCGGTAAAGTCACGTAGAAGGGAAATAATAAAATAATAAAAATAAAACATAAAATAATAAAAATAAAACATAATAAAATTTCGATTTAAAGCTTTCGTGACTGCAGGGATTCATCTTCTTGGTTCTTTCGGTAAAGTCACGTAGAAGGGAAATAATAAAATAATAAAAATAAAACATATTAATATAATATATTTTAATATATTATTTTATTATGTTTAATAAAAAAAAATTATATATTTGATTACATTATTTTATTATGTTTAATTTTGTATTATTTTATTATTTCCCTTCTACGTGACTTTACCGAAAGAACCAAGAAGACTCTGGACACCTCTGACTCGTGGAACGAGGAAGCACAACGAGCACACGAAGCCTTGGTCAGGCGAAAACAAACTGCCTCGCCACCAGAGAGCAATAAGGATACAAGGAGATAGCTGCATTTCTTCTTCAGACACATTGCCTGCCACAAATCCCACGAGGATCTTCCGTGGGCTCTCATCGCCATGATAGACTATGTACCACGCGATGGGAAACAAACTCAAGGACGGTGGCCTTGTAGCGCACTGGATACGCACTCTTGAAAAGCATGCAAGCCTGGCATTGGCATGTTACTCCACTGGGTGACAACCACGTAACTCACTAAACTAGGAGGAATGCTAATGTTGTGTTTTCCTGGGACACTATAAATAGTATATACTGGCTTTTATTAATGTTGCTATGATGAACAGATTTCGAAAAGGTCAGGCATTTGCATATATAAAGATATTTTTTTTATATCCACAGAAAGACACAAGTTGACAGGATATTCATACATGGGCTTTCACAACCAATTATATTTATTAATAATTAGTTTCGCCCTATTGGGTGGTGCAAGGTTATAGTTAATACATTTACATTATAACTAAACGATCTAACCCAAAATAAACTAATTATGAGTCAGAAGATGACACTATGGACTAAGATGCACTTTCCACATTGCAGTTTTTTTTTACGTGTATGCGTAGAAGCTGTGAGCTGGAATTGACGTTCCTTTGAACATAGCGGGGATTGAAACAAAGATGTAAATCGTGAGTTGTAAGCGCACTCTAAAAACCTCATTTATAACGTAACATCAATCCAGACATATCTCATACTAGTCTGTGAAACGCATGATTTTATAAAGTAGAACTCGCTTCCTCTGCAGCAGGGAATTTATGAAGGCACAAAACGTTCAGAGAATGGATCATTACAAGCACACTCATACACTTACTTCACTGACCTCTAAGTGCGTTCTTTGGCAGTATCTCATTCTTACATTACCAATCCCTCGTAAGCCACCCTGTTCAAAGCTGTAACATTTACAAATAAACATTCTTGTCTGGTGACTTGTGGTCACAGTGTCTTCTCTTGTATAAAAGTCATAATTGCGTACGATAGTGACAATGAAAAAAGTGGTATAAAACTATGGTTATCTATCCCGGTATCCTTGTGGTTTATCTGGTTTGTGGATATCAACGTGGTTGTGGGGGAAAAAAATAGGAAAAATAGAAAATGTGTCATTCCAAGCTCCGTCGGTGCCTCGGGTTGAGCTGGTCGATTTGTTGGTGCTCCTCACTCGTGACTCAGTGACCGATTACTTGAAGAAACAGTAAAAAAACACAAAGGACACGGTTTGCTAAGTCTTCACCCCCATTCTACGTGCGTAAACAATAAATCGTGTTTTAACGGCCTAATTTGCATCGAGTTCGTTTTATCTGTGTTTACGTTTTCATCCAAACCATCCCTTCACTCAACCCTCCCATTGACCCGGATAATCGCGAGTTGTCCATAGATTTAAAATGTAACCAACATTTGTTTTGTGTTTTGTCAAGTCTGTGACAATAATGGGAAGATAACATACGTTTATAAAATATTAAGCCTCTTCAAATGCAGTTTTTGAGTACAGATGGCGCTGTTAAATTTTCACAAAAACATTCCAGGAAAAAGCTTTGATTTCTTCAAGGGTCTAAAAAAACGATTGCACTTTGCATTTGAACCTAAACTTTTAAAATATTTAGGATGCATACCTACCAGCTTCCATAAGCACAGGCTAGAATGTGGTTGAAGCTATTAATACCGTCAACCGGCCCCCCCCTCCACCCCACCAAAAAAACACCACTGCAGTTCTCACGCTGTGCTAACAATCGAGTGCATGTTGTAATTTTGGTTTTAAAGGAGGAAGAAAAAAAAAACTGAAATAACAAAACCATTATAAATTAACCTTCATGTGACTTTCCAAATGAAAATAATCCACGCACATTGTTTTCTAATGGCAATTAAGTAAATACATCATCATTATCATTTCCCTTCTCGGGGGGGGGGGGGGTGGGGCAAAATGGAGCCCTCGAGAGGATTTGGCCACCTGCTGCCATTAGGCCGTGCAAGCCCCCAGCCCTGGATTTCACATCAACCCAGGGGATCCCACAAAACTTCCAGATCTCTTTCCACAACATGACGACACAATACATTTTGTTTTTCTTTGTTAATGCAACGAGCATGTCTCGTGTTGAATCCGAACGTGTATTTGTGTTTTTTCCTTCTTCTGCGGTCAATGTCGTGTGGGCAGAGCCCGTTTTTTTTTATCTGGGAGCAACGGTTCAATGTGTGCAGTCAAATAGGTTATTTATATGTATTGCTATTTTACTGCATAGTAGCTGTTAATTTGGTGATACATTTCTCGTGTGTAGAACAAATAACAAAAAAATACGTCTTCACGCAACAACAACAAAAAGTTGCCAATTTTTCTTCGAAAAATGTGCCACATTCGTGCGAGCCTTGAGCCTTGAGCCTTCTGAAGCATGAGTAATCTAATGCACGGTGGATTACAAATAATACACGTCTTGCATTTCATTACATTTCTGGGGCGCCCTTCCCCCCACCACCCCCAGTTATTTGATGTTTCTCAACAGGAACAGGCAATATGTGTAACACACACGATATTAGTTGCAGCCAGACCTCACAGTCACATGGCTGTTGGGCACCACGTTTTCTCCCCACATTTCGGCTAAGGAAAAAAGAATATAATTCTTAGTCGGCGAGCCAGGTGAGTTTCCTCGTGTGCTTGCAGTCTATTTGTTCACTTCTAACGTGAACACTTGCAAAGGAAATACTCGGCACGGCAATAACTTTAAGAGCACCCTTTCAAGTAATGGATAATGTGACATTTGCCCGTGACACTTTCGCACAGTGGCCTTTAAAATAAAAAAGAAACCGAGGGTGTTTTATGATCTTCACGCAGTCCGAGACAATGTTCAGTCTTGGAGAGAATACTGTCGAGTGTGGAGATAAGTGTTGCCTACTTTTAAAGTTGCGCTTCTCAGATGGTGACGACGTGGAAAGAAGGCCTTCGTCCAACAGTGGATAGATCGTTGCTGATGATGAAGTGTCGCCATCTGGTCAATACGCGGTATATTGTTTTAACACACTGCAGAGCACAGAAAGTAGGTTTGAGGTTCGACAAAAAATAAATGAGCTCCATTGCCAATGTTGTGCAGGCACAAAAAAGCGGACAGGGCATTAATCATTAACACTGCATTATTACACAAAAGTAGAATGTTTAAGAGGTGAAAATGCTTTCCTATATATTTGATAAGTAGCTCGTAGTGCACAATACACGGGGCATTCCTTCCCCCCCCCCCAACAATTATTGTTGCCAACTGATAATTTGTGATTAAAATGAGTGTAAGAACATGTGTAAGGATTTTTTTACATTTATAATTTCGTATAAATGAAGCCTTAATATGTTTTTGGAAAAACATTTAGGTTATTAAATCTTGATTTTAGTATATGTAGTCTCTATCTATATATAGCAATACCCCATGGCTTAGTGGTTGTCAAAATGTTTGCTCAGATATTATCTGTCGAATTGAGTGCCTCGATTGGCGTTGAGCACCATGTGATACTCTAGATCATGAAGATCAGTACAAATCACTTTTTTGACAAGACAAAAAAGTGATATGTTTTTTGGGAACGCTTAATATTTGATCATTTCAAAAGGCAGAAAGGAAATAGAGTTTCACAAGACATCTCGGCCTGCAAATGTACAGTGTGATATCGTTAATAGAAGCCTTGGATGATGGGTAGTGGTTCACTGACTCTGCCATCAACGTGGTGACCTCAGTTCAATTCCTAGCCATGGCTTCCACCAGTGACGAGTGATATCAGAACCAGCCCTGCCCCCCACCGCCCCACCACTTTTTGTACGGTACTATGACCCGGCGTCTATGCTCCCCGCCTTAATTAATCCACACTGACCGACGTGAGAAAATAAGGTCAAACAACCCCCACGAACGTCATTGGCTTGGGGAGGTTTTCATCCAGCAATGGATTGGCAAAGGGCAGCATATTCTTACTAGTACACTATATTCGAATCCATCCCCCGCTCTCCCATCCTTCTCATACACATGTAACAACACTGGTGCATATAGGCATAACATTCATATGCCAGCTGTGAATAACTTGCAGTACATTCCTGCCCTTTTAGCCACTTCACAGGACACGGTCTACAACGCTGTGCGCGATGACGCGAGTATGCCGTTGATTCTGTTCTGTATTTGCCACGAAGATTACCAAGCGGCATGATTCTTTGAAGTCAGAACAGAGTCCAGTCAAGTTACGTCATTGTTTCATCATTCACGTGACGCTCTGCAGTACAGTTTTATACGTTTTTTGATTGCTAAGTGAACAAATCTTCAGGCTAGTAAAAAAATATAAAGTTGCCAGTTTGGTAAATACATGATAATTAATATTTATTTTTAAAACATAAAAACTCCAGCATGTACAACTACCGTGGTTTGGCAAATGCTGTTAACTACATTTCGTTTTTCCATCAAACATCTTCATTTCATTTCCATGAGACCGAGCCGTTAACAATGCTCACAGGAGTTACTCGGGTATTTTTTTGCGTGCACACACCACAAAAGTAGCTAAACAGCTGACATTACAAGTTCTGTAGTTGTCATTGCTCATCTGAGAAAAGTCAGTCTGGGGGTGCTGGAAGTTGGGAAGCAATGAGATACTGTTTGGGCCCATGACAGCGATAGTTATTAGAACACGCCTACAGGAGTATGGTTGCGTGAGTGATTGGAGGATGGAAGGATTGGTGAGGTTGGGAGATGGTGTGGGCGGGGGGGGACTGGTTGGGTGCACGTGCAGGAAGAAAGCCAGACTGGGCCGCTGCACAAAATCACAGT
The DNA here is from genome assembly GCF_015708825.2 of Lethenteron reissneri. Taxonomy (NCBI): domain Eukaryota; kingdom Metazoa; phylum Chordata; class Hyperoartia; order Petromyzontiformes; family Petromyzontidae; genus Lethenteron; species Lethenteron reissneri. Next base: position 11,515,501 of record NC_083802.1, read on the forward strand.
GGGCGGTGCAAGGTCAGCGAGCCGAAATATTCACCCCCGTGTCCCCATGACACCCACCCCCCTTCCGCAAGAACCAAATTAATTGCAACCCAGCACCTTTGAAAATAACATTGTGACTCCCTCCCCCCCCCTACTCCCAAAGAAACACACACACACAAATCCTGCAAAGTAATTGTTATTATCGTACGTATCATTAATTTACTTATTTTATTTATTTAAACTCTCAGAAGGGTTGTACTTTAGTACAGAAAGTCTGTGCAGCAAGTTGGGATTATTTTTCTCTTGCGTGCACTATTTCCTCCGGACAGGAGGAAATTGCCGAGTGTCTGTCGTGTCTGCAGGTCAACTCAACAAGGACAAATGCCCAGATTTTGACAGCGCGTGAATCATGTGTAAACAGTTGTTTCTTTTCTAAAACAAATGTACAAATGCCCCTCTTTTCACTGATGAGGTAGTAGCCAAAGGAAGGGGTTGGGGGGGGGAGACATTTACAGCAGCGGCTCTCATATACATGTGTAATAATTGAAAGACTAAAATAGGCTCAACTTTTTTTTAAGTAAGAGTTTCACTAAGCCACACGTGCTTACGTTTAGAGCAGCAAGTGATTGGAATCTGTCACCGAAGTATCAAACCATAACGTGTTCGTTCGCCGACTGTTTGCCTCTTCCAAGAATATCTGCTTGACTACACTCTCACTCCATCTTCATTAACGACACTTTCATTTCTAACAGGATGAGCACATTTGCCGATGACCACATTAAGCTTGGAACGCGCCCGGCCTCGACGTCAGATCTCGCAAGCCAAGCACCTTTGAGCCTGGATAGTGCTTGTTTGGTTGAGTGATCACGATGCATAACAGGTGTTATAGGCCAGGGGGATCACGTTGTGGGCGGAACTTGTTCTAGAGGGCATTTGTTCAATGTGCCTGCATCTGTGACTCCCTTGCTTCACCAACCTCATAACGATCAGCGTGGTGATGGTAATAGACAAATTTCCCCCACAACCCATAGCCAGGGCATAGAGATTCCTCCATCCAACAGTCGATAGACATAGGGCTGTACATGTACAGATGCACGCCGCATATCTCCCTTGTCCTAAATGCCTTACTGAGGAAACAATAATGCCACCGTGTGGAAGGTGGGGCAGGTAATTTCTTTCTTTCGCATTCCTGGGCTGACAATGGGGGTCAGAGGTTGAGCATTCCCCCCATGGAGGCAACAACCGAGAATTAGAAAACAGTGAACACAGAGTCCCAGGCTTACTTAAGTGCGGGACCTATCTGTAACAAACCAATGACACTGCAAGAAACCAACACGCCTGCCGATTGACCTCGTTGTTGCAGTGACACACACACCGTGAGTAATATTGCAAGACAAAAACTCCGAATGAACACCTCGTGGGTAGCCAAAAAAAAGTGTTGGATAATGAAAATATAAAAAGTTGACTTAAAGCTTTCGTGACTTGCAGGAATTCATATTCTTTGGGTCTTTCGGTAACAGAGATAGGTTCAAAGAAAATAACAAAAAACTAAAAGTGTTCTTTTTTGTCCATCCTATGATGATTTTGTGTGTGTAGAGTATGAGTTAGGCTCAAAACAGTTCGTCTCCATCAAGAGTTGACAAATTGTTATGAGGGTTAAGATTTGATTGAATAATTATTGTAGTATTCACACCGTGATGCACTCTAGATCCTCGAGTGGCTGTACGCGTTTTCATAATAACGAGCACATACGGATTCTAAAATAATCGATTCTCACACGCACGAAGCGATACACATATCATAAGTAAAATAATCTATTATAATTTACGAACCGATGCATTATTCGTTTCACACCTAGTACTAATCATCAACGATCGTAAGTACACAATTAATACTGTAATTGTATATTTTGGTATATTCAAGAGGGCATCATTACAAGGCATTTATTTATTCATTACAAGTTTAACATTAGATCATTATTATTTACTTAGTATATGAATTGAATAACTTTCTGACTGCCACGCATGTACATAATTACTGGATAACAATTGACGCTTTGGAAACAAAACTGCAACGAAGCGATAAATACATGTTTATCAGTCCACAGATTTGTGAACAAATCATCGTAATATCAACATGACCACCCTGCCTGGCAAACCCTTACCTGCCCATTATCTCCATCCGCTTGAATAATTTTCCATTTAAAAAATTCACGAACATATGCATTGTATTACAAGTTAAGGCCTTTGTCAATGCACTCCTGGATGAAGGCCACCCCACGGCTTGTGTCGGTCATCGAGTCTGTTTGACCATACTTCACCACCATGGCGAGTGCAGGTTTGGTGAAGAAGGGGTGACGACAGGACAGGTTGCGATATAATTCACCAGTGATGTTAGCCGTGGCTGTGAATTTCAATCAAGAGGTCGTTGGGTTCATTGCACAGTTGTACTAATCGCTGCGACCACCGCTCTGCCCCTATCTCTTCAAACAAATTATACACGGCGGGGAGAAGAGTGTTGCAATGTTATGCATAAGTATATGCTTATTATATGTGCACTATTATTACCATAAAAGGGAATAAATGGCTTCAATTAGATCCAAGGGTTGTAACAAAGACCTGAGTTGGAACAGTGTTTAATTACCCTGGCAGGTATCCCATACGGTGCCTATTACAAGAGACACACTTTGTTACACTGAGGCTTTGGCTGTCAGCCTATTTGATCACAGTCCCAGTCGCTTGCCCAGAGTGCTTCAACATTTCTTAAGATTAAAAAAGGTGATATTAACATTCATGCTGATGCCTCTATTGCCGTTCAGCCGGAATGCAATAAATGAACTTATTTCGAGCTGGAAGACTTGTTTCATGAACCCATGTGGTCCCAGTGTATTTGAACGTATTAACTTTGAATACGGTTGGAAATGCACGGCTATAGTTATAGAAAATTAAACCTAATCTGTACTTCCTGCACGGCCAAAATGCTTCCACAAAGGGAATGCCAGATCCGTGGACAACCTCACACAGCTATTATGCCTTTTATGAACAAGATGGTTGAAACATGTACCGTAGACTTGGTGAAATTTTCATGTGCGATTACAGGATTTGTTGCTTGTTCATCAGGCTCGCCGCTGACATTAAGAAGTGGAACTCACTACTGCAGACGACACAACAAATTCCACATTACCACTGCAAACATTAACAACCCACAGGGTTAAGTTCGGATCCAAAAAGAAGAAGAAAAACGTTCCCCATAAATGCGATGATGGCAATGAACGAAAATGGACGTTTGCATTGTTACATCCGAGGTGCGACATTCAAGAGTGTGAATGACAAAACCTTGTAGCCGACCGTCAATTTCCGACCCGAAACCACGTAATTTAAGCCTTCGCAGTGTCACATCCTCCCCAACTCCGTATTTCCCAAATTCATCATATTCTCGTTGTGGCCCAAATCAAAAATATAAATGACTGCACATTGGGCGGTGCGCCAGCTGTAACATTCAGGTCCGTGCTCTGTCATCAACAATCCAAACGGAACGTGCGTGCCGCGAAAGCGGGGCTGACGGCTCTCTCTCTCTCTGTCGAGAGGGGGTTATATTCTTAGGTTTTTTCGGTAAAGTCACGTAGGTAAAAAAATTAAAATTAATAAAAGTAAAATAAAATAAAAAATAAAAATCACGACGTTTCGGAGGCAACACAAGCTTCCGTCTTCAGGTGGAACCGTCACAGCCACGACAGCTGTATCAAGTAAATGAGAGATTACAAGAGCAGTCACGAAAGCTTCAAATCGAGAGGGGGTTACACTGGAGGTCGGAAAGACAAGGGTCGTTTGTGTGGCCCTGCGCGGCGACAGCTAGTTATCGTGGATGATTCCAGTCATCTTCTTACGGGGGGGGGTGACAGAAAGTCAACGCAGCCGTAATGCATAATCCAACGTAATTAGGGCATGCACTCAATATTTACGTACGGCAGTTTAATCAAAGATGATCGTGAAAATAATTCGCGAAGGCCCCCAAAAAATACGCAACGGTTGTTCATTTCACGTCAATGTCTCAGTTAATGGCCTAATCGGCCACAACTAACAGAGACGTAGTATTAATCACGCAAAATGGAGTCAACTTCACGAGAGGCCACGTTACCGAGAAAGTTCAACTCAATCACATCGGTGGAAATGTAGCAATAGCATTAATTTTTTATAGCAATTATCATGTCTGTGAAAAGGAGCAAAAATAAATATACACTTTTTTGGCACGTGAAAAGTTCACTATTAAAAGCAGCCAGTTTCCCATCAAATAATCTAAACTGTAAAAAGGGCAAGCAAGTGTGTCAAGTTCTGCAAAAGTAATTTAAGCTGTACGGGTCGCAGTACGAGTCCTGCCTTTGAATGGTTGTTCTTGGCAGCATTACAGACAGCAAGCTGTTTTGAGTAGGATGTTTCAGATTAAAGGATGTCTCGGTCTGCTTCGTCCAGCCATTGCAAATGCTCGACAAAAAAAGATAATTGTATAGTGCATGTGACAGTGTAGACTGGCCAAAAGGTTTTAGACACAAGTTCCAAAATAAGCAAAGCTGACCATGCATATGCACGCATGTACAATTATTTGTGCGAGGTGTTACACCGCCTCTTTTTCGTACCTCTGATAAAATAGGTGTGCATCGAGGGTTCCTGCAACCGATGCCTAACCAGGTTTAAAATGAGAACCATGGGGTGATTCGTTGTAAGTCTAGCCAGTGCAAGAACATCAAAACCACGCAAAAAAAAATCTCTCACACGCTGAAGTGGTGGAGCATCGAAGAGTTGGCTCAACATTGACCTCTTGTGTAACTTTCAAAAATTACATGCTCCAGTCCTCACCAACGTACTGGACATTTCTCATAAGAAAAAGGGGGTGTTGTAAATGCATTCAACATTTCAGAGGACAAAGCGGATTCTTACGCAGAATTTATACGTTCAACAGCGCTGTTTGCAAAGCGTGGTTTTCAGAGCCTAAAGAATGGCGAATATCAGTGAAATGCATTTTCGTTCATATTTCATAAATTTACATCAAATTACCTAATGAAATGTATCGTGTTTATTTTATTCAACCAAAATACGCCACTACATAAGCAGTAGGCTTATATGATGAATTGTATTACTGTATGAAGTATTTAAAAAAATGTAACATGAAAAGAACAAAAAACATTACATACTACTCCCTCAGTTGCCATGAAATTGTATCTCCTTGTTTTAGCGTAATTCAATACCTGTAGCATTGCAATTAAAACATACAGCAGAGGATTTTTTTTAATAGCCACCTTTGGTATTTTAGTACACCACAGTTCACTTAATGAGAGTCACATGTTGAAGTTATATAAGGTTACACCTAAACAAAGACACAGCCGCTGCGTCGAAAAAAAAATTTGAGGGGGCCTGGAAAAAAATGTACGCGACTGATTGCTCGCAGGATGCAATGTGTCAGACATCATAATACTTACACACCGCATTTATGCCCGGAGCCACTGTAACACACTGGACATCCATTCAACGTTGCTCTTAAACCAAAGAGGGTGGTGGTTATGGGGGGGGGAGAGGTTTTACGTCTTTATGCGCAACTGAAGAAAAAGCATGTTAACTGTTAAGAGCTTGCAGGGAATAGTAATACTAAATCTCTAACGAGCCGTTCTTCAAGCTAACAAGTTGCTACAGCCTATAAAAAAAAAAATAACCGTGCCCGGGACAATGTCAAGATGTTCCCAATCAGTCATTTTTTATTCAATTGCTCGATCAACATCTTCGGGGTGAACGTTACACACATATATATGAAGGGGAAAAAAATCCCATCGTGTTTAATACAGACCCGCCGCCAGACGACCGCCCGAACGTTCACGTGAATGCATTCCTCGCCGCTGGTCTGCCACCTTTCAATGCGCGCGCAGGCTAAAATCACGGCGGGCTACGGCTAATTGTTAGCAAAACAGCCCCTCTCATTCCCCCCTCCCTTGTGGAGAACGAAAGCTTGAAGGCTATCGTTGCTCCCAGGAGAGGCCGTGGAACAGCTGAACCCCCCCCCTCCCACCCCCCATTTGGATGACGGCTGCACACGTTTCGCGAGAAGCCATGCACGGGACCCACAACCGAGACCATTCAGCTCGGGAGGAGGAGGGGGGAGGCTCGCGCAGCCACATCAGGTCACACACACAAGGCACAGCATTTAATGCGCCAATTTCAAGGTGCCTCAAAAAATTAAACATTAACCTGTGTGGTCAAAAAAAAAACCCAGCCAGCGGGTGATTAAAACATCGGTTGCCAAATTCTACTTCAATTAGGAGGCGGCGTGCCTGCAACAAATTTTTGCAATTTCATGCCTATAAAAGAGTTCCACGTAATTTCTTTGGAGGTTTATTTTTCCGTGAAAAAAAAAATCCATGTCTTGTAATGTCATATTGTGAATAGAACTATTGTGTTTGGCAAAACACAATATCTGAAGAGCAGTACTTCTGATATTGTAATTTAGTGGCGAAATGAAAACAGTGGAAGAATACAAGGCTGCGTTACGAGATTGCTAAAAGCGCATAATTTTGTTGAAGCATCGATATGAGCTCTATATTTCTGAAAAATATACTTGCAAAAACAGCAGCACTAATTTTTTTTACAAGAATCTGCCATTAACAATGACTCTCCAACCTAATGCACCATCCAAAACAACCCACCAGATTATGTATCAGCCAAAGTCAATGAAACATCACTTTCGCAATGAGCAGCATAATCTACAAAGCCGCACCTTGTGACACTTTGGATCATGAGCATTTAGTCATGCACGTCACACGCTTACGGAGTTATAAACTACATTTTAATTATTAACCAAATTGCTCTAGTCACACCGAACAATCTCACTTCCCAATAATATACTGCGTAGTAAGGGTGACCTTTGGCTAGCATCAATGCCATCTACTTAATTGAGCCACCTAGCATTCCGTGCACAGATAATTGAACAATGGACCCTCTTGCATTTTAGTTGCTGGGCTGAATCTTCTTTCGCAGCATCTTACAACAAGTCAACCTTTGATGACCCTTTACTGGGTCACTAATCTACAATGGCCTTTGACCTGCACCCTTAAAATTTTCGGCAGACGGGAGTACTTTTATCTGATTGAGGAAGCACTGAGTGTCTTTTTCCTGTTTGTTAGAAAAGCAGCATCCTATGAGCCCACACGGTGAAGCTTCCAGTGTCAGGTTACAAAGCCAAAAAATATATAAATGAAAAAAAATGTCACGAAAAATTTAATGTCAAAGGGTCAGCAAATATCCATGTGGACGTGTTCAGCGGTGTCAAGGGAAAGCAGTTCAACGAAATGCTTTTCCTCTCCAACTTAATGCGGGCTCTCGTGAGACTGAAAGCAGCAGCATGAAGCCAGCTGCAGCAGCAGCAAGCCAGCTACAGCAGCAGCTCCGTGACCCAAGGAAAATGGGCTGTAAGTGAACTTTTAGTATATAACCTCAAGTTATTTATATTGCCCTGGCAAAGGCCTAGTTAAAAACACAGGTCAACCATTATGAGAGAATTACAAACTGCCAAAAATAATTGCCGCTCTCTGATATGAAACAGGGCACCGTAAATGTGCGTTGTAATTATTAACAGATGTGTAAAAAAAAAATCTCTAGCCTTTTGGCCTCGGTGTTCTAAATAATAATTTGAGTCATTAGGGGTATCTATGCATTTTTGTAACGAGGGCAAAATAGCAACAGGTAATGACAGACCTGTTACGTCGCTTAACTGTGCGACGAGTCTTAAACGCCGTTGAACCAGGTTCAACAACAAATTCTCAATTGATCACATCGGCTGAGGGGGTCGTTTCCTGAGCAAATTATCAATTTTGTGGCTAACCCAACATTATTATTAATAAGACTAACCGATTTAGTGAGGGTAGGAATGAGGGAGGGGTGCACGGAGGCAAGCGGGAGAGGATGTGGGGTTTGGGTACGAGTCAGGGCAGTGATTAAATTACAAAAACATGAGTATCACCCTCCCACCCCGGGTCCATAAATAAAACTGCATTTAATGGTGCACGAGCGCAGACGATCATGTCTGTGATTAATTGAGGTGCAGTTAATTGAAGGTTTAGCATATTAACAAAAGTGCAATAAAAACTCTCAGGACATCGTTCGCAAGGCTCTTTGCCGTAATTTTTATTAATTTTTCCAATTAGCAAAATTACATTCTCCAAGAAACTTTTCAAAGGCTCGAAGCGATCCGTAACTTTTTTTTAAGTTAGCATTATAAATGCTAATTTTCAAAAGATGGCATAAACATTAAATAAATATTCATAATGCAAAATCAGTGTTTTTTTTTCATCTCAACTAAACGTTTACTTGAGCAATGTTTATTCTTCCACAATAAAATAGCAGGGAAATATCTTTGTCATCAAATATTTATACACCCATTACTGAAGGCAGCAAAAGATAATATAATAATGAAATGTACATTAAAATACAAACCAAAACAAATAAGGCATTTTATCACAAATACGTATGTGTAAAAAACCTCAACCACAAAAAAATGCCCAACCTTACGAGTTTTGTTTTACCACCGATACCTTTAATATTATGAAAATAAAGCCCTTGCGTTTTGACTGTAAACTGGTAAATGCACCGAGAAGCTACCTCGATCCTCTGCAAAACCTGGAATTTGAGTTCCAAATGAAGTCGGCCGACCTGTCAGCAATCCCAACAACAACAACAACAGAAAAACCTCTCATTTGTTCTTGCCGAGTGTACGCTGCTTCTCTCCGTGTTCCACAACCTGCTCCTCCACGTGCAGCCCCTTTCGCTTGCGCACGGCCCGCATGTACTGTCGCGCCTTGCTCTCAGAGTCGGCCCTCTCGCCAAAGTGAGCGTACTCCTCCTCCGTGGTGGGCACCCACAGCGGGTCGCTGGAAATCACCTTCACAGGGACAAAGGGGGCAAAGAACCCAAGATGGCCCTTAACAAAGGACCGCTGGGGCAAGCGCGATTGGCGAACGCATATGAAGGCCGTCACGGCGAATATGGGGGGCAGAGTGGCCAATCAAAACTCCCGGCCGTCTTCATCTCCCCAACGCAGATGTTTTCACGTCGTACCAGGTAAACTCATTTAAGGCTAAGTCGACCTAGGGGAGCCCCAGGATCGGTCTGAATATTTGTCACCGAGATTGGCCGTGCGCAGAAATGTAACTGGTTAGTCGTGAGCGAAAAATGAAAACCTAGGTTGCTGTGTTCGTAGAAGCAATGCGCTCACCGCTACGCCACCGCTCCCAGTGCAAGGGTAACAACAAGCGCGCACACATGAACGTGCGCATGTTCGGAGGTGCAAACAAAAAGCTGCGGTGCTCAAGGATTAGGAGGGGATCCTGCAAGCCTAGAAAAGGATATTTTATTTTAAATAAAAGCCGAAGCTGTGTAGCCAAAAGAAGACGTGATATATTTAATTAAATGTATACACATATATTGTAAGGCACTATAATGTTCTAATGTGGCCATATCCCAAGATTCTGATTCCTTATTTTAATGCTTACGATAATGTACAAACTGAGGAAAATGTGTCTACATTTGCCCACGATATTTTCATATTCAAACACAAAATACTTTTACGTTTGCCAAAGTTGAAGAGTCTAAAGTTACGAGAACATGAATGACTCAATTGTCTGAAGCAGATGCACCAGCATAGCCTTTTTCCCTCATTTTTTAAATGTAATTCCATTGACTCTGTAATCAGACAGTGATGCAATTTAGGACTGCGTATATTTCATAATTGAATTGTGCCATAAATCATTGTTTAAATAAACCACTTACAATGGGTTTTCTTTAAGCGCCAAAAAAGCAGTGTTGCGCATTAAGGCACATGCTTTTGACGAGACATTCATCCTTTGATACGCTATTGACCAGCGCTCTACTCTCTGTGACCTTTTCCCAGGTCATACATCCTCCTGACTCTTGACCCCACTCTAATTATATGACATATGGCAGCAGTTTACAATCATTAAGTATCAATGCAACGGGCCCTTTCCTGAGTGGCAGACACATAGCACCTTGCAATCACCATTACTCAGGCGTCCAGACAACCTGCTATTTAAAGAATGCTTACATGCTTGTAAACTCCCTGTCATCGGTGAAAATACTGTAAACACTTTCAAGATTTCTCATTGATGCAGGCAGGCTTCACTACTTTTATACATTGCATTAACTTGCTGGAAGCACACGGTTGAAGCTGTTCAATCTGGAATTAAAGATCTTAGGAATCGCATACATTCATAAAATAACAACAGGGTCCAGACCTATGGTGTATAATGAGACCGAGTGATTTTGGAAAGTTTTGGAAAACGTAAAAATATGTAAGCGACCAAACTTACACGAAGCTGTACAAATCTGGGGTGAAGCGGTGGCAAAAAGGTTATATCACACTGCTTCATGAACGCCAACCACCGGAGTTTTATTCCCGGCTAGTGATATTAAAATAATGGTCCTGCAACACCCAACCTGTACTGTGACCAGCTTGGTATGGCCAAACAGTCATGTCTGGAAAGGTGTGGGTAGTCCTTCATTAAGTCGTAGCCTGACAGAGGTCTTGTGAATTATAATTAACTGTATGACTATGATATAAAACTACCTTTGATAACAATAAGTACACACACAAGTCTTAGCAGAAACGTCGGCGAGCAAGCTTTTACTACGTTAACCTAAATGATTATTGACACGTGTGGTCTCGTTGGAATTAAAATAACCCTCCCGATATTAGACAATTGATCGTTTGACCTTAGGACCTTCCAGGGATATATTTTTTCATGAAAATGCATGTAGTTAAACAACTTCAAACACTATTTATATTACCTTCTGTGCCCCTTTAAGGTCACGATTTTAATTCACTCGCTGCTTGAACATTTATTCTTCATTGAACTATTTTGGCTTTCATTATAGCCGGCATTGTCAAATGGGCAAAAACTCCTTGGCTGTTATAATAAAGGTGCAGCCCGAGTAATTGCTTGGGGCTCCCACGAGAAGCAGCTCTCAAGAGCCCCCCTCTAGAGGCTATTTGGTCTACTCTTCCACACTGGCCAGAGGTGGGAGTACCCACAATATATCCCCACCATATTGCAACCTGCCGATCGACCAGCTGCGGCATACCTATTTATACCGTTGACTATAGCAGGCGGGGGAATTTAAGAGACGCGGCCCGCTGTTTTAACTGACGTGCTTGGAGAGGGAACAGACCCGTAGACCTCTCTGGATTTGCAATTGCAGTCTGCTAACCATTACACTCCGGCACCATTCCTGCTATTACATTAACGGTGCAATTTACCTCCCAGTGGCTGAATATGAGCTGCGGGCTGGCGAGGCCACTGGTTCTCTTGCGGATCTCCTCGGCGAAGCCAAAGCTCTCGGCGACGGGAAGCACGGCCTTGATGATAAAGATGTCCGTGCCTTCCTTCATCTCCTCCTGCAGAACGCGGCCCTCGCGCTTCGACAGCACGCCATAAACCCGGCCTGGCACGCGCGCGTGTGTGTGGGCACAGAGCAGATTTACATTAAAATAAAATGCTTACTATGATGTATTAAAGGCATTGCACATTGATGACGATTCTGGTTAACCTATATTACAGAACTAACCCTTTGAACCTTCATTTCTTCATTGAAAGGAGTGAAAGATAACAACAAAACAAAACAGAATGATCATTGTTTACTTCCCAAAAGTGGCACTCGTTTTATTGAACATGAAATGATAGGTCGAGTGACCTATCATTGTCAGCAAGGTGTGATGACAGCAGTACCTCCCAGCAGGGCAAGAGATCACAAAAAGCTCTCCGATGTTATTTCGGGTTGAACCGCATTTTTCAGCAACTGAAGAGATTCCCAGTACGTGGATTGAAACGTTGAATATCATCCCCCTAACAATATGCGGTGCAACCCAGAAAACACATCGGAGAGCTGTACAGCACAATGACGAAAAAACCTACACAGTAGTACGAGATCAGAACGTATGCGATACTTTTTTCCCCACGTTGCTTACCTAGCACCTCAGCGGTCGCGTGTATTTCACAGGTGTACATGGCAGCCATAAGGCGCTGCGGCTTGGCCTGGAATGCGTACCGACACGCTTCCTTCATGGTGGAAATAAGCTGTCCAGTGAAAGAGCCATAACTGTCACTAGCGTTCACTCTGCCGCTTGAAGGCCTGTCCGTGCACGAATTGCAATCATCTTTCGTTTCCTCTTTTTTGCCCAGCTCGGCAGTTTTTTTGTCGCCAGCTTCGTGCGACGCATTAGTTGGTGGCTCCCTATGGCCGCTGCTGGGCGATCCTGCCCGTTCGCTCTTCTTCTCGCTTTGCAGCGCCTTCGCGTGAGCCTCAGCGGTGCCGCCGTGCCGCTCTCGGTCTGAACCTGCCACAGAGCCCGGTTCGCATCTCTCGACCTCAAAGCAGACGCCCATCATCGGCTCTTCGCACATGGGTCCGGCGAGAGAGGCCAGCTGGAAGCCGCTCGCCTGCAGCACGTGACAGTGGAGCCGTTCGTATCGTTCAGAGAGACGGATACTTGCCACGCATTATAAAAGGAGGGCATAACATAAGCCCTAAAAATACACCCAAATAAATTACCAGCAAACGATTAAGAAAAAATCCAATAAGAAATATTAAGCGTGTCTATGGATTCTGTAATGCTTTCCAACATTTGTTTTCCAAGGTGTTGATTTAGCGATAATTATGTTACCTTCCGAGCCCGCACGAGATGACGTCGTCACACGGTGCATGATGTGCGACGTTGCGAGATAACGTCGCACGTAATGGGGTCATTGAGAGGGGAGGCGAGCACATGATGCGTGACGTCATTGCCTTGGCCAACAAGGCTTATCCTAAGTGCTGGTTTCAATCGCCATATTTTGGCCAACGGTTTTTTAAATTGATCAATTTCGCCACTGTTCTGCAGGTTTAAGTCCCCCAAAGCAGCAAATCTTTATATTAAAATTGATCTACACGAGATATCACCTCCACGATAGACACAATGCTATTTAACCTTCGTTGGAAAACACAAAAAAATAGAGCCTTACCAGGCTACTGTCGTACTCTCCGTAGGAATGAAAATCTTCTGGTTTCCCTTCAATACATTGCCAGACAGACGGTCGTTGGTACCCGCTGATACGGTTTAACAAAAGGTTTGGTCCATACCTACAGAGCAACACCAACAATGAACGTCTTAACATGATATTGGACTACTTTCCATATTATACTTATCAGAATGGATACTTGTTAATTCTTACAGGTTTGTATTTGTAATGATTCAGTTCAAGAACAAATTACCTGTAATTCAAAGTTAAAACAAAACATACCTTCTTGGTCCAAATGACCAGATTTGATTAACTGCATTTTTCCATTTCAGTCCACGAAAATTATCTTCAAGTTGCTTCTTAAAATCTCGAATTGCCAGCAAAATACTCTGCAAAAAGAATGACAAGATTAACTCATTTACATGAATATGAATCACTCTCTTTCATCAACGATTGACTTCAATATTAACATTGTCCTCAAGAGAGTAGAACAATCCATGCCTTGGTGATTCAACACATTTCATGGCGATTCAGAGTTGCAACTCCCCAGATAATCTTTTCGTTTAATATCGCAGTGAATTTTAGCTCATCTAGTGGATGCAGGGAGGGATGTGTCACCACTAAATGCAACGCATACTATTAAAATAGCATTCACAATCGAGTGTCTGAAGAAACTCCCAGCAAGTGGAGTGAAAGGTCGGAGGGTCATGGCCAACGAAAGGTTCGAGAGCTACACAGCGCAAGCGCAAAAAACCCACACAGTGGTAACAACATTTATTCTAACGTACGTTATACGCTGCATGTACCGCGATTTTAATAACTGTTATTGATCCATGAGTCAAAGCTTCATTTCAACACGACTCGCCAAGTAGGCTAACAAACATAACGGTCAGCTCCAGCCCACCTCCTTGATCTGCCAAGCCGTCATATCTTGGCCCTCCTTAAGAGCCATGTTGAAATTCTCCATGGTGCGAATTAGGTCTCCGTGCTTTTCCAGCAGTTGCGTGATGCCCTCTGGCAGAGGGGTGGCTCGAATGGCGATGGCGCACTGCCGTCTGGGAGTGTGCATCAGCACCAGCCCGTCCGCGCTCACGTGCACATCTTCCGGGATCCTGCCGTCACAGGACAAACATCCAACAACGCGTTCAACAACACAAATGTCTGTATGTCTGTTGAACTTCTTTCGCACCGTACGTAGCCATCCGCGCTAATCAGAGATGTGGGGGAAGGACCACAAACTAAACGCAAAATCCATCCTAAAGAAATGAGTTTTCAATCGAGATTTAAAAGTACATAGCCTCCAATGGCTTCCGAACATAAAAAGAGCATTCCACAAGGCCGCAGAAGCACACCTGAAAGCGCGCGATGCAGTGACCGTCTTTGTTCTAAATGAGCTACGTTTAACATGGTCAGAAAACAGAGCTGGACAACTGCAGAAATACACCGCAACACACTCCTCAATTACTCGTTTGCCTAAGAGTTCTGTGACCAATGTATGTTTGACTAGAATGTAAAAAAAAAAATTGTTAATCCTACTTTAGATTTTAACCCAGCAATATGAATGGAAGATCAAAGTAAGTTGATCACCACGTTGCATGTGGTGGAGTAAAGTGTAGGTGCTACCACCTCCTCAAAGATGTCTAGCCACTGTGGAAAAGTCGGCAAAAATTACGTTTAGAGAGGCTCTTTAGACAATCCATCTAGTGGAGGCCAATCCAGCAGAAGTGGAATGAGCAACAAACAGCAAGGCCCCACCTTTCCCTTTCAACTAATATTCATGAAAGGCATTATACATTGATCTCCGTTCTGGAGAACCTAATATTTATCCAAGGCAACAATATTAGCAAGCACAGAGCTAACTATTTCACCTTGAATGTCTTCATTAAAAGGTCTGAAATAAGAAGAAAACAAAACATTGGCCGTTTTGTTTTCTCTTCCCCCCAGAATAACTTTCGTCACCTGCAGCTCGGCTCATCGAATTGTGCACATAGGGCCTTCAAGGAGGCCATATCAACTAACAACGTGATAAAAAAAAACAACAAACGCATTTCACGTAAACAAGACACTAGCTTAAAAAAAAACACAGTAGATTCTGACGGACGTGAAATAAATGAGCGACGTGCCACGCCACACAGGGGACACAGCGGGCACCTGGCGCCCTGGTCTTGTCTCTGCTTCTGGTGGATGACCGACACGCGCTGCTGCCCGATCTCCTCGTTCACCATGTCCACCTTTGGACGACGAATGATCGTCTCGCGAAACGGGATTATGGGGTCGGACACATTGATCTGGATTCTGGCGAACCTGCGAGGCGTAAAGGCAAACGTCATTAAATGACCATTTATACACTCGCCCGTCGGTGCACCACGAGCACTGATGTCAGCCAGTTACAGTGATTGACAGCGATGCATGAAAGTTAATTTGCGTTCTGCTTCGTTAGTATAAACGGCCAATGCGGGTTGCAGCAATGGGCATAAATGGCGCCATGCACAAGCGTAGAATGAAATATCGTTGAGTTATGTGCGAAGCTGATTTGCATTGGAGATTTAACGCATTCATTTTTAATGGAAATGGAATCTTTGAAATGTGAATTCATAAGCAGCGGTGATTTTATTACTCTGTACGTTTTCATAGAAGCGCTGTGTTGGCTCTCCGCGCGACATGTTATCGGGTTGTTCCGCATGATGTTCGGCATCATGTCCAAAGTTTCGCTGAATAATGGAGTAAGTTCCGAAAGATGCTCCCAGCAAGTGCAGCGAAACATCGGACATCATGCTGAACAAAAATTGGTAAACGCCAGAGAGGGGCGATGTTACTTCTTTAGCTCATCTCACACCTCTGGCGCAAGTCATCGAGGCAGCGCTGCAGGTGAACCTCCCCTGCTGTAACCAGAACGTGCTCCCCCGTCTCCTGAATCAGCACCTCCACGCAGGGGTCTGCCTGGTTTAGCAGCTTCATGCCGTTCACCAGCAGCGGCATCTCACCTTTGCCAAAAAAAGAACAAAAGGGACACGGAGGTGCCGATGCAATTCATTACTGCCGATGGTAAATAAAAAAAGAAATCCAAGACTTCACCATCAGCGGTGCAGGTGTTGAATGTGTATAGATCCGAGATTTTAAAACAAAACTTGCAGCCGCCTAGCGTGACATTGAAGACACCTATGGAGATAAAACCTACTTCGGGGACATTGTGTCATCTTTGAAATGCAGTGTGCACCTGCCAGGATGTGCTACACACTCACGCACCTCTTCTAAGAAATACGCTGCGCCTCATTAAGGTAAAGAATAAGAGGCTGTTACATTCGGTAACAATTTCATAGGCGCAAAAACACTGCACCAAGGTCATCATTAACAGTTTGCTCGTAAAATTATGCACCATGCTCATCCATTTGTTAATACGCCGCTGTGTGGAGGCGGTGTTGGTCACGGGTGTGGTGTGACAATACATCACAACGCTGATCAGTGGGGGTTAGTGAAGGGGTCATCCAGAACGGATTCAGATATCATTCACCACTGATGTCAGCCGTGGCTAGGCAATGAACTCGGGTCACGGGGTTCGCAGGATAGCACTATGAACCCTGCGTCACCACTCCACCCCCAACTACTGCCTTATAACAGAAAAAAATCAGAGCCGTCTCATGTTTCAGGTAATGACCCTTCTCCAAAGTGGAGAAATCGGGCGGTTGTAATGTTTTGGCACAGCTGGAAAAATTATTTGGCAACGTGCTTGAAAAGAATAGATCTCTAAAATGCGGTCTCTGCCTAGCTATCAATGAAAATGTTGTCCCCCCTTCTTGCTGGAAATGATTTTCACTGCCCAGATAAGCCAAATATATTATTTCTGTTTTCATCACCATCAGCCATTGTCATCTAATGTTGGATTAAGGCCTTTCCGAGCCACCACCATCTTTTACGAACTTAGGACGTTTCAAAGAATTGATACAGTGTTCACGGTCTCTGTTGAAACCAATGCCAATGGAGTCTCTTTTAAGGCGCAATAAATAGGCAGTTCCATAAACAGACACTGTGACATTTAGAGAACACAACCAAGTACACGCAATAATTAAATAAAACACACACATACAATCGTGGGCGACTCACTCGGGTGTTTGGGTTCGACAGCCACGCGAATGATTGGGACGGCCTCAAAGTAGAGCGGGATGAAAGGAGGGCATGCCAAGCAGCTGGAGATGGTGGCTGACTTGAGAACATGGTTTTCCAGTCCACCGATTCCTTGGGAGGACGAAGGCACAGTTCTAAGTCATGTAAAAGTATTTTTTTTTGTTTCCATCAGTTATTTTTGGATGACTCAAAAAGGTCATCAGAACAACACCATGCCACAAAAACGTAACTTATAAAATCTTACATTTTTCTTGATAACCTGCAATGCCACCAGTGTTCACTCAGACAATTATTAATAAAATCCTCTATCATATGTAAGGCAAAACAAAACATGTTTTCAGAACTGAATGCTTGCATTCTTGTTGCGATTTTAAACACTTCATTTGTCTAATCACTTGGCATCGTATTTTGGTTGCTTGCTTGTCTTCTCACTCACTCAAAATAATTAACAGCTTCGTTGACACTTTTTCCATCAACGCCCACTCATAGCTTCCAATTGTAAACTATTCTCAGTAAGCTTGTTCTCAGTAAGCTTATGACAACATTGGTTTAAGTGCCCGTGCCAAATGTTTTCATGCGGAGAACTACCATATTTTTAAATCTCACCCAAGTCTTTTCAACTACTTATTAAAATTTCTACTCCTACTCGAATGCTTTTCTCACATCACCGATGGAACTCAACCACACATTGTTTTGCGTACACCTTTCAACGAACGCAAACGCACGTGCAACGCGTCGACGAGACGAACACATTAAAAGTGAGAAATCGGCGACGACCGTTGGGCAGGTTGACATTGTGACCGGGTTTAACTTGGGCATTCAATTCATGGGGAGTGGGGTGACCAAAGCAACGTCGCGTGAAGGGACCCCGAGAAGTTTACACGTGGCCTTGATAGAACCGCACGGAGCTGCCCCTTAAGGAAGGTATACGCTTCGTGAAAGCTCAAGACTCCAAGCACAGACGCCCCATCCCCCCCACCTATTCCCAAGATTGCAGCTTAACCCAGTGACTCTTGGAATTAAAAGAAAGTGCATGAGCTTTCCTGCAGACCCTGCCACTCCTGCATAACAGCCACTGGTGGTCTGCGCATCAAGTGCCCTTTATAATCAATTAACTGGCATTCACGACGGAAGCTTAAATACGAATATTATTACAGCAACGCACGCTGGAAATTAAACACGGATGTAGCATTTACAATAATGCGGAGTGCAGACTGAAAGTTTGTCGTAGTTTTTTAAAAACGGCAATATGTTGGACATTTGCAGAAACTATATTGTTACGGTCAATACGGAGTCGGGTCGTATTGTTAAGACTGCTCAACGTAATTAAATCTGGAATGTTAAATATAGGTGCTCACCAAAATAAGCCGGGTAGTTTAAGCAATATGCCCAACAGTGGCCTGCTCCAAGCACTAACAGGCAGCTAATGAAACAATACATACACAAATGTATCACTCGATGGTCACGCTTATCCGCGGCTAACCTCCCCCGTGTGCCATTCTGACCCTTACAGGCGCAAATAGGTGCCCAAGGGACGGGCGCCTGCCAGGTTATATTCCAGACTCGGCAAGAACACACGGCATATGGTGCTCCGCTGTGCCGTGGCTTTCACTGTATCGCCGCACTGCGTATTCTCCAGAGGCGGTCAAGTCCGGGTCACGAACGTAACCCCCGTCCCCACCAGGGCTGCAGCCCTGCACAATACACGTGCTTGTAACTCGCACTCGCAAGCCTTGAGATTTTCTTGATTACATTAAGCATACCCGCGACTGAGCTAATGTGAGAGTCAGTGTTTTTCTGCTGCATCAACATTTAAGGAAGCTTACCAACAGTGACACGCTTGAAGTTATTCATACACACGTATCAATTATGGAAAGCATCTCACATTTTGGCAGTCCACATCATGCTTTGCATTCTTCGCGAGAGTGAAACTATAGCGTTTGTGTAAATGTGTGGAATTTCTTATGAATTAGGTCTGCAGCTGGGTAATTTATTTTCGATGCAATATACAAACACCCTTTGATGTATTTCGTTTTAAACCAAACACGTTAAAAAGGCAATCATCCAATGTTAAGTGTAATCATACTGAAGCTTCTTTGCACAAGGTATTTTTATTGACCAACAATGTGCAATGAAATGGATGGTGCAAATGCACCATGTTTTCATAATAATGCACATAATCAAAATACCATGGCGGTACAGTGCTTTGCACGCTATGCTCGATACAACTGGCCAACTAAGTTAGATTTCCAGCGTGCCGAACATCACCAGTAAATATGTTCAGAATGGTGACTGTGACACAACACTGATCAGTGAACTTAATGGCACCTTATGCTCCGATGGAAAATAATGTCAGTATTTTTTTTAATTTGAGTAAAGTGCACACTCTTTTTATAAGCTCAACCATGATTCTATTACCATTTGTGATAGAGAACCTTTGTATTTTTCACACAGTAAAGCTCAGCCCCAAGCACCACTTAAAAGTGAACTCAGATGGTATATTAAGTTCTGACTTAGCCTGGCCACCAATGTAGCTTGGAATGATTAATTCATTTCCACATCAACCAAATTCTAAGCCAAGACTTGAGCATTATCAATATAAATTAAATTAAAAATCTTAAGAAAACACAAGTGACTCCATTGGGGCATTGAATCACTCAGAACAAAAATATTCGTAACCTGGGGAGGCAATGCTTCTAACCTTTTTTTACTTGTCCACCCTACAGCTCAAACTCCAGATCACAGATATGTTGGCTTTGTATCTTCAAACAGTGCATTAGATGTCCCATAGGCGCCCAGCCGATTCAATGATGCACATTGCCTTTTATAGAAATAACCACTATTAACGGTAAAAGTAACACAAAAAAAACATTTTGCAGCTGCACTGGATGTGTGACATATGTGGAAGTTGTCTGGGCCAAGAGAGGTTATGCAAGTGCAAAATATGGTGGGGTATTATTGTACTTTCCGTTATCCTCCTGCAGGATAACACAAGGTAAATGCCCAGAGGCTTACAAAAGACGGTAATATACACCAACATTATTGAACAGAGGCTACATTTATCCCATAAAGGCTGTCTCATTTTCTTTTTAACCAGTGCATACAATTTGAACGGAATTCTGAAATGTCCACCGCTCCAACAATGGATGAAAGAAGTCAATTGTGCGGTTCTGATCTGGAGGGGGTTAGTAAGTATATATGCTTGCCAAGTATAGAAAATTAAAGAATGATGAATAATTCACACCTCTTCTAAATAAAGAATCTTACCAAGCACATTGCCAGCTGGGACTTCATCAAGAGACTCAAGCTCTCTGCCCATGAGCAGGTACAAGCTGTCCACTGTCACACAGGCCAGGTGGGGCACCCCTACCAGCAGTGCTTCGCTGATTGGGCCTTCTGGCAACTGGCACACAACAGCGCAGGGGACACGCATACACACGAACCACAAGCAAATCTGTAAACACGGATGTGCTCCCATATTAATAATGCACACAAAAATAACCTTCGCACACAACGTTCATAAACAAGACAGAATACCCTTCAAGGGTATTTCCATCGCCAGCATCCTTCAATGGTCTATCTTACATCGGCGCTATTTTGGTCTCTAATCAGTTATGTAAAATGAATGGTTAATACTTTGCCTGTATATATGTAACTAGATCTAGAAACATTTAGCCCTTGAAATTGTGTCATTCAGATTCAAGGGAAAAAAGCAAATGGTAATGCAATATTTTAGGCAGTCATTATGCAGTGGCTGTGCTGAGAAATTCAACTTGCTACAAAAGAGATGCTGTTCTTTTTCCTCCAGTGACTGAATGATTCAAACCCAGTCGGGGCCCGGTGTTCAAACGTGTACCATTATCTCCACGAGTCACTCAAGAGTTGTATAATACAACAGCGGTTGTTTTTAAAATTATATTTATGATTACATTCGTTTTGTATAAATATTTAAAAAAAAAATTGTGCACTTTACAGCTACAAAAATGTACAATGTCGCAAACAAAGAAACTGTCACGCCATGAATTTGCTGTCCACAAGACGTAATACAAGAGCTCCACCTGCTGCCAATGACCATTTTCCGGCGTGTAAAATTTAAATGTAAAATCTCCCACATGCCAAGCTAGGCGTTGCACGCTACACAAGGCGTGCATTACTGTGAACCGATTTCACTAATGTGGAACATCAGATCACCCAAATTAAGCTTAAATTGTCAATGAATTAAGCAAATTAGATTCAGTAAAAAAATAAGGCACCTCTTCAAGGAGACATAATTACATTATGAATATAAAAAAATGTCCCCCTTCTCTCCCTCCCCTGCCCCCCGGTCCCCATCTAATGCCTGGGTAAGAAAATGAACCTGGTACAACCCTTAACCGGTTCCTGTTTGAAGAGGAAAGCTTACCCAGAAGGCACCCCCCCTCCCCTCCCCTGATATGCCGATGTTAACCGTGTTTGTACGTGTTCTCTGATGTGGTCGTTAATATTGGTCAATAAAAAATATAACAGTATAAAACAGTGTTGCAATGTAACATTTATGCTACTATATCAATAACAGTCGAGTCTGGGGATATATAAGCACTGCAAAAATCAAGACCCTCAACCAGGACTGTCATTAGCAATATCTTGCAACCAAAATATATCAAGCGAAAATTTCTGGCAATGGCCTTTCTTTAGAAATAAAGACGGCACATATATTATTTTTTACAGTTGGGTAGAATTCCTTAAAAGCTCAAGAATTGAAATTCTGAGTATGTCTAAATAAAAAGCAGTGGATTTGGACCAGAAAACTCTTCCGTCTTGAGTATCCTTTAGGTCCGGGGTGGGCAACCTTTTTTCTGCAAAGGGCCATTTGGACATTAATAACATCATTCGCGGGCCATACAAAAGTATCAAATTAAAGATTAGCCTGTTATATTTGGTTAAACATTTAATTAACTCACCCCTAATGTGATGGCTGTAACTGCCAAATGATTTTGCGAGCCTTATACGGCCCGCAGGCCAGACGTTCCCCACCCCTGTTTTAGGTAGAAACAAAAAATATGCTTTTGGCAAAATTATTCAACATGTATCGTTTTTGGAACCCTTGTAATTAAGTATTTTTAAAATTATCATTCTAACACTGTCCTATGTGACGAGCGTGAAAAACTGGCAATATACCATGTTGATGGTGTTCCCTAAAGTGGAGGCCCTTCTGCCAGCGGGTGGCACGCGTAAGCAATTCCAGGGCTGCCCTTTTTCCTTCCACGAAATGCGACACTGCAATGTGCATACCTTTTCTAGCGCCGTTGCCGGGTCATATTTGGGCCCCAGGACGTAGAGCCGCTGGCCCTTCCGCACCGTGCCGCTGTACACCCGCGCAAAGGCGACGAAGTGCTCTCTATCTGAAGCCTCCGTGTCCTCCTCTGGCCGCTCAGTCAGGTCTCTTGATGGAACCGTCTCAGTCTCCTGTTTCTCGTTGACACCTGGAATAGGGGGGCCGCAGGATAATTTCTATTTTGTTGTTGCTGCGTCCGTATGGGGGCAGCAGTACAACAGGAACGGTTTTTGACTAGTCTGTGCAAAATTTTAGTATTCTCTCCTTGCATGCATCAAGTTATCTCCGGGCACTTTGGCTTACTTCCACGTGCAAAACAATTCACAAGAGATCAAAATGTGGCGCATGCTACCATCGTGGATTGTGGGTGATAACATAATCATACAGAGAAGAGTTTGTTCCACCACAAGGTTGTAACTGATGATCCAGTTCGTGCCTGCTTATTTGTTGCTAAAAAAACACATTGGGCCTGAAGAAGGTTCATAGAATGATGGACTAAAAATATAATTTCGTAAATTACAACACAGCCAAATCTTGTCTGTGTATTTTACTCAAGAGGAGTTGGCCGGACCCCACAAATCAAGATCACGAGATGAGGTCCTGCACCTCAGGTGGGTATCCCTGGTTATGATTAAACGGTCATCATCACCTTGGTCACTTCTGGCTTCTTGGTTGTCTCTTGTTTCCGAGCACCCCATGATTGTCTTGGAGCCAGGTGGCTCTGTCTGTGTTTGCTGCCCGGTGAGTTTGTTTAAGTGCCTCTGCCTGGCCTGCTCCCTTCGCTGGACCATCTCCTCCAGGGTAAGAGGTCTAAAGACACACGGCACATGGCCAATGAGCAAAACCAGTCAACAAGTAAAATAAACAGAACTACGGAACGTCACATAACCGAACATCACATATCCGCCCTGACCAATTAACCACACACACCTAGTGCAGTATTTGTGCACGGTGTCGCAGTTATTATCTATACATGTTAAAAAAATTCAAAAAATGTACACGGAATAAGTATTTTGACATCTTTAAAACAGTTTGATCCTTTTGTCCAGTAACACATTTGCGTACAATTTAACTGTACATTTCTACAGATATTCACGCATCCAACCTTTTCACAAATCAGCCCATACCTCGGTCCCCAGCGAGTCGGAGAAGCGATGTGGTATTTTACTGCAATAGCAATGCAATAAGATTGGCATAATGAGTGTGGTTTCTGTAAACTATAAACGATTTTATTTTACCACTGAGCTATATAGCTCTATCAGAAGCGACCTGGCCACAAATAATAGCTCAACGAAGTGGCTTATCACGTGGAAATATACTGCAGCCAAATACTCTAAACGCATGTTTCTAAATGTGCAGGGAAAAACCGGAGAACCCGGAGAAAGTTCCACGCGACCACAGGGAGAGACGAGAGGTGAGGCAGCGACGAGCTCAGCCTCCCCTCTGATTGGGCAACCCCCTCAGTAACTGGATGGAGCGCGGGCAATCAGCGTGTGCCTGTTACTATCTCAGTATGTCACCAATGTAATGTGTGTAGACCCCTTCATTTCATGTCCTCGCCTTCCATACCCCAGGTAATCTATTTCACGTATGTCTATAAAGATATTTAGGCTCGCTGGTCTCGTCATGAAACTGCAATGAAAAAGCACCAGGGGAGGCAGCTATCACATCTGCCTCACTGAGGGGGACGTGTCTAACACGCCCCCCTCCGTGAGGCCACGCCCCCCTCAGTGTGTGAATCTGGCTCTGACACTAGCCAGTGCCTCCCCAGCCATTGCCCTCACGTCACTGAAAAATACAAGCGTCAGGGTCGGGATCGAACCCATGATCTCCTGCATACCAGAAGAGGTATTTACCATCTTGCCACAGTATCACGGACATATGGAGTACATTCCTACCTTTGCTTCTTTTGAGGAAGGGCCTTTGCATCAACAGAAATCATTTTTGAGACAAACACAATCACAGGGGCGTCGTCAGAACTTTTACATGAAATGAAATCTGCAAAGGGAAGAAAAGGACAGTTTTAAAATCTATGTTTGTTCCAACAATGACTGACACTATTAAACACAGGGCACTTTCTGACTGAACTGTCAGGAATGGTAATAATTTGGTTTAAGGCTTTACAGATGTTATTGTACTCTTTGGTTCTTTCGGTAAAGTCACGTAGATATATATATATATATATTTCTTTTTTATATCTACATGACGAAAGCTTCAAATCAAGATGTTACTGTACGAAAAATATTTTCTATACATGCATTTCATAATAAAACCTCAAACTTATCATGCAAAAAAATCTTCCTAATTTTCAGAAACATTATAAACATTCCCAAAAAATTTTAATTGGGAGATAAAGCCAATCAAGATAAGACTGGAAATAACAATAATATATCAGAAAGCAGCAGGAGTCTGGTGCGTGCTTGGATGGGCGACCACCATGCCTAACACAGATATCTGTGGTAAGCAGGCTGTGGGTTTTATATTTTCTGCAGGGGGTAGTGCAGACAAATCCATTAGCGCATCGTACCATTCTCAAGCACTTATGCTCCCCCGCCTTTATTAACTCGGTCTGACGCGCGTGGTGAAATATGGTTAAATAAGTTCCACAACCTGCGTTGCCTTGGATAGGCCCTCATCAAGCAAGTGGATTTTGACAATAGGCCTGTGCATGTAACAAGCAGTGGTTGTAATCGTAAACTGCAGAAGTCTGCATCTCTGTTCTTTCTCACCGTCCCTCAGAGTTTGTGTTTGCTCTGGAAGAGACTCGAAGCGTTGAGCGCGAGCACACAGCAGCTTTTCCACGCGCTGTGCAGACATTTCCAAGGGGCTGGGAAGACGGCAGCTTACCATTGCTGCACAGCGCCAGTCAAGGAAACCAAACTCTCAAGGCGCACGCGATTATGCACTGGAAGATATATTGTCGTATTTGACAGGACCGAAGGTCACGTTTTCTATTTCCATCACTTCCTTTGTAACGTGGTCTTTTATTACACCAAGGGAAAAAAAAAGCTGCATTTATGTTGCATCACTTTGTCAAGCAACATGTATATCCATGTTGCCATCCAGCGGAGGCCCTCAAAGATACTTTCATTCAGCTTTGCCTTTGCAGCTCGATCCCAAGTCATATCAGGAATGCAAGCACAGTTGAATCTTTTCAGTCACATTTGAAAACGTATTTGTTTGCATTAGCTTATCCTTGAGCTGGACTGATTGGTGAACGTTTTTTTGTATTGTCAAGTTTTTTTTATATTATAAGTGCCCTGGGATGCTCTACATTTGCGGCGCGAGAGAGAAGCCAAATGTAATGAATTGTATTGCTTTCTCCTTTGATTAATACAAAGGTAGAGAAGTAAAGTGTCAGCCCTGAATTTTTTTGCTCACGCCACTGCCGGCGAAATGGTCTCCACGAGAAGGAGCTCTAGAGAGCCTGTCTAAGAGGGTATGTTTGGTCTACTCTTCTACACGAGCCAGACGTCTAGGATGAGATGGGGGTACCCACACTTTACCCCACCATGCGTGACCTGCCAATCGACTACAGTGCTCCCATTTGTACTGCCGGGTAGATAAATGCGGGAGAATTTAAGAAACTTGCGCGTCGTTTCAACGGCTGTGCCGGGAGATTACATCAAAGCGGCGACCTTGGGATTGCAAGTCCTGTGTGCTAACAAATACATCACGCGAGCATCCTTGTACATAGGAAGCTTACAATGTAAACGCAATTTCAGCCGTTTTTGGATACAAAGGACAGCCTCAGAGAGTGGCAGCCACTGGCTGCAGATGGCACTCAGGTAGACCTTCGGATCAGTGTGTCTCATGTCTCTTGCAAGGATTTTCAGCCCCAATGAGTTCACAATTTTTTCAGACTTCTCCTTGTCTCTGTTGCAATAAAAACAAAACAATGTAGAGTAAGAAGAAAAAAAAAACCTAAAAGATTTGAAGCCAAAATGAATATTTATTTTTCTGAGAAAAATATGTGGCAACAACTCACCTTCTAATGACAACAGCTTCATAGAGGGCCCAAATATTATCCAGAACCAACTGCACAAACAAGGGCTTTTTCCCTTTGGCCTGAAACATAAAATCAAACACTCACTTTTAATTACATTTTGTACAGAAATGCACTGGAAAAAATATTCTTATCTATAAAACACACATATATATACATTACACCTTTCATGATGTTAAAGTAAGTGTAATAAACAACTGCATTTTGACACATACTTGGGCCCCTTTCATGATTTTCTTGGCTTTGGTATTGAGGTAAAAATCACCCCACAGGGTCTTGAGCAGCACTTCCTTTCTCACTCCTATCTTCTTCGAGTAGAGTCGTGCGAAATGCTCTATACTGCAAAATGGACAGGAGGAGAGCGAGCGAGCAATCATTGTGAACAACGCTGTCTTTGATTTTCTGCCACATAAGTGGCAGGGTAAAGATTTAATACGAGCCAAAACCCTCCACCAACTGCTAAGTGACCGAAATGTGTGTGGTTTCCCCAGGGGTTACGCAACACATGAGAAAGCCCATTCCAGCCCTATAGACAATAACAAGATGTCAGGACACATATTGATAGCCATATATATTGTATCCGGCTTGGTGGCAATGCAGTTAGGGTGAGTGACTCGCAATCAGAAGGTTGCGAGCCCAAATTCCCAGTTGAGGCACAACTGAGGCTATGAGCCGACAAAGGTCGATGAAATGTGTAGCACCACTTTGTGGTGAGTCAACAGCGGCCTTGTTATGGAATGACTGGCCCCTGCCAAGGAAATGTCGATTCTCCACCGCTGGCTCAGGGCCACCAGTGGAGAGGAGTGCTGCTCCATTACTTGTTTTGAACAGGAATGCTGATTTAAGTCTAACCTTAAATGGTGCTGCGTAGGGCGATGATAGTACTTTTAATGATTTAATGGTTAAGTGTGTTTTCTTAAGCGCCAAAATGCAAGAACTTTTTTTTATCAATCCACTGCTGGTTGAGGGCCTCCTCACACCGTGAAGGTCGTTTGGGTTCACCGTACTGCATCATGCCGATGAAGGCAGAAAGCTTATATGTGGAGACATTGAAGTCACTAAGTATTTGTTTTGCTACACTGCCCTCTGCTGCCTGCCACGGACTCGCATTGTACTCGCATGATAGACCAAAACATATTGCAATAAATCGGTAATGGATATCCATTGTAATTTATATGCATACACTAGCTTTACTACCCGGCTTAGCCCAAGACTTGGATTCTTGTCTTGGATTAAAACACGGCCTACGCGCAGGGTAGGGGGAATGCGTGACGTCAGCAGGCACACTGCGTAACGCTGCCGCATGCGGGTGACATCACAGATGTGACGTCACCGCTCACTTGCCGTGCAAAATATATCCATTATTGCGCCCCCCCGCATCCCAAAATACAAAAGTCTATTTTCATACTTTTTGCATTGTGTACAGTCTGGAAGCTGCCCACATGCCAAATTTCAAGTTTGTTGCATGTTGGGAAGTATGCTAAACATTTCGAACAGACACACATTCACAAATTTCCCTTTTATATATATTAATAACCCCCCTCTGGTTTTCCCACCTGATTGTCTCTCAAGCGTCATCACTTTTAGCCCTTTATTTAAGACCGAAACAGGAGGACTTCTCCACAACCCTGGCTGTCGCCTGATGATGCCGGTTGTAATTACCAGATAAATCTCGTACTCGAATTGTAAATGTTGTGGCTTTACTTTCCAACACACCGGTGTGCTGAACTAGTAACCGATTGGCATGTTTAGTTCACGTGACAAACCTGAATCCCCAGCCATCGAGTGCACAAGCAAACACCACGTTCCCCTGATCTGGAGAGAAGTAGAGGCTCGAGTCGTCTGCCTCCTCAAAGCCTGCACTCCAGTCGAACAAGGGGTCAGCTTTCCCTTCGTTCGCCAGGGTGCCCTCCACTGGTCCTGAGGAAACCTTTTCTGCACTCTCTTCGAGCACCTTGGAGGTGAAGAGGCTGCCAGTGACAGCATTGACCTAACGAGAGACAAAAATAATCACAAGACTGACGTCATTGTGAGACATTTTTCAACAACAAAAAATGATAGGTTAAAATACCTGACACATCATGGTAGGGTAAAAAAATATATATTTGCACACTAAGCTTGGTTTTTTATAACTGTAGCAGGTACATATGCACCCAATACAAATGTATTTAAAAGTTTACCGCATAAACAAAATCATTAGTAAGCAGAACTCCATTGTGTCTCCACATATAAATACAATGTATGTTTGAACATAAGCCTATTGGATTTCCAGACTAGCAGTCTTTTTTATGTCCAGCAGACTTTTATGGTCTGTAAAGCCAATAGGCTGATAGTACGATAGCTATATTTGTATTCACGTTATGACAAGAGAACGGAGTTTCCTACGGTGGCGCGTAATGATCTTGCATACCATAAACACAAGATCATCCTGGGGGGGGGGGGGTAAGGATGGAATTTACCTGTTCCAGAATCTTCTGCAGTTGGATATGTGCCTCGGTTGGAGTGAGCTTCAGCTCTGTGATGAGGCGGTCGATTTTGTTGATCACGAGGCAAGGGTGAATGTTTTCCAGCCATGCTTGCCTCAGCACCATCTGGGTCTGAGGTAACAAAACACCAATGTTCCCGCTTTACTGGAGTGCAACCGGTTTAATATGCACCGTTTACATTTTACACATACTAATCACGGGAAGTAAATCACCCGAAAGGAAAGCCTGTAAGGCTTTATATATTTATTTTAGAAGCCACAGGATGAAGGGACAATTTAGTTGTCTTTCACAATGCATTTCCTCAATGCAATTTGTAACTTATTTTTTTCTCGTTTGGTGATTAACACAGAAAAATAAATCCATTCAGAGTGCACTACAGACTACTTGGGCAATAAACATGTCTATCAATACCCATGTGATGATTCTGCATTTGAGACTGGACACAATGTCGTGTGACAAGATTGCATAGCGTCTTGAGATGGGGTTAAATTTAGATGCTACATAATTTAAATGTTTTTGTTTTAAAGAGCAAAGAATAAATACAGCGTTAATTTTGTCCCACAGTATATCGCTGGTAAAAAAAGTTATTGTATTATCAAGGTGAAAACCAATGTCAGAATAGACTTATCCATCTTTGCTGTGCAACTTTCATAGATACCATGAATATAAATCATTTAAAATAAAGCACAGGCCAGCTTTACACAGCTGATAAGCATGCTAGGTTTCCTTTCTCGAGGGAAAGTTAGCGCACTAATTTGCGTACAGGACTAATAATGCTGCCACGGCAATGTGGGTTTCACATTTCACAGATATTAAAATAACACACAGATACGAATACTACAATGACCCATTCACTAAAACCAAATAGATTTGTGATATTAAATGAATGTCTTTTCTCAATTTTAGTGCCCTTTTAAAATGTCTCAACTGCTCCACTACACACTGGCTTGTCTCCACTAAAAAGAAAACTAGAGCTATTAGATTCCCTGCGGTGCTTTCTTTCACAGCCAATGGAGCTTTGTTAAGATTTAAAACAAAGTGCTTTTGTGAGGTTGGTCAAAGAGACTATCTGTATGTTTCAACAAAAAAAAGTTTCCCCTTAAACTTTACAAAGGTGCTAAATGGCATGCCTTTGCCAGCATCAACATTAAACATATGGGCATCATTAAAACAGTGAAGTTGCCAGACATACAGCTGCTTCAAATGCGTTGTTTGTTTTGTGCGTGGTGTGTTAAAAGTATCAATGTAAGATATCATAGTATACACATTTTGAAATGATTCCATTTTACGACGCACAAGTCTACAACACATTAGAGCAAACCGTAAGCTGCATAAAACCAGTTTGGGGAAGCCATGCGACAGTTTAGAAAATATATGAAGTTACTCTAATTAGGTATATTTTAACAAATAATAAAGCAGCCTCAACAGGGACTGATCCTAAAAACGTAGTGGGATGAACATTCATGCTCACAGGACCTGACACAAATATACACTGTATGGGTAATGCTACTCTAGACAAATAAACAAATAGTTTAGTAAGAAAAAAAGTTATTTATTTAAAGTCGTAAAAAGTAACATTGTTTGTACAATAACATTACATTTATTAATCAACTGTGTTCTCAAATGCAACCGTTGTTCTAGTAAAAAAATAAACTACTGTGCACATAATGGCTAATGCATAACAGCTGGTAAGCCATTTCAAACACCCACGGATACAAGTGAGTTTCAAACTCTTGGTTGGGAAGATAGCATAGTGAATGCTACATTACCATGCACATATACATAATATCATCTCTATGTTTATTTGCCAATACAAATTCACCAGCAGGACAAATTCACAATGTTGTATTGGATAGGTTAACCACAATGTCCCGTTAAAACGTATCTACAGATCTGGATAACAGAAATGTAGGCTTTTACACTGGAGTGAAAATGGCACAATTTGTCTGCAATTTACATCTTGGTCTTCTAGAGGGCGCATTAATTTATACATAATACAAGGTGACGCATTTATGAATACCCCACTGGTTTCTATAGACCTTGTCTTATGGGCCTGCACTCAAACAAAAGAGGCCCCTCCCAACCCCCCGACAGCTAGCCTATTTTTAACGTCATTAATGAATGAGGCCCCATGTGGCATTCTCCCTCAGGGCATCAGGGAATCTCGAGGTGGCCCGAGGTGGCCCTGAGTGGCCCTGGGTTGGATTGGCCAAGGTGGAACAGTTGCATGGCCCTGCATTCGCCAGATATCTCCCCACAATAATTTTTTTTCTTTTAGGGTAACATCAAAGGCCATGTGTAAGTCACAAAAATCGCAAAATGTCAATGACTTCAGCTCACGCTTCATTGAATGCTATAAGCCAATCACATCAGCTACGTTGGACAAAGTGTTTGAGGAGAGTAAGACAATATTACATTAAAAATGGTGAGGAGACATGTAGAGGCTTTGAAATAAAATTGAGTTTTCTCTGTTTTTCTTTTTGAATTGGGGTAACTATCAGTGGATCAACCCTGGCATTTCACAAGCACCCTTTTCAAGTATTGACATCCCACAGCTTCACTATTGCTTCCCTCATTAAGTGGTAATAAATAAATAAATAAATCTCTTTTATTAAGCGCCTTTCTACAAGGTACTCGAGGCATTGTACACCAAAAAATACATTTTTAAAAACGTTGGCCAAAGGGAGCAAAAACTACATAGTATAGAAGCTAATTTCTAGACCCAGAAGCAAGAACAAGTAAATGCATCTTGAGGTTGGGTGTAAGCATTGCCGTTGTGTCTCAATTTCGAAAAGCGCTGAGCAAGGGATTTACACACAGCGGGGAGCAGCACAACAGAAGGCACAGGTCACCCAATGTGAGGAGCCGCGTCCAGGGATGAAGCAAATTACATAAACGCAAACTCATTCAAAAATAAGCAAGCAAAAGAGCAATAGCACCTCCTGAAAAAGAATGGTACTGGAAACGTTACCTGCGGACATACACCTTCGACGGCATCAACCACAACGATGGCCCCGTCACAAAGGCGAACAGCTGTAGAGACCTCGGAAGAAAAGTCTACGTGCCCTGGCGAGTCGATCAGATTGATCAGGTACTCCTCGTCATCTGCAGAGCAATTTGCAACCACAAACAACAGGAACGCACATGTAAAACCGTTAACATTATCACGTGATAAAGGCAACAAAACAATGATGTCAAAATCTGACGTGACATTTTCACACTGCACTGATTCAACTACAATCCATAATTTTAAAAAGTAAAAAAATATATTAAGATAGTGTGAATGAAAAATGCCGCAAAATTGTAAAAATAGGGCAGTGTTGTCACCAGAGCAATACACATATACAACTGAAGAATATCAACAAAGCTCTTGTGTCCTACCATAAAAAAGTGTCAGTTCAGACACTTGCACACTACAATTTGAGCAAGTAATAATAATGCTACAACTCAACATGGGTAGCCTGGCAAACATAAATACATTTTTTGCGGTGCTTCTGCACTTTATAGAGGCAACGGCCATTTGATCATACAGATTTCTGATACTCGCAAACCTGCCGGGCTACAGGGTGGCCAGGAGATTGCAAAACAAAATGTGGGTTCGTAATGACCGGTCTGTGCTGATATTTCACGTTATCTATCCCCTCATCGATGGGGTTTCTCCAGGTAGGCTGGTTTCCTTCCAAATGCAAAAACATATATATGGATTTGACCAAACATCATAATTCATAACCGTTATGAAATATTCGCTTGACACTTGATAATGAAATAGAATTATTAATTTGAAGTCGTTTGGAAAAAAAGTGTTATCCATCAATTACAAACTATTCATATCAATTTTATTTAAGATTTTTAAGGCACCAGTGTAAAGTATTATCTCCAACTATAAGTCAGCCAATCCATCTACTTTCTCTTGACTCTCAAAGGCTATAAATCTTAAGACAATTTATATATGTATATATATTTCAGCGATAAAGCAGTGTGAATGAGAATGTGGAGAGATGTTTTCGTATACAAAAGTGTCAGTGTAATCTTTGGCAAGAAAGCATAGTTTGGGAAACTAATATAATTCTGGTAAAAAATTCAAACCTTTGTTATAGAAGAGCGAAATGGCACTTGACTTCATTGTAATTCCACGGATCTGTTCATCTTCCCGACTATCCATGTACCGCACCTGTGGAACCAAGAGCATATGTTACTGACCTCTTTGATAATTCCTGTATCTTAACTTATTTAACTGAATAAGCTTTACGGGCAACAGTCAACTAATCTGTTTTGCTTATTTACAAGCTACATTGAATTTGACTTTAATATAACAAAAAATATAAATTCACCTAAATGTACATATTTTTGAAGAAGCTACTAGCATGTGATATGAAATTAATCATCGGATACAATTCCAAACAATAAGCAGTGCAACCTAAAAAAAAACATCGGAGAGCTATAAAGCATAACCACATACATCTACGAAGCAGTATAATCAAAAGAAAGTATGTTGTCTCTATCATATATTAATCACAATTATAGTAGATTATTATCACGCATAGCAAGCATAAAAACAAATAGTAATTAAAAAATGTACCTTTCCAGCCAGCCTATTCGAAATTATCCCATTGCTGGCTATCAGGCAGTCAGCTAAGGTGGTTTTTCCTGAAAGAAATAACAATGTCAATACAAAATGCACAATTAATCAAGAGTGGATTTTTTTTATGTTACCACTGAACTATTAGGCATCTAGAGATCACCACACAAATCTTCGCAACAGGAATAATACTTCAAAAATCAAGAAGGAATGATACTGCAAAGGGCCGTGTGATATATGGAAGCCGTGTGCTTTTCAAAGAAAGCAGCAAACACTGCCACACCATGGTCAACGTGTGCCAAAATGCAGATGTTGCGGATGTTGCTGGTGATCTTCTGCAGGGCACCGATCTTCGCAACCTCCACGTCCTTCATGGTCACTTTAATAATCTGTAAATAACTGAACGATACAATGGACAGAAGAAAAACACAGTTATTGTTTTATGTGCAAAAGAAATTGAGGTTACTGTACTTGGTAATGTTGCACAAGCACACATCAAAAGTACCGCATTCATCATTAATATTGTCTTATAACATAATATAACAATATAATGTTTTGACCAGTGGTCCTTAATTATAATGGTCTATATTCTGCTTGGAAGAAGAGCATTCAACTAAAATGTGCCCTGATTATATATTTTTTGTTAAAGGTGTGTTCATGACAAATGTGTTGATACACACTGTAAATCTAAAATATGCAGGTAGCGTAGATAAATGTAAAGGTGACGTATTTTTACATTAACGATGAACTTAAAGTTAAGAAAAACCAGACATTAGTCCTACGATTGAATAAAACCTCATTCAAGATCTGAATTAACAAAGTCTTACCAAGAGGCATGTAACAGGGGGGCAAGCAGCCTAGCACTGTGCTCACTGACGAGTCGGTTTCACTAAAATTGACGCACTTTGTAACGTGCTGACCCAGTAATAAGTATAACCCATAAAAACAAAGTTTTTCACTATAAATCCTTTATATGCGTGGCGGCTAGAGTCCTCTCGTCCTCTGGCTTGAGATGGCTGCCACCTATGGGTCAGATGATTGCATTGCACCATTAAGTAATTGGTAATTAAATATAATATTTTTTGTCCTAAAAAGTGTAACATTTTGGAGAAAAAAAATTCACGAACATTAATTGTCACGCACAACGAGTCTGTGTGGAAAATGTCAGCTCGATTGGATCACGGGAAGTGGGTTAAAAAACGACCGAAAGATTTGCACGGTCCTAAGCAAGCAAGCGAACTTAATATAAAGGATTTAAAAAAAACGAGTCTCTCTCCATCATTACCGACTATAATCACCCAGAAATGTCTGTCCGTCCCGTGCATGACGTCACTCCAAATTAGCCCCCCCCCCATTATATATTCATGGAACGGTGGATTTTTACACTAACGCAGAGGAAGGTCGAGCAAAATTAAAAAATGTATTACGCAAAGTCGCTTCAAATATGACGTTTCTTTACAGAAAGTGACGATAAAAAAGAATTTAAGCAGCAGTGCTACATCCGTGCGTGACGTCACTGCAAGAGCCCCCCTTTCATTAATATTCATGCACGCCTGCAAATTTACACATTCCACATGCCGCGCCTCTCCCCAATAACCATTAGCGGTGACGTCACTCCACATGGGACAACCCCCCTCATTAATAATCATGAGCTGAAATAATTTTCTATTGAATATTTCATATTTACTGCAACATACACCCATCCTTGGACAGGCAAAAAATCTAGTTCACAAATAAACAACGTGCTCACCTACTAAACCCCCCCCCCCACCCCGCCGTCTCTAAATCTCTGACCGGATATTTTGTCATGTTTTGTCAACATCCTACAAGCATTTCGCTCGACACTCTGGACATTGTTTTTGTTGGCGAGCAAAAATGAGGACTTAACGAGTCACGCGGCGTTCGGAGAGCCAGCAACATTCACGTAGACGCCAACTCAGTCTCATCATAACCGCACCGACACCAGGTAATTTATTATTTTATCTTTATACGTGACTTTACCGAAAGAACCAAAGAATAATTCCTGCAGTCACGAAAGCTCCAAAATTAAGATTGAACCACTTCTACGGGGAAGTTCCAAGTTTACCTTTTTCTCTCTCTCTGGGTTTTTTGTTTTCTCTCTCTGCCTGTTTATTTAGTGTAATTTTTTCTGTCTACACTCGTTTTTTGTCGTTCTTAGGTTCTGCTCTGTGTCTCTCCGTTCCTCTTGTTTTTATGTTTTGTCTTTCTTTGGAATTTTCACACTTAAATTCTAACTTTTGAAATACGTAATCGACCAGGCTATGCGTTAATTGTGTGTTGACCGACTCTCTGTGTCGTTTTACATAACATTTCGATACTTTGCTAGCTTATTTAATTTAGCGTATTCTTTCTCCCTCTAAGCCTGCGTACTTTACTCGTCGTACTCATTGACATGTAAATTTTGTCTCTAACCCCCTCCCTCTCTCTGCCTCCGCCCCCCTCTGTCTATTTAAGGCCACCCCACAGAGACGATTACCCCTCTCTGTACCTGGGTTGCTCTCTCTGTGTATCTTGGTGATATCTGTCTGCTTATATGTCTGTTTGTGGTTTTCTGGTCAGATTTTATGTCGCTATTTCATTATACCTGATGATTGCTTGTGTTGCAATCGAAACGTCGTATGCTATTATTTAATTTATTATTTTATCTTTATACGTGACTTTACCGAAAGAACCAAAGAATAATACGGCACCAGGTAATCATTTAAACCTCGACTTAAACACGGTGGCCCAAGCCTGGCTTCAGATACACATTGGTGGCCAACGGTGATTTGGTGAGCTTACATCCTGAATTATGGTCGGCTCAGCCAATCATACTTCCATGATCGATTACGTAGAGTACAGTACATTTAAATGAGCACATGCCAAAAGTTGTTGGTTGTCCTGTGGTTGATTGGATATACAGTACTGTGTACTGTACTACAGGCATGTTGCATTTACACCCAAGCATTCAGGGTTGCCACACTGCCCAAAGCTCGCACGCGAAGACACCTTGCCCTTTCAACGAATTAAAAGCTATATATATACTCTGCGCGTGTGTTCCTCGCAGCTGTGTTAAAATTAGGTCAATAATTACTTTAGTAAATTGACGGTCCGGATTTCAAAGGCACAACTCTGGTGACGTCCACTACGCCATTACGAACATTGCCGAGGTAATGACGCGCCTGACCGCAAAGTTAAGAGTCTTTTAATAAATTTACGAAGCTTAAAACAACGTGCGTTGCAGTAGCTTTGAGACTCCGATCCAAGCTGTTTACAAGATAATTATAAAATAAACAGACAATAAGGTCACCCACAGTCGGCAAGAGGCTTTTAACCAAACCTAATTAACTGCGTGCCTCCCTGAAAACACGCGGAGCAGTATTTAAACCCTTTAAACCCGAGGCCTGGCCTCACTAAAACACATGCAGCCGACCATGCGAGCACACGTGTTGACGAACCTATTAACGAGACCCCCCCCCCCCAATCTACGGTCAACGTGCGTGCAGCCCTTACCTGAGTTTATAACAGTCCGACGTTACCGCCTCTCATCAGCCGGCACGTCGACGATACACAACAGGACTACTGTACTTGCTAGTTCATGTCGCACTGTACCGGGTATGACACGCACGTGCGTTCTCCCGCGGTCGTGACGTCACGATAGGCGTGGTCAAGGGGGAACTGACATGACGTCACCACGCACAGGGGGGCGGGGCAAAGACGTCGCTTGCGGGGAACTGACATGACGTCACCGCGCACAGGGGGGCCAAAGACGTCGCTTGCGGGGAACTGACATGACGTCACCGCGCACAGGGGGGCCAAAGACGTCGCTTGCGGGGAACTGACATGACGTCACCGCGCAAAAAAGTAACAATGCAATAAAATCTAATTTAACGCACACAAAAGAAACCCAATATAGATCAGACGAAAACTGCACTTTTAATTGTCTCCCGTAAATTCCTGAGCCCTATATGCAAGGTTCAGGAACTAAACATGTCTGAAAGGCGCTTTTAATCCTCTTGCAAAGACCGATTGCATCACTCAGAGGGCTCGGTCAAAATTTCTGATGTTAACCTCATTGCAATGTGTCAGCAACATTGTATAACTTTACTTTTAATACAAATTAGTTAATTTAGTTATATATTCATGGTTATTGAAGTCTTCTTGGTTCTTTCGGTAAAGTCACGTAGAAGGGAAATAATAAAATAAAAAAAATTTAGATAATAAAATAATTCTCACGACGTTTCGGCCACAACGCAAGCAGCCGTCCTCAGGTGAAGAACAGGTCTGCGTGACTTTACCGAAAGAACCAAGAAGATGAATCCCTGCAGTCACGAAAGCTTTAAATTGGTTATTGAAGTGTTTGCCTGTTACTCGATATCTACGAAAAGTTTACTATTCAAATGCAAAGTTTAAACGCAAGTTTAAAACATATCAAACAAAATAATAAACGACATTTTACGCCAATGCTGCTGAAATGTGCACTCCCAAAAGGATGTGGGGCTGATGGGATGTGGAAAAAAGACTTTTGTTTCTTACATGGAAGAACAAATATTCGAAGGAGACATTGCGTATTTATTTTGTTTGTTAAACAATAACAAACGTTTTAAAGATGTGGAAAATACTCTGTGGATTGAGATAAAATATCTCTCCAGAGAATGATTAGAAAAAACAAACAAGTATAATGACTGTATGTGATGCATTTACATCATTAGCATCGTTGTGAAGAACATATATATACATTGGTCATGATACATTTACAATAACGTCATAAAACATTTCCAACTGAAATACGAACACTGCAACTGCAAGAATCCACACAACTCTATTGAATTGCTTTTGTGTTGAATTTCTCGTTGAATATAAAAGCAAATCGGTATTTTCTTGTAAGTGCGCAGCTTACGTAAATGGAAATGTTAATTTAAACATCACAAGTAGTCTTTTACCCATAGAGACAAACACGGCAGTTAGTATGTCTTACATTGAACTTCATGTCCACTAAAGTTTCAACAACGCTAGCATGCACTCTTCATCTGTCACCTTTATCTTCTTCTTTGAAACGTTTTATAGTATGTCGTGATAGAAATGCAGCAGACGTTACATGCAGAGCCTCAATCTCTTCGTTGTTAAAACAGAATGGACTGAAGTTGGCAAAACTTGTTTTCATGGTTGAGCCAGTAGCTATTGTCCAGACTTTATATGGATTGGGGAGCCTTGTTTTTTTTTCCAAGGAAGCAAAAAAAACCGTGGGTGGCCCCATGAGATCTCATTATTTTGTCAGAACTTTTCTGAAGTCATTATTTTTTCTTAAGAAACATCCTAGAGCAGTTCGGTTTCAATTCCAGATCCCCTTGGTCCTCTGAAGCTAAATGAAAACCATGCATGACCATGCTTTTGTCTAACTCCTGTCATTAACTCTATGTTTGTTTGTGTTAAGCGTGCACACCGTGGCTTGCATTAATAATGGTCTCGGTTGATGGAAAAATAATGCATCAATGCGTTCTGTTCATTTGTACGTGCACTTTATTACGATAATATATATATACAGTGGACTATACAAAGCACATAGTTAATCCGATTTTTTGTATTAGCTTCTCTCCATAATATCCTATTTTGGTATTTTGGTATTGCTATAAAATTCAGGAAGTGTTACTTAAAGAAATGTTGCATTTCCTCATCATTCCCAGCAGAGGGCGACGTAGTATAGTATTCTGAATACTTACCAAAGAAAACAAAGTAAATACTGTGATACTGTGATGGTAAACATTACAGGCGACGTTTCGGGCAATGGCCCTTCATAGCACAGAAATAGAGAGACCAAAAAGATAGAATGCCTACGAGTTGAAGACTGAACTTTACACCATGCAGCCTGATGAACACGTTTTAAATTGACAAGAATAGTTACCAAACTAAAACGTTGATTGGGCCATACATTAAGCAATTCCTGAAATCTAAACTCAAACTATTTTAAACAATTAAACATATTTACAACACAGTAATTATATTCCAGTCCATAAATAGAGGTTACAATCTTCTTCTTCCTAGCGTTGTTCCCGCTGTGGCGCAGATTCCGCTTTTCGGCATTGTCTTCTCCATTTGGCTCGGTCCAGGGCATCTTCAGGGGATGCATTGACCGTCTTCATGTCTTCCTTTATTCGATCCATCCATCGCTTCTTCGGACGTCCGCGTGGACGGCGGCCCTCTGGCTCAATACGCACAGCTTTGCTATATTCACCCACAAATGTGTTTTTCAGAACATTCATCGATGGAATATTACTCAAACACTACAACACGATTATATATATTTCTTCAGGGCAACAGGATATGCAGAATGAATGGTAGATGTACCAAAACTCCACTATCAGACTCCACGTGTAAATAGAACCACGTAAAGACTCTAAGCCCTTCACTGGCTGCCAAACCAGTGCCATCTGGGAGCTTCTTTAAGAACTGAAGAAGCAAGTGGAGCAAAGCATCAGACATCATTCCCGAACAGCACATAGTACAACCTGACAACACATGGGAAAGCTATCCTCCATGGACTTGCCCCTAACTCTACCTCTCCTCTCTCATCTGATCCACTCTACTCCCCCTCACATCATCTATGCTCCAGCAACCAAGGCCTCTTGAAGCCCCCAATAAATGTTCTCTGTGGGAGGTCGTTTATTCTTCTTTGCTGCTCTCATGGTTTTGGAACTCTCTACCCTCAGCCATCCGTTCTCTTGACACCCTACTTCCTTATTCCATTTCCTACTGAGGCAAAGATTGGTGGCAAACACAGATATGTTACAACTCCCAAATCTACTGACCTGTGAGGTGACCACCTCCGATTATGATCACAGTTGGCTACGTATGGTGTGAAAGAAGTTCAACATACATACAAGATAGTGATACAGAAAGTGGATTCATGAACGCATCTGTGTAGACGTTTCCGTGTTACCTCATTGTATGCATGGT
This sequence comes from Lethenteron reissneri, assembly GCF_015708825.2. Taxonomy (NCBI): domain Eukaryota; kingdom Metazoa; phylum Chordata; class Hyperoartia; order Petromyzontiformes; family Petromyzontidae; genus Lethenteron; species Lethenteron reissneri. The sequence goes on from NC_083802.1 coordinate 11,555,989, forward strand.
GCAAGACGCAAAAACCTAAGAATATGATAAAGAAGCAAACACTCTGTGTAAAGCAATGGTCCAAACATTCCAATGCAGGACCATCATTAAAAAGAGTCTTGACATTTAGCAAATATTTCCTGGATACACAGATAACATTAGCTGAGTATTGCTACTACATTCCATGATATTGCTTCAAACAGTTATAAACCTTTAACTCGACAAAATAATATTTCAGTTGCACCCTGTCAGGATCTCAACAATGACAGTATCATGCATCACAATGTGGAAGCTGGCCAAGTGCCTTCTTAAAGCTCGAGTCAAAAATATCATTAGCAAATTAGACGTGCAGATGCTCTTATAAACCACCTACTATCCAAACCTTTCTGGAGAAAACTGCAAGGCTGTAAAAATGCATTTGCATGATTGCATGCATTCGTTATGTGATTGCAAAACAATGCCACGAAATACTCTTAAATGAAAATACGATCGTTTTTGTTTGTGCATTAAATTACTTGAGCGTTGTCGTTGTGAAATAGTCCCATAATTCGAATTGAGCTCTTGCAAAATATCTAATTTTAATAAAATGTCTGTACTTGTAAAAATAGACCTTTAATTGCATTCACTAAAAAAATTGGTGAAAATATTATGATTGATCTTATTGACAATACAGTATTATGAATGCTAAACAATATTCTGATTATAATGTTAATATACAAGCCAACAAATTATTATTTTATAGAAAGATGAAAGGCTCACTAGATTGGCGTGCACAGAGCGATGGCGCATCAGAGCATTGCTCACGAGGATCTACACTTTAGCAAAGCCTCAAGCTATTTTCAGCATAGTTTCCAGTGACCACCTGAGTTCAATTCCCGGCTCGGTAATCCTGGGTGCCCTTCCACTTGATAAACCCACACGGACCAACGTAGTGAGGTAATAGATCAAACATCCCCCATGGCTGGCACAGCATGAGGATGTCTTCATCCACCACTGGATTGGACAAAGGGTTGTAAATTAAAATAATTATTAAGTTGAAACTACATATTGATAACACATTGAGCACAGCTTGATACAAGTCTCTTCCCAATGAATATAAAATTGCATTTTGTGAGGCATGTAAATATATCAATTTTAAAGCTGTGAATGCATAAAGGATTGGATCCTATGAGGTGCTCAGTTTTATCACAGACCTTGTGAAGAGAAATGCGCTGGCTTAATTTATGTGCGTACAATTAGCGCTGACATTGAAGCATTTCTCACTAGGATTTACACTTTTGAAAAGCCTCAAGCTATTTTCAGCATAGTTTCCATTTTGCTCTGATCGTCAGGCCCGTCGCTTTTGCACATGACCATGTAGGTTGTTTTTAGAATCCAGATGGGATAACTGCAAAATATAACTCCGAATTTTAATTTATTTTCTCTGACACTGTGCTGCAGTCAGCTCAATGACAGTTCATGGAAAAGCACGAATATAAGCAAGTTCTTTGTAGAGCTGTTGACGTTGATTATCTACTCTTTAACTTGGCAGTCAATATTCAAGTATGCAAAATCAAAGGTGAAACTGTGTAAGCATATGTTTTATAAATACAAATGGCTTTGGTCCATGCGCATTCCTTTGGCATATATATTTTTTGCTCTGCAAGGAAGAACTGGTAAACTCTAACCATAATAATAAACGTGTCTACAAATTCGATCCATTTCCATAGCATGTGACACGTGCTTTGGAAAATATGTTGTTTGTGATCTTTTGTTCTTATTTTAAAATGTATTCTGGCTATAATTATGTGTAAAGGTAATATCATGGAGACACGGTAATTCTGTACCAAGGTACAGGTTGTCTCTCATCATATATACGTCTGACTTTAATCACTTTAGTGGGGATTGCTGAAGGTATGAGATATGCCAGCACATGTGTGAATTCTATACTCTAACATTTGTTGGCATAACCCTCTCATTTCTCATAAATGTCAAATTGCACAGCACTTAGTTTAAACTTTCAACAGTCGCAGAGTCTCAAACATTTTGCATACCCCCCCTCGCTTTTTTTTTCAGGGAGTTTTATTTTGGCAGAATTCACCAGAGTCTTCCTGCAAGCGTTGGCAAAAAAAAAAATGTTGTTTTGTTGTTTCTGAGTTTTCTTTCGGAAACTAGTGATTTACACAGCGAGTAAAAACAATACACTCACCATTTTGTAAATACTGTGCAGAATATTTTGCATTCATTTACAATTTTATTTGTGACTCTTCAAAGACCATATAAGTGAAAACGTATAATCGTCTAATTGTATCTACAGTATTCTTCTTTACCCATAAATGTGTCATTTTATTCAGCGTACATCACCTGACAGAGATCAGAATGTTGGAGTAAAAAAGACAAAAGGGAACAGTACCTAAAAGTATGAAAATAAACATTGAAATATGTATCCTTGGAATTACACCGATGAACAAAAATAGAAACACACAAATTAAGGAACAAACTCAAAATAAAGACATCATATGAAAACTATTTAATCTATTTTTTTTATTTTACCAGATAAGGCCTACTGAGCTATATAGCTCTTTTTCAGAAGTGACCTGGCCACAAATAATAGCTCAACGAAGTGGCTTATCATGTGGAAATCTATAGCAGCCAAACACTGTAAACGAATATTTCTAAATGTGAAGGGAAAAACAGGAGAACCCGGAGAAAAATCCATGCGACCACGGGGAGAACAGGCATCATCAGGGTTGGGATCGAACCCACAACCTCCTGAATCACCAGGCGAGGCAGATGACATTTCCCCACCACAGCACCCTGTGAAGGAACATAAGGGGAATGGGTTTGGGCAGGACACATCATTGGAAGGTATGATAGCTGATGGATGTCACTGGTGATAGAAACGCAACCAAAGGGGAGAATGCACCTCAGAGGACTACCAACCACGTCTCATGCAAATAAGCGAGTGTATCGCTTATTATTTGCAGGATGGAGAGGGATAGAAATGACGTGGGTATATGACTGTTGTTGATTAATGTACGAAATTGGCCTACTTCCACGATAAACTTGCCTTCCATAATGCATCCTAAAAAAATAATGTTAAGTGAAATAAAGTGTTACGTCATTTAATCAGTAGGTAAACTGAACAATGTTTCTTTATTACTGAAATATTGATTATTTTAATATTAAAACTAGTTTGGAAGCTTTCGTGACCGCAATAATTACTCTTTGGTTCTTTCGGTAAAGTCACGTAGAAATAAATTAAATTCAATTAAATAATAGAATACGACGTTTCAATTGCAACACAAGCAACCATCATCAGGTACAAATGAATGAGAATATAAAGATAGTAAACTTGGAAACATAATGCAATACAACACAGAGAGTCAGCCAACAAAACAGTCCCGACCTGGTTGATTACGTTCTTCCAAAGATTGATAAATTTGAGAGAGAGACAAAACATAGACACATAAGACACAGACACACAAGCAGAGAGAGACTCACACAGAGACAAACAGAGAGAGAGACACACACATAGGCACACAGAAAGACAACGTTTCTGTGTCGAGGCCTTCAATAGAGAGAGAGGTGGGGGGGGTGCAAATGGGGAGTTGTGTGGAATTCCTGCCCATAGCGGCCGGAGGAGAGAATGGACTTATAACAAGCATGGAACAAGCACAATAGAAAGCAAATTTCGTATTTTAATATTGTATTCATGGGGGAATTTTTATTTATTTAATTTTCGGAAAAAAAATTACATTCAAATGTCGATTTTCCTAAAACTGTTTGAACAAATAAGTACAGTGTGGTGAGAGAGCACATATGTATATTTGCTGTAATGGCTATATTAAATATGTGTGTAAGGACAGTACAGGGTGATGAAGGGACAGTACAGCTCCCCGTGACCATGGCTACTAATTAACGTAACGGGAACAGACAAGGTCACTTTAGGGTAATGTGGGCCCTAAGTGGTTGCTAATAATGATTGATGCTACAAGCTTTGACAGGGTCGCAATTTACGGTCGTAAATTGTAATCAGGGCAGAGACAGACAGGGCCAGGTGCAGTGAGAGAGGGTTCGGGAATAGGGGCGTGGCCGGGTCGTGAGGGGGATAAAAGCCGACGCGAACCGGGGCTCTGGGCTGCTGTTGTGGGGGAACTGCCGTCGGCCGTCATCACCTTGGAGCGGGTCATCTTCATCATCCTGGAATGGGCACCTTGTTAGTCTTGGATGGCTAGAGTTATGTTGTCTCAGAATAGAGCTTTCTAAGTTACCCAAGTGTATCTAGTCATCTTCTATGTTCTTTCGGTAAAGTCACGTAGAAGGGAAGTAATAAAATAATCAAAAAATAAAACATAATTAAATAATTATCACGATGTTTCGGCCACAACGAGGTCTGTCTCCCCGACAGACCTGGTTTTCACCTGAGGACGGCTGCTTGCGTTGTGGCCGAAACGTCGTGAGAATTGTATTTCATTGTTTTATTTTTATTATTGTATTACTTCCCTTCTACGTGACTTTACCGAAAGAACCAAGAAGATGAATCCCTGCAGTCACGAAAGCTTTAAATCGAAATGTATATAGTCACTCGCAGTGAGTCGGCATACTTTATTCAAAATAAATATAACTGAACAAGGCTGTGTCTCTGAGAGCTACATTAGATGTGTATGAATTGGTCAGTCCCAGTGTACATACACATATGTTCACATTCATAAGAAAAGTAATACGTGGTTATCTTGTGTGTACTCTTATGAGGGCTTGTTGAAGTGAATCTTATTCTGCTTGTATTTTGTGCCTTTTTACTATTCACATTGAAATGCGTGTGCATGCAGTATAATAACGTACTATATATTGTATAATGGCATAACAGACCCATATGTGGATGTGGCGAATGTAAACGTCAGTTTTTTTTCATTGGATATATTTGTTGTGCATGTGTGTATGCTTAACACGTAGGCTTTCGCGACCAATATCCATAATATAGGTTTTTGGGGTCAGATTGTCAATTTTGCTGATTTTCTCTCCAACACGCCAGTGTGCTGAATAGTAACGAATTGGCATGTTCTGTTTACGTGACAAACCTTACTAATTGGCTTTGTCGGGTGGAGGCGGGTTTAACGATGCATTTAAATTTACGCGATCTAACCAAACTAAAAGCCTATATTATGTGTGAATGCATTTATTAAACTGCGTGCTTGCGCTGGTATTAAATGTACATTAGTCCACTGCTCGGTAACTATATCTGTAACGGAAAACGTCCGAGGGGAGATGGAGCAATAAAATCATCGCGTGTGCAAGTTGCTGTTGGATCATTGCATTGCAGGATCATGAGAGACAACGGTTAGAGCGGCGTTCTTCGCTCATTTTCAGAGGTGGGGCCACTTTCGCCGATAAGACATCATCAGTGTGAGAGCCGCCACATATTTAAAACAATTGGGGTTTGAACAATCGGTGAAAATACATAATTGAACACGCACAATTGGTGAAAACACACCATGAAAACACGTCAGGGGCCGCACTAAAGGCCACCAGGGACCGCTAGTGGTCTGCTGGCCTTGTAATGAAGAACACTGGGTAGAGGATTCTTTCAGTCAGCAGTGGATTGACCAAGATTGATTGTGATAAAATGTAAAAAGAACTGATTCCTTGTGGGAGTTGCAAATAAAAACGACATGGTTCCCTGTGGGAAATTTTCGTTTCTTAGGAGAATGTAGGGTCCTGACTTTGTAAATGCAAAGGGCTTCTGAGCCAGAGCGAAATGTCCTTTACTGTCCTTTTGGAAGAACGTGCCAGTAATACAGCACTATGGAGGCAAGGCTTATCAGGAGAATGCAGTACAGCAAGTGGACTAATCGCCATCAGTTTCAATCTGTATGGGGATAGAGCGTTGCCCCCGTGCATGCATGCCTTTTCTGTAGGTGCAACGGTTTCCTCCCACACGTATAACTCTCATGCATTGGATGAAAACATATACAAAATAAAATGCAGGGCCTTCCTGAAAGAGAGTCGTATGACTCGGTATGGCTTTCCTGCATAAACAAGTCAGCAATTACATATGTTGTTGTTTTCAGCCTGCATTCATTCCAGTGCTGGGCAAATGCCTCCCACATTTCCTCCCCATTCCTTCCTTTCCTTAGCTGTCCCTGTCCAATAGTAGACAAATAACGATTTGATTTAATCTCGCCTAGTCGTTGTAGATTGAATAGTTTGCAAAGCTGTAAACATTTGCCAATGTAAAAAATGTATTCACCAACCATTCTTTGAAAAATGCCTTAAATGTCCAATCACTATCAGCCTTGACGCTGACCTAATTTTATAGCCAAAAACTTACAAGTTTGGTTTGGGTTTGTCTCTGTTTAACAAATCTTTATTTGTCTAAAAAAAAACATCTGCAAGCTTCAATTTATAGGTTAACATGAACTTGATTTGACTCGAACAAGCAGCGGTTGAGCATTATTAATATTACATATTGATGTTGGAATATCCATTTTAAAATTCCAGGCCCACACAACACCTCTTTGTAGTTATAATACAATTGGAACTGTGTAAGCAATTTGATCCATGTGAAATGTCAGGATCTAGGCAGTAACGTTGATTTAACATTCTTTAAACACCTTATGAAGATCCAAGGCCAATATGCAAAGCTTTTTTTTTATTCTGCATTGTGTGCATGAGCAAGATTTTGACAGAAAATAAAACAGATATTAAAATAATAATGACCGGGGGAATATTTAATCCTGCACTTTTTAAGTAGAATGTGTGAATCACACATACGTTTTATATGGGCAAAACCACACACTTGCATGGCCACAAAGTGGCTTCTGTAATGCAGCGAGAAAGGTAAGTTGCACATATATATGTGATTTTTGAACGTCATCTCCGAATGCATAGGTTTCATTCAGGTAGTCATTCAGGAGTTTGGTCACACATCTGAATTAAGATCCTCCTGAAAACAAAATAGTCTAAAGACTCAGTTGAATATTTCCCTAAATAAAAAAGGGTTATTAGTGATAATAGTATAATTACATTCAGAATTTGCCAATTATATCCGATGAGGTTTTAAATTCACAAAAACTAAAAAAATATCAATTAAACCTCCCTGCTGCACAAGCAGTTTTCTGTCATCGTTCATTGCCTTTGCTAATAATGTAACATTTAATGAAATCCACATGATCTCCTTTGAGTTAACGTGTGTCGTTTTTCCAAACATACTACTGGGATGGTGATGGAAACTTCATTTTTTTTCATAACGGTTTGAAGAGAAGCTTTTGTTATATTAAAACCCCAATACAGGGGAAATATCTGTGCCACCTTCAAAGGCCTATCACATTCCTTGGTTTAGTCAGTAGCATGTTGTGTGGGGACTATGTTACTGTTGTTAGTGTATTACGTTTCATAGCCATTAGTCATGGGAACACTTCAACACGCAGACATCATTTGTCTTCTGCCCCTGTCTTGTCAAACTATTAAATTGTCGCCGTTATTCGAAAGCGTGGTGAGAAAAAAACAATATTCGATCGATCATTTATAGCCATATGCATGACCTGTTTTGGCATCATGAAATCATCAAAGCATATGCAATTAGCGGACATATTAATTGATATGCATAACTGTGTGGGACCAATACGACATTGTTAGGCAATTGAATCCTGCCAAAGTGACCAGAAAAAAAGTGTTTAACTTCTCCCTCACTCCCCCCTGTCTGCACAGTTGATAATGTACAATACATCATGGATGTTGACTTAAGACTGAGACCACATTTTGGCACACCTTTGACATTTGCATTTGTTGCACTTATGGAGCACTGGCACTAAGTTACTATAGTAGAACAAATAATGAATTCAATCCAGGATGAAACATCATTTTTGTACATGCGGTCTTGTGAGAAACGTCGCAATATCATCCGAACCAACGGAGAAGTTGCGTGCGCGTCATTCTTTGGATGTTTTTTTTTTGTGAAGCCCCGCAATGTGTGAATAAATAGTGTACTCTGACTTAGGGAACAAAGTTTTCAATCAGCGTGTATGGGATACGGCTCAAAAGGTTAGACATGGACAAAATGGAACAACATCTTGAAATATGCAAAGAGAGACAGGAAGAGGAACACGTGGATTTGAGAACATACACAAGTAAGATACGTCATATTTACTGTCAATAACAGTAGGTGGCCCTGGGCGAGACACGTCGCGAGAAGAAACGACGGCCGGTGGTCGAGACCAATGAAGGAGCGGCAGTCAAAGGAGCAGACAAGTGCGAGAGGATGTCGATCGCAGAGATGGAGTAATGACATCAGCTCGTGCACAGGAGCCGGATGGATTGTTGCATCTTGAGACTGAGAGATGGGGTTATGACTTGGGGAGGCCTTCATCCAGCAGTGGATAGACAATGGCTGATGATTGGGTGGCATTTTGGTCAGCAATGAGACCGTGCACGAACACATCCAGCAAAACGGAACGACAGATGTATGGACTCAATGTTATCAGTTTTCCAAAAGAAATATCGTGAAACATATTCTTTTTTTTATTACCCCTTGAATGTTCAGTGAGTGCGGAGCATATTAAGCACAGACGGTTATGAAGTTTGATTTCCACTATCATTAACATATGCCCAATGTTGTGCAATGTTAAGCTTAGTTTGTGGAAACAATCCCCATTATACAGCTACCGTAAGCATGTGCAAATTAGCCATTGAAGACTTAAAAACGTAATTATTTTTTTCCCCAAAGTTTGCATTCATCGCCAATGGGAATCAGCATTAAAAGCCAACTTTCTAAAACAATCAACATAATTAATTGTCCAAAGGCTAGTGAGCATTTCCTAATCCTCACCAGCCTTAATTGATGTCCTTTTAATTGATAAACAGGAGAACAAGAGTGTTGTCTTCATTCACAGGCTCCTGCTGAGATGTCACTGGAGACCGATGTTGAAACAAAGATTACTGGAACCAAAGTTGCGGTGGCCACGGTGAGAAAAGTATCAACGATTCTGGATGAAGATGGCTCCTTCTTAAGTGGTTAAACAAAAAAGTGAATGTGCAGCCATACAATGTCTTTCTCATGCCGCTGCTGACTCCGAAAGAAGTAGTTCGACAGAGTCCTTTGAGAGGGCATTTTGCCCTACCCTTTCGCACTGGCCAGATGTGTTAGAAAAAGGTGGAAGTCCACCCACGCTTTACCCCACACACGTGACCTGCCGACTAACGGTGGCGCGCCACCATTTATGCTGCTGGGTAACACAGAGGCAGGAGGATTAAAGACAGTGGCCCGTATCTCTGAAAGGATATTTCAAGCTTCCAGACGGTGATTAAGCAAAGCAACCTGCGATCCATTAAGCCCCCATTCATGACCACAATCTCCCCCCCCCCGCCCGCCTGAGTCCATGAAAAAGCACAGTGCTCGCGAGCTTGTCATGTTGGAGCAGAATGTGTTGTGCTTCTAAGCGCACATGTCGCTGTTGCTTTAATACGCCGTCTCTCTGTCTGTGTTGCGTGTGTTGGAGTCATTTAAAACACACACACGCACGCACGCGCTTCATCCTAGAGCTCATTCGCAAACACAAACATTTAGCGCCCGAAAGAAATCCACTCATCTTTCAAGCCGCTGAAACACAAACATTTAGCGCCCGAAAGAAATCCACTCATCTTTCAAGCCGCTGTCATATATTTTTTTAAATGCTGGCGATTGCTGCAGTTACAGCTGAGAAAATAAATACGCGTCCTCTAAGACCAAAGATGGTGTCGGAAATGATTTAGGGAAATGTGGTTGTCTTGTGTGTGTTATTTAACAGCTGCAGACATATAAAAAATAATTCACGACGAAAGAAATCAAGCTTCTTTGATAAAGAATAAGAAGTCAGTCTGAGTTTGCTTTTACACATTGCCACAGTATTATATTTTTTAAAAATAATGAACACTCTTAAGAAACACTGAGTAACAGTTGCCTAATTGGCGATGGTAACAATGTGCACGACACACAGCGCCCATGGCTCCTGCTTCTGTTTAAGTTGCCTTTGATCCGTGTCTGGTTCACGCTGTCCAGATAAAAAAGTAACTTTGAATTATTCCACCTTAAACAACCTGTCAATTGACCCGCTTGCCCATTTATCTTGGCGAAGAAATTGTCTAAGATTTAAACCACCTCGGTTTCGAAATCAGGTTACGAATTCAGTATGCCAAACTTTGCTTGCACCTTAATAAGATCGACAGCCGTACTGCTCTCGCAAAATGATCATGCCATTGCTGGCAGAAGGACTCTAGCAGAGGAAGTTTTTACAGGCTATTTGGTCCACTTTTCCCACCACATCCGTGTACGCTACTGGTTGGACAGTGGCAGGAAGAATTTTTAAAAGAAATTTGGCCATTTTATGTTAAACTGCCATGCTATAATAGACTACCTTATTTTTATATTTCTGATATGGATGTGCAAAATTAAAGATGAAAAGGCACGTTTATAAAATGGACCATAGATCACAGAGCATGTGTCATTTCTTCATAAATATGTACTGTATGTATTTATTTTAAACATTATGATGGTAAACTACCACAAGCATTTCCAATGGCCAAGCAAACCTGAGTTGTCTAGTCAATTGGCCAACAGTTGCAAAAATGTTACATAAATAAGCGATCCCATGGGTTAAATTAGCTTAATCAACAGGAGCTTCCATAAACCAGCATTCAATTCAGACAAACACTCGTTCCATTTCGAATGTCAGATGTGAGTCTGATAAACGTCACCACGTTCAAAAACCATCAAAGCCTTCATCAGCTCGAAATACCATGGCAAAGATTGTTCTTGCCCTGGAGAGATCCCTCGCTATGAAGTTATTAAATAATGAATTCTTAATACGCTATGCACAGATCTAACCTGGATGCTATCCCCATTCATTTTACCTAAAGGATTGAAACAAAATGTAGGGGGAAATAGAGCAACACGTAATTTAACACAATTACAATTTAAAGAAAATAGTAGATATGGAATTGTAAAGAATTCGGGCACATGGGGAAACAGTATCTTTATGAAATGTAAAACTTAAAGGTTCAAGATAAATACAATATGTAAACAAGTGTTTTATAGTCATATTACATAGCATTGTTAACCTGATATATATTTCATGTAGGCATTAAATCACTGGTGCCAGAGATTTCTGCTTGGTGATTACTAAATTTGAAAAATGGAGTGCTTTACTCTCACTTTACATTTACTTACTTGTGGTGCCACACATTTTATTTTGCAATTCCAAAATTTAGATACGGTAATGGGCATATTCTGCATCGTCTGCACAAATTTTGGTTTTAATTTTTAACGTTACACATCTGGTTATAACGTTTTAAATATAGCGCTCAAATTATGTTTCCTTACCTCTGATTAACAAGTATGCCGTGTGGTTTAATTTATATATATTGTATACATACATATATATATGTATTGTATATATAAAATAAGAAAATAAGAATCTGAGTAATCGTTTTTCTTCATTAAATTGGTCATATTTCTCTCTGTAGTTTTCGAAGAAGGGGTGGTGTTCAAAAGTTGAAAATTGTCAAGTTACAATAATTATACTCTTCATGGAAGGAGCAGGCTTTTACAAGGAAATGTATGCCTCCTTATTTCAGCTACGTTTAATTATATTTTTTCTGCACGTGGCACCAATTCAATGTTTCATATAATTGAATGCCTGTGTATTGCACATTAGTGTAAACCGATTCCTCGAAGCGTTAATATAGAGCAGAGTAAGCACACATTCGTTTTGACTAGAATATAAATACTTTGAAAGAGTTTATTTTTGCAACTTGCGGTTTTGCAAGCAAGTGCAATGACTTCAACATCGTTGATTATTAATAGTTTTTTACGGCATATAAAGTACAGTATAATATGAAATGTAACATTTTACGTAGATGTTGCACATTTGTTTTGGACAATTAAATATTATTGCAGCAAAACTATCATAATGCACATGTTGCAAAGAGCAAGAGAGCTTTCAGCATTTAAGTACAATTGTTTTGATTAAGTGCGTTTCCGTGTGTCATAGCATACTTTCCATTGCTACTCAATACTCAATATTATTACATGGGATGTGGAAGGAAATGTCATCTCATCCAAATCCTGGATTGTAAGCGTAATTTTCAGAACCGAGGACTGCTCAATTCTTTAACAATAAAAAACATTTGGCTTTATCTCGCACCCTTCATGCACACCCCCTCGTATACTAAAACAAATACTATGTACAGCATGGGTATAGGGGCAGCCCTGAAATATCTTGCTCATACTATTGCTGGAGGAATGGCTGCCACTGGAGGGAGCTGAAGATAGTCCCTCTAGTCTAGAGGGTAGATTGGTAGGCTGTTCCATGCTGGCCAGATGACACTTGGAAGACGTGGGAGTGTATCCACACTTTACACCACCACCACCATCACAGGTGACCTGTCCATCAAATAAAACATATACTAATTGGTGTTTACTTGGTTTGGCATTTACTAAAAACGTATAGATAAAACACAACCTTGTAGAGAAATGCCAGGAAGCACAGGAACTTTGTCATGTTTACAATGGCCAGCCACTTCACACTGCACATTACTGGCAATTATAAGTGCTCGGATAAATACACTTAAATAGAATGTAATGGTTCCTCAGGGACACCACCTCCGTTATAGGATATTATGTGTGCTTTGTTTAGCATTACGCCATTACCCTGCAATTTTAAAAGAATAAAAACAATGACCATCTTTTTTTAACGAGATAATTATTGGTCTATTTGTTTTGCTCCTATCTTGAATTTTAGAACTACTTGTGCAGCTTTCCAATTATTGAAACGTCTAAATAATCAAGCGAATGTGTTCGGGTAAATAACAGGTAAGTGGATTTTAATGCATTTAACAAAATAACAGGCATGGTGAGAGTGTGCTAATTCCTGAAATGATTTCCAATTTCATTAATACATTTAAAAGTTAATTAATTTATGGGTTTTTTATGGATCAATTTCCGGCACAGTACAAGGGATGCTGTCATTAGCACAGCAGCCTCACAGTTCCAAGATCAACCGGTTCCATCTCCTGGCGTGGCCGTAGAAATAATGGTGCACGTTTCTTAAATACTCCAGCCTCCGTCTACCAGCAGTAGGAAGAGAACACCACTATTAAAAGTATTGGGAGGTAACATGTCGTGGCGTATCGTGTGGGTACTCGCATCTCTGTCTGGCTAGAGTGAAAGAGTAGGCCAAAATACCCTCCAGACGGACTCTAGAGCTCTCTTCAGTGAAGGCCCTTCCACTTAGCAGTCACATGAGCAAGACTTTTGCCAGGGCTGCATCTTTGCCTTTTACACAGCAGAGGATTCCTTTGTCATTTAAAGCATGTAATCTTGGTTGCAGTGTGTGATCTGTAATACCAATATTATAGAGGCATTTCGTGGTATGTGTCAGTGGCATCCACAAGCAATGCGGGCCTACAATTAAACCGCAGCTCACAATTATGTCGATCGCATTGTTTACAATTAGAATGCAATTATAGCAGTGTTCTTTGTATAATGAGCGCTAATTACCAGATGTTTCCGATTATGGTGAGTCAGTTACACAGCCATCTAGCCATCTAAGTACAGGCGAAGAATTGGATAAGGAAATATTTCCCATCATGCAGTTGTTTTAGGAATATTTATAATGCCACTTTTCACAAAGGAAAGCCTTGCATTGAGGGTGATTTGTTACGGCGTAAACATTATTAGCATTTAAAGGAGAGATCGTTGTTAGGCACATTTCTTTTATTCAACAACACGCATTCCAAATATGGCAGTGGAGAAATGAAAACATGAATTTACGTATATTAACCATCTCAGATTTTCTGATGACATAAGTCATTCTTGATTTGAAGATTTCGTGACTGCAGGAATCCAAACTCTTTGGTTCTTTCGGTAAAGTCAGGTAGGTAGAAAAATAAAAAAAAAGCATCTATCACGACGTTTCGATCGCAACACACGCAGTCGTCCCCAGCAGTGGATTATTTTTCCACTGCTGCATTATTTTTTTCCGCCTGAGGACGACCGCTTGTGTTGCGATCGAAACGTCGTGATATATTATTTTTTTATTTTATTGTTCTACCTACGTGACTTTACCGACAGAACCAAAGACACAAGTCATTATAATAGTTATTTTAATCTTTGAATTGAAAAAAGAAGATATCGTTACTTTTAAATTGTGCTTTTCACACGTGTTGGTGAAAGCAAGATGCAAAGACCTCACTCCTGCATGGTTCCAGAAAATAGTTACAGTTTAATGTCAGACTTTAAAGGCTCAATTTTCCACGACAGGTTGCTACTAAGGCACAAAACTATCTTTTTTTTCTGTGCTAAGTAACAAAAGAAAATCACATGGGGAAAAAACACGTTGTTTGGCTTTTTATCTTCCTTAAACTTATAACGACACAATTTTAGAAAATATATATTAATGTATGCTTCTGACTGGCAATAGCTCTAATCCTTCAGTTATACGGACAACTTTTTCACTTTTATTACAAATTACTGAATTGTTAAAGGTTTGACTTCACATCAGTTACATGATACATAACTCAAAATAATGATTTTATATTATTATATTTTATAATTAAAAAAATGTATAGGCTCTTGTCAGTGTTCCCATTACGACCTCGTAGATTCCACTTCCATGACGATTCACCACAAATGGGAGGCCCAGAATTCGTTAAAATATCACTTACCATGAGTGTTCGCCAAAGGTTGCTAGGTTCTTAGCGCAGTTTGCCAACCACTGCACCATCACTCCACTCCCCCCCCCTCTTTTATGCATTATCATCACTAAAATCTGAAAATAAAGAAAGAGCATTTTCCTACATTATTTAGAGTGTCTATCCGGAAACACTTGACAGTCTGGCACCTATATTGTTGATGCATTTTTTCTGTAAGAATGTAGTAAGTGATAGTCTGCATTTTACTTGACACGTGATTTTTTTGCCCTTCCATTCAACATAGTGAAATTTACTCTACTCAGTTAGGTAACGAGCAATGCATGTTTGTGAGGTAGAATTTTACTTTTTCAACACCACCTTCTCGAATTCACCTCAAATGTCTAACTTCAGTGAATCAATGAGTAAGTATTGTGTTGCAGTACATTACTGTGGTTAGAGGTATTGAATGTTACATAAGTAGTGTGCTTAATGCACTGCTCCGTATAAATGACATTCTAATTGATTGCTCTTCATGATCTGCTTCCTTCTGAAGGCTACATTTTCATTCAGAAGACAATCTACTTCGGCAATATACACTCTACTATGTAAAAAAAAGATAATTTTTCAATGCCGTGCATTCATTGAATCGATAGTACACATCCGTGTTGCTTTTAAGGTTTCACATGCAGCTTCAACCGAATGTGCAAAATCCGTAGATAAAAATGTGTACAGCCATTGTGTTCATGGTCGGATTAACGCAGGGGGCTTTTGGAGTTTCAGCCATGGCCCCGCAGATTTTGAGGGGCCTCTGAAAATATATAACTGCTTTATAATGGTAAAAACGCAATTCTGGATCACGATGATAAATCCTGGTGTAATTTGGTAATAAAAACCCATAGCATCGCTGTGTGCATAAGCACCGGCTACGTGCCGTAAATGAAATAGTTTTGTTCATTTTAACTTTGATTTAGCGTTACAATGTATCCAATTTAATACCTAAAACTGAGCAACCAAGGTAAATAATAATGGAGTCTTTGGCATCGTCCATGGGTGGTGATAAAACAGTCAAGGGAAGGAACTGAATATACGACATCAAGTTGGGCCCCCAAAACTTTCACAGCCCTGGGCCCCCATCAAACTTCGTGTGACCCAGACCGTGTTTTGAAAATCACCGGCTGAGAGATGTGCTACTGCTTTTGACTTTGCACTAACGAGTCCATCGCGTCTTTTCTCCCACAATCTGCACATCCAGACGTGACAGAGCGCAGCCGCACAGCAGCCCTCTGTGTCACACAAAGGGAGAGCTTTCTTGGGCTTGACAACGCTGAGAAGAAACAGATGAATCCCAAATGATAGCACATTAGTGGCTGCAATTTGCAATTTGATATTTGCATAAACAAGGCTTCCTATTATGTCGGCGATGATGGAGACAATTGACCCCTTTATATATATAAAAGAAACACATTTGACCTAAAACAGGAGTGCTGTGTGTGCAATAATATTTTATGTAGCTAGAATATTATGAAACAAACCAATAGTGTAATGAATCTTAATTTTGCTCTACTTTTATTGCACAGCAAATCAGGAATATTCACGATATTGGAATATTGCGGAAGAACACATTTTAAAATAAATAACATGGTCACACTTAAGTAATTCAATACTAAATCAGCAGTTTCAAGTACTCGCAAGCCAATTATATTTATTGGACGTTTGTCACCTCCTTTGACATTTTTTAAAACAATGTAATCAATTTCACATGTTTAACCTTTGTGCACCAAAAACCTTTGGAGCCTAATAAAATTACAAATACGAAGAATGGAATTTGCAGGTTGGCTCATTTCCTTGGCAATTTCTTTGCCAAGAAGCCAGAGGAAAGCATTAAACCTTAAACTAAAGTTGAAAAAATATATTGTATTTAAAAAAGCATTTTTTTAATGTCACCAGGTAAGGCCCACTGAGCTATGTAGCTCTTTTTCAGAAGCGACCTTGCTCAACGAAGTGACTCATGTGAAAATCTATTGCAGCCAAATACTCTAAACATATGTTTCTAAATATGTTAGCCATATTTGTACATGCGTACATAGAGACAACGTCTCAATGGGATATCACCACAACTCGGTATTCCTGCTTGAATTGTATGAGATGCAAAGCTATGGAGAATTGAACATTGAATAATATATTTGCTTACAATCGGGTGGTGCAGTGGTGAGCACACTATCCTATGAATTGAGTTTGATTCCCATCCATGGCTAACATCAGTGGTACATTGTTCATGAACTGGTGTTGGGTCCCCCGTGTGACCAATCTGCTCGTACGTTGACTGACATTGCATCAGGCAGAAGATTGAATATAAAAAAGAACATCGCTATAGGGGAAACTGGCAAAAGTTCAGCCCCGAAATGTCTTTCTCACGTCACTGATGGCAGAATCATATCTAATTTATATTTATAGGGCGCCTTCACTCAGGGCGCTTTACGTAGCTTACAGAAAGATTACAGAATGGAATGATGTAGTTGACAGGGGCATTCATGGATTAAGGAATGAGTGACAGCGATGGGAAGGAGTGGAGTGGCGAGGGGAGGGAACAGGAAGAAAACGGGCAATAGAGAAGAGTTGAGGCTTCAAGAGAGGAATAAAAGGAGGTTAAAGAGGGGGACTGCTTCGAGGGAAGTTTATTCCAGTGGAGGGGTGCAAAGAGGGAAGAAATACGGATAACGGGGAAGCCAGTGGAGTTGAAGAGGAGGCGAAGTGTGAGCATTCAAAGGGAGATTGAAAATAACTAGTGCAGAATAATTTTGAAATTATCGGAGGAAAGTGAGCACAGACCAATAAGAAGAAGAGAGTTCAGGTTGTCCAGGTGGTTAAATAACGGCAGGAATTGCTGATTTTCCTGATGTTGAATAGATTTAAGTGGCATATGCGAGTAGTAGTGGAGACGTGGGTGTAAGAAATAAGGGAAGAAGTCTAAGGTGACGCCAAGGTTGAGGGCAGAGGACACGGGAGTGCGAGAGAAAACAACGAAAACAATGTAAAAAAACAGAGAGGAGGGAAGGAGATTGTTGGGACGGGAGGAGAAGAGCGAGGGAGCTTCAGAGAATGTCTCTGGAGGGTATTATGGCCTACTCGTCATCATACTGTACCGTAAAATAAATATATGCATAATTATACAGGAATGCTCCACAATCAGTTGTAATTTAATTGTTGAGAGTTTCCAACTGCAAAACAAACTCTTACCTGTTTCAATGAGTGACCAGTGATTTGTCTTGGCCAGCACTTTGAAGATCACTAAATTTCTCTCATCTCTGTACAATTGTAGGACTTTTGTAACCGACGAGGCTTATACACATAAAACCGAGCATCCTCCATGGACCTTAAAACATTGCGCTCTTATGTGGCATGCAATGTCTTTTCTGGCCTGTTTTTTTAATTCACGTGCGAAGCAGTTACTTTGGAGCTGCAGGAAAGCGTGAAGTTGCCTTGGTGGTGATTTTAGTTTCACGGTGCCATTCAAGGTGAGGTGTAGTTGACCCGAAAGGAGCTCATCCTCTCTAATGCATGTTCATCATCATCACAATCATAAGCCAGGGTCAATCCACTGCTGGATGACGGCCTCCCCAAGCCACCACCATCTCTCACTATGCAGAGATTTACCGTAGAGATTATTTTAAAAAGTGATCATTCACAGCTCTTTGTCCATCCACTGCTGCATATTGGCCTTCTCATACCGTGTCAGTCAAGGGGGTTACTTTACCATTCTTTCAGGACATCTGTGGAACTGCTGGACATATGTTAAGCAGAGCTTCACAGCTAATCGGATTTCTCCGGGATAAATAAAGATTCTGATTCTGATGTTGGGGGAAGGGAAACGCTATAACATGTGAAGATAATCACTGCATTGATCTTAGCTGTGGCTGGGAAATGAACGCAGGTCAGTGAATTGATTGCAACGTGTGAGAGCCATTGCACCACATTATCCAAGCTGTGGATTAACCGCGCTTGCGTATAAAATAAAATAGAGAGAAATGTGCTATTCCACACTCATTCATGTATTTTACAGGCACGCTTATTCTGTTATTATCTGCTTTTCACTCGTGACTCAGTGACCGATTTCTTTAAGAAACAATAAAACATGGCACTTACAAAGTCTTCACCTGCATTCCATGTAGGTAAACGATGTTTTTTGGGTTAGATCGCGTAAATATAAATGTGTATAATTGTTTTTTTACCCTTTTATCTGGCAACAAAACTGACACCTTTTTTTACAGGTATTGTGGTCTATGCAAACATGACTCCTTGTAAAAAAAAAGGTGTCAGTTTTGTTGCTAGATAAAATGGTAAAAAAACAAGTATCATATTTTTTCTACTGGCAAATGAGGTTCCAATGGTATAAATGTGTAGTTAAAACCGCCACCACCCGACACAGCCAATTAGAAAGGTCCGTCACGTAAACAAAACATGTCAATTAATTACTAATACAGCACATTGGTGTGCTGTATTAGTAAGATAATGACATGTTCTGTTTTACGTGACTGACCTTACTAATTGGTCGTGTTGAGTGGTGGCGGGTTTAACGACAAGTTAATATTTACGCGATCTAACCACAAAAAAAACTATATTACGGATGATATTGGTCGCGAAAGCCTACGTGTTAAACAGGTAAACAATACTTATTCTTGTATAGCCCATGTGAACGTGATTTTCATCATCTTTGTTTGTTTTATCTGTGCCATTCCTCCACCGCATGACCTCACGTAATTGAGAGTTGACTGTCAAAATCGTCGTTCAGCGTCAGGCAACATTTAATATGCTTCCAACATTGCATTGTTCAAAAATTACATAAACACCCCTAGACTACACTTTACCCAAACAGCCTATAACGTGTAGCAGGCCGCGCTGTAAAGCAGGTTTAATAGCAAAACGCAATAGAATATAAATACATTAGCTGCCTGCAGGGGACTGAGACTTGCATGACATCGATGCACGATATTTCAAATTGGGGCTGCACGTTTAAACAAGACCATGAGCAGCGAGCGAGCAATCTCTACCTCCTAGCAAGGGGAATTATCCCCGGGTCATACCAGTCCCCCGGTGTGAACAGCACAGAGCCCAGATCGTTGCTTTTCTACACCTAACAGTTTTATTTTATTACAGCAGAAAATTAAAAGGGCTCTCTAATTGAAATTGGTTCCAAGTATAATATCGGGTGCGTCGTATTTAAATTACGCAGGGTACTTTTGGGTGCCCTCAAGGTGTGTAGAGTAACTGCTTTGACCGCATTTTTTTTGCATTTGGACGGCCCAGCCCATTAATCATGCCCAAAGCACGCGCAGACAGAAGTTCTCACCACACCCACCACCTGTCCGAGAGCCAGGTTGAGAGATGCACGCAGTCGTGCCTCCCTGCAATGCATGCCCGTCGCACGGTTTTGCAGGGATACAGTGTATCCACATCTCCTGCAGACAAACGACACAACATTCATGTATATCTTCTTCATCTTGAAAGTTGTTGATGGCCAGCATCACGGCGGCGAGTTGTTGTTCGTCAATCGAATCGTGCCAAGACGTCGAAAGACATGCGCATTCAAACCCGCAGTTGTGCGGTGTTTTTCTGTCTTAAGTACAGAGTAAAAGATATCACGAAATGAAAGGGCCTCTGAGTCTAAATTAGGTAATAAGACGCGCGTTTTTCTCTCTCTCTCTCTCACATAAAAGACAAATATACACTATTAGTCTTTTATTACCATTTAAACATTGCAATTTGAAAACAAATTTGATCAAGTGCCGTAAACAACAAAACAAACCAACACCTTGGAAGTGTTTCGTTACCCACATGCGAAATGTTCTACCTGGAAAGATGAAAGAGTCCACATGCTGAATTATAGGGGTCGTTTCTCTGCGAAGAACATGGTGATGGCAGCGAGAGGCACGCAGCTGGGTATGTGGCTGCTTGTAGCTGCTACGTGGTCGGGAATGCATACTTAAGATGCACAAATATAAACCATTTACGTAGACATGGTCTGTCACCTTAATTATGCTGTCTCTATTCAATGCTTCCTGTCTGGTTGGCTGGTTTTTGCACGTGCACGTTAAAAATCTAGGTTTTTCTCTGTCCCAAACTTCATTATGCAAATCCGCTGTTAGAACTTTACCATTTATTTTTCGATTTAAAGCTTTCGTGACTGCAGGGATCCATCTTCTTGGTTCTTTCGGTAAAGTCACGTAGAAGGGAAGCAATAAAACATATAAAAATAAAACATATTTTATTATGTTTTATTTTTATTATTTTATTGCTTCCCTTCTACGTGACTTTACCGAAAGAACCAAGAAGATTTACCATTTATGTGTTCTCAAATTATTCATAGAAAATAACATTAATTTTTGGAACCACCACAATCCGACTGAAATCGATATAATTAACTGAACTGTCAATTGAATGTCAATTCATTGCACAAATAAAATGAAACAAAAATCATTTAACATAGTTAAGCCAATTTTAATTAATATCATATGGGAATGCAGATTTTATTCAAATGTCAATGGTTCTGCACAGCTCTCATCTTAGCACATGTTTGCATTGCCTCGTGTTTTCTTTGGACTGAAATAAATGCACTGTATTCCAAATAGTTATGAATCACTACTTTGAACATAATTATTAGTGACTCGGGAAAAGAAAATTGCAAAGATAATAAAGCAACAGAGGTGGGCTAAAACACACACAGATATAGAATTTACTTTAAAAAGATGTAGCATTACATACAATTTTATAAAATTATAGGTTTTAGTCCTCAAAGAAGTATGGAAACAGAAAGATGACCGCGTGGAATAGAGAACATATGCGGATTAATGATAATTCAGACTGGGCAGGACACTTCACTCGAATGGATGGTGGCTGATGGCCAAGAATAATGACGGTTGCAGCCAAGAAATGGAACACATCCGAGAGGACATCTACCAAAGAGATGGAGTGATGGAATCAGCTCGTGCGCGGGTGCTAAGTTTTCGGTTTTATTTTGGGCACAGATAAAAAAAAAATGGGGCAACAAATGTTAATTTTCAATGGGGACCTGGTTATACTACAGAAACATGGTTACAGCAAAAAATACAAAAATAATTCACGAAACAATCCAAAAACAACTGTACATGGTCAAGTACTTAATGGCAAGGTCACACATCAACATGGTGCAACCGGCACAGAAAATACAGGCTACTAAAACACGTCACATACAAAAATATTACTTAAAGTCTGCAAAGCAGAACTCAATCAATTGCACGTACGCTTGAAAGAACAATCTGAGGTGCAAAAGTTATTGCAAGTAGGACCTAGAATGGTAAGGTTGTACTGGTAGGAACCTCCTGGTTTCACCAGCCCACAGGGGATTATTGTGTCCGTCCGTCCATCGTGCAGGGAGGGGCTTGGTGGGGAGGGGCTGGGTGGGGAGGGTGGGCTGGGTGCGGGGTGGGAGGGGTAGGGCTGGGTGGGGAGGGGCTGGTCACCCCATGGTGCCCTTATAAAACTCAACGTTTAACCTACTCACGCCGGCTTGTGCCCGCCGTCACAGTCGGGCATATTTGCGGAATACACCACGCCGCCGTTGACCCTGGCCATTGACCGAGCAACCCAACGTTCCTACCAGCTCTCTCCGCAGGAATGTGTTTTTCCCTGAAGTGGATGACGACATCGCAGGATCTTGAGAAATGGCTGCTATCTTGACAGATGTTGGCTTGGGGATGCCATAATCTATTAGTGGATTGATCATGGCTGATGATTATAAGTTTTACATTTGAATGTGAGCAAAACAAATTATGTTTATTGCAAGTATTTGAATTTCTCCTTCCTGATCTCCAATATTCTTTCTTTTCTGGTTCATGAGATATTTTATGGAAACGTATCAAACTCTCCTCCTGTGGAGACACATGCTTACCCAAGTCCAGTCTAACCAAAGACAATGGTAATTTAAATGTCTCCCTCTTGTCAGTAAATGTACTGCAGAGACAGCCAGTGTTATCAAAGTTTTCCCCCCAATTTTTACAGGTACCTTGGAGTTGGGGAATTACCATGAAGCTATGTTGTTTAAATAATGGTTCAAGATTAACTTCAAGGTGTCATTATGGTCAAAGACATTTATACGGGAATACCTTGTCAACAGTTTTTGCCCTCTGCCATGTTTGCTAGCTGCTGCAGAGTCGATATGTGGACTCCAAGATTTGCCCTAACAATAAATAATGAAAATGTTGTGGTGGAATACTTATAGTCACAAGCACATTCATTCATTTAAAATTGACAGTCTCTAATGTTCTCAGCTATCACCCTGAACTGAATAATCCAAATCAATACTGCATGTGTTGGGATTTTGTTTTATCCTCGAAAAACAAAACTTTACCCAGTTTCACGTACCCAATTAAATTATTGAATCCGAGTGAAACATGCCGATTTAGTTCAAAACTCCGATTCATAAATGCACACCCAAATTGCAACAAAACAACCTTGGCCCAAAATTTTACTAACAAAAATGCCTTAAGCCAACAGGACCAATACATTGAATGAGATAAATCCTGAGAAGACATTCACATTAAACTGTTAAGTTCCAAGACAAAAGACACTTCCAAGAAATAAAGGCTAAAACATCTTAGATTTGGCAATGTCCCCTTCACCGAGCCCTTGTTGCCCCCTGACTGATATTATGACCCACGGCAAGAACACATCAGCAAGTGTCATTATATACGTCTACAACATGAATATGTGTATATTGCTTGCATTATTTATACACGAATATAGCTGTGCAGTGGATAGAAAGCAGCTGTGTGAACATGGCCACCTGAGTTTAATTCCCATCTATGGCTGATGTCATTGGTGAATGATATCTGCACTGGTCTTGGGCTCTCTCTTTCACTAACCTATACTGATCAGGATGGGGAACTATTGTCAAACCAAGCACATAACAGAAAGGCATCGAAAAGCCTTCATTCAATAGTCAATTGACAAAAGACTAAGTTATTATGATCGTACGATTACAGTTTGTATGTATATAGTATTTTTGAGGGGATTAATCTGTATATGTTAGAGGACTGTTTTAAATGTTTTGTAGGCCTTTCTGAAAAAAATCTTTTTTTGAAAGGTATTTGTGAAATTTGATATTTGAATCTTCCAGAACAATGTGTTCCAATGGGATGTATGTCAACATGGCAATCTTGGAATTGTTTTGACTTCATTGAGTCACTTTAGCAAGGTGTAGCATGCTGCAGAAATACCATCTGCCTACACCACAGCACTCCCCATGTGTTCTTAAACACCCACTTCCCTTCGCATGCTTAAGGGAGCCCTTAATATTTCTTGCTTAGGGGCCCTTGGAAATCTGGCGCCAGCCGTGTGGAGTTAACCGAACCGTTTTTTTATTGCGAGTCCACTGTAACAATAAAGGTACGACTGCGGCTATTACTGTTATTGTGTGCTGTTTGTCTTCGTGAACAGACGTCCAATTATCATAAGTACGGTACTTTACTTTCTTTACCTTTAATCCACTGGAGGCAGGTGTCGTCAACATACTCGTGTTACACATCTCACAAACTCGCCCATTCCCGATGACAGTTTCAAAAAGTGAAAAGTAAAACAGGCGCAAGCCGCAGGACATCTGACGAGCAAATCCCAGTCGGCTGTGATGGCTTTCGTCCCAGAGCAGTGGCCATCTGGGGTCACGGATCACAGGAGCCCGCCAAGCTCCTTCAGAGAAATGGGACGAGGCTAAAAGCAGGGTCAGTACTTCTCGCAAAGATCTTCATGGGCCGATGACAGAAAATTGTGGACAAGAAAAAGAGAACAGCTGGCAACGAGACTAAGAGCGTGGTCCATTTCTAGGTGCAACTTGATCTGCTGGCAACTGGCCGGCGAGGGTCGTTTGAATTGCTAAAGGACTGTCTCCATTACGGCTAAAGTTATAGCTTCAACATTATACGCGGTTCGGCAAAAGAAACGGGGCACTGCGAGTGAATGCATTGAAACCGATGTTGCACATTCAATGCACGTCGCGCACGCATTGGAGACTTTTACAATGTATAAAATGGTAAACTACGCAATTGATTGTTTCAGTTCTGGAGTCCAAATAAAAAATATCCCAAACTCCATCAATAAAGGGTCACGTGACATCCCGAGTCTACAAGACAGCCCACATTAAATGGGGTCATCGTGGCGAAGCGAATGATTGATATCTCACCACAAAGCTTACATTGGATACACCGACTCAGATCGAGCCACTACCTGTGGTGAAAAAAAGTGCTTGAGTTGAGGTTAATCCCTAATACTCACCATTCATAGTTGAGGTCAATCCCTAATACTCACCATTCACTAGTTGAGGTCAATCCCCAACACTCACCATTCATAGCTGAGATTAATCCCCAATACTCACCATGCAGTGTTGAGGTCAATCCCTGACACTCACCAGGCAGAGTTGAGGTCAATCCCTGACACTCACCAGGCAGAGTTGAGGTCAATCCCTGACACTCACCAGGCAGAGTTGAGGTTAATCCCTGACACTCACCATGGAGATTTGAGGTCAATCCCTGACACTCACCATTCAGAGTTGAGGTCAATCCCTGACACTCACCATTCAGAGTTGAGGTTAATCCCTGACACTCACCATGGAGATTTGAGGTCAATCCCTGACACTCACCATTCAGAGTTGAGGTCAATCCCTGACACTCACCATTCAGAGTTGAGGTTAATCCCTGACACTCACCATTCAGAGTTGAGGTCAATCCCTGACACTCACCATTCAGAGTTGAGGTTAATCCCTGACACTCACCAATGAGGTTAATCCCTGACACTCACCATTCAGAGTTGAGGTTAATCCCTGACACTCACCATGCAGAGTTGAGGTCAATCCCTGACACTCACCAATGAGGTTAATCCCTGACACTCACCATTCAGAGTTGAGGTCAATCTCTGACACTCACCAATGAGGTTAATCCCTGACACTCACCATTCAGAGTTGAAGGTCAATCCCTGACACTCACCATTCAGAGTTGAGGTCAATCCCTGACACTCACCAGGCAGAGTTGAGGTCAATCCCTGACACTCACCAATGAGGTCATTCCCTAATACTCACCATGGAAAGTTGAGGTTAATCTCTGATACGCACCATGCAGCATCACTGCATCATTCTCTCGCGTGCCAGCACACAGCGGCGTGCATGCCTGGCCATGCACAGACTTGAGCAGCAACACAGGTGTGAGGATATTAAATTTTGACATTTCCTGCAGTTTGCTGGAGTGGCACAGGGAACAGATCGCACCACACATTTGGGATTTGCTTGCGCTGCAACTGGGTGGTCAAAAAGCACAACATTGTTTTATTAGTAAAATAAAAATGCCTTCGAAATACGTACAAGTATTTTTTGTGGTTTTGTTTTTCACAAGAGAACGAGTGCATGGTCACATTTCGAGTTTGTATATAGTGGAATATAAGCGCATTATTTAGTTATTGGGTGAAACTGTACTGCGTCATGTGCCATGACGATGGGTCATTGTCCAAAACGTCGCCTATTATATATTTCATTTTTGTTATTTTAAGGCCACGGTGTTATTGCCGAATCTGTTGAGTTTTACTGCAACATACATCTTGCTCTTTTTGTTGCGAGCGCTTATTACATAGTTTTACAGAGATTGTAGATCACACTTTGTCACTGTGGCATCCAAGCCAGAATGTGGGTATATAGTGTTTCAGATTGATCTTCACGTTTTTATTTTCTCACTTGATATAGTTGTAAATCAAAGGGTACACGAAGACATATTTGCAGAGATGAGTGACTTTAAACTGGTTATAACAACAGCGAGAGACCAATTTTCCTGCTACGAAGCGAGTATCAATGTCTCTGAGATTCGCATGACTTAGCTGATGACGTTGAAATCACAAGTGCATCATGTCAGGTTGGTCATAAAAGACTACATCGATTCTTGCCATTAATATGGTGAGAGCTCAAGGGAATTCACTCGGATCTACAAGTACGTCTGGGGAATACCATATACTATATATGGCGACAGTTGTTGCATTTTTTAAAATTATTTCGCGTGCCATTTTAAAATGTTGATATAGTCCATGTAATGATAATCAATGCGATTTGTAACGTACACGGTTTCCATTCAGTCTCGAAAACAGAGATGGACTCAGAGGCGCGAGGGACCACATACAAACGGGAAAGGCAGCCATTTGGTGAAATTCCGATGTTAACTCCCTCGCCTGGTATACAGGAGGTTGTGGTTTCAATCCCAACCCTTATGCCTGTATATTTGGAGTTTGCATGTTCTGCCCGTGGTCGTATGGATTTTTCTCTGGGTTCTCCGGTTTTCCCTCCACATTTAGAATCGGCGTGCTTGCAGAGTATTTGGCTGCTAAACATTTCCACGCGATAAGCCACTTCGTTGAGCGATCATTTGTGGCCAGGTCGCTTCTGAAAAAGATCTATATAGCTCAGTGGGCTTTACCTGGCAAAATAAAAAATAGTTTCGATTTCAGGTGTTATCGGCCAATTAATGAGTGATGTTTACACGTGGGAAAAAACAGAGCACCCAGAGGAAGTATGGAAAAATACTAATGTTTACATTTTCTGGCAAAAAAACTGGTGTTAAGATGTTCGAACGCCAAATATAAACCTTTTGCAAGGAATCAAGTTCGCATTAACCACACGTACTTGTGGTGAACATACAAACAAAATTGGTTTGATAACATAATATATGATGCATTGTCTTTGAAACTGATTGGCCTACACCAGAGACAGCCATCTTTATGGCCTAGTCTCACTAGTATCAGACCAGAGAACACCAAAAGGTCCACGCACGTCAGAGGGTAAAACACTTTCTCTCTCTCTCTCATCCAGATGGAACAGATGGTGTCCACACTCGCTGTACCGTCTTCTCCTGGCGAGCGAGGGAATGGCGACCCCACGACGCCCAGGGGAAAGAAGTTTCACAGGAATTTGCATGATCCACCAACACTCGGCCTCCACAATGCCGCATTGCAGGCATACGCCACCACCAACTGACTCCCGTGGATAATTTGCCAAATAATTATGGCGGGGTCTATACCGTTAACTTCATGGACAATGACTCACTCTGGTAATTACTTGCAGAGATTATCAGGCAGCTGTGAGATCGTAACTGCTCATTAGAATAAACTGGCGCAGTGGCACGAGTCGTGACTGCTAGCCAATTCAATCACCCACAACTTTGACATAACCTCCAGGAAATTAGTTTTTTTAGGTTCATAAAATAACGTCGAAATGAACGTACCTTAAATAGACACCTCTCAATGCAACGTGTTTATATATTTTAGCAATATCTTCATGATTTATTATATATATCTCATCCCCCATGCAGTACATATAGAGGCTCCAGAACGAAATTATATTTGGGTTAATTACTCAGTAATTAAGTGACTGAGGACAAAATGTGATTATGAAAAAATACAGTACAGACAATATGCACAACAAATGAGAATAAACCACGCTTAAATGCTAAACTGCGCTTGCGACTGCTCTCTCTTTTGTCCACATCGATTGAGATATTCGGGTGCTATCTGAAACTAATGCCATTAATTTGGTGTTCCATTAACGAACCGTGGGTGAATCAATTATAGTTTTTATTCCACATATATCCACGGAAAACAAGGAAATACTTTGCATGCAACAAAACATTCAATTCCGGAATGGCAGTGCAAGTGTTTCTTCGCTCTGTGTACCTGCCGTCCAAAAGTCTGAAATGCAAAATAATGAAAGTTATTTCAGAGGTGGCATTGTGGCTCAAAGGTCAGGGCGCTGAACCGGCTCCACTTAAACCCAGGGTTTGTATCCTGTCATTAACAGGGTTCTCAAGTGTTGCGAGTTGATGGCTTCAGCCCATCACATTACATTTATATTTGAAGTTGATTGGATAAATTCCAGCTGTGAGAATTTCAATGTTCAGTTTGACCGTCATGCAACGAACAGCTTCATAGCGGCGTCCATGGGAAAATGTACGTATGTATGTTGAACCTCTTTCGCACCGTGCATAGCCAACCGTGCTATTCGTAGGTGAGGGGGAAGGACAACAGAATGAAACCAATGTCTAAAATAATCCAAAATAAATGATAATTTTTTTGTGAGACGTCCCGTGAAGCTTCCCTTCTACAGCTGTCCTCTGACACAAAGGGCACGCTGCTCTGCCAACTTTACAAAAATAATAATAATCTCATGACAAGATGCTAACAGCACAATTGATATTAAATGGGAGGAGAAAGTACAAAAAAATGGTACATCGCCTCGCCTCTGTCTTTAGTGTTTATTCGAAAAGGCATAATTAATGATTGGTACCATTTTGCATGATTACACACCAATTAAAAATAATGCCAACGTGTTCATCTGCTTAAGAGATTGGTACGTCATGCTTTGGAATGCAACAATTCGGCTCCAATCATGATTCGATGTTTTTATGGAGAAATTTGAGACAGATGCCATCCAGACATCCACCCTACGTCCTTCCTTGTGGAAGAGATACGTGGATGACACGTTCGTCATCTGGCCACATGGCCTGCCCGCACTGAACCAATTTCTGAACCACATCAATTCCATACACCCGTCTATCAAATGCACCATGGAAGTGGAAACGATGGCAAGCTACCATTCCTGGATGTTTTGATCGAGAAGAGACCTGATGGCTCGTTGGGACATTCGGTCTACAGTAAAGCCACCCACACGGATGCCGATCTAAAGCCTGACTCCCACCACCATCCAGCCCTGAAGAATTCCCTAATCAAAACACTACACCATAGAGCCCGTTGCATCTCCGACCAGCACCACCGAGCTAGTGAGTTGGAGCACGTACACCAAACCCTCAGGATGAACAGATACTTGGACAGTACAATACGCAAAGCTGCCTCCCCAGTCATGGGCAGACAACCTTCTGAGGATCCAACCAAAACCATCACGTGGCCATACATAGCAGGCATTACCAAAAAGATTTCCAAAATCTTAAACAAACACAGGATCCAGGTTTGTTTCAACACAGTACACAAAATCCGTGATTTAATCCCATCTGTAAAGGATGTGATTCCTGACATGCAATACCCTGGTATCTACAAACTGAGTTATGGTTGTGGCAATAGTTACATTGGGGAAACTAAACGACATGTCTCGGACTGCGTTCGTGAACACAAGGCAGATCTGAAACACGGTAGGACCAATACCTCTGCCGTTGCCGATCATTGTTTTAACGCTGTGAGCTCACACGAAATACATTTTTCCAAGACGGAGGTACTCTGCAAACCTACCGGCTACCTTCAGAGATTTGTTCATGAAGCCATCCAGATATATAAACACAGACACAACTTCAACCGAGAGGATGGGTACAAACTGAGCAATCATTGGAAGGACGTTATTAACCAGGTAAAATCTTAACTGGCTGTGATGTTTCCCTCCTACCTGCCTATGTCAGCTGTTATTTCATGCTAATCTCTCGCATTAACATAGCCACTTCCGTGCCCTCGTCCAGGAGGCCGCTCTGCTCCTATCTTACAGTTACACGCGAATTTCCCACATTAACATCATGCTAATTTCTCACATTAACATCATGCTAATCTCTCACATTAACATAACCACTTCCGTGCCCTCGTCCAGGAGGCCGCTCTGCTCCTATCTTACAGTTACACGCGAATTTCTCACGTTAAGATCACTAATCCCGGCCACTTCTTCATGACCCTTGGGCTACACCCATTTCAAACCTTTTAAAACAATCTGCCTCAGCAGCAGACCATGCTTTCCCACCTGATGACGGACGCTTGTGTTGCGCCTGAAACGTCGTAATTTATTTTATTTTATACCTACGTGACTTTACCGAAAGAACCAAAGAGTATTCGATGAATTGTCATACTTTTTGGGATCGTAACTCGATTTGGGAATAACTAATTTTATATTCACGTTGTAGTCAATGCAGCGCCTCCAGTGGCCGTGAATACCATGTGCCCCCAATTACTTACGAAATAATATGAACATTTTCTGCAACCCTTTTATCAATTCACAGATGGATGCAGCCTCCTCACTCCCTACCGGTCAATGGGGATTATAGTTCACCAAGCTAGTCAGTGCGGGTTCAGATATTACGGGAATTGAACACAGATGGCCGAGTTCATAGGGTAATGTGCTAACCACTGTGCGACAGGGCCACTGATTTTCAGACAAACAATATCCAGGCATGGGAAATAATTGAATCCCACATGCCCCATTCAGTGTACGTATCGCGTGCAAAGAACAGATTTGTATTGATAAATCGATGCATTGTTACGTACTGTGCAGTACTCATATCCATGAGTAGTTTGAGCTATTAGTGGAAGTTCCACATTCCTATGGCACTCACTGTTGACGTTCCACTAAGTGGTGCTCATCAGGTGGTATCCATTTCGGGACCTGGAAGGGATCATTCGTGTTGAGTTGACGTTGCCTGGGTTACGAACCCGTGACCTTCAAATCTGGGAGGCTTCTACTTCACATAAATGAACTGTAATTACAGTTGTATAAACTAGTAAACAATAACAAAATCACGTGCTACTCTTCGTCAATAAACATCTGGATAAAGTCCTCCCCAAACTGTGTCGATCACGTGGATTGTTTGGCCATACTTCACCACGCTGGTCAATGCGGGTTGGTGAAGGCTGGGGGTCCAGACACTGCTGCTAATTTCACTTGTCACCGATATTAGTCATGGTAAGGAGTCAAACTCATATAATGGAGATCATAACAGCGCAGTGCAGAAACCACTGTGCCACCATTCCAGCCTAATTGCACAATGTAACAACGACGGCTGCATATGACTTGATCTTAACATCACGTTTGTGTTACCTACCACACGACTGTGTGGGCGTTTAATAAGGTAACACACCCGGTTTTTTTTCTTTTGTACATTTCGCACTGACAGAAAAGTGATAAAAGATGTTTCCCCTTACGACCACAATTGCTACAATCCCTTTGCAACGTTATCGCACTTCCTCAGAAAAGTGACACTTCTGAAAAGGAGGACACACCTAAAGCTTGTATCCTATCACACGGCCGCCTCGGTGAGCTGTGTAAGACGAGACACGTGGGCAATCGGGATAGGCAGCAGCAGTGCGGGCGTCAAGATCTCTAACCCTGTGTTCGGAATGCAACCTTGACACCTGCTAGCTCTGTCAGACACAAGATGTTCTTTGGGCCGCGAAACGGCGAGAGACCACGTGCTGCAATGTTTCGCAACCACCATTTGCAGCTGATGTAGCCTTGTCCTATTTAAACAAATCGGCACAGGTGGATTTTGCCCGTTGTACAATGCACGTTTGAAGTGGGAATACGAGCTGATTTTTTTTTATCTATGGCTGAAGTTTTATTACAGGCTTGTTTAAAAAGCAAATTCATGGATTTTTTTAAACGAACACTTTCAATTAAATATTCGTAAACGTGTACTTTTTAAAGCATGATTGTACTTGTCGCTGTAGGTCGATCAACCAATGTTTTAGATCAGATCTCTGACAAATCGCAATGCAGTTTAACACGGAGGCTTTCGCGACCAATATCATCCATAATATAGGTTTTTTTTTAGTTAGATCTCGTAAATATAAATGTGTCTTTAAACCCGCTACCACCCGACAGCCAATTAGTAAGTTTGTCACGTAAACGGAACATTCCAATTCGTTACTCGTACAGCACACCGGTGTGTTGGGAAATAAAAACCCTATATTATGGAAATAGCAATGTAAGTTACTTGCAATATCATAATCTCTGACCAGGGACAAAATACATGTATTGTGGCCCCGTTATTTACTGGCAATCTCACTCTTGAAATAATCTGCCGATATATGTTAGTTTGAAAA
Organism: Lethenteron reissneri; assembly: GCF_015708825.2. Lineage (NCBI taxonomy): Eukaryota > Metazoa > Chordata > Hyperoartia > Petromyzontiformes > Petromyzontidae > Lethenteron > Lethenteron reissneri. The sequence goes on from NC_083802.1 coordinate 11,588,476, forward strand.
GCCTCTTCCACGAATACTTACTTCCCTATGATCCAACTTGCTTTATTGAGCTGTTTAACCTCTCACAGATTTAATGGGCATTGATATATCATGTACAGTTAACTATTGGTGATGTATGGGCAGCTTATCAGGGTTGCAGATTCACCAATTTTGCAAATTTAGTTTACATTTTTTTGCATTTATCAGCTGCCCTTCCCTCATCAAGGGTGAGTTACCTCTGGTAATGGAGAATATATTGTAGATTGATCATAACTTCAGTTTACATCACGTATGCTGTTCTTGATTTCCATTCATGCTTTGGAAATAACGCAGTGATGACATAGGAAATATTCAAAATTGACAGGGAAAATATTCCACAACACCATGTGGCAAACACACGTCCTGGAGAAAAAAAATTGTCTGGCTCTGAGAAAAGCGCAAGCAAGTGAAAGAAAGATTTGTTTCCAATCCTGCTCAGAGCCAAGTTCGCTGTTTAATTGCATTCTGCATGCTCTCAAGTAGGCCGCTGCAAAGCAAGCCAATGTCCTCTCGAATTGCAGGGCAAACCTCGTGCACGCTGCGTTGGCAGTTCTCGAACTGCCTGTCGCTTATTGTGATGCGAGAATGGGTCAGTGATACAGGTAGGAACAACAGGTTCCACACTGCCCACCAGGGATTATTTGTCTGTCTGTCGTGCATATTTGTCTGTCGTGCACGAATGCGCTGTCCAACCAAGTTCCTACCTGCCCACTCCGAAGGAACGTGTTTATATCAGCTGGAATAGTCCGAAAAGCTTCTTCCGGGAATTATTTGGACATCCGTCTCGCTTCGTTTCGTCCTCTAGATACGTATTTTACCCTCATATGATTTTCGTGGTATTGGGGCCCAATAATATAGGATTATTATGGATAGGTATGCGACGTACTGTCGTGGCAGTGCCGAATGCCACGAATACATACTCCAAGCCAACCCGTGGAGCATCCTGTAAATGAAGTCCTGAAATAGGTAAAAATATTTTAAACTAATATACCCTGTAAAATACTTTTTTAGAATAAATTGTGGTGATGCTAATCCGCTGAATTAGCAGGTCATGTATTGTGGAAGCATTACGCCAGCAGTGAATAAACCATGGCTGATGACGATGACAACAATACTATCCGAATTTTGAAGACAAACTCGTGTTACCAATCCTAAAACAGAGCAACTCTTTGTCAATCCACTGCTGGATGAAGTTCTTCCCACCAACATAGCCCTGCAGCCTATAACACCTGCTGTGCATGGTATCAAGCTACCCATCCAAACACTACATAGGGTCAACTAAGCTTAGTATTCCGAGACATGACAAGACGGACGCATTCTCGGTGATTTAGTCAGAGGCCCTTATTATATTTAAACATTACTATACATGTAGACACATTATTACTGTGCACCACAGGGTAAAGCAAGTCATTCGTTTGTAAAGATTAAATCACCACTTACAAAAGGGAAATTCAGCGTGGCAAGGGTAATCCCAGAGAGACGTTCTGGAGACTAGAATTCGTTTCTCTGCCCAGATGGAATCTACCAAGGGCAGAAAAAGCTGATGATGCAAGGCTTTGATACACCATGAAGGGATCCATAAAGCAAAACAAATGCTCCGTGCATCTGTGTCATTGCCATTGTGTCCAGGCGAAAGGAAACACCAAAACACACAGTAGTAGTGTGTTGGCACGTAAAGATGTTTGGAGGGGTGGAGGGGTGGATGGGACCTCCCCCCACCCCATTGAGCTGTTCATACTGTGGGTGCCTCTTAGTGACTTTGCTCAGCGCACACCCATGTCGAGTGAAATTGAGCAAGTCAGCTAACCTGTCCAACTCCTCTCCCGTGAAAAGCCTAAGCCTGACGTTGAGATCAGTGCTCACATTTAAACACCGCCGAGAGTGCAGTCAGCACTACGATCATGCCCCAGCGGCAAGTGCTGCACCAACCGGACTATGTGGCTGGACCTGTCAGCAACTTACTTAAAAGTTGAATATGGTAAAGGTGCAGTGATTCATCTTCTTGGTTTTTTCGGTAAAGTCACGTAGAAGGGAAGTAATAAAAGAATAAAAATAAAACATAATAAAATAATTCTCACGACGTTTCGGCTACAACGCAAGCAGCCGTCTTCAGGTGAAGAATGAGACACTGCCAAGCTAGGAGCTTATATATAAGCTGGGTTGGAGTTCCTAGCTTGGCAGTGTCTCATTCTTATATATAAGCTGGGTTGGAGCTCCTAGCTTGGCAGTGTCTCATTCTTCACCTGAAGACGGCTGCTTGCGTTGTAGCCGAAACGTCGTGAGAATTATTTTATTATGTTTTATTTGTATTATTTTATTACTTCCCTTCTACGTGACTTTACCGAAAAAACCAGGAAGAGGAATCCCTGCAGTCACGAAAGCTTTAAATCGAAAAAAGGTGCAGTGCTGCAGTTTCTGCTCGTGCCACTGCTGGCAGAAGGACCTCTACTCGTGGGGGCTCGAGGAGAGTCCCCCTGGAGGGCATTTGGAATAATCTGCCACGCTGGCAATACCTCTTGGAAGAGGTGGGATTACCCACACTTGAACCCACCACACGCACGCTTCATGCCCATCGACTAACCGTGGTGCACCCATTTATACTGCTGGGTGGACAGAGGCAGAGGCGACTTGAGAAACTTGCACGTCGGGACAATGAACCGACGAAGCTCTGGATGGCAAGTCGTGTGCTGACCGCTACCACCACCACCACCGCAGCATCCTACCAAACCAAGTAAAGAAAGAACTACAATCTATAAGAGCAAAAGCCATGGATGCAGATATCACCAAATGCAACAGCAGCATGCTCTACAGTAATACAATACTATGTTTAGCTATAAGAGGGAAGTTTAACATGTGTTGGGGTGAAAGCATACTTAGCGCACGTTATTTGCTGTCCTGTGTACGTGCTTACGTGACTTTTGCCACACCTGCAACAGTGCGTGATCCTGCTCTGTCATCGGCACTGCACTCTCAACGCGATGATTGGTGCAGTGCAAAGCCTTGAACATAGTTCACATAAATGCGTGTACATTATTTTCCTCCAAGCGATTGCTCCACAAATGAAAAGTAAAAACATTCTCCGGGAGTGCGCTGACTGTGGTCACCCAGAAGAGATCGTGGGACAAATAACGACTTCAATGCCCGAGTCACAAAACACGAAAAAGGCATCGCAGTGATCCACTCTTGACGCAATTATCTGGTTCAACCACCTCGATGCAACATCATAGGTGTTGCTCTCCATCAACATCAAGCGTACGAACGAGACCAAATATCCAGGATCATGAGAGGTGGCGGTGGCATGGGGAGGCCTCCATCCAGCAGTGGAATGAACTTGTGAGTAAAGTGTACCTGATCATCACGTTCAAGCTACTGGGATCATAGCAACAATGCTTTAAATGAATAGCGGGATATAGCACAGATGATTATAACCTTCAATGCTTTGCCATGGGAGTTGAAAAGAAAATATCAAATCGTGTGTACCCTGTACTTTCAAGGAGGTTATGAGTTTGACAAAATGGTAACAGGGGGAATCATGTGGACATTGCAATTAGAAATTGATACTTACCTAATACAGCCAATTTGATTTGACAGAGCGTGGTTAAAACGAGTCAAACTCACTTACCTTCTGATCTTTCTGTTCTGGGCAAGAGATGAAGTTGTTGACACGTGGCCAGGAAATGTCTGTTCTCAGAAATCTTGGGGGGGGGAAAGTGGGTTGTTGTACTTTGGGCCGATGATTTGAAAGGGTTGACTCCTCCATGAAAGTTCGTTGGGCGATTCATCCGTGGAATGAGCCCTTCGGTCGGTGAAAAATAGTGAATGTTGTCAAAGTGAAATATCGGTGGGGGTTTTTTGTTCCCGAGATTAAAAAAAAAGTACAACGGTTGAGTTTTGTGTGATATATTATGATTTCATTGACTACACGTAAGAAAAAATATTTGAAGAAGGTTTTTTTTGGACATGCTGCAGCCATCGTGCTGCAGCCACCGTTAGCCCCGAGCGAATACGCAATACAGTAATTAGCCAATTTTTCTGGTACTTAAATCCAATTATTTACCCTCATTTTTTAGAATTCGAAGCAGTTGTGCTTGGCTTGTAGTTAACGAAAGATTATATGTTTGCGTTTTGCATTAAACATCTTGGCCTTTTGGCAGAATCGCGTAAAAAGCAAGCAACTGTTTAAACATAATTGGCGACTGAAACACGAGATAAATAATTCAGCACAGCACTACGTAAATTAGCCAGGGTTGAGCTGTCTTTTTTTTGGTTGCATGGAGCTAAACTTGCGTGTCGCATTTTTAGGGCCAGAGAAAGTGGCTCGCTGTCATAACGCAAAAAAAGGGGGCAGCCATGTCAGATTGCTAGCTCGCCAGCTGTGAAAACACGGCAGCTCTCCCCACTCGAAGCCATCTATTCACCCCTCTTGTTGAAAACGTCAACAAAAGTCCGTTACAGCAGTGCTGTCAAAAGCTTCCAGAAAGGACCACAAGGTTAAATACTGTCGCAAATGATGAGAATTTAAACGATGCGGTCGCTTCAGTGGCATTGTAAATGTTTCTGGTAACGACTTGGCAAACGACCTCGTAGCGGTTTAACACGGAGGCGACCAATATCATCCATAATAGAGGTCTTTGGGTTAGATCGCGCAAATATTTAAACGCGTCGTTAAAACCCGCCACCACCCGACACAGCCAACTGGTAAGAGTTGTCACGTAAACAGAACGTGGCCAATTCGTCACTAATACAGCACACCGGTGTGTTGGAGAGCCAAGCCACAACATTTATATTTGGAGCTGTGCACTTCTAAATCAGCTTAATCACATTGTTCCAGAGAAAGGCCGACCATAATACACGTCACACTACAGTGTTGTGTCTCATTCCAGAGGGCAAACAATGATACCGCATTTATTATATTTTACACAGAGTCAGTCACTGTCCCCATGTTCCAGACTGCGGTGGGGAGTTTTCATCTCAATTGTTCGTCCCTGAGCCGCAGACGAATATTCCACATTCCTACAGTTATAGCCATCCTTTCCGCACTAAGTTCAAACAACTTTGCATGGTCACCAAACGTGCAATTTCTTTCTGACCCTACTGGAAGCTAAAGAGCCTTCACTAGAGGGTATTTGGCCTACTCTTCCATGCTGACCAGACATCTTGGAAGAGCTGGTAGTACCCACACATGTCTTAACGCACTCATGACACAAAATACTTTGCTGATCTCGTCAAGGTGCATAAACCATCATGAAAACTCCGGTCATCCTCGCAGTAGCTTTTGGCTAGCCATCGAACAAAGACTGCCACCGCATCACACGCTTTCAAAGTGCGCTTCTGCGGCCGTCTGGAACGCTCTTCCTTCCGATATTAGGAAGCCACTGGAGCAATGCACTTCTAAATCTAGATTGAAAACTCGAATCTTTTGAACACTATTTTGTTTGCTGTCCTACCACCCCTCTGATTAGCACGGTCGGATACAAACGGTGCGAAAAAAATTCAATGTACACTATACGTGGACCTGCCGATCAGCTACTCGTGGTGTACTAATTTATACTGCTGGGTGGACAAAGGAAGGAGCAATTGCCACGCCGAAAGATCCACGTCTGGATTGCACGACCAGGGTGCTAACAACTGCAGCATTTCAGCATCTTTAACACCAATCCATTCCTGTGAAACACCATTCATTGGTGATAGCGTTGGCTGTGGTGCATAAGCACAAACAACTCAATACATTTCTCAATAACAGTGCTTTAAAAGGAAAAATATAACAATGTTTTTGGGCAACATCCAATCTTCATCGGGCATAAATAAGATGAAGCACCATTGCCTAAAACGTCACCTATTTTATATACAATATATAGTATTTCCCTTTAAGGCTGTGTTATTGAAAAATGTGTTGAGTTTTTTTTTATTCCCGTGAGCACATTCCTCCTAAAACACCATACAGTTGAGCTCAGTGCTGGAGCGGGAAGCACACAATCACAATGTTACGAATTCAAATCCTGGTTGGGGGTGAACTCAGCCCATCATCTCTCAGGGGTCATTAAAACAAGTATAACTTTGTGGGGAAGTCAAGAGTGGTTGTCCTGCACATAGACTACCCCCATTATAGGAATGTGGAATTTCCACCACTAGCTCAGGGCTATAAACAGGACATGAGCACTGCCTCAATGGTCATTTGAGCGGGAAATCACTTTTTTCATGCATTAATTGCACTGGCAAATATATCGCACGTATACCATAGCCAATTTGACTTTTACCATGAAAAACAAAAGCAATTGTTGGAACATTGATCAATACAAGAGGTAATCTATAATGCTCTAGATTTATTAATGTACTTTTCACATATTTTGATACACTTCCAGACATTAAGTATGTGATTAACTGCGATAATGAAAACACACAAACGCAATTGCACACAGGACGGATCATATTGAAGAGAACGGGAAGTAGTGTATATATAAATATGGAAAGTTGTTAAATTATTCATTCTAATAAAACTACCCAACAACGTGATGAATTTCAATTGACTGTTAGTTGCATAAAACTTTCAATTAATTCAGGCTATCATTAAAATATTTCGTATTGTTAAGAAACAGTTCATTTCACATGTTCTCGTAACTTATTCTTTCTCAAAATCAAATTTGACAGGGTACATCTTTTGACAGACCATGCATGCAACATGTTACAATACAATAAAAATATATGCAAGTTTAAAATGTACGATTTAACAAAAAAGTGTTTGTGTAGCACAGTAAGCCCTAAGTGCTCTCTCTAAGCAGATTAGCTTTGGTAGCAAGCGCTGTAAGACCCAATGACAAATAAAAACCACACATTTATTTACCGTAACATATTATACAACCATATTTATTGCACTTTAATAAAAAAAAAACAAATGTAGTTCATAAATTATTTACAAATGTTTACTTTAAACTACCTTGTATTAAAATTACAAATAGATTAAACATCACGGACAAAGCATAATTAGCCGATGTAAAAAAAAGGCAGGATATGAATGCAACATTTTTGCAGTCTTTCCGTATTTCGTCTTAGCGTTTGATTTGTTGTTATTTAATATTATTTTATATATTTATTTTTCATAATACTGCTTTCACTTTAAAATAAATGTGAACATTACCAACCGTGTAACATAATACAAAGTATTTCTTTTTTAAGTTCAGTTTCAGTAAATACTGTATTGTGTGTTGTTAGTAATTGCTCCTAACTTGTCAATTTTTTTAGGAATATCAGGTGATACAAAAAAACACATAATTTAGTTCATTTCACGAGAAATATCCATCTTTAAAATACACGTGGAAAAAAACACTTTGAGAAGAAATGTCATGTTAGTTTAAAACGGCGTGTTGACAAAAATATAAAAATTGATTTTTCTAATCTTCTCTTTCATTTTTATTTCATGGCATGAGGGTCCGTGAACGATTTTTTTTTCCTATCACATTTCCTGGATTAAAATTAAATGTTCTTGAAATATAAGCTTCAGCTATTTACAGCAATGATTCTGATATCAGCAACCGTCTTGATTGTATCCAAGAAAAAAAATGTTGCTTCGTCCTGTTGCCGCGGTGAATAACGTACAGAAGGGGAAAAACTTGCATCCCCGAAAAAGTTGTGTCTCCGAAAATGCAATCACGATCTGGTTCACAACATTGAGAAAACCTACGGTAGGCGTTACCATCCACGTTTGCTTTTTATTTTGTTCATTTTAAAAACAATTCGATTCTCTCCACACAGACGTCTGTTTGGAATAATAAGAATTGCCAAAGGTGCCATTCCTCTTCGTAAAGAATCCACATGTGTCCTTTCATGTTTTATCGTCATATGACCGCAATTCTTTTTTCCTCCCCTGCGTTTCAACCCATTTACAGGCAGAGACTTTTTTTCCCTTCTCCGTGTTTTTTGTCTTTTCTCTTCACAAATCTTTGCAGGACTCACAGCAGCGCAGCTTGTACATCATCAGCTGGCAAAGTTTCAGCCGTTTCACCAGGTGACAGTACCTGGTTGTGTCTTTACATTCACCTGAAAAATGGAAGAGAAATACACAACAAAGGCACATGTGTCAGCTTCCATGCACCCCACACTTGGATTCTTCCTGTATACAAACTTTTGGGGCAAGTGCTGTTAGCGAGCGCCTATGAAGGCTGGCGTGGTGCACGATGAGGGTGATGTGGCCACCAGCACCACCGCTCGGCTGCCTTTGCCTCCGCAATGCTGATATTTGCACGCCACACCAGGCTGAGTAAACCTAGGGGTTTACCGAGGGGTTGACTCAGCCTATGGGTTTACTCAGCTCAGAACCAGTTTCAATATTTGCCACCGACGTTGTCCGTGGCCGGGAATTGAACTCGGGTCGATTGGTTTGTAGTGCAGCGCTCTAACTACGGCACCACCGCTCAACAACAACAACCGCAATTCGCCACTAAGTGGCGGTGACGTCAACACGACGCTTGTGCCAGGCTATGTGCACGTTGAGACCACGTGAAGTACCACTCAACACACACACACAGACACACAAAGATGGGCACACGCCAGAATCACTACGTAGTGACATACGAGAGCGTGATTTTAGCTGTGGGTGCAGGGAACAGTTTTGTGTTTAATAGTTTACGACCCACAAAAGGGTCGCCGCAGTATACATACACACACACACAATACGTGCAATGCAAAAACAAACAATCCACGCTTTTTTTACTGGTGTGTGATAACAACAACAATAACAACACAGCAGCGCGGCTATAAAGCCGAGCTTGCCGGCTCTGCCGCCCTTGCACCTTTCTCGCAAGGGATGATGTTGCAGCGCTGCCAAGTGATGGGCTTGGGCTGCCAAGCGCAAGAATGCTCGCCGCCGCCGCCGCCGCCACCGCCACCGCCGCCGCCGCCAGGGGCATCGGCCGTGGCTCTGGCGCACTCCAGGCGGCGCGACTGGAAGCCGTGGCTGCCGCACGTGGCCGTGCACTCGCTCCAGCGGCCCGGGAGCCACTCGCCCGCGCACGCCTCCGCACTGCAATTCTGGCTCAGTGCCGGCCTGGGACACGCGCGCACAGACACGCGCGCACAAAGATAAAGATCACCCGTATAGCCTTCACAGACTGCGGGGGCAAGTGCTGTTAGCGAGCACGAGCGAGGGGGTGGGTGGCCAGCACCACGCCCGACCGCCTTTGTTTCCCCAGTGGCGATGTTTGCACACCGCACCAGGTACTCGTTTGAGGCTGAGTCGACCTAGGGGAGTCCCGGGACCGGTTCAGATAATCGTCACTGGTGTTGGCCGCGAGCGGGAATCGAACCCGTGTCGCCAGGTTCATAGCGCAGCGCGCTAACCGCTACACTACCGCTCCCCAAGACAAAGACAAACACACACACGCGCGCACACACGCGCGCACACACGCGCGCGCACACACACGCGCACACACACACGCGCGCACACGCACACACACAGGCGCGCACACACACACGTACACGCGCACACACGCGCGCGCACACGCACGCATCACACACACACGCGCACACGCACACACACACGCGCGCACACACGCGCACACACGCGCGCACACACACACGCGTACACACACGCACGCACATACGCACACACGCGCACACACACGCACACACGCGCACACACACAGGCACACACACACGCGCACACGCACACACACACGCGTGCACACACACACACGCGCACACACACACGCGTGCACACACGCACACACACACGCGCACACGCGCACACGCGTGCACACACACACGCGCACACACACGCACGCACGCACACACGTGCACACACACACACGCACGCACACACACGCGCGCCCACGCACACACGCGCCACATGCCCGAGCGCCAACGTGAAACTCCTCGAGTTTCTCAAAACGTTGCAACAACCAAGAAGGGATCTCGATTTAACGGCAGTTACGCACCCCCCCCCCACCACCTCCGCCTCTTGCGCAGCCAGCCAGGGTAAGCGGCACACGTGCATAAATGTCTCTATCTAAAACATGGCAATGTTTCTACAACGTGTACCGAGTGGAAACTCATAATAGTGTGCGATGTTTTAAAATAAATGAATAAACGTGCCAGTGGATTCATATTACCACAGCTCTCCTGTGTGCGTTTGGGTTGCGCCGTGTGCTGTTTGGCAAACCGAAAACACATCAGAGAGCTATAGAGCACCAAAAAAAACGATGCAGTTAAGTTCAATCAGTGCAGCTCAGCATTGTGAGCTCAGGATACATTTCTCGGATGCTGAATGAGACAATTGTGCGAGAAAGTACTTGAGTGTCATACCCAACGACGACACTACCATGATGACAATGATGATTATGTCATAAAGCAGATATTCATAACAGAGGAAATCATCGGGGGCGTGCTGAGATGGCATCTTGTGGAAATGTGGTGCAGCCTTCTCAGTGAACAAAACTTCATCGTCGACCTTCCGTGTACCAGTGTAATAACACGTTGTGCAAATCCATTCCCTCTGCATTCAACCTAACGCGTTCCATGAAGGGGCACTTTTTACACGCTTTTAATTAACTCACTTTATCTCTTGTTGTTGTTGTTGTTTTCGTTGTTGTATCCTCAAATCTTGTAACTCAATTTTAACCAAATTCCCAATGTGGTATCTATTGCAAACTTTGTATACTTATGTCATACTGATGACAATACTATATTCTATCATAAAAAATAAAATATATATTTTTAAACATTCTTTTTTATATGTTATGTTTCGGCTTGGGTCTAATTGGCCATGCTCAACTGACGTTGGCTGTAAATGACCACAGTCCCTTACGTTATGGCAAGCTTCGGGGCCACTTCCTGGAGTCGTGGAGTTCTGCCATTACTAGTACATTTCATAAAAGCGTGTTTTAAAAAAAGCTTGTTTTTAATATTACTTATTGTGTTTAGTTTGTTGTCCTTCCCCCCGCACCTCTGATCAGCACGCTTGTCTACGTACGGTGCGAGAGAAGTTCAACATACGTATACACACACAACTAGACCCCCCCATATTCCCCCCTCGCTTTAGCTGCCCTGCTTATGAAAAGCAGCAAGTGAGTTCGCCGGAGCATCAGTGGCAAGGGAGGCTTCACCTGGAGGATTTGTCACAGGCACTGTCAGGCACGAGGGTCCCGTTCGTAGTGCGGCAAGAGACCCGTCGATGTTTGGTCCCTGTCATCCATCCCACGCAACGCCCGGTGCACTGTCGAGAAAACAACGCGGTCCGGTCACCAGAGTCACTCTTCGGAAGCCCTTGAGACTTGAGCAGAGACCAAACACACAGCTCAATGCCACCGTCTGTCATCGGCATTGCCTCAGAACGGCAAATATACACGGGGGTCTAATTGTTTTTGGACACCGGTCCTTCCCCGTGGCAGGGTGAAAAGGGAAGTTGGAATATTTGTGGACAGAATTGTACAATGCGATGCCACTAAAAGGCACTTGCTACGTGAACGGTTAAACTCGCGTATCACACTCATATATCGCGTATAGTCACAGATAGTGGATCGGTGTATAACAGTTGTTAACACACTATACGACGAATCCGGTAACCTGAGTTAGATTCCGGACAATGGTTAACATTCGTGGTGAGTGATATCATCTGAGCTTGTCCTGGGCCCCTCTTCAACTAACCTGCGCTGACGAGTGTGGTGAAGTATGGTCAAACGAATATCCATGACCCGGCATGGCGTGGGGAGGCCTACATCCAGCAGTGACTTGACAAAGGGCTGTGAATTTTATTTTTGCTCATTGTGTGATTATAGTTATTTTAATTTCAAATGAATTTATTTCGCCTACTCATCCACGATGAAAGAGTACGCCAAATACCCTCTAGAGGGGCTGTCTAGAGCGCCCTCTGATGGAGGCTTTTCTGCCAGCAGAGGCATGAATAGGCAATTGCAGGGATGCACCTTTACCATTATAGGTAAGATAAGAGACATTTCTCTGTGATCATTGTCAACAGCTCTAATATTCTTGGTTCTTTCGGTAAAGTCACGTAGAAGGGAAATAAAAATAAAATAATAAAAATATAAAACAATATATATTTTTATTTTTTATATTTTTTTATAAAAAATAGAATTTTTATTTATTTTATTATTTCCCTTCTACGTGACTCTACCGAAAGAACCAATAATATGAATCCCTGCAGTCACGAAAGCTTTAAATCAAAATTTAACAGCTCTATTGTTCACACCTATGCCACAGTATATTTCAAACAAATAAAAACAAGTGTAAAAAGCGCTCAGCCTTTGTGCATTATGCAAAAAAGCATCATCATTTCCTGCAGAAGTGCATTGTGGTCGTCTTGTCTTGGATCACCACGATAATACATTTGAGCAAACGTCCCCGACCGACAGGCAGCAGCGACACAAAGATGGACAATTGTACACCGTTTTACTGGTAGGGTCCTCCTGGTTACACCAGCCCACAGGGGATTATTGTGTCCATCCGTCGTGGAGGAAGGGGCTGGGTGGGGAGGGAGGGGCTGGGTGGGGAGGGGAGGGTGGGGAGAGGCTGGGTGGGGAGGGTGGGGAGGAGCTGGGTGGGGAGGGGCTGGGTGGGGAGGGTGGGGCTGGGTGGGGGGTGGGAGGGGTGGGGCTGGGTGGGGAGGGGCTGGTCACCCCGTGGTGCCCTTATAAAACTCAACGTTTAACCTACTCATGCCGGCTTGTGCCCGCCCTCACAATCGGCCATATTTGCGGAATACACCACGCCGCCGTTGACCCTGGCCATTGACCGAGCAACCCAACGTTCCTACCAGGAGTGTGTTATCGCCTTGTTTACGCGACCGGTCGCTTCTCACCATTCCCGGATTTGTCCGCGGTGCATCGTGGTGCAGCCAGTACCTGCCCCCAGTCGAGCGCCACCCAGTGAGGGCAGTCGTGCGTGGCGCACGCCTCCTCCTCGGTGGGTCGCAGGCCGGCGTCGTGTTCGCACAGTTCCACGGGCAGCGGGGTCACCTCTCCGTCCGAGGACAGCATCTGGCAGGTGGCGCGACGCAGGCGCATCCCTCCTCCGCACGAGCGTGAGCAAGTGCCCCATTCCTCGACGCTCCAGCTGGAAAGGAACACAAATTCATTCGCATTTTTTTTTTTTTACATGGGAATGCCCATTGAGCTGCGTGTTCTTTTCTCAGAGGTGTGCCTGGCCACACGTTAATTTGTTGTTGTAGCTTTGTTGACACCCCCCCCCCCCCCATCCTGGCCTCCTGGAGATGTGTGAAAAAGAGGTTCATAGCTCGTCGGATTCCTCCGGTCTAAATAAAGATTCTGACTCTGACATGATAGCTCATCGAAGCGGCTTAGTGTCATCATACGTGGGAATTTTCTCGTAGCCGAATAAATCGAAAGGCATGGTTCATAAATGCGGAGGAGGGCAAAAACCGGAGGAACCTGGAGAAAAATCTACGCAACCACCACGAGCGGAAATAATACGCAAACTCCAAATTCACAGGCGTTAGGCGTTGGGTTCTGTATCAAACCCATAACCTTCTTCATACCATGCGAGAGAGATAACATATCGCCACCCCGAAAGCCATTCGTTCAAACACCTATCTGGAGAGTTATATAGACCTTGCCATCGCTTGTTCGGACCATTGCTGGGCCTACATGAGAGGAAGCTCTCGAAAGCTTCTCTGGAGGGTTATTTTGGCCTCCTCTTCCATGCTCCTCAGATATCTTTGAGCAGATGGGAGTACCATAACAATTTATGGAAAATCAAGTGAAAACACAAATTGATTGAACACAATCATTTGTCTGTGATCTATTTGTTTATGACCGGGCTAATACCATCTACTCACCACAATCAACAGTTCAATCAACAGGCGGCCGTAACTTGGACTCGAACCCAGGTCCTGAGCTCTTCTAGTTTAGCGTTCCTGACTCGCGAGCCACCCGGCCACTTGGAGTGGGAGATGGCAGCCTTCGCATGGCCCACTCTCATCTTCTTGGTTCTTTCAGTAAAGTCACGTAGAAGGGAAATAATAAAATAATAAAAATAATAAAATTATTCTCACGACGTTTCGGCCACAACGCAATCAGCCGTCCTCAGGTGAAGGTGAAGACCAGGACGGCTGCTTGCGTTGTGGCAGCCGTCCTCAGGTGAAGACCAGGTCTGTCTTCACCTGAGGACGGCTGCTTGCGTTGTGGCCGAAACGTCGTGAGAATTATTTTATTATGTTTTATTTTTATTATTTTATTATTTCCCTTCTACGTGACTTTACCGAAAGAACCAAGAAGATGAATCCCTGCAGTCACGAAAGCGTTAAATCGAAATGGCCCACTCTGCCAGGCGAGAAGTCGCGACCAACGGCATCGACGCGACGACCGAACATCGACCGTCCGTGTCCCGGCCCCCAGAGCATTTCTGTCGATGTGATTGGCTCACCTTGGTGGGCAGTCTCTCCGGTTGCACTGCTGCGGTGCAGCTAATGACGGCTTCGGGAGGCCTTGGCAGAGAGAGGCGTCCACTTCCTCCAGGTCGTCTCGGACGCAGCGCAGACGCCAGGACTGCGCGCCAGTGTTTCCACAGCTTGCCGAACAAGGGGACGGCTCCCCCGGCGTCCAGCTCGATTCTGGGAGTGAACCCAGATATGCCGCTGATATTGAAAGTAATTATTCTTAATCTAACCCCTTAGTGTCAAAGGAGCTTGTTAACTGTTCCCTTCAGTGCGGCAAAGAAGTTTGGGATCTGAGCCCAAAATGTATAAGCCAGCAATAATGTTGTTTATATGAACCATAGGATAAGTAAATACTGTAAATGATAACTAATGCACTTTTGGCCTTAATTTTAACAATGCCAAAGAACACTGTTAAAATACAGAGAAAATGCCTCTCTGTAATAAGACCAACGGCAGTATCCTTGAAAGGATTACAGCAGCCAAAGATAATGAGTCAGGCACTGTGGGACTTTAACTGAGATGGTGAGGATAAACAATTGCTTTGCAAAAATATTGTTCTTGGTGTATAATACTGATATATTCGATTAAATTCCAACACACACATATATTTGTACACCATAATAAACAGCAAAGGAATTTCACAGTTGCATATACTATACACATGTTATAATTCCCCTCGTTAACGATGATGATGATGTATGTGCTTTGTTCCAGCTGTGAAATGTAAGAGCCTCCCACATTGATGCTCACCACCAACAGCGATGTGCAGCGTGGCGGTCAAGGTGCCAGCCTCGTTCTGGGCCACACAGCGCACGGGGCCATCCCAGGGCCCAACAACACCGCGTAAGCGCAGAACCTGCTCCCCAGCCAGGAGCTGGTACGACAACCCAGGCAAGCTCTGCACAGGCTGGCTGCCCAGGTACCACGTCATATTGGGCTTGGTGTTGCCTGCAACCGGGCAGCCTGAGGAAGAGAAAAAAAAGAAAAACAACAACAGACAAAACACAAGTGAAGGTGAGAAAGGCGAAATGCAGCAATCGCATCTACGGTTAGCACGGTTGGCAAGGGACGGTGCAATAGAAGTTCAACATACTCGTCTCATTTGTAAAAGGTAAAAAAAAAGCTAAACATGCGGCCCTGAAATTTACTTGCTCATACCACCGCCGGCGGAAGTGGTTCCCAAATACAACGCTTCAACGCTGGCCAGGGGTTGCAGTCGTCACATTTTACACGCTTCAAGCAATAATTGCTGATGAACTGTCTGCAGTGGACCAATTTCGACTGCTGGGAAAGAAAAGAAAACTTGCCCTGTTGTTTCAACTGCCACGCCATGAGAACGAACTGAACCAGTGGCCTCTGTATTGCAAGTCCAGTGAGTTAACCGTTAAACGACGGCAGCTTCTGTACTGCACCCAACTGCCTGACTGCAGGATGGAATATTTCTCATCCTCTGTCTTTCCATGCACAGCGTGGCTGTGGAACTCAATTCTGTCTCTGAAATAACACAATAATCCGATGCCTCGTTTCCATGACCAGTGGGGAAACTGTGTGGGTATTGTACTGGAACAAGACTCGGCTGAAGAGCCTGTGATCCTAAATCTGGCCAGACTGATCCCAATCACAATGGATAATTGACCGCTGGGTTAGGGCACGTAATTACATCATCATTACGTGGCCTCACCCAAAACGCCAATTGTGTTTCATGAATATTTACTGCGAAACCCTCTGTGTTATGATCCCAGCCACACATCATCATTACAAAGACAAGACTGTGTTGTTCTATGGGAGATGGAGCCTTCCTCAGCCAAGATCCATGACTGTGGAATTCCCTTCCATGGTCCATTCGGGATTCTTAGTCTGTTTCACTTTTTAACTCACGTCTTAAAATGTACCTATTTGTACAGGCTTTCCCTGTAACTTAAGATTGTAAAACCAATTTGATGTCTTGGCTTTTCCTCTTGTCTGATTGTATTACTGTGTAATTATTATTTGCTTTAATCATAGTTTGTTCTAAATTTGATTGGCTTCCAGGTGTGGTTGTCCTTGATATTGTTATTTATTAGTTTTCTTTTTTACTTCGATGTCATCTATGCTTGTGAGTGTAGTTTTTATTTTTTTTACATACAGCGCTTTGAGATATTTCAATGTGAAAGGTGCTTCATAAAAAAATGTTATTATTATTATCCACAGTGCCACAGCCGTATGCTACCTTTTGAACTGGATCGCGGTATTTTTTCTTAGCTCGACTGACCCTGGCACCAGTATTGATGTCACAGGGTCAACATGGAAATGAGACACTTAGTTTAACTTCCTGGTTGTGTTAGTGATAGAAGTGCATAGCAAAACGATCACAGGACAATGTTGTCCACTCAAAACAGTCTCAGCAAAATAATTCTGAAAGCAAAAAAAAATTCAAAACAATTGTCAACATACGCTGCCTTCGAAGAAAAAATATATATAACCTGTGACTTTTCAGGTAACGGGCATTCTTCACAGCATAGCATTGTATATGTAAACCTTAGCCAAATCATCCTTGCATTACATTCTTCGGAATTAGTCCAACATTCCAAGTATGATCCTCCCTACAAACAAAAGTCTTGAAAACTACGTGAGGCTTGTCTGGATAAATAATGAGCACTTTATGTATAAGTTGATTTAAAATTCACATTTAACGTAACATTGTTTAATACTGTTTGACATGAATCCACTCCAAAAAATAAAACACATCCTGGCATATTTTTATTCCAAACGAGTGACGCATTCTTATTTATTAGCAAGGAAAACACTCACCAGCGAACATTCATCATTCATTAGGGTTGGGTAGGTGATAAAAATTCTATGCAGTAAAATAAATGTTCAAGTATCCCTGTATAGCTGAGTCTTAACAAGCTAACATTTTACATCTCTGTGAGATTAAAAATGTTCCTGCTTTAAGACTCCCTCCGGGGAAATTACACACTACCAAGAGAAAACGGACTATTTTTATGGAATCTCTTGGCCACTCATATAAAATGTTTGCATTGTGACCTATTTCTGCAGTTGGCTCAGCCAATGAAACACTTTTAAGAGATGGGAAGCCAATTGTATAATGCAATGGATACAACATTTATGGAAATGTACATTTTATATAGTTTAAAAATATATAAATATAAATGTGATTATTTGGCGATATTAAATGCATGTGCTTTGCTTCTCAAAGAAACAGAAAAAAAACATCTAAACATATTTAGGATTTTGTGGAAAGAGTGAGCCACTGCAAAGTCTTTCAAATGGAAGGTTAAGATCAACATCTTATGAAATAGAAAATGATTGCGTAAATATGTTTTCTTTAAATGTTCAGCAAAGTTGCGCAGTATTGAAATAAGTTGTATAACTGAGTAGAAAGTAGGTGCAACACAATGTCATGGGCATTTCAATTATACGTTCTGGTATGCCATATTTCTATCGGAAATAATGAATATTTCACCAGGAACATTTAGGAAATGTATCATAAATAAAGCATTGTAATAATAATTAATTCTACAATAATAAAAATCTCACTGGCTCATGACCAAAAAATAATAAAACTGTATCAATTCATAAGTGTGCACTGAAAAACTGGAACTGGTTACATTCAATGGAAATTGAATCTGAAAGGACTTTATTTTTTTATATACATAAGTAACTTTCAAAGGGTCCCAATTGCATGCCCTCATTTTTCTGTTTCATATTAAATTCAACAAAGCAGTCGTTCCAGCTGGAAATCCACGTCCTCTGCAAAATAGTACACCGTTAACTGGACATGCTAATGAGCTGCTCGTGACCTTTATTTAGAACAACGCGAGAGAGCCAACTGAGACAAAGTCTGCTTTCTTTTTTTGCAAAAGGATACCAGAATTCGACATCAACTTTATTATGCATGATATATTCTAAATATTATTACCTTAAGTATTTATTTTTGCTTTACTTTTTTTCCCACGTCATTTAAATTTTGTAGACTACACGTACGTGCATATTTTGAAGTGGACAAGTGCACACACAAAAACTAATTAAATAACTATCCATTGAGAAGTGAACTCAGAAATAACGGTACACGTGTTGTGTGCGATTTTCACAATGATTTCAGGGGCTTAAACAATGCATTCTCTCGTACTTTGTACCTTTCTTCTACTGTGGACTCCTATCGTGTTTCTGTATTGTTTGTTGTTGTAGCGTTTTGACCAGCCCCTACTGGACATCTGTGAAAAAGAGCTTTGTAGCTCCTCGGATTCCTCCAGTATGAATAATTATTCTGATTTCTGATTTTATCAGCATCCAGAAGTGGAGGTAAAAGGAATGGATATTCCCTCCCTGTCCTACGTTAGATATCTTTGTTCAAAACCAAATAAACAAACGAGGCTATTCTTCAATCCGGGCAGCTCGCGGCAGAAATTCAAACAACCGAGGAGGTAGCTGAACCACTGGGGATCCATCCAGAGCTCAAATGCCGCTCATTACTCATGGTCATGCCAGACCGGCGGCTTGATAGATTGCACAAGTGGGATGCGAAGTCTTAGGAAAACAAAAATGTACCGGGTTGAGATACAATCTGATGTACTCTGTGGGGCATCGATTCTGAAACGCGATCCTCTCGTCACGCAATGCATTTCATCTTTTTCTCTTTTGCCTTGGTTCCATTTGGAGCGACTATTTTTCTGGTTGAATGTGGACAGCTGAGCATATGGGGCTGAGTCGGGGTTATTTGCAGTCTTACATTGCACCTTGAGGGGTACAAGCTCCATGATGATGCTGAGTGACAAGGAGATTAGAAACTGTTTGACTGCCTACAATTTTGCTGGAATGCAACAAGGTTACCATTTGCAACAATCCTTTTGTCAGTTCACACATTTGTTTAGTAAAAGTTTGGTGCCAATGTGTTCTGCCGACCCACCTTATTACTGATAAAAAATAAGTCGAGCTTCTACATAAATAAGGCTAGCTTCTGCAATGTGTGTCTAACTACTTGAATAGCAGCCTACATTTGTGTGTAAGTGGAAAATGGCACAATCATTGCCTGGGTGCCCTACAGGCCGGATGACAACATAATTTTAAACAGTAAAAAAAATTAAAAGCTTAAAACAAGTAGCCAGTTTCATGAATATCCTTACACTTTTTTCATTTCAAATCAATTTAGATAAAATAGATTAATATATAATTTATTCAAATTGAATCGATGAAAACAGTTTTGAAATACGGGTCTCACGACCCCAACGAGATGGATATTCTGGCATCACATTGGCCAATTTAAACCACTCCCAGTAAAATGCCAAAATTAAGCGAAAGGAGGGCAAATAATTCCGCCCCTGAAAAATTATTCTTCCTTCCCTCCACCACCCAGCTCCCAGCCTAGCTTCCGTGACGCCGAAAGATAGCTACCACAGCAAAGATTCGACCCGCCAATTGCCACTGAATAAAGAGTGTCCACTCACCAACAATGAGGTCGTGTCCAGTGGGCACATTGAGGCTGGTGTCTCCTCTGAGTGACACCATCCCGGCGTGCTCATGTTCCGCTGTCCCAGAAAGCAGGGCGGCCACCTCCACGGAGTGGCGGTGAAATCGTGGAGGCTCTGCAACATCGCGACAGTGCGGGGGTTGCCATTTGATTCAGGAATCGATTATTTAATGTGTGACGTTGCGAATGAGACAACCCTGGTCTTTTGAGTTTGCGCTTGGTTAAACAATATAAATTTGAAAGGTAGTGGCATAAGTAGTTTGAGGCGTCATGTGGAACCCCAGTATACAAAACACAGTCGAATAAAAAATTACGTTGAATGCCTGTATCATGAGCTGAAGAATCAATATTAATTAACAAATCGATGCACCATTACAACGACGAATTAATGTGTATTTCAGATGAAACTCCATGCACTGTATCGGCACTTGTAACGGATACAACAACACCCGTCTAGTTCGGACTGTTTTTTATATGTTCAGCCTCGACTTGTTCACTCCATTCGGTTCAATGACCAGTCTTCGATGCATCGGTTCATGCTTTTATTTTGAACGTAAGAATAGATTTCAATCGGCCAAAACCGATGCATCTTTACACACCTAATTATGGGCTCACCCACTGCGTGGAGTTTATTACACAAATTAAACATGTAGTTTGTTCTCCTTTAATGCAGTAGTTGCATTCCTGAACAACACCACGTTATGGAAAAATCGCGTTATGATAAATAAGATACAATATAGGGTAAAGCACAGTCCGCGATAACACGTTAGATGCGTATGCTGGCTGAACAAAGACCGAGGCGCGTGGGTAGCATCTAGAAGCATCCAGCAGCATCCCTCCTTGTGTGATGCCACGCCGGGCCAGCCGTACAACTGCTTATTCCTACTCGCGAGACATGGTTCTGTTCATTCAATCGCGTTATATCCAATTCGCATGCACGTTATAAAAAATATGTTCCCTAATACATTCATCGAGCTATATAAAATTCCCGTTATGGAAACACGCATTGTAGGAGTACAGACTGTATATTATAACGAGGTCACCGTGTTTCAACAAAAAAGACCGGCGCGGAGGTACACACCGAGAACGATGAGGGTCGTGCTTTCCAAGACGGAGCCAAAGGGACTGCTGGTCGTGCACGTGTACACGCCTTCATCCTTTGCGGTGACGTTCACAAGAATCAGCGAACCATTGGCGAGCGAAGGCAATGATCTCTCCAAGTCTCCCCCACCTCTCGTCCATGCAGTATCGACTGTGGATGGCCCTGTGGAGGAGGACAAACACGGCTGCACGTTACAGATGATCTCTGCGCGATGGCGAGATGTTAACTACCCCGGCTGGTATACAGGAGGTCGTGGGTTCGATCCCGACCCTGATGGCTGTATATTTGGAGGTTGCGTGTTCTCCCCCATGGTCGCGTGGGTTTTTCTCCGGGTCCTCTGGGTTTTTTTCCCTCCACTATTAAAATCAACATGCATTTAGAGCATTTGACTGCTGTAAAATGTCCACGTGATAAGCCACTTCGTTGAGCTATCATTTGTGGCAAGGTCGCTTCTGAGAAAGAGTGATATAGCTCAGTGGGCCTTACTTGGTAAAATTTAAATAACATAAAATATTTTATTTCACATATTTCATCCAACTGAACTACTGAGCTGTATTTATATTATATATATATAATTGCTGGATACTGACTCAGCACTGCGCCCACTGTTTTTCTGGTAGGATGGAGATGGTTGAGTTTTATTTGTGTTTGTTTACCTTTCTTGTACTTTTCACTCCGATCGTGTTTTTGTATTCTTTGTTGTTGTAACGTTCTGACCCGCCCCGACTGGACATCTGTGAAAAAGAGCTTTATAGCTCATCGGATTCCTTCAGAATAAATAAATATTCAGATTCTGATTCTGCTTGTGAGTTACGACGTATTTAACGGTCCCATCGCCAGGATAATCTGCACTTATGTAACCTCGCTGAAGGGAGAAAAAAAGTGTGGACTTGAAAATACGACGATTTCTGTTTGACTGTTTGTGGGAACGTCTCCGAGTCATCCATATCTAGGAATTTTCATGGGGGGGGGGGGTGTCCAGACATCTACGCCACCCGCGTGTGACCTGGGAGAGCAAAATCCACATGCATTGGGTACTTTTTTTCGTCCCGACAGAGTAAAATGGACAAAAGCTACAGTTGATTCCATTTAAACGGCCACCAACACACACAAACAGAAACGTGGTGTATAGTTTGTGATTACTGCACTGACCTTTAGAAGTCGGAACGAATTTGTCTTTAAAATGTGTTTTGGGACAATGCACCACCTATGAAGCAACCCCTGACCCTTGTGCATGCCAGTATGGTCAAAGGTGTCCATTTCATTGCAGTGTTGGGAATGTCTCTTGACCGTAAACCTTCCTCGGGGACCTTTTTTTTGCATTAACTTACACAACTGAAAACAGAACCCGAATTGTGCTCCTTTCACATATGAAACACGAACGAGTGAATGAACGCGACATGACATTTTCTCGAAAGCATCTAAAATATGTACGCTCATAAAAATCACATACTCAATCAAGTCTTTCGTTTTATTAGGCTTGACAAAAAGAGTCACGGTCACAGTCGAATCTAAATCCGTCACAGCCAAACAAACATTCAGTACTCTTTCGTGTGCTCGTAAAGTAAGCAAGCAATTTATGGCCGAGAGCTCTTACTGTCCATATGGCAGCCCAGAGTGACGTTTGTGCCAGCCCGGACCCGGACCATGCCTCCAACGTTGACCTCAACGAACCTCGAACTCAGATCGGTGATGACCTCCCTCGTAGTTTTAATCAGAGAGTCTGCTGTTGATTAAAACAACATCCGTCGAAACAACAACCGAACAATTACACGTCGACATTTTTTCTTTTATTATTCATTTCATCAGCGAAGCAAAATGTAATTAAGAAAAATAAATGCCTTGAGTCTTGTCCAGAAATAACATCCATATTAATATTATATACAAAGTATGCATGTATTCATAATGAGTGCATAATTGAATTTCGCCAAGAGTCAAAGTAATTTTCTGCTCGAATGACCAGGAAATGAGGCAGTACTCATCTATTGCTCATAGCCTTAAACCAGTGAGTGGTGAAAATTCCGCATTGCTGTGGTGGTGTCCAAGCTATCCACAGAATCACTGTTAACTTTGCCACGAAGTGGTGCTCACATGAAATTAATATTTTTATGCTTTACAAATACCCGGGAGGTTAATGGAATGCCCACACTGCGAAGCGATGTTGCACAGCCAAAAGAAAATCACCGACATTGACAGTCGCGTTAAAATGGCCAGTGCATACATTTCTTCTTGAATTACATAATTTTCACGTGTTCGAGCTTTGATGTACTTCCCACTGCAAGTACAACGTTGCCAAGTGAGCGAGAGAGAGAGAAAGAGGGAGAGAAACGTGAGCTTACCAGTGATGGTAACGAGGGAGGACAGGGTGTCCGTGCCGGCCCGGTTGGTAGCCAGGCAGGTGTAGAGTCCACTGTCAGACTCGACGGGCAGTTCAATGCGCAGGCAGCCATCCGTCTGCTCCGAAACCCTGCAAGCAAACTGCGGACAACTATTTATTACCGGTGACAGAGTGTTTATCTAGAAAATGATTATGCACCTGTGCGCAAAGCCCTTTTCCAAAATGGTTATTGTCAAGCCCAGAACAATGAGTCTGCATAAGACGTGTGGTATGACTTGAATCGTTTTTAAAGCAGCATATGTGCTCCTGTTAAATAGAATTAAGCATTTTGAGCCATGTGGGAAGACCATACATATATAAACCAAGAGCAGTTACATTCATGCTTTTGCTGTGCACTATTCAATGTTCATTTAACACGGTTGCGATAAATGTATCTCTTTCCAATTTTTCTTATATACATACAAAAAGAGTAAGCGCGCTTTGGCAGTACTAATCAGTAAAATGGAAGATAGCCGCGGTCGAGACGATGAATGGAATGGCAGTCAAAGGAATTAAGTCGCCAAAGAGGACATCAAAATCAGCGACGGAGCACTGAGCTGGACTAAATATAATCAACCAGGTGGGGTGTTGACTGTTACATTAGCCGACTCTCTGTGTTGTATTGCATAATATTTTCAAGTTTGCTAGGTTTTTTTTTTCTCATTCATTCGTACCTGATGATGATTGCTTGTGTTGCAATCGAAACGGCGTATTCTATTATTTAATTTATTTTCTTTCTACGTGACTTCACCGAAAGAACCAAAAAGTAATTAGAATTATTACATCGTGGAACCATGAAAGACTCTAATGACTTGGGCATACCTTTGCCCAGCGGTGAATACATCATGGCCCACGACAACGAATGCGGGACAACCATAATACGTCCGCATTGTCCTGAATGAACAACCGTTCCGTCCCTTGCAGGATGAGCAAAGCATGTGTTGGGTCTAGGGATCAATAAATAGGCTTGCTTGCAAGCGGCCCACAGAATGCTCACTGACGCATGTATATTTGCCTTGCATTAGTCTCGGATTACAGCATACCGGACCAACCTGGTTGGCTGTGTCGTCTCAGGTTGTTGCTTTGACAAGAGCCGTTCTAATCCCTCAACACTCAAACAGCGCGATCCCTGGCCAGTGATGGGCATCGTAGTCAAGATCTCAATTGAGATAGCGACATCTTGTTAATTAAGTTTCCTGCAAGCCCGTATGGCTATATTGTTTTCAGCACGAACTTTCATCAAGATTCCTCTTTTTTTGTTGGCAAACCTGACACGACACCACCACCATCACTACAAAAAATGTATTAAGGCTGCAAATTTCTATATTTTTATATTATTTGATCTCTGCTGCATTTCTATGAATTGTTTATACACGACCAACACGGTGTGGAGAGGCCCTCATCCAAAAGTGGATTGACACACGGTTGTGAGTTCAGTTATTACTATCATGGATATACCATTGAGCTATGGTGCTCGCAACACATCACAAGGCCAGCACCATGTTGGGATGCCTTTGCCTTCCGAGTGCTGACACCAAGTTTGTTAACACAGAGACACCACACCAGATATGTGCATGGCCAGGAATCAACATCACACCATTAGGATCACCGTCCGGTAAAGTATAACCACCAGTGAGTAACCAGTTGCGAAGACACCACTGTGTTCCAACCCCACAGCATACGCATATACTCAACAACAACAAATCACTCCACAAGTGCTGTTAGAGAGCACCTATTAATGTCCTCACAGGACACCTGGTTGGAGTGTGACCAGTGCCTTGCCCACCTGCCTATATCTCTCCATTTCTGATTTATGCATCCATACCCAAAGACAAAGATCCCCCATCTATCCTCACAGAATGGTGATGCAAGTGCTGTTAGGGAGTACCTACTCATGCCAACACGAGCATGAGGGAGTGGTGTGGCCAGAACCACGCCCGACCACCTTTGCCTCTCCTGTGCTTAGCTTTACACTACGCACGGGATGCTCGTCACGTCTCAGTCAATCTAGAAGAGGTCCGGGAGAAGTTCTGGTATCACTTGGAACTGATGTAATCCACAGCAGTGTTCGTAGTGCAGTGCACGCGTACCACTATGCCTCCGCTCCTCGTACAATCACAGACACGGACACAATATTTACACGACTGGAGATACAGATGAATCAGGGAAGTTTCACAATATTATTATTATCACGCGAAAGTTACCTGTTGCCGAAAGCCACAGGCGTGTCGTCTTGTAGCCAAGTGATAACAGGAGAAGGGACTCCGTGTGCATTACAGCTTAATGTCAGGGCCTCGGGCCGATGGCTTAGGAGCAACGGGTGGCCCACTTGCACCCTGATCTCTTTGTGAGACAGGAGACTTAATGGTAGATCCTCTCTCTCGATAGCCGGAACCTCGT
The DNA here is from genome assembly GCF_015708825.2 of Lethenteron reissneri. Lineage (NCBI taxonomy): Eukaryota > Metazoa > Chordata > Hyperoartia > Petromyzontiformes > Petromyzontidae > Lethenteron > Lethenteron reissneri. Next base: position 11,614,247 of record NC_083802.1, read on the forward strand.
AGGGGGCACTCGTAAACCTGGGGGACGCTCGATAACCATCGTTCACTTGAGCTGCGTGCGTAACATCGCCAGGCTCTTCAGTGGTTGGCTCCGGTTCTGCGGAGAGACTGCGAGGGATTTTCGTGGGCACCGCTGTGGATGCAACGTCAGGATTCCCCTCCCATTTGCCCTGCTCAAACACTCCGGCGGCTCTCGGGCTCACAGTCTGCGTCGGGCTCTTGGTAATCAGATCCTTCGCTGGTTGAGCGGAGGCACCGATTTGATGCTGTCCTCGGAGGCGGAGGGTGATGTTTCTGATAAGGCCCTCCAGTTTGTCTTCCTCGGTAATGTACGCCACTGGATTGGAAGCATCCAAGTTAATGATGTCGTCGTACGAGTAATCTCTTTCTGCCGAGTCGGAAGATTCAGCGGATGCCGGCTTCGTTTTAGCCTCCAGCTTTTTTTCCAGGACTCGGAGAACAATCCGGTCATACAAACTCCCATCGTCCCTGTAAAACTCGTACTTGTTCGCTTTGATTTGCTTGCGCAGCTTCTGCACGTCCATCTCCTTGCTGGCGGAGCTCGCGGCCTCGTTGTGTTTCAACTCCTCCGGCTCGCTCTTCTGCTTGGCCACTCGCGAGCCCTGGCTCGACCCAACGTCGCCGCTGCCGATGACGCCGATCAACTTGACGGCGAAGTTTTCTCGGGCCGAGCCCGCCACGCACGTGTAAACGCCGATGTCGCTGGGCTCCAGGTGGCGCACTTTCAAGGCACCGGAGCGTCCGAGGACGATCCGCGAAGAGTTGGCGAGGGGCAGCCCGTCGTGCTCCCAGCGGATGAGGGCCTTGTCAAAGTGGCGCACGGGGCAGCGGACGACCACCGTCGTCTTGGGGTGCAAGTAGGCACGGCCGCCAACGTCAAAGTGCAGCCGGCGATCCCAGCGCGACTGGATGTACACTTTGTGCATCGCCGCAATCTGCGGCTCCTTCCTGGTGGACTTCCTGTTGCTCTGCTTGCCTTTTCCATCTGTGTGAGCCCCGAGAAAAGTGAATGAGTAACAACAATAAATGTGGATATCAAAGGGGAAAGTACTTGCTATAAAACGCCACATTATGTATGTTGAACTTCTTTTCCACCGTACGTGACTTGCAGTAGTTAATCACAATGATAAATAAATATTTAAGAAATTTAGCCCATTGTCAATCCACTTGAACCGAAAGGCCTCCGCATGCTATGTCAGTCCTGCGGGACCGTTTCACTACATTTCACCTAACTTCTGCGTAAAGAATCATCATGATTTACATTTCAAGATTGGGCTTCTAGATTCACTGCAGGGTGTCGCCGTGACACTGCTCGGGCAGTCGTAGTTCTTAGCTAGCGAGTGTCCTTGCAAACCCAATGCACATTAACGTGTGGCTGAACCACATGAATGCACGCCAGCAGCAGATCTCCAGCGGCATTCATGCAGATTGTCACCAGGAGAGCTATTGCACGGATGTCTTACTGTGCAGCTGTAAGGTGCAATTACAGCAGACGTCCAGAATTTGTGAAAGTTTTGGGGAGTGTGTAGATTCCCGAATTTTTACTCTGCTGTCCACGTGAATCACATCACTCAGCTGTACCCTAGTGACATCATTATGATTTGAAAACGCGTCAACAATGTGTCACAGATACGTATGCCCGCACAAATCTCAAATAAATATTCATATGTGTTGCTTGAGTTTTCCTCTAATGATGTGAACATCTACATAATATGCAAAGACCAACATATGAATATCGAGAGAGAGGGCAGTGGCAACAGTGCTTAGCATACCACGCTTTTAACTTAACGAGCCAAGTGGCAAATTAATTGTATCTGAACAGGTCCAATACTTTACCGGCTCACACCGACAAGTGCGGTGAAGTATGGTTGGAAACAACCATGTGCACGCAAAGGCTCAAGGGATGCAGCACTCACGTGTGCAAGGGCGAAGACTGCAAACCTTGGTGGAGAGGGGTTTGGGAAGCGATTGACAGACAGCCGGATCAACAGTCAGCGTCTCCCCGGCGCCTGACAGCGTCTGACACGAGACAGCACGCCACTGGGTCCCCACTTCGCAGCTTCTCGAGCACTGTGCGCGGGAGGGGGCGGTGGGGGAGGGGGTCACGGGAAGGTGAAAAAATGTAAGACGTTTAAATATGTTCACAAAGTATCACGAGTTCAGCGGAGAGGAAATCGAGCTCGGTTAAAACACGTGTAAGCACGGTGACGCCCGACGCTGCTTGAAGTGGAAAACTAAATTGGAAATGTTTGAATGGTAGTAAATGAAATTAAAACAATTAATAGGGAATAAATAAACACAAAGCAATAGCTTCAAGCACACTAAAACCATCTGCTTGGTTTAGATATGTGGATAACACATTGGTGGTCTGGCCACACGGCAAAGAAACACTGAACACATTTCTAAATCATCTCAACTCGCAAAACCCATCCATCCAGTTCACCATGGAAGTGGAAGCTGACAGAACTCTACCATTTCTGGATATTCTGCTCGGACGGGGTAGAAATGGTAATATAACACACTGTGTTTACCGAAAGAAAACGCATACTGACGCCTATCTGAACGTAGAGTCACACAATCACCCCGCACAGAAATCTGCTCTTATCAAGACGCTAATTCATCGAGCTAAGAAAGTGTCAGATGGTGACAGTCTGAGAAGTGAAATTCAACATGTTAAAGAGGCGCTGCAAATGAACGGTTACAATGATGCACAGGTCAACAGGGCATTGGATACCAAAACCAAATCAAATAACAAGAGCATTGAAACTGCCCAAGTAATTAAAAGGAGTATGGATCAAAATACCGTACATTGCGGGAGTAACTGATAAACGAGCCAGATGTCTGGAAAAACCAAACATCCCGAGTCAGATTTGGACACGGTACATAAAACACAGAATTTAATATCTGGTACAAAAGATGTGTTACCGAAGCTATCAACAGAAGGTGTGTACAGGATTAAGCTGCACGTGTGGTAAATGTTATGTTGGGCAAACAGGACGAATGATCAGCACGAGACTAAAAGAACATCAGAGAAATATTAAATTCTCCCAAATGCAACTGTCAGCATTAGCAGAACACGCGTGCCAACAAGGACACTCAATTGATTTTGATAACGTTGAAGTTTTGTGCAAAACTAACTGCTACTGGCCAAGACTAATTAGATAATCTATCGAAATTGAAATAAATCAAAATAACTTTCACCGTTCGGATAGCTACCGTCTTAGTGCTGCAAGGAAGCGAATCATCAAATAATACGTTATTTAAATGCATGCCTACAAAGGGCAGCGTACTTCAATAGGGATTACCGTTGGTAGGGCTATTTTAATAAACACGATAGGCAGGAACGACAAGTTCAAAGGGCTCGCATAATGCACATGCATAATGTACGTTGCCTCAGTAATCCCCCCCCCCCCCCCCCACATTATGCAAGAGCGCAGAAGGGTAGTCATCACAGAAGGGTAGTCATCACATCTACGCCTCTATATAAGGAACGAAACAGGTGGACTTCTCCACAAATATGGCTGTCGCCTGATGAAGCTAGTTGTAATTACTGGCGAAGCGTCATACTCAAGATTGTAAATGTCGTGGCTTGGCTCTCCAACACACCAGTGTGCTGTACTAGTATACTACACTATACACTACACTATACACTACACTACACCGGTGTGCTGTACTCGTGACGAATTAGCCACGTTCTGTTTACGTGACAACCCTTACTAGTTGGCTGTGTCGGGTGGTGGTTGGTTTTAACGATACATTTATATATTTACGCGATCTAACCCAAAACCCTCTATTATGGATCTATATATATATATTCCTGGGTATTTACCACATGTATAAATGTGCAAAGGAAGCGTGTCTTGGAAAAAGGAAATTTGAACAGTGATTTTTTTAATGTATCTTCAAACTCCCGAATATCTTGCCTAGGATGTCATATTCATTTAATGTAAGCGCTATTTTTTCGTGTGCCATCGTAACTCTCTCCTCTATAAGGCATATCTGATATCACATCAGCCCCAAGCCCATATAGCCCCCCTCTCCACTGGGAGTCTAAAGTTACTCTAACTTTTTCCACGTTCCTCGCTAGGCTTATGTTAAAAGTAGCCCTGCGGCATAAATAACGGCTGTTTATTTAGCACATTCGATATATAAATAACGTTTTAAAAAAAACACAACAGGGACTAATTGTCCCAAACGTATTCTCATAATTGAGATGGAGGTCAATCGAAAAAAATCGTTGATATAATTAGGACGAACGCTCACCATGTGACCACTGACACGCTGTGTTCGATTGCTGAGTTTTAGTTGTTCTCCGATTATCATTTTGTCAGATGTTTTGTTAAAAACCACTTCAGTAGCATTTGCACAGACTTACGCGACGTTACAAGCACGTGATTCTGCGTTGGCAGTGGTGCATGAGGCAATAAAAAAACACTCAACACATGCATCAACTACACATGCTAAATGTAAAAAAAAATTATAGGCGATGTGCCGAGCATTGGCCCTTCTTCACATAGCATATCACAAGTCACCAATTATATTTATATACAGTATTCCTTTTTAGGGCCGTTCTATTCGTGCATAAATTTCTGACCGAAGTAATTTAATCGGCGTGATTGCTGGTTAGCGCTCAGAGTTGTGTGCGCAGCTATCTATGACCACGATGGAGGCGTTTCCCAAGGTGTTTTCCAACCTTCTTTCCGTATTGTGCATTTAGTCCTGCAGTTCAGGTGATAAATGCTCTATTTTAACAGCAACCCATCGAGACAAGTTTATTTTACACGGAAGGCCTGACTATCTCAAAGTTCCCATTGGGCATTCAATTCTGTGAAACATTCAAATTTTAAAGCAAATGTTTTAAATATATGTACATATATATAATCATTCATGTAGATATGTCCACTACAGCTTGGCTGTTAATATTTTATCCGCCTCTTCATTTTCAAAGCCGCTCATGCTGAATGGGATGCCACTTCGAACATCACAAATCTCACCAGCATAAACGTGATTCTCAACATGCAGAGAATTAGTTGAACACGTAGGCTTTCGCGACCAATATCATCCATAATATAGGTTTTTATTTCCCAATATATATAACTATTTTAAAATGACATTACCTTACAGACAACTAAGTCACTGATGGACTGATTTAAAAGTAAAAAAGTTAAACCCTTTCACTGCTCATGTACTTTCAGCCATGGCTGAACGATGGTAATTCCACCTTTCTATAATGGGAGTTAATCTCTCGCTGCTGGTTTCCCACAAAGCGTATATTTTTGCCTCACACACCAATTGTGCAAATGTTGATTTATTTTCCAATTATACCGCATAAAACATTTATACAACATTGACCAGCGTGGAAGAAGAGGAAAACTTCCTTCTAGAGGGCTGCTCAACCGGTGTGACACAGAACACCAGTCTGCTGCGGCAAAGTAAAAGGTGTGCCGTGAAATTACCGGAATCATGAAAGAACCTACAGACATCGCACTGCCTCCTATAACGCTGTTTCCTTATAACGCTCTTTTGTCCTGGAGGAAAATTCCTGGGAGAGATCAGCCCCATATATGGAAGAAAGTAGGCGTGTCTTTGCCAACATATGGAGGAAAGTAGGCGTGCCGTTGCTCGTAGGGGCGTGTCTTTGCCCATACATGGTCTTAGTCTTGTGGAACCTGAACCGAGGTGTCTATTGTATCGATTCTGCTCACCGAATCATCGAGGGTTAATCACCACGTCGCTAAATTGGCGATCAATGGATCGAGTAATCCCATCTGTGCTGTACAGCTTCCCGCTGAAAGTGTATTTATGGCAGACGGTGGTTAACGCAAGCTCTGACCAAATGCACTTGTGAGTACGTAACTTATTGCATTTTTTATGTCGTCATCATTCAAAGTTTGTTTTACGTACATAAAATGCTTTAACGCATTTATTATGTGCGCAATATCATTATTAAGGCGTTTACCTAAACCCAATGAAGCCCTCATATGTATCGGTCATAGGTAAAACAAAAATAGCGGTCGGGAATGCATCGCCATTGGCACCACGTTATAATGACCTCCTTTAGCAGCGCTGTTTCACGTCGCACTCCCTGAGCACTATAGGAGGTATGCCCGTATTTGTAAAAGAACTGAATAGGAAAGGAAAGAACTCCAACCACCCACGGCATCCCCCCAACGACCAGCGCACGTTATTATTGGTAGCCCACGCACCAGCCAGCCGTAGTCGGAGGGGGGGGGAGGGTGTTTGAGGTTATTTTTGTTTGTGGTGCTTAGCGGTAGTTCGTGGGTACTTTGCGGTAATTTGGCTCAGTGCACCCACGAAGATCAAGCAAGCTGAAAAGTGTGCCGTGGAATTAGAAAATGTTCACGAGCACTGCTCTCGATCTTCTTGGTTCTTTCGGTAAAGTCACGTAGAAGGAAAAGTAATAAAATAATAAAAATCAAACATCATAAAATAATTCTCACGACGTTTCGGCCACAACGCAAGCAGCCGTCTTTAGGTGGAGAACAGATCTGTCGAGGAGACAGAGTCTGAATGGCATGCCCCAGGCTTGGAGCGACTATTTATGCTGGGATGGAGGGGCAAAGAGCGTCTTGACAAAATAATTTGCCGAAACGTTGTGAGAATTATTTTATTATGTTTTATTTTTATTACTTTATTATTTTCCTTCTACGTGACTTTACCGAAAGAACCAAGAAGATGAATCCCTGCAGTCACGAAAGCTTTAAATCGACACTGCTCTCGAGTTTCCGCCAGTGGAGGGCCCTCCCGCCACCAGCGGCATGACCGAGGAAATTTCCGGGCCGCACCTTTACCCGTCGCATATCGCTTTACCGTGACATGCCCGCCTGCGCCTAGTGCTCACCTGTTGCCAGGGTCGAGTGGCCCACCGCGGGGCACAGTCGATCTGAGCGCACGGCTGCCGGTGTGCCGGAGGGGGGGATTCTCGGCAGAGCGGTTTTGGCAGGGCCAGCAAGGTCCCGTCGGCTCGCCGCTGCTGGCACAGGACCGCCCGCGTCTGCGAGCCCCGGCCACATGTCCGGGAGCACTGCCCAAAATTAAGACGAGACAGCATTAATTATTCGCGCGCAGCACGCTGCCAAACGTTCACGTGGTCGGGGTGGGTTTATACATGTAGAGGCGCCACGCTGGCATGACGCGATCGTCCTCGCCTGGTAGGCAGGAGGTTGTGGGTTCAATCCCGACCCTTGATGCCTGCTGTATGTTTGCAGTTTGCGTGTTCTCCCGGTGGTCGTGTGGATTTTCTCTGGGTCCACTGGTTTTTCCATCCACATTTAAAAACGTGCGCTTAGAGCATTTGGCTGCTACAAATTTCCACGTGATAAGCCACTTCGTTGAGTGATAATTTGTGGCCAGGTCGCTTCTGAAAAAGAGCCTTTTAGCTCAGTAGGCCTTACCTGGTGAAATAAAAAATATAGTATTTTTGAATAGTTTCTATAATTCTTAAACGTATGAATAGTTACGACCTTATGACCGCACCTGAAACTCAATTTTCAAAGTTGCGAAACTTGCGGTGCATAATAAGTACCTTGGAATTTAATTAAAGCGCTTGAAATTTCAGAACACGCAAATTTGATGCTGATTTTATTTTTACTTGACTATGCAGTACGACAAAATACTGAGTTAACAAAATTTATAAACGTGTTGATATTTATGGCATCTTCAGTTGAGAAGAATTAATACGTATGAGCTTATTAATGCAATCAATACGTTTATCACGGTTTCTGTGCACAGGCCCAAAGAACCAAAATGTGAAAAGACCAGCAAGAACCAGCACCATTAACAGCCTTATTAATTTCTAAAGTTGTAATCGATAAGTTGCAATACATACTTAACACTTTATGTTCATTGTAAATCAATGACTTCCATTTTATTTCTATCATAAAACGAAATCCTCAAGCAGGATTCCGAAATAGAAGTGTGCGGTTACAAGGGCTTCAACTTTTATGCCCCCAAAAAATAAACCTGGCAATGAATACCGCATGAAGAGTTTGTGAAATAAAAAAACCCAAGTCATAAAGGAAATTAACTTCGTGAAACCAATACTTCTTGAACCACTTGTGGATTGAAATCAAGTCATTTAAAAACAGCACACCTGTCAGCAAATATACAAAATATATGTGAAGCATGCCAGTCACTACCAACTTCAATTCCTTATTTGGAGCAACATTTATATCGTTGTAACTTAGAATAATATATTAAACAAGAAACAACATACTTTAATGGAGAAATGCAATATTTATTTTAACCAGTTGTACAAGAATAAGAATAAAATTAACGATACGCTGATGAATACGCTGATGCTATATTTTAGATCGGAAGAACTGTTCATTGATGAATAACGATTTCCTACAAATGAAATTGGAGAATTACAAAAAAAAACTATATAAAATCATGAACTGGAATTGGGTTCAGTTGTTGCTTTAATAGTGCTCGCCTTCAGTACAAAACTAATGAGTACGAAGGGGCAGGTCTGTTAGCAGTGCCTAACAGTGGAATTACCTCTTCCGTATAATCAGTAGAGGAAGTTACTCTCTTCCACAGAACAAATGACCTTGCCGATTGATGTCAACAAGTTTCGAATATAGGCCAAAGTACAGCCCTGCATTTACTTGCTCACTCCACTGCTGGTGGAAGGGCCTCCACGAGAGGATATTTGGCCTACTCTTTCACACCGGACAGTCATCTTAGAATAGGCTCGAGTATCCACACTTTGCCACGCCGCATGCGACCAACCAATCGACTGAACGTGGTGTAGACAGAGGCAGGTAGTCTGAACCGATAAACTCTGCATCGCAAGCGCAGTGCACTAACCATTACAGCATACGCTCAAAAAAATATATAAATGTACTTAAATAAATGAGAAAACGATCTGAGCTTGAACAGAAACACACGTGAGTAAAGATGAAACATGTCACCAAAACAAAAACCTGATGGCAAACGTAAATTAATCGCGCAAAAAAGATCATCGTCACTGGGTGTTGGCCGTGAACGGGAATCGAACCCGGGTTGCCGGGTTTATAGCGCAACGCACTAACCGCTACACCATCAACAACAACCGCCATTCGCCACTAAGTGGCGGTGACGTCATCACATCGCCTGTGCCAGGCTATGTGCACGTTGAGGCCACGTGAAGTGTCGAACGCCCGCTGGCAGGAGGTCAAGGGGCAGACCCAGGTGCCACGGGTCGACTGACTGAGATGACTGGTTGATGCACCACCTGTGCCCCCTACTGTGCCAACTTGCTGTGCTTTAGCCACCCTGCGCTCCGCTCGTTGTTGTGAGCATCGCTCCTCCCCACTCCGTTGTTGTTAGAGGGCGACTGCCTCCAACTGCCCAGTAGCATCTTTTACGAGCCTCCTCCACAAAGGCCGCTGGTACCAGTCATCGGCAAGTCCACTCAGCTCCACATCCTCCTGTACCACATAACTCCGTCTCTTCTCTAGCCCGTGCCGTGCCCATTTAGCTCCCGTCGATTTGGCCGACAAAAGCTGTTTAGGCATGCGGTGGCTGGGCATGCGGGCTACATGACCCAGCCAACACAACCTTGCCGGAGGACCTCACCGATGGGACTTTGTCCAGATCTTTCAAGGATATGTGAGCTCCTCACACAATTGAGCCTGGTTAAACCCAAGATGGATCATAGGCAGGGCAGCCTAGATGTTTCTAACTGGCGAAGATGTTCCATTAGGGGGGTCCACAGTTTCGCAAGCGTAGAGAAGGGAGGGAATGACTGTGGCCGAGAAGACCTGAACCTTCATGCAGAGCAAAAGACCAGGTAGCTTGCACACAGCGTTACGCAACCGATGAACAGATAATGCCGCTCAATTGATTCGAAGTGAGACCTCTGCTGTCAAACCGGAGCCGGTCATGATCACACTGCCCAAGTATGGGAAATTCTCCACTCTCTCCACAACTGCCCTATCACCAATTGGGAGTTGTGGGGGTGGAGTGTCCGATGGTACAAAATACTCAGGCAGGTGGGCCTGATGGTAGGTCCCCACCTCTTAGTGTCAAGCTCCAGGTTCAGCAGCAGCACCTCTAACCCCTCCTCTGAGTGAGCAGCAATTACTAGATCATTGGCATACATAACATGGTTGAGCAATAGGGAGCCATCCCTTGATCGCACCCATGCATCGATCAGCCTCCCATTCTATCTGTACCAGATGGAAATTCCTCCAGTACAGCTATTGAAGGCTTGACGAACTACGTGGTCGAAATAGATGTTAAATAATGTGGGAGCCAGAGGACACCTCTGTCGCACCCCAAAGTGAACAGGGAATGGTTCCGACTCCCGGCCATGTAGTTTTACCCGGGCCGGCTCACCATCGTGAAGGTCCTTAATGAGCGTGAGCAGCGGGTCAGGGACTCCGGAAGCACAAAGAACAACCCAGAGCCCAGGCCTACTGATGGTATCATAGGCCTTGACCAGGTCAATAAAGCAGAGATGTAGGTCTTGTTGGAATTCCCTACACCTCTGCTGTAGCAGACGGACAGAAAATATGGCATCTGTGCAGGACCACCCTTTTCTGAAACCGCATTGGGGCTCCACAAACCTCTCCTCAGCGTGCCTGGCAAGACGATGTTGAATAATCCTTGTCAGGACCTTTCCCGGCACACTGAGGAGTTAGCGCGCATGCAGACACTGACACACACACACACGCGTACGCAGACACTGACACGCACATACACGCGCACGTGCACACACCTGCTGCCAAGGTTGCGCGTGCCAGGTAGGCGGGCAGTCCAGCCGGGCGCACGGGCGCGTGGCAGGCGGCTTGGGCAGGGCGCACTCGCGATCGGGCAGCGGCGGCGGCCGCTCGCGGGACCTCCCGGCGGGCGAGGAGGCGACACGGCGTGCGCAGACCACCTCCCGGGTGTGCAGGCCCTGGCCGCAGCTCACGGGGCACGGGCTCCACTCGCCCTCCTCCCACCTGGCACGGCGGCGGCGGCGGCGGGGGGCGACAACAGCGGCGGGGAGTGGATGCCGTGACTCGTTTGCGATCGGTGGCGAGATGTTGAGCTGCCTCGGCCTGGAGGTCTCGTGGGTTTTGATTCCCGACCCTGAAGATGCCCGCTGTATATTTGGAATTTGCGGTGTCTCTTTCTCTCTCTCTGCCCGTGGTCGCATAGGTTTTTCTCCTCCGGGTCCTCCGGTTTTTCCCTCCGCATTAAGAAACATGTGTTTTTGTACTTGGCTGCTATGAAATGTCCACGTGATAAGCCACTTCGTTGAGCTATCATTTGTGGCCAGGTCACTCCAGAAAAAGAGCTACATAGCTCAGTGGACCTTAGCTAGTAAGATAAAAATAGTTTAGTTTAATTTATTTTATTTCTCCAGCTCACGATACACGCATCTAAACGTGTAAATGTAAAAGTTGCGGGGTTTTTTTAAAGAAAAAAAACACTTTCTTTACATATTATTTATTTCATGTACTACAGTACTTATTTTTCTCATGCTATTCGTTGCACGCGGTGGTTGAACTATATGTTGCATGCGGATGCCATCTATTTTGCCGCTGAGGTCGTGACGGGTTTCATATGCCCCTGTACCGTTCCCATTATGCTTTCATGTGCAACTGATGTCTTCTTTATTGAGGGCGATATTGGCACATAAATTAAATAATGATTGATTTATTTGATCCATGTATGTCATACGTGTAGCCAGCCCATCCTGCCTGTCTCGCTCCTCCCATGATTGCGATTCATCACATGTAAGCCCACACTGGCTGCATTTGCCAGAAGCGTACGTGAACTTGCAAACCAGCCCTCTGATGGCATTACTGGTTGGACTGTATACTAATCATTATGCCATGAGAAACCTACCCACAGAGCCCACGGGATTGGCCGTGAATATCTAGCTGCATGACAATGAGTTTGCTGCGGGACTATCTGTATTTCTTTTTTTCCTGCTATTCCCTGAAATGGGTAGGTTTCGATTTAAAGCTTTCGTGACTGCAGGGTTTCATCTTCTTGGTTCTTTCGGTAAAGTCACGTGACTTTACCGAAAGAACCAAGAAGATGGGTAGGTTTCCTCAAACCAATGGTAAAAATACTGAATAAGAATGTAGCTAAACACCTCAATGCAGGAATCTCCTGATGAGGAGTGAGACCCACGGTGGTGAGATGTTAACTACCTCACCCGCTTTACAGGAGGTTCGTGGGTTCGATCCCGACCCTGACGCCTGCATAGTTGGAGTTCGCAAGTCTCTCTCGCCGTGGTCTCGTGGTTTTTTTTCCTCCAGGCCGACATGCGTCGATTCTAAATGTATTTGGCCGCAATAAATATCCACGTGCTAAGCCACTTCGTTGTGCTCTCATTTGTGGCCAGGTCGCTTCTGAAAAAGAGCCAGACAGCCCAGTAGGCCTTCCCCGGTAAAATTCTAAAATGGATTTTAAACAGTTTCAACCCAGTAAAGTGCTTCACGTATTTGTTTTTAAGACAGCTTCCTTGAATCGTCTTATCAATTCGTACACATCAATGGCCATGTGGAAATTAACTTCACAGACGTTTGATTTAAGCCGCGAACACCTAATGAGCTACTGAGATCAAGCTGGGGTCAGAAGCTTCACTCCACGAACAAATCAGCAGACACATTTAACTGCACCACCAGTCTGACAAGTATTTAAATCTTTGATTAGAACTCACTCGCACAAAAAATGTATGACTGTTACAGCTCGAGGGTGCTCTATATGATTCGGCAGTGCACACCAACCCAGCCGCGCGTGTGTGACTGCGGTGTGATGCTCATTCGCGCTGCCTTGACACGGCATACGTGTATATGACGTTGTAGAAATGTACTCTGAATACATTCTAGATGTTTTAATGTTCGTATACACATCGGTACGCATTTGCTATGTGTCTCTTGACGCCATGGGCAACCTTGTGAACGAAATGTTCCATCTCAAGATATTAACCAGGTAAAATATTTTAACAAATCAAAATAAATATACATGGGAAAAAAGACCCTACGTTTTGTAATCAATCACTGTCTTTGGTACATATTTTGTCATGGCCAGCATATGTGCTTCATAGTTATTATATTGCTTAACATAAATAACCAGAAAAAAAAACAGTCAATACATTGAATAGAAAATAACATCTAAGCAGAGCAAGGTCAATGTTTTTAATTGATTTCAGATGCCCGGCTTGAATCAGTCGAAGGCAATCAGAAAGGTTAGAGGTTGCAGGTGTGTTGTTTTTCAGGCTACAAAACTGAAATCGGAGTGAGAGTTCTGGCAGGTCAGAACCTTTGAATGACCTCAAGGATAACAGAAAAATAACAGAACTGACAAAAAATGCATCAAATTTCGTATGTTTAACGGCGTCACACCGTCGGATTAAAACCAGGAACATTCACTTATGTGGCAAAAAAATACCAATATATTTTATTTTTCTAACAGTGGCACCACTCGTTATTTTAATTGCGATAACATTGCCCATCGGGTGCCAGTGGGGTTTGTTTAATTTTGGAAAAATCTCAATAGATCTCAACTGTCAGTAGGGGTTACTTTGAAGACCTTTGACACCTTGCTGGCTGAGCAGACAAAATTGTGCTTCACCACGGCAGGGCAGTTAAATTGCAGTGGAGATATCTCATGGGTCTGTGAATGTAGAGTACCAGATTGCTTAGGAGACACTAAATGCCTCAGCCACATAAGAAATACCCAGTTTAAATATGAGGCCATACTGCTGCCAAACTGGAATTGGATTGGCACTGATTCCTGTTGTGCAGTCCCCGGTTTCTTGTCTGTAGCAATACTCTTCACGGCACGATTTTCTTTCTTGGAGATGCGTGTTTATTTTATTATTATTTATTCTCTCTTAAATGTTGGCTTTTTACAAGTAACACTATATAATCAAAATACCAATTTGTTTTGCTACAGCGTTTTTCTAAAATTTCCAGGAAATAAAAAGCCCAATGAAGATTGGTTGTTGCATGTACCAGGTAATTAATATTTATTAACTTAACGCAAGCTGTTTTTTTACGTGTTAAGTACTGTACGTGTGTGTGTGTGTAATGGGTGATGAATGTCCACGCGTGTGTGTTGAAGCGGTGGTGTAGTGGTTAGCAGACTGCACTACAAACCCTGGCGACCTGCATTCGATTCCTGCTCATGACCAACATCGGTGATAAATTTATCAACCGCTCCTCGGCCTCTTCCGCTAGGTCATCTCAGACTAAAATCAGTACCTGATACACTGTGCAAATGTGGGCAATGGGGAGACAAAAGTTGGGCAGGCGTAGGTAATGCCCACACCACCCCGTCCTGTGCCGTGCCAGGCTTCATAGAGGTGCTCACTAACGGCACCTGCCCCCAACAGTCTGTTTTATGGCTATATAAGGGGTCTTTTCACGTGTCTTTATGTATTTGCTTGTGTATAGAGATGGTGCCGAGCATTGCACTGCGATCCGTTGATCTTGGTTCCATGAATGGTCAACGAATAACAGCAGTGGTAGAGTTGGAATTCCAACCTGGCCAAGGTCTCCTCTCGGGTGATTCAGTCAATGGAAGGGCCTCCATGGAGGGCCCCTCTCGAGGGTATTTGGCCTACTCTTCCATACTGGTCAGATATCTCGGAAGAGGAGAGCACCCACAATGTACTCTACCGCATACCTGCTGATCGACTAACCATGGTGTACCCATTTATTCTGCTGGGTGGACAGAAGGGATTTCATGATGGATTTAAGGAAACATGCCCCATTGTTTCAACTGCCAAGTCACCATGACAAACCCGCGATCTCTGCATCTCAAGTCCAGTATTGCGAACCAAAACTATTGGGTGTACAATCGATGGTCCTTGGCACGCCATCTCAGATACTGTTTGGCCATTGTGTCCCACTGTTACGGGTGACTTAGCCACTTACTTCGAGTTATAAAGCATTAGTTTGCTCACAAAGTACTTCTCAAACAAAAAATCTTACAGTTTACCGAAGGAGGGAAAAAATGTACTATGGATAACTAAATAAATAAAAGAGCACGCCATGCTAGCCTTAACTGCATACAGAGAGACACGTGCACACACAGACACGTGTCTGCACGAACCCGTGCGCGTGTGTGTGGGGAGCGGCAGTGTAGCGGTTAGCACACTGCGCTACGAACCTGGCGACCCGAGTTCGATTTCTGCTCATGGTCAACACCAGTGACGATTGTCTGAACCGGTCCTGGGCCTCCCCTAGGTCGACTCAGCCTAAAATGAGTACCTGGTGCGGTGTGTAAACATCGCCACCGGGGAAACAAAGGCAGCCCGGCGTGGTTGCTGGCCACCCACCCCCTCGTGTGCCGTCCCGGCCTTCATAGGTGCTGCTCGCTAACAGCACTTACCCCAACAGTCTGTTAAGGCTATACGTCGGGTCTTTGTGGATATGTGTGTGTGGCACGGACTGGATAGTTCACCTTTCCAGGCGCACACGTGTGCAACAGCTACAGGTTGCGTTTGGATACAAGAGCTATGATGAAAGCATGAATTAATACATTTGGGAAACAGCTAAATGTATCTGGCATGACAACCATTTTTCATGTACATACACGTGGTGACATTTGGTTATTGATTGGCAGATGGTAGCAGTGGCGCGTAAGAAAGCCATTATGTGCAGGTGTGCTTCACATTAAGCAGTGCTGCAGTTTTCCATGAGCCTTATTTATTTATATTTCTCCATTCAATACGTTTGTGATTGGCTTGGTTAAAGTTGACC
Organism: Lethenteron reissneri; assembly: GCF_015708825.2. NCBI lineage: Eukaryota > Metazoa > Chordata > Hyperoartia > Petromyzontiformes > Petromyzontidae > Lethenteron > Lethenteron reissneri. Next base: position 11,629,983 of record NC_083802.1, read on the forward strand.
AATAATGTTATTCCAATTATACATTGAGTACAAATATTGCACTTTTTCCCACCTCTCGGGACATTGTGTACGATCGCAATAGCTGGATCACACACTCCCATGTCTGTTGTTGTTGTATACATGGAATTTATTTCCATGGAATAAATTTGCATAATAATTTGCATGTGTTAATTTGCAATTTGTGATTAATTTTTTAAAAAGAATTTAAGATGTGGACTGCGTAAAATGACTAAGCCAACTTTTAATTCATATAAGCCACTGGTTTCTAACAGTTTACCTCCCATATACCCTTACCAGCATACGCAAATCATCACATACATCACCATAATGCAACATGTACATTGTAATTGCATTTACACACAACACCAGAGACATTCAGTCCTAGGTGTTAATAACAACTAAGTATAATTTTCTCTATATACAATTTAATAAAATGAACAAAGCCACAACTGTGCAGCTTAAGCCTGAAGCCACTTACCATTGGCATAAAGCAGAGTGGAAGGCTGGGCTTCACTAAATGTGGATGCTTTGTAAAACACATGTTAAAAACAAATACGGCTAACGAGCGAGAGAGCGAGAGAAGGCACTTGCAGGACACGTGGACGGCCGAGGTGGCCAATTGCATTGGTTTTCTGAATTCCATGCAACAAATGAGTAAATAGCTTTTCGAATCGCGAGTGCACACGCATGCTAAGCAGCACTGCTCAGTAAATAACCCCGGTTGACCGCACCACCCCCACCATGTCTCCGCGACGCCTTGAGGTTATTTTTTTTTTGCTCTCGCATGCTCGAGGTGCCGCAGGTTGGGAAGCGCCGATATAGGCCATAATTATCAAATACAAATCTGTCATTCGTAAAACACCATCACTGCAGAAAATATGTGGGCCGGATGACATTGAGCACACAATGTATTTTCGGGTTATGGAAACATAACTGCACACCTTTTTTTATGAGCTTGGAAAAAGAAAGTGCTGTGCTTTGTGAAATACGACGGCGTGCTGTGATGGCTAAATTATCCATTATTTCTGGTATGCTGAGGTGCAGCACTTGGCTCTCCACGGGGCCCAGAGCAGCACAAATTGAAGGCTTCCCTTCTGCTGGTCACTGTGAAGAACCAACGGCCTAATTAAGACCCTCGTGAGCGTTGCCCATCAGGCCCCAATTAACCAAAAGCCAAATCAGTCTGCCCTCCGGGTTTAGAAGCGTTTTTGGTGATAACAACAGACTCAAAGGTACAGGAATAGTACTTAGGAGGATCTTAATCCAGGCCTGCATGCAATGCATTCCTCTGACGTGCTTTCGATAAAGCCGCACTTTTTTGAGAACCATTCCTGTAAAGGCTCAGCACAGTTCGTGTGGGGGCATGTTCCCGTGGACAGGGACGTGTCCATTTGCACCGTTTTGAAGCTGTGGTTGTGGGATGCCATGCACTTGACAAGCAGACACGGATTAAGGGCATGCTGTCTCCTCTCTATTAATTATCTTTATTCACATCTCACCAAAATGTCATCTCATTTCCATCTCTGCTCGTAGCCTCCTACCCTTTCCCTTCTTTTATCTCCTTTCAAAACGCTTGGCCCCCTTGTGTACGCAGCACCTCGAGACGTGGTCACATCCTCGCACTATATAAATCAAAGTTGCATTGCGTCGCACGCAGTGCTTTGGCTCAAGCCAGGACAGCATTTTCTGCCCATTACTCATACCTCGGAGGGAGCAGCAACGCAGTGGTTTGTGCACTACGCCCTGAACCCGGTGACCCGATTCTGATTCCCGACCATGGCTAATATCGGAGGCATTCGATATCTCAACCAGTTGCCGGCATCCCACCCCCACCGCCCACCATCATGATGAAGTACGGTCAAAATGGCTGTACATTACATTTATTTTCCTTACTACTACTGCTCGTAACTTGCTTCTTTATACCACAAATAAAGATATACCTTCCTCAGGCTCGTATTTGGCTCTGATCCCATGATGGTAAGAAGGCCGTACAACCGCATGGTGTGAGTCCCCAAGAGGGCTGACCACGGCTTGCTTACCTGGCATTGTAAATAATTAGCCTCGGGAGAAAGACAGGATGTCAATGTATTTGACTGTGTTTGCAAATTAATCTGCGCCCACATGTACACGCTTGTGCCTGTGGAGGTATTCATGTCCATGCGGTTACATTCAAAACCTCCCTACTGGGCTACATTCTAAAGGAATGTTTTCCCGATTTTTTGATTAATCTGAAAGCAGAAAAATCCAACCGAGATACGATATTTGAGACGATCCAAAGAAAAGCGTTCAGTCAAATCAATCCCAAAAGAGAACTTTCACATGATCAATTCCGTGCTTTCCCTATTGTAAGCACGAATACATTTTAAATAACCATGCAATGTAAAGTGATCCGAACACGCATGTGCAATTGTAACTTATGAATCCGAATTCCTTTAAAAAAATGTTTTCATCCAAAACGCTTCCCTACAATGTAATAGACAAGTAATACAAAAATAAAATAGCGAGCGAGGATCCTGAACCTTTCACCCTCTCGCCTGCCTCTGCGAGTACGTTTAAAAGACATCGCTGGCCATGTCAGCCAGGGGGAGGGGGTGGCATCTAATGTGTGGAAATACACGTCTTAAGAGGAATCAATCCTGCATCGCAGTGATGGAAATACAGCGAACGCTGGGCGTCACGCGATACCGGAGCCAGCGCGAGGCTAAGTGAAGGTTTGGATGCCTGTCGGCACATGCTGCAGTTTCATTTATATCGTGCGGAACACTCAATCACTGCTGCATAAACCTCGCGCAGAAACTCGGCACAGTAATGCAATGCTTGTTTTAAGGGTGCCCCCTTTACGTAATGGGAGATGTCCTGCCAGTGGCTAATGGTTAATTGAAGCAGGTCAAGCTTCGGATATCGGTGAACAAATCTTGGCTTAGGTTTGTACACCTATCTGCTTTTTAATGAACCCAAAGCTTCTATAAATATTTATAGATCTTTAAAAAACATGCAACTATATAATAGTGATGTATTACTCTCTGCACATTAAAAAAGATGAGTACCCAGTAACAGTTAGTAAGATTTATTAAGAACATGTATGGAATTACTCTTTGGTTCTTTCGGTAAAGTCACGTATAAAGAAATTAAATTAAATAATAATAGAATACGACCTTTTGATTGCAACACAAGCAACCATCATCAGGTACAAATGATGTGTGGAATGTTTACATTATTTAACCCAATAGGAGCCCATTAAGAGCCATTCATTTATTTCAAATAACGTATTACGAATAAATGTAAATACAATTTTGGATTATTAACTGTTAAGAGTTGTGCTGCGCAATAACTTTCATATTTGGTGCTTAAACTGGCGCAGTCTACGATTGCAAATGTTGATTCCTTCAGGGTGATTAGTTACCAACTTTACAGCGGAAGGCAGCAGTTGGTAAGTGACCAAAAACATCGCTGTGCCATTTAAAGGCTCCGAGCCAGCTGAGTTTATAAATTCTGACACCATTGTAAAAATGTTTACCACTCATTTTTTAATTTACCTCACAGTTATACACAATAATAATAAGCAGCAGTGGTGTGAGCAATTTCGTGTTCACACCACTCCTGGCATGAGGGTCTCTACTAGAGGGAAGCCCTCTGGAGGGTATTTGGCCTACTCTTCCACATTGGCCAGACATCTTGGAAGCGATTACGTATATCATCATTAAATTTTCATTCGTTTTTCCTACACCCCAATGTTAACGCTGAGAGGAAAAAAGAAAAGAAAAAAGCCAGTCGACTCGCTTATTTATAGCTCGGTTAATTTAAAGGTCTCAAAGCAACTTTAACCTCATGTCAGAACGGCTGATTTTTAATTGAACGGATCCAGATGCAGTCCAGATGATCTGGCGCTCTGGGCTCCTGGCGGCATCGTGTGCTCTTGGCAAGCGCGAGGTACCTGGGAGGGCAGGGGTCCACGTTGCAGCTTTTCAGGAGCCTTGGGGGACGATGAGAGGCGTTGCACAGACCATGGTCGGCTGGCTCGCCACCCTCCTTGCTCAGGCACACAGCCCTGGCCTCCTGGGTGCCTTTGGTTACAAAGAAGTGCACGTGTCAAGTTAGCAGAGAAATGCTCCACAGGCACGGCTCAAGTAACGGTGTTTTGCGTGTATCGGGTAACTCGTGCTCCGGTTGACCAGGCATTCCGACAGTTGTTCTTACGGACTTCGCTCGGCAGATGTGCCATCGTTGCATTGTTCCATTGATTTTATATTGTTCGTATCATTGTACAACTCGTTCATGCAAAGCCTGATACTTAATGGAGGTCTCTCTTTCAGGAGAGAACTGGGTTAAAAATACCTGGCAACTGCTTGATTTCTATTCATATTCTTAGGTTTTTTCGGTAAAGTCACGTAGGTAAAAACATTAAAAAGTAAAATAAAATAAAAATCACGACGTTTCGGAGGCAACACAAGCTTCCGTCTTCAGGTGGTACCGTCACAGCCACGACAGCTGTATCAAGTAAAAATGCTTGATTTCTCTGGTCTATTCGTACCAAAAGTATCAATGGATTGTGGCCTATATTTGAACCCAATTTTACGAACGTGCGTAACATGCCTCAAAGAACACACTCGAAACAAAACTCACCTCCACCGCAAGACTCTGAACAGTCCGTGAAGCCCTGATATTCCCACTCGAAAACCGGCTCGATGGCATGCGGGGTCACATCCCTCTCCCCATCGTCGCCCCTCTCGCTCTCCCCCTCCTCCTCCTCCTCTCCGTATCGCTCTCCCTCCCCTTCTTCCTCGGACTCTCCATCCTCCCCCTCCTCTCGCCAGCCCGCGGCAGTGAAGTCGGCGGAGCACGAAGCGGCGCGGCATGCCCTGGTGGCGCTGGGTCGGGGCCCCTCGCCGCACTCCTCGTCAGGCAGATCGGCGACGGTCCGCGAGAACGAGAGGAAGACGCGGCAAGGGACGGCGCGCGTCCGCACGCCCACGCCGCACGTGGCGCTGCAAGGCGACCAAGGACCAGCGATGAACCTGCTCCCTCCCACAAGCGAAGAGACAAATAAGACGAAATATTCCCCCCGTGTAGCCTTAACAGACTGTTGGGGCCAAGTGCTGTTAGAGAGCACGGCCTATGGAAGGACGGCACGGCAACACGAGGGGGTGGTTGGCCAACGCCGCGCCGGGCCGCCTCTGTGTCTCTATCCAGTGACGATGTTTTACACACCGCCACCAGGCAATGTGCACATTTGAGGTTGAGTCGACCTAGGGAAAGGCCCAGGACCGAATCAGATAACCATCACCGGTGTTGGTGGCCGTGGGCGGGAATCGAACTCGAGTGGCTGGGTTCGTAGCGCAGCGCGCTCACCGTTGCGGCACCGCTCCCAACAGACAAACACGCACACTAATCGACTGTCACAATGCGCGCTTGTGATTCGCGGCAAGTAAATGCCGTGAGACACAGACTGTGGAACATCGGCCTGTTCCTGGAGGAGCCCTGCACCTGGGAAGACGACCTCGCCGGGGCTACAGACCGGGAGAGTATGATGAGCCTGAGAGAATCGGCATCAGAATCTCTATTTAGCCTGGATGAATCCGATGAGCTGTGAAGCTTTTTTTCCAGTCAGGGGGAGGTCAGCCAGTTACAACAACAACAATGTACAATCCCCAAGTCTTCGTTCTTCGATGGCCGGTGCCCTGTGCGTTCCCCGGACCCGCCTCTTCCACACAATGGGCGACCGTGCCCTCCGTTGTGCTGCTCCTCTAGGTGTGGCCCGCCTTCCCCAGAGAGCGTTGTTCGTAATTCGGAGACAATGGTGCCATTTAAAAGCCACCTAAATAGGCATTTCTTTTCTCTTCATTCTGGTTACCTAATTTAGCTTCGATGTCGATTCCTTTTTCCTCCACTTGGCCAAAAAATAGTGTTTTTTTGTGATGTAAAGTGCATTGAGCTCCTTGTAGACAGGTTCTTTGTAAATGTAATTTATGATTATTATTTTTAAAGGATGTGACTGGTGGCAGCGCACGCCAGTAAAAAATTGCAGCAGTCGAACGTCAAGATGCAGTTAAGTAGTCGCATCCAGATTGTGGTTTACACCTGTCCTGTTTTTCCCAAGATTGTCCTCTTTTGAAGGCAGTGGGTCCTGTGAAGTCTGAATGTCTTCCCAGCACATTCATAGCACCTGTTTTAGTTAGCCGCGTTACAACGCACCACTCAAAACGATGCATTCACAACGCAGTTCTCCCCCTCTGCTGGTATTGTGAGATAATCCCGGGTGTTTTGTACCGCAGAGGTGGCAATCCTAATGCAGTTATTTCTTTACTATTTGTTGCCAAATTATCTGCCTGGGTGAAGCTACGGTAAAGCATTGCGGCACACTGTCGCTTGAAAGGTCGTGAGCTCAAATCCCCGTTGGGAGTTGACTGAGCCCATTAGGCCTCCGGGATCGATGAAGTGAGTAGCATTTCGCGGCACGTTAACCGTGGTTTCCTGTGGAGAGACTGGCACTCCGCCACAGGAGGAGGCATTGATGAGTGCTTTCTACCACTCTACAATGGAGATAAGCACAGCTCAACACCAAGCTGCTGCAGTCTGAGGCAAGCGGACGCAATGGGCTCGATCCCCGCCTGCAGAGGCATTTATGGTCACCTTTGGTGGGAAATATCAGCAAATGGTTGTTGACGCTGGGAATTCACACCAAAAACGAGTGTTGGTATTCTCATGTTGCCAGCAATCACCGGTCGATGCAGTTACTGGCATAACTGCTATGGTGGGCATGGCCAGGGGCGACCTGGCGGCGGAGGCAACATGAATTTTATATTCTTAGGTTTTTTCGGTAAAGTTACGTAGGTACCTACGTACCTACGTGGCTTTACCGAAAAAACCTAAGAATATGAATCCTTGCAGTCACGAAAGCTTCAAATCTAGAACATGAATTTTGCACTCGAGTTCTCTTTTCCTTGCCGGCATTCTGTCCATCGAACCATGCGTGCGTGAATAAACTCCCGCCGGCTCAAAGCTGCAGGACATTGTGACGTAGAGTGACAGCAGGGTATTGGAGAGTGGCACACTATAGACTATTTTAATTTTACCAAGTAAGGCCTACTGGGCTATATAGCTCTCTTTCAGAAGCGACCTGGCCACAATTGATAGCTCAATGTGGAAAATCCTAGCAAACAAACACTGTAAAGAAATGTTTCTAAATGTGGAGTGAAAAACCGGAGGACCCCGAGAAAATCCACGCGACCACAGAAATAACATGCAAACTCCAAATATACAGGCGTCAGGGTCGAGATCGAACCCACAAACTCATGTATACCAGGCGAGGTAGTTAACATCTCGCCACTGTGGTGAACTGTAGCAACACGTGTGCGCCCCACCAGCAACACAGCCACCTTCGGTCAAGCTGCTTGCCTTACTCACCCTGCCCGGTGCTGGTGCTCGATCACCCATGAAGGGGCTCTGAGTCGAAATCGTTTTTTGGTGGGAGGACCCCTTTCACTTTCATGAAATCCCAGTGAGATGACAGAAGAGATGTCGACGAGAGATATAGATATAGCGATATAAGAGCAATACAGACAAGGCTGGAGGTGTGATGAGAGATGCAGACAAAACAGAGGTGAAATATACTTGTTTTTTCTGATAATTGACTTGGTATGTGGATTCGCATTTTTTAATCTTTATATTAAGTTCGCTTGCTTGCTTGCTTGCGTGCTTGCGTGCTTGCTTGCTTGCTTATGACCGTGCAAATCTTTCGGTCGTTTTTTAACCCACTTCCCGTGATCCAATGGAGCTGACATTTTCCACACAGACTCGTTGTGCGTGACAATTAATTTTTGTGAAATTTTTTTCCAAAATGTTACACTGTTTAGGGGAAAAAAAATGTAATTACCAATTGCTTAATGCTGGCAGACAATCATCTGACCCATAGGTGGCAGCCATCTCAAGCCAGAGGACGAGAGGACTCTAGCCGCCCCGCATATAAAGGATTTATAGTGAAAAACTTTGTTTTTACGGGTTAATTTTTTACGTTATATGTTTGATGCACCATTATTGTTTTTGTCATGAATCCTAAGCCCACTTCGGCTGCTTGGGGTGTCTAAGCATCTGCTTACGCCTTGCACAGCCATTGATCCTGCCCCTACGGACCTCCCCAAAGTGTATTTCCCAGAATCCCTCCTCTGCACTCCAACTGTGCCACCAATGGATGTGCAACGGAGGGGTTTCCCTATGTCAAAGACCCTGCCCGGATAGCCTTAACATACTGTTGAGGCAAGCGGTGTTAGCGAATAGCACCAATGAAGATCGGCACGGCACACGAGGGGGTGGGTGGCCAGCACCACGTACATACTTGGCCAGGTTCCAAGCAAAGCACGCCTTTTTTGCAAAACAATAACACGCTGGGTTGGCACTGATGTCCTCGTATCACTGGCGCATCATTGGCGCATGCATTGGGATTATCTCCCCGTGCACTTTTTTGCTGGTGCTGAATGGGCAGAGCCATGCCGAACATTACTGGCTGCTGATCGTTCATCATTAGCCAATGTCTATCAACTGCTGTATGAATGTCTCCCCAAGCCGTCGTAAATCTCACACGATTCTGCGACGCGACAACAACCCATCCATCTGCTCCTCGTGTTGCTGCATGTGAGCTGAAATCAGCTGAAGATTACAACTGTAAATGCAGATCTCATCAGCGCCTGGTAAATGCTGTCAGGACAACTTGTTGCTATGACGGTTAACCTTCCATCTCCAAAAGGTTATAGAATCGTTAATAAAGAGCCTCAATTACAACGTTGCACTGTGACAGGCAGGATTGGTCGATGTAAGCACCAATCAAGAATATTAATAACAACTGCAGGTACGATTGCAATGCAAAAGAGATGTGGTCTACAAGTATAAAGAAGTTTCGGTAGCGCCATTCATATGTCTTTCAATTCCTGTGTTATACAATTCTAATTTCTATAGGCGATCACATCGGCAGGAGATATTGAAGCGAATAGGTTTGGAAATGTTTTAAACAGATGGCAGGAGTTGGCATTGTATTGCCTACAGCTTGCACAAAATAGAAAAACTAATTTGGCTTTTTTAAATAATCAGGGTGAGCAGGAACTCACAGGTGCTGCATATTTGTATTGGAGGTCCATTTTATACAACAGTGCTCGCCGTCTGTGTTATGAGATGGATTGGAGACATGTGAATATTGTATTTCCGAATAAAAACAATTTTAATAAATATTCAAAAAAAAGTCAAAGTGATTTTTTTTGCACGTAAGAGCATTCAGACTGCTCATCTCCCGTTACAGCCCTGAGCCAGTCAAGGAAATTCTTAATTCCTATAGCATGGCAGAGTATATCAAACGGACAGCCACCAGTATTGACGACCCCACAATGTGGTATCTATTTTATTGGCCACGGGATGATGAGCCGAGTCAACCCTCAACCAGGATTTGAACTTGAAACCTTCCAACTGGGAATCACTCTACCACTGAGCAAACGAGCCGATGTTTTGTTAAACCTCTTAATATTTCTATCGAAACTTATTTGAACAAAGAGACTTAAAATATATATTTAAATTTCTATTTAAAGCTTTCGTGACTGCAGGGATTCATCTTCTTGGTTCTTTCGGTAAAGTCACGTAGAATGAAAATAATAAAATAATAAAAATAATAAAAAGTACGTTTTATTATTATTATTTTCATTCAACGTGACTTTACCGAAAGAACCAAGAAGAATATATATTTAGATTTACTTCTTTGCCCCAATTTAAATGCAATTGTTTGAAGGAAGCTTGCTATGATTCTGTACAAACGCTCACAAACCAAAATTGTGTGCAACAGATGCTTACTTTTTGGCGAGACAGATTGTTGGCAATAGGTGACTTTCTTTCAGGAGTGAGACAAAGAGCTCTTTATGCCGTACATTCACATGCAGAGTGCAACGTTTATCCGTGCAACAAAAAAAGAGAAGACGTTTTTAAATGCGGCACATTTTCACGTGAAATAAAATATCTCGTCGCGGGGTTTCACAAACACCTTCTGGCACAAACCAGCGAGCCCCTGGCACCAATCATGTGCTTTATTGTCCTTTTCTCGGCCTCAGTAAAAGCGTGGACTCTTGCTCACGTACAATGTTATTTTTGGAAGCGCATGCAGCCAGTCCGGAGAGTGGTTTATGTATGTAGCTTCCAGGAGCCAGGTTAAAAAAACACTGTTGTAACCCACTGCAGATACTGCTTTTTCATTTTCCTTCCATTTTCTCCAATTTTCTTTTGCTTAACAGTGTAAAAAAGATAAGTGAAAGCGATGTCAAAAAAATTGCCGTTTTCCCAATTTTCGGAACTAAATTCGCATTTTTTTGTATGCTAAGCCATCATTGTTTCTATCACTTAAATTAACTTAACTATTGCTCAAAAACATTATTATACATGGCAACTACCTAATGATGTGATGGCGCAGTGGTTACATCACCACGCTAGGAACCCCGTGACCTGAGTTTGATTACCAGCCATTACTAACATCAGTGGCAAGTCATATTTGAATGATCCTAGTCCACCACAATTAATCAAGTCATGCTGAAAACTGGGGATGAAGTATGGTCAAACAACTCCTATGGTCAACACATTGTGAAGAAACCTTGATTCAGCAGTGGATTGACAAAGGGTTGTAGATTTCTATTAAAGTTCCGTAAAAGAACAGACCGATGTGATTATGTCATTATTTATGAAAGCAAACTATGGAATACAGCTTTCATACACACTAACATATGCCATTTTCCGACTTGGCCACACAGCGCCTCATTGCATTCACCACAAACCACTTTTACAATAACATTTGCTCTATTTATTATTTGTCTAAAAAAAAAGATTTGCCAGTCATCTAATCCACTTGCAGAGTTCTGGAGAAAAAAAAAAACCTGTAAAATATTTCGTGTTTATTTGTTGAGCGAAAATATTGCGTCAGTACTCGAGTTAATATTATTTTTGTTAAGGTTTGTTTAAAACTTACATTGGTTCTTCCGAGACCTCCGCCTCCGCTTCCTCCTGGAGGCCCTGTGCTTGCTTAAGCCACGGCAGCTTAGCTTCCACTGGAAGTTTTTCTGCACAAAGCAAGACATAGTTGACGTTACATTTCCGAGTGATACTCCGCTTCTCGGTGGTGCCTAAGCAAAAAAAAACATAACAACTCAACACGTTCATCAATAATACTGTGGTCTCAATTGAAAAATATGTCTATTTAAGGCAATGTTTCAGACAATCTATGTGCTATGATGAAGGCCCATTGCCCACAAGCGTCACCTATGACAGCATTGTGTGTTTTATGTGTCCCCCATTTAAGGTGGGGTCGTTGACGAATGTGTTGAGGATTTTTTGTTTATTTGAGCTCAAAAAAGTTTTGGGGTTGTTATAAATTAAAATAATTTACTTAAAATTAAAATATATGTCTTTGCATCGGTCAATAAAAACAAACCAAGAAATGTAACTGAACTATGTCGTAAACAACTGCTAAATAGATATAAAAGTCACTGATATGTAAGTGGAGGAGTGTCACAGTGGTAAGCGCCCTGCGCTGTAAACCCAGCAACCTGTGTTCGATTCCCCGCAATGAGCAACATGAACGAAAAGCAATAAAGAACCAGTCTTAGCCTCCACTTCACCAGCCAATTCTGACCAGGATGATGAAGTATGGTCACAAAACCCCAATGACTGACATAGTGTGAGCAATGTATTTTTTTTATGTAATACATGGGCAAATATTACCTGCAGAGGAAGCTGCTAATAGTGCAATGAATTGGACCACATGTGGCCAGCATTGTGAATAATGAGTTATCTTATTGTTATTCAGGGATTTGGAGAGAGAAAAAATGTAACTACAGTAAGATAAACATGCTCACAAGAGATGTTTTTGTGAAGATCCGTGAGTAAAATACATGTAACGTTGACTGCTAATCACGAGGGAAAGGATAATTTTACAATTAAAATAAGCCCTAATTTTTAAAATAAATTACGCATGTGTGCAAGCACGGTACTTAAAATACTTTACTCCAGTCGTCATTACAACAACAACAAAATATGGCTAAAAGTGAAAAACATTTAATCAACTAAAGTTTCAGGCAATGACCATTTGACAAACGAGCAAATTACAGGGATTTCTCTTTCATGTATAAGGCGGCATATACGTTTTTTTTTTATCACGTTTCGTGAGCAAAGCGGCCAGCAACAAAGGAGCACTGTTGAAGGTATTGTCGATATTATTACATATTTGTAACCCAGCACTTTGGAGCTGGGATCGATGTTTGCGTTGGACCATCGACCCCCAGCTCCAAAGTCCTTCTGTTTGCGTGGATCTTGCGAGCGTTGTCATGTGCAGGGGAAACCCCATCTGTCAGGTTGCAAGCTGGGTCAGCAGACGATACAGGAAGTAATTTGCTGAAATCTGTACAGAAATTCGAGCGCTATGTCCCCACATGCGTGGGTTTGCTCTGGTGCCATCGCTTCGTCACATGCAAAAAATAAATACTTCATGAGGAATTTAATAACCATCACGAATATGTCTGGACAATTGTATGTCTGTATGTTGGAATTATTGAGCACCGTACGTAGCTAACCGTGCTAATCGGTGGTGCGGGGAAAGGACAACAAACTAAACACAAGAAGAAATTCTAAAGAAATGAGTTTTCAATCGAGATTTTAAAGCGGAATAGCTCCAGTAGCTTCCTAATATCGGAAGGGAGAGCGGTCCAGATGGCCACAGGAAGCGCATCTGAAAGCGTGCGATGCACTGACTGTCAATGAGTAATGAGTGAGGCTTTCATGGATAAAGGAGATTAACCACTTCGGGCAAAAAGGCCTCCACTCTTCCACTCGTCCAGACAACTTCGAAGAGGTGGGAGCACCCACACTTTACCTCACCACACGTGACCTCTGCCAGTCGACTAACTGTGGGGGCACAGACGCCAAGGGGATTTCATAAACTTGCACCAATGTTGACTTAAAGCTTTCGTGACTGCAGGAATTCATATTCTTTGGGTCTTTCGGTGAAGTCACGTAGATCTTTCAACCTATCTCGGTGACTTTACCGAAAGACCCAAAGAATTTGCACCGATGTTTCACCGGCCATAACGGCGACCACCGGAAGTCCAGTGTGATAACCATTACGCCGCGGCAGGCATCCACACTGTTAGTAAGAATTATAACAAAGGAAAATTACTTACAGCCTAAACTTCTGCCCAACCACGAATGCAGTGCACAGAAAGTTTTTTTTTTTTTAGCGCGAACAACACACTGACCTTTTATCTTGTAGCATGGGACAGGAACGATGCACTCCTCCTTGATGTGAGGCTTGATCTTGGGGTTGCAGCCGCCGGCATGGTGGCCCCGGTAGTCCATGCACAGAACCACTCGGTAGCGGAGGCCGCGTCCGCACGTCACAGTGCACTGCACTCGCCGCACCGGAGAGACGCAGCCGTTCTCTCACCGCCGCAGCCAAAGCGATCGCGTGATTCAACTCTGGCGGGTGTGCTTCTGAGCTGTGACCCGTGTCGCTCGTTGCTCGGCGTGACGACATTTTCAGCAACGGGAAGGAGCTCCCGGCGTGCGGGGCGAAAAAACGTCGGGACGTCATGCCGAACAACAACGCGGCAACAAGCCTTCCCTACCCTCCTCCCCCCCGAACAAAAACACAACGGACAGCGAGCTGCACAGCGGCAGAAGAGTTGTGAATTTTCGTCTTCTTGTATTTTACCCTCGCAGGGATGCGGGCCGATGGTCGAGACTAACGACAAAAACTGAAAAGTGCACAAGGAAGCGTGGAGAGATGTGTGCCTTACATTTTGAGGCAGAATGAGAGAGCCACATGCAGGTTAAAGATATCATAGTGACTGTCAATAAAAGCCACTGGGCAGAACACATCCGCGGCCAATGATCGAGACTAACAACTGAGTGCCATAATAATATGATAATTGGTTTTTTACCCTTTTATCTGTCAACAAAACTGACAAGGAGTCTTGTTTGCATTGACCACAATACCTGCAGTCGGAATGCAAAAAAAACACAACTCTGATAATGTATTCACTGTCCTTGAAATTGATTGGTCCACACCCGAGACAGCTTTCCTTAGAGCCTAGTCTCACATGGTGTTGGACCAGATGACGCCAAAAGTGCGCAATCAGCTCGTGTAGAGTTGCTCCGTGGATTGTAACATCGCGGGAACCCAGATAGATGGAGACGGCTTGGAGAGGCCTTCATCCAGCAGTGGATCGATCAAAGCTGATTATGATGGTGAGGATGTATTTTATCTCAGCTCTTCTTGTTTCATCTCAATTGGCCATAACGGCCGAGGCGTCTCGCTGCTCGAATGAGCTCATCTGCATTGGTGGGCCCGGAGCCAGCGGTGGAAATCTCACATTCTCTTGGTCGGGGAAGGGGGGCTCTCATCTGCTGCTAAATAAAGGGAGTTGACTGATTTATTGAGATGTGTAAAAATTAATATGAGATATAGAAAAAATAATTTCGATTACATTCCATTATCTTTTTAATTAATCAGTGCCTTGGCATTGGGAGGGCTTCAGAGAGTATTGAATTAGAACAGCTGATGATAACAATGCTGATTAGCATCATCAATTCCCTATTTTAAGAAGTCAGAGCCAAGGAGTTTTTTTTTCTTTTTCTAGACTACACACACACACGGATACAACTACACAGGGTTATGCAGTTGTGGTGTTTAGCTCTCTGATGTGTTCTTTGGTCGTACCGCATATTGTTCTGCACAATATCCAATGTTTCCCTCCACATGGTTGCGAGCTTCTTCAACTCTCAGCACGTGGAGCGAAAGAGCAGATATCATGCCAAACAACATGTACTACAACCCAAAAACACGTTAGGGAGCTGTGCACAGTAACTGCTTCGGGATGAGTTTAATATTAGAAATGTTTCGATTTGTAACTTTTTGAGCACATTGTTGGATCATTTTGAGGAATTTCCATCGCCCGATGCCACGTGACGCCACTTTTCCTTGAATAAGAGCGCACGTTAAGTCAAACAGAGCGACGTCACTTCCCACGATGGCGCATATTCTGATCAATTCCAGACGGTGTTTTTTTTAAATGATCCAAACTATTGTATCCCTACCAAATTTTTACAGTTTTGGGATTAATCGGAAAATTTGAAACACAGCTCAGCAACTACACATATAGAATGAATAATAAATTATAAGTGGAAAATACTTTAGAATCTAATTGGTAAGCTTAGTTGTGAGATTTGGTCTTCAACTTACCAGCGAGCTGAAACAATAATACTTGACACACAGAACGCTTCCACGCATTCCAATTTAATTTGTTTGGCTGTGTCGGCCGGTGGAGGGTCTGAACGACACACATTTGGACAGATAATTCCACGGCCTAACCCCAAAAACCCATCATGAATCACAGCTGGGCTGTGCAAGGTCAAGCACGGGAGCGCAATTGTGCAATGCGTACACGCAAGCAGCCGGGGGAGCGGCCGTGCGACGCGGGCGGGGGCTGCTTGCACGCTGAACGTCTCTCCGCACCGCGCGTAGCCAACCGTGCTAATTAGAGGTGCGCGCTTACCGAAGACCACTCCTGGGCGAGCCACCGCGGGCAGTCGAAGAGGTTGCACGGCTGGGACGCGACAGGCCTCAGCGTGTACATGCACTTCCAGTCCTCGGCAGGGTGCAGGATGCCGTGGAGGTCTTCCTCCACGCACGCCACCGAGCGGCTCTGAAGCCCTCCGCCGCACGAGCTCGAGCAGGTGGTCCACGGACCTCCATCCCAGCTGCACCAGCAGACACGCGCGCGGGCGGGCACGCGCGTACTCACATGCGTGCACGTGTACGTACAGCGAGGAAATCTTTTTGATTGAGAGGGGGTCAAATACTTATTTCCGTCATTAAAATGCAAATCAATTTATAACAATTTTGACATGCGCTTTTCTGGATTTTTTTGTTGTTATTCTGTCTCTCACTGTTCAAATAAACCTACCATTAAAATTATTGAACTGATCATTTCTTTGTCAGTGGGCAAACATACAAAATCAGCAGGGGATCAAATACTTTTTTGCCTCACTGTATGTACACATGTGTACGTACGTACACATGCGCTTATAGCACTGTTCTTAATTGCAAGGCCCGGCGGACCATATAGATGCCCCCGGCGGCCTTTAGTGCGGCCACTGACGTGTGGCCCCCAACAGTACACACAAACAGCCCCCCCCCCCAACCACCATCATCGTGCTTTCAAACCCCAATGGTTTAAAATGTGTGGCGGACCTCACACTGATGTCTTATCAGCGAGAGTGGTCCCCCTCTGAAAATTAGTGAAGAGCACTGGCTTACAGCTCTCTCTCTCTCTCTCATTCAGCCATTCATGCTGCTGCTGGAACATATGCCACTTCAGAGTAATATTAACTCGGAGTGTAAGAATGTACCACTCTAGCATTTCAATGAATTTATTCGAGAATCTTTTCATTTTTTCTGTGGTGAATATAGTGGCCTCTAGGGGCTGCAGGGGTCAAGCGAATGTGTAATATACAATATATGCATTGAAATTCAAATTCATTCTCACAAGCGACAGCTCAGACGTCACATGGTGGCTGAAAAATCCCCTATTTTGTTTTCTCCATCCAATTCATTCAAAACCTCAAATCCGTCTCTTGCCCTAAACCTGGCACTAATCTCACAAGGACAATTACATACTGAAACGTGCATACCGTGGGATTGGTTGAAAGTGGTCGTAGGACATTATCTGTTTGTAACCATCACTGTGGGGAAAAAAAAGAGAGAAAATAAATAAGCCAGACGGTCCTCGACATGTACATTCACATCCAATAAACGTTTGAAACCGTGTTGTGCGGTGAGATGTACGGCACTGCGGAATGCGGAGCATGTGTGGGGCAATCGAATGAGTCACATGCCGCCATACACAAATATACTGTACATGTATATCAGTTACTGTTGATTCATTTAACATTGGCAGCGGTGGAAAAGCAACCGTAACAAAAAAAAAAAACATTCGAGCATAAAACTTCCCTAAAATTAAGCGACACGCAACAGGTGACGTTTCGGGCAGTGGCACTCCTTCACGGCATCTCCCTGCCTTGCCATCTCTCTGCATTGGCATCGTTCTGCCATGACCGAATGGTCATTGCCCGACATGCACAGCGCGTCTTTCCACGGCAGTCGTGAATGGAGATATGCGCAACATTTCCCAGAACCTGGCTGGGCAGGGCTCCATGTTGCACTCCCGCAGAATGGGCTTGGGTTTCTTGTTCTCCGGGTAGTAGTGGCAGTACTGGTCAGCCACCACGCGGCCCAAGCGCACGTCCACACACTCGGCCGAGGTCAGCTGGTAGCCTGTGCAACGGCAAGAGCCAAAGTTCATTCGTAGACCTACGCTCGGCGACACGGCCATCAAATTCTGTTATTGTGCACTGCAAGGGAGGAAGGAGCGAGCTTGGTGGGGGGCGGAGGGGTAGGGTGTGAGCGGCAGGGCGTAGGGCTGATTGGCGAGGGAACGCTGAGGGTAAGGGGGTTGTTGGGTGGTCGTGCTGGGGTGGCCCTAACATGTCCGGGCGCCTTTCACAGCTCGGGCAAAAAAGAAAAAAACAGAAACATAAATCCTCGTACTTAAACGGCAACACTCTAGATCGCTCCCAAATGACGGTGTGGTGGTCGGACCCCAAGCCCTTCACCCTGGTGACCCTTGTTCAATCCTGATTTATTATGGGAACAACCTTACATTCACCACCATTTATTGCCTCCTGATAGAAACGCAAGGGGCATATTTTTGGCCATCTCCAAGCGACGGGCCGATCAAATGCAGCCCTGCAAATTCCGTCCGTGTGTTTTTCTTTGATTTATGCAGAAATTCCCCACGATGCCATATATATATTAGGAATGCATTTGACATTACAAACCTACTCCCAATGTACACTTAATAGCAACAAGCTTGTCTTTTTTTTACACTCTTGGCTGCACTGCCTTATTGTTCTGTGAACTTTCGAGTTTGTCAGTGCAAAATGGCAAACCGTTATATTTCAGGCCAGCTGGTAATTTATGTCGGGCATCACCAAAGCACACAGTGTTTTGTAACGTGGAGGTTAAGTGTTAGATATTCGACCAAAAAGCAAGTCTCTGTGTGCAATGTCAGGGTCAAAAGTTTTTTTTTCAAAACGGCAAACATTAATTTAAATATTTCGATTTAAAGCTTTCGTGACTGCAGGGATTCATCTTCTTGGTTCTTTCGGTAAAGTCACGTAGAAGGGAAGTAATAAAATAATAAAAATAAAACATAATAAAATAATTCTCACGACGTTTCGGCCACAACGCAAGCAGCCGTCCTCAGGTGAAAACCAGGTCCGTCGAGGCGACAGAGTCTGAATGAAGCAGCACACGAGCTTGGAGCATATATATAAGCTGGGCGCATTGACAAAGGAATTTGCATATCAAGAGGAATTTAGCATATTCATGGGAAATGCAGGAATGTGATTAGTACTGCATATGCATGTGCATTATGCAGGATTAACAGCATCAAAGGGAGCTACAGTTGCTGCTGCTGCTGCTGCAGTTGCTGCTGCTGCAGTTGCTGCTACTGCTGCTGTAGTTGCTGCTGCTGCTGCAGTTGCTGCTGCTGCTGCAGTTGCTGCCTTATCCATTTTTAATATAATATAATACATAGTGTTATATTAAAAATGGATAAGGCAGCAACTGCAGCAGCAGCAGCAACTGCAGCAGCAGCAACTACAGCAGCAGTAGCAGCAACTGCAGCAGCAGCAACTGCAGCAGCAGCAGCAACTGTAGCTCCCTTTGATGCTGTTAATCCTGCATAATGCACATGCATATGCAGTACTAATCACATTCCTGCATTTCCCATGAATATGCTAAATTCCTCTTGATATGCAAATTCCTTTGTCAATGCGCCCAGCTTATATATATGCTCCAAGCTCGTGTGCTGCTTCATTCAGACTCTGTCGCCTCGACGGACCTGGTTTTCACCTGAGGACGGTTGCTTGCGTTGTGGCCGAAACGTCGTGAGAATTATTTATTATGTTTTATTTTTATTATTTTATTACTTCCCTTCTACGTGACTTTACCGAAAGAACCAAGAAGATTAATTTAAATAATTTGAAAACAAAAAACTCTTCCAACTCTCGGGGCCCCACGAATCCACGAAGGGGATAAAATGTCAGTAAATGTATCCAGCATAATTTCCCAATTATTTACTCGGAAAAATATTCAGGGGAAAACACCTCCCACCACGCCCCCCCCCCGTCAAGGCTGCGCTAACATGCGCGTGTGTGAAATTCAGCACCGTCGTGGCACTAATGCATTCCAAAAGCTTCGACCACGGTGGCATAGTGTTTACCATACAAACGCGAACCTTGAGACCGAATTTTTAGAAAGCATTTTTTGTCCCACTCTTAATAGACGCGAGAAGATTGCTCTTTCAATAGAAGCACTTGAGGAGGTGAGGAAAATGCAAAAAGTATGCAAAAATCGTGGGGCAGGTAAAAGCCTTTGTGTTGCCGCACCTGCTCTCAGGCTTGTACTGAATGTGCCCGCGGCGCTGACGCACAGTGCTCGGGCTTTAAGCCATAGGCATCCAGGTATGTAGATGGCCGCTGTATAAAAAAAATCCCTTATAATCCACGATAACACGCTAAATCCTTCAAAAGATATCATCGATATTTGTTTCTTGTATGGGTAATGGGCAAAGTATGTACGGTGCAGAGGAGGCGGTTCCTTCGACTTGCGCCGATTATTTTCTTTGAGCGAAAGTTTCAGATTAAAAAAAATAAGAAAGAAAACATCCATCTGCATGTCGCGTCGAAAAACTACCGTTCATTTCAGGCGATGGAATTGGAAATATTCGGGCCGCGAATTTTTCTCACAAGGGCCACGCGTTTCGGAGTTGAAAACAAAAGCGGCCGTAGCAGGGCCGAGAGGACCCAAAACACCGGCGTTCGAAACAGCACAACATAGAGGAATGTGAAGAAAGAACATATTTGTTCTTACAAAAAAAAAGTCAGTGGCTTAAATTTGTATAAAAATGTGCTATGACCTAAAAACGTCCTTATTTCATGGTAACTGTGTTTAATTCGTAAAAAAATCATGTATACCTTACAGTAGGTGTTCAATTGATTCAAATATTGAATATGCTTCAAAACAAAAACGTTCTGTACTCTGCAAGTCAGGAATCGGCACCATGGGAGAGCAAATGAATGATTAAAAACAATTAAATTACAAATTTTACAATCCAACGATGCCCCCCACTAATCAGCCTGGGTGTTCATAGACATTAAATTATAATTAAAACGTGGCAATTAAAATGCTTTTTTCAGTAAAAAAAAATACTTTCCTCAGCATATTTCAAAACTGTGTTAATTTGTATTATCAGCCAATGTATATTGACTCATATATAGAGACTACTTTTCATGGTGTGAATGGATGAGTTTCCTATCCAGCACAAAGCACTGTGTACGCTTTCTTTTCCCGCCAGTAAGTATTATTATCAGTCGAGAAACCTTGCAAATGCGTTTGTGTGTGCGCAGAGCTTGCGTGTTTGAGTCTCCTCGAGCTCCTCAAACTCCCACCCACAGCCTCAGAAGTGCCTCCTTACTCCAACTAAAAACTCCATTCGTTAAAACTGTGGTGAAATAAAAATATCTCCAGTTTAACACGTAGGCTCATCCGCACACTTGCTTCCCTCCCTTCACCCCCCCTCTTTACTACCCTATTAAACCAAAACACAGAGCGAACTTGCACCTGTACCTCACGTCTTCTGGTTTTTTCTTTCCTCCCATGTGTTTGCGGCTGTCTTTTTCAATTTGCGTGTGTTCATGTCACTGTTAGGCTAAAGTACGCATGCACGACGAGCACCTGTACCCGACTTTTCACATTACACACGCAATGTTTTTTTGAATCGCGCATGTTTCATTTAACGACTGTTAAATATTTCGTTGAGTTAGTCGTGCAATATTCCTTAGGGACCCTGCACTCGTTCTCCACAACATTGACGTCTGTTGTCTTTGTTTGCTCCTGCTGTGCTCACGCACCACGGATCTCCCTGGCAAAATAGCCAGGCAACTCGCTGAACGGCACCATCCGTGCGACAAATCAACATGTGCTTAAATGTTCAGCTAGCACGTTGTGCTCTTTACCGAGACATACGCTTGAAAATATATATATCATGTTTTCATTGTGTACGCAGCCAGACCAACAGAATTAATTAAACATGCTCAAATAATTTTCCCATATGCAGCATACTTTCTCTGAACAGCTATTTCATTAAGCCGTCTTGAATGGAGGGACAGCTTGGCCTCAGTGTATAAGAAAGCTACTTATCTCTAACACTAAAATATCACATTAACCTCCTATGAGATTTAGACAGATCCAGAACTGTCCCCTCGGGTCCCTCCAAAAGCGTACAACACATGTGACTCAAAAAACATCTGAATTAGACTGACTTCATAAATTACGGACACAGCGAGCACTGTGTCAACGTTTGCAAGCGATGTGAAAACCATCGCGTTCAACGGACATACCGTTTACAAAGCAATTTACATTTCTGCTTCTTGCAGAGGACACGTACTCTTTACCCCATGGTTAATCTTTTTTTAAACCAATGACAGTTAAGTTGGTTGAAACCTCCGCTTATTTTTCCTTTTCCACTTCATGTAAAAGTCTAACTCGATAATTGTTTTTTACCCTTCTATCTGGCAACAAAACTGACACCTTTTTTACAAGGAGTCATGTTTGCATAGACCACAATACCTGCAGTTATAATGCAAACAAAAAACATAACTCTGATAATCGACAGAGCATACATTATCAGAGTTATGTGTTTTGTTTGCATTATGACTGCAGGTATTGTGGTCGATGCAAACATGACTCCTTGTAAAAAAAGGTGTCAGTTTTGTTGCCAGATAGAAGGGTAAAAAACCAATTATCATATTTTTTTACTGGCAAATGAGGTTCCAAAAGTCTAACTCGTCAAATTATCCCATTCTATAGATGATAAAACTCTCAAAAAGAGTAGCACGGTTGGATACGTACGGTGGCGAACGAAGTTCAACATACATACATGCAAGATGCACCCCAAACTTACGCTCGGGTTGTACACAAATCGGATTACACATAAACACACAGTCGAGAATTATAATACGCACTCACATTTTCTTTGAAGTACAGGGGAGAAAGTGCGTCATATTCCAAAGATTTCAGTGCTAAATTGAACATCATTTTAGATGGAAATGAAAGCATGTTTCCCTTGAATTCGACATGAAAATAACTGTCACAAATAAAATAAAACAATGTATGTCTTAGCACTTATCAGCAGACCATTATTTTCAGGGATGCTACGGAGAATTTACAGGCGGGTCCACCAAAACATCGTTTTTTTTAAAATGGGAACAACTCCTATCATACAATATTTTACTTTCTTTCCTGAAGAAGGTTCAATACTTTACCACGATAGCGGTTTTCCGCAACCATTAAATTGCAAATTGTATTGCAATAATATGTGTGCGATGCCACGTTGGCAGTGGTGCACAAGCACAAATAACAAACAAAAAAACTAACACATCCGCCATAACATTGCCCGAAGAATATGTCATAGGCGACGTTTAGGACAATGGTCCTTCTCCATCAACCTAAGAAGGCGATGCTTCAGACAACGATCTCCGCTATATATTTGTTTCCTCTTCAGGACAGTGTTATCGGCGAATGTCTCAAGTATTCATATATTCCATCACGGTGCTGCCCATTGGGAAAAGTGACAGACACAGAGCACACGTGGGTGCCATACCTCCACCACAGGTTACGGAGCATGGGAAGAAGTCCGTCTCACGCCACTGATGGCTGAGGGGCTGATAGAAGAAGAACTGGACCAAGCTCTCTCCAGGCCCCACAAATCTGCTCTGGGTGGGGGGGAGGGCAAAGAGCAAACAAACAGCATGTCAGTCACGCCGCACACTGCCAAACAGGATCCCGCAGCCTAGGGGGAATCAATTTGGAAGGACGGAGTCTTTCCTGAGTGGCTGTGTAGGCACGCTCACTCACAAAGGCAAAGATCCCCCGTACAGGCTTAACAGACTTTTGGGGCAAGCGCTGTTAGCGAGCGCCTATGAAGACCAGAGCAAGGCACATGAGCGGGTCGATCGCCAGCACAACGCCCCGCCGGCTTTGTCTCCTTCCTGGCAATGTTCACACACCGCACCAGGTACTCATTGGAGGCTGAGTTGACCTAGGGTTGGCCCAGGGCTGGTTCAGATAATCGTGACTGGTGTTGGCCATGACGGAGGAATAGAATTCGGGTCGCTGGGTTCATAGCGCAGTGTGCTAACCGCTGCACCACCACACACACGCACACACGCGCATGTGGTATTTGCATGCACTGTATTGTATCGGTTAACCATCTGTATGGTCCGCTTTCTTCAACGCGAGCTCATTGGTGATTATAGTTTATTTCGCAAGAATAATAAGCGATTCAAACATCGGGTTGGGTTGGCTTGCCAACTGAGCTAACAAGGCAAAATTTTGAATAAACATCGATGCCCATCCCCTGCACATCTTTTTTTCCAAACCAGCCTTAGGCGGTGGTGATTCCTAGGTTTTAGTTGAAATGCGCTCCTTTGACCAACTGATTTCACCACCACGTGATATCGTTTATTTTTTTTTGAATTTACCTTTTTTGGGACGTAATTTATCATAGTTAAATTATCAAAGGAATGCACAGTATTTTTGTTGAAGTACTCGTTACGTGAAAATATTTCCACGAATTTTCTGAAACTAAAAACTATAATCAAGCATCGGAGAGGGCTGCATTTGAAAATATACAACTGGTGTACACTCAACATTATTATTTTTAAGAGGTAAAAATCTTTGAAACTGCTCGCAATGTCGACGATCCCTTGCAAGCCAGATATAAAATCTCGGTGGAAGCAAGTCAAGGTTGGGTGCAAAAAAATAAATTGTAGTAGCCGTCCCATGTCTAATTTCACGATGGAAACAAAACAGTGAGTGTGCCACGGAATGTTAAACCAATGTGGCTGCCATCAATTTCCGTACTGGAATGCATCGCTTACAGACGGAACCCCTCAAGAGTTCAGTGCTGGCCCGGACATGGGGAAAAAGTGAGGGATTCTGGCGGGGTAGCCTCTCCTCTTGTTATAAATAGTAACAATCACTTTTTTTTTTACTATTTCAAAGCGAAATGTACAATGACCATCGCTGTCATCATTAGTAATCCGCAATTCACGATACGGGACTCCGTTTGCGACCTCCAGAAAAAAGTTTACATTTGTACGTAATATAGACCAGTGGTGTGTTTAAAAGGTTATAGAGGTGGTCTCCGGCTTATGACAATCCTCATTTACGAAGTTCATATAATTCCACCATGGATCTTACGGCGCAAAAACTTGATTTACAACGCATCTTCTGACACGACTCTGAACGCATTTGAACAGTCGGTCTGGATTCCAATGTGACTTGACGCAGAGCATTTGTTATTCTAAAGTGTCTTTGTGGACTTTTACCGATTAACCCCCTTTTAAATGTAGGTGATAAAAGGAAAAAAAAACACATCAGCAAGAGATGTGTCTACTGCTTCTACTGTCTATGGGAAAATAGGATCGGATTTACGATGGGGTTTCTGGGAAGCGTTGTGTTGTAAAAAACGTGGACTGCCTGGATTAAAAAAAAAGTATCAAATATACTGTACAGCATAAATAAAGTAAATACAAGCTGTAAAATTAATGTAAAAAATAGTTTTGCAAAGGTAATGTGTACCATATATTGGAACAACAAATTGGGATTATCCATATAAACAACTATGTGGGATTTAATAATAATAATATATTTGCTTAAAAAAGGCTATAAACACGTTATGGTAAATTTGGCATAGACAGTAAATTTACAAAATTCGTGTTAGAGCTCTCACAATAAACCAATAATGTAATGAAGACTGCAGCAACACAGGTACAACATGTATTGGGAATTAGAATATCTCACAATCCTAGAGGACGGGAGAACTACATGTAAACGCATCATCTTGAGTGGTGTACTGTTACGCAGGTGAAAAAACACGGACTTTAAATGTCCCAGGTTGCCCAGGACATCTTCCTCAAACAGAAGACGATCCTGAGAAAACCAGGTACTAGTGGCGACCCTAGCGCAATATTGTGCCAACAATCTAGTCGCTGTGCTACCTTTTAACGCTTTCCCGTTCTGAGACCTCTACAAGTTGCAGGCTGGGTCCCGTTTACCGCTGAATCTCGAAATGCGCACGCGGTTCAGCATTAATTTTTTTAGGGAGCCGTAGCGCCGTTGTTTTTTAAGACGCTGTACTCACCGCAGACAATTGTAGCGACACAACCGCACTGTATGGCAGCCGGTGCCAAACTGTACCACACGCCCTCCCACATGGCCATTCTTTCTTTCCTTCCGGTTCCGTTCAGACGACGTACACGCAAGTACGTCGTCGGAATGGGAGAGAGGGTTAAAGGCCACCAAACTGGCCAGTGAACGATGACTGTACGAGCGCACAAGCCCATCCGCTTACTTTGATCGTGAAGTCCGCGGTGAGTGGCCCGCTCATCTTGAGGACCTCCTTGTCATGCAGCAGCGAGAACTCGGCGGTGGAGTTTGCGAGCAACGCCGTCCCGGACCAATCCAGCCAGTGCGTGTTCCGCACCCCCTGCAGCGTCTTGCTCTCTACAACTGCCCTCCCACGTCACGGAAAACAGTTGGCAAACGTTACCGCTCTGTTGGATGATGATTGGTGAATGTTAAAGGGGGCAGCCCTGAAATTGGCTTACTCATGCCACTGTTCGTGCCACTCGACGAGATCGAGGGGCCTCTAGAGAGCCCATCGAGAAAGTAGTTGGGCTACTTTTTTCCGTGCTAGCCAGACGTCAGGGAAGAAGTGCGAGTGATCACACTATACCCTCACCCACCTGACCCGCTGATCGAATAATTGTGTTATAGCCCCATTTATATTTCTGGGTGGACAGAGGCGGGAGGCGGGGGTGGGAATAAAAAGCAAACTTTGTCCATTGCTTCGAATGCAATGCCTTGGAGACCGAATCGAGCCGGCAACTTCCAGTTTGCAAGTCGAGTGTGCTCTAACCATTGCACCAGGGCAGCATCCCTCCTCGTGGTTAGTGGCCATCAATTGCCTGTGAGCAGCGTGGGCAGCGGCAAGCACTCTTGAGTGGCACAGCGGTCATGCTTGCCAAGACACGTTCTTTCATTGTGGCTGCCCCACGTTCAAATAGAATGTGAACTGTTGACAGAAGTGCATTGGAACAGACCGTCTGAGAAAAAAAAACCACCTCATCACCATCATTGGCCACTGTGGCTAAGCTCTTTTAGAGAGCTAAGGGGAAATAATTGGTAGCCAAGGTTGCGTACGTTGGAGAGGAATAGATTGACGCAAACATTATCAAACGGTTTCACACGTAGGCTTTTGCGACCAATATAATCCATAATCGAGGGTTTGAACGACACGTTCAAACCCGCCACCACCCGACACAGCCAATTAGTAAGGTTCGTCACGTAAACAAAACATTCCAATTCGTTACTCGATCAGCACACACACCGGTGTGTTGGAGAGTAAACCCACTAACAACATTCACCATTCGAGTACTGCGGGTTCCCAGGCCCATGTTTAGTCCCACTTCCAGTGCCTCGGCAAAGCTGATACGCGAGCGTTTTTTGTCAGAACAGACAGATGAGAGGCGTTACTTTCTCATTCATTGGCACCACAAAAAGTAAAGTTATCTTTATGCGGTGTTGTTACACCTGTTCTAAAACGGTTGTAAATACAGCCTGGGCAACGTCAACACCTCACAATCCGTGCTGCAAGGTAACCGCCAGTGCAAAGAGTGCAAACCTACCAACTTTGGGTCACAAATTCCGCACAGATTTTTTTAAACGGCTTTCAAGACAAATGTGTTTTGCCACACTTTGTAATGGGGTTTGCCCGTACCTGCAGAGCCTCATAAAACACAGGCTCCAGCCTGCGTCTTGCTTCTCAAGCAAATCCTCATGTGTATTCGGTGTTTTACACACACACACAAATACATCATTTTCAATACTTTATTGCAATCATTTTTTCTGATGGTTCTAAGCCCGTGCCTGCTGTTTTGTGTTTGTTTTATTAGACTCCTGAGTCCCTTAGCAGAATTATAGCTTTTGCTGTGATATTTGTCTGATATTTCTTTCACATGGCCTGGATCAACTTGATGAAACCCAGGTCGCCCTTGCAAAAAAGGCAATTTTTCGTGTGTCTCAATGGGGTTAATTTCATCTCCAGGTCATGTTAAGGATACAGCAACAACTTTGTTTCATCGTTCAATTAGCCATCTTCACGTGTGTTTTAAATATCTCAAACATCAATTCACTCCTTGCCCCTATTTTATACAGTGACTCAAAACTTTATTTACACGTGGTATAGAGTACGGTCAAGTGGAGGATGTTGCCACAGTGGACTGGCAGATCGATTCGATCTCCCGGCAATGCAGTTGGAACAATGAGGCTCATTTATTAAATCCCCTCGCATCTGTCCACCCAGAAGTAAAAATGTAAGTTTGTATGTTGAACTTCTTTCGCAACGTATGTAGCTAACCGGACATGCGTGGGAAGGGCAACAAATGAAACACAACAAGCACTTCTCCAGAAATGACTTTTCAATTTATATTTAAATGTGCATAGCTCCAGTGACTTCACAATGTCGGAAGGGAGAGCGTTCCAGATGGCCGCAGACGCGCATCTGAAAAGTTGCACGATTGCAGTGACCGGCTTTGTTTGATGGTTAGCCAAAAGCTACTGTTGCGAGGATGACGGGAGTTTGCGTGATGGTTCATGCTCCTTGACGAGTGCACCAGTTATTCAGTCGGCAGGTTTGCGTGTGCGGCGGGGTGACGTACGGGTACCCCCACCTCTTCCGAGACATCTGGCCAGCATGGACGAATAGGCCAAATACCCTCTGGAGGGGCTTCTCTAGAACTCCCTCTAGCGGAGGTCTACCGGCAAAAGCATGGGCAAGCAATAACATGTATCTGCTACATGATGACATATACAGTTCGGCTGCAGTATGCGTGTCGCGATGATATGTATCGTGTACTGCGCATTGAAACATACAGAGGTGATTGGGGCCTTTGTTGATGATTTTTACGTGTCGGCTTCCATATGGCATGGTGATGATCGTTTCCTCCGCTGGATAAAAAAAAACACAGATTAAGGAAGTGAAATATTGACAAATGTAATGATACAGATATAATACAACATGGTATATTGTTATTACGTGACCAATGTCATTGGAATACAATAAGAAATACATGTTTATTGCATAAACATTTGGAAGAAATTACATTTTTCAGTTATTTTTGGTATACACAAAAACAGAGGAGCCCTAGTTAAGAGTAAGAATATAATCATTTCCTGTAAACATTTCAACCATGCGCCTTCATCTTTACTCTGACAAGCATTTATGTCTTTACAATCAGACCAGATAGTAATGGCTTATCATCCAAGACAATGGCTAACCTAGGGCTTGATTTTGTTTCCTTG
The DNA here is from genome assembly GCF_015708825.2 of Lethenteron reissneri. NCBI lineage: Eukaryota > Metazoa > Chordata > Hyperoartia > Petromyzontiformes > Petromyzontidae > Lethenteron > Lethenteron reissneri. The sequence goes on from NC_083802.1 coordinate 11,658,547, forward strand.
CAAGATGGTTGAGCCAAGAGTAAATGGTTATTGCACGAGTGAGCTGTTTGTGATCGCGAAACATACGTTTGTCAGAAGAAGACAGCTGAGGCCTCGTCTGTCCTCTCACGAGGCGGCACGTGGTGCCATTGCCGCCGCAGACTCCGCAATTGTCATCCTTGGCTTGGCTGCCCAGCTGGTGGTCACACCCCACGTGCTGCCAGGGGACGGGCAAGACACGGGGGGGTCATTCAATGCAAAGGGCCCGTGCACAGCAACTGTTCAGCGGTTTGCAGACTCAAGCCGCAGCCACCCCACGCGTAACTCCCACTGGCCGTGTTTTTTTTGGGTGGGGGGGGGGGACACTGTGTGTAAAAGCATATACAAGCAAGCACTCTGTTTCGTGTGTCTCCACGTAGAAATACGTTACAGTTGAGCTCATCGGCGTATCTCGCTTTCCAGACCAATATAATCCAGCAGCGTTTATGTAAGTGAGCAAGCTCTGGGACTGATTTCGACATCCCTAGGTCTCATCAGTTCAGCCAGTCTTGTTAAACAAGTGCTGCTTGATCATTTTGTTCTGGAAAGCCAATCGACCGTTGATAGACTAAACATTTGTTATACGTGTATGTGGAGACAGAACTGAGTTATGCTTATATGCACACTTTTTCTAAGATTATTTTTTCGCACGAGTTAAGTTTTCAGCGGAGAGCTTTCCACAAGCGTGCTTGAGTTAGAGGCCAAATAACGAATTATGGAAGCACAAAATTCTCAGAAAAACATCTACTGTTGGCCCATATTGTTGTGATATTTTACTAACTCTACCATGTGGTAGGAAAATATGTCAAGTCGTGATGATGTTATACACATGTAAGATGAAACAAAATTGAGGTCAGAATTCACTTTAATTTTAATTCAAAAAAATCTAGCATTTTTTTGCATTTCATTCTGCGAAATGTTGAAGTTAAAAGCAATTCCATTTTCTTTTTTGTGCCTGCAATATAAATGAAAAAGAAAGGAAGGATCCAATAAAAATGTAACACCCTTCAGCACAGATTTAGTGCACTTCAGCATCAAAGTTGACTGCCAGACTTGACAATGGCAAAATGGGGTAAGACAAGACTGCAAGGCCTTGGAAATGCAAGCGTCAAATTCGATGATCCCAATGACACAATCAGACCTACCAAAAAAGCGTGGCGGCTGCAAAATATGAAAGGCCAATTGCATCGCGGCCAGTTTGAACACGAGTCATCACATCACCGGTGACCAGCATTGACAGCGCTGATGAATATTGTGAATAGAATTGCGAGCAATGCACGACTGTTGAGCGAAGTGTCCTTCAAACAACTACACAAAAGAAGAGTGTTAAGTGGTCTGTACCTCCCCAGACTTCTATTGATTAACTGCCACTCCGCGGACAAACTGCCACAATGGCCAAACAAATTTCTCACAATTTAGCATCGTGGAGCCAATCTCTTTCAGACTTTAATAACCTCACGTGTGCGCGTGTGCCATAAGTGCTTTTTTTTGTTTTGTTTACAACTGCTAATGCTATAAATTAGCCAAATGCACAACGTTCCCGAGATATTGAGGGATTCGGCGGAAACGTAGCGAAGGCGAGAGAAATTGCGCAACCAAGCAGACAAATAATGATGGTGCAATAGTCATTTAGGCTTTGGGCTGGACAAGCCGCTGGAAGGGATGATAGCCTGGTGGTCGAATCTAACGTTGGAGTCCATAATAGAGGTTTTTTGGGTTAGATCGCGTAAAAATACATAAATGCGTCGTCAAAACCCGCCACCAACACAGCCAACTGTCACCCATAACTAGTTGTGGATGATATTGGTCGCGAAAACCGACGTGTTAAACTAAAGTTGGAGTGGCAGATAAAGTATGGCTCCCATGGAGATGGAGTGATGGAATTGGTGAGAGATGGCTTTCTGCATTGCAGGACCCACGACAGATGGGAATAGCTTGGGGAGACCTTTATCCAGAAGTGGATTGATTATTGCGAATTATTATAGTTAAGTAAAGTAGACATTCCTACATATTGCAGGCAGTGCTTAAAACTCAAAATGGTCTACATCTTGTCGACAGCGATTACCATCAGAATGCGCACGAAGACATGCCTTAACAAGACACAGATTTGGACGGGGAGCTGGTGGCACATTCTGTTTTCTTATAATCCAGTACCATCTTGTCACAGTGTAAGATTTCTATATTTTAATTCAGCCCGCTGTCTAAAAAAAAGCAAAAAAAACTACCACTGTACTAACTCTTCCAGAAAGAAACCCTCCCCCCACTGATGTAAGGTCTCTCTGGAGCTTTGTGATATCACGCAATAATCTTTAGGGACTTAATTTCACAGCCACAGACATGAGGATCGTCATTTTGTGGCATCCGCCTGTGGCCTGGAGCATTCCAGAGTCTTCGACCTGAACATGGCGTTTTTTTAACCTCATTTCACCTCCCCCGCCCCCCCCATCAGACAGTAGACGCCAGACGATAGACTGCCGGGGGAGCATTCTGGGGACAAATGTACTACACGCTTTTAAGGTGGTGTGTTTTCTTTCTCTCTGAATGACGTGGGGGTTGGGCAGTTTTAATACTCAGGCGGCTGTCTCTCTCTCTCTCTCCGTCTGTCCGTGCAAGAGGCATTAGGGCTCTTTCTCTGACCCAAAAAGTGTTTATGCACGTGAGGTTACTGTACAAGTCGTGCATGGAGCAGACGGAATGCGTCCCCGCTGCTGCAACTGCCCTGGCGGTCACCTCCAATTCCGTTTATTGAACATCACATTTCTGAAGTGGCCAAAATGATTTGTCAACGTCTCGTGGAATTACATGCCGCGTGGAGCTGCCACAGATTTCATTTATTTTGAAGGTCCATTTCAACCAAAGCGATACAATTCGAAAAACGGCACCGCGATCGCGAGCGCAATTTGAGGACACGCCATCGCAGGCTTAGAACAACATCCCTCAGAGGAAAACACTTCAGTGGGAAACTATTTTCTCAACGCTGTTTACAATTCTGATAAAGATATAACAAGCGCGTGCAATGTGCGCGTACATTAATGCCCTGGGGCAAAGAAAACATTTACACGTTGGGGTCTGGGATATGCAATACGGTATTCTCTTCCAACAATCACATATCTGCCTCACCGAAGGATATATATATACAGTACCTGCAATAGCACCCAGCGGGGTGTGGGTGGAAGCCGCCCACTTGGGGAGCATAAGTTCATTTTGCTGGCAAAGAGCTCTTTTGATTCTGAATAATCCCACCACATTGCACAATATTCTTTTGAAATATCTCGAGGTTGGTACACCCTCTTTTAACGCCAGCCACCCAAATCCGCACATGTGAATTCCAGCCAACTAAACTCTCGTAGATCAACCGCAATTCCTTACGAAAGATAAAATCCTCTTGAGGAATATGAAGAGTGGACCGTGTATTTTGTTCTTGGGAATGTGCCATCCTATGTAACGTGGATTACCAGCAAAGAATAGAATACATTAAGATTTTATATGTCGAATGAGATGGGGAAAACGTGTCTGTGTTCTACGATGACAGCAGTGAGGCACGCGTACGCATGTTTATGCGATAATAAATTCACACGTACAATCCATGTGAGGATTACGCACTGAAACGCAGAATGCTGATGAGAATGTGACATTTCAACATGAGTTATTGGGCTATTCTGTTGACTTAAAAATAGACAGGGTAATATTTAATGCACTATTGTATGAAATAGAGCTTGGACAATGAGTTAATTATGCTGATTTATTAAGTCAACATAATTGACTACTTTTTTGTGGTCGATTACTCGGACTCCTTTAACAATGGCAGCTGCTTTCATATCCTGCCTCTTGAAAGCAGGAAACCTCGTTCTGAGGCGCGGACGAGCGTGATGACGGCTGACGCCGCCGATGATGTTGCCAACCTCCGCACGTCGCCTTCCGCTGTTTCACTCCCCGTGTCGGTGAGCTGAAGATACTGAAGAAGCTCCCCGCATGTGGAGCGCAATGTCGGACACCATCGTGCCCGAAGAGATAAAAAAAAACTCACCGCGGAACCGTACGGCAACAACCGCCAAAAGCCAACGCGGCGGCAGAGGACAACCGCACAAAGAATGCTGCAGACTCACACGGAGCGCACGACGATCCGGCAAACAAAGCGGGACGGGCAAACCCGGCAAAGGCAGGAAGCGTGCGTGAGCGCGCCAGGAGACACTCCCTCACCTGGCACACCCCGCTGATGCACATGTCGAGCGAGCCGGGGCGGCACCGGGTGCCGTCGAGCACCTTGGGCGCCAGCTCCACGACCAGCAGGGGCGAGCCCCGCGCGGCACACGTCAGGGCGCACTGGCCGCCCGGGGTCGCCGCCGGCGGCCACCCACTCGTGGGAGCGGCCCTGGTAGCGCACGTCGTTGTGAGCCGAGCACTGCTGGGCACGGAAGTCCCCGGATTCCGCGGGGCAATCCTGGGAGGGGATTTTTGCGCGCGCCCACCCCCCGCACGGCAAAACGTGAACACCTCTCCGGTTTCTTCTTTGGCGCGGCCGATGTGGACGCAGAGCAACGGCTAACAATTTTGGCATTCGGGCGGTCAAGCCAGACGTGGGGAGCAGCGGAGTGGTATCGCCGTGATGTCTCCTTCGTGCTTGTGGATCGGGGCATTGCGTCGTCTATTCTGGATGACCGCATTCGCACACTGGAGGGTTTTTAATTTTCCATTTGTGCAACAGTGACCGGTGACTTATCAAAGGGTCATACTCCTTTGTTGATCCTGGAGAGGTGATTGACTCAGTCAACCCTCGAGCAGGATTTTAAATGCTGACCTTTTGATTGTGATTTGAGCACTCTGCCACCCCATGTAATATTAAAATATAAATCATTGTATTCTGCCCAACATTGTACCTTTAAAGGCCTAATTGCAGCCACTACCCGATTAGCCTCTCCATGCCAAACCCTGTCCCACATCTGTACAGCCACGACAGTTCTGCTGCAATCGAACGGTGCCACAAAGCAGAGCTTGAAAGGGCACCATTTGAGGCGTGAGCGGACAACATCGAGACGTAATGTCCCCACACCTTACGCAAATCCGAAACACATCCACGTTCTTGAAAACTCACGTTGTTGCTGCACGACTTGTATCTTATATTCCGTCCTTCGCAATTTCTGCAATGCGGTGAAAGATGAAAAAAATTTATGAAACTGTAAAACCGTGGAAAGCGTGGAATAAGAATAATGACAAATGCAACTGCGTCTCGGACACCAAATGAAGGTATGGGCATGCGACTTTTGACATCTTCATCAGCCTCGCTCTGGAGTGCACATTCCTGCTTTGCGCGATCGAAGGACACTTAATTGTGATAGCCTCTGACAAAACACCCCTCCTTCGTGCGCTTCGTAACGTTGCTTCGTGTTTACTTGTACAAAAGAGTCCCTGGCATCGGAAGCGTGAAGTTCTCACAATAAAACGAGCCTCTCCCGTGGTATGTGTGCCTGGTGAGAAATTCTTAAGTCTGAAATGTACAGTTTTCGAGAGAGGAAAAAAAAACATCAGGAGGAACTGCAATAGAATGTTCCCTGAGACCAGCTTGCATTCTTGGGCTTATCACTTAAGTGACAGCTTTTCATATCGATGGACGTCAAACCTTACCCTGCTTGCACGCACGTTGCGTGACACATTATTAAGCCCGCTATGCCAAATATCGGTGCAGGAATGCAACAACTAATGTGCAGAAAATGTAGCTAATGTGCACACGCGCTCTGTAACTGACTTAAGAGCATGTTCGGTTCATTCAACATTCGTGTTGTGTTTAAAGTTATGTAATACCAGTATGTGCTGGTTAAAAAAAAAATGTCCTCGTGTGATTTTTATCGTTCCAACGCAGCAAATCATAGAGATAAAATAACGTATGCACTGTATGCTAGACTCCCGAAGGAAAAAAAAAAGCTGCAGTGGCAACAACTACCGTGAACAAAAATTTGGGTTTCATAACAGAATATCGACAAGATGAGCGCAGCAAGCGTGATTTAACAAAGTAGCGAGTCGAGCCAGGTTGCATAATTTCTCCCGCTACCTCTTGGGAATTTTCGATGAAGTTACCTAAGTTTGGCTGCTGGAGCCTTGTAATGTTTACAAGTGAATCGTAAATATTGTAAGACATCGTTTCGTGTGACTACAGGCAGTGTGCATTGACCCCAGAGTCCATACATGCAATGCCTGTAAAGGTACTGACCCCGCTGCATTATCTCGAACAAAGTAATCTTAATAGTAGCATTCGCATGCAGCACTAGATGCTCTATCGCACACACCACGATTACGAAACCTGTAGATTCGCATTTTTTTTACGGAACAATGGATAAATAATAATTTAATAGTTGTAATTAATTGATGAACTACACGTGCTAACGAATTGCATTTATTGAAGCAACAACGAGAGGGCAGGGACTTCCATGTGATATAACATTACATGTGTGGGGATAAGGAAGATGGAAACATGGCTGTGTATGAGTTCGGACCGAATATATATTCGCATCTGTCTGCAAGACAAACAAAAAAAAGTCACGGCATATGTGCTCGCACTGCATTAAATATGTGTATCCGCTTGTCTGTGCATTTACGCTTGTCTGTGCACGTCCACTTTTACGCGTGTCTCTATGTATGTATCTATGCTGAACTTCTTTCGCACCACATGCAGCCAACTGTGCTCATCAGAGGTGCGTGGGAAGGACAACAAACGAAACGCAACGAGCAGTTCTGGGGAAATTCGTTTTAAATTTAGATTCAGAATTGCACAGCTCCAGTGACTTCCTAATATAGGAAGGAAGAGCATTCCACATGGCCGCACAAGCGCAACTGAAAGCGCGCGATGCAGTGACCGTCTTTGTTAAATCGCTCGCCAAAAGCCACTGTGAGGACGCCTGGAGTTTGCGTGATGGTTTATGCTCCTTGATGAGATCAGCGTGGTATTGTGGTTCATTTGTGGCAAGCACTTTGTGTGTAATGAGTGCGACCTTGTAACGCTGCGTCCGTTCAGCAACCGGAAACCAATGTAGCAAGGCGAGCAACGGACGGACACGGTCGCATCTTGCAGTGCAAGTGTCGACTTTGTGTGTGCGTGCGTGCGTGTCCACCCGTACGTGAGTGTCCCCTCACGTGTGCTTGCGTGCGTGCGTGTCCCCTTGTGAAGAGAGAGCGGTGTTGGCCAGAGTCTCACCCTTTATCGAGGCAGCGCCGCAGAGAATACGAGGCTCCTCCACCACAGGTGCGGGAGCACTCGCTCCACGCTCCCCACGCATCCCAAGCAGAATTGCGCTCTTCTGACGACGTGGGGTGGATCTGCCAAAAGTCACGAAGGAAAATAAAGAGGAAAGAGAGAGATGGGGTTATTGAAATATTTATGTTTCTCTTTTCCGTACACGTTTACATTCACACCAATAAACATCAACAACACCGCGCCCACACGTTACGCACCGTCGTTTTTGACACCTGCACGGTATTGGCATATCGAGCCAAAATATGATATTACTTCATTTATTCAGAAATAATTTATCATCGATAATTGAGCTGAGGGAGTCGGGCGAGCAGAGTTAAATTGATTAGCTAACTGATTCAGCATTTGGTGCAATGCTTAGCACACTGGACTCATAACCCAGATATGGCAGTTTGAACTCCTGGCACGGCAGTTGATATAAATGTGCAGGTTTCTTACACCCCTCTGCCTCTGCCCACCCATCAACCGACGGTGGGGTAAAGTGTGGGTACACCCACCTCGTCTGAGAGGCCTGGCCCATGTGGAAGAGTAAAGCCAAAATGACACCCTCCGAAGGGCAGCCTCCCCTCGTGGAGGTTCTTCCGCGAGGCAGCTGCACGAGCAAGGAATTGCAGGGCGGCACCGTTACCGTTTTTTTTATCGTTGAAAACAGCGTGATCACCCTCACGTGTAAGGGTGGCTGCAACATTCCGGTGGTGTCAGGATCAAATGGGTCATACATTGTGAACAAGGACCCTGGAGAGGAAACCAGACTTGACCCGCGTCAGGGGATTCTCTTGTGCCAAAAATTTGTCACGTGCGTAAATGTGCACCGCGGTTACGGATAAACGATATTTCTCGTGGCTAACGCAATTTGGAAAGCAGCCAACGTTTTCTCGGAAAGGCAGTCACATCGTCAAAACCTCGACCTGTAGACCATTTTTTTCCTACCTTGCAACAACACTGTCAGGTCAAAAAATAATGCGAGAGAAATTTAATTTTAGACATTCATTCCGTGATATTTGTTTTTTGTAACGTGCACCATTTTCTCCATTACCGTATTTTTCAGAATCTTTAAGACATTTCCTCCCTCCCATCCACCCCCCATAGTTTTATCGGAATCTACAAGACTCCCCACGCCCATATAGTTTTAGAGTAACAGTTTGTGGTGCAATCTTACTCTCCATTAGGTGTGCCTCGTGTGGCTAGCTTTGCATAACTTTATTTACAGTGGGTAACAGGTTTGCGATGCATCTGATTTTCTGAAGTGTCTTATAATCCACAGAAACTCGTAAGAGCCATTGTTGTTGGGGTATAAAAAACGGATAAAAACAATTAATTTATTGTTTCATTGTCAAGTAACCAAACAATGATGCTCATTTCAAATTGAAGCATCACATAAATGCAAGCTCATGAGCCAGTTTACCAGTTAGAATGCAAATTGCGTGCACACAATCTTGAAATTCAGTCAAATCGTATTTCATTAACTAAACCCCTTTTCTGTTCATAATTATAATCATGAATAGAGATGAATATATCTAAAGCTGAACAAATTGGTTTTATTTGCCTATGTTTTCTATATATACGTCTAAAAATATTTGCACATAAACCTTCAAGTGGAAGCTTTTAAGCGAAAGCACATTTTTTACCTGTTGCGTAACTGTAAAACTGATCTCATTATAAAAAGGAGCGATTGTGGGAATCCATAAGCGGCTTAATCGTTAGGGTTACTGTATGCTAATCAGGAGAACCAGACGAGAGCAAACAGCAAGACATGCCTTCCCTGATCTACATCCAAGATATATTACACACGAAGGTGTTTAGATTTAATTTCAGTGAGCACTTCAGGGCAAGATTAATGTTCATATTCTTGGAATGCAAGAGTAAACTGCATTCGTTATGGATGTAAAAAGATATTTCAGAAACAACCTTTTCCGTTGAAAATCTTTTTTTTATCAGCAATGCGCCAAGACTGCATTTGAAATACATATCTTTGGATTGTAACAAACATGACAATGATTACAATGTTACGTTTATAACAATGTTTATAACAAACATAACAACTTGACGTGTTTTCCCCAACTACCATAACGCTCCGCGAGTTTAAATAGTTTTATACGATTATCTAAAGAGCAAGGTGATGTGACTTTATTGTTTTCGGGTTATTGATGTCTAACGTTTCACTCTCCGCGTGATGGAAGCTTCTTCAGGAACTTAATTGTGAATCCCGATGATGCTCCCAGCAGCACACGGAGCGAAGCGGCAGGCATTGGAGAGCGTCAACAAAATACATCTTTCACAAACGAACCCTAAACCAAGTTATTTAACTGTCAGGGAATCTCAAGATCCAGTGCCATCGTCGCTATGTGGGTCTACTCAAGCCAAACACAACTCGCGGATTTTAAAAAAAAGTCTACTCCTTGTTCAAACACGAGTACACCGCAGCCTTTCCACGTTAAACCCACATTTGAAGTTCATGTTTAACGCAGTATATTGTTTTATCTAATTTGTAAAAAAAAAAGGATTGGTGGAGAATGTTCAAACCAGTTCTGGAGTAAAACATGAACTACATGTTGATAGAATAAATGTAATAAGTGCCAGTTTTCAAACCAACAAAATGTAATCGTTAGCCGATTTCCTGCATTGAAAGAGGAATTACTTGATCATGCATGCGATGCTTTCATTGAGAGGGTTTGCGCCGGGGGGGGGCGGTGGAGAGGAAAGAGGAGCACTGTCGACTTGACACCATTCATGCGCAAAATGCTCCGCGTTCCCTATGGAGACAACACCGCCTGGCAAAGACTCCGTTTGCTCACAATTAGAGCGTATGTGAACAAGGCCATTAAATATTTCGCCCCCACATTCTCTGGCAATGTGGCGTCTAAAGACAAATATCCCGCCCTCACCGCCGTGTACCCATGCAGTCGATTTGGCAAGTACCGTGAGCCAGCGCCGATGAAGACGACCGGCATGGTTACACGGTGGGGTATTGCGCCCAGCACCACGCCCGGCCGCCGTTTTTTCCCCAATGCCCATCACAACCAAGTGCTCATTTGGGGAGGCCCACAAAAAAAACACCGCTTTAGATATTGTTGGTTCTTTCGGTAAAGTCACGTGGAAGGGAAATAATACAATAATAAAAATAAAACATAATAAAATAATTTTCACGACGTTTCGGCCACAACGCAAGCAGCCGTCCTCAGGTGAAGAAACAGAGCCGTCGGAAAGACAGCGTCCTATTAGGAAAGACAGCGTCCTAATGTTGTCTTTCCTAATGTTGTCTTTCCGACAGCTCTGTTTCTTCACCTGTGGACGGCTGCTTGCGTTGTGGCCGAAACATCGTGAGAATTTTATTCTATTATGTTTTGATTTTTATTATTTTATTTTTTCCCTTCTACGTGACTTTACCAAAAAAACCAACAATATGAATCCCTGCAGTCACGAAAGCTTTAAATCGAAATTTAACCGCTTTAGATATTTGCAACCGATTTTGGTCGTGACTGCGACTCCAATGCGCTCTGCTCCATAATTCTCGAGCAGAGAAAACTGGCATTGATAGCTGGCAATGGTATTACATCACATAAAAGAACCATATTTTAGGTACAATATGTGTTTTTTGTACACTTATGGCAGCTCTACCGCAATGATTCAGTGCCAGAAATATTTGGCAGAGTTGCTAGCCATGTGTGAAAGATTCCACTTTTCTAACTCACTTCATTTTTTTTTAAGTAACATCAAACCAAGATCACATGGACTTGGAGTTTTTTTTTAAGATAAGACAAAAAGGGAAATCAATTTCCACGAGTGGCAGCCAGATGGAAGAAAATGGAAGAAAAGAAAATCAAGAACAGGTTGAAGCTACTTTCCATAATTGGATGGAAAAATACTTCGTGGAATTCACATTTTATATATATTTTTTTCAAACACCGATACCATATGTGAGAGAGAAACACACGCATTTCTACAATGGTAAATATTCTCAACAGAGTACATTAATTGTATTCTTAAGATAAGCATGTACTACATGAGAGAAAAACATACAACGTTTAAAATGTTAACGCCACATGCTTCCTTGAGTTTTGGGGATGATCGTACAGCGCCGACAGAAATAACTATATTTTAAAAAAATTCTACAGTATCGATTTAAAGCTTTCGTGACTGCAGGGATTCATCTTCTTGGTTCTTTTGGTAAAGTCACGTAGAAGGGAAATAATAAAATAATAAAAATAAAACATAATAAAATAATTCTCACGACGTTTCGGCCACAACGCAAGCTTTCAGACGCTGTCTTTCCGACAGACCTGTTCTTCACCTGAAGACGGCTGCTTGCGTTGTGGCCGAAACGTCGTGAGAATTATTTTATTATGTTTTATTTTTATTATTTTATGATTTCCCTTCTACGTGACTTTACCGAAAGAACCAAGAAGAATTCTACAGTAGTTAAAATTGCCACAAGAAGGGTAAAATCATGTCTTTTTTTTACCTATTCCATACCTACCAAGCCAGTAACTCACATCCCTTAGTTTTCCACGACAAACAAAACGTGGTATCAATTTAGGTGTCAGTCTGAAGTCAGTGACCTTAACATTGTACAGGCCTAATAACAGTATTTTTCTAGATACAGCAAGCTGGGGGAAATTCATGTTTGCTCGTGAGTTAGCTGCATGGTATTACCTTCTTATTCACGAGGCATACATCTCGGAGATGTTCGTGAATATCATATTTCACGAATAATGATATTGGCCTAAGAAAACCCCATCTTTTTAATGATTTGCCTTACATAAATACGTAAATAATAAATCTCATCACTTTCTCTCTCATCACTGTATCTCATCACATTATCTCTCTTCACTTTATCCCATCACTCTCGTGCATCACATTCTCTCACATCCCTTTATCTCATCACTTGATCTCTCATCACTTTATCTTTCATCACATTATCTCATCGCTTTATCTCATCACTTCATTTCTTTCTTCTCTCTCTCTCTCTTGATGCAGTCGGGTAGAGTTCCAGGCGCAATTTGTGGATGGACAAAATCGCGGATAAAGAGTTGCGTGAATAACGAGGGAATACTTTTGAGCAACCTTCCACTCCACCCGCATAGCTTACGTTGCATAAGCACATTCCCATCCACTCGAATGTCGAGTGGGTGATTTCCTCGTACAGTTTGTTAGTTCTTGGCCATCCCAAATCAAAACAAGGGATTTGCCTAGTTTATCCACGAATGCTCCTGGATCACAAAGAGCATAGTTAAAACATTTATAAAAATAAAGGATAACACATCCATTAACTACAAGCATCTGAGACCGCCATCATCATTTCGACGGGCAGCTGATAATAGTAGTAGGATTAACCTTACACGGCCATCATCCAGCCGTGGAATGACCATGACGGATAATGTTGATGCTTTACATAAGCATGCATGTGACCACACTAAATAGTGTAACGTAGAATTGTGCAAGAAATGGACTGTAGTATTCACTTACAAAATTTATAGTTTAAAGGTGACTAAAAGGATGAGGAAAGCACGCAATAGAATATAAACTGGCCAAACATCTCAAAACAGGACCATCTTGACAAAATATTGAGACTCAGTGAAGCTTTCCTGGAAAAATAACGGACTTTAAAAGTCCTTTATTTTTGAAAGATGTAAGAAATAAACCGGCATTACAATTGTTACGTTGGTTTGAAATTAAATGTTAACTTGATCAAATATTTTTCTTTTGAGTATTATTACACTTGTTTTACCCAGGAAAGCCTCACTGAGACTCAACACTTTTTTTCAGGAGGGTCCTGCCAAGTGTTCAGAGGAAGCTGCCGTGTGACTATGGGTAATCCCAATAGAGTAAATATGTCGGTAACTTTTGCAGCATTTGGATGTTTAGCTATGGGAGGAAACTGGAGAACCCAAAGGAAACCCGTGCGAAACACAGAAATATACACCCGAGTTGGGAGTCGAACCCAGGCCCTTCTTGCTTTGAGTGTTACAACTGCGCAGCCCTGCCGTCCCCACATACCAAAAACATCGGCAGTATGCGATCTGGAAAATAGACAAACTTGACAAAAAATAATGAACCGGCAAAACCAAGGGGGGGGGGGGGTGCTGTACGGACATTAAGGCTGCCCCCCCCCCACACACATTTTCTATATCTGCAATGTCATTAAAAATTAAATTTACTGCATTAGTCTCACTCTAAGGTGTTCAGTTATAAAGTCAGATCGCTAAACTTGCAGTCCACAGACTCCTCAAAGAAACCGATTCGGTTTCACGTTGCACACGTTTTAGTACGAGGCTTGCAACCTCTCCTGTTTTATCCCAGGATATCCTCTTGCTGAGGTAAGCTGCTGCTGCTGCTGTGTCCTGGGAAATCTGTAAGTCTTCCCGGCACATTAAAATTCCCGGTTTTTGTCGATTACGTAATTACACACCACTCAAGACAATGCACCTACACGAACGTCTTGCCTCCCGCAGTGTTGTGAGATGTTCTTATTCCCCTGATATGTCCCAGCATTTTTGTTCCTAAAAGGTGGAAAACCCAAATTTAGTAACACACGTGGTAATGTCATTGGCCTGTTTTTTTTGCCTGGGTATGCAAAGTTCTTTATATATATACACCTATACATGTAAAATAGACAACATGTAAAAATACTTAAGTAACAACATTCTGAAATATTTTATCCAATCATTTGCCTGCAGCATATATATATCCACTTTTCAGAATTAAAGGCCACAAAAGAACACTTCCATTTGTTGCAATTGAATTCAGTGCATTTACAAGATGCCTGCAGCGGTACTTATTTGATAAGACCAATGTCGACTTTATCTGTACAAAGAAATGTATTTTCCTTTTTTTTTGGCTGTTCCTAGAATTCATACAATTCAGAGCAAATCCCTGAGGCTCAAAGTGCTCACATAACACACATACAGGAGGGGGGGGACACGCCGTGGAAGATAAAATGCAACAGCAATAACATGAATTTAACGTTAAAAGACATTGCATCTCTCTCCCGTAGCAGACACGACAACGCAATAGCATCGTGCACTTTGTGCAAGGAGCAGTGTGCCTAAGTATGTAGCTCAATGCGTTATCGACCCAGCGACCCAAGTTTGATTACCGACCACAGCTAACATTAGCGGTGAATAACATTTGAACCGATGGGTGGGACAACTCTTTTACCAAGCTGCACTGACCAACAAAGTGAATTATGATTTTTTTTTTAACCCCATGACCATCACGCTGTTGGAAGGCATTCGTCCAGCATTGGATTTGACAAAGGGCCGTGCGTTGCACTTCAGAGTGCGCATAATGCACGGCGAGTGTAAATCCCGGCATGTGTGTGCACCGCAGCAGCATGTATGAAGACATACACACAGTGTGCACTGTATGTAGGTGGCGGTTGAATAACTTTGTGTCTCAACAGTTCACATCTCACCTCTGGCCAGTGCTGCTGCAATGCATTATGAAAGTGTGCCTTGTACGGCAAAAGTAGACGTTAAAGACCCTGTGGCATCATTTAAAAATAAAAAATAAGGCCGTTTTGTGAAGTGTTGTGGCCCAAATTATAAAATTGCTTGGCAATTACTGCACTAAAATTACAGAAAATTAAAAACAGTTCCTTCCTTGTATGCTTGCCAGAGTCGTAATCCTGCGCTTAGCTAAGAGGATTCCAGCGAAATCTGTGCAATGCGACATTTCGCCGTGTACTGTAGTATATGTGCACATAACACTGTATCGGTATAAACAAGGACACCAACAATGAGTCGATGGGCGGCAGGTCGTTGTGTGGTGGGGTGGAGTGTGTGTGTATTCCCTCCCGTGGAAGAGTAGGCCGAAATCCTCTATTAGAGGGGCTCTCTGGAGCTGCCCCGAATGGAGACCCTTCCTCCAGCAGAGGCATGAGCTGGTAATTGCAGGGCTGCACCTTCACCTTCACCCATAGTATTCTTAAACTGTAAAGTTTGCAGAGGCCTGTATAATAGGAAGATTGTCCACAAATTACGTTTATATGGAGTGCCAGTGTATATTACTTCATTTACTTATCTATAAAATAAAATAATTCATTAAAGACCATGATGAAGAATGCATTAGTGGAGTACTTTCGCCCACATCTTTACAAATTGGCTAGATCGCTCTGTCTGGCTTGCCACGTTTGTTTCTGTTAATGCCAGAAATAAAATTGAAGCAATGAATGCTACGTTATGTTTTTAATGTTGTGTTTTTTATATCTTTGTTTACACTTTGTAAAACCGTTAACTTGGTTATGGTAAATGTAAAAGATAAAAAAAACGTGACTCGATAAGAATTTAGAATGGGGGGCTTGATCTTTCAGCAAGGCGGGGGGGGGGGGGGCTCTGGACCCCTCCAGCCCCCACCCCGTACACGAAGGGGCTTCTTAGTGTCGGGGGTAAAAAAAATCGTCATAGCTAATAATATTCCACCGAAAGACCAAAAGATTCCTCCCGTATAAATGAATATTCTGATTCTGATAGTCTGATATGTCACGTATATTTTCTGTTGAAAATTTATAAAATAGCACATTGTATTGGTGAGGCACACAAAGGCAACGCGTCTCCTTGTTGTAACATCTCTGTCGGTGGGCTTGGGCCCAGTGGTGGTCATTCCTAAATCTTACAGTAAGTGGGTAAGCAATAGCCTCTCCACAAGACTTCCTGCAAGATAGGCTTCCACCAGGATTTGAACTCATTTTACCACACGTGCCAACTGGCCAGATAATTTCAAAGTTTAATTCTATGATAAATTAAGCATTATATGTATATACAGTAAAACGTTGGATTGCGAGCATAATTCGTTCCGGAAACGTGTTTGTAATCCAAAGCACTCGTATATCAAAGCACTCGTATATCGGTTGGGATCACGTGACGCTCGGCAGACAAAGCGTATACACGTACTACTCGTATTGCAAGACCTCGCTCGTTTATCAAATTAATATTTACTTAAAAAAATTGCTCGTCTTGCAAAACACTCGCAGACCAAGTTACTCGCAATCCAAGGTTTTACTGTATATCCTTATTTGTTTGCATCTTGTTTCTTTTGTGCAGTAACAATGGGGATGATGCAATGGAGTAATGGGACAGCACATTGGAATTGCGATCCAGAGGGTCGCCAGTTTGGTTTCCTGGCATGGAAACTGAAGCAATAGTGCAAGTTTCTAAAATCACCCCCCCCCCCCCCCCACATTCTGTTCAATGCAGCAGTATAAACAAGTACAGCACATAATAGAGGTTTTTGGGTTAGATCGCGTAAATATATAAATGTGTCGTTAAACCCACCACCACCCAACACAGCCAACTAGTAAGGGTTGTCACGTAAACAGAACGTGCCAATTCGTCACGAGTACAGCACACCGGTGTGTTGGAAAGCCAAGCCACGACATTTACAAATGTTGTCGGGTGATGGCGGGTTTTAACGACACATTTATATATTTACACGATATAACCCAAAAACCTCTATTATGGATTATATTGGTCACGAAGGCCTACGTCTTCTTGGTTCTTTCGGTAAAGTCACGTAGAAGGGAAATAATAAAATAATAAAAATAAAACATAATAAAATAATTCTCACGACGTTTCGGCCACAACGCTGTCTCTCCGACAGACCTGGTCTTCACCTGAGGACGGCTGCTTGCGTTGTGGCCGAAACGTCGTGAGAATTATTTTACTATGTTTAATTTTCATAATTGTATTATTTCCCTTCTACGTGACTTTACCGAAAGAACCAAGAAGATGAATCCCTGCAGTCACGAAAGCTTTAAATCGAAATTTGAAGACCTACGTGTTAAAGTACACCACATTTAGTAGATCGGCAGGTCACGTTTGGTGGGGGGGTGGGGGGGAAGTGTGGGTACTCTAACGTCTTTCAAGACATCTGACCAGCGTGATGGGGTAGACCAACAGATCTCTGATAGGCGGCTCTCTAGAGCTTCCTCTAGTGGAGGCCCTCCTGCCAGCAGTGGTGTGAGCGAGACATTGCAGAGCTGCACATCTCCCTTGGCAGGGCACACCAATTCTCACGTTGCATCGAGCGTTACAAGTAGCAATGCCGAGAGATGCCCCGTGACAGGTCGCATAAAACACCGTTCAGCGACACAGCTTTAAGCAACAAGCCAAGGGAACATTCCACTTAAGGTGTTTCTTTTCACGCGACCCGGCCAGAAGTGCAGGTTGCATGAAGGCCATTGTTTAATTCGTGCGATTGAATCTCTTTGTGGAAAGGTCTGAAATTTTTTCACCCAAGCTCGAGGGGTCAGCGACGCGAGAAGGTGGAGGGGGTCAGCCCGCGTGTCTGAATCAGATTCTAAAGCCTCTGTAGGTTGTTCAGCTTTGAGCTTGTAAAGGATACCACAGAAAGTACTGCTTAAACATGCGTCACACTCGGCTGAAAATGAAAGCTGCATGCGCACGCCATGTTTTTATGTGAAGCGAAAAATAATTCGACGTTACACGATAACTTCGCATGTTCGGAATGGATTTGCGCAATAGATTAAACATCTGCTCAGCGTCTCTGATCTTCGAAGACTGTTTTTAGCTTGGGCAAAACTCTGAAAGTAATGAATTAAAAAAAACGAAATCCAACAGTACAGCAAATTACGACCAGCATGCGAGCTGAGAGCAATGTATAAACAGTGTGTGCAAACTGCTTCCAAAGGCAGACTTATTTTTACGCGAAAAACAGCGTCACTCAGCATCCCCACTGGTATTTTTGTAGTGCGTGACATGTGGCCCTTATCTAATCAAGTCACCATCCTATCATTTATACAACCTTAGGAGCCCAACAATAAAAATAAACTGCGGCACGCCCAGACAAAAATGTATCCTCTCTTTCTTCACATTCCAAGGCCGCACATGCACATGCACACACACGCGGCTCATTACGGCCAAGAAAAACAGATCACAAATAAGTGGCCCACTTTGGACGAGAGCATAGACCCTTTTTAGAACTGGTTTGGACAACCGAACGAGCGACTTCAGAATCAGAATCTTGATTTTTCCCGGGGAAATCTGATGAGCTATGAAGCTCTTTCGCCACAGATGGTCAGCATTGCAAAGAACACTGCGGATTTTCTCGGCACGTCCTAATTTGTGTTCCCATTAAACGAAGCGCGTCTTATTGACGCATTAATACACTGTGTGTGTATTTACACATTCAAAATTGCTGCCTTGTAGATCAGTTAACCCCCCGCACCCCCGCCAGTTTGGAAACTGTCAACATAATGTTTGACGTGTAGTGTAAAAGCATTAAAGAACACGGGAAAAACCAGTTTTTTTCATCTTTGGCACATGCGTCAGCAAGATAGACAAATACACAGCAATGCATACTGTTGTGCACAACGAAGTAAACAGATCATTCTGCTAAGGTAAAACTGTCAACGTCTGCCGAAACGATGCATGGGGAGCCAGCTGCCTTTTCAAAATGTGTAAAAAAAAATGTGCCCATCGTAATTCACGTATCCAAATTTCTCAGCGGATTTCCAACTCAATCAAAGCTGTGTCAATCATTCGTCAGTACAAATGCCTTTCAGCAATCGGCTTTGCGTGACACCACGAGACCTGCAGCTCAGAGAGGCCCAAACGCAGCACTGCTCATGGGGCTGTCATCATTTTGCCACCTTTGACGTAGAAGCTGAACAGTTCATATTCTGCTGCGTACGAGTTTCTGGATGCAGATTATGCATTTTCCCTGTTCTTTTCTTGTTTTGTTAGCACAAAATAAAGGTGGTTATTTTATATTTGTAAAATAGTTTATTTGTTTGTAAAATATGGCTTGTTTTCTAGTCACGCAGCGTTCTGAATGCACTATTATTGTCATGAACTAAGTAGCACTGTATATGAAACACATCATTGATTGGAAACATCATGTGCGAAGGGAGCGGTATGGTGCAATGTTCAAACAAGTGGCTTATCACGTGGAAATGTATTGCAGCCAAATACTCTCAGCGCATGTTTCTAAATGTGGAATGAAAAACCGGAGGACCCAGGATAAAAATCCACACCACCACGGGGAGACCATGCAAACTCAAATATACAGGTGTCAGGATCGGGATCGAACCCACGACCTCCTGCGTACGAAGTGAAAAAGATAATGCCTCACCACCCTGACGACTTTACAATGGTTTACTATGTGGTCCATAACTGAAAGGCATGCAGAGCCCTTAATGCAGCAGTGGATTGCTAAATGGCTGCAAGTTGTTATATAATGTATTTTATACTATTTGGTAGTCAGCCAAAATTTCTAAGTGCCAGTTTTCTTTGGCTCCCGCTCCATTTTAAGCGTATACTGTTAAAGAACCCAAATCTGTCAAGCATTATGCTTTTGTAAAAATAAAATATAGATTGATAACAGAAACAAACCAATATAGTTGTATGAATAACATTGATTTGTTATTTTTCACATGTATATATTACAATTGTGCTGCTGACATTACAGAACGAGCAGAATAAAAATCCATTTGGAACTCTTAAAGCTAGCAGGGCACCTCTCCGTTACGGGAGGACAGCCATGGGAAATGAACGTCGCAGAACTACCTCTTAAGATCTGTTTTACCAGTGGCAAAATATAGTAGTAGGTTTTTACCCTTTTAAACTGGTACAAAACTGACACCTTTATTCAAGGCATCATGTACCAGTTTAAAAGGGTAAAAACCTACTACTATACCTCTGAAGACTTCATTTAACCGCACGAGCTCAACGTCAAAAGGTCACCGTGGGCAAGGCCGTTGATGCCACCGTCCCTCATGGCCAACGCTCTCCCACCCTCTGCCAAATCCCGCAGCAGCCGCACGGTCACCGCGCGCCCTTACAAAATCTTCCCTCGCAGTATTCCAACGTCTGGTCTTAGGTCTTCCCCTCGGTCGCCGCTCTCACGGTGACTATGCCAATCCCTGTCTCTGTAACTGACTCTCCCCTCCCTCGTCCTGCACGCGGTCCCACCCACGCTCGGGGCACATATTTTACGCGTTCTGAAGAGTGTGTGTTCTTTGCGTGTCAATATAACACCAATTTTTTTCTCATAGCTAGAATTTGCCAAATTAGGTTAAACACCAAGCAAAGTATGATGGGTTGTTTTTGGACGATCGTTGGTCGGCCAGGCTGAGACTGTCAACTTGTTAGATGTGTGAACTCGTTTTAATCATGGGTAATTGCCTGGATTCAAACCAACGAACTCAGCAGCGGCAGCTCAGTGCCCTGACCCCTCAGCCACATGGCCACATTCCATTGATATGTTATTGATATGTTATTGAATTGAAAGGCAGACAGTGCAATTCGATATTATGATGATGACTATTATTATTTTCCATATTTAACAGGTTCAATAATGACATCTCAGGATCATAGCAGGTGGTTGCAGCTTGGAGAGGCCTTCATCTAACAGTGGTTTGACCATAGCTGATAATGATGATAAACAGCTATAAATAATACGATATATCACATTTGCAATCGGATATATTTCATTGCGTTTGTTGCACGCCGTACTGTTCATCCTAATAGAAAAATATGTCACTTTCAGAGTTGCGGTTACCACAAGCCCATAACAAAGCCAAAGTGTAGAATGTAACAACTCTACGGAACCTCTGGATGAGACAGATTTCTAATTAACCATGAGAAGGCTTCATTTACATGTCTAGATGAGCACACAGAGGCCTTGAATCGCACAGCCAACATCAACAGGGAGAGAAAAACACAGGCTGTCACCGCCCAGTGATTTTTCCAAGAGCTGCCAAGAAACTGCAAAATTCGAGGCTGTGTGATGCACAAACAAGCACGCCGGCTCCGTACACGTTTAGTCGAAGTTGAGCGGTGGAAACTTCTAGTTGAACATAATGATGCGTCGGTATGAAAAAATAAATTCTCAGCGTTCTAGTAAACAGATAAATCGGAATTACAAGTACGGCGGTGAGTACCTTTGAAGCTAAACTTGTAAACGTTAACATTTAGGCACTTAAAAAAAATCCGTGTACAGGGACATTAGGCGAGCAAGTCACCATGATTAAGAGTAGCGTATTCAACATTTTCCTTGGGGCAGTTTTCCTAGAGAATGCACAGCTCCCCTATAAATAGAGGGGGCTGTGTCTCGGCGCACAAGAGAGAGCAGAAGGGGTTCCAAGTCCTGCATTGCGACTGCACAAAGTGGAACAACACAGCGCTGTGAACAAAATAGCCCGAGCCTACACGTCCGATTATATAGCAGAGCTGACATGAATGGACATAGGCAGGAATTCATTTGGACTGCGTGCGTGGACCAGAGACCGGCCGCGGACACCCACTCCGATCGCTCTGCGGGCCCCCCATTCCAATCCCAGATCAACCTCAAGGTCACACCCATCGTCTTCAAGATCCCCCGTTGCATTCACTCCCTGCCTAACTCTCTCTCCTCATATCACTCGACTCCCATCCACTTTCCGGCGAAGCCTCCCCCCCCCCCCACCCATGAAGAGGTCACTTATGCTTCTCTCCTGTCCCACAGGTCTGCCCCCTGTTCAAGCCCAAGCTGAACGCCTTCCTTGCATCCTCTACCTATGACCCACTCTCTCCAAGGGCTAAATTAACGCAAGGGGCTTCAGGGACCACGGCCCAGGGCCTTGGATATTTAGAGAACCTCAAATTGTATATATATGTACATATCCTGTTTTGTAATTATTGAAACACAATAACGAAGCACTATTATACAGCCAAAATAGAATTTAGTCATTTAAGCCATGGCATATTGGCGGCAATATAAATATGGTGCCAAAATAAAAAATATGTTTTCTTTGCGTTTATTTTTACTTTGAATTAGCTTTACAATCACATTTTAAAACTATTACTGTAAAAAACTAAGGCGAGTAAGAACGGAGTGATTGGCATTAGGTATGGGCGGTGCTGGAAAGAACCGAATGTACAAAAAGGAACCCCCCCCACCCGTCCAAATCTACAACATCCCCAAGCCCTCATCAAACTTAATCCAGCGCTGCCACTATGCACAAAACATGCCCACTCCTTCTGGACAGCGTCTTGAGATGCGGTCGCGGTTTATACGTGCCGTAAATCCACGCCGCGGTGTACCTGCTGCGTCCTTACCTGCTCCCCCTCGTTCCTGTAGGTGAGGAGCGGTTCCCCGACACTCTCATCCACCAGGGGCTCCTTACGGCTCAGGGAGAACTCTGGCAGGAACACGGCGCTCCTGCCCTGCTCTCCACGCACCTGCAGAGACAACCGCACAGTGACGCACGTCTGGTGATGAACATCGCGCTCCGTGTTCAAGAACTTTGTCCGTAACTGGCAAACGTTCTCGCACGCAATTGTTGCGATGCACATTACAGTGCTGTTATGTCCTGGATAACCGTGTCACCCCCCCCCACACACCTATTGACCATCGAGCATCAACCAGCATGGTCAAGTATGCTAGATGCGCTGGATAGAAAGCTCTCCGATGTGTTTTCGGGTGATACCGCAAGCTTTTTGGCGCAATGTTCGACGTCTTCATCCACGTCCTTAGGAGGCGCTTCGGTTACCGAATTCAGTTGCTGCGGAAGCGCCCGGCATTTTTCAGCACACACGTCGGACATTGTGCTGACCAGCACGTGGAACAAGCCGTACCCTCACGACCAACGAGACAGGTGGGAGACCTTCGACCAGCAGTAGATTGGTGTGTGGCTGTAAATTATCACAACAATTGCACTGTTCACACAAGGCATTTGACGATCTGACGATTCATCGATTATAATACATTTTTCGAACTCAAAATGCAAGGATTTAACTGTGCACGTATGGGCATGATTAACGCCATATGCAAAGCATGATGTTACACATAGTCTAGTGGAGTTGACAAAACTGTGCAAACGAGACTAAAGAGAAAACAATCTAAACAAGACGCATGAGACTACAAATAAACAAAAACAAAAATAATTCCCATTGCTGAACGAACTTGTTACCCCAAATCCTGATAATTCCTCGAGTTTCTGCCAGGTGAAGCGTTACCTTACACACGTGTGCAGCATTTGCACAGCAATCATTCTGGTCAAATAATTATACTGTATTGTGAATAAAAACAGTTTGAGTATCAATAAACTCCCATTGCAAGACCAATCTTTAATTATTATAATATTTAAATCATCACCTTCCAATGCATTTACGGAAATCCAAAGAGGTAACAAAAAAAATGTGTTCAATCCCCACGACAATTCAGCCCATCCCCACTTTCACGGTGGGCTTTTCGCACACGCACAAAGCAGCGTGGAGAAACGTGATCATTAAATCAATCATCTAATGGAACGCCTTTGTGCAGCTCTGCTCAAGGACCCCTGTCTGGGCACGGGGAAACATAATGACCGGCATAAAAGCCACTCAGAGCTCAGCGGGCGGGAAGGATTGGGGAGGGAAGTGTGGAATGATGCGCTGTGTGGGCAGGAATGTTCAACTTGGGACATTAATCGCAAGCTCGTTACGAGGAGAGCATTCGCGATCGTCTGTTTGGGAGATGGACGCCGCGTTTTATTGATACTTCAGAAAACATCATTATTATTATTTCTAGATTTGAAGCTTTCGTGACTGCAAGGATTCATATTCTTAGGTTTTTTCGGTAAAGTCACGTAGGTAAAAAAATTAAAATTAATAAAAGTAAAATAAAAAATAAAATAAAAATCACGACGTTTCGGAGGCAGCACAAGCTTCCGTCTTCAGGTGGAACAGTCACAGCACGATAGCTGTGTTGTGTTAATTATGATTCACTTGATACAGCTATCGTGCTGTGACTGTTCCACCTAAAGACGGAAGCTTGTGTTGCCTCCGAAACGTCGTGATTTTTATTTTATTTTTATTTTACTTTTATTAATTTTAATTTTTTACCTACGTGACTTTACCGAAAAAACCTAAGAATATTATTATTATTGAGGGAAGTCATGCTGGCGTGTGGTTTGGCATCAGCGTATGTGCCGATCGCAGAAGCTCTCTGGTTATGCCCTTCGCAGTGGTGGTGCTAGCCCATCGCTTGGGGCACCCCAAGGAGGAATTCTCTTTTTTTGGGGGTTGCCACCCTTTCAATTGCTAAATTCCGAGGTGAGACGACATGGGATGAGACGGACGACAGACGTAGATGTGGTGAGATAAGCGAACTGTAGACACAGATAGAGGTGTAGTGGCATGTGAGAAGGGAGACGCAGATGGGACTCAAATGCAGTGAAATGAGAGATGCAGACGCGAGATATGGATGTGCAGTAGTGATAATGTGAGAAATGTAGACACAAATAGAGGGGGAGTTGGGTGAGTGAAGAGAGAAGCGGACAAGGTAGAGATGAGATATGAATTGGCGGTTATAATAATTACTGTGTTATGTTAATTATGATTTACTTGTTAGCCATTTAGTTTAACACGTAGGTTTTCGCGACCAATATCATCCATAATGTCATTTTTTTGGTTAGATCTCGTAAATATATAAATGTGTCATTAAACCCGCCACCACCCGACACGGCCAATTTGTAAGGTTTGCCACGTCAATAGAACATGGCAATTCGCTACTAGTACAGCACACAGGTATGTTGGATAGCAAATCCACAACATTTACAATCTGAGTACGACGTTTCACCAGTAATTACAACCAGCTTCATCAGGCCACAGCCAGATTCGTGGAGATATCCTCCTGTTTCGTTCCTTAAACCGTTTAGTTTAATGAATTCAGGGGCCCCTTTTACTACTTGGGGCCCCAAGCCTTTGCTTAGTTGGCTTATTCCGAGCGCCAGTCACTATGTATCCATTTACAAGAAAAGCAATGTAATGATTCGTAAATGCATTTTGAATGCCAGTAATGTTTTACAGCCCTCTTTTTTCATTGCACTGATAGACGAAAGCCTCCCAACGGGCAGTTGGGGGAGCTTGTTTCATCATACTTCACCAGGGAGGGCCTCGGAACTGGTGCGGATGTCACTCACTACTGATATAAGCCATGACTGGGAACTGACCTTAGGTTGCAGGGTTCATAGTGCATTTTCATTATTGTACCCTAAATAGTGCTGGGGTGGAGTGGTGGTGCAGTGGTTATCAGGCTGCGCTCTGAACCTCGTGACCCATGGCTAACAGCAGGGCCGAGTGTTATCTCAACTGATCCTGGAAAAACCCCTTCGGCAGCCCACACTAACCAGTGTGGTCAAATATGGTCAGACCACCCTCACGTTGGGAGGCCTTCATCCAGCGGTGGAATGAGCAGAGGAAGGAAGATTATGACTTGTATGGTACTCATATCTCGTGCTGTCTAGGATATGTTTTTTGTCATCTGTAACTTCATACGTAGATATTCATAAGAATGTCCCCATTGTGCGAGTGTGAGCATAAATATAGTAAACTACTCAAGCAGAAAGCCTTCTGCTCACAGAATGCACCGCGCAAGTTGTCCTTGCTTTGTATAGAAAAATAACGAGGAAACATTTACACACTTGTGATTCTACACAGTAGCAAATGACATTTGATACGTTCCCCAATGCAATGTTACTTTTTTGGAATTGTCATGTAATCTTTAACAAAGGCTGAGTGCCCTATTTACTCCTCTCACCGTGGTTATGTGGTGGGCCCAATATAACAAATTCTATTATCTGCAGGTTATCCGTGGGATGGAGGGGGATCACGGATAATTGGAAGCTATTTCACAATGAACTATTGGGGAACATGGCGGGTAATTTCAGATCATTGGAAGCACAGAGTTGCTGACAGCGGTTGTTCTTGCGGACCATACAGCTCTCACAGATAATAGGATTTGCGAGTAATAAGGTAACGTATAAGAGGAGTTCTCCTGTATTCATATTATTGCAAGCGGAAACATTCAACTTGAGCATCACCCATTGCCCGTTTGAGCGGACAGACATCGATGTCACCTTTTAATATGTACCTTGGATACTTGCTGTCAGTTTTAAATAATTTCTCGACCATACGCTTGCCTCAACGAGCTGTTTGCACAGAATGTACAATCAATTGCAATTCAACCGTGACAGTTGCTGTTGACTGGTAAATGTGTGGGGATATAAAAAAAAGAAACAAAACGAGAGCAGAATTATATCTGCCCCAGGTGTAAAGAGCTGAACAATCTGGGATTTATTTCACATCTAGTTCATTCATGCCAAGAATCCACCGTTGGAATGGTTGGTTGTCAGACACAAAGGAAACACCGAGATGACGCACAGTCCCGTCACACCTGTGCCTGGTTTGACAGCTAACGGATCACCGTGTCACTGAGGAAGTAAAAGCCGCAGATACAACTGATCTCCAATGACCTCAAACTAACTTCTTGCTTTGCTAAACAGGCTACGTATAAAAATGTGGTGAGTGCCACGGGCGACCTGAGTTTGATTCCCAGCCACGGCTAACATCAGTGGCGAGTGACATACGAACCTTGCGTTGGGCACACCACCAGCCTTCACCAATCCGCACTGGCGAGGGTGGTTAACTATCGACACAGCGTTGGAAGGTGTTCTTCCAGCAGTGGATTTACAAAGGATGGAACATTATTTGTATATATATACCGTACACTTACTTCTACACACACGACACAAATGTACAGTGGAGCCATCTATATGAGAAATAGACAAAGATCCCCATATCGATTTTAACAGACTTTTGCGGAAAGTGCTTTTAACGAGCACCTATTAAGGTGGCACAGCACACGAGGGGGTGGATGGTCACTACCACGCCGGGCCACCTTTGTCTTCCCAGTGCTGATGTTTACACTGCATCAGGTACTCATTTAAGGCTGAGTTGCCCTAGGGGAGCACCGGGACTGGTTCAGATACTCATCACTGATGTTGGCTATGAAGGTGAATAAAACTCAGGTCACCGGATTCGTAGCGCAGGGTGCTGACCACTAAACTATCACTTCCCAACAACAACAGCTGACATTCGCACCTAAGTGGCGGTGACGTCATCACAGCGTGTTCCAGGCTAGGTGCACTTTGAGGCCACATGAAGTGTGGAAGGCTCGCTGACAGAAGGTCACGGGACAGACACAGGTGTTTTGAGTTAACTGGGATGACTGACAGATGCACCACCTGTGCTGCCCGCTGTGCCAACTTGCTACATTTTAGCCACTTCGCACTCCACTCATGTATACACAGACACACTGGATTAGAAACTTCTAAATTGTGATATATTACTGTTATTAATGCTTAAAAGATAATTGGTACATGAACACCACTGAACTTTACCTTATTCCACCTTTACCTTTCGACTTATGAAGCTATACCAAATGAGTAAGTAATGTCTGTAACAAAAAATTGGGTTGTTCATGCGCCATATTTATATGGATATAAAGTGTGTCGAAATATGCCAAATAAGCCATACTAAAAAATAAAACATACGTAGAAACGTACAGCAAATCACCCATAATCATCATATCTCGGAAGGCTAAGCAGGCGTTGAGCCTGGTTAGTGCGAGAGTTGTGTGGCCGCTATGCGCAAGAGACGCGTTAAGTCGATGCTGTGGGCAGCAAGGGGCAATGCATCAAAATCCATTGGGGGTTTCTTTTCTTCTGCACGCCTCCCACCGGACTAGCGTGAAGGTGAAGTATGGTCAAACGGATGCTCGCAGACCGAACTGGATGGGGAGGCCCTGAACTGGCAGTGGGATTAACAACAACAACAACAACAACGGCTTCTAGATATTACTCGTACAACAACAACAATTAAAAACGACACAATTTTAACAATTTCAAAGGAAAGACACTGTTGGTAAGTAGCCGGATTTCAGCTACCAGCCACGTCAAAAACAACAGAGCGTGCGTGGAGCCTCACCTGTCACCTGCATTCCTTTTGATAAATTCCAGCCTCAGTTTCTAAGCCCTCAGCCCTCCACCCAAAACTCGAGTCCGTCCCTCCCCTGCCGTTTCCCCAGCCCACGCGCCCCCATCACCGCGTGTTGGGTTTTATAAATACTTCTTTTTCGCTTGTCAGGGCTGACGACATTATCAGATGGACAAGCTCCGTGCGCGCACGCACAGGGCTGTGTCGTGACTGACGTCCCCTCGGGCAAAGCTGAACTTTGCTCTTGAACCACGCGCGCGCCACAGCATGCCGGAACCACCGGTTGCATTCAGGTGCACGCGTTGTTGTCTTGACGAGGAGTCGCAGTGCCTTGGTGTAACACTGCGAACGACGCACAAGCGGCGTTATGCTACACGGTAATGGAAAAATAAACGAAGGAGATAAAATCCGATTCATTTGCATGCATGTTGTAACGCTTTGCGAACGTGCGTTCGTCCTCACAAGTACTGTGTTTTTAATTGGCGGTAGGGAAGAGAGTGGTGGGGAGCTGTCGGGATAAAATCCGTTTGCCTCTTTACTGATACTAACCGATTTTGCATGAGGTAAGTCCCTAATAGCAACACAAATAATCAATGAAATTGTTTAACCTTTACGAGAGTCGTCATGTCTGTGTCACAGACAGGCAGATAGAAGAACAGACAAAAAGATATGGACAATGTTAAAGTTATTAATGCTGGACACTTTGCGTAAAAAAATGCCAACGCGTAAAAAAAAAATGTCGACGTTTGCAATAACAAAGCCAACACCTGCCTGGTTGGTGCGACGGTTAAGGTGCACAATGTGTAATTATAATTATAGAAGTACAAATTCCGACAGGGGCATCGATGTAGCCTATCATCCCATCCCGGGTCAATAAAATAAGTGCAATGTTATAATAAGTGAACAGTGCTTGTCCTATGTCGACGTGCTACCACCGTATGAATGTGCAATGTCCACCACTGACTCAGGGTTATAAACAAAAGATGAGTGCTACTACCCATGCCTGTGTGAGTTGGAAAACCACTTTGCCTTTTTTGAAAGAGAACAATATTGTTAACGTATTACAGGACATTGTCAGCAGAGATCATAAGCAGGGCCATTCACGAGGAGTGTGGAAATAAATAACGGTACAAAAATGTATAGAAAGCAGAAAATGTTTAAACCTTCAATAATGTTATTTTACAACACCATGCAACACATTTTAGCATATCAAAAAAGCAAATCTGTTGTCGCAGCAAGATCGACAAAAGCATTTTATTTTATTAGCAAAACCGTTTTGTGCTGCACCACAAAGTGGACTCGGTCAGTTGTGAGGTTTCCTGTGCATATAGTGGCTTTTGCTTGCAAAAGCTGCACGGCGGACCGTACAAAAAGCTCACTTATAGCCTCAGCTAAATGAACATTTGCATGTCCAGCAGCCTCCCTTGTGCACTCCTCTGTAATTCATCGGGAACGCCTGGCGAAGCATTTTAACTCGAAACCTTTTCGTTTTGCGGGCACGTTTGTTGCCTTTCACAATGCGGCCCTTGGTTAAGTGTGAAGCAGCAATGAGATAGGGTCAGGGCAGTGACTAAGCTGTAATGTGACCTTGAGTGGTGGCTATGCTGCACGGTAAATACTCCTGGGATGCTTTGTTAACTGGATACAAGGAGTTAAAAATAAAAGTAGAAAACAGCGTCGCTCTAGGGGGCGGCTCGTGTCAGAATTCTTAGGCCCACGAGATATTTTAATCAGTGGGTAAACTGCCCACCATCTGAACCGCCGTTGCGGATATTATTAGCGCCGAAAGTTAAGACCTTGGCCATGTTCATCACATTTATTTTTTGTTTCTCTAATCGGCAGATGTTACGTGCCGTGACGCAAGCCTAACGAGCTATGCGCAGGAATGTATTTTGATGTTGGACGGCGAGGAGGACTCAACAGGGTATCCAAAAAAATTCATATTATTTTGTTGCCAGAAAAAAAAGGGGAAAACCTATTCTCATATTTTGGTACTGGCAAAGGAGGTCCCATGATGTAGATGCTCACCTCGAGCTCTCATTACTCTGATAGTGCATTGTCTTTGAGCTGTACGCCTTTTGGCGTCCTCTGGTCTAGCACCAATTGAGACGAGGCTCGAAAGAAAGCTGTCTTTGGTGTGAACCAATCATTTTCAAAGACAATGCATATATTATCAGAGTATGTTTTTCGTTTGCAGTCTGACTACACGTATTGTGGTTAAGCAGACATGATTCCTTGTTAAAGGTTTCAGTTTGGTGTTTTAACATCTTAACACATTTTCTTGCCAGAAAAAATGGGAAAACCTATTCTCAAATATTATTACGTTTTTATAGATTAAATTCCACGAGATTCATTATGATTAAAAACTTTCAGGACGGTATGCAGTAGCTGTGTTTCAGTGATTTTTTCCTGCGAGTCAAGAGGCAAATGATCACTCTCACTGTTAATGCAATTGTAATGCTTGATAATCCTCCTACTCATAACACCACTTAAACATTGGCCACTCCAAGTTATGTGTGTGTAAGCAATCATCTGACATTTCGTGTTTACAATGCTTAAGCCTATTAAAAAAAATCCTTTTTGTATCATTATTTAACTAAACTGTGATTGTGCCAGTACGGTGCTAAGAAAGCAAACACGTTGGCAGAGGCCAACACCACAGCTGGCTGCTAAGGGGGGTGGTAAACACAGCTGTGTGCCATTTACTCTTATCCACACCGTTTAGCAGAAGACTGCATAACGTAGTGTCTGCCAGACACACTGCACATTAACCGCGTTCGGTTTGAATTCTTTCTTCACCCACTGTGCTGTGGCGCGCGGAAGCCAGCGAGCCATCCAAAATACGAACCACGCAGTTTTCTCGGCGCACGCAAGTGGCACGGCTCTCAGTGTAACAACTTCTGCTCTGCGCTAATGGGTGCAAGTCTAATGAGTTCCTGATGGATGTGTAGTTTAACAATACCCACATCTATCAATGAGCGCTCTGTTGCGCTTGTCTGCCAAGAGGGCAAATGCGTCGTATAGTTGCCTCCTATTGGGTCCCTTGCAAAATATACTTGTTAGTCATTACCCATATTTCAGAGTATGGGGTTTGCATCGAGGAAATATGTTTCCACTTAAAATCAGTGTACAAACATTGGTGCAATCTGATTTTTTTTTGTAAAGCAAGAAACACATGGACAAAGACCCAACTGGGCCTGCAATGACTTTTGCTAACAGCATGTGGCTGTGAAAGTTAAGTAATTATTATTAATTGTGGCAATATGAGCCTTGTTCCATAGGTGTCACATTCGGGCATGTTATTGTTACATAAGCTGAATGTCTTCATGAAACCTTCTTGATAAATGTTCGGTTTAATCCATTTCCAGGCTTTGAATTTCACCCATGAGGCTTGTTTCCTCCACAAACTTTCTCGTTCGATGCTAACCAATGGGGTTTGCATGCACAACAGTGACTGAAATATGGTACTTAAGAACACGTGTGTTTATCAATGCTCCTCGCAATAAGCAAACACAACATTTATTTAAATCTTTTTTAAAATTTTCTGTGAATATGCCATAGATCATTGCATTTTAACGCATCTAGGATTGAACTCGATGGGGGTAAAAAACATTAAAGTTTTTCCCCATAAAAGGACGATCAACTGCAGATTTTTTTTGTTCGAAAATGCAGCCATAAAACCCAACTCTCACTTGCATAAAACAGGCCTGCTCTGCGATATAATGCAAAACCACCTACCGCATCCCTGGCATGACATCCAAGAACACCTTCTTGTACGCGTGATAATATTCGCCAATTGTTTTGGGAAACCTAAGCAGCAAAATATGGGTTTAAAAAAAAAAAACCCACATTGGCGTTACCCAAAGGATGTTTTGCGTTTGCGGAAACATCAAAACCGCGAGCTTTTTTTGCTCGTTAGATAACCGAGAGAACATTTTTTTCCCCCTACAGTTGGTCTGTGTGAGACATTTATTCGTCTCATGTAGTCGTGAGCTACATTGGCGTTTTATAGTTTTTTTCACAGCATACGCGGCAGAAAGGGAAAACACTCGAGCATCTGGCGAAGTGAACTTCCTGAGATATAAGTCACACACATCAACGTCCAATGACTTGGAGAGAGGAACGCCCGCCCACTGCACATGTGCAGCGCCGATGCAAAAATTAATTTGGTTAGTGGGAAGACACATTGGAATGAAAACTAACACAGAGCGATACACACACACACACACATATAGACTACGCGTGCTTCCATTCTTACTAATTTTATAGAACACAGATTAATGACCTGGGAAATTGGTAATGAATGCGCCCGGCATCAATATTGTTAGTTTAGCTACAAAGTTCATATTCATAAAAAAAAAGACAATGACAAATGAGGTCAGGAATTACGATCAATGTCAGATGCTCCATTCGCTTATTAACTCCAACGCTCTGCAATCGTAGTGTTTTGTTCATACAGTAAAGCCGCGTTTGATTGGGATTCGCTGACAGGTCCACGGGGAGACATTCGAAGCCACTCAGCAGTAAAGAAAACAAAAATTGTTTGGTGTTGAAACAAAACCTTCGAACTTGAGATGCAAAAAGGTAGCGGTCTTTACGGTATGGTGTCCACTAAAACCCAATGCAAAACACAACCAAGGAGTAAATTGCCACTTCCATTGGGCATGCGTGGTTGGATTTCAGAATGTGGGTCTACACAGCTGGCTAAAAAAAATCTCTTCCTTTTGTTCACTTGACTAAAGCACGCACTACTCGTGTCAGCACCTTTGTGCAATATCGAGGTAATCTCACGACCGTGACCAAAAAGCCGCCCTGATCCCTAATCACATTTTCATCGCCTCTTCTTAATCCCAACCAAAAACAAAGTGGCAAAAGAATAACGAGGGGGTTAAATGTGGGCCCTCTTGCATGAGCCCTGCCATAGCCACCCACGCGCGGGCTAGGTTTTGGCGGCGAGAGGTGGGAAGATTGCATTGAATTTAAAATGTAGAATGTTATTGGCCAAAATTCCTCCTGTTTGGAGAGAAACAGAAATGCCTCACGCGCAATGACAATTTTTTGTGCATTCATGTCAAGTCTTGCAGTTTTTTCTTTCCTCCTTTGCAATCTGTTGTATTCAGCAGGGATTTTTTTACATCAATTTTCTGTAACGTACTGCAATACATACAGCCATTTATCAGCCAAACAGTCCTCCGCGTTCTTATGGGTGTTGCAATTTTAAAATAATATACTGTAACAAATGGTCGGTCGAGAAAAAAACGGCCGAGATGCCAAGATTATGCCTTAGTCCACACAAATACCAAGACAGAGATCCCCCGTATAGCCTTTAACAGACTGGTGGGAAAAGTGCTGTTCGCGAGCATCTCTGAAGGCCGGCACGGCACACGAGGGAGTGGTGAGGCGAACACCACGCTCAGCCGCCTTTGTCTCCCCGGAGGTGACGTTTACACACCGTACCAGTGGAGGCTCAGAACCAGCTCAGCTATTCGGCACTGATGTTGGTCATAATCAGGATTTGAATTCGGGTGGCCGGGTTTGTAGCATAGTGTGCTAACCACTGTACTTCCATTCCACACACGACACACAGAAACATTTCAATTTGCACGAAATGTGAAATATGCACTATTAACGGAATGCATCCCAGACAGTAGTAAATGCGCTATGCTGCCTCATTATCTTGGAAGATAAGTGGCTATTAGATCAATTTGAATGAAGGAGCTGAAGAGAGCTGAGCACAGGTTTTTGACTTGCTAGAGTGCTCAGACCAAGGGTCAAGGAGCGGCCACTGATGTGGAAGAAAACAAGATGAGGGTATTGTCCATCACTGTTCATAGTCCCATGAACTCTGACCTTCCCGAGTTGCGTGCTTAAAAAAACGACAAAGGTCTGCGGCGTGCCCGAATAAAAAGGCAAAGAAAGTGTAACGAAAAATGTGACATGCATCGTCCGTTAGAGGGTTAAAAGAGCCCTTGAACCAGCTGTTTCAGTTGGACTCATGAATCCCGATATGTGGAGATGTAAGTTGATATATTATGTTCAAATCAGCTTCACAAACACGGAAATGTTTTATTGTATTGCTAAATTTAAATGAAGCGCCCTATTTTCACCCATTTTATATTTTGAAGGTTTCCTAAACGAAACTAATCATATTCAATTTCTACTATAAAGCAACTTCCACGACTCGCATACCCAGTAAACCTGGGTGCAATTTTGTGACCATTTTATGTACACAAATGCTGAATAATTAGTGATACACAGTACACATAGGTATGCGGAATTATACGCAGATACGTCAGAATCCTCCGTTTAAAGTGCACACTGCAGAATGCTGAGAGTGGGCTTGGGCAGGACACATCGCTGGAAGGGATGAAGGCAGGCGGACAAGAGTAACATAGGAGTGGCAGTTAAAGACGGGAACATTCTAGATTTGAAGCTTTCGTGACTGCAAGGATTCATACTCTTAGTTTTTTCGGTAAAGTCACGTAGGTAAAAAATGAAATTAATTATTATTATTATGAAATTTTTATTATTTTATTTTCATTAATTTTAATTTCATTTTTTACAGACGGGAACATGCACGATAGGATGTCCACCATGGAAATAGAGTGATGACATCAACCCGTGTGGAGGTGCAAGACCTATGTCTAAAGTGTAAGATAGTAAGATGGTTTTGGAAGGCCTTGCTCCAACAGTGGATTGATCATGGCTGCTGATGATAACGATGAGTATTTTATAGACAACGATTATGTGCACATTTTAAAACCACGTAACAAATAGTATTGCACATACATAGAATGTTGACCATTGTGGAGCAGTAACACATTAATATTCCACCAGGATTACTAGGGATACATTTATATACACAGAAGGCACTCTTGGTTGAGCCCTGTCGAGCCTAATGCACACCAGAAAGTCCGAGTAGTCTTGTTTCATTGTTTAAAACAAGAAAATAAACGGCTCAACACAATGTACATGTCAGACAGCTCAACAGATGTGGCTTGAGACCGTCTATAAATGATGGCTGGTAGGCGGTTTGGATTCCCCGGGAGTATAGTTTCATGGCAAAGTAGATATTTAAGCCGTTTAAAAAGTGGTATAATCGGGGAGGGATGCTGCGGTTGGGTTGGGGAAAGATGGGGGGAGGGTGTGTGGGCAGATGCCGTATCTTCGCACACAATGGTACTCCCATCTGCTTCAATGCCTCAGAAAGAAAATGCCCTTTGTGGGTTGCATGGAAGCTAGCCGGGGGAGCACAGGTGTAGAACATTTGTTTGGAATGCCGTATTTTATGCAGAGGGTGAAAGAGGGGGTTAACACATTTCCCTCTTACCTCTCACCCTCACCTCGTGCCCCACTCCTGCCCACATCATTTGGAGGCAGGTTAATTTAAATGGAGTTTGAGTGAAATGTCACCCAAAATTAGCCATTTCAACTGTAATACGTTCAATGGATAAACGGTTTGAGAACTATAAATGATCATGCACTTTCTTTTTGCTTTATACAGCTGTTACATAACCAGAAGCTTGAATCCATGAAATAGTGGACTTTGATCACTTAGCCTCAATGAAAATAAACCAAAGAACATTTAATTGCTTGGTAATTATGTTTTCTTTGTCCTTTTGTTAACAGAGGTCTAAATATATATACGATGTACTCTATTGTAATGCCACAGTTTGCTCTATTTTTTCTAGTACATATTAACCTTCTGCATAAATAATATAATTCTGCAGTCGATGTTCCCTCTGCGTTGTTACTGCCTGTGCTACAACAATAATCGCCGCGTTTCCATAGCCCATCTAACTTTAACATTCCCCTTAAATAACGTGGAAGAATATTCAAATTGGCTCACGTTTCGGAAACAATCCCAGTAACAAAACGGTATTCAATATTTAGGTTAAGAAAATTATGCTTAGACCAGTCAGTGTAAAAATTTCCATCTCAAACAAAAGTATGATTAATGAGACAAAAAAATGTTTTAAAGCACATTTAAAGAACAAATATTTTTTCTTCCCAGCAGCAAGAATGGTGAAATAGTAAGGTTAGTAGCCACACTGTGCAAGTAACTGGACTGAGACCGATATGACAATAGTGGCAACAATAGATTGGGAAAGAGACACGTAAAAAAGGTGTATTATGCTTGCATTTCAATGTTCGCACGTCACACCTGAACCTTACCTGTGGCGTTGCAAAGGTGAACAAGCAAAGCAGCGGTATCAGCCCATCCATGGCTAGAGGAGGTTCGCATAAGCACACAAGAGCCACCTGTCCATTCCACACCCTTTACACCTGCACGCCACCGCAACACAAACAGCGTTTACAATCGTCGAGCAAACCCCCGTCATTACAGACGCGGCGACTGACTCCGATGCAAATCTAGCCGCTAGGCAAGCATACAAATTGGGTCGGGTGGGGACACAAATAAAGTGGCTCGCGGGACCAACCAAACGTGGTGAGACTTTTACACTAAAACTCGCACACAAACGGTGTCAATTAAAAGCACGCGTCTTTGTTCACATATAACCAAAATTTCCACAACACCGGTAGATTTCAAAAGAGGGACAGAAAGAGAGTGCGGGAGAAACTCACTCCAAAACTGCACATATTTATGAAAATTAACTACAAGAAATAAAAATATACAAAGCATATATTTTTTTTGGTAAAAACACACGCAGGGCTTAACAATGCTTTGTACTCAAGCCAGCAAAAAAAAACTTACAATTAATTCCTCCTCCTCCTCCTCGTGGTGTTCAGCGTGTCCTGCGCGGACTGGTAACCCGGCCCAGGACTGGTGTCATATGGTACACGACTGGGAGACGTCTCTTCTGTAAATCAGGCAGGTATCAAGTAAGGGCTGGGTTGTCCCCCTTGATAGAGGAGGAGACAATACCCGCCTCTATGTATTGTGTCTCCCTGCAAGCCCTGCCCCGGGTGAGAGCAGCACCAGCAAGAGAGAAGAGATCCTCCCCGCTGGGATGCTGCTGCTGCTGCTGCAAGCTGCGCGTGGTTGAGGGAGTGCAACGGGGCAGTGCGCGGTGTCGTTTCCTGCGCACTCAAAAATGGTTTAGCGGTTGTGGCTCTTTTGCGCAGTCGGGTTTCCGCGTTTTATTTAGCTTCGCTTGCCCCTACCCCTCTTGTCCTAAACCTCCCCCCCATCTCCCTCCCTCCTATCCTCCCATCCCACGCCTCCAACCAACCAACCCCCACCCACCCATCCACCACCACCCCCCACCAGGTCCATCTACCGGCCCGGAGGAATGACATACTGACGCTGCGCAAGCGATTGGTGGGTGAGACTGAACTGCAACGTGAAGAGTGTGGTTTGTCTTGTTGGGGGGTGGGGTGCGTGGGTGGGTGGGTGGGTAGGTCGAGCGAGCGAGCGAGAGGGGGACAGGCAAAGGGGATATGGAGCCCCGCCTCGCCGGGGGCTCGGGAGGGGCCCAGAGGGCACGCGTGTGACCGTGACTCGAGTCACGGCAACTGAACACGGAGCCAGCGCGAGAGAGAGAGGCGCGTAAGAGGCGCGCTCACCTCTGCACCGCAGGGCTTCCCTCAAAAGACTCCGCCAATCCCACCGTTTGCCAGTGGTTTTTTTGTTGTTGTTGCTTTCAAGGCTAATTCATTCTCGCTCGCATTCTCTC
Source organism: Lethenteron reissneri (assembly GCF_015708825.2). NCBI lineage: Eukaryota > Metazoa > Chordata > Hyperoartia > Petromyzontiformes > Petromyzontidae > Lethenteron > Lethenteron reissneri. The sequence goes on from NC_083802.1 coordinate 11,696,202, forward strand.
TCTCTCTCTGTTTTCTGGTTGTGGTTTTTTTGTTTGTGTGTTTGATGTACGACGTTTCACTCCGCGTGCTGGGTGGGAGCTTCTCCGGGAACTCCACGTGCCGGGGGAGAGCGAAACGTCGGTCATCGTGCCCGAACACCGCGTGTTACATTGCACAACCGCGAAAAAAAACCCTATCCGGCAGTACCACTGGTTACACACGCGCTACGCGCCCGATGATTGGTAAACACGTGTACCTAATTGTGCGCGTGTGCTGCATATGGAACCGCAGTGTATTTAATCGTGGGGTGCTTCGGGCATGCCAACCCGAGTTCGATTCCCGCTCCCGGCCAATTACATTGGCGGGTATGTAAACATCGTCACTGGGGAGACAAAGGCGGCCGAGCGCTGTCGCCGGCTTCAATTCGCGGCCCTTGCGTGGGCCGTCCCGGCCGTAGCAATAGGTGCTCGCAAACAACACTTGCCCCGTCAGTCTTTGAAAGGCTGCACAGGTGAATGGTTCGCCTTTGTCCGGCGCGATGTTTTGAGAGCGCCGATTAAAAAATGCAACACCCGAGATGATGGTGCGCGCGTGTGCTTTACGTGCGTGGGTCCCGCGTGACTTGTTTACCAACCATCGGGCGTGCCGAGCGTGTTTACGACCCTCGTTTTACATGTTAACTGGGCGGACGTAAACGTGGACAGGCGGACCCTGCACCCCGCGTCTAAACGCACGTGAGCGATGGATCTTTAGCGCCGGTGATAACGGCATTTTGGAGGCGAGGGTTGACGGATCACGCACAAGCTTTGTGATACTCAACAAACCCCTCCCCCCCCCCCCCGGGGCTAACACGTGGCCAAGGGAAAGCAAGTGGATTCGTGAACCCATCTGTGCGGATCTTTTAGTGGTTTTTCTTTAATCGGTTTTCACCGGTATTGCTGGTTGCCTCTCATACGCTATACACTCTTTTCAAAAATATGAAATTTCCCAAACCTGCTGGTTGCAGGATCCTCGTCAAAATGGGTCTTGAGACTCGGGGAGCCGTTCCTTAAACGCGTTACATATTATTATTGTCAACTGGCATAGACTGTATTGTTTATAAAGGCGCCTACGAAGAAGATATTCCCAGGACGGAAAGTCAACCAACGACAATCACCGAGTCCAATCATTATCGTCAGCCATGCTCAATCCACTGCTGGATGAAGGCCTATGCCAAAACGTTGGCATCCCTCACGAACCTGCTATGTACAGGACTAACGAGGCAAAGATCCCCCGTATAGCCTTAACAGACATTTTGGGGCGAGTGCTGTTAGCGAGCACCTATCAAGGCCGACACGGCACACGCGGGAGGGGTCGCTTGGCCAGCACCACGCCCGGCCGCCTTTGTCTCCCTCGTGGCAATGTCTCGCGCATCGCACCAGGCATTGATTTTGGGCCGAGTCCACCTAGGGAAGTACGAACAATCCACCCAGCACCTCCACACGAGCTGCTCCCATTACTCAATCTCACAGGACTGTGGTTAATGTTGACCAAATGCTGTCATTCCGCTAAATTGACTTAAAATCGCAACTCCAAAGTGTACATTTTTCCTCGGCAGCGCCAAAGTCTGCCAACCGATGTATTTGACCCTCTCACTTCCTGGGGCCATTGCGACATCCACGAGATCAATTGTCAACAGAGGAGTGCATTAGAGGTCATTTCTATGGAAATAGCAGCTTGCACACAGGCGCGCACGTGACCAACACAAATGTTTATGATTAGCACTCGGCAATTATAGCGGTTTTTGTTAATCAGCTTTTTTAAACAACATTCTTTTTAGTGGACGTGTGGTTGGAGTATAGCGGGCCGGCAAATAGAACGCACCTGCACTTGCAATTAACATCGGGGGTCGAGACTCTTCTATTTTCTAAATGGGCGCCACGGTGGCGAAATGTTAACTACCTCGTCCGGTATACGTGAGATCGTGGGTTCGATCCCGACCCTGACCCCTGCAGTCACTGGCGGAGCCAGTTGGGGTGGGGTGGCACGTGCCCCCCAATGATCCGATCGAAATCCCTAATTTCAGATAGTCTGAGTCCATAATTGGCAATAAGTAACGGTAAAGCAGTTATAAGTGACTCAGAATTGTGCACAGTTGCGTATTCAGTCCACGACTTCCCTGAAGGCATCAACACCTTCAGTGAGCGCGATGCCGATCACACAACGCGGTTCGAATTCGACCCTCGATCGATGGCTGCGCCATCGCCGCACACGAGTCGATTAAAAAGCAAGGGACAAGTCCTTACTTACTAACAACTCCTCTATCATTTTTCATTGCTGGAGGGGTTGCCCTCCCCTACCTGAAAACCCTGACTCCGCCGTTGCACCTGCTGCTGTATATTTGGGAGTCTGCGGTGTCTCTCTCCTCATGCTGGCGTGTATTTTTCTGCGGGTCCTCCGTTTTTTTTCTCTCTCCACATTTAAAAACGTGCGTTAAAGAGTATTTGGCTGCTATAAATTCCCACGTGACAAGCCACTTCGTTGAACTATCGTTTGTGGCCAGGTCGCTTCTGAAAAAGAGCAATACTGTCTAATCTCAGTGGGCCTTACCTGGTAAAATAAAAAAAAGTTAATAGGTCACACATGTCGCTCGAAAAGCATGGTGACCCGCGGTCAAGATTACCGACGGATTGGCAACCAAAGCATGCAATCCGCCTGGACAGGACATCCACCGAAGAGGGAGAGAAATGCAATCGGCTTGTGTGATGGAATGTTGCATCGACTGACCGTGGGTGGTGGCGACGGCTCCGGGGAGGTCCGGCAGTGCATACATCATAGCCGCTGCTGCTTGCTAATGATGAGTATGATGACAATGCCGATAGCAAAGTGTGTCTTAAATCAGGACAAGGTCAGGAAGGATCTACGTTCTGCAGCATACCTCAACAGATCATTCGCGTCTGGCGGGAGCGGTGTCGCTGCGGTCTGCGCACTCACCCCCCCCCCCCCCCTTACACACCTGATCACCTGAGTTCCATACCTAGTCACGGCTATCGCCAGTGGCGAGTGATAACTGAAGTGGTCCTGGGTGCCTTGCCTTCACTCACCTGCACTTAGCAACGCGAAGTTTGGTCAAACAAGTCCCATGGACTCGCACCTGCGACTGGCACGGTTGGCTACATACTGCGCGAAAGAAGTTTATACATACATACATACACTGCTTTGGCGGGCGTTTATCCAGCAGCGGATTGACAAGAAAGGGCTATACATTGTTGACGGAAAACAACTTTGAAGCGTTGTAAGGTGCTTTCTTTCTCGACAGGTCATCAGCCAAATATGGACATTCCACGTGCATTTGGCAGGACCAGTACGTTTATTAACTTCCCATCGAAGGTGCTCTCGCTCACCTGGTCGCCCGCGTACGGTGCGAAAGAAGTTTGACATATATCGTACACACGCTGAAGAAATCAGCTCGTGAGCAGGTGCAGGCGAATTGTTACATCGAGAGATGGCGACCACTCAGGGTGGGAGGCCTTCAGCCAGCAGTGGATTGATTATGACTGATGATGATGATGGAGGAATGACTGGCTGAATCAACTGTTGTCGGGATTTGAACTCTAGATCGTATTTATGATTGGGAGCTTTAATGATTAGCTCCACTAATTGAACTGGTATGCGGGCTATTAAACGTTACTGAGAGCCATTAGATAAATGTGCAATTAGAAATTACGCAATTAGTAACAAATACGCGTCGCACATTGCGATGAAGTGCAATTTATTAAGAATGTGTTTCGCTTCTGCTTCATTAACCAGCCCAGGGTGTTTAGTCCGTTACATCTTAATATGTTCGTATTCAAATGGTGAACGTTAGGGTTTGAAAACATTCGACGGCTTATGATCAAATCACCCGTGATGCCGGGCGATGGTGGCTATGCAACGTGGCTGTTAGCCAAGCACTGTGTGGAGGCAGCGACGGGAGTCGGCGGATCAAACACAAATGTTGTGATACCTCATACTCCTTGGTTCTTTCGGTAAAGTGACGTAGGTAGGAAAATAAAAAAATATATAATTTACTTTATTTTTCTATTATTTTTTTATAGAAAAATAAAGTAAATTATAGTATATAATAATTTACTTTATTTTTCTATAAAAAAATAAAAATAAAATAAATTATAGTATATAATAATTTACTTTAATAAAATAAATAATAATTCCTTTCATTTTACATTTATTTTATTTTTCTAGAAAAATAATATTAATATTATAGAAAAATTAATAAATAATACGTTATCATGGGACCTCCTTTGCCAGTACCAAAATATACTAATAGGGTTTTTCCCCTTTTTTCTGGCAACAAAACTGACACCTTTTGCAAGGAATCATGCTTACATTAACCACAATACTTGCAGTCAGCTTTATTTCAGAAAGCTATCTCTGGTGTGGACCAATCAGTTTCAAAGACAATGCATAAATTATCAGAGTGTGTTTTTTGTTTGCATTTGACTGCAAGTATTGTGGTTAATGTAAGCATGATTCCTTGCAAAAGGTGTCAGTTTTGTTGCCAGAAAAAAGGGGAAAACCTCTAATAGTAAATAATACTTTATTTTAATAAAATAAATTATTTTATTAATTCTAGAAAAATAAAATAAAAATGTATTTATTTTATTTTTCTGCCTACGTGACTTTACCGAAAGAACCAAAGAGTATGGATTCCTGCAGTCACGAAAGCTTCAAATCAAGATTGTGATACCTCCTCCTCCTACCCGCGGGGCTTCGATGAGATATGCCATACCCTGGCTTGCCAGGAGAAGGCAGTACAGCAAAAAAAATGTGGACTCACCTGTTTCGTCTGGACGGGATAGAGTTTTGAGTGTTGCTCGCTCGCTCGCTTGCACGCGTGGGGGTTTCTCCAGATGCTCCGGTTACCTCCCGCAAGTAACCACGCATTTATTGGGTGAAAACATCTTAATGTATAGGGGACCGCGGGGTTTGGGCAGTTTTTGGAGCCGGACCACCTCGCGGCTGCCTTCCCACGTGTCTGTCGATCACCGCGCCTCGAGTAGTGCGCGTTACAAGCTGAAATGATTATTTTCATGATTGCATCGTTTAAAAGAAAAAAAACACTCAGCTCGTGGTCATAGTGTGGAAGAAATATTCCGCCTATTTTATAGAGGGCCTCGCGGAGCAGCAGTGCAGGAAATAATTTGACAATCTGGAGCTGTTTGAAAAGCAATGTGCCAGGAAATTTCATTCTTAACCAACATCAACAGACGCGAATGGTTTTCTGTATTGGTAGGGCGGCCTACGTGCATGCAAAGAACCCAACACGTGTTCGTGTTTAACAATGGAATGGGGAGCTCTGTAATGCTGGATTCTCCGAACTTTAACAAGGCGACTATGAGCCAAGGACAAAATGAAGCAAGACACCAAATTGTAAGACTTAAAAGTGTTTTCGAAAAACAATGGATAACTCCAGGGTGGATATTGCAATATTTCAAGAATGATATATGAGGTAAATTGTTCCATCTGTCAATTCACATTTTACAACCATCAAATGAAGCACATTGTACAAGGTTTTTTATATATATAAAAGCTCTAGCAGCCCAGGGCTAGGAGCCAACATAAAACTGCTCTCCATGCATCACATGAACAAATACGTAATGTTAAGTGCAGGCGTAATTCTAAATGTTGACTTTTCTATTAGGCCCATTATTTTAGTAATTTAATAAGTGTTTAACAGCTAAATTGTTGTGTTAGTAAATTAACCTGACATCAAAGTCAATTACCGTGTATTCACAAAGATGCGCCCAATAGAATTATTTTGTATTAAGCTCACTTCCAATAAACACAAAGATCCTATTTTACACAATTGAAGACTGAAGATCTGTGTTTTAATAATTTATACTTGACTTAACTAGTTGTTTTAAGCGGTTATTCAGCTGCTCTAAACATCGTGGTTAGGTAAACAACCTCACTGGAAGGGAACTTAATGAGAAGCCACTCAGAGGCAAGGAAGAATTATTTTTGAAATGATGCTTGCAGTCCCACAGTTTTCCTGTGACTGGACTAGCAATGGCATGCACTGTGAAGAAGGCATAGCAATTAGGGTCCACTCTTTTTTTTAATATAAATAATTGTGCGGTCAAATTATACGCGTTCTAGGCTCTGAATTAAACAACATGAGTAGTAGCTTTTGTTTCATTATCATTCAAACGAATCGTAGACCTTTTTTCAAGATGTGTTACCATCCCATGTATATTTTTAATAAGTAAAATAACAGGATCGGTGGCACAGTGGTTGGCGCACTGCACGATGAGTTTAATTCCCACGAGAGACCGGGTGATTTCAGAAGCCTCTTCACCAATCCGCGTGGTTAAATACAGTCAAACCACCCCCATACCTGGCACGGCGTGGGGAGACCTTAATCCTGGACTGGATTGACGAAGGGCAGTGCATTGTTCCATCACAGCGTTATAAGTTACACAAAACTGCTATTGGAAACCTGGTGTTGGTATGCTGCACGCTTTCTGCGATTTTCCGACTAAAGTTAGAATGTTAAGTGGAAACAGAAATTGACCGTCTTGTATCTTTCACAGCTTTAACTTTAGCATTCGGAACATGCCCTTGCAGCGTAAGGGAATGAAAACAAAATTAGTAACCGCAGCGCGGGTGCTAGAAAATATATCTTAGACAACGATACGGCCACTTGTAAATATGGACATGAAATAGCACCCACATTTAATGTTGAGCTATAATATGAGATATATTTAGCAGGTTTCAACATCACAGGCAACGCGGTCACTGAAATTGTATTTGAAGTCGCATTGATTGACTTGTGTGGGTTAACGACGATTGCACTGCTCCCATCTCAGTAATTTGGGCTTAACTCGAACCTCCGAGGCTGAAATTTCAACAATTGTGCTTGGCCTTTGTACCCAGTTTGTGGGCCGCTCCCAAGGTGAGTCACCGAGGAGGGTAAAACTAAAGCTTAAAAAAGCACCCAGCAACCCATAATCTGGGCCACAACCACCACAGTGCAACGTTCCAGTGCGGTGCACGGTGAACGTCAACTCACTGCTCAGTGAGTGCCTCCCCATGCTGTGCGGATCATGGGGGTTACTTGACCATATTTCACCACGCTGGTCAGTGCGGGGAGCATGGACATGGGAGCATAGTGCAGTACAATGTGTGTAGGATTTATTTCCCCCCTCACACTGCCCGCCTGCTGCCAATGTAGCTCCACAGTAGTCTACAACACCTGTTATGTGCATGTCAAATCTCAGAAGCTAAGCAGTTCAAAACCTGCTTAGCTTGAGATTTGACAATATCGGGCACATTCCAGGTGATTTGGTAAAAGACGTATGGTGTATAATTCCTTTGAACACTAAATTAATCTTTATAAATGTATGCTTGGAGGTTAACCAAATTGCTATTTTAATTCCTGGGATTTTAATGTAGCATAATAATGTATGTAGAGGCCTTCATTGAAATGCATGCTGTAATAGTACACATCTAATACATGTTTTTGTTTTATATATATCCGTGACACATGTCAAATCCGATTCAATGGACGCATCATAAGTGCATCATGGACGTTTATCAGCTGAAACAGGTTTGTTCAGTTGCTTATTCCTTATTTTTCTTCTTCTGTTGGTGTAAGCACGTAGGTGTTCTGCGTTCTTCAGCATCACATGCGGTCCTTCTGCCCATGTCATGCCCTGTGTCAGATCTCCTGGATGTTTGCTACGTAAGTAAAGTTCACACTTCAGCTGCAAGTTTATAAATGCCCACGTTTTTACAATCGCATCATCATCAGCAGCCATGGTCTATCCACTGTTGGATGAAGGCTTCCTTAATTCCTCACCATTCCTCGCAGTCTTACAGTGCAACAAGTCCATCTGGCTCGTGTGTAGCTGCTGAATCTTGCTGTTGCATCTTCGTGGTGGTCGTCCTGTCGTGAATGCTCTCTCCTTTTGCTACCACTCCACCTCATCAGTCCCGGCTCTCGGCTATCATCTTATCTCGCGACCTGTCCTCCAAGCCCCACTTGCTTTTTTTTTACCAAAGTCAATATTATATTCACCCTGTTTGTGTTCCTCTTTCCATCTCTCAGTGCCACCCCACGTTTGTTTGCACATCTTTGTTTGCTTTTGTATTCCATTTCTTTGACAGTATCCATATTTCCACATCACGGGTAATATGCATTGATTGAGAACGTTATTACTGAGGCACATCGGCTGTTGCGTTTCATTTTCTGATAAATATTTTCAAAAGCACTTCAACCTGCCCTTGCTCACCTCTTCATTTCATCATTTTGGTCCCAGCCTACATGAGATCATTTAATTAGGTAAACACACTCCGACGAGATTTTAATTTGTACCACTTCAACAATTGCACATATATAAAACATTGTATCTGCAATACATATACTCCCATAACATAAGAATCGATATTATGGATAGTCACTTTTCTTAAAATAAGAAATTGACCAAAGTAAGGACATTACAACACTTATCATCAGTCTATTGTGACTCAAAGGAAATATCACTAAGCATATCTGGAGCAGGTGCATGTTGTTTATTATAGTACTCAGTTATTGTCTGCCAGGTACATAGCAATCCAATACTTCCCGTTAATCGTTGGCTCCGTGTATGGGTTATGAATGTGGATACATCTCAAAATAGCTCTTGGGCCGTCGGCCATTAGTTACCCGCCAATATGGTCCTAAGAAGATTGCAATGCTCAGCATCAACCTGCTACGACCTGAATTCATTTTCGAGCATCCCCATCGAGTGAGCTTGCGTGTTGGCCGTGCATGCCACTTCATTTGGCACCGACCTGGTTGCTAAGTATATGTTGAGTTTGAGATGCTGACAGAGGCCGACACCTAAAATGGCAATCGTGTGCTCATCAACATGTGCAAAAACATCCGCTAAGAGCCTCACCTCCAACAGAGCACAGGACATCTATTTTGAGCGTCTTGTTTCTATACAGATGGAACTGAACAATGCTGATGCACAATTTAAAAAATACAATTGTTTTACGTGGCAACACACTACCGTGGCATCCTGCCATCTAGTGCCAAAAAAACAAAATGCAGAATATTTTAAAAGTTCATGAAACATCGCAGCATAATGGTAAAATATTCACAGGTGAAGCACTTTGTAAACAAGTGCTGTATAATGTGTGTCACCGCTTTAAATAAGTATGCAGCTAGCACAATAATGGACACTGCTCTGAAAGCGGAGGGCAAAGTACGAAAGCAGAGCACAATTTATATGAAGCCTCCAAAAAACAGGAAGAGAAGGAGAGACAGGACATAGAAATAAAACGCCTATCAACAGATGAGAATTACACAGAACTGCCAGAATAAATGTATAATAATGATATTCATCACCTCAGATTTGCTGGTGACACTCAATATATCGACCACGAAACAACTGACAAAACCAACACAGAAGACTGCAGATTTTTGGCTCAACTTTGCAGCTTTCGAAACAAAAGTCATGTACAACAAGTTCAATAAACATGGATATAATTGCTGGATGGACACAGCTGGAAAATGAAACGGACTGCATACTTAAGGCAATTGTTGAAATCAGTCCGGGATCAAGAGGACGAACACAAATTCGAGACAGGAAAGTAATCTGGCTTGAGTAAGTACGTCCGGTTAGCACGGTTGGCTACATACTGTACGGTGTTTGGGCAGGACAATTCTTGAGAAAGGGAGGATGGCTGGTGGACGAAACTGGTGAGAGAATTACGTCTTACAAAAAAGATAAAAGAATAAATGAACTCATATGCCGGAGCAGGATGGATCATGGCACCTCGTGCCCATATGAGATGGAGTTATTCATCCAGCAACATGTGTATTCTGGCTAAATATGATGAATAACATCACAAGTTCACCAAGTATAATAATTGTTGGAGGGACACGACTCGAAGACAACGGTGTGTATCGACCTCGGCTAATCGTTGAAGGTGGATAAAGATCATCACGATCACATGACAAGACGGGCGAGAGCCGAATGGAGAGCTTTTTTAAATCCTTTATATTAAGTTCACTTGCTTGCTTGCTTGCGCGCTTACGACCGTGCAAATCTTTCAGTCGTTTTTTAACCCACTTCCCGTGATCCAATCGACCTGACATTTTGCACACAGACTCGTTGTGCGTGACAATTTATTTTCGTGAAATGTTTTTTTCCATAACTACACTTTTTAGGAATTTTTTTAAAATATTTAATTACCAATTGCTTAATGGTGGCAGGCAATCATCTGACCCATAGGTGGCAGCCATCTCAAGCCAGAGGACGAGAGGACTCTAGCCGCCACGCATATAAAGGATTTATAGTGAAAAACTTTGTTTTTACGGGTTAATATACAGCACCGATGTGCTTCAAGAAGAATGTTTTCGTTCAGTGCACATTACTTGCTATGACATCTTGATCATATGGACCTTCACGGACAGAGACATTTGTGCAAAGGCTGAAATATGAGTGAAGCATGGAGAGATGCATGTTAGGAATTATTGCTCAGAGACAGAAAGAGGAAAACACGTGGACCAGGAAACAAAACACAAATGAGAGACATCCTATTGACTATAAAGAAAAGGGGGTTTGGGCAGGACACATCCCCAAAAGGAACGTTGGCCGATGGTGATGGAATGGCACCCAAAGGAGAGAAATTAGCCACGACGATGACCACCGCAAACGTGGAGCAATGATATCAACACATGTTGAAGAAGAACATGTAAATTGTAGCATAACAGGGCTGCAAGGGATGACATCGGCGCGAAGGAAACCTTTAACGAGCAGTGAATAGAGCATGGCTGATGATGAAGAATGCATTATGATGGACGATAGTGTGTAAGATCTAACTCTACACAATCATCTTGCACGGTGGGTTTAAAAATGACCTTTAGTATTGGACAAAAGAGATCACGTACAGAGGGGCAAGGTCATCCGTGATAATTTTACAGCGCTTAAATGTCTAAATGGCTCAGAATATGCTTGTTACCTCGGGATGATCATCCCAAGTGAAACAAGCAGTGTGTGATGCATGCGACTCGTAATATATTAAAATGCCATGTCACCTTCTACGTGTGAACATGTCAGACGCAGCACGCCATTTACTGTACAGCTCACGGCTCTATTTTTTTGTAATTTCCTATCCAAAAAGGATTATCCAAAGGAGGTGAAGTGGTGGTGCAGAGGTTTGTGTACTGCACTTTGAACCCGGCTACCAGAGTTCAACTCCCAGCCACAGCAACCTTGGTGAGATTCATCCGAATCGGTGCGAAGCCCAGTGGTGCAGCTGTCCGATGTGCAGGCGGTGCAACTGCACCGAGAGCCAACGGGATGGAAGGGGCCAGCTTCTGGGCCACAAAGAGAGTACACATTGAGTGGCCGATCCCATTTCATTATTTGCACCAGGGACCATGCCAACCACGCTACAACAACCTCATTCGCCACTAAGTGGTGACGTCACCACGGCGCTTGTGCCAGGCTATGTGCACTTCAAGGCCACGTGAAGTGTCGAACGCCCGCTGGCAGGTCACGGGAGAGACCCAAGTGCCATGGGTTGACTGACTGCGATGACTGGCAGATGCACCACCTGTGCCCCCTGCTGAGCCAACTTGCTGTTTTATCAGCCCGGCGCTCCGCTCTTTGTTGTGAGCGTCACTCCTCTGCCCCCCGTTGTTGCTGGAGGGCGACTGCCTCCAACTGCCCAGTAGCAGCGTCCTTCACGAGCCTCCTCCATAGAGGCCGATCTTGACACCACTGGTCCCAATCATTGGCAAGTCCACCCAAGTCCATCTCTTATCTGGCGGGACCCACTGGTCACCAAGCCGTCCTGATCAGCGTGGTGAAGTATCCTCAAGAAGTTAATTTAAAGTGACTGCATTTTTTTTATTATCAAAAACGGTTTGCGGCCATTTGAGCAATGGCCAGGATATTGGCATCAGCGGCGTCGACTAAGAGCAGTTAATCTTCTTTTAACAAATAACACTCGGTTAAACAGGATCATGATGTCCACATTGGAGGGAACTTCGTTTCTAAAATATGGCACTTCATATGAACCACAGTGTGGGCTTGCTGCAAAGATGCCAAGTATGGAATGTCAAGAGGATATTCAAAACATAACACATTTGTTCAAAGTTTGTTTCCATGAATTTCTATTCCAATTATAACTACAGGAAGTTCGTTTATAAAATATGGCACTTCATATGAAACACAATGTAAGCTTGCTGCAAAGATGCCAAGTATGGAATGTCAAGAGGAGATGCGAAACATAAAACAGTTGTTCAAGATGTTTAAATGAATTTCTATTTCAATTGTAACTTCGGCATAGTGTAATAATATAAGTTAATATTATAAACTAGGGGTTGTTCAGGGATGCCTGCACACGAACGACGCATTCACGCAAGGACCCGATGCTCCGTTTTGAAGTTTTAAAATGAAACATCTTTGAATTGTATTATGTTTTGAATTAGATAGTTGTATTTCTTCATTAAACGCTTATATCATTTTACATCTGGAAGACTTAATTGAAAAGGACATTTCGTGTGAAATTTCTCTCGTCGTTAAGTAGATGGCCTTGCTGGGGGGTTCGGTTCCGATGCGGACTTTCACCTGCTTGGGATTGCGGGATCGAGATAAGGCGACATCGAGCTGCTGGCCGTGCGAGAAGACCGCCGTCTGCAGATCGATTCCAATGTAATCGAACGTCTGTCCCTGCGCCTCCGTCGTTCATGCAGGGGGCGCGTAGATTTGCAGCGCCCCCTGCATGAAAACTGACGGAAAGTGCAGCGTTCATCACAGATAAAGTTGTGCGCTTATTTAAGAGTATAATAATATTTCTCACGTTATATTTTAGTGGAAATATGGTAATCAAATAACTCTGCAATTCTAACAATGTGACACGAGATGGCAGAAGAGTGCAGTAAGGCCATGCAGTCGACGAGAAGAGTTAATGTATCATGGGACCTCCTTTGCCAATACCACAATGTGAGAATAGGTGTTCCCCTTTTTACTGGCAACAAAACAGCTGTGTTAAGATGTTAAAACACCAATCTGTAACCTTTTACAAGGAATAACGTCTGCATTAACCACAATAAAGGAGGGCCCATGATGTAGCTGCCCACCCCGAGTTCTCATTACTCTGATAGTGCATTGTCTTTGGGCTGTGTTCGCCGTTTGGCGTCCTCTGGTCTAGCACCAATTGAGACGAGGCTCGAAAGAAAGCTGTCTCTGGTGTGGACCAATCAGTTTCAAAGACAATGCATATATTATCAGAGTATTTTTTCGTTTGCATTCTGACCACAAGTATTGTGGTTAAGCAGACATGATTCCTTGTAAAAAGTTTCAGTTTGTTATTTTAACATCTTAACACCTGATTTGTTGCCAGAAAAAAGGAGAAAACCTATTCTCAAGAGTTAATGTTCCCATTAATTGAAATTATGGCTCACAATGCATCAATCGCACGTGTAAATATAAATAGGTTTTTAATGAATGCACATTACAAAGTGATGTTATATTTAGTCTAATTGTACGAACTCCATAAACCAGATGGAAATTAAAAATATATGAAATATATGGTAAAACGGAAAACATGTTTAACAAAATGGGGGGGGGGTATTTAAATCTCTATGATGCAGCCACTCTCCTCGTAACGATGAACTGCTCAGAATGCCCAACCCTACACCGGCCAAGGTTTCTCACCACTTCCGCAGACGCCAGGCTGATCCATTGCAGTCTTCCTCTAACAACTTACACCACCACCCTTTTTGTCCCACGCGTTCAGCCGAGGGTGCATTAAGACTGCTATTTTGAGTGACCCAACTAACTACTTTAAATGCCTCGATGAACGGAAAGCAGTTGATAATGTAATTCCGCAGAGACCTGTGAAGTTGGCTAAACATTTACGTATTTCTAATCACTGCGATTGTGTTCACAATAACAATTTAGTTTGTAAAAGCATTAATTACCCATGAGTAATGAGGTTAAATGTTTCCTTTGTAGCCAAGTGGCAGGATTCCATGAACATGACGTTCGTGCCGATTGTTGGAAGAAAATGGGCTCGCACTTTGAAAAGAAGTGCCTTTATCGTTGCAGGGATAAGTGATGCTTCTAAATAGCTTACCGTGTGTGACTTATCTCAACTCACCCTCAGCTTTTATCCAATGGTTATCGATATCGGCAGTGATACAGCACAGACATCAGGGAGACGACTCGTGCCTTATCCGTCGCGAATGTTACAGCAGGCATAATGGGCAATGGGTTAAGTGGGAGCACCTCTGCAACTTGCCTATATAAAAAAGACCAACAGGGTTTGGAATGTGGACGGGATCCAACACACGTGCCATGCTCACCGGTCCTGATAACAGCCAGAGCGTGCTCCCGAATAAGTCACTTTCCATCGCCGTCTTGTGGACAAGGCAGGCGACTGGCAACCCTGCAGTCATGACGGAATGGGCAGTGTTCAAGCGCCTCCTGGACGCCGTCTACCAGCATTCAACTCTTCTGGGGCAAGTGTGGCTCACGGTCACGCTGATATTTCGGCTCTTGGTCGTGGCGGTGGCGAGTGAAAGCGTGTACGAAGACGAGCAGGCACAGTTCGCCTGCAACACCCTACAGCCAGGCTGCCCGACCGTTTGCTACGACCGCTTCGCACCCATCTCGCATCCACGCTTCTGGATTTTCCAGATAGTCATCGTGTCTTCCCCTTCGCTCTGCTTCCTTATCTACGTGTGGCATATGCTGTCCAAAGGTGGAACTGTCGGAGATGAACGCAAAGGGATATGTCCCATCTCAGAAGACGCCAGCAACAAGGATCAAGCTGACGAATCAAAATGCAAGCCATACGCGGGTGGACCGTACAAGAGTGATGAACATCTACTCTTTCTCTACAGCGAACAGGACACCTTTCGTGACCTAAATGCTGAAACCTGCACAACGAAATGGGGCAAGATGGGACAACCGCGGAATCGAATATGGAACTGCTATGTCCTGCACGTGTGCTGCAGAACTATTCTGGAAGTTGCATTTGTGTTGGGTCAGTGGTTGCTCTTTGGTTTTAGGGTCCCCGTTCACTACAAGTGCCAGGTTTTCCCTTGTCCGCTTATAGTCGACTGCTTTGTATCCAGGCCAACTGAAAAAAAGATCTTCTTGCTGTTCATGTTTTCTGTCGGTGTTTTCTGCATTTGTCTCAACATCGTCGAGTTGAACCACTTGGGATGGAAGAAAATCAAGAGCCTGATCACAAAGCGAAATAATTTGCGTGTGCAAATTGAAGAAACAACAAATCCCATAAGTGCTGCTGAAGATTCAGGTTGCCAAGTCTCCCCTCATCATGATCTACAAGACAATAAAACTCATCTACAAACGAAGTGTTCATCTTCTTCCAGCACTTCAGCAGCTTACGACGATGTGTACGCTCAGGAACATCTCCACCCACACTTGAACTTAGCTCAAAAAATAACTTTGGACAAACAATTCCAAGAACAGACTCTGTACCGTATGGGTGAGGAAAGTGGAGAGATTTCACCGAAAAAGGTATCACGGAAAAACATTGACTTGTGGGTATAACTTGCGGTATCTTAAGGACAAAAAAAAACACATTTGAATGTGTGAATCTCATTTCTGTATTCATACTGTGTATTATGTGCTCAATGTAAGTGTATAAAAACACTCTGTGTGGTTGAGCTTCGACTTTATTGTAACAGCCAAGCAACTCAGGTATAGGATGACAAATCACAGAGGCTTCTTTATTTTGTATTAACAAAGAATGTTAATACTAAGAAGTGAATACAAGATACTGAGGTTTGAGAGCCAAAATCATTCAAATGAACACATTGAACATACATTCAGCGCATCATGTAAAAGTTGTTGTACAGGAAAAGCAAGTGTTTTTTGAACATGTATTTAACTTTGGTGGGCAGTAGCAGTAAGAATGTATTTCAAGTAAATTTCATCAACAATGCATGAAAACAAATGTTGTAACCCATAGCATGCATTTTAAGAATGAAAACCTTTACATTTTCAGGAATGGTCCATGCCTAGTTTGAAAAATCTAAAAGCTGAGTAATGAATGGTGTTAATCTTTTATGGATATAAAACTAGGTTCAACAGCGAATGCATTACCGAACAAAAGATGCATTTTTCACAATGTATTATACGCTATCTTTTTAGTCCAGACATAAAGAAGCATCAATTTCAGTGAAAGAAAAAAAAACCTGATATGTATATTCATGGCAATTTTTATCTTTTGACACTATGTTCCAGTTTTTTGTTGAATGGTAATATCCACAATTGACAGATATATAATGCTGCAATAATAAATAATAAACACCACGTAAGGATGTTTAAAAAATAATGAGACTGTATGTACATCACTGGGTAGATTAATAAAGAAAAAACGATCGTATAAAATGCGGCTTGAAAAAAGCAATGAAAAAGGGGTACAACTGTTTCGTGCCACAATGTATTCTTACTTCTACTACAACCATTGATCGCGCATTAACCATGTGTCACAATTTTACATCTATTTCGCATAATATTCCAAACCAAGTGTAATATTTTGTTCCTGGAGTGCTCCAATGTGCATTTGTATGTCAATGTGTACAATGAAGAGAGAAACACCACGATCAAAATAGCACTCACTATTTCCCATAAGAATTGAAAGACCTCATCCAGGGAAATACTTTACAAAACAAAAAACGTAATAATGATCAACGTGTATACACGTAACATATTTGAAAGTTAAACAAAAACAACGATATTTATATTTTTCACTACAGACACAAAAGCAAATACTGTAATATGAAGATGTATTTTTTGTAATCTTTCCTGCATTACACATACGTCCCTTTCAGAGTCTGGATATCCAGAAGCAAGCATTTTAATCTGGGACATAAAGACCTCTGCATGCACAACACTCATATTCAAACTAAAAAAAAAGTTTAAGTATAATGAGAAATACATGTTTTTTTTTAAAAGTGGAATGTTTTCGTTGTTCCGAAATGGACATTAACATACCTACTTTATGTTGATATGCAGATTAGCGTTGCTAGACATTACCAACTTTTTATCACATGGAGCCGTGTGAAAGTTGGTTCACAGAGCGGTGCAGTAAATCTGCATTGGCATTTTACAGTGAATCAATGAATACTTTGTAATTTGTAAATTTTACATAGTGTTTTAATTATCCTTTGCACAGCAACATATGAATAGCGTTTAAGCAATTAGCATGCTGCACATATATCCTCTGAACCGTAATAATATGCTATGTGTGACATTACAGTATGGAGTAATTATTGTTGTTTTAAGCTTGAGACGTGCTGAGCATAAAAAGATATCTAATTTTACTTCTTAAAGGGTTATGCAATTTGTCCAAAAGACAAAATTGCAGAGCAATAAACATACTATCCAACACATTTCAAAATGGAAGCACAGCATATATTCTTGCAAACCTATCTTAAATGTTGCAAATGTCATCGTGTGCGGATCACAAACGATTCATTGCGGCCAATGTCACATTATAATGTGCTAGCCATATTGCATGTAGGTCAATACACCGGAGATAAAGGGGACCACAACAACAATAATACATTTGAGGGAAGCTTAACGATAACGAGGCGGCGAAGGGGGACTTGTCGATTTTTTTTTTAGTGTTGAAGTGGTACGATCACGTCCACGTAGTTGACTGGGAAGAATCCCGAATGGCCACGCACGGTCCCCTCGTACCAATTGTCATCGATCTGCTTGGTGAGTGTGATGATGTCTCCCTCCTGGAAGCCCAGTTCGCCCTCATTCTCCGGATCAAAGTCGTAAAGAGCTTTTGCGCTTGGAGCTAGACGCCATGTGAACAGAAGCATCGGGAGAACACGCGTGGCACGACAAATTAGAACGTGTACACCAGCAACAATGTCAACCACCAACTTCCTGTAACTGCCTCTTGAGATTCTGGAGAGAGAACAAGCATTTTGTGATATATCGGTAGGGAAAGATAAATGTATTATTACTCGGCTGCAAAATGTGTAATACTTAACAGAAAGGGTACTTAAAAAACTCCCACAACCTGAAAACATGCAAAAATATATAAAGTGTAAAGATGGTAACATATTGACAGCTTTCCCATCAGTTGACAAAGAGGTTAAATGTGTCAAAGTTAGAAATGCGCGCACACACACACGTGCTGTACAAACCATATTTGAAAACAATGTACAGCAATGTCTCGCTACTGCATTAGTTTTATGAGAATATTGTACCAAGTGGTATCACCAAATTGCAGATGCAGTCTTAAAAGATAATTAGGGTAATACCCAAAAACAAATGTAATTTCTCTTACTGTTTTGTGCACATCAATACTGTGTTTAACCTAAATAAAGTTAGATATTTAGCCGTCAAGTAACACTTGCTTATATATATAAAAGGGAAATTTGTGAATGTGTGTCTGTTCGAAATGTTTAGCATACTTCCCAACATGCAACAAACTTGAAATTTGGCTTGTGGGTAGCTTCCAAGCTGTACACAATGCAAAAAGTATAAAAATAGACTTTTGTATTTTGTGGGGGGGGGGGCAATAATGGATATATTTTGCACGGCAAGTGAGCTGTGACGTCATCTGTGATGTCACCCGCATGCGGCAGCGTCACACAGTGTGCCTGCTGACGTCACGTATCCCCCCCCCACCCTCCGCGTAGGCCGTGGATTAATCCAAGACAAGAATCCAAGTCCCGGGCAAAGCCGGCTAGTAAAGCTAGTTCTTTAATAAAGTGTCAATATCCAGATGTTTTGGTAACCTGAAGGTGTGGCATTAACTCAACTCAGTGGTTCTCTCAACCTGTGTCACTCTACGACCTTTACGAGTTCATGAGCAAACACTAAAGTGATATTTATAAGCACCCACTGTATGCCATGGTTTACAAATCGGTCATATGAATCATAAACGGCATTCCTTTGCAGTGTACATACCAATATATTCTCTTATTTGAAGAGGCAATATGCATATATGCTATATATACATTGTACATTTTACAGTTGGGGGGGGGGGGGATCCAGAAAATAGATTCACAAAGCATTTTGGAATGCAATGGATAACTTATTAAAACCACTGCGAGGAAAAAATATTACTTATAAATCGTATGAAATAAAAAAAAAACTATTAACTTTTTATTTTACCACGTAAGGCCCAATTTAGCTATTAAGCTCTTTTTCCAAAGCAGCCTGGCCACAAATGATGGCTGAACGAAGTGGCTCATCACATGGAACTGTATAGCAGCCAAATACTCTTTAAACACACGATTCTAAATGTGTAGGGAAAAACAAGAGGACCCGGAGAAAAATCCACGCGACCACGGGGAGAACATGCAAACGCCAATTATACAACAGATGTCAGGATCGGAATCAAACTCATGACCTTCTGCATACCAGGCGAGGCAGTGAACATTTCACCACCGCAGCGCCCCTAAAAAAATTACCGATCCAAAGACTGCTACTGCAATTTAGACCACGGTTAGGGCGCAAGTTCTAGAAACATTTACATCATGTAATATCCCCATACATTTTTGGAGTTTACAACAGTATATATTAAGGTAATGTTACAATTTATGAAAATGATAACTTAAAGAAAATCTATTGCAAAGTTAAACAATTACTCCAAAAATGAGGATTATTTCCATGACGATGCTCCTCCACGCTCTTGGTGACACTTCCCACAGCCAGTTAAAAATACACAAGAAAAACCGCTGTAAAACATGCATGCATTCAGCACAGATTTTAACATACATTTTTATATACATTCAACTATTAACAACTGGAGGGCGTAGGGGAGGTTTCTTTTTTTCCAATCGCCAAAAAAATATATTCTTCAAATGGTTGGCTTGTTGTATAAAGTATATACACAATACTTTTAGTTGAAATGCAACTATGTTTACAAAGACTGTAGTAATAAGCTGGTATTTTGGTTAGAGGGGATAAAAAATCGGTGCAGAATGCTAAGGTATGCATATCTTACAGAAAGAGACCAAAGTGAGTGTGTGCGTGAGCACAGGATGAAAAATTCCTTCAATTGACTCATTAAAAGAAGGTTTGGGTTTACTTTCCCAGAAAAAGATTCTGATTCCCGACTCACTCTGAGCCTTTTTACTAAATGACCGGCTCGGCATTCCAGGAGCTTTTGAAGCAAGTGGAGCTGCACAACATGAAAATGAAGATCATGGTGAGCACACGGTTTCAAAACATTTAACAAATCATAACCTCCCATAAATAGGCCAAACACAAATAGCAAAATGTTAATAACACCCTTGAAAGCATTATATTTCAAAATCCTTGATTTTCATAATGAATAAAATAGTAGTATGCATGTATTCGTATGGTTGAGATTAACCAACTACATATCCATGTATAACCACTGTTAGTGACAGTGTAACACAGTACCTGGAGACCTAGAAGACGAAGACGCAGACGCAGACGCTGCCGGAAAAATGTTCTCCCCTCCGCCGTTGCCCCAGCTGTTCTCGTGAAACGTCGACATCGGTTTTGCTTTAAATTCTTTCTTTGGCATCTTTGATGCCTCATTTTTCCTGTGGAAAATACACACACGCAAATGTTCTAATACTGGCAAAAGACGTTGTCGCAAAATGACAAAAAAAAACAGTTTTTTTCAATGTGGTGAATTTGAAACGTGAAGGTAAAACGTTAAGATGTTTTGAAGATCTTTTTCCTTGCGGAGGGAATTGGACAAGGTGTGTTTGACTCTTAAAATGTAACTCGTAAGAATGATTAAGTTGTGAAGGACTGCGGCGCCGTGGAGTCTCACCTCTCATGGAGAGCCGCTTGCAAGTCCTGCAGCACAGCAGCAGATCTTTGATGATATTCAAGCTGTGCATCGACCAGGGCTGCTAGTTGAGATACTTGCTCAATCTGAAAAGAACACGGGGGAATACATATGCTTGTTCTCTTGCTTTGCAATTTGAGGAATATATTTCCATAAAATATTCAGTAATTAATTCTAATGTTGATGTATTTCCCTTTCCCATCCATAACAATCTCTACACACCGATTACTTAAACTAATATCCATCTTACATTGCATAATGTGCTTACGGAAACAAAATAAAAATTAGTACTGTAATGACCTCATTAAAATCAGATTCCTGCACTAGAAACAATACTGTATCATTAAAAATAAATGCCATACATGATATTGATTAACATATGCCAACGTCATGCCTCCTTCCCATCCAATCACCCTCCACCCCGGCTGTGTATCCCACACATATGCATGGGCAGTGTAACTTTGATATAAAGTTTACATACAATGTGTGGTATTTAGGATATCACCTGATAGAGCTTCCAGTAGATCATCTTTTTTAGGCAACATCAACAACATTTGCAATTTAAGTTTCTCAGTCAAATATATGTTTATCTTTAATAAGCCCCGCATCCAAAACATCAATTAGCTGTTCTATTGGCAGTTGTTTCATTCGGAAAGAACTGTACATTAAAAGGGTTACTTTTAAGCAAGTTGAATTATTTACACGTAGTCCTAGATACCAAAAATCCTTAATGTTTGCACAGCTGCAAATGGAACAGTCAATGCTGGGGGGAGGTGGGCAGGGTATATTTTATGACCTATATACATGTAATATATCTAACCCAAATTGATAAGACTTTGACAAAAGTTCTAGAGGGATTAACTCCAAAATGTCTCACAAGAAAAACATTTCAGCTGCAGTGTCCGCTTCTCCTTATCATTGTGGCCAGGTCGCTTTTGAAAAAGCGATAGAACTCAGTGGGCCTCACCTGGTAAAATAAAAAGGGTAGTAGGAGTAATTGTTCCCTACTGCAAACTTTTAATTCACCGTTAAAAAAAGGACTGGTTTTATTTTCTTGCAAAATCACAATGCAATAAATGAATACGCAATTTCTCCGCAAATAACTTCACTGCACTAGTTTGTTTTTTTCTGAGAATGCAATTAATTTATGGCCTCACCACATTGGGTCCGGGTCCTTGCCCACCAAATTGCTTGCCTGCATTGAACGGCCAACTTTTAACTGGACGGTAGCTTTTAAGTGTTAGTGCTGTGGGAAAGCATTAATGTGTGCTGTGTCTAGTGTGATGCATAGATCTTGACATTTCACACAGATCCATTAGTTTCCTTCTCAAAGCCTTTGGCACTATCAATCAGAGGTGTGGACTCGAGTCATGTGACTTGGACTCGAGTCAGACTCGAGTCATGAATTTGATGACTTCAGACTCGACTTGGACTTGTATAACAATGACTTTGTCCCACCTCTGCTATCAATATAAACCTAGCGTTCCTACAGATTACAAAGCCATTATAATACACTGCACAAGCAAAACAGTCTATAATGGATCTTCACAACCGCAGCAGAACACCAACAGGCCGATGCGGACATTTTAAAGACAAGCCACAGTGGGAATGTGGCCACGCCATGGAAACTATGGACCATTTAGCAAACCTACTTCAACGGAGGAATATATTTGCACGGTTTGCTATTATGTACGGTGTGAAAGAAGTTCAACATACATACAAACAAAAAAAAACACTTTTTTCCGAAGCCTTCTTGTGGCTAGCAGAAATAATTTAAAGTACAAAACAACAAAATATAGCTTTTTGAAAGTTGGACATTGTCAGGCATTATTAAATTAAAAATATAGATTTGTTTAATGTTTCTGAACATTTTACAATGACTAAATTCATCGCTAATGAAGACCAAAGCAAATATTCACATTATTTATGATAGTTTATTTATTAGAACTCGTAGAGTAAGACAGTTGTCAATCTTGATTTTATTTGAAGATTTCGTGACTGCAGGAATCCATACTCTCTGATTCTTTTGGTAAAGTCACGTAGGTAAAAAAACAATAAAAGAAACACGACGGTTCGGTCGCAACACAAGCGCCCGTCACCTGATGACTTTACCAAAAGAACCAGAGAGTCCAGCTGTCAATTTTATGTTTTCACAATCCGGTAGCCGTCGGAGCAGAAAAACTGATCTGTTTTTTACGTAATAAAATGGCAAAATGGCTGGAGTGTTTTTTTACTATCCAGTGTTTAATGAATATTCTGGAAAAATAATTCCACGAATAGAAGCACAAATTGAAAATTTAGAACAATTGTAGATGAACCTCATCAGTCTTCTGTATTCGTTATTCCCACCTCTTGGTGTCACTATCTAGTACATGTATTCCAAACTTCTTCCACCGTTTCGGTGGCAATATCCCACAGCCACTTGTAAAATTGTTGATTTTGTTGGGGTGGAAAGGAGCTCAGTAAGCAGCCAGCCAGAAAACTCGAGACGTAGATTGTTTAACAGTTTTATGATTATTTACATTTACACTACATCTGGCCAGGACACATCACAAGAATAAATAACAGCTGATGGAAAAGACAAGTGACAGAATGGCAGCAAAAGGAGAAAATGTATATATGTCGAACTTTGTTCGTACCACACGTAGCCAACTGTGCTAAATCGGAGGTGCAGGAGAAGGACAATGTACAAGGAGGTGCCTAAGAGGAACCAACACCCCGGTGGTGGAGCAATGAAACAAGTTATACTGTAGGAGAAATAGGAACTTCAGAATCGCAGGATAGGGAACTGGGCAACAGCCTTGGGAAGCCTTCATCCTGCAACAGATGATAATGATAATACAAGACTCACCTCACTCTCCACCAAGTTGTGCATGCTGCTGGCCGCTACCTCCCGCGACTCCTCAAACTTCTCCTCTGCCTGCCGAATCTCCTCATCTGGGATCTTTCCCAGGCGCTTCTTCTTGTAATCGAAGTCCAGGCGACGTCCTTCCAGCTTCTTCAGGTGATGCTGCGAAAGGTGTTAAAAAATATATTTCCAACTATATAACAACTTGTTACAGAAACTGTCCATGCATATCATGTTAAACTGAAACCCTAACCATCAGCTTTGGCAGTACTTTACAATTGGAACCAGTATGATTCAGATATTAAGTTAAGTGACAAAACATTTTATATTTTGTGGATCACTTGGGCGCCTTTAAATAGGAAGTCACCCCACATACTGCCTTCCGAAGGCAGGAAACCCCCTACAAGCCACGCCCAGTGGGACTCAGCTGATAATTCTGATGTCAATAAGCCTGGTCCCATCACCTCCAAAGAATGGCACATGAGAAAGGGAGGGTTTTTTCCCACAACTGTTTACGTATTACTCATTAGACGTGTAATCAAACCTATGTGTAATAGAAAAAGCAAATAATATAACAGCCTAGCTCTTTTAACAACTGTACATTTACGACCTTTATTTGCAACCCGATATGTCGTTATGTTCGACCTCTTCACACTGCAGCAAGAGCACATCGGTTTTATAAGTAAGCTTGTGTTATTACCCCAATCTCTTTGAGCTCTTTATCTTGAAGCGCTTGCATTGGATCGAGGAAGTTTTGTTTGACATCAATATCCAGGGAATCTTTTATTTCTGCCATCTGTTTCATCGATTCTCCAACATCAGCCAAGGCCAATCCTAAAACACACAAAATCGGGTCAAAAATATCACCCACGATTTTCTGGGGCTCTAAACGTTTCATTGAAATTTATATATATATACACACAAACACTATACTGCAGTTGTATGTTTATATTATAACACAAGATATGCAGAGTTTCATTTAAAACGCTCAATGGTCCATTGCTTGAAAAATATAGCACCAATATAAATTATCGGTAATGCTCATATGAATTGGATTCATGGCTGACCAGCCACTGAGCAAGAAAAATTATAAATTAAATACAGTAAATATACATATTCTTAATAAAGTAGTACTTACCAAAGCAAGATTCTGTGCCCATGTCTTTGCCATACTTGGCCATGGCTTCTCCCAATAAGCCCTCAGGCTGGGGGTAGCCTGTAGACTTAACCTGCCCACGGATCTTTGACATGGTGTTCAACATCCCCAACTTTGCTCTTGATGCTAAAGAGGAGATACCACAATTTTATCAACATTATCATCGCAATAACTCGCTTGAGACACTGGACACTTACAATTACGGTGTTCTCGAATGTCATTCACTTATATGCATCAAACAATTATGATGACAAGACACACTATAGAACGTGCACAAAGATGCAGTTATAGACGAAAGAAAACATTAATAAATGCATGTCCTCACCTGGGTTTGGTTGCAGGTATTCTTGTGTTTTAGTGATAATATCCATAACTGCTTTGTTGGTAGTGTCATATTTCTACAAACAAAAATGTCATTAAACATTTCATTGAACGATTCTAAACCATTGTTCTAAAATAAACATGTTGCTGCATTACAGAAAGCACAATAGGGTTATGGAGGAGGTTGTACGAACCTTTTCCATCTCTGTAAAGTCATCGTCCAACTTGGTGCCTTCCGCTCCTCCCACCTTTTCACTGACAAACTGAAAAAATAAAAATGTCATTATTTTAACAAACTACGAAATGTAATGTCATGAATAGAGAAAATATTCTCAATGTGCCAAGAATGTTGTGAAAAAACTATTGTACCATGAATGGATCACCATTTTAATATCCCAGAAAGACAAGTCCTAAATATCTTCCCCAGTGTGAGTCAAATCAAGAGTGATCACACCATAGCATCTAAGAATGTTAATTGAGTAAATTTATGTTCCACTAAAACATGTTCATATGTACACCCTGTACGATTCGTAACAGTTGTTCGTTTGATAATTGTACAATTTGACAATTTACCAACATTTTTAATTAAAGATGTATTTCCAAAATCATTTTAAAATCCATAAAAATCCATCCATAATGCTATTAGAAATGCTAAATATTGCAGTCAGTTTCCCCCCACCCATTGATAATTGGCGATGCGCGCATAAGTCATCCACGCATCACCACTTTCCAAGGTGACCCCATGCGCAACAACACAGCACAAGCGTTAGCCCACCTTACCATTCACTTCACATACTGTCTCTTGTTGGACATTTGCCATCAATGAAGCTTAGGCCAAATAAAAATGCTCGACTTGTTGTAACATGGATTAAATTCCACATTGGTGCAAAGACTGCATATATACATGTGAAGTCATTTTTACAGTCCACTGCTGGATGAGGGCCTCCCCACACAACATAAACAACATTTTTATATCGCATATCTTGATCCGCTTTGGACTGAAGTATAGGCGGATATAAGTGATAAGATCGAAAATCTGAACATCTAGGAGAAAATCACAATTACACTATGACCAAATACTGTGGTAGGTTAATTGGCTAGGATGGATATGTGACGGTCGGATATGCAAAATTGTGCATTAAGTGTAAACCAGCATTGCCCTCAAAAACTAAACATGAAATACAGATACAGTAACTGTAAAACATATGCACTATCTTTATAAGCCAACAGACACATCAACCACATTCTTCCTACAACACTAGATAGTGTTATTTGGGGATTTTATAAAACATTTTAAAAATGTGTTTCATTGTTAAAACGTTCAAAGTAGTTTGCTCATGTATAGCAAAGTACTTTACATGCTTCATATACTTACTGCCTAAAATGATGTGTCTATAATATTGTAGTGATGCACTTCATTATAATTTAACAACACTAATCGTAATCAATTGTTATATATGCCAGCAATACCTCGGCCAATAATACGTTTTGTGCCTCGGCGCTTCTCAAGCGGAAAGAAAAAGCTTTCTAATTCGAGTGTTCCATAAAGCATGGCTATTCCAGGAGACAAAGTGATAAGCTGATAACACCCTTCAGCAATCAGAGTTCATACCTTGCTGTATCTCATAAACCTTAAATACACTCCCATTGAAGTCATACAAATCTGCAAACTGCAGACAAAGAGCTCAATCGAGGTTAATTTTGGCTTGTAAATAAGAAAACCAAGAATCCAAGCACACTAAAACTTCATCCAGCCAAAAGGAAAATCCTCATTAAAAAATGTTTAAAGATAAATCATGCACATTAGGCCTGGGGCTAAATTACAATTACAATACAGCAGCATTTTTATCTCAAACTACAATTACACCCTTATTAGAATTACGAATGACAAAAATACAGTCACAACTGAACGTGGTTGATGCATATGCATGGATTATGTAATGCATATCAACATGCATTTGTCCTCGGAGATATTTAATTCGCGTTGTCAGTCACTCTCGCGCCAGGCGTGTGCACGAAGCTGTATGGCCACAGGCCCCGATGAGACAAAATCTTAATATTTACTTATATTGGAGGAATCCGATGAGTTACAAAGCTCTTTCCAGATGTCCAGTAGGAGGTGGGTGAGAACGTTATTCCAACAAATGATACGAAAACACAACAGGGCTCGAGTAGCGGCTCTGCCGGGGAGGGCTGCAGGACGAGGCAGAGATCGTTTGGTGCCGAATGGGGTCCTCTAAGTTTTGAGTAAACCCTTTGAATATATATCGGCTGGTTTACTATACAGTGAATTCCTAATACCATTGATTACAGTACCAATGAATTCATAATACCATTGATTACTGTACCGATGAGGATTAAACTAGTCTTACAGTTGTATCGATTCAATGCTGCCTGGTGAGATGGCCACATATTGGTGGTGGAAAACAATCATGACAAGCATTCAGCTCTATCAACCTGGTGGCTTAGACAAGCACGGTACATGCAATATAGTGGTCACATGACATGCATGCAAGGCATGATGGGAGACATGCTTACCTGCTATTTACAAGCACACCTTTGCGTCTTGTTAAATTTAGACATTAAGTACTGGAAACTCAAGCACGTGCCCATGCCTGGCTGGGATGCAATGAGCAGCTAGGAGCGTCCTGTGTAAATGCCTGGCTGTATACTTAATTGCTAAGACACACTTACTTGCTATGATCGTAGACATTTCCTAGCTGTAATAGGTATAGGGAGGGGTAGGCCAAGTCAATAATGGGCAACACAATTCCATAGAAATTATGAAGTTATGATGCTGCGATTACCATATAGTGTCTGTGCCTGAGGTTAGTCAATGCAGTGCTAGAATGCATTATGTGTGCGATGCAGACACTTGCTGTAGACCGTTTCATTGGCCTTTCTACACAATCGTTTCCACCTGCCATGTATTATATTGCTCATGTAACGTTAAAATTAATTTAGTTAGATTGCGAGCTCACCAGAGGGACTAGAATATTGTATTAACTGATAACGTATAATGCACAGAAGGCATGATTTGTCCTACATTACAGAGTACAGGTAGTCCCCTAGTTACGACGGTCCGACTTACGATATTTCAATCTTACGATGGCGATAAGACAAAATTGCCATCAACAACCTAACATCGTTCAAGTATGCAGACGATGGACAGAATCTTGGTAACTACAGCACAATATGATACGTTACGATACGTTCAATGCATGTATGATACGTAGCTTTAGCGATTTCATTTTAAGGTTACCACGATACAATACGTTCAATGCATGTTTAAAGTTTTATAGCAAATAGGATTGTTTCCTGAAAAAACTTTTTATTACATTGCAGTTCATATAGATAGTCTAAGAATTTACCTTGTTTTTTTACTTTACATTTTACTGTGCAATACAGTATTGTAATTAATAAATACATACAGTATATAGTTTATACATTACAGTACTTTAAATTACTCTGTTTTGCTAAATTATCACCATTCTTTAAGACTCCTGGGTAGGCTAGGCCATCTTCGACTTACGATATTTTCGACTTACGATGGGGTCGTCGTAACGCATCTCCATCGTAAGTAGATGACTACTTGTACTACATTAGCATTCAGCCATAAATACTTTAAATGTATCCTCTCAACTGTGGTGCCCCTGGTTAGCAACTGCTCGACAATGGGAATATTCAGATACACGTATAGATATTATGCCTCATTTGCAATGACACTATCAGCAGCTTTGTTTTATTTTAGGTAACTTTGGTATTACAATGAAGCTTCATTAACTGTGGGTGAATTATACGGGTACTGGAATAATCATGCTCGAAAAAAAAAATTAACCCGTAAAAACAAAGTTTTTCGCTATAAATCCTTTATATGCGTGTTCAATGGGCCACAACCCAGCCCACATTGGTCTTTGAAACGGGCGGCTAGAGTCCTCTCGTCCTCTGGCTTGAGATGGCTGCCATCTATGGGTCAGATGATTGCCTGCCACCATTAAGGAATTGGTAATTAAATATTTAAAAAAAATTCCTAAAAAGTGTAACATTTTGGAAAAAAATTTCACAAAAATAAATTGTCACGCACAACGAGTCTGTGTGCAAAATGTCAGCTCGATTGGATCACGGGAAGTGTGTTAAAAAACGACCGAAAGCCTTGCACGGTCGTAAGCGCGCAAGCAAGTGAACTTAATATAAAGGATTTAAAAATAAAAGATCCTCGTGGCTCAGTATCCATGGATAAGATAATATCTTAATCGTCTTAAAGTAAACGGATCAGTTATTACATGCTATGTCTTCTCTCTCATTTTGCATAGGTAAGCAAAACATCTTTGTTGCGTAATTTATATGCGTTTTGCACTTTTTTTTGTTTAATCTGTATCACATCATTAACTAATATAATTGAGAGTTGACATGTCAATGAACATGTAATTTTACTGTACAGCCTGTCAGTATAGGGTACCAGAATGTCTGTGTACCTGTGATAAAATGTTAATAAAAACGTAATCATGTACAGCCCTTTGGTCAATCCACTGCTGGATAAAGGCCTTCTCACACCATGAAGTTATCACGTAAGAAAACAAAAGAAAGACCCATACTTTTATTTAGTAACATGTGCAGTAATGATTACTGATATTTACAGGATAATTAAATTAGTTATCTCCCTGTAGATAAGCAACTTGGCAGATAAGTGGATGTTTAATTTTTGGATCTACATAAAAAGTCTTATCCAGGACTATAATCCACAATAATTGATCATAAAATGCAACTGTCATTTAGAGCAGTCAACCATGATAATCATGGATAACAGAATGATTTTATTGCAAACTCGTGTTGTCTGTTTTACCTACCTTGCATCTGCAACAATGACCATCATCTCCACCCATCACTATCATTTTCCCATCGCTGTTATCCAGGTACAATTGCAGATTATAAGCTTTAACGCCTCACGATTCCCCCCATGATTATCAACCATGACCAACCCACAGCTCAATGGAAGGCCTCCTCAAGTGGTTGTCTAATTGCTCAAGGCCTTACTATGCTGTGGATTAACGTGGAGACCGATCCCACAGACAGGAGGAGAAATGATGTACAACCCAGACACTTTGGATATTTCGAGTCACTGACACGAGTGCTGCTGATGAGAAGTTTCACTGCATTCCTTTACTGACGGTACATTGCATTAAAAAACACTGAGAAAACCGTAGTTAATTTAAAACTCAACAATGTACTCACCGTAGGATGAAAATACATCAAGACCAACAATGTGCTGACAATTTGATGTAAAAAGCTGACTTAAGTTTTTTTCCCTTCAATGCACAACATGCAAGACAAGCAAATAACATATTTACTACACAAAAACAGGAACTTAAGCACAATACGTTTAAGCCTAACAAAATAAACAAAATATGCAACTCATGCATTTTCTTAGGTCTATTTTCAATTAAAGAGCATTTGAAGTTTATACAAATTGTCTTCACAAATGTTTTTTGTTGTTTATAATTCAATGCAAGCGTGTTTCTTTAATGACTTGTCCTCATACAGTATTGTCAACTTTTTACGGCAGTAAATGTGTCATAAGTATGACTTCTCTGCCTGATAATGTTGGGATTACTTCAGCCCTTTAAGTGGCCCATGTCAGCAATAGCAATACCATGGCTACTGCAGGGAACACTGCCTTAGCTCGTCTGCCTTATTCCTCATCTGAATTCTGACCCAAACCAATCAATATCGTGGCCCTTGAGATCCATCTGGTCATTCTCATTTTTGTGGTTAAAAATATCAGCTCCTCTCAAGTTTAGAATCCAAAATTCAGACCGGTATGTCAATAACATCCTTATTACTGTCCTGTATTTTCTACTTTAACCAAGCTGCAGTCTCCGTGTTGCACACTCAACTGTGCCCTTTGGATCCTCACTTTAGTGACCTTGTCCAATCTGCCATCCTCTCGCACGATGATACCAGATACTTGAATGCATAAGCTATCAAAGAATCCCTTTCATCTAAGACCTCTATACAAATGCATTGCATAATTTGACAACGGACTGCCATATTAGTTCATCATTCAATCGATTGCAGATATAACAATCTTCCTTTTAAATGTATTGAGATTCAATGAATCAGAGAGATATAGGAACCTCCATTGAAATTAGTGGTATTTATAGCCTAGCAACCATGTATAGAATCCCAATTCAATATATATATATTTTGGTTCTCTTATAGAATTCACAAAAATATGTCGAGGAGCGAATGCCAACGTCGAGATCAGACACCCACAAGAGAGGGCTTCAGCAGAGCTTGTGTAGTTTTGTTATTCTTGCACATGGAAATTCCGAGGATCCCTACAAGATGCCATGCGTTTGGCAATTCAACGTAAAAAGTAAATCAACTGATGTCACAACCCTGTTGGGTATAGCCACCAGAATT
Organism: Lethenteron reissneri; assembly: GCF_015708825.2. NCBI lineage: Eukaryota > Metazoa > Chordata > Hyperoartia > Petromyzontiformes > Petromyzontidae > Lethenteron > Lethenteron reissneri. The sequence goes on from NC_083802.1 coordinate 11,727,744, forward strand.
CTACCTGTAAACTCTTAATTCGTGAAGGAATCATCCAGTGGAGTCATAGCATTTAAATATGATTCATGTTGGAATTTCCCATCACTAATTAACTGTATGTCTCCCCCTATATAAAAAGACAAGTAAACATAGTTGCACTACATAGCACCTTCCTAGAAAACCATCCATGCAATGGCACAAAAAGATGTTTCTAAGAATATCTGGCAATAAATTGGACAATGCATTCGCTCCTGCCAAATATATTAGCTTTCCCTACTGAGAGTCAAAGCCAATGCAGAAATATGAGTGCTATTTTATATTTTTTAACTATTGATCCAAGACCCTCTCAGATGGTTGAACATGTTTAACTTAAGTAATCAGCATGATCCAATGCTTGTCAAACCTCCACCAAGAACTCTAAATTGCCACTAACATATAACACGTGCAATTTGTGGTTAGAACAAGAGGTCTTCAGATTAACGGAAGTGGTATATTTCGATTCAGGAATGTGGTCTTTCAAACTCAAATACTGTCGGGTTTTTAACCAGTGAAAAGGCACCTACGCTATTGTATGTTGCACGCGAGGAATCCAAACAAAACAGTACTGCAATAACACTGTAAAGCCATTTTTCACATTCAGTGGGTGTAATTATTTTACTCTTGGCCATTCACTCATTTTTGAATGCTTAAAAAGAAATAGTGAATATGAGAGTGAATATGAGAGTGAAGATGACGTTTTTTCACTCCCTTGGGCATAAATTATTGCATCTTAAGAAGGTTATAAAGAACATGCTTCAGACGTGTCACAGTAGCCATTAAGGAGGCCAAAATGAATTATGCAGACGAAATAGTCTAATGAGGGGGGGGGGGCTTACTACAACCATAGTTTACAATATGCTTAGGTATTGTGCCAAAGGTGCAGCATGTAAATTGATTTCTCACGCCATTGCTGCGTTCTCCATATATGGTACTTTGGCCTACTCTTCCATGTTGGCCAGACATCTTGGAAGAGGTGGGGATACCCACAGTTTTCCCCCCCCGTACTACGACCTGCGGCTGATCGACTGTGGTTTGTGAAATTTCGGTCACAGTTCCTATGATCACTGTTACATTGCTTATGGCTTTATTTTGGCGATTTCGAAAAAAAATTTGGTTTGGCCATGTTTGTTTGTTGTAGTACGGAGATAGAATGATGGCTTTAATCTAAGTTGTCTTGTGGTTGTTGTTTGACTTGCATCCCACTGGGATTTTTGCACAGCGTTGGTGTACGGTGTTTTTTTCTGTAAGACTTTGCAGTTTTTTCCTGGATTTTTCTGTTTGCACATAGTCACTTTAAGATGTTTTCTTGTTCATGTTTTTGTTTTTTGTTGGTTGCGTTTGCACCCGATTCAAGAGCCGAATAGTTCACAGGGCTATACCAAATAAATGGAACTGAAAACCAATTTATACTGCTGTGCGGACATCGGAGAGGTGGATGAAAAACAACTGACCGCGGTTTCAAGTGCCACGTCTGGAAATCAAACAGGCGGGCTACCTGTAGATGATTGCAAGTCCTGTGTGTTAGTGCTAACTATTAGACGATGGGAGCATCCCACGCTTGTGTAGTGTGCTCTTTGTGTGTTTGGGTAATTATTTAAGTTACATTCAGTTCCGAATGGCCAACGCATATACATACAAATGCCATGAACCCAAAACCTAACTACTGTACTTGAGTTGACATCCATTTGTGACAAATAAAATTTGCAACTTATTACCATACATTGGTGAAGCTGAACGTGTATATTCCCAATCCAGTACCGTCAGTGAAACATACAAGGCAAGTATTGGACAACTAAAAAGAGCCAAGCAGTCGATGAGAATGATGGTACCAAGAAACATTTTTATTCAGAAAACATAATAAATCATGAATGAGCTATGCTAAGCTAAAGGTGTCAACATAACATATTGTTGTGGGCCACTGAGAGGTTGGTGATTTTTTCAAAGGTTTTTGATCTATCTGATCTATACGCTCATGATCCCAGCGCACTGTATTAATCTATGGGCTTAGAAAGCATTAACATGCAAAGGCTGTTTTTTTGTTTTTTCGAGTGACAAATTATGCATATTTAACATAACAACGCGACTGAGTCATATACAGCATAAACACGAAACTAGTTTTTATCAGTACAGGCATACAGGATGGTTTGTATATATTCATGTAACTGTGTATAGTTCCTGTAGAACCAGTTCAGCGAGTTAAGTTGTTTTAATAAGGTCAACTCACTCTGACAGCACAACAAAGCTTCACCCACGTATGTTATTGACGCAGTACTTTTTATCCTGGACGGTATACTGTACTGCAAACACTGATTTATAGTTGACCTGTTCATTGTACACACCTACCATGGATTGAACAGACTGACATCCAATTACGCAAATAGTTAAATAGAATTACTGTGCTGTCACAATGGCATTGTGATGCACAGGCATAATTGCAGGCTTTTTAAAGACAAATGGTGATCACCTATGGATTATCAGTATTTCCCAATCGGTTTATCTGGAAGAAAAAAAGCTTTTAACATATAATTACGGTGCCGCCTACGTTTGCATCCCACAAAGCAGTAATATTAGACTTAATGAGCACGTACTTATTATATACCTTGCATTTTTTGAAATTATATATACCAATATGTCGTGGGAGAACTTGGTCACAAAGCCATCGTTGTCAATGTTTAAGCTGCAGGCCCACTCTTCGAAAACACGTGGATGCACACACATCTGAACATAGCCTCCCGATTAGATGTTAGACATTCAATGTAAGGAGCTATTGTTATTCCGTAAACAGTATGCATTTTATAAGCAGAAGCCCATTTGCTGCGTCTCCACATAAGTTTAAAACATCTGTGGGTCCATTGGCCTATTGGTTTTGCAGACCAATGTAAGAAAGACGAGATTAACCCATGACACTTACCCTCTACAGTACTGGTTGATTAATGTGTAACGCCACTATTCGTAAAAAAAACCAAAAGATGCATTATTGTATGAAATAAACATTATACCTCTATTTTGATGGATGTATTGAATTGGCCTGTGTTAGTGCTTCTCTTGCCCGATGACAGGCACACAATCTAGCACTCGGACAACACTCCATTCACAAACATTATGGCAGCAAAAATCTAAGCTTTTAAAAACACAAACCAACAACTGTCACTGCTGCTCAGAGATTCACGTTAACTTTTCCAAGACACGTTTTCTGAATAACAATATAAGTGATTGCCATATCTACGCTTTCTGAGATAGTTAAAACATTTTGCGAACGACATTTTTGTAGTGTCATATTAGTTGAGCATATTGAGGAATTTTATTTAATATACAAACACTACCCATACCAACCGCATACAACACACATGCATCCTTCAGTGTAAGATAATAGTTAATATAATAGTTAATATACTTTTGATTTAAAGCTTTCGTGACTGCAGGGATTCATATTCTTGGTTCTTTCGGTAAAGTCACGTAGAAGGGAAATAATACAATATTAAACAATAAAATTATCACGACGTTTCGACTGCAACACAAGCAATCATCATCAGGTGTGAAATTCACAACAAGAATAGTTAATATACTGTAAATGCTCTGGCTTTGATACCTTTTAAAATAACTGAAAATGTAACTTGTATGACAAAAAAAATTCCGAATCCTATGAGATGCCAATATATTTGCAAATGATTTTATTCTCCTTGTCATTAAATGCATTCATATACACTACATCCGTACTGAAATGCAATACGATCAAGCATGCGGCCAGACAGTTCAAATGCAGGTAGTCCCCGAGTTACGATGGTCCGACTTATGATATTTTCGACTTACGATGGGGTCGTCGTAACGCAAGCAAGTAGAGGACTACCTGTACTGCAGGTCATTCAAATCATGAACGACACTATTCAGGATGTGACATGGCCACGAATTAATAAAATATTTGCTAACGTGGCATACAACTACTTCGTGGTCTAACCCAGACAACAAGGCGATGGAGCCTCCTCAACAGGTTGTGATCGTATTACACACACTCACGTTGCATGTGATATGAATACAAGCACCTCGTGATGTAAAAACAATCTCTAGATCTAGTTTAGTCTCTCATACATTGAGACGTTCAGAACATTTTAATTTCACTCAGATTTCTACAAACGACTTTTGAGATACGGCACTGCATTTTTGTGCCGTGACAATTGTTTATTTTTTTTACCCAGGTCTCCTTTGCTAAAGAATAAACTAGCAGCCCGCACGCAGGGTCGGAGTTCGCTTGGGAGACCGGTTTCGAATAACCGGTTTCCAAAAAACACGATAAAAAAACCGGTATCCAAAAAACGGCCAGGGTCAGCCAGCCAAAACACATTGAATTGTAAATAGAGTACTATACTTACATAACGACCAAAGACTCACATAGATACCCATACACCCAGACTTAAAACAAAGAGCCCATTGCCTCTGGTTGTCTATATAAAACAGATTCTCACTGTTTCTGCACAGCACCTTGTAATGTGTGGCTCCCTACGCACATAAAAAGGATCTCTGTTCAAGTCAATGGGCATTGAGATACCACTACAATATAAGTAAATACAAACTGATGATCATAAAAGAACCACGAGGGATTACATTTCACGTAAAACATATAGCGAGCATTGTGCGACACTGTATCCGTGATTACGAAGAGTATGAAGCATATCAAAATTCACTTCTGCAGTGATGAAATCCTATCTAGCCTGACCAGCAATGAAGGCATGTGGTTCTTACACAACACAGCATCCCGGGGTTCAAACCCGCACACGAGGATGTGGCAATGGATATAGGTAATCAACAGTGCATGTTTTGAAATCCACACCCCCGTAACTTACACACGTATGAATAATAATGCCCATTTAATAACGAAATGATTCTTTTTCTGGATAACCCTGCATCGAGATTATTGGCCAATTGTATTTCTTGAGTGGCTTCATTTTGTCGAAAGTACAACTCCACTGCTGGATGAGGACCTCCCGATTCCTTGAGGGTCATTCGAGTTATTTGGCCAAATTTCACCCCGTTGGTCAGTGCAACCTGGCAATGTAGCACACGGGCATGGGAGAGCATGGTAGCAACCGTACAATGGTGTGGAAAGCAAACAAAACTGGAGTTCCCAGATAAAACACAGCACGCATATGAGAACGTGTCCACTCAGCATCACCATCTCCTGAACGAGTCTCAAACCCTACGTCTACAACACGTGACAAGCCCCCAATGGTCACCATCCAAGGCGCTATCCGGGCTCAGCCATGCGTAAAAGACACCGAGATCCGACGGACTATGTCACATTTAATATTTTGGCTGTTGCCCAACTTAAAACGTTTTATTAATTTCCATCGACGTGCAATGCTAATTTTTGTTTCACTTATAGTGCTGTATTGATGGTATACCCTAGCTATACAGTGTACTATCGAGAGGTTATACTGATACACACAATAGTGGATTCACAAAAAAGGATGTACATTACGTTACTGTAGATGTATTACTTGGGATCACTGACATTCAAACCCCATACCAAAGGGTCATAATTCACATTCTGTGCTCTTGTGCGCAAGCTAACAGACACACACACACACCACAGATGTGTCAACACAATGAAACCAGAAGAAAAAAAACCACAGCAACAAACATTTCACAATGAAAGCCAACGTGAACATTTGTTTACAACACAAAGCGTGTCAGATTTAAATATTTCCATACGTACACTGCCCTACGGGGAGGTCTCTTTACAAAGAGGGATGTTGGTGGAGTTTTTTTGTGTACACAAATGTGGATGAAATAATTCCATAGACGAGTAGCAGCAGCAGCAGCGGGCGGCCTCGTAGAGGAATGAAGAGACACGGTGTAATTGAAGCCACACCACCACCAGCAGCAGCAGCAGCTGTCCCCAAATCGACAACACGCTGACAGTGAAACACTGTACCAGTCGAACAGAATTGCAGCCATCCCACCATTGCCCCAAATAGACGTGAATATCTCCTCCCAACCAAAGCCTCGTCGGCGAAGGAGATTGCCTTTATCATACTTCACCACGCTGGGCTGGACGGCGAATAGGGTGGGTGTGGGGTGGGAGACGATGAAGGCGGGACAGGGGTTCAGATATAACTCGCCACCGATGTGGGACATCGCCGAGATTCCAACTCGGCGCTGCCAGTTTCATAGCAAACAGCGGCGCTAACCGATGTCCCACCGCTCGTAATACCGTCACAAACACATTTACCAATTGTATACCCCATCTCGCTATCAACCATGGTCAATTCCACTGCTGGATGAAGCCAACCCCAAGCAAGCCACCGCCAGCCAGCCCTCACGATTCCACCCAACGAGGACCTTGACAAACGAGATGATCCCACGGCTCCATCTCCCGCGCACGCACACACACAACTCGCAGTATTCTCAATAACCTTCAACAATCACACGGTACCTGGCTCGCTTTGTAGAACTGCTTCTTGAAGCCTGCCACAGACATGTTTTATTTGTGTGTGTGTGTCTGTAGTAGCGATGACACAACGACGACGCGAGTGGGATTGCCGCGCAAAGGCGAAGAGCGAGCTCGGTGTGGACGTGTGGACGCCTATGCGCATCGACTGTAGCAATTCTAACGCCGTCGGCGCGGCTGGGGGGGGGATACACTCTGACTGCAGGCCGCACGTGACCGGACGTGCTTTGTAATTCCTAGTCCGGATGCACAGCAGCACTCGGGGTGGGGTGGGGTGGGGTGGGGGGGTTGGGGGCGCGGGTCGCGCGCGGATTGGTCCATGTCGCGGTCACGTGATGCGTCTGTCGGAAATGGAACTCGGGGTGGGGGGAGGTTGGGACGAGGGACACCCAGCAATGCGCATGCGCGCCGAGTGCTGCTGCAGTGCCACCTGGTTCCCCCTCGGCGCCGCCCCCCCCGTCAAGTGAGAAACCCCGCCCCTCTGTCCTCAGGCCCCACCGCGATTTAGACCCGTCCATCACGGACAAGTCACGCCCATATTGGGATGTGGCCCCGCCCATTAATTCCTTGGCCCCGCCTAGTTTATATTTTATTCTGAACTGTAGTGTGACACATTTTGCCACGTGGTGGTTTTAAAAGTATTTACTGTGGGGCTGATCTTTGAGGTCAATAATGAATCACTGAGTGGATGCTTAAATGTGTTTATTTTTCTGAAAGTCACTGCAACAGGGTCACCTCTAATGCTATGTACCAGCAACTATTTATAATTTGACATTTAGAATTTGTATCAGCACCAATAGTGTAAAGGGCAGTGTGCAACTCATGCACCCTGTCTCTCTGTATGTTGAACTTCTTTCGCATCGTACGTAGCCAGCCGTGCTTATTGAAGGTGTAGCATGAAGAAGGGTAATTGCCTGAAACGTTGCCTATTTTGTCTGTTTTTATTGATGAATGTGTTGAGGCAACTGTAGGTCAATTGACTTAAATTGGGGATTACTTCAGCTGAAGTTAGCGGGCTGAGCTTTGGAAAATATTTCCCCTCATTGTTGCAGGGATGGTGGCGTTGGGTGGTCCTGGGAAAATTCCATGATAAATTGAGCTCTGGAATAAAATGTTAAATTATAATACTGTGCTTTTAACCCGATTAACCGTTCATTTAACAAATTAAGTCAATGACTTTCTGAATTGCTGCAATGTTTTATATGGGTTACGATAGGGTTCATGGATGATTGAAACATTGCATTACATTTGAGATCATCACTTGCTGATGAGATCATCAGCTGCTGATGAGTCGGTAAAAATTTGCAACGAGAATTCTAATAGTCTCATGGTATCCAGTCTCATTGGTTTCATCTCATCATTGAATTACGAGGCCACGTTTTGAATGCGACATCAACAAAACCCTAACTGGGCCACATCCAACCCAAAAAAGCAATACCCATTGACAATAATGGTTAAATAGGCCATGGCTTACTGATGGCTCATGAAAGTGAAAGTGACATAACCCCTGCCAATAACTTTGCGAAAGCGATTGACGTAGGTGTGAAGCCACAATTTCAATGCTGAATGTTGGAATCTGTCCAAAACTTGGCTTGTTGACCAAATGCTACTGTGCATTCATCTGGAAAGCAGATAGGCCAATGGATTAAATGGTAACCTCCCAACATATGTTTTGTACAAACAACAGCAGAAAAGTACAGCAGTTGATTTACTTGGATGTCGATGTACTTTATTTGAACCAGGCATTAAGTTTTTCATGAAGCCAAATTATTCAAAGCATAGTAGTGGCAGTTTTTGCTTGAAATAAAATATCGTAGGACTGTTTATTTATTGAGATGGGGATTGAGAAAATGCACGAGCGAACGGATGCATTTCTAATGCTGACTGTTAGCAGGAAATTGCTGCCAAAGTCACTTTCCACCAACATCCAAAAATAATAGAGCTTCATGCAGTGGGGCTTTCAGAGGAAACCCTTTCGAATACTGACATTTTAGTCACCGATGCCATCAGTTGGCAGCGTCCCAGTACTGCATATACTTGGAAAATGTACCGTAAGTTCTGGGATGTGTTTTCGGGTTGTACCGCATGTTCTGAATTGAATTACCATACCGTAGCAATGGAAATTTCACCTAAGCGCCTCGGTACATTTTTTGGCTCGGGGTATGTCTAAAATATTTGACTGATTTAATATATATTAAGATTATTTTCGGATGTGGGAAAATCCAAATGAATGAGAAAAAACCCCGAAAAGAGAAGGCTGTTAAGTTGCAATGAGAACCAGGTTTCGAGGCCAGCCAAGGCAGATTTACCTTGTAACCCGGGTTCACCAATTGCATCTTGGTTCAAAGTGAGAGATCTCCATGCAGTGGGAGAGACCAGAACACCAGAGGGACAAACATAAACAAATACTGCACAGGGAAACTTTCGTTCTTCAGAGCAAAGATAACAGTCAGAGAGACTGCACTTTGTGCCCTCAGGGTCTTACACCATTTTAAAGATACTTTACATATTATATATACAGTATGTTCAAAATTGTATTATTGTTATGATGAAGAATTCACAATATAGTTTTTTTGAGTTAGATCGCGTAAACCCCCAAAAAACTCTATTATGGATGATATTGGTCGCGAAAGCCTACGTGTTAAATGATTTAGAGTTATTATGTATTTCTCACATGATTGCGATGGATAGATATCTGGATTATAAGACGCACTTACCTCCCCCCCCCCCCCCCGTATTTTAAAGCAAACTTTGGCAGTGCATCTCATCATCTGGTTACCAGATTTGTATAACTTTAATAACACTGTGTGCCAATTTGGGGTGCATTTTACTTTCCAGAGCATCTTATAATATGAATAATATGGTACGAATTCGTTAGTTTGTCCTGGTGAGGGTCGCGGCGGCAGCATGTTGAGTAGGGCTGTCCAGACCTCCCTTTCCCTGGCGACCGACTATAGCACTACATAACTATACACTTCTATATAATATTATACACTACTTTGCACAATTATACACTACTATACACTACTCTAGCTCTTCCTGGGGAATTCCCAGGTGTTCCCAGGCCAGCAGCGTGTCCTGGGCCCGCCCCGGGGTCTTCGCCCAGTGGGACGGTAGAGTTCCAGGGGGAGTCTACCGGAGGGCATCCTTGCCAGGTGCCCGAAGCACCTCAACTGGCTCCTCTCGATCTGGAAGAGCAGCGGCTCGACTCTAACGCTCTCCCGGATTACCGAACTCCTCGCCCGATCACGGAGAGTGAGCCCAGCAACCCTGCGGGAGAAACCTCATTTAGACCCCTTGTACCTGCAATCTCTTCCTTTTGGTCATTACCCAAAGCTCATGACCATAGGTGAGGGTGGGAATGTAGACCGTCCTGTCAACGGCGAGCTTTGTTTGAGAACTCAGCTCCCGCTTCACGACCACGGAACGGTAGTGAAGCCGCACCGATCCGCCGGCCGATTTCCCGCTCCCACTTACAATCACTCGCGAAAGTGACTCCAAGGTACAACTCCGGTAAGGGCAGCTGTTAATCCCCTCACCTGGAGAGAACAATCCACCGTCTCCCGGGAGTGAACCATGACCTCAGATTTGGAGGTGCTGATCTTCATCCCAGCCGCTTCACACTCGGCATCAAACCGTTCGAGCGGAGTGGAGACAAGACGCACCCTTGGCGGAGTTTAAAATATGTGCTGTTGATGAATGTGCTGATTTTGTCTGTTTGTCCTTAAGCACCACTGCCAACGCAGTCCCTCAACGTTTTGTTTCGCTTTAGGGGCAGCTTTACATGTGAGATGTAATTCATGTATTGACAAAAGCCATTCATCCCACCATGATTTGGCAGAATGATGGGAGTGTTTGAGAAAAATATCTGTGGAAATAATCCCAATAATTCATCCAAATGCCTTGAGCCACTTGTAAAACACATTCTAATGCAGTTTGCATTCCTCGGGGCATAATGATCCACGCTTATGGGACTAGGACAGAAACGAGGCAAGGCCAGAGATAAATGATGACTGTCCCCTCAAATCGCTGTAATTTCCCAAAAAAAAAATTCAGACAAATACCGTTTACTGTATACTCCAAAATTAAAGATGCACTTCATTCCCCTGTACTTTGAAGCAATAGTTGGGGGTGCATCTTATATTCTAATACATTTGTGTGTGTGTGTGTATGACCAGACTTGTATAAAAATTGACACCGGGCTCAAATGTGCGGTCCTTTTAACTTTCTGGAGAATTTGATCATTTTAACAATATGGTGATGTTATTACACTTCATCATGGGACCTCCTTTGCCAGTGAAGTATGGGAATTGACGGCAGGAACTTCTTGACGGGTAACACACTTTTATTAAATCCTTTAGGTATCACAATACAACGTGTGGTCTCTCTTCTTCCTCCGACACACTCCACTAATCTCGTGTAAGCTCTAGGCCTCTGGCTACACCCGATACACTTGACTCGTGTAGACCCTATGCCTCTGGCTACACACAATATACTCGACTCGTGTAAGCCCTATGCCTCTGGCTACACAATACACTCGACTCGTGTAAGCCCTATGCCTCTGGCTACACAATACACTCGACTCGTGTAAGCCCTATGCCCTGGCTACACATAGTACATTCGGCTCGTGTAGACCTATGGCTACACCCACTACACTCGCCTCTGGGTTACACAGAGTCCCGGTCCCCTTAGGACAGCGGGGCTAGGTACCGCAGGGCTCTAGGTCTTCATCCCCGTCTTCCTTCTTCGCTGGTTACACACTGCCCTTACGCCTGTGTGCATCCCCTTTTATAGCCCCTGCTCACGAGGGACGGAGCTGATGCGGCGTCGACGTGAGCGTCGTTCCTTAATGACCCAATCACGACGCACTCTCTCTACGATCCGCTTTCCCCAGCGCGTGTTAACATTACTCCACCAATCACACTGCGCTGCCACCTGATCACTCCCTCTCAGCGCGTCACCGCCCACAGCCAATCAGTACCCCGTAACCCACGACCCCGCGCTGACCCCTGATCCTCCACCGTCAGCGCGCGTCACCACCTACACAGCCAATCATCACGCACTGTGCCTACGATCCTTAATCCCAGCGCGTATCACCTCTACATCACCCCCTCCCACATAGCTTGCAGCCGGCCCGGCTGTTAACCTACAACACAACATAACGCAACGCAGTAATAAAGAACTCCACATCCCAGTGTGCCCCGTAACACAACAACAACAACATAACACAACCTTAAATATGAAGCAATATACAGCCCGACGAACAACACAATAAAAGCGAACACCGTAAAACGAACGCGCCAAGTGTCACTGTGACCCACGCAGTGCCGAGGCGCTCCGGCTGCCTCGACTCCGCACGTGGTAGGTTACACAAAGTAGCGCGACCTAGCGCGAGTCCGTCTGGCCGGTCCGTCGTATGGAACGGGACGTTGGCGACCGTCCGGTGTCTCCGGCAGCTCTAGACGGCACGGGTCGGGCCTGGAAGGACCGGCCCCGCCGTGAAGATCCGGCCGCCGGTGGTCGGCAGCAGTCAGTTCCGAGACACCTGGGAGCGGATCAGGCGGAGAGATGTGAGGAGCAGGCAAGGACAATTCCCCCTCAGGGTCGTCGGTCACGTCACATGCTCGGCCCTCACGACACAAGGGGAGGCCATACGGAGGCGAGAACGGTTTCAGTCGGGAGGGGTGGACGTACCAACGGCGTTTCCCCCATTTTATCTGAACGCACTGGGGGCGTGCCACCCGCACGACCTCCACGGGTCCCCGCCACGGCTTCAACAATTTAGGCGACGTGGCCAAATGTGCCTGAGGGCAATGCAGCCAGGCCTTGTCACCTGGTTCCCAATTGTGCACGGACACCTTCCGTGCCCGCAACCGCTCGTTCGCAATTTGGCGAGCCCGCGAATTAAGCCGTGCGGCCTCCCTTGCCTCTGTCAGTTTATGAATATTAAATTTAATATGCTCTGCCAATTTAGAATTAGTTCGTGGTGCGGGCAGACCCAGCTGCGTTTCCATGGGCGGGTCGGCTTCCCGACCGTACATTAGAAAAAACGGGGAAAACCCCGTAGCTGCATGGGGGGCCATTCTATACGCGGCAAGGACCCCAGGGACCTGCAGGTCCCAATCAACATGCGACTCACACACCTGCTGGCACAGCATAGAGGTCAATGTCCTGTTCAGCCTCTCCACCATCCCGTCCGTCTGCGGGTGGTACGGGGAGGTACGCACCTTTTTGGTACCCAACAGGTCGCACACCTCCTGCAGTAATTTACTCGAAAAATTTTTCCCTTGGTCAGTCAGCAAGCGTTCGGGAGCCCCCTTGTCCAGGACGTAGCCCTGGACAAAGGCGTCCGTCACAGCCGCCGCCGACTGGTTGGCGAGTGGCCACGCCATAGGCCACCGGGTAAAATATTCGACCCCCACCAACAGGTACTTATTACCCCTAGGCGTGACCGGAAAGGGCCCCAGAATATCGAGTGCAACGAGCTCGTTAGTGCGCGAGACCTGAATAGATTGCAGCGGTGGATTAGCTGCCACGGGCGGTGGTTTCCGTCTGGCGCACTCAACACAACCCTTCAGAATATTCACCACGTCACCCCCCATTCCCGGCCAATAATAGTCACGCTGAAGCAGGGCAAGCGTTTTGTTAACTCCCAAATGCAAGAGGCGTTCGTGTGCGGCCAAGACAACCTTCCCCCTCACAGCAGAAGGCACCACAATCGCATGCCGCCGGGACAAACTGTCCCATCTCATCAACAGGCCCTGCTTAAGCTCGTAGGAGCCAGTTCGGTCGTGGCTACCTTCGGAACCCTCCGTCTTTCGGCGCAATGCCAGCAGGGAGCTGTCCGCCATTTGGAGACGGCCCCACTCAATCAACGACAGTGAGAGCAGCGAGTCCTGACCCCCTGGGGTAGCGGGACCATCCCCAATTGGTGTGCTCGCGGTCGCAACCAACGCCTCCCTACCTTCCGTAACCGGAGGTTTACAGCGCGCCGATCCCGATAAGCACGCACATTTGTGACAAGGCAACAACCGCGACAGGGCATCGGCATTCGTGTGTCGCAACCCTTTACGGTACGTAGTTGTAAACTGATAGTCCTGGAGGACTTCCAACCACCGCGACAATTGGCCCGAGGGCTGGGCAACCCGTAATGAATACTGGAGCGCCGCATGGTCCGTCCGGACCGTGAAATGACGACCATAGAGATATGGCCTGAATTGTTGTACAAAAAAAACAATGGCAAGTAGTTCACGACGGGTGACGCAGTAGCGCTGCTCTGCCGGCGACAACACCCTGCTACCATAGGCGACCACCCGTTCGACCCCTCCAACGACTTGGGACAGCACTCCCCCAATGCCCGTGTTGCTAGCATCCGTGTCTAGCAAGAAGGGACTCTCAAAGTCCGGATAGCACAAGGGTGGGGCCCTTACCAAGGCGTCCCGGAGGGAGCAGAATGCAGCCTCCTCCTCCGGTCCCCACCGGAACTTCACTCCTTTCGCCGTTAAAGCGTGCAAGGGCTTTGCAATGGTGGCGAAGTGCTCAACGAATCGGCGATAATACGAAGCAAAACCGATGAAACTGCGCACGTCTGACACTGACGTGGGCGTCGGCCACGAACTGACACAGTCCGTCTTCGCAGGATCGGTAGAAATCCCCGAAGAGTCGACAATGTGACCCAAGTACCTCACGGATTTACGAAAAAGATGGCATTTGGCCGGTTTAAACTTTAATTTAGCCGATCGCATTCGCAAGAACACCCCTCTCAATCGCTGGAGGTGTTCTTCGAACGTTTTACCGAAAACAATGACATCGTCAAGGTAAATGAGGCACGTCTCCCACTGCAAGCCCGACAAAACCAATTCCATAAGACGCTGAAACGTCGCAGGAGAGGAGTGAAGTCCCATGGGTAACCGGTTAAACTGAAACAGGCCCCCTGGAGTCCGGAATGCAGTCTTAGGCTTAGACTCCTCGTCGAGTGGCAACTGCCAAAATCCGGACAATAAATCAAGAGTCGAAAAGTATCGCGCACCGGACAATGCATCGAGAGACTCGTCCATCCTGGGGAGCGGATACGCGTCGGCCACCGAGATCTTATTCAGGCGGCGGAAATCGACGCAAAATCGCAGGGACCCGTCCTGCTTTTTAACGAGCACAATAGGTGCTCCCCAAGGACTGGAAGAAGGCGAAATAATGTCGGCTTCCAGCATATCGTTAACTGCCGACTGAACATGTTCCTTCTCAGCAGGACTCAGTCGGAAGGGATTTTGCCTGACCGGTGCCGCATCGCCCGTTTCAATGTGGTGGCGTAGCAGGTCCGTGCATCCGATATCATACTTATGTTTACTGAAGACATCCGCAAATTCAATCAGCAACCCGCGCAACGCACCCAACTGTAGCGCTGACAAATCGTCAGAGTCCGCGCACAGCATATCAATCCAATCTAGGTCCTCCTTTGATGGTACGCTATTCGTGGGGCTCGGATCAGCCTGCGCAACCAGCCTCTCCTCCTCAGGGACCCGTGCCGCGTGAGCCAGCACGGTGCCCTGCTGAATGACGGCCGGCCGCGCCCCAGCGTTTAAAACCATGACAAACGGATCCCTGTCTGCCCCAACCAACGTGTGAGCCACCGATAAATCGAGACCTCCAACAGCCCTATTAGAAGGACCCAAAAGCATGGCCTGTTCCGAGGCCTCCTTCCCCCATGGCTTCCGTAACCGGAGGGGAATCAACATTTGTGAACCCGGGGGCACGTGCACGGTCTGTGTTGCTAACGCCTGAATGGTAGCGCACGCCGTCCGAATTACATTAGGGCTCGTCAAAAATGAAATACGGCGACCCGATGGTAGTTCAATGCAACGCTGATCAATGAGAATTTTGATGGGCATTTTCGCCAAAAAATCAGTGCCCAATAGGCAAGGAACCGCCAGGGAAGATGAAACGAAAACGGGTCCCGACAATTTGATATCACCAATGCAAATGGACGCCCTAATCTGACCGATAATGCCCAACGATCCCCCGTTAGCGGCGTAAAATGGCACATCCACCGGAAGAAGCGGACGACATTGTACCGGGAGAATATTATAAATGAGATCCGAAATAATAGTCGCCGATGCCCCCGTGTCCACTAACACCCTGACCTCGACCCCATCAATCGATCCGGTAACGACGGATGAACCCGCTGAGGCAGCCACTATTCTGTGCCCCAATTCCGACCATTTAATGTCTCCCCGGTCCCGGCCGAACCCCCCTCTCCGAACCGAATCCCCGAACTCTACTCGGCTCTCCCTCGTCGCAACGCGACGACCCATACGTGTCGAGTATGCGGGCCAAGCATGTGAGGTGCCGCGACTTGCCGGGGTTTGCAGTGATGACTTGGGGCCTTGGTCGTCGTCCAGCCGAGGTCCCATGGCGCGCTGACGTGGGGCGCGGCAACCGGAGGCCACGTGGCCACGAAGGCCGCAGTTATAGCAGGTGATGACAGTAGTCGGAGATCTCGGTTGCTCCAGCTTGCGGGCCGCTCGCAGAGGCGAACGACCCCCCGACCTCCAGTCCCCCGCTCGTCCCGCGATGAACGCGTCCTCTCGTGGGCTGACGACTTGGGGCACGGTGTCAACCGGACCCGGAGTTGAGGCCACGGCAGCGTTGCAGACGACCCCCTGCTTCCGTTGAAGGACCTCGTGCGCTTGCATGCTCGTGGCGACCCGTAATGAAGAAATATCGGTGTCGTCGGCCGTGTTGATGGGGACCCCCAGGTCCTGCGCCAACTTGAGCAGCTGCTCCAAAACCATCGCATCTTGGCCCTCCTCGTCCATACGAGGGAACGCGGCGTCAGCGAGAGCGAGCAACGCCGTGCGGTAGGCGAGCACGGTCTCCGTGTCCGCCTTCCGTCTTGCGTAGAAATGATGGCGGCACGCCGAGGGAGGACCGTAGACTTTGGCCATGAGAGCCAGCGCATCCTTGAGCGTGGAGCGGTCCGACCTGCGTGCGGACGTGAAGGCCGCGAGCGCGTTGTCGTCCAGCATGGCAGGCAGTGCCCGCAGTGCCGTAGCGTCGGACCAGGCGGACATCTCTTGATGCGCCAAAAATCTGCGCTGAAATTGGCTCCAATCCCCGCCTTCCGCCTTGAATGCTGACAACGTGGGAAGGCGCTGCTGAAAGATAAAGTCGTCCTCCTCCTCGTGCTTCCTCTCTGCCCCCCCTTCGGTGTGTAAGATGGCGGCCCCAGTGGCGGGTGTGTGATGGCGGTCCGCCGCGCGCGTTGGTGACGTCAGCGGCCGCGCATGGAGAACCGCTGCCATGTGGTGATGGCCGTTCCCGCCAAAAGTTGGAGCGGATGAAATGGCGGGAATCGCCAAATCGTTTTGGCGGGAATCTGCAGGGCGACCCTGTAGCACGTCGGCCGCCGTCCCCGCTCCTCCCGACGAGCTGATCTCCGCCAAGATGGACGCGGCGGTGAGCAGCAGCTCCGCCAGACGGGAGTGTGCCTCGCGAAGCACGGTGTCAGTCCCCCGTCGCTCGACCGGCGCCGTCGGTGGATCCTGCCCCGTGGGCAGCTCCTCTTCCTCACCCCCTGATGCCCGCTGGCCCGCGTCGTCGAGGTTGTCCTCGTGGTCAATCCCGTGGGTCCGACGGTTCCTCCTTGTATCCATGCTTGGAGGACCGTTTCACTTCTGACGCCAGTTGAAGTATGGGAATTGACGGCAGGAACTTCTTGACGGGTAACACACTTTTATTAAATCCTTTAGGTATCACAATACAACGTGTGGTCTCTCTTCTTCCTCCGACACACTCCACTAATCTCGTGTAAGCTCTAGGCCTCTGGCTACACCCGATACACTTGACTCGTGTAGACCCTATGCCTCTGGCTACACACAATATACTCGACTCGTGTAAGCCCTATGCCTCTGGCTACACAATACACTCGACTCGTGTAAGCCCTATGCCCTGGCTACACATAGTACATTCGGCTCGTGTAGACCTATGGCTACACCCACTACACTCGCCTCTGGGTTACACAGAGTCCCGGTCCCCTTAGGACAGCGGGGCTAGGTACCGCAGGGCTCTAGGTCTTCATCCCCGTCTTCCTTCTTCGCTGGTTACACACTGCCCTTACGCCTGTGTGCATCCCCTTTTATAGCCCCTGCTCACGAGGGACGGAGCTGATGCGGCGTCGACGTGAGCGTCGTTCCTTAATGACCCAATCACGACGCACTCTCTCTACGATCCGCTTTCCCCAGCGCGTGTTAACATTACTCCACCAATCACACTGCGCTGCCACCTGATCACTCCCTCTCAGCGCGTCACCGCCCACAGCCAATCAGTACCCCGTAACCCACGACCCCGCGCTGACCCCTGATCCTCCACCGTCAGCGCGCGTCACCACCTACACAGCCAATCATCACGCACTGTGCCTACGATCCTTAATCCCAGCGCGTATCACCTCTACACCAGTACCAAAATATACTAATAGGGTTTTTCCCCTATTAGTATATTTTGGTACTGGGAAAGGAGGTCCCATGATGTAGCTGCTCACCCCGAGCTCTCATTACTCTGATAGTGCATTGTCTTTGGGCTGTACGCCTTTTGGCGTCATCTGGTCGAACACCATATGAGACTAGGCTCTAAAGAAAGCTGTCTCTGGTGTGGATCAATCAGTTTCAAAGACAATGCATAAATTATACGAGTATTATTTTTTTTGCATTTGACTGCAAGTATTGTGGCTAATGTAAGCATGATTCCTTGCAAAAGGTGTCAGTTTTGTTGCCAGAAAAAAGTGGAAAACCCCTATTAGGATATTACACTTGGTATGGCGGTGAAGGGGCATTGGCAGCGCATTGGTTAGTGCACTGCCCTATGAACTGGGTAATTCTGGGCGATGGCAAATATCAGTAGCAAGTAATAACTGATTTGTCAACCGGTCCCATCCCACACCCCACTTCTCAGCAACCTGCACTGGCCAGCACGGTGAATATGACGATCGTGCAGCATTGACTTGAACAATGGCTGTAAATATTAACAGTCAAGGAAAGTAAGTGGCCTTGGGCAGGACAAACTGCTAAAAGTGGATGCTTGGCCCTTGGATGAGACCCATCACGAAGTGGCAGCCATACTAGGGGGCCGTCCATAAATGACGTCACGCGATTTTAGACAATTTTAACCCCCCCCCCCTCTCGTCACACGGCGTCACAAAAAGTCAGACCCCCCCCCCCTCAAATATGACGTCACAAAGCTCTGCCCCCCCCCCCCCCCAATTGTTTTAACATGCTTCAAATCGCTTTAAACTATTGTCATTGTAGTGTGAGAAAACATGTATTAAAAAGTATATTTAATGAAATTTCGATTTAAAGCTTTCGTGACTGCAGGGATTCATCTTCTTGGTTCTTTCGGTAAAGTCACGTAGAAGGGAAGTAATAAAATAATAAAAATTAAACATAATAAAATAAAATAATATAATAATATAATATATTATTTTATTACTTTTTATTTTATTACTTCCCTTCTACGTGACTTTACCGAAAGAACCAAGAAGATATATTTAATTAAGTAGAACGTATTTAAAGTTGCGCATTATGATGTGACGTCACGTTTCTACCCCCCCCCCCTCATCACACATCGTCACAAATGTCTGACCCCCCCCCCCCCCGTAGGTGCATGACGTCATTTATGGACGGCCCCCATCAACTCGTGTGCGGGAGTAAAAATGATTGTCACGTGGATAATGGTCACAGCATGGAGAGGCCCTCATCCACCAGTGACTTTAGCTAAAACAATACAAATGATTACATGATCTAAAATTAGTTTACATTACAAAACGTGCTTCACATGTATTTGGCTCGTGCTATTATTGATTTTGCATATTTGCTCTACATTTCGGAAGGGTGGCAATGTTTTAGTAAACCTCATTTTGATCAGCAGATGGCAGTGGAGGCCAAGCACAACTCCATAAGCCAACGTGTGATGGTGAACTCAAAGGCACAGCGCACTGGTGGCAAAGAAAATAGAAATGTAAACTCTGCGCTGACACAATGTCCCATTGTGCTGCACATGCTCTAGGAGAATTAATATTCGCTGAGAAAGAAAAACAAGACAATCAAAGGAGAGCTATTGTACAAAATGTTAACTATTTTGTTTTCCTCCTTTTTGTGCGCTGTATATTGATTCCCTTGGTTTTTTTTTTCGTCAGAAAATGCTGATGCAGAAACTTGAGATACAATACTACACTTTGTTAAATGACCTCTTGCCAGGGCCACAGACAGCCTCATGCACACGGGTATATTTTACAGTCTGGAGCAAACCGAAAGCGGCGTGGAACTTCAGGGCTCCACAATGTACCACGGTGACCCAAAAGTGGACTAACAGCAGTGCACGCTCTTAAAACATTTGTTTGATAGCTTACTGGAAATGTTTTTAACAGCCGTGGCGTACAAGCTGCTGGTTGTTCCTTTTCAGTATGAACTGGGTCTACTGGACATCTGTGAAACAGAGCTTTATAGCTCACCGGATTCCTGCAGTATAAATACATATTCGGATTCTAATAAGCACACGTAATATGTGCACAGTTCTCATTAAAAAGCAACATGCTTACACGGTTGTCTCCGTACGGTGCTAAGTTAAACGTACATACGTTACTCTGATGGAGGAGAAGAGAAGGGCAACTTCTGACGCATGCACACTGCTTGCTCTACGTAGCTTTGATCTGCCAAGAAAACCGTACCCCTCGTGCACAAGTGGAACATTAAAGATGACCTACAGTGTGACTGCGGTCACCCGAACCAAACAATGGATCATATCGCGAACAACTTCATTCTACTGCTGCTCTCTGGCAAACCGGACAGTATTAGTCGCGCCACTCCCGAAGCTGTCACGTGGCTCACAAACCTAAACCTGGATGTATAATTTACACACACTTGTCATACGCTAGAAGAAAGATTGGGATACATGCACACCTGGCCTTGTTCCCAGGGGTTGCTCTGATATCCAGCGTCTGCTCGACCTGACAGAAAATATTAAGGAAATACAGTCCTGTAAAAAAAACATATCTTCTGCAGTAATTATCTGATGCACGAGGTGTGCTGCTCTGCAAGATTGTTCATTAATTTCATAATCTCATAATGCACTTCCAAGATCACAACATGAATACATTGGGATTAAAAAAAACAATGACAGAAATATGAAAATGAACAAAATGATCCCGATGTTGTCAAAATCTCCGTGTTATATATTCCCGTATCCAAAAATCCAGTTCGTCTCTTTGCCTTTAAAAGGACTATTGCTACAGAATGTGACCCATATGGCTACTTTTGCCAAGATGTCAAACACTGTTATTTCCGCTGTGAATTTACGTGGAAAGTTTAAAAACATTGAATGTTTTATGGAATGCTACCCTAGCTCTAATTTTGGCAGAAACTTTATTAAATATTCAAACTGAAAGGCATGTTTCTCTTTTTTAAACTGAGAAATAAGGTTATTATGGTGCTTATATATACTGTAGTAACATTTATTTATTTCAAATTTCTGTATTTATGAATAATTTTAAAAGTATGTACATTGCTCTTAACCACATAATACAGTTAAACCACAAGTATGCAGTCTGTAACTTGAAAAAAAAAACTAAAATGTTGGTACCCACTAAGTTATCATCATAAGCCATGATACATCCATTGTTCGGATGAAGGACTCCCCAAGTTATCATTGCTATAAAAATCACTGTTAAAGTTTTAGTTTCGATTTTATTGAATCGCACTCCACGAAGTAAATGAAAAAATCAAAGTTTAAAAGTACACAACGTTTGAGATATTCGTTTTGGAACGTATGCTGTGAGACAGAAAGATAAGCACAAGAAAATCAATCAAGTAAAACTTAAGTTAAAGACATCAAATTGACTGTTTTAGAAAAGTAAGTGGGGTTGGGCTTGACACATCGCTAGAAGGGATGACGATGGTCGATGACGAATGACCGAGTGGCAGCCGAAAGATGGAACGCGACCAAGACGTCTACCGAGGAGATGGAGCGGGTCATAGCGACTCGTACGTGTGGTGCTGTGTGGATTATTGGATCGCAGGAACATGAGACATGGCGACAGCTTGGAGTCCTTTACAGCACAGCGGATTGACGATTGGTTGATGATGACGAAGATGATGAATTTTCAGAACAGCATTCTTGGTGCCTGACAGGCAGGTGTTCACACCCAGCAAGTTTGTACCTGGTCGGAGTATTTCCTGAATTTAATTGGTGATGGAGAGGCAATCAAAGGAGAAAACACGTTTGAGTTTAAGTGTAATTCACCGCAGATATGGAGACATTAAATCAACTCGTGTGTAAGATGGTTGTGGCATCGGATGACTGTCAGGGATGATGGTGGCAGCATCCAGCAGTGGATAAACCATGGTTGATGATTATGATGATGAAATCAATATTCTTTAGAATTAGCTGAGAGCCAATTGAGACCTTTTTAAAACAGAATAAAAGTTATGTTTAAATTTGGGAGCACTGCCGAAGTGATAGCATATTACTCTTTCAGCTAAATTAGTTAAAGCAGAAAACATCGGTTGTCAAATAATATTCCACCCTTAATAATTAAGAGTGTTGTGTTGGAATAGAGAATGTGATCATCCTCGTGTTTTCGTTAGATGTCTTTCCCATGCAATGGTTGTGTTTATAAAAAAAAAAGTAGAAGCACAGCCTTTACTTTTGTATTTACAGAAAACTAAAATGATCCCCATTGTCATTCTTCATAATTCCGTGTGTGCGTGCCCACATCATGTAATGTATGTGCACAATGCAACGTTCGTTTTATTTTCAAATGTGAAGTTCAAAACGCAATGCGCATTTAAATTCCGTTGACCGCCTGGTGGCGCTATTGCACTAGAGAGAAGCAATTCTGCGACAATTCTATAAACGTGGACATCCGCAAACTTACATATATCTTGCACCAATAAATAATTATCGTTTCGCCGGAAGAAAAAAAACGCAAATGTCGCGCGAACTAAATTCAGGGCCGATGTGGAGATACTAAAGGGGTGAGAAGCCGAGTTGAGAGGGAGCACTTTTACCAACGTCACACAGAAAATGCAGACACCGAAAGGGCTCTTGTGCAGGCATCGTGAGAGATGGCAACAGTCTGGGGGAGGGCTTCGTCAACAGCGGATTGATCAAGACCACTGATGGTCGACGCGTTCGCGTGAATGTAAAGCCAAAAGCCACGTCGTTAAATAGACTGCTTTGGTAATTCCCTTTGGATATCTGCACAATTTAAAATGTGTAACACTGAATCAAGTTTTACAGAAACAAGTGTGCATGAAGGTCTTACAAGTTTAAAAAAAATATGTTGTTATTTTTCTGAAATGTTGTTTAGAACATGTTCTTCTAATGTGCTTTGAAACAGTTCTCATTAACCACAATTGTTTGGGAATGTTATTTTGATATAAATAAAATCACTCCTAGTGGCAGATAGTGACTTCACTCTGCGTGGTCCACGATGAGTCGGTAGAGACGGTCCCAAGCAGCATTTATTGTGAGGTATTCAGAATATCATTGAAAAATCACAAACAAACCCGATTAAAGTCCACTGGACGGCTCTTGACAACATTCCAGTAGCAATAACGCTAATAATTGCACGTACCACTACAGTGCGTTACCTGCCAATACTGTGCATTCATCATTCTTTTTTTATTTGATACCTTGGGATTGAATCGGTTCAAGGCAAATCCTAGACATGTCAGATGTAACTAACACAGTTAATTTGAAGCCTGCTCGGCTACTGCTGAAGTAAACTGCTGACATTTTGCATTATCCCACTTTGGAAACAAAGACGAGAATCACTGAGCATTTGCAACAGCAGGATGCGTGCCAATTGAAATGCAATTTCTTGACCCAGTCCTGTGTAATAGTACCGCGCTATGTAAGTGTTCGCGCACTGGTCGCCGGTCCAAGTTTGCGACCAGTGCGCCCGCACTGGGCACAAGCGATTTAAATATGTACATCCCGCAGTCTATCGTGCGTGTCGTGGGGTAAAGTGTGGGCACTCCCATCTATGTCGAGACATCTGGTCAGCGTTGAATAGTAGGCCAATATTCCCGTTGACGAGAAAGGCCCCTTATGCTAGCAGTGGCGTGAGCAAGCAATTGCAGGCCTGCACCTTTAACTCTCTATTTTATTATTATTTATTTAACCAGGTAAGGGCCACTGAGCTTTGTAGCTCTTTTTCAGATGCGACCAGGCCACAAATGATAGCTCAACGAAGTGGCTTACCATGTGGAAATGTATAGCAGCCAAAGACTCTGAACGCATCATTCTAAATGTGGAGGAAAAAACCGGTGGACCGGGAGAAAAAAATCCACGTGACCACGTGGAGAGAGACATGCAAACTCCAAATATAGAGCAGGCGTCAGGCTTGTGATTGAATCCACGACCTTTAATCGTATTATCCCAAAAAATATTGTTGGCACTTTACTGTTACAATTCAATGTCTCCTAAATATGTTGTAGTAGGCGGCTGTTGGATAACAAGCTCAAATTACAATGCACTAAATCAAGATTCATGCTGCAATGTTGTGCACCTATAATGTAATAGCAATGTATTTCATACAATGCGTTTCTTTTATTGTATGTTTTTACCTCACATCAACGTGGAAGAGTAGACCAAATACCTTTCACAGGAGCTCTCTAGAGCTCCCTCTAGTTGATGCCCTTCCATCAGCAATTGTAGAGCTGCACCTGTGCATGTTTACCTCATGCATTTTATTCTTGTGAATCGTATTATGTTGCTTTCTTCTCTAGTCACAAGGAGTGGTTGTTTGTGAAATGCCATCTCTTCACTCTGAAATGCATATGGAGTTATCAATAAAACACTGCATGCAAGAGCACAATTGTTCAAGTTATCCCAGGTGATTTGTTAGGGACCATGAAAGTAAGAACTCTGCCCCTAAAACTTTAAAAGTTTAATGCGATTTGATCAATTTTGTTACAAAATTCCTTACGCTCCTGGATATTTATTTAGTCAGCTGTCATGCATAATTGACGCTGCTCGAGCATCCCACTCAGGGATTATACATCTATAGGGGTTCGTTTTTTTCACTTTAAACTTTAATAAAAATTATTTAGCATTTTTTTCTGCAGGCGATACTTTAATCAACTTCTACATTTTGCCTATTATACCGTGTGAAAAATGTACTCTGGCCTTTGTTTTACACTTTTCACACGCTATAATTATTTTGAAAATGAAAAGTGCAGTTGCACATCATTAAACATTGTCAAATACTGTACTCTGAAGATCTAACTTCTGAAAAACGTTAGCGTCTCCGTAAAATATATGAAACTTATTTAGCTGTGTTATCTAATTGTATGTTCACTTATTTCATAACGCGACTGGATGATGGCCTTCCCAAGCCATAATTCATTTCCTGCATGAGCTGGCCTATCACTCCATCCCCACTGTGGTCGTCCTCTCGTGCGACTTCCCTTCTTTGGCTGCCGTTCCATCATCGGTGTTGTTCATCTGTAGAAATCACTGGGGGCTGTAGTGGGAATCAAACCTGCACACGTGTTGACCACGGAGATATTGCGGAGCCAGCGATGTTTTGCGAAAGCAAATAAAAGCAGCGATTGTTTCTTTTTTACACTGAGAGATGACGAAAGCAAGGCAGACATCTATCTTAATCTAAACTATTTTTTTTTATTTTACCAGATAAGCCCCACTGAAATATAAAGCTCTTTTTGAGAATCTACCTGGCCACAAATGATAGCTCAACGAAGTGGCTTATTACGTGGACATTTATAGTAACCAAATACTCTAAACGCATGTTCATTCTAAATGTGGAGGGAAAAACCGGTGGACCCGGAGAAAAATCCACGCGGCCACAGACGTTCAGGGTCGAGCTCGAACCCACAACCTCCTGTATACCATGCGAAGTAGTTAACATCTCGCCACTGCGGCGCCCCATATTGTGGTAGGACATTGTGTTTTGGGTGGTGGAATGGAACTGATCCGCTTTGTGCACCAGATTTTTCCTCGGAACTTGTTGGTATTTTTGGCCTCACTGGCTTTCGTGCCCATGTGCTGTGTATTTGCTTGTCTTGTGTCTTTTCTCCCACGTTTCCCCCCACCTTCGTTGCCATGTTAGTGGACATCTCTCTTTTCCCCAACCATGGTCCTGTCTCTACTGCGAATATGCCTATACTTTAGATTTGCAGCTGCAAGTGCTTAACAATTTTCGAAACCATCACCCATATACTAGCTACCATCGCTTCTGGCAGTGTGACCTGCCCAAACTCACTTACTTTCCCTGAACAGTTCACATGATATCACTGATTCCTGTTGTTTCCTGATCCGTGTGATCCTCTTTTCTGTCTATCAGTGTAATTTCAAGAATGCATCTCACCAAGCTTCTGGTAAACTTTAGAAATGTTATTCCATTTTATTTTGTCAGTGTCCACGTTTCGGATCCATATGTCACAGCGGGTGATATGATATCAGTGATTGAAACTTTCGTCAGGCACATTCTTTGCTGCGATTCGTAATCAAAATTCGTTTTTGTTCCAAAAGCACTCCAACCCTTGTGTTGTTTACGTCTTCATGACATACATTTGATGCCGATCCACCGCGAATGGAACTCGGGTCTCTGTGTTCACGGCGCAGTGTGTGAACCAATGAACTCTG
This sequence comes from Lethenteron reissneri, assembly GCF_015708825.2. Lineage (NCBI taxonomy): Eukaryota > Metazoa > Chordata > Hyperoartia > Petromyzontiformes > Petromyzontidae > Lethenteron > Lethenteron reissneri. The sequence continues at coordinate 11,753,863 of NC_083802.1, forward strand.
AATATTGGAATCTTGATGAAATTATATTGACCTCTATTGATACATTCTAGACAGTCGAAACGTGTTCCCGATTTTAAGACTGAGCAAAAAAAGCAACAAAAATCAGGCCCAAATACAACATTTCTGATAATCCGAGACACACGTTGGTTTCGGATGTATCTGAATATATGACATTGTAGGATGTGGCTTCACTTTCAAGGCATCATCCGCGTACATTTCTCACCACACGACGCCGTGTTTGTAACACGGGATGTCACGTCCCTTCAATTTCTCAAAATATAAAAGTATTTACATTCAATGAGAAAATGTATGTAAATTATGTAAAAGCAATCATTCACGTTAAAATGCATTTCAATGTTTTCACTGAGTGTGAAAACAATAAAAGTTACTTAAATATCATATCTTTAAATAAAAAAATGACGATACGAAGACCCGCTATTGTTGCAAAAATGTATAAAGTTCGATGTCTGAAAAAGATAAGGCGAAACTATTCCGTACTATACAGTATACAATATCAACATTAATCAAGTCCTTGCCACATATCTATTGACACATTTTTGCATGACATACCTGTGATAAATGCAAGCAGTAGATGTAAACGCATTGTAATATTTGATCAACATTAGCATCCTCATTATAGCCAAGTAAATCCGATGTAATTTCTTATTCAGATAAAATGTGATCGGTTTACACACTTCATTTTCAATGCTGAGACAGCTCACATCTTTTCCGCAATGTGACAACAGTGGCATGGTATTCATCAGGATACGTGAAATTTGTGTGCGCTTCATTTTAAGTGGCTTTTATTACTTAAGGGACGTTTTACTACCTGTCAGCTTCACTCTCTGTCAAATTGAGGCTTCATTTACACACAACATTAGAGGGTAAAAAAAAAAATGTTTCCGCATGCAAAAAAATATTCACCAAAAATGATTCGCATCGCTTTCATATTACTGGGTACTTCTGCATCATCTTTTACAAAAAAATATTTATTATAATATATATTGCCCTCCTCCTTTGATAAATGCAAGCTAAGCAATGGTGTGTTTTAAGGGTTATATATCTTTTTTTATTCGACGAAGCAAAGCGGGTTTTTCGTCATGTCGGTCTTTATCATGGACGACTCGAATTATCACCGCAATACATCCAGCATGGTTTTTTTTTATCTGCACTCTTACCTCTTGTGTTTACACCCAGCAGTTACGTGAACACCAAACGCAAAAACCTCCTCCTTTATTACGCACTTTAAAACAACCTCGTTATTCATTGACAATCTTAGCCACTCTTTCTGTGCGGCATCTTGAGATGCGGTCACATTTAGGCGCCGCATAAATCCAAGTTGTATTGTGTGACCATAAACTCGCTCAAAGCATCAATTTCCACACTTAAATATTTTTGCTGCGCTACAGAGGGAGGAGAGAGTGAGCGAGGCGGGGGGGGGCGGCCAGGAACATCGGTTTTTCACGTCGCAGATGCAAAAACCAAGAATTAGGATCGCATAGTTCGCTGTACCCTTGGGCTGACTTGCAACACGGGGAGGTCGGATCGAGCCCGGCCACTGCCTTGTACAAACAGACTGTGCCTTGCACTCCCCACAGCGTCTTTGGACGCAGACACAGACTAAACATGCGCAAGGTCGGGGGCTGGTTGGCGGGGGGGGCGCTGCTGGTGTGCCCCACTCATTTCCTGCCTCACAGGTCGCCAAGCTGAATGTGACTCGCACGCACCCCACCAGTCCCGACTCTCTCCCCCCCCACCACCCACCACCACCACCTCGGCAGACCGCCCACAGACATGACTCACTGCGCAGAGGGTGAAAGGGGGACAGCTGAGAAGAGAACAGAATGTCCCAATGGCACTGGACAAGAACATCTCATGATTTCCCTAACCTTGCTGTGATTGCCCACTCCAGTGATGTCACGATATCTACCTACTTGGCTGAATAGCTTTCAAATAAGTCAGTTACAAATGTCATCCCAACAAGATAAATATTGGATGATTATCAAGATAGGTAGGTGGGTGGATGTTATATCGAGTGAACATCGAACAAAGCCGGTCACCGCATCGTGCGCTTTCAGATGCGCTTCTGCGGCCGTCTGGAACGCTCTTCCTTCCGATATTAGGAAGCCACTGGAGCTATGCACTTTTCAATCGAAATTGAAAACTCATTTCTTTCGAACTGCTTTTTGTGCTTAGTTTGTTGTCCTTCCCCTGCACTTACGATTAGCACGGTTGGCTACGTACGATGCGAAAGAAGTTCATGCATGGCCGAATAGCTTTTTAAAGAGTATAAATCGGTTCAACATTCATTCTGAAGATAAATATAAGATCATTAGCAAGATAGATAGGTGGAGGTAATTTATACTAATAAAATTTACCGTTTATGTTTTTTATGAGGTTAGAATTATTTGTTTTTTTTATAAAAAAACCGGAAAATCTAAATCACATATTGTGGTATAAATCTTGCTGCAACTGAATCAAGTCCTCCTTAGATGTTGTAACCGTGCAGTATGTTAATGGCCATTTTCATTTCAAAGATCGTTTTTTCGAGTCGTTAATTGGTAACAGGAGATTTGTATACATTTAAATGCAAGTTTAGAATTCTTTCATTTGGCATCACCATCCACGCCTGATGGCTCTTTTGGGAACACAATTATAGATTACAATTTTATTCAAAGAGTGATTTGAAATGTTAATATTAAGGGCATGCATTCCACAAGGTTTTCAAATGGTTGCCTGTAAAACAAAATGTGCATATTTTCTTATTTTACGTTTCTAAAAGGCAACTTGTGTCATTATTTTAACACGGTGCAATTATCTTGGTACCAACTTTGTCAATTATTTTTTTAGCGAATGCAACGCTGTATATTTAACCTTTTTACTGTAAAGGGGACACCAAGGTTATTTGTGCCAGAATTTGCAAATTATTACACTCGGAGGATTAACATTACCATATTTGCACACATTGTAAGTTTTCTGTCAGAATGAAAGTATTTTTTTTGACAAGGATAGCACTATTTACTATAGAGTGTATACTTATACTCATTAGCAATGTGTCATAAGATTAATGGTGTGCAGACAATGGGGGTGGCGGTGGGGGGTAGAGAATGCCCACGAAAATAACTTTACTGTAATTCAACTTTTGTTGTATCCCTGGACGTGCTCTTTGCACCAGAGGACATTATTAAGTATGTTCTAAAAAAATAACCTGTTCCCTACAACCCATCCGAAAAAGACAAAAGCTCAGCTGTCAATCACGGCCAGGAGGGAATGTGTTAGGAGAACGCCGGCGAAATATGTAACGCGGAGACGGTCGCACGGACACACACGTGTTTGCTCCCGAGAGTCCACGATTCTGCCTGCTCTCCTCACAACCCTGATGCAAAATGCAGTGGGCAGCTTGTAAATGTTTCAGCGCTTATTGAACGGGGTTGGGGGGGGTGGGTAAGGTTTTTTTTTTATTTGCCCCGCTCCCTTTCCAACATTATGCGGGTTTGCCTGTCACCGCAGCTGGGCCTCGGGAGGGATTGAAGATTGGGACACATGCAACGGCCACCCGCCAGGGCAAGGACTCCTGGATGCTGTCGTCCTTTCTTTTTGCGTTGAAATTTTAACAGAGTTATTTTATTTAGACCACTGCTTCGGCAAGACTAAGGGATCCTCGAGGGTGCATGAAAGAGACCTTTCCGTCATTTCTTTAGGAATTTTAAACGAAGCCGTATAATTGTGAACAAAGATATACGGCGATAAATAATCAACGTGCACCTACACTTATTGGTATCTCCAAAAAGAACCGTTGCAAAGTATCGTCTAAGTTATGGAAACACTTTAATAGTGTTTGTGCATGGAATTAACGAAACCATTAACATAATTAGCGACCTGCTTCAAGGCAACTCTATTTCATGGCTGCCATCATTACCTAAACAAATATTTCTTATGTGGACATCTATAGATGCTTAAAAATGTAATGTTTACCTTGATGACTTCATAACATGCCTGCGAAAGTAAGCTATTTCACACCTTTATCCCTTGAGAAAGTCACAATGATTTGCTTAGCTGTGCTGGTTGGGTTGCGTGAACCTACTTGAAAAATGCTGGTTAGCTCAATAACTTGATGTAAATCCATAATTTTGAGTGGGGTTTTTCTTTGAATGAGGTGAGATCGTTAGAGTATGGTGCCTTAAAGGTACATGCACCCTCAGTCCTCCATGCTTGTTGAACAATATGCGGTGAATTTAAAACTACTGTAATGTCATCTGCTTCAATAAAAAGGTAAACATTCAAAAAAAGTATCTGCCATCCTGGCAATCCTAATACAAATGACGAAACTCACAAATGCCAATAACTGTCCTTGGTGGATTGATGGCAACAGAGCCCCTGTGAGACATTCTTTGTAAACATATGTTCACGTAGCAAAAGCCCTTACTGTTTTTTGTCCTCTAGAGTAGTTGATGCTAAGGTCATGGACACACATCGGCTAATATACTCTCACTGATGCTGTGTATAGTCTTTAAAAAATACTATTGATAGTAATTTTCAAATCCACTGCTGGATGAAGGCCTCGATCATGGTCATTTCACCATATTTCACCATTATGGTCAGTGTGGGTAAATGAAGGTGGAGTAGGGGGAGCAGCAAGACCAGTTTAGACACTCGCCGCTGGTGTCGGCCGTGGCCAGAATTCATTTTCAGGTCACCACGTCCGTAGCACAATGTGATAACCACCACACAGTGTGATAACCACCACACAATGTGATAACCACCACACAGTGTGATAACCACCACACAGTGTGATAACCACCACACAGTGTGATAACCACCACACAGTGTGATAACCACCACACAGTGTGATAACCACCACACAGTGTGATAACCACCACACAGTGTGATAACCACCACACAGTGTGATAACCACCACACAGTGTGATAACCACCACACAGTGTGATAACCACCACACAGTGTGATAACCACCACACAGTGTGATAACCACCACACAATGTGATAACCACCACACAGTGTGATAACCACCGCACAATGTGATAACTACCACACAATGTGATAACCACCACACAGTGTGATAACCACCACACAATGTGATAACCACCACACAGTGTGATAACCACCACACAGTGTGATAACCACCGCACAATGTGATAACCACCACACAATGTGATAACCACCACACAGTGTGATAACCACCACACAGTGTGATAACCACCACACAGTGTGATAACCACCGCACAGTGTGATAACCACCGCACAGTGTGATAACCACCGCACAGTGTGATAACCACCGCACAGTGTGATAACCACCGCACAGTGTGATAACCACCGCACAGTGTGATAACCACCGCACAGTGTGATAACCACCACACAATGTGATAACCACCACACAATGTGATAACCACCACACAATGTGATAACCACCACACAGTGTGATAACCACCGCAACAGTGTGATAACCACCGCACAGTGTGATAACCACCGCACAGTGTGATAACCACCGCACACTGTGATAACCACCGCACAGTGTGATAACCACCGCACAGTGTGATAACCACCGCACAGTGTGATAACCACCACACAGTGTGATAACCACCACACAGTGTGATAACCACCACACAGTGTGATAACCACCACACAGTGTGATAACCACCACACAATGTGATAACCACCACACAGTGTGATAACCACCACACAGTGTGATAACCACCACACAGTGTGATAACCACCACACAATGTGATAACCACCACACAATGTGATAACCACCGCGCCCTTGATCTATACAAACTGCTTTAAACCACGGGTGTCAATATGTGCAGTAAAAATGCATGTTTTTTTGTAAATTAACAGTTAAATCTTCTTGGTTCTTTCGGTAAAGTCACGTAGAAGGGAAATAATAAAATAATAAAAATAAAACATAATAAAATAATTCTCACGACGGTTCGGCCACAACGCAAGCAGCCGTCCTCAGGTGAAGAACAGGGCTGTCGGAAAGACAGCGTCTTCACCTGAGAATTATTTTATTATGTTTTATTTTTAGTATTTTATTATTTCCCTTCTACGTGACTTTACCGAAAGAACCATGAAGATGAATCCCTGCAGTCACGAAAGCTTTAAATCGAAATTTAACAGTTATAACCAATGTTTATAAAGAACCTAATTTACTTGTTCGCCAGAAGCAAATTTCTGATGCCGTTGTTGCAAATTCTCAGCAGTGTTAACATTTTTTGAAGTACCCTGCATATTTTTTTTTATCAAGTACGATTGATGAATGTGTTGAGTTTTTGTTTATTCATTAGCTTTGGAAAGACAAAGAGAGCCTGGCAGGTTTTCATGTTTCATTCCCGTCTTAACACAGGAGGTGCTTGCTGAAAGGTACAAGGCTAAGCATTGACTTTTGTCTGTTTAAGAAAGATTACAAAATATTGTTTGTCTTTGTGAGAATTTTTCTGTTCAAACATTGTTCTAACTGGAGGATTTCCAAAGACACAGTTCAGTCTCGTAATTGGCTTGCCTGACCCTGTTGCAATTGCTTATGAAGCATACATTTTTATACCATGTCGTATATCGACACGTGATCCTGTTGGTGGATACGTTTATTTTGTTTATTACATTTTTGCTTTAGAAATATTTAAATGAGACTCCACCCTAAAAATCATGTGAATAAACCAAAATGGTAAAAAAAACTGTTCGCATGTATGAATTCAATCAGTGTGGTGGTGTCTTGTCACATTCAGTTCCTAGCACAGCCGTGCCCGGCCTTATTAGTTTGCCGTTGGTTGTCTATTCTGTGAGAATTTCTGGTGAATCGTGGGGAAACTGAAATTTGCATTGGAGAAAAGCCATCCTGACCATTTCTCATTTGTGCACGAGTTGTTGAGGATACGGATAGGGAACGTGCCTTCTGACATTGACAAGTCATCATTCAGGACTCCCACCGCTACAATCTAATTTTAAACTTTGCGCTATGAATAGTACTAATGTAATAAACGTGTTATTTAATTTAACATTATTCGCCAGTGGTCATATTAACGCAGTGGGATATGAGTGACAACTTTTCTCTCGTTCACGGGTACAAAGGTGCAGCCCTGCAATTGCCTGCACACTCCACTGCTGGCAGAAGTTGCCTCCACAAGAGGGAGCTCTGGAATAGATCATGTGGGCCTACTCTTCCACGGAGGCAAGACGTCTTGGAAGAAGTGGTGTACACCCAGTGTCTACGGCTGCACGAATAGAGAGGCCAGGGAGATTAAGAGCCGCATTGCTCAAAGGGCTATACCTAATAAATGAAACTTGAAACTTGATTAAAACAAATCTGCACCGTTGTTGCAACTGTCGCGCCGGGAGATTGAACCGGCGACCTCTGCATCGCACGTGACGTGTGCATGATCATTGCACCGTGGCAGCATCACTGACATCATTGCAGTATCTATCTGGGAACAAACTACGCGTTACAGACCAATGTCGTTGAATTTCTCGTTCTCAGCAAGGATGAGGAAAGGTAGAGCGGTGTATATTTTTAGATTTTCAGAAGCGACTATTCAAATGGCCCGATTACATCACTCGTGGCCTCTCAACTACACAGGCTGTGAGGTCGCAGTGGAATTTAAATAAACAATGCCCTCGTTCACGACGAGGGAGGGATCACGCTCCTAAATTTTTCACATTTGTTTAAAAATAAAAGTACGCGCCATTGCTACCTATAAACACGTGCTATGTTCGCAGGATTGCATAATTAATTGATCGCCTACTGTTGAGTGCGATAAAAAATGTCCTCGACTGCGCAAGTAAAAGGCATTGACCCCCTCTAATGCTGCATTAAATGGACACGTAGGTCATACGTCTTAAGTGCCTTCAAGGGCCAACATTCAAGCTGTTACGTCTTAGAGGAGCGGACACTGATAGATAACAGTTAATCCAATTCATCCCACCATTTCCACTTCACAAAAAATAATGTTTTAACAGCTTCCCCCTTAACACATGATCAGCCAACCATGTGCCACAGTCATCGGAGTGCGTGGCTCATGCATGGGAAGGTCGTGCGTGTAATTCCACTCAGGGATTGACTCGGCATATCATCTCTTGGGGGAGAAGAGAGGTGGTCGATAAAGTGAGTTTCACTTTGTGGAAAATGGACACGGCAGAAGTATGAGATGAAAATAATAAACGCATTTGAGACAAGGTGTTAAAGAATAATGGAACGAGTAAGCTGGCGTGATCAGAAGAAGAATGAGAATGTGACGAGAGCTGCAAGCAAGAGTTACTGGCAAGTATGATGAGAAGGTGGGATGTGTGGGACATATCATGAGAGAGTCCACTATAGTCACGATGAAGATGGTTCTGCAAAGGAAAACATGGGAAGGAAGATGGGAAGAGGAAGTCAATGAATGGTTGGATATTGTGAGCAGTTGCATGGGACTCTGCATGAGAGAGGCTGAATATCATTAAAGGTTCTGTTCTGGACATAAACCCTCAATGGGCAGGATAGCACTCGATAGGTAGACTATTTTGGGAAGTAAACAATGACTGTTCAATTAATTTAATCACTCCTGTGATAAGAACATGGAATTTTCAGCAAAGGCTTGCGTACTGGTAGTTTGGGCTTTCCAATGCACATTTGAGTGGGACAACGCTGATGAAACATGGCCCCAATTGCTAACCTTAAAAATAATCACATACTATATTTTAAACACGTGTTAATGATTTGCAACACTGACAAAACTAATAGTATTTCCTCATAAACCTATCCAATAATAACGATAAAAAAAAATCCAACTGTAAAGTGCTCATCTAACAATGTATCAGTGCTGAAATAATTTAGATTTTGGACATCACTGCCAATGGAGATGGAATTGTTTTGCCTCCTTCTAAATGGATGCAACAAATACGCATACATACATACAGACAAATTGTAAATATTCAATAAATGACATCTACATGACAATACGTATGATTGAAGCTGACTTACGTAAAGCTGACACTACCTGTTGGAATGCACAGTTAAATTAAGCAGATTCTGCATATGATTTTTTTTCCTATAAACACTCTGATTGTGTTTTCTGAATACATTGCAATCGTTTTCCTTGCCTTTAAACATTTTTTTTAATCCTTTTAATAGTACGATTACAACAACAACCAGTGGTAGTAAATCATGTTTATTAATGAACAAATAGACAAGGGTGTTTAAATAGAGAGAAAACGTCTGAGCTATTACAATAATTTCCTTTTAAAATTCATATTAGAGTCTACCAGAGCAAGGCATAATGGTATATGGCATTTATGATTATTTAAAAAAAAATGTTGATTGATAGTTTGTGTGTAGTCGATGATAGCTTGTTCATGTGGTTGATTGGTCTCTAAATTGTCCATATGATTTTAACGAACAATTGATACCTAAATCTTCACTTCAAGCTTTCGTGACTGCAGGAATTCATATTCTTGAGTCTTTCCGCAAAGTCACGTAGATAGGTTCAAAGAAAATAACAAAAAACTACGACGTTTCGATCGCAACACAAGCGGTCGTTTTCAGGAAGAAAAAAGACGACCGCTTGTGTTGCGATCGAAACGTAGTAGTTTTTTGTTATTTTTTTTGTTATTTGCTTTGAACCTATCTACGTGACTTTACCGAAAGACCCAATAATATAATTTATACCTTGGTGTGATAAAAAATAAACTGGCAGATTTACCATAACCGTAATTAAAGAAATCAGTGTTTGTCTCCGTTTATTTTATTTTATAATGGTTCAGTCATCAATCCACAATGGAGGTATTTAATATGTCTGTATAGTGGTGACATGCACATCATGATTTAGCTTTTCTAGGTAATCAAATCTGTTGCTTTGAATCTAACTCTTCCAAATTCTGAATGTAGATGCTTGCATGTGAATCGAATTGTTTTTGCCTATAATGAGCTTTGGAAATTGAAGTATATCTTACATCACACAAGCCTGTGATGACTTCCTGAATTGAATTTGTTAAGGCTATGAATTACAGGATAAGGAAAAACTTGAAAAAAAGTTAACCGAGTTGGGGGTCAATATAAATTGAGCAAAACTAAATTCATACACAACACTGTGGGATCGTGCGTGAGCTCCGCTAATGCTCAGGAGTGACATGGATCGTGGCATCACAAACTATTTAAAATATATTTTTTATTTTACCAGATAAGGTCCACTGAGCGACAGAGTTCTCTTTCAGGAGGGACCTGGCCACCAATGATAGCTCGACAAAGTCTCTTATCACGTGGAAATGCACAGCAGCCAAATACGCGGAACGCGTGTTTCTAAATGTGAAGGAAAAACCCGGGGGACCCGCAGAAAAATCAACACCACCATGGAGAGAACACGCAAACTTCAAATATACAGCAGGCGTCAGGATCGAACCACAAGAACAAGCAGGGATGGTGCCAATATGCGGAGGCCTTCATCCACCAGCGGATATAACATGGTTCATGATGATCATCAATATGAAAATAAAATGTTATATTTCATCCAATAGCATTGTATCCCATGTTTCCATTGAAAAAGAGGTTTGCCATCTCATTGAGATCTCACCTGGTTAGATAAAGGCCATTGACGGATACACATAATCATTATCAAGCATGATTCCACTGCTGGATGAAGGCCTCCCCAAGCCATCACCATCTCGATATGATAATCTGCCTAGCATCTGCACGTGAGATGATGTGATTGATAAACGTAAAAAATATGTTGACATTCATACACAGGCTTACATATAATTTCACATCTTGTGTTTAAGAAAAGCATTTAAATAGGGATTATTTTTAAGGCTGAGAAAGACGATGTCATGGCCAAGGTGAATTAAACCACAGTACCATACACACTGCATTAAAACAGATAAGAGACTTGATTTTAGCCTCAACAAACCGTACACTGCGTGGCACACGCGTTCGCTGAAGTCACATTGTGGACATGCATTACGATGAAGCATCAACGATATACGGCACATTACGACAGCAGTGTGTGTCAAGGTGCAGAGGTGTTGGGTACATGGTGGTGATGCCCTTCCCCATCTACTCGTTCTCATCACCTCAAAACCCCGAGTCTTGACTCCCTTATCACCTCTTCCTCTCGCTTCCCCGCCCACCTTAACACCAGACAAACACCAAAAAAATGCATGCATGTTGCACATCTGCTGTCAATCCAGCAACAGACGAGCCATCGCAGGGTCCAAGGTCATCACACTGCTGTTTCTTTCCTCAACAGTCTGCCGTGGTCACTGTGGGTCGTGGGTCACCATCAGGGTCACCCAAGACCAGATCTCGCATGCATGCAGTGTACTCAGTAGAAGGGTCCCGATAGACAGGAATATAAAGGCTGTTGTTTTCAAAAAGAAGCTCATCAATAATGGATCCGGCGGACCTTTGACCCAAGTTTGAATTCTGCGGTGCTGTGATCTTCAGCTCTTAAAGGCTTTGATCACCCGCGGAGCCACGCTGAGATGTTTGGTTGCCGTCTGATATCGTAAGGAGTCGCGCACGCCCTGCACACAGCCGTGCACGTAACGAGAGGCATTTTAACATGCGCTGGGTTGATACTGCATGGCCCTGACCAGTTGTAAATCTCCCTTTGCCTATAGACGTGCACCTGCTGGGAGATTGATCCCTGCCTTTCCAGCCGCAAAGGCAACAAAATCTTTGCAGTTTAGCGCTTTAAAAAAAATCAGTTCAGAGGGAGTGCCCTGTGGGTTTCCTGTTGGAAGAGTGTGTGCACATTTAGTGAAAAAGGGCTTTATGCTGACACGCTGCAGTGCCAGACCAAAGTCACAGCAGCACTTTGGAATTGAGATGGGACAGCTGTAATGACCAGTAGGGGGTCTCTTAAAGTGCTCCCCACAAGTTTTGATCTATTCGAGACTCGAGACTTCAATTGTGTGTAGAAGAACACAAAGGGGTCGTAAATGTGTCAACACTTGAGATATTAAAGAGACAATAATTACTTAATTAACTCCATTGCATTTTCTAGAAAACTAATTGTTCGTAATGTACGTGTGTTATTGTTGTGCATGTTGCGCGCTTGTGTGAGTGGGAAGGAAGTCACGGGAGGAGAGTTGTGGGAGTGACAAAACTGGACCCGAGTTCATAAACAGGATGATTGCTAACGCTGTGGTTTATTTTGAATAACATTGACATTGTCTTAAAACGTTATTGACATTCAAGCACTTAATTAATGTGCCGTTAATATTGACTAGGCAGATATAATTAAATGCCACGGTAAATTCTCACTTGCACTTCTGAATAGATCATGAAGTGGTGGTTCGGCAGATGAGTATTTCATAGAGGGGAAGAAAAAATGCGCAAGAAAATTATACGTATTTATAGGAATGCGTTTGACAAAAAAAAAACATTCTACAAAGCGACCCGCTGTTCGGAACTTGGCATCGTCTAATTTCAAGGAAATTGCGATTTCTTTATTTGTGTTGTTGTTTTTTTCATGCTGTGGGGGAGCACTGTATTATGCAGCTGCTTATGAAAGATGTTTTATTCTTGTTTAAAAAAAAACGTCTTGCTTTTTTGTGTTTGTTCTGCACAAGCTACATGACGCGTGTACGATTTTTTTTGTTTAAACAAAAATTACGCAAAGCAAAAAAAACATGTTTTGGAAACTTAAAATGTTAAAGGAATAAGAGATAGCATTTAATACGATAGAGAGTTGCCCCAGCCAAATGTTAGGCTAAACATAGTAACATTACGTTTATTGAAAAATTAAAGACCACGTTGGAGTGCACTGTTTTAATGTCCTTCTCTCAGAAGCGAAGAATCAACAATTGCGGCACGCACGATTCTATAAATCCACACGAAGCTCCGAACCATAAACCTAACTTTGCATGCACAATTTGATGTTTTACAACACCAAATTACCCGAGGCAACGAAGGGGCTTAACTCGCCCATGACGCAGAACCCCCCATTCACTGACTTCAAGTCAATCCGGCCAGGTGGCTGAGCGAAAGAGTGAGCGGCTCGCAATTGTGAATGTTGTCATTTCAAATCCTGGTTTGGGGTATAGACTCAGTCCATCGTTTCTCTCGACGGTTAGAAAACGATGACTGCTTTAAATTTCGATTTAAAGCTTTCGTGACTGCAGGGATTGATCTTCTTGGTTCTTTCGGTAAAGTCACGTAAAAGGGAAGTAATAAAATAATACAAATAAAATTATTTTATTATGTTTTATTTGTATTATGTTTCATTTGTATTATTTTATTACTTCCATTCTACGTGACTTTACCGAAAGAACCAAGAAGATGACTGCTTTGTGAGGAATACAGCATTGGTCGCCCTATTGGTAGACTCACCGCCAATGTAGGGAACGTGACATTTACGCCACTGGCCCAATGTTCATTTGAGCTAGAAATGCATTTGACTTCTTTTAAAGTGGCTCAATGCTCAACACCAGACATTCTGTCTCAACTGGTCACTGGCGCAAACATTCGCCTGCGACGCCACAGCGCTGACACGAAGGCTGCTTTCCCCCCCTCTTCGCAAACCAGCCCACCGCCCTCCCGTCTCTACCCCCCCCCTCCCTCCAGTTTGCGATCTCCAATAGCCTGGGCCTCGCTGTGCGGCTTTGATGGGAGTTAGCTGTTGCAAGCTGCTGAGTTTGCCGTTTGGACTGCTCCTCCTTGGCTCGCGCAGACGCCTAATTATCCGGGCGCGAGCGCGCTGATGAATGCGCAGGGCTACCAGCCGGAATAAGCCGGCGATGCCTACGGGTAAACGTTGTGAGCCGGTGCCAACATCTGCTGCGGGGACCCCAGCACTTCCTCTTGGGGCATCTAGAGAACCCCCTCCCCCTTCTAACCCCCATAACCCCCCTCTCCACCCTACCCAATAAACCCTTGGCAGATGATTCAAAACACATTTTTTTGTTGTTGCTTAATTTGATGTATGGCTATCACATTGTGTGTAATTTGCCATCAAATTGGCAGGCAATAGAAGTCGATCTCTGTAACAAAACTACTTGGGACCTTTGTAATATTCCTGTAGTAATGAGTGAGAAGCTTTCATGTCTGCATGGGGATGACTGCCTGAAGGCTACTTTTATTGGTGCCGGAAAAAAACACAGCATGCATTTTCTTTACTTATTAAAGGCTTTTCATGGAAATACGATTTATGCTCAAATATACAACGCTAGAAAACTAACCACATTATATTGCATCCTTTAATTTACAAAGTTTCCTTGTTACTGGCTTTATGTTTTTGTGATTTATGTTTGTCGTTGTTTTAAGAATTGCATTGCTGCTTTGAATAAAGAGGGACATTTGTAATACCCTTAAAGTTGTTCTTAAATATATTAATTACATTCATCTTTTTTACGCGCAAGGTTGCATAAAATGATTTTCATTTGACCTTAAAAAAAGATTTTTAAATCAAAATATAACCTCGAACTACAGTCTTTATTTTGGAAAGCCTTCATCCAACGTTGGATTGAGCATGGCTGGTGATGATTATGGGTTTTGTTTTGTATTGATGAAAAAAAATCATTCAAAAAGCCACTATTATACAATGTAAAAACGGCCACAGTACATTCAGCACAAATAAAAAACAAACATTTAAATTAGCAAACAGACATCCTCAACTGTCAGCATCACCAAATATTACGTGAGCACGATGAATATCCAGCCACCTCTTTCTCCAACCATTTTCTTCACTCCCCCCCCACCTACCTCCTCTTAAATATATCGTTGTGTCGTGTAGCTTTGCCTGCTGCAAACAAGCAACGAATTTTCCAGTGTGCGAAACTGCCATATAACATCCTAACGGGCCCTAATAGCCGGGCAATGTAATATTGCCTCACAGTGTGAGTGCCACAGCTCGGCAGTCTAGAGGCAATGCCGGCTGTTGTTGTAACCCACTAAACAATATTTAAGCACTGTCCTGGTCTCGGCGGTGTCATTGCCACGCATCTAAATGTTTTTATCTCGCCGTATATTACCCAGCGATACGAAAGGGAAGCAAATATATGATACATTAGGAGATATTAAACTGACTGCCTTTATATGTTTATGGGCGAATCGCAGACTTTGGGTCATTCCCTCGAGTGCGTGTAAGCAGCCAGTGCCAGCCTACTCCACTGGGGAAACGGCAGGGGCTTCTTGCTGCCAAGAAAAATATAACTCAGGCCGATAAAAGATGGAAAACCTGACCACCAGACTTTCACATACATCAGTGTCCCTGCACGAGATACAAAATTAGCCAATATCCTGTACATCATTGCCAGATGACACATTTGTCATTACATGCACGCCAGTTATTACTCTGCACCGGGTACTCGGTCTTGTGGGATCCCGAGGCACACAGACAGCAAATGAATCTGATGTAGCGCTCGCTCGCGTTCTGACGGGCAGTTAAATTTACCCGGACCTTCACCGCGCCTCGCTCCTGCGACGACAACGCACAGGCCGCGCATGTGGCCGCATCCATACGCTCACCCATTTCCGCTCATGTTCTACATCTGCCGCCTTTCACGAGCAGAATTTAGAGTACATTTTATGAGGCACGTTCATCGCGGCAGCCGTTTTGCGCGCACACAATTCGAAATTGTTAGCATGCTGTAAAAGCCGGTTGGCTTTATCAAAAGGTTATCGTTTCATATATCCTTCCATCGTTCGAATATGTTTTCAACAATTACTATCACTGTATTGCCATGATGATTCTCATAAGCTGGTGGTTTTGCTGTTATTAGTATCACCTAAGCAATTTTATAAGTGTATAATAATTAGTATCTCCTTCACCAGGACGGTTTTGCTACGTGCCAATGCATTTCATCACGAGGTAGTGTCCACGCGTTCAATTAGTTCTTAAGCGTCGATCACCTTTTCGATGTAAGCTGAACATTGACACCATCCTCCGTGCGCGCTTGCACCATGAACCCTGCAAACTGAGACTGCTTGCAAAGAAGCGCTGCTACGCGGCGACGGTGCCCCCACTCGCAGTGTTGATTATCCGACACGAGCTGTGGATCACAGCGCCTGTTACAGATGCAGCGCTTGCGACTGCCTCGGTGAAAAATTGAGCACATATCGATCGACCGTTTTATTAGGGGAGGCATTTGTTTTGTTTGGCCTCTGGAGAGGGGGTCGACAATTCCCTCGAACGCTGTAATTTTTGTTCTCTCTAAAGCCTCGCACATGATCAAAGTCACAATGCCTATATTACAAAATCCTCCACTCCTTTCCAAACCAGCGAAGCTCAGCTGAACTTTCTCCCCCCCCCCCTGCCCACCCCCCACCCCACATAGAAAAAGCCACAGAGAGGTACAAATGCATTCACGGTGGTACGAGTGCATAGTTGCTAGTCACCCCGTTCGGTTAAGATGTGAAGATTTATTCGGATATCGCGAGTGAAATTTTAATACAGCGCCCACTGGAAAAGGGAAACCGAAAATGCCTTGTGTTCACATGCTCGTCGCAATATTGTTGTTTTTTTGCTCGTTAACGCAAGCGCATATAGGTACACTCTCGCAACATTTGTTCCTTTATTATTAGTATGGTGTAACAGTATGCATATGGCTAATTTAATTTGGTGCTGCTGATGCTTCGGTTGTCTTATTGAGTGCTTTAGTTGAGCTCATTGCCAAGAGTAAATTGCCGGGGGTCAACTCGGCTGCCTACTAATCCGAGTGCAAAACAATGCCACGGCATTTTAAATTATTCCTACTTGACAACCATGGAAAATATAAAACTATCCTTGAAATTTTATTGCAAATTTGCCATGATAATTGAGACCCTGGTGATGTTGAAGGCAGCATGGTTCGGCTGTTTAGACCCTATTCACGTTTGACACCATCTGTATTTGACAGCAAGTCAAGCAGCCACACAAAACACGGTGAGACATTCACACTCCAAAGGGCAGTTTAACACGTAGCAGGCTTTCGCGACCATAATGGAGGTTGTTTGGGTTAGATCGCGTGAATATATAAATGTGTCGTTAAAACCCGCCACCGCCCGACACAGCCAACTAGTAAGGGTTGTCACGTAAACAGAACATCTCAATTTGTCACTAGTACAGCACTAACCGGTGTGTTGGAGGGCCAAGCCGCGACGTCGTACTCAGCTTGTAAATGTCGTGGCTTGGCTCTCCAACACACCGGTGTGCTGTACTAGTGATGAATTGGCACGTTCTGTTTACGTGACAACCCTTACTAGTTGTCTGTGTCGGGTGGTGGCGGGTTTAACAACACATTTATATATTTACGCAATCTAACCCAAAAACCTCTATTATGGACTACAAAGGGCCTTTTTTCCCCAGAGCATCACTATTAGTGGTACTATTGTATCAGGGCTGAGCGTCAATTCACGACGAAGAGATTAACAAATTACAGCAGCCTAAAAAAAACTGAATATCGGCACTGTACTACAATAAACTGAAAGGGGGAAAAATGTCAGTACAAGGTCGCATATCCGACCGTCACATATCCGCCCTGACGAATTCATTGCACACACCCAGTGCAGCATTAGTGTGCGGTGTTACTGTCATTCTATAGATACTCACGAATTTCACGTGCTCACACGCAGCAACGTGTTGTTAATTTTGCGGTCATTCACTTTCTTCTAAAGCACAGCAAAGCATTTGCACCGCGTTGAAAGTAGTTTGCGATTTCTTTTGGTCCAGTAGAGAAATCAGGCTGTGGCAGGACACGTAGTTGACTAATGGTCGAGACTGACAAAGGAGTGGCAGTCGAAGGAGGGAATTGGTCGAAGAGGACGGCATCCACAGACGTGGAGCGATGAGATCAGCTCACGTGCAGGAGCTAGATAACAATCGTAATAATTAACATTTGTAATGAGCAATTCATCCGTAGATCCTAATGCGCCACCGCATGGATCGTCGCATCATGAGACCGTCGAGGGATGGTGACGACCTGGGGAGTCCTTCATCCAGCAGTGGGTAGATCATGGGTGATGTTGCATTTAATCGATGGGTGAATATTCCAACGCTCGGGTGATTTTGACCAGACTCGGAAAGGTGTCCTCTGCTAAAGCCATACATGCTTGGCTCTCTTGTATGTGGTATCACAGACGAGAGGAACCCCCAACATCTTCTGGTGCGATGCCTTCCGTCGTCATCTCATATCGGGACTTCCTCGAGTTCGCTGATATATTGGAGACATTAGCAACATGTTCACAATCGCTTTATCTGCCGAGATGATACATGTGAGAAATATGACTATAGTGTCACGCATGTGTATTTATTTTATGTTATACGGCGTCTGAAGAGTGTGTTGTGTGGGACACAGCACGAACTCCTCGACGGGAAGCAGATGAACACTGTGCTGAAAGTAAACATAACCCACAGATACATCTCTGGAAATCTAAGCAAGTTTTTTTAAATCTATTATTTCATTATATTTTTCAAAACAAACACTGCTGTTCATCAATGGCATTTTAAAACCTGGATCTATAATCTAACCAGCAGGAGTTTTCAAACAAACTCACACTTTCATCAAATACATGTTCATGCGATTTGCTGAATAAATAAGTTGCATGTTAACAAAAAATACGTGAAAGGATGGAAACTGGAAATTGAGAAGGCCGTCTAGGATCATGCAATCGGAGCCAAACTATCCCCGGCAGATACGGTGCTGCGACCAAATCAAAATTATTGAATGCGGAACAAAAACTGAAATATGTGCAAAGAGGCATGAAGAGATGCATACATGGAATAACAATCTGGGGTCTTGGCCCAGGTTAAAGACATAATTATAACTGCGAAGAAAAGTAAGTGAGCTTGGGGAGGACGCTTTGCTGGAAGGGATGCCGATGGTAAATTACGAATGACCGAGTAGCAGCCGAGAGATGGAACGCATCCAAGACAACGTCTGCCAAGGAGATGGAGCGGATTATATATATAGCGACTCGTACGTGTGGTGCTGTGTAGATTATTATTGCATCGTAGGATCATAAGACATGGTGACAGCTTGGAGTCCTTCACAGCATAGCGGACTGATCATTGGTTAATGATGATGAGGATGATGATAATAAAAATGGGAATTTCCAAAACACAATACTTGGTATCTAACAGGCAGGTGTTTACATCCAAGAAGGTTGTACCTGGTCGGAGTATTTCCTGAATTCCATGAGTGTGCAAGAAAATAACTTATCATACAGCCCTTTGTCAATCACCACGCCCTCTCGACCTTAGGGGCTGTTTGACCATACTTCACCACGCCAGTCAGTGCGGATTGGTGAATTTCGGGAGGAGGGCGGCATAGAACCGGATCAGATATCTCTTGCACTTGATGTTAACCGTGGCCCTAAATCTAAACCAGGTCACTGGGTTAGTAGTTGGATACACAACCACCACTCAGAATCAGAATATTTATTTATCCTGGAGGAATTTGATGAGCAACAAAGCTCAACCAAAAAAAAAGCTTGCTAGTTATACACACAATATTCTCCCTGGCATTCTACTAAATTAGAATAATTTTTCAGCGTTGGAATTCTATTCATAATAAATAAATGGGGAAAAGTTATGTGTGTGTAGCCTCTATTTAATTTTTATTCAGCCAAAAAAATATAATGGAAAAAATCGTCTGTTGGACTTACTTCAATGCACGTAATACAATATCATTATTTTTAAAGCACACGTAGGCTACTGTAGATCATTTGAGCGCTAAGTCTTGTGTTTTGCGAAGGGCATTCCTAGCCGCAATTACACAAGACGACAAGTTGACAGTCTTAATGCGTAGTCCTTTTAATATGCGCCGTGTACGTTTTTCCAGAGCAAAAAAGAAAGTAACTTAAAGGCCCCGACCGAAATTGTAATAAAACATGTAAAACTAAACCGTAAACTTTGACAGTCGCTTGACATGACCACATTTTCTAGAGGAACCCCCCGCATCTATTTCTTGTCTTACGTTTTTAAAATGGAGGGAAGAAAAACAAAACGTTAAGGCTCTGTGACGTTTGCTTGCAACAAGCGGTCATTTGGTTTCTTCAGTGAGTGGGAGTTACCGTTAAATACAATGCATTTATTCACGTGTGTTGCCAAAATAAAAGGCTCTTAATTTTGTAGGACAGTCGCAAAAAACTTGCCAAGAAATATAAAGCTGTCATTGCAATGCTGTATTCTAGCCAATAGCAATGCCCCTTTTATTTATATTTAAAAAGTGTATTCCAGCCAGGTTTGCCTTTGTTTTAAAACAGCTTCTGACAAGTAAAGGAAACGACTTGTACATAAAACACTGCGGTTTGGTGTCCTGAGGCACATGGCGTGTGCTCTATATGCTCTGCTTAAAAAAAAATCTTAGCCAGAGGGCTTTAACTCACGGTGTACACCACTAACGTACCATTTTTTCATTCACTCCATTTATTAGCATAGCGGTAAATTGATACATTTACAGTCTTTAAAAAACAGATTAACAATTTCCCCTCGACATTGCAAACCCATCTAGAAAACTTGGAATTTCTTTTGGTTTCAGGGACAGGAGGGGAAAATAAAAAAAAACAAGTGCTTGTGTCTGGCAGCAGACAACAAACACGAAAAAAGTGCAAGCGTGGCCCGGCAAAATTGATTTCGTGTCGGGACAAAAGTGGTGCAGTTGTCCCTACATGTTTTTAAGCACTATCCTTGGAGGGACACGCGTGCTTGGGAGAGAGAGAGAGAGAGTGCATGACATGATGATTTTACACGGCAACAGTGATGTATTGGCAATACTTGGCTTCTTCTTTTTTCTCTCTGCCGAAAAAAAAACCTCCTGGGATGAGAAATAAAAAATGGCAAAGAGGTTCCGAGGCATTGCCCCCCCCCCCACCGCTACACCCCCCCCTGCCCCCTGCCCCCCGCCCCCCGACTGCCAGAGAACCAACACAAGTTTGCTTTCTGCGTGCTTCACCAGTATTTTGTCCTCAGCATTTGTTACCGCCACGACGACGCCGCAGGAAGCCCCGTTTTCCTGTGGCTCACCCCATTACTTGTGGGGCCCTGGGGGGATGGGCTGATCGGTCATTAAATGTTGATGACATCGCACACTTCCCTGGCCTTTGTCGCTGGAAAATCGCCGTGCAATGAGACACTGCGCGTCGCGGAATTGTCAAACATTCGCGCGACTGCTGCGTTTTGCTTTCATTGAATCTCTCGATATTCACAACGACAACAAAACACTTTTTTTTTTGCCTCGGTGCATTTGCTGGGCATCGTGAGGTATTGACAGTTGCTTATTTATATCCTTGTTTTAAATCTGCTGGCATTATTATGGACGCGGCAATAACGCAGGTTTAGCCAGAGGTGAGCGGGGCTCTCTTCGTGATGATGATGCGTTAACAGATTTGCGTATTCTTTTATTCTCTCACCCCGTACAACGTCATGTAAATGGTGAGGCCCTGCAATGCATTGCTCATTGCCACCGCTAATCGGAACGAATTGCGTTCGAGAGGGTACTCCAGAGATGCCCCCATCTAGGTGGGTGTTCAGCCTGCTCTTCTTCAACCGTGGCTGGTCAGACATTTCGCAAGAGGTCGACGTATCCACACTCTTCACTCCCCTCCACCATCACACGCGACCCCCGCCGATCGACAGAATGCAGCGAACCGATTTATACCCGCGGGTTTTGAACTGGAGGAGGAAGGATTTAAGAACACGAGCCCTTTGTTTCAACTGCCCGACCGGGAGGTCAAATCAAACCGGTGACCTTCTGGATTGCAGCTCCAGTTTTGTTGACCTTTACAACCACCAAAGCATCTCCGTATCATGTAAACCAAATCACGTATATACGACGCACGACAATAAAACCTACGGTCCACTTGTATTATCATTGTATCGATTCTTTTTTTATATATATGCGCACGAACATCTCCAACCACTCCCTTTGAGACGAACAGTGAAAGCCTGTGTAAGCTGTTCTGATGCTGTGGTGGGAGCGCACAACTAAAGCAATCTAACTTCCCCTACACTTTAATAGTATTCCCTTGGTTATTTACTTGTACTTACACATGCTCCAGATTTCGAGTTAAAAACAAAAATAAAAACCCGAAGCTGTGATATGTCAGTGCAAAGTTTGTTGAGCTCCCCGATGAGATTTAAGGTCTCCATCAAGGTGCATCATGCAAGCCTGACGGAGTACGCCCTGGACAGTCGACACGAGTTTGCTTTCTGCCTTAATTTACAAGATGTATGCTATTTGTCCTTGCTGGGTCCACTTGGAGCACAGGTTTATGGAGCGCTCCATAGCCATTAACGATGCTTCTGGGCAAGCAGTGTTTTGCAATGAAATTTTGATGTCCCGCAGCACCTGGGTCTGACCTGCTTGATCAGATGGACCACAGATGCAGTCTCACCGGGGCATGGAATAACTAAGCCGGAAGGTGATTAGCGTGCTCAGAACCCAGCCCGAGCCACCCCTGATTCTCCTTTCATCAATTAAACACGAGCATGGCGGATGTGCAGTGCCATTCGTAATAAAAAAAAGTTTGGCATCAAGGGGCTGAAATTGGTGAGCAAGAGAGGGGGGAAAATACACTCTAGAAAAGTTTTTGGAATATCTGCCGCGGCGCAGAGGCGAGATCACGTTCCTATGTTTGCGAGGTGTAAAATAATGTAATGTTATGAACTGCGAACATAATTAGGCACCACGGAGATATATGAGCTGATTGCTCTAGTCTTTCGTGACTTAAAGCTTTCATGACTGCAGGAATTCATATTTTTTGGGTCTTTCAGTAAAGTCACGGAGATAGGTTCAAAGAAACGAACAAAAAACTACGACGTTTCGATCACAACACAAGCGGTCATCATCAGGAAAAGGGGGGTTAGCTTCTGCGCTTGTGTTGCGATCGAAACGTCGTAGTTTTTTGTTATTTTCTTTGCACCTATCTACGTGACTTTACCGAAAGATCCAAAGACTACTATTCTTTCGTGCTAATTTTAAATAGCTATTGGCAATGTGAAACATCGTCCAATCATATGTTCTAAAAAATACAGTTGCCATAACTTGTGCTTTATTAATAACCAAGTCATATATACTTTATTAATAACCAAGTCCATTGACAAAAATTGCAAAAGGGAACCTCGGAAAATGTTACATACATTTTTCTCCTGACACAGCACGATTGTATATACCAAACAGAAATTCCACAATAGTGTAATTATATACATTTGAAGGGAGGAGTGGTCGCGCAGTGTTTAGACCACCGCGCTACGGACCTTGACCCCGTCGTTGATATTTGAGCTCCTCCTGTGCCTCTCTTTCACAAACTAAACTAAAAACTATTGAACCATTTTTTGTTTGACCAGGTAATGCCCACTGAGCTATATGGCTCTTTTTCAGAAGCAACCCGGCTATCACAAAGCATAACTCAACGAAGTGGCTTATCTTGTGGAAATGTATAGCAGCCAAATACTCGAATCGCATGTGGAGGGAAAAAGCAGAGAACCAAGGGGGGGGAAACACGTGACCACGGGGAGAGATACATGCAAACTGCAAATATGCATACTTACCAGCATGGTGAAGTATGCATAATCAACGTTTTTGGGTTTAGATCGCGTTTATTTATAAATGTGTCGTAACCCTCCACCACCCGACACGGTGGAGGGTTACGACACATTTATAAATAAACGCGATCTAAACCCAAAAACGTTGATTATGAATAACATTGGTCGCGAAAGCCTACGTGTTAAACTGATGGTGAAGTATGGTCAAACAACCCCCATAACTGACATGGCATCATGAACAGCTATTCTCCTAGTTGTAGTTTGGTAAAGGGCTGAAATTAATGTTAAATGAAAACACCGATTATTTACATCATGACTTACCGTTTTTGAAGTGCATATATTATACAGAGTAATATAGGTGCATTATCTGATTTAAAGTAACTCCGCAACTTTACATGTGTAAAACAGCCTATATTATGGTGTACGGTATAATCTGTTGAAAATTTGTTCAAATATCTCCGGATGTAAAATACACTTTAAAAAATGCACAATCGCCCTGAGGCCTAAAGCACCTTACAGGGAATTTTGTGCAAAAAAAGTTTTTCTTTATCACTTTAAAGTGCTCTTCTGTCCTACCAATATCACAGGGAGAAAGAAGAGGAGGCACCCAGTTGTCTGAGGGCACCCACGGAATGCCAGCCCACTAAGAGCAGCCCTTGGGGTGTTTTGGAACTCTGATTAATTCCGGATGAGATTCCCAGCGGCGGAGGCACGCATGGGGATAGGAAGCAGCGCAAACTTGCTATTGCTGTGGCTATGTCCCGAGTTCAAATACGACTCCAAGCAGATGAATATTTGATTATTCCTATGAAGACGTTTACCCACGTGTACTGCCCATTAAACATTAACATTGCTTTTCTTTTCCATGAAAGCTACGGTGCTGCTAGCTCTAAGCATTTTTTTTTACTTTATGTTTAGACCTTTGCAAAGAAAGCAAAAAAAAATAAAAGCAGTTACGCGTGCGAATGCTATTGACCAAGTGTCGTACGATATTCGACTCAATGTGCAATGTGGTTTAATTGTGGAAATGTAATGGTGGAAAAAAATCCGGGAAACATTGATATCAGGTCAAGACATTACACGAGCATGCATAGCGAATTCACTTACTGGTGCCGGCAGTTGTGCACCTCTGATTAGCACGGTTGGTTACGTACGGTGCAAAAGAAGTACAAATGCAATAATTGTTTGTGAAGAGACCAACTTATTCCTGACTTAGTGTTCGTCTCCGGTCTACACAGGAGTGGCCACTCACACAGCTCTGTCCACAGATCTCCTTCTATAATTGACTTGAGGCTTGCGAAAATAACTGTTATGCTGTAAAAAATGTATCAAAGCCTCCTACCCCCAAGAAATTGGAAATTTGTGAAGTTTATCACCCACAAAACAATAATTTCCCTTTGATACATGCAAATTACACATATTGAATTTGCCTCATGCTGTGCTTCAGCATTGCGTTGCTTTTTACAAAGATAGCTGGAGCCATTAAGAGGATTTATCTCTCCACGTGTGCATGGGCATCACAGAACTTACTGCTTAATATTTCAGGAGATAAATCTCCGAAATGAGATTGCCTTTACCGCCAATAAAATTTACAGCATCCAAGTCAGTAGACAGATCATGCAAGGTATTTTAACCATATGGTGAACCATGCAAATACCAGGTATACGCTACAGGTAATGGATATGAATGTTAAATTGCCCTCGTAAATCAATAAAGGGGAAAAAATTAAGGTGGGTTTACCACTTCCATTAATGCGTGGCCAGTTTTGCTGTAAACATCTGCTGGAGGGATTTGTGCTTTGTTTTTTTGTCAAGATAAAAAACAAAAGCAACTTTTAAGTGCAGAAAGGAGACCATATTGCCTTCTAAACAGCTGGCCCATTGCAAAGCAAATGATTCACAGCTAATTTAGAATCATTCGTGGTGCAGTGCGTAGAGCAGGAGAGCCTGCCTTTACTTTGGCAAAAAAAGAATCCCCAACAAACATTATAAAAGCATTATCACCAGCTTGAATCACTACAGCTGAGATAAAAGCCAGAAACACTTTATTAATTTGCTGCTTCGGGTTGCATTTGACGATACATGTCGGGATAGCCGAGAATGAATCGTAGGATGATGGGCCGTGCGTGGACGAAAGCTTACATCAATTTTTATTTGGAAAATTATTGATTTAGAAAATATGGGTTTTTACAATGAAAGTTATTTTCACGCTGCAGTCCTTCTAACAGGCGCTCCACTGCACTTACGATGGATGTTAATTTATGTCCACAATCTATACCACAACAAAGAAAGAGGCGGCACAAAAGGTAAAGGTTGCGGTGTTGAAATGTCTTCTTCACATCACTGCGAGCAGAAGTATTTTCACGAATCGAAGCTCTAGAGAACCCCTCTAGAAGAGGGTATTTGGCCTACTCTTCCATATTGCCCAGATGTCTTGGAATATGTGGGAGTACCCACCCTTTACCCAACCACAAACAACATGCCAATCGACTATAGCTTACCCATTTATACTGTTGGGTGTACAGATAAAAAAAATGTGCACCAATTTTTCAACTGCCACGTCTGGAGATTGAACCAGCAACCTCTGGATTGCAAGTCCAGTGTGCTAAGCCAATTATACCGTGACAGCAACCCATTGCATGACGGTGCTACAATGAATTAAGAATGGACCTAAAATATATTTTATTCTGTACACTCGAGATGGGCTTAATCTTACAGAAGCTTAATATTTTGAAGATCATCTAAGCAGCTGCTTTGGTTTTTTTTTTGCGAATGTGTTTACGTGACATTACTGGGAGCGCTCATGTTAGAAAGCTGCTTGCGTGCACTACGAATGTAGTTCTAAAGTAAACAGCTGGTACTACTTAAGATTCAATTCTGTTCCCCATCACGACATTTTTGTAATTTGGCGAAAACTGAGGCATTCAATAAAACCGCCGATAATTCATTGGCTGTACAGCGGGCGAAACATCGTCGTTTGAATTCAAACTCTCTAACAATTCACCGACGAGACAATTTGGCAACTGGCGCAAATTCTTCGTGGAAAGTGAAAAGCTCGCAATGTCTGCGTTTTCTTTCTTTACAATGTGCTACTAAAGAGACATCGGTGTTATTGCTACGTCCACGTTGTCACTGGGTGAGTGAATGATTTGAATGCACTGCAAACACTGGAATCCATGTACTTTATTCTTGGCACACACAAATAAATTATTAAATATTGATTTCAAAGAGCACTTGGCATCAGAGCTCCCAATTACGTTCGGACTAAGCATATGTTTAATAACTGTTCCAGGAAACAAACCTTAAATGAAGTGCACGCACTGTATAATTGAAACGGAATTTAAGAACACGTTGCCAAAAAAAACGACGTTCAAAAAGTAAATAACGATAGCTATAGTCTACATCCCTTTGTCAATATCCTGCTGGAGACTTTCCCACACCTTTTGGTCACCATACTTGACCACGCTGGTCACTGCAAGTTTGTCAGGGGCTAGGTTCGGGGGGTGGGGGGGGGGGCGATGGCCAGAAGCAGTTCAGATATCACTTGCAACTGCCGTCAGCCGTAACCGAATATCGAACTTATATATTGGCGTAAAGCTTTCGTGACTGCAGGAATACATACGTATTCTATGGGTCTTGCGGTAAAGCCACGTAGAAAAAAAATATATCACGTTTCGATCGCAACACAAACAATCGTCCTCTCTCACCTGAAGACGATTGCTTGTGTTGCGATCGAAACGTCGTGAGATATTTTTTATTATTTTTCCATCTACGTGGCTTTAGCGAAAGAGCCATAAAATATCGAACTTATGTCACCGGAGTTCATTGTGCAGAGTACCTTACCGCTGCACCACCATATATAGGTGAGCCATTTTAGGCAACAGAATATCTCCCCGAAACATGTCGGGCCTTATTATTTTTTATAAAACTCGGTTTCCTTAATAGTCGGACATAACACTTGGTGAGTCACACTAACCGCTGCCTATACATTCAACTCGTACACAGTTTCTAACACTTTCAAACTAGAAAGAAAGGAGGAAGAAGAAGAAGAAAAACAACCATCTTTTTTCAGGGTCAATGAACATCACAAAGGTTAACAAGAAGAGAAAAAAAAAGACGAGGTACACTTTGGACATGCTCTAGAGACACTGCCGGGACTGGAGAGCTGTCAAAATCCTTGCCAGGTATCAGGATGAGTCTGACCACGAGCCTCCCTGCCGCCGTCTTCTGCTGGTGAGTTTAAGTGGAGGAATGGACACGGTGTGGACGGGCAAGGATTGGAATGTCTCTTGCCCCGAGCTCCAGCCCCTGAAAGTAGAGTCCCCCCGTGGGCCTCAGCGTGTCGGTGTTCGTTCCGAGGCTGCTGGCAAGAGCTAGCCAGGGTATTGGTTTTTTTCTTCTTCCTCCTTCTCCCCCTCAAAAAACATTTTTTTACTACCAGCACACACGTGCGCACACACACACACACGCGCGCGCATAACAACGATCGCCCGTATAGCCCTAACAGCATTTTGGGGCAAGTGCTGTGAGAGAGTAACACCTACAAATGGGTGGCACGTCACACGAAAGCTGTGGATGACCAGCACCACGCCCAGCCGCCTTTGTCTCCATATTTACGACGTTTACACACCTTACCAGGTACTCATTTGAGTTATCGTGAATCTGCGGGTCATGTGTGGTGGGGTAAAGCGTGAGTACTTCCACCTCTTTCAAGACATCTGGCCAGTGATGAAGAGTAGGCCAAATGTCCCTCTTAAACTGGGCTCTTTAGAACTCCCTCTAACGGAGGCGCTTCTGCTGGCAGCAGCATGAGCATGGAAAATGCAGGCTTGCACCTTTACCGTTTAACTTTTTACTTTGCTCGTCTTTGAAATGAAATCTGACAGTCCTTTTGGGTGTCCTCGCTGACTACTGGAGGGTCGCCATCATCCTTGAACTCCAAACGAGACGAGTGCAAAAGAAACCTGCTCTCTCTCTCTCTCTCTCGTCTTGGCTGCCAAGACAAATACAATATTGCATTAGCCCTATTTTCATTTAAGAAATAGGTTTGAAAATATTTGGCTCCAATTTTCTTTAACTTGGAGCATACGCTATCGTGTTAATCACGATTTAGTCAACTTCTGAATGGCGAGATGTGTTTAAAATTTTGTAACGAAAATAGATTCTTTGAGCATTTGGACTGGAAGCTAGAAAGGAAGCAATTGCAAAGGTCACGATGTATTATTAGGGTTCAAACATCCAGCGTGTAAGAGGAGTCTAACCATTAACAACAGGAGAGATGGTGAACTCTGGGTAACCTTTACACATTTACGCTCTAAATTGCGTGTTCATTGTGCAATTAGAATGCACAAATTCGACGTGTAGGTATGCGTAAGTATAGACGTGCATGATGTAACCCATACAGTGCGGTACAGTTATACAAAATAAACAGATAACGAAACAGATAAGAAGCAAACATTAAATGTAAAAAAATACGAATGAAAGGAACTTTTTTGTTGTTGTTTAAAAAGTTGGTTGATTTTATCCTGGGCCAAAGTAAAATAAGACTTTAGAATAATACGTATAATATGTATAGATTGCAGAGTACAAGGACACGTTCTCCAATCTGGCTTCAAACACGAATGTTTATGTGTGTGCACAATGGCCTGCATTGTATTTACAGGTTGTTTAGCATTATATATTGTACTTTTGTTTTTATAAATAAGTACGTACTATAAAGAAGGACCATTGCGCAAAATGTCACCTTTTTATTTTACCTTTAAGGGCTGGGTCGCTGGTGGATATTCCGACGGGGTTTTTTCCATAGTGAAGTAAATGTCATTTGTTGAAATAAAATGTGAAATATGCGGTGTATTTTAGCACGTTTTGCTGGAATGTTCTTCCTGCTTTCTTGATCTTGATTGGCGACAGTTAAAAAATAATGTACAATTACCAATGAGTGCTATCGTAGAGTTGGTTAAATATTAAACGCAATGGATTTATACATGTATATATATTCAAAACAGGAATTGATTATGGTTATATTCCATTTAAGGATCTCAGACACGCCGCAGCTCGAGATCTTTCAGCATTTATGAATAGTTTATGTAGGCTTTATGAAAAAAAATTTAATTTATTAATAAATAAATAAGCGCGCGCGTGTGCTTATTAACACAGCTCCAGCCTGAGAAACGCTGCATGAGACTTATTTTTAAGCGGAAAAAATTCACACCAGCGCGCTCCCCAATGGTCGCTCCTCCGTGTGTGGAAGTGAGCGGGAGAGCCAAAGTTTATAGCGCTCCCCGCAGTGCCCCTGTAATGTACATGTTCTCCTAATCTGTTTGAGTATTTCAGGCCAGCAGGGGTAGCAATGCTACTGCCGTGCTTTCTCATCGTGCCCTTTAATCACGGTGCCAACCAAGCCACACGCGTGTATATAGACGCAGGGTTCTACTGACACACCTTATGATTTTCAGCTATTTATTTATTTTCCTACTAACCTCCAATATTTTAAATTATTCATTTACTTTCTTGTTTTTATGCCCCCCTCCCCTCCTCCCCCCCAGGGTTGCGATTTCCGCATGGAAAATGCGGAAGGAGGGTTCAAATTTTCCCGCATTTTTGCTAAAGTCAACCGCAAACGGTGGAAAGACTACTCCTATGACCGCGCGCTTTTAACAACACGTTAATGCGTTCTATTGGAAAGGATACATCATGTACATGTGCTCGTAATCACGGCTCCGCATTTGAATAAAGTATGTGGTTCTTGTGCGGAAATGCGGAAATCATATATTCATTCCAATCAGTAACTCAAAGCCCTACGTGATGCTGGGCCTTGCATGTATCCTTTCCAATAGAACGCATTAACGTGTTGTTAAAAGCGCGCGGTCATAGGAGTAGTCTTTCCACCGTTTGCGGTTGACTTTAGCAAAAATGCGGGAAAATTTGAACCCTCCTTCCGCATTTTCCATGCGGAAATCGCAACCCTGCAGTCCCCCCCCCCCCCCATAACTTTTGGGGAGCGATTTAGCAACGAGGAATTGGTACGATGTTGTGATGAGCTGCTGCTAACATATGTGATGTGTCATGTTATTATTGGCGTTGTGCCAGGATTTGTTTGCATGTCATCATAATGATAATGATCATTTGCAGCTCTTTAACAATCCACGAGTCGATCATGGTTTCCTCAGGCAATGCCAGTCCTGGGGCTTGTTTGACTATACTTGTGTGGCCCCTACTAGTTTTGTAAGGTGTGAGACACCACAGTGCTGGACTGATGGAATGGCACTATTGAATAAAACCGCATTTACGTCGATGCTGAATGTAATTTTAAAGAAAACTCACGGCCCGTTGTCAATCAATCCACCGTTGTATTAAGGCCTCCCGCAAACACTGCGCCAGTCGGGAGTTGTTTGGTCATACTTCCCCATGCTGGTCAATGCAAGGCCCACCGTGACTGCTTCAGACAACGTTCACCCGCTGCTGTTGGCTGTGGCCGGGATGCAAACTTGGGTCGCCTGGTTCAAGGCACAGTGCGCAAACCACTGAACCACCTGCATTTGCATACCGCGTGAATATTTTTTTTTTTATGAAAGCAAGTAAACAGTAATTAAAGTGACAGTGTCAACTGAATTTCAATTTGTGTTAATGGTCGTCATTTGTGGATTTTTAAACGCTATTAATAAACTTGATATTTACGAGGATTTTCACGGTCATTTCATAAATAACAAGCACTTTCACGATCGCTTTTCTGTGTATATATGTACGGTATGTGAATATATGTTTATGAGATCTAACACAACATGTGCTAACACGGGAAAGGTGTTTGCCTGCGTGATGTGCCATTTCTGTTTGCATTGGACCAAAAACCACACGTTTACTCCAGCTCGACAGTGCACACCAATTGAATAAAAGCAGTGAAATGCCTTTGGCAAGTTGACTTGCGGGTCACTCTCGTTGACCCAAATTAAAATTTGGCTGTCATTTTAACACAGACGTGTACATGTATAGTGCAGTAAATTACTAAGCTGGGACCATCAGCTTAGAATACTTGAGAATGCAGTTTAATCATGGGTGGCTAACCACATTCCACTGGGAAGAAAAAGGCGGCTCGGCATGGTACTAGCGACCCACTGCCTCGTGTGGTGTTTCCGGCCTTCATATGTGCTCGCTAACAGCACTTGCACCTAGCGTCTGTTCAGGCTATACGGGGGATCTTTGTCTTTTTATTACCTATATATAACCTATTTTTCGATTTAAAGCTTTCGTGACTGCAGGGATTCATCTTCTCGGTTCTTTCGGTAAAGTCACGTAGAATGGAAAAAATAAAAATAATAAAATAAAACATAATAAAATAATTCTCACGACGTTTCGGCCACAACGCAACCTGATGACGGCTGCTTGCGTTGTGGCCGAAACGTCGTGAGAATCATTTTATTATGTTTTATTTTATTATTTTTATTGTTTCCAATCTACGTGACTTTACCGAAAGAACCAAGAAGATATAACCTATTTGCGTGTCTTTGTGCAGTAATGTATTATATTTACAAGAGGGAAGAACATTTGTTTTGGAAATGTGGCTTGAAGACATACGCACAGTCAGCATTCCACAGGAATTTCCTATTTCGAAATGTGGTCGCACCTAATTGCAACGTTCTTATGATTTTCATTCCTGAGGAAGGAGTCTATCCACTCTCAGCAAAAATCCCTCCAGTTGCCTCTCAAACCACTTTTCCACAAGCATTTTTGAGAGAGAAAATTATTCGCCACAAATCCAGTAGCATGGAGTTAAGGTTGGAGGCTTGTCAACAGATACAGTACGGGCATCTTGGGGCCAGGTTTGGCCTGTAGAGTGGCTGGCGTGTTGAGCAATTCACACCCCACTCCCATGAATATCAATCGAGGAAACGTGGGCCTTAAAAACAAGATAAATGTCATGCAAGAATAAAAAAATAATAATAGTAGTGTACGGTTCTTTGTCAGTACATTTGTGGATGAAGACCCCTCCATTTTCGTGTCAGTAGTGGGGATTGTTTGACCATACTTCGCCACGTGGCTCAGTGTGAGTGGTGGGTGAAGGGGTGGGCACATAGACCCAAAGTGCACCTCACATGGCACAAGTGCCCTGGTGATGTCACCGCCACTTAGTGGTGAACGGCAGTTATGTTATATTCTCTGGGTATTTCGGCAAAGTCACGTTAGACAAGTTCAAAGAAAATAACAAAAAACTACGACGTTTCGATCACAACACAAGCGATCGTCATCAGGAGGAAAAAAGAGGGGGAAAGCTGCTGAGGCAGACTGTTTTAAAGGTTTAAAATGGGTGTAGCCCAAGGGTCATAAACAAAGTGGGCGGGGTTAGTGATGTTAATGTGAGATCGGTCCTACATTAACATGCTAATCTATCACGTTAACATAGCCACCTCCATGACCTCGTGGAGGCCGCTATCCAATCTTATTTAACACGTACGCTTTCGTGTCCAATAGCATCCATAATATAGGTTTTTGGGTTAGATCGCGTAAATATATAAATGTGTCGTTAAAACCCGCCACCACCCGACACAGCCAACTAGTAAGGGTTGTCACGTAAACAGAACATGCCAATTCGAATTGGTTATAATGACAATTTATATATTTACACGATCTAACCCAAAAACCTCGATTATGGATCCGATCTTAAATTCACATGCTGATTTCTCATTACTAGCCCTGCACAATTCGTTTATGACCCTTTGGCTACACCCATTTCAAACCTTTAAAACAGTCTGCCTCAGCAGCTGTCCCCCTTATTTTTCCTCCTGATGACGACTACTTGTGTTGTGATCGAAACGTCGTAGTGTTTTATGTTATTTTCTTTGAACCTGTCGACGTGACTTTGCCGAAAGACCCAGATAATATGAATTCCTGCAGTTACGAAAGCTTTAAGTCAAGATTTATGTTATGTTACTGAGACCCAATTTAGATATCATTCACTGCTGATGCTAGCCCTCTCCGGGAATCAAACTCAGGTTTGCCGAGATACATTTTGCAGTGCACAAACCACGGAACAACAATATCGGAGGCTTCTGTAGGTAACACATTACGTTAGCTAAATATTTTTTCCTGGCCTTTTTGTCCAAAGGGCTTTCTGTAAATGCGGACACAATGCTGTGCAAGTCAATGGAAATGCATTCGTAAAAGCAGATAATAAATTATCAAACTTTTCCTTTGAATTCCGTGATCCACGGTGAATCAAAGTTTCATCGCAGCCTTGAAGCAAAATGGTTGTTGAGGGCTCAGCACTGGAAAAAAAGTTCCCCTCAACTAAAGCTGCTGGCAGCAATGACCATCACACGTTCTCTCATGAAGGGGACTCATGCAGGATAGATATCTTATGATAAAAGTTTAATGCGGGATTATACAAATTAAAAAACACTTCATTTATGTTTACATTATTTTCTTTAAAATCCTGGACCACCTTTATTATTATTATTATTCTCATAACTTGCACCTCATTCAGAAGAATAATTTGAGAACAGACTGCTTGAAAAAATCACCCAAACATTGCGTCATATTTCAATTGTTTGCTGTGGTGTAACGTTTAGTATACACAACTAGCAATCCGACGATCTACTGGTGTAGCAGTTAAAACAATGCCAAACTGTCTTTAATCCCACCCGTTTTTGTCCACTGAGCAGTGTGATGGGTAAAGCGTTGGCGCTCCCACCACTAGCAGGATTGTCGAGTGGAAGAGTAGACCAAGGTATCCTCCAGTGGAGGCTCTTAAGAGTCCCCCGTTCTAGAGGCTTGTCTGCCAGCAGTGTTGTGAGCAAGAATTTGCGGGGCTGTTTTTTGACCTGACCTTTTCACCCTCTCTTAAATTTACCCTAACCTTTGATTCTGCGGCACACATAAAATAAATGGCCCCAAATAGGCACCTTGCATTCACACATTTGTTTTGTGAGGGCAACCTATTTGTTTTTGGTCATAAATGTTACCCGGAGGAAACTCTGTGATACAAAGCAACCAGTTTGAATTGTGTTTCCTGTTTTGTAGTCTGCAACAATGCACCTTAAAAATTAACATGCAATTAGCAGCACACACCGATCATTGATATGAATAGCATCTATTTAAAAAAAATGATTTTTAAAAATCTCAATAACATACCAATGTTTATCTTAGAATCTTTTTTATTAAAACTATATTTTTACCACCCCACGTACATATACTGTGCATGTAAAATATATATTAGATCGTGTGTTCAGTTCCATATAGTACACAGATACGATATACATTAAGATGACGTTATATACATTATGCTAAATTACTTTTACAGATAACACAATCATGCATTATACATAGCAATCACAAACGCATTTATCCATGCACATATAGCGATCCATAGACCACAGTCGTCTGTTCGACAACCCACATTTTATTACAGTTTATTGTATATGGTAAGATACTACGAACATTTAAGAAGCAAAAAACACGCGAAGAATTTGTATTTTATTGTAGCAATACACATATGGAGAGCTAAGGGCATCTTGCAGCTACACCTGTGGGTATCCATGATTCATCAAACACAGAGGTGATCTCTATTCAAACCAAAACAATAAAGATATGGAATAACATCACAACAGTATCGCAGTGGAGGAAGCTTTATTAAATGTTAATAATCAATTACACACTCACATAGAGTCTGAAACCTAAAAATGCATCGCTCTAATATAGTTCGAACAATGTAAAATGCTTGTCATGTAAAATAACAATATTCTTTGAGAAAACTCCAACCATTTTAGAAGCCGTTCCTTTGTGTTCACCAAGGTCAGTATAAATTCACTGGAGGGACACGTGAGCGCACACACACACACACGCCAAACCTTCGGTCACTCCTCCTCGGCTCGCTGTGAACCTAACAGAAACAGAAGTGTACATTTTCCCTAAAACAGCATTGGGACACCAAATCAGTGGAAAACACTAACCTCAGTGTGCAGGACAAAAGCATTTTCATGACACCGGTTAAATATTTAATTAATCTGTAAATGTGCAAGGGCTACGCCGTGGTGATGACTCTGCTGACCTTGCATAAATACATTGAGTGGCAAACCAAAGGTGTTCAACTTTACGGACTTATGGCCGGCCTTTTTTTGGGGGGGGGGGCAGTCCAGGCGGCAGAGCACTGTGCATACAGAGAACTGCTGGACCGCAAGGGACCCCATGCCTTGATCAATATTTCGTCACGAACGCGGAGACTTTGAAGAGTTTTCGGGCAGGCTGTCAGCGATCCAATACTCGAGCCCAGCCGTTAATTTTGGTGGCGATGAAATGTCGCAAATATGTCGGCTTCATGATCATCTTCATTAAAATGCCAGATGTCTGTCCAGTATTTGGAAGTGCTGTGAGGTTGTTTACTTATTTATTTAATTGACTGATATATATCGACACACGTGTTTGTTTATTAGCCAGGAGAAACAATTCACACTGCTCTTGTCTGGATGTCTCCTTGTACATAACAGGGAATGTTCATTTGCGTTCGATATGCATCGCATGTCAGGGAAGACAGGGACATACACATTTGATAAGGAACACATAGTGAAGGGATCACAAAATGGTATCACAAGCCAATGGAGAAGAAGAGAAAAAACACATCTTACCAGTGGGGATTCCCACTGGACAAGTATGTTCCCCTATCGGAAATACACAAGCCACAAACGGAATATGCAATGTCGCAGCAGCACAAGCAGACTTGGCATCGGTGGTGAAGTTTGCAAGACTTCTCACTTCACACTATCCTGGGAGATGAAAGCAATGCAGCATTAATTTAAGCTCTTGAACATGATATTGAAAACACTTTGGCATCTGGTGTAGCCTTGCACGCATTAGAGTGCTTTAGATTCTGCCATTATTGTAAATAGATGACAGGTTTAATAGATTGGCCCAGGCGCATTGGCTCTCGATGCTACGAAAGTGTAGAAAAGAACCGCGTGCAAAAAAACCGGAGCAAATAAAGTAAACAAAATGTTGGTGGCAAAACTAAAATTAAAAGTAGGACACATGGCGTAGTGTCGATGTACACCCATCAACAAGGGCGGTATTAGAATTCACCCTCAAGCACCAGTCTGTCTTCTCCGATGAAACATACAGACGTGATGACTTGTCCTACAATCTAAATTTCATCCTGACTACAGCCACCACCATTTTTTTTCAGCAGCAAAATTTGTGCACGCCGCTAATTTTTAGGCTTCGCTAAAGCCACAAGAAAATTGTTTATCTTGGCAAGATTTCTTTCGGAAATGTTATTGGCCAGTTGTAAGTGTAAAGAAAACACGGAATGAAATGTATAATGAAAACACAACTTACCAATTTTTTTTTACAAATATACATTTTCTAACTTCCTATCCAGATTGACTCGGAAGTTTTGCGAATTTTGTTTGTTTAAATAAAACAGAAATGGTCTGTGCACGGGGGGGGGGGTGCGAAATGCGGCTTATAAATAACCTAAGTGTCCGAATGTTTATTTAACATTCTTGACTTACTCAAGACCTGATGATATTCTATAGCAGCGTAGACTAAAATAGCCACCCCCCCTCCACCACACACACACACACTTTTTTTATTCTTCAAGTGTAGAGCACTTGTTGACACCTGATAAATATAGTGTTTGGGGTCGGGCTGGGTGAATGGCAACTGGAAGAGGTTAGGGCATTTAGAATGCTGTCACTGTGTGATGATAGACTCATTAAACTTGATTCTCCTACATTAGCTAATATGCTCCATTGCACCGTATAACAGGACCATCCACTTAAAAGAGCTTCAGGGTAGAACAACAATTTATGTAAGTAATCTCTCGCCCTTCCATGGATTTTGTGCCACAGCTTCAGTATATATATGTAGGCAGTGCGTATAATTTAAATACTATGCCACTGAAACACTGGACTGCTTGAGTCCACTGCACTATATTTAAGTATTATGTTCTGTAACTGTTTACGGATGAATGCCATGACGTAAACGCATGCAATACCCAGTCAGTCATAAAAAAATAATGTAACTTAATATGTTTAAAAGCACACACCAACAATCACCATCATTGGCCATGAGCAATCCACTGCTGGATGAATGCCTCCCCAAGCCGACCACCATCCCCTCTCATCTTACAAACAATGAAAAAAACACAATAGCCGGTAAACATTAGCGACAACACGAGCCCAACCGACGATTCATTACGCGGGCTCCATTCGCCCGTTGCGGGTTACACAAAACCGCGTTGCTGCGGCGTCTATGTGACCTGCTTTGGCAATAAGACGTAATGATTTACCTCTCTCTCTCTCCCTGCGAGCAGAGCGCAGGGAGAATCAGCTGAGATTGCTGCACAAATAAGCTGAAGCGCATGAACGCAGACACCCAGTTGGGGGGAATGCTCTCATGTGCGTGCCATCTGTATACATCTGCGGGCCCATCACGCGGCTCGGCGGGGAAGGGCGGCATGATTCCGACAGCGGCCGACCCGACACCGACAAATATCTCGGCTCGGCACGGGGTGCCCCATTCTTCCCCTAATCGCTATATCGATAGGTCGCGGACTCGCGGCCGCGTGCGATCCATCGACAAGTTGAGCCTCGCGCCGGGAAGTCGGCGGAGAGGAGGCGGCAGACGCGGTGGGGAGAGCCGTGAGATGGGTCTAATGTTCAGCAAACGGCAGCGCCACACGCGCCGTCTGACATTGCATTCTTTTAGCAGGCATTGCACACTAGGTGGCCTGCACTCATTCCCAGTGTGCCAAGAGACTTCTGCCACTCACTTCAGGAGTTGATTTTTTTTGTGGTTGTTGTTGTTGTTCTGCTGAGATATTTTCACTGCTTCGCTGGAAGAATGATGGGGGGGGGGGGGGGGGGTGTTCGATGCGCTGCGGAGTGTAATGCGAAGCTGCGAAAAAAAATACCGAGAGAAAGATTATAAGGTGTTTGGAATCCGTCTCTGAAATGTGGATGTTGAGGAGGAACCGTCACTCACGCTGGGAGTTAAATGCCCCTCGATT
This sequence comes from Lethenteron reissneri, assembly GCF_015708825.2. Classification (NCBI taxonomy): domain Eukaryota; kingdom Metazoa; phylum Chordata; class Hyperoartia; order Petromyzontiformes; family Petromyzontidae; genus Lethenteron; species Lethenteron reissneri. The sequence continues at coordinate 11,792,306 of NC_083802.1, forward strand.
TTTATTTAAAAGAAAAGACAACGATGAGAGCTCGATTGTTTGCTTGTTAATAGTTTGTTTTACCCTTCTATCTGGCAACAAAACTGACACCTTTCTACAAGGAGTCATGTTTGCATAGACCGCAATACGTGCAGTCATAATACAAACAAAAGACATAACTCTGACAATGTGCACTGTCCTTGAATGCACATTGTCAGAGTTATGTCTTTTGTTTGTATTATGACTGCAGGTATTGCGATCTATGCAAACATGACTCCTTGTAAAAAGGTGTCAGTTTTGTTGCTAGATAGAAGGGTAAAAAAATACAATTATCATATTTTTACTGGCAAATGAGGTTCCCATGGTGTTTGCTTGTTGCTTACCAGCGCAGTGACTCCTGAAATAATTTTCGATGATCATTTTGGAAGGGCAATTTCACGAGGAGCTCCACGTTTTACATATGCATGCTACCATATAATAATAAAAATTATATCGCTAATACATTGTGTGAAATTATCCAACTGAAATTGCATCATTAAAAGTATTTCTCCAATCAACGATATATATATTTTAAAAGCATACAAAGAAAAAAAAAGTGAAGCATTGACCACTCTCACTCGAAAAGTACGATCTTTTCCTCTCAAGTGAAGTTACACCAATTAAATCGGAGAAATTTTTTTTGCATTGTAAAGAAAGGGCCGTTTTAGCATTTTCTTCGTGTGCCGTAATGTGGCGCGATGCTCAAGAGGTATGCTAGGCAGGCCGCGCGTACGTGTGCGCGCGTGCGTGCGTGTGCGCGTGCGTGCGCGCGTGCGCGTGCCCGAGTGTGCACGCTTGCGCTTCGAGAGGGAGCTTGATGAGGGCAAGGGGGGGGGGGACACATGGGTCTGCAAGGGTGGCTTAGAGGCGAGGATATGCAGCACAAAGCCTGTCTCCCAGCAGAAAGAGACTTTGCGGCTTGCGCTGTCCGCCCCCCAGCTCCCCGGGGAACCGGTCCGCAGACATCCGGCCCACAGCACACGCGGTGCGCTCAGCTCGGCGCGCTCGGCTCGCCTAATGCAGTAATTAGCTCGGGCAGGTCCTGTTCTCACACTGGCAGGCTGCTTCGGCCTTAATTAGCTCATTAGGGACCCGTAAAGCCGAGGCAGATCTGAGCGTGACAGAGAGGGACCTAATATACCGCAGGAACAGAGTAAAGGCAGATCAAAACAGCCCAGGGGAAGCCCATCAAGCGTCGGCCCTTCTGTTCGTCAAGTAAAACACATGTGACATCCAGCAGAATTTGTTAAAACCCGCAATAATCTAATGACATATTTAAATATCCCAGAAAGGTGAGCTAACCATCAGCAAAATATTCAGCAGGAAACTTTTGTCATACGTGACCTTGAATCTGCAATTCCGCCGCCAACGTCTTTGCCTTTGATGTTGTCTTCTCAAACCCCGAGCATTCAGACTTGTGCGGCATCAAATAAATTCTCTTACCACCGTGGGCCCAAGAATTAGTCTGGTTCAAGTTAAAAATTTCTTTGTAGGTTTTCCTTGAGGGTACAGCGGGGTGAGTCACAGTGCTCAGAATTTGTTGAAAAGATGACCAAATGCATCGAATGATTTTGGCTAATGTGCAGTCATTTTTATTGTTACTCGTTGGCTCGATATAGCGTGCATTAGTTTGTCTTGAACAAACATTTGCTGAATCCTTTCCCTAAGAACAGCTTAGGTCAAAGAGCATAATGTGTATTCTGTGCATTCACTGAATTACTCTGTAAAAATGAGTCAATGCAGAAATATTTTTGAAATCATTAAAAAGTGCAAAACACCCTTCAGACGTGATTAAAAATATGAATTTGCTTTGCCCTGTGATTGTGTTTGGAAAGTCTAAATGAAAATTAAGCTGCAAATGGAAATCCCTCTGTGCAAATAGAATATATTATTCTATATTTCAACAGTGCCTGTAATAATGTGTTTATAAAGGGTATATCATATTTCATTTTGGCGAATCTTGCTAAATTGGACAAGTATTTTTGCATTACAAAAAAGACAGAAGTTTAGTCAGAATGAATGCTGTTGTACACTTTTCTACATGAATAGAATCATTTTATTTATTAATTAAAGTTAACGCAGATATTTTGTTTGTAAATATGTACAAACATTCTCAAATGCATATTTCCAATATATCCATCGATCATTTTAAACCAAAGAGAAAAGACGCCGTTTTTAATTACATCGTTCAATTTCCATATGATTTGTAAAGATGTAATGCATTTTAATGTGCTCTGTAAAAGTTGTTAAAGATTTTTCACAGTTCTGCCATTAGATTAATTGACTGGTTGGTGACGGGAACGGCACGGTGAGTAGCGGTGCGAGAGATGGCTGTGGCAGCCAGCTGTACTCCTAATTCCATTTTTCTCTCCACATGTCTGGGGTATACATATAATTTCTGAGCAATATCAGATCAGCAAGGGTGTGAAAATAATGTGCATCGCCACAGCTTGATGTATCCACAGGAACTCCCATATCAACACATTTTGAATGAAGGGGTTTGCAATGAATTTTAGAAGGGCGTAGGCAACAGCTGTTGAAAGGGATAACAGTTATCGAAAGGAGAAGGATAGCAGGTGTAGAGAACAGGTATAATGTGTGTCTGAATCCATTGCATGTTCAACTTCTTTCGTGCCATATGTAGCCAACCGTGCTAATCGGAGAGTGCACATGCATGGCGCTAGAACAGTTATCAGACAAAGGTGGCTTTAACACGTGGGAGGCTTTCGCGACCAATGTTATTCATAATCAACGTTTTTGGGTTTAGATCGCGTTATTTATAAATGTGTCGTAACCCTCCACCACCCGACACGGCCAATCAGTAAAAAAAGTGTCACATTGACAAAAGACAAATTGCCAGATGATGCTGGATGCAATTACCAGCGAAACGTCGTACTCAAATTGTAAATGTTGTGGTTTCACGCTTCAACACACCGGTGGGCTAAAGCAGTGAACTATTTGTCTTTTGTCAACGTGACACTTTTTTACTGATTGGCCGTGTCGGGTGGTGGAGGGTTACGACACATTTATAAATAACGCGATCTAAACCCAAAAACGTTGATTATGAAAGGTGGCTTTGACGAGCCAGATAGCCTCACTCACTCTTTCTGAACTTGATTCGAAAAAAGTTCCAGTGAGAAAGCTCAGCAACCTACGGCGTGTCATTGTAAATCATTCTCAAGGCACACCATGGATCAAATAAGTGGCATCGGCATCATGACCGAGTTGAGTTTGAAGACGCATCTTTTAGAAACCAATAACTGTATATATTGCTCTAATTGATTAATTGGACAATAAATAACTAATGTTGGTGTAGGAATGTGCACTATTAAACTTCTCGACCGATTACCATTTCTACAATTTGAAAATTAACTATTAACGTCAAATACTGATATTTAGTTTTCATTTTGATGATTGTAATATATATTTGTTCCAATACCGTCAAAAAGTATGAATATGGAAACGTCTCAGACAAATGTAAACAATAATGCAGAGATTTCTTGGGGGTGTTGTGAAAATTACCTGCCATAAATGTACGTGCCTTATGTGGTCTCTGCAATCCAAATATTTACATATTTCTGGGAAAACGGTGTTTCCCCCAATCTGGTGCCGACATATTTCCTAAAATACCACCACGGCGAGTCCTCAAATAAAACTTTGAAAGGGAAAAAGAGCGAAACGGCATCCAGCATTATGATAATTTCACTCTAGTAAGACATCAATATGCAAATGAGATCTAATCAGTGCTCTGCCAATAGGGACATCAACACTGTTCTACGTGTGCGCTTGTGTGTCTGTGTTTTAACACGCGCGCGCACACGTAAGCGCGCGCCAGCGGACGCGCGCGCACCCATACTCACGCACGCACAAATAAAAGATCGTGTGTGTGTGTCGATCGGGACAGCTGGGATGTGCGTGGCCGTTTGACCGTCCCCATGTCTGGCAGAACAACAAAACTGCCACAAAGGTGACATTTAAAGGGAGAGTTAAAAAAATTATTATATAAACACCCAGCACCAACCTCCAGATTAATAATGTGCAGCGTGCTGATGCTACTGAGCTTTTTATGTCCGTCCTGCTGTTCCGATTAATGGGTCGTTATATATTCATATTGTTTGTTGCTGGTACATTAAAACAAAAAAAAACGGAGGGAGAGAAAGATATTGCCACGGTATACTGAGGCCCTTTCACAAAGTGTTCCAAACCAAATAATTCCAATTAAAAATATATAATGCCGCATATCAATTTGTTCATGGTGTACATTATGTATGGTATCATATGGGGGGGGGGGGCTTAATAATGTAGACAAACGTTCACTGTTAAATATACTCACGAAATTTAATTGCGCGTGTGCTGTTAAGGCAAGCGCTACTTGCTCTTGCATGCGGAGGTGCTGTCTCTAACCTGCAAACACAGCTGCGTAGTTTTGATGGATCTTTATTGCGTATCGTTTTTTTTTACATTGAAGTTGTCCACTAAAAAAGGCAGAGGAGAAAGAGAAAAAAAGGCAACAGAAATGATGTTCAGAGAAAGCAAGTGCATTGAGAGGCTGTTTGCTGTCAGGGTCACGAGATGTAGGGAAGGCTCTTTGACCTCCCGTTAAAGGGAGATGGATCATTCAACATTGCTTACTGCAAACCCGGCTTGCCAGAGTGTTTGAAGCATGGGAGATTATTTCTGACTCGTTCCGCTGTCTCTATTACCACCGTGACAGGCAGCGTACCACCATCGCGTCCCAAGCTCTTTCTCTATACAGCATAGGGCTCCGTGTTTTCCGCAATTGTATTTTGTCGTGTCGTTATCAATGCACATTCTCCACCGTCAGCCCATTGGTGCTCACGCGCTAAGCAATGCTTTCCAGAGCAAAACATAGAAAGAGCGATGAGTATTTTTTTAAATCCGCTTTTACAGAATAACAGAAAACAACTCTGAGCACTTCAAATGCAATCTTGGTCATCATCACACACACACACACACGCATATTATATATTTACACATAAAAGCAGTAATAATATGGCATAATGATATTGTGGACACAGCTGACATTTTAAAATATATAAGGCACTTCCACAGCTCATGCTGTTTATTGTTTGTGTTTTAATGCCATTACTGGTATTTGTTCGTTATTTTTAGGTCCCTGAGAGTGTTAAAGTTGCTGGCCAATTAACACCACGAATCCTGTCTCCCTGCAAATTGCGGTGCTGAAATGCTAAGCAGATGAGGCGTATAAATAAAAATGAGGGCTGCCTGGGGTTTTGACCCTGAGGGCCAATAGTTAGCTTTGGTGCTCCGTTAGCTGGATTCCACACTCTATAACACCGCTGTATATTTTATCAGCTGCTTAAAACATTGATGGTACTTTCTATCTACAAACCACCCCTGTTATTCCAAGTCCGAGTCGGAAGCGGTAATGTGCCGTCAGTGCACTGTAACCAATTCTGACACACAATGGGGGTTTGCGCGGTGCTTGGAGTGAGCTTATTAGCTTTGGGAGATTTTACAGGTGGTCGTGTGAGCGCAGATGGCCCACGTTCACGTTGCTCTGGGGGTAGCAGCCCATTGGGTAGCGCTTCTCCACAGGTGCTCTCATTGAAGTGGGCCGTCATGCTTAAAGAAAATCAAAAATCTGCTCCAAAGTGGCCTAATTATGTTCAAAAAGCCCCGAGCACTAATGCTTCAAATTTGTTAAATCACTCCCTATGTGTGAGATTTTTTTTTGTCAAAGCCACTATATTTTTCACAGTGTTACGTGAAATACAAGCTTGATTAGATGTAAGACTGCGGTAAAATCTGCATGCGAGGTCACTTTCCATTGTGAAACGCTGGGCCCTAAAGCTCAAAAGTGCGATCGGATCCGGCCAGTTGTGTTGGCAATGTGACACCATCAAAGCGGGATGTAAACGCGCAATGGCAGAGGGTTGGATTGATTAAAATAATCAAAGATGTTTTTAAACACCGACATCAGCGCTGAAAGCATAAAAGTAGGAATTTAATACACATCAATCTTTGTACATGTTTACTCCCTTGTACATCAGAATGTAGTTTGATAATTATAATTAAAATCAAACACCAAACGTATATATTCTTAGGTTTTTTTTCTCGGTAAAGTCACGTAGGTAAATTTTTTTAATTTAAATTAATAAAAGTAAAAGAAAAAATATATATAAGTGGGAAAAAATATTTCCATTTGCCTTGGTGCACATCGAGCTTTACGGTTGCATTTTAACAACGAACAATATTATATCGGGACGCGCTCCAAATATATTATTCAACGAGAAACACCACCGGCATGCCACTGTGGTAGTTGAGAAAGTAGAATGCATAATCAAGATTTTTTTGGTTATATCGAGTTACTACAAATGTGTCGCGATCTAACCTGAAAACCTTTATTATGAATAATACTGGTCGCGAAAGCCTACGTGTTAAACAAAGTAGAATGCGTTATGTGCGTTGTATTTCCCCCCCACCCACACCCTCCATTGGCCATGGTAGGGTACCGATTTTTTGTTGAGACGAAGGGAGAGGGGAGAATGAGAGAGAAAGGGAAAGAGTGTTGAGAGCTGGGCATTGTGTGGGGTGGGGGCCGGCGAGAGAGAGAGAAAAAATCAGCTGTTTGTTCTGTTCTCCAGATCAGCGGTTAATACCTTGCCTCCCTGCCGCAAGAAGCAGAATTTTGCTTGGGGCACATTTCGGCGGAAGAACATTGCAATGTGCACGGGGGACCCACAGAGCCGCCAAGGATTCAAATGGCTGCTGCGGTGTGTGTGTGTGTGATAAATGTTAAACAAAGCAGCAATTTACCCCACACCGAGAAAATTACTGTCGTCAGAAGTGTTTACGCTTTAAATGAAATAACAACTTGCTAATCATCAACATCTGCTGCCCTTGATAGCGCGGATTCCTCGCTAATTTTTCCACGCGTTTGGGACCGGATTGGTGGCGCACTCAAACCGAAATCGGTCGATGCCCGCCTCCCGTCTGCCTAATGAGAGCTGACAATGTTTTTGGGACCACCATCTGAGCCGGTGACAGACGTGTGTCGGTCTTCATATGCCCGTCCGGCATTCAAATACCCCCGGTTCTCCATTAACTACATTAGGTCCGAGCTCAAGCACAAACGAAGTCACTGGTGAATAAAATTGCAAAAACCGCGATGGAGGAATAAATGCACACCGAGTAATTTTGTGCCGGTTATTGTGTGCGGACACGAGGTGAACAGCGTTGGAGCGAAGGCAACTTGCTGTAAAATGCTTCAGTATAAGCAACGCCTAATTGGGTATTAGTTATCCGTGTACGATGTTTGAGATATACAATAAGTGAACTGAATATATTTGAACAAAAAAAGATGTGCTTTAGTTAAAAAGCACATTGTTTCTGTCTGCCGAAATGAACTTATTAATTGGAAGTGTTCTAATTACAAGTGCCGGATTACTTAACATCAGTGTAGATCGCAAGTGTGCTGCTGCGAGTGACTCTAGTTAGCTTCAGAAAAGTGCCTTCTTTGATATACAAGCATGTATTATTGAAGTATTGCAAATTATTTTTCCCCAAGAAGTTTCAAATCCATCTGTTGTGAATACATTAATACCCTCCGCTCACCTCCTACTTTGATCAGCTGCGGTTGACCTTTGCTGCGTGACCCCCGGTGTCTCTGAGGCCACAGCTATGTCAGCTGGAGATTCAAGTGCCAGATTTTTTTTTGTAACGTTGCATAATTAACCCCGTGTTTATAGTGTGGACTCATCTCCTAAATGCTGTATCTATGGAGGTTATTCGAATGGGTGATAGGGATTGGAGGTGCAGTGGGTTGGGGAAAATGGTAGATGGTTGTGAGGATAAATGTGCTTTGCATGTCCAGAGACTAAACACGTAAAAAGAGATATATATAGTTAAAAAACGATAATTTGGCACCTGTGTAGAACGTGTCATTTCTCCTGTGGCCACACATTTCTGAAGAGTGCAGTGAAAACCAGCACTGGAAAATATTATGCCCTTAAGTAGGCCAATGCAATTATTATTTCAAAGAATTGCCACACATATTCAAATGTTCAGGCCAACAACAGTTGACATGTATTTAATGTGACATTCTGCTATAGCCACCTATAATGGCCTTTAAATTATGATGACATATTTTGGCACACCTTCCATTTGTCTCGAGGTCTGTGGCTGTGTAAGACTATAAATCTGTTTCTGTGCCGTAGCTGACATTCAGGAGTAGAGCCTTCGAGTCACATTATCTACTTTTTAAGCCGCGGTGGCTGAGGCCACTTAAATGAGAGGGAATGCAGATATGACAGATTTGTATATGATGTGATGGTTTAATTGGATAAAATGTTCCGGCCAATTTCCGTATTCCGTTTGCTGCACGGATTTCACAGGAGCCTCTGCATTTTATTTTTCTTGTACAAACTTCTGTAGTGTCAAGATCACCTGTTAAGCATCCACATTAATTAATGTCCACAATTCCAAACACGCTCGTGTGTAAATTTTGACACTGCAACCGTGTTGGTAAAAAGCCCCATAACAACAGTCTAAATCCTCACACCATTGCACAGCAACCGAAACAGTTACTGAATCTATTCGTTTTTAAGTTATATTCATGAAGAGAAGACACACCGACTAGAATTTGTATGCCCCACCTTGGCAACGGCGTAAAAATAATACTTATCGTATTTTTATAGAGGAGGCATAAACCCCCCCATGTGTCGACCGAAAATGCCTCTGCACAGCCAAACGGCCTCTCGCATTAAAAGCGGGGCTCATTCCTCTCCCAGCATCTTGAGCACGAGGCTTGCCCTCCTCTTAACAGTCGTGGGATTGGAATAGTGAGCCGTTCATCGCTGCACCGCAGTCAGTTTTTAGAGCAGACAAAGCAGCGCAACTCACCGGGGACCATCTGAAAAGCATCGCACCGGCGTAGCGCTGTAGTCACGGTGGCGCAAGTATTTTTTCAAACGAGCACTTGCCAAGCTCGCGTCTGATTCCTCACACTCGACAAAGGGTAAAGGGGGAGTTGGCCAAACCACCAACTGTCTCATTCCACAGTCCTTGTGCCTTGCCTCATTCTACTTGACAGCGTTATGTGTCTTGTGACTTGCCTGATGGAAAAAAAATGGCTACGGTCGGAAAACTTTGGATTTCATTGTGGGTTTTTTGGTTTCTTCTCCCCCCCCCCCAAAAAATGCAGTTTGTTTTTAGGCATCGCTGTTTTTACCCCCTACTTAATGAGCAGAAGCTGCTCCTCTCTTTTTTTTACCTTTCGTATGAAAGTAATTGGTCGAGACATTAAACGTTTTTTAACGACTTTGCGCACCTCGGTAAATCTGCTTTCTGCTGCGCTGTCGCTCATCTCGTTGTGCCAGCGCAGCGTCGCAGGGATTATTGTTTTTGCTTCGCGCGGAAGACGGCACGTCTCCCCATACTGGGTCGCAGATGTCCTCCGTTCACTTGTATACCTTTTCTTTTTTTTGTCCGAGGTGCGCCGCACTTGCGCGAGGGCCGCACATGGACACGTGTGCTCCCCGCCACAGCAATCCGTCAGAGACGCATGAAGAAGACATCAAGCCACCATCTGCGGTGCCATCACAGGAGAGGCCCTCGCTTTGCCCGTCGCAGCCATGGCCTCGTTAGCGGGGCCGGTGATTAACTCGTTCCAGCTGGAGGGCGATGTGATAAATTATTAGTAAGCAGATTTTCACCGTGTTTTCTCAGATTGGGCCGTCACGGGCCGCCTGTATCGTCCGGGGGCTCATTTATCGGCGCGTGGGTCTGCCGCCGCATCTGTTGCGATTACAGTTAATTTCGAGGCTCGCGCACTGACGGGGCCGTGCGAGTGTAATTTAGTGCGCGCGCGAGCGTGCGTTGGTGGATGCGCTCGCGGGCTGCTCCCAAGTCCCCATCTCGACACGAGAGCGCTGCTGTCAGGCAGCCAATTACGGGTCCGTGGCGACTGGCACATGTCAGCCAACACTTTTTGGACGCCGGGGGCATGCAACGGGAATAATTTTTGTGTGTGTGTGTGTGGAGGGGAGGGGAAGATATCGGTTTGATGGCAAATTAGGGTTTGGGTGGCTACTGGATGGGCATGTAGAGAGCTTGGAGCAGGAATCTGCCGGCTCCCAAGGGGTGAATATCTTGCTAGCCCAGGGCTGTGCATGGACAAGCGGAGCTTCATTAATATGGAGATGCTGTGCATGAGATTCATCTCATTATCATCATTTGCCTGCGGTCAGAGCTGAGCTAGTTGCCGCCCCCCCCCCCATACACACCTGGGCCCGGCAAAAGGCAGCTTCCGTACGTCACACTGAGTCACACAATCGCATGCCACCTGTCCCACCTCAGGAAATAACTCCCAAATGCACCACATAATGCGTCTGCCTACAGTGAAATTGTGGGAAGCCACTAATTTTGTGAATCTTAACAGCAGTTTGGTATTTCGAACTCTGGCAACAACAAAAAAAGCTATAAGCAATGTGCATTGAAATTTGAAATAAATGCTGTGCAGTAGACTGTGTTATATGGCACACTCATTAAGACCCACAACCAAATTATCACCTGCTGCACGGTCATTATACCGGGGGTCTATTGTTTGACACGCAAAGTTTAAAATCCCATGGCAAGGGCTACCTCATTTAATTGAACATTGTACTTCAACTGGAATTCACTGATTATCTTAAAAAGACTGTTGAGAAAAATAATTGGTGACATTTAGCCAATTTTGAGTTTAATGATTACAAAGGGCAATGCAGTTCCAAGCGTAAAATATGTCCTTCAATCCTCACGCATATCGTATACGTGAGATTACACCGTATTTAAATATTTATTGTTTATAAACACAACTGTAAAAAATACAATTATCCTTTCTTTCTAAATGATGTATTTGTATGATACACATCATAAGCAAATGCAATGGGCTGAAGAAGAAACCTTTTAACTACTAACTCGTTTTAGCATGGCCTTTTCCCACGCATCATTTCCGTGTTTAATTTATTCTTCGCTTAATTTGTTAATTGTTTTATTTTTCTTGTCACCACTTAGCGCTCATTTGTTTGCTGCTTCTGCGGCTCACTAATTACCGTCCTCGTGTGACTTGACTTATTACAGTTTCCTGGAAACTGTGAATTGCTCACGAAAGCCAAGCGCGGTGCTCTGGTTGCGTGCCGCGCGCCGTGGCTGACATGCAAGCGCGCGTGTGTGTGTGTGCGCGCGGCACCCTGTACACGCATTTACATAAATTCCCATTCATAAACAAATGTTTACCAACATTCACCGCGTCTCCCCGCGAAAGCCCGTCTTGGGATTCAACAGCCTTCCAATGTGCAAGCAAATCCACGCTTGTGTCTACATATATATATTTCATTGTTTTAAAGTGATATTTCTTTTAAACGCTTCAAGTGGACCAAAGGTCACTGTACCTGTGTGGTGCACATACGGTTTATAGGAATCTCAGAAAGGTTAAATTGTTGTGCATTCCCGACATCACCATATGCCAAAATGACCCGTAGGTTGCATGTCGTATTGCAATATAATGTATTCTCGTTTTCAAAATGATTTACACGTGTTAATTTATATAGAATGTGTTAATTGTCTCCATAGTAAAATATCTAAAAAATGTTTTGACATGTACGTAACGCTATGAAATAACCAGCTACGGTTGCAATAACGTATATGCTGATTTAAAACAAAAGTTTAATACCATCGTATCTACAAGTAAATAAACATCGGAATTATATCGTGGTAGCTTCTCAAACGTACAAGTCTTAAAACAACAATGTTCACTCTAAAGACGACAAAAATGTAAAACTCCCACGAAAAAAAATCTCTCCATCAAAAATTCTGGGGAGAGTTGCTCGCTGAGTGGCATGACCTTGTAATTTTACATGTACAATACATGATATGGGGCCCTAGAGAGGATAGGGAGGAAAGTCAGGGGCGGTTTCAGAATATGACACGTTGCGAGTAGCAGGATGATGGTAACCAGCCGGCAGTGATAACCTCATCTCTAACCTTAACACTCACTCCGCTGCCATAGGTGCTGGGTTAATGCCACTGGGAGGCGGAGTGGTGAAAAATCCCCCACATCTGGTGTGGCTTGGAAAGTTAATTGAATTATTGATAGTTTTTCACGCACTCAACGCAATGTCTGTCTTCACCTTCACCCTTTCCCTTTGCCCCCACCCCCCACCCACCTCGCCCTCCCCCTCCAACCCCAACCCACCTCGGTGACGTTAACCCAGCACCTACACAGCGGCCACTCGTGAGGATTTTCATCAACTTAGAAACACTGGCATTGCCCGAGTCTTGTTCAAAAATCATCCTCACATTAATGAGAAGGAAAGTTGGCATAAATTACGCACACCCCGAATATCGTCGCCGCAAACTGTTTTTTTTACAGGTGTCGCGCATTTGCGTTGTGCGTGGTGAGACGTCGTTGCGTGAGCCCGTAACGCCTGTTCGCTGCACGGACTTGCCATTCCATTGACGGAGTTCTGCGCCCACGTGAACATGCGCAGCGCGCGCTGATGTAACTCGCTTCTGGATTAAGACCGCCACACGGAGGGAAATTAATAAGTAATGCTGGTGGCACTGAAAAGTTTCTCTTGCTCACACGGGGTGCAATTTGCATTGAACTCCACGTGTCCGGCTCAATTAAATTCAAAAACCGTACAGGAATCCCTGCCCCCGCGCCCACCCCCCCCCCCTCGCAAAACCAATGACTTACATATGAGATGCTCATTAACTCTGCAAGGGTGCTGCCGCACAGGTACAAGCCATTAAATCGCTAACAGTGAGGAGAGGGACCTGATCCGAGAGTGCGTCGTGAATCCAGATTTGCAAGAGGGCTCAGGTTTAATTTGAGAGCGGTGTTTCTACACAGTATGCGTACTGTATTCTAATTCTTGTTTCCCTGACATTTTCAAAATATCAAGGCGATCTTTTTTGCGCCATTGTTAATCAAATTGGATGCGCTGGACGGAGCCAGCGTACGCCACGTGCACAGGACAGCGCTCTGCGTGTTCGGTAACATTTGTCAGTGAGCCCTAAGCTGTCACAAACGCTCACCGGTAAGACTGAGCATTTGCGACAGTATTTTGGTTGACAAAATCTACTCGCCCAGTATAACACACACACATACGCACAACAACCTTATTTGTATATACATTAAATGTCAAATTGTTACAGGAAAAAATAACTTTTGGCGAGATTCCAGGGACAGATGAGGACTAACGAAGTTGAGCGACAAGGCACAGACTAAGGGCCCAAATGAGGAATAATGACACACCCACAAATGTGGATATCATTCATTCTGATTTTTTTAGGGGGGGGGGGGTTATATTATAATGTCAATGAGAAATATAGGTACACCTACACGAGCCAACCCAAAATAATTAATTTTGCATCGTAACGTGAGTCATGGAAGCATACGTATGAAATGAATGTTTGTGTAAGATTCATATAACCGAAGTTGGGTGAGATATAGGGGATGGATTTGGAAGATGTCGAGGTTACACTAACTAGTTCCCAGGAGTGATTGAAATCAAGTAACGTGTTCTATCGTGAGGAACACAAAACAGCATTACTTCCCTTCCCAGGCTCAAACGGATATCAAGTCACCTCTGTCGAGGCATGAGTGTGATTCAATAAAAATGGAATAATGTATTAAAGGGAAAATTACTGTTTTCGAACATTCTCTGTTAAAATGAACATGCAGTAGTTTTACATTTAAGAAACTGCCTGCCATTGTCATGGGCTAGAATGTTTAAACTCTTCATTGTACACAACTAACTTCTATTGTGTTATTCAAGTGCTCGTGTTGTTGAAGACAATTTACGGAGCTGGTCAATTAATATCCTTTCTGCTTTGTGTTGGCAGTTTCTGGAGCACAACCCTCGACAGAAACACGATCCATTGCTGCATCTTGTAGTAGTAGTAGCAATAATGTCACGAGACAAACAGCTGTACAAGATAAAAGCCCATCGCCGAGTTGTTTGTGTTTAAAGACGACTCCGATGCTATCCGAGACGGGAGAGTGCTTACGATGAGCCTATTACACGGGAAATAAAGAGGCATTAGCGCAGCGAGTGCGGGGCGTTATGCGTGATGCATTGCCACATCGACACACTTTTCACAGAGTGCGCAGAGCGAGCGAGAGCGAGAGAGAGAAGCCCCCTTGTCTCCGTTCAAGAGGAATGGTCTCAGGAATGCATCGCTCTCGAGCGCACCTCAAAATCCGCACACAAACGGAGACGCACGCCGGCACTTTCGCCACCATTTCGGCCACGCCATGATATTTTATTGCCATTGTTGTAAAACACAAACACACACGATGATTTCTAATGGCACTCATAGACCGTCGGTGTGAAACAATGCGCGAGGCACAACATTCATTTAAGATATTTCCATCGCAGCAAAAAATAACACACACACACACACCACGAGCAGGTCAACGTGTATAACAATAAAACAAATAACAATGGATATATATCCCTTTTGTTAATCATCTGCTGGATGAAGGCCTCCCCGGCCCGTCTAAATCACGAGGGTTGTTTTCCAAAACACTTTAACTCGCTGGTCAATGCGAATTGGTGATGGGGCGGCTATTCAGGGCCCGGTTTCAAGTCTCATTGGCCACTGATGTGTCAGCCGTGGCCAGGAATTGATCTCAGGTCACGCGGTTCACGGCGCACCGCACTAACCAATGCGTCAACACGTTTCAGCGTAATGCAACGGCGCATTGAAATGCAACGTAGAAATGTGCGTTGTACGTTGCTCAATTTGCGACGAAGTGTACGCGCAGGGACACATTTCTATACGTCTGAGAGTACTGTTTTAAAAAAAAAGTGTGTTCAGAACGTCCTATTATGTAGATTAGGCAAACAAGATGCACTCGTGATCATTTTTTTTTCTCCACGTGACCGGTAAACACAGCACAGTAAACGATCCGATCAAATGTAAGCAATCTAAACAGGTTGTTAATAGGGCATATGGTACAAACTAGCGTCGAGACGGTGAATCCCACAGGCCGCCAGGAACGAGCTCGGTGAAGTTCAGCCCTTGACTTTGCTCCCGGGATGAAAGACAAGGACAGTAATTACACCTTATTTACCCGATATCAGTGACGCAGTTCGTGCCAAAACAGCGCCTAATGTAATATTTAGCGAGGCTGCCATCACTTATCTCCGTTACAAATTGAGTGCGGAACATATGGCGGGAGGGGAGCTAATGAGAGCGCGCGTGTCTAGAGGGAGGGACAGGCGCGGCCGCACGCTTCGGCAAATGAGAGGCGGGAGCCCGGGCGGACGACCGTGCGTGCCGGGGAGGTTTCGCTCGGCCCTCGGTGTTGGTGGGGGGGGTGCCCGAGCTATCCATCCCACAACTCCTCGCTTCTTCCCACCCCCCACCACCACCCACCCACCCACCCCCCCCCCCCAAAGATCTACCTGCCTCGCATAATGACAGCCATCCATCTTGCTCAGTGTGGCGTAATCTCGCGCTCGCTTGCTGTGGGAATCCTGGCAGCACCCCGAAAGAAAAAAAAATGTGTCCGCGAGGGAAGAAGTTTTCATCGCTCGGGCAGAGTCGGCGTTAATTTTGGAGACGGCGGCGGTGGAGCGGGGAGAATAAATTAGCGGAGATTATAACGGACACGGGCTTGTTGTGTCGCATGCCCGAGACAGATGAAGTGGCCGATCACGATTTCGAATGACTCTTTTAAATGAAATGCATGCGGCGTATAGAAACACGGAAGCGGCGGGCTAGTTTTCACTGAAAATCGAATGTTGTTGTTGTTGGCGGCTCTTCTTGTTTTCGAATAAAATTGCTGTGGACAAACCAGTGGGAATATAATTTAATTTGGTTATGACCGTGCACCATGTGATTACAAACCGTTCAGATGGATGTTTGTCTTCGGTGAATTATCATTGCGGATCAATTTGCAACAACATTTTCATCCTGCTCACCCTCCTAACCATTGTGACTTTCACGAGCGATTATTTATCGATGTCCACACCTCCTTCATGAATGGAACATTAAAGACAAGCCACATTGCAATTGTGGTAATGCAACACAAACCTATAGACCATATAGGTATCTCTGTATGTATGTTGAACTTCTTTCGCGCCCTACGTAGCCAACCGTGCTAATTAGAGGTGCGAGGGAAGGACAATAAAATAAACACAAAAGGCACTTCTAAAGACATTAGTTTTTAATGTAATTTTAAGTGCATCGCTCCAGTGGCTTCCTAATGTCGGGAGGAAGAGCTTTCCAGACGGCCGCAGAAGTACATCTGAAAGTGCGCGATGCAGTTTGATGGTTAGCCAAAAGCCAATGAGAAGATGCGTGATGATTTATGCTCCTTGACGAGATCCGAAAGGTATTGTGGTTCATTTGTGGCAAGAACTTTGTGTGCAATCTCGATTTGAAATTTTCGTGACTGCTGTGGTTTTCCCACCTGATGACGATTGCTTGTGTTGCGATCGAAACGTCGTGATTTAACTTGTTTAAATTTTATACCTACGTGACTTTACCGAAAGAACCAAAGAGTTTGTGTGTAATGAGTGCGACCTTATAACCGAAAGCCAATGCAGCTCAGTGAGCAATGGGCGGACATGGTCGGATCTTGCAATACCTCTCACGAAACGTGCCAAAGAATGTTGTTGTAAACACTGCAGCTTGCCAGACGTCTCATAGAGTAGTGAGTTGCAATAATGGAGCCTTGTCGATACTATTCCACACTCCACCGTGTTGGCTTTGTCACAACTCAATAGTGGTCAAATGTTTCGTAGAGCCCTGATATGAAAATTACAGGACCTGACTAAATACATATACATACACAGTAGTAAATAGCTGTACTCTGCACTCATTGAGCAGAGGAATAGCAAACTACACGAACGCTCTATCGAAGTTTTCTCGTCGTGGCTAACAGACCTCAAACGTGGGAATTCAGCTCCTGAACCATGTTGGCATATTCTAGATTTGAAGTTTTCGTGACTGCAAGGATCAATACTCTTTGGTTCTTTCGGTAAAGTCACGTAGATGAAAAATAATAATAAAAAGAATCAAATGAATTTAGTTATTTTCAAAAAAAATTCATCTAAGTTACTTAATCGAAAGAACCAAAGAGTACATATTGCCATACGCAAGAATAGCATCTTTCCTTGTTACCCAATGCTCACTTAGACACTTATCAGATCACACAGCACTATCGCATTCCGATTCATACGATCATCTTTCACGTCATATCACAACGCTCAAACGTGAGTATTTTTATTGTTTTGTTTCACAGCACAGCAAACCGTTACGTTAGCCGACTCTCTGTGCTGTATTGCATTATATTTTTAAGTTTACTCGGTTTGTTTTCTCATTCATTCGTACCTTATGACGGTTGCTTGTGTTGCAATCGAAACGTCGTATGCAATTATTTAATTTATTTTTCTTTCTATGTGACTTTACCGAAAGAACCAAAGAGTAATTCCCGCAGTCACGAAAGCTCCAAATCAAGTTTAAACCGTGACGTCTTGGGCTTCTTTTTTCAGCGAGCGACCAGCATCACAAGACAAATGACCGCTCGTTACGTTATCACTTATTTGTTTGTTTGCGAAGGCGCAATTCAAACGAACTAATGGGCCACCAGTGGCGAGCGCGCAAGGGAATTGCGCTTGGGTTGGTGGGCCAGGGGTGACCGCCACGCTCGCAGCTGGCTCAGCCGACTCCACCATCCACTCGTGATGAAGAGGCCCGGGCCTGTGGGCTGGCAGTGATGTATGGCGAGCAAAGGACGCACGGGCGCCTCCTTACTAGCGCCGCCTCGGCCACGCTCAGCAACTGAACGGGAAGAAGGGAAGTTAATGGAGCCAGGAGGTTAAGCTTCTCAGTGATTACAGCATACGTGACAGATTCAGCACTAAATCCACGCTCATAAATTACAGTTAAACTTTGCTTTCCCGCAATCACTATCATAACTCAGGCTGGGCTCAGAAAAAAAAAACTGTGCCCGTTGATTGTCATTAAAGAGTGTGTTGCGTTCTTTGCTGGTCACCTGTACCAGTGTGGAAATGTGTTACGAAATAAATACACTCCTGTATCTTAAGCTGGACAAAGTACAGATACTAAATGGGAAAATTTTGAATGTTATCACACTGATTTAACTCAATCCAAATGTACCAATTATGAAGAAAAAATATGCGCAAATTACTCGTTTGGAATTTACATAGTAATCCGATTCGCACGGTTTGCTACGTATGGTGCGAAAGAAGTTCAATATGCATTACCCCCTTTTGCTAAAAAATTTCAGGGGCCCTGCTGAAAAAGACTCGTGAGATGCATTGAGGCTTTCCGAGATAAATACGCATAGTAGTAGTAGTATTACTAATTAACTGGATATCATATTCCGAATTGGTTGTGAGTTCAAATTCTGTTTGGGGGTTGATTCAGTCTATCATCTATCCGGGTTTAACAAAAAGAGTACAACGTTATGGGAAAGTCGACAGTAGTTTTCCAATGGAAAGTGTTACCCCCCCCCCCCCCCCCCCCATTCATAGGAATGTGGAATTTCCATTTCTGGATCGAGGCTGAGATGAGGGAAATGATCGCCGTCCCAGTGTTCATTTGAGGAAGGAACCACTTTGGCTTTTGATATTTCCGCTGTCAAGGAAATGCTGAGATGTGCAATGTGCGACATCTGTGCGTTGATATTGTGCTGTTATTATGCAGGGCTGAAAGGCCAAAACTACTTTTAAAAATGGTTTGCATTTAAGAAGATACCGACCAGAAATGGAACTGGGGAATTTCAAATGTTTTTACGATTTTGCTCAACTGCATGTCTAATTAGATAATGCTGCCGAAATAATGATGTGTGTCGCTGCATTTAAGTTATTAATTTTATTCTGTAATAAATAAATAAAACAGTAAAAATATATAAACCACTATTATTTGTTCTTTCAAAAAAATGCATTATATGTTATAATTTGAATTATATTGTTGGAACTGTAATATAATCTTACATTATTCATATGTTTGTAACTTTAAAAAGTGGCATTAAATCTTAACCAAATAATAATTAACCTCCTTTATAAAATGGGTGGTGTAATTCTGCAATGTAGTCACGCCACTATCATAACTGTGTTGCTGATACAGCAAAAAAAAAAAAATGGAACTTGCCGTGACTTTTTCTGAACCTCCTTTGTTAACAATGTCCTCAAAAGATTTACAGGAGTCAGTGGGATCTGTGCTATTAATACCAGCTGTTGTGGCCCCGACCCCCCTCTGCTCTGGCCTACCTGCTGCCCTGACCCCCATCCATCATTGGTAGCCTCGGGGGGGGGGGGGGGCATGAGCTGCGGGGTAGATCTGTGTAGGGGCCTTCCCCGAGGGGGGTGAAGAGAGGCTCGCACAGTGTATTGGTGGCTCGCTTCTTGGGTTGGCAAGGGGAGGGGTCCAGGGGATAAGAGGGGGGCATGGGTTCCTGGACCAGCTGCTAACGCACGCACGTCTGCATCAGCACTTGGCACAGCAGGCAGTCCGAACAAGCTACCAGCATCAGCACTTACACATGACAGTGTTCTCAGCACATGAATGTTAAAGCAAAATGCCCGGGACTTTTACTGCCATACTTTCCATGTGCTTCCTCTGAATGCTGCAGGAGGCCACACACCACATGGGCATCAACCGTACATGTGGGTGTCTTTAAACGATCGCTCCTCCGTACATTTCTTGGGGCGTGATCGGTGGAGGGGCCTCATGGACTCCAATTAAAAGATAACGGTTTTTGACGGCAAAACACAAGCTGATTAATGTGCATTGCATTGTTATGAGGTGGCCTGGTGGTTGAAGTGGGTCGGCTTGCAATCGGAAGGTTGCGAGTTTAAATCCCGGTTAGGGGCTGAATTTTTGCTCATCATCCCATCCAGGGTGGACAAAATGAGTTGCAGCTTTCAGGGAAGTCAACAGGGCTTGTCCAATGGACCAGCTCACCCCCGTCATAGGAATGGAAGACTTCCACCACTAGTTCAGGGCTGTAAATGAGAGATGAGTATCGCCTCAATGTTTATTTGAACAGAAAATTACTTTGACTTTTTTTACAATTGTTAAGAGAGTATTTTTTTCTTTATTGCAGGGTGGAAGCTTCTAAAAGAGGGTTCTTTCTGCAAGCATCGATTTGGCAAAACTATATCATTGGACGGATTTGAATCAAATTTGTATGCAACATCAGTGCCTTTAGAAGAAGAGATCTACTCTGTTTGGACCACATCATTGGACTTGGGCAAACATGTTTTGAGTCAAGCTCTGGGCTCCGAAAGTGCAGCTGGAGAATTTTAATAAGACCCATGAATGGGGAAACACGTGTCAGCGGTCAGCTTTGTAGCTCGAAGCATTTTGCAGTTATAACACATTTTAATCCACATCTTCACCTATATTGTATCTGTTTTGGGAGCCAGGCAATTGTTTTTATGGTTTCCGTTGTCTTGCACGTCTATAAAACAGTGAGCAAATGTTATAGTTTTTAGCACAGGAGTTGGCCTACTAATTACGGGTGTAAAAGTATGCCTGAGTTGGAAAGTCAGGTTTACTTTGTTTAGTTTGGCATTGCAGCGCTGAACACCAAGCAAGAGAATTTGGCGTCTAAGTGGAGTACAAAAAGTCCAGTTCAGGCAATCTGGACAGTGCGCTACGTACTTTCTGAATCTCCCGACCAGGTGTCTCTAAATGGAAACGACTTCAATACAAGTGTCGTAATCATTAATTCTCCATCACTGGAAAACACGTGGTGGACAGGTAATGGACAAAATACAGAGTAGACTCAACTGTGTGCTTAAACTAGACTGAGTTGGTGCTTAGCCCGGTTTGAAATACCCAGACATGGTGACCAAGCCACAGCAACAACCAAAAAAAAGTAGGTCCATTAATCAATTTCGTTTTTGATTCAGGCAAAATATTTTCGTTAGAAGTAGGTCCAATTTCAAGGTCACACTGGTAAAGGTCAAGGCATAAACAGATGTTTGCACGAGCAACTTAACGACCTTGGGAATGCAAAAATGCTGCTCGACATACAAGTACAGTATTGCACTATCATCTTTAAAAAGTTATGCCATTATGAGCACGGTTTAAATGATTTACAAATGCTGTGATTTTTTTGTTTCATACTTTTCAAATTAGTGTGTTATTAAAATAGCTGAAATTGTTGCGCAAAGTTTCGTTCACGAATGTAGATTATTGAAAAATTAGCATCTTGGTATTTTGGAACGGTACGAGGCATAATGAAGAATAACTAAGGGTGGTGTGACGAAGAGCGATAATAAAACCTTTACTTTCGGGACGGCAAACGTAACGTACAAATATCGGATACAAAATCAACGACGATAACCATGCAATCTAAATTTCCAAGAACATCGGCAAAACATTTAGTCCACACGTAGTCCATTTGAGGCCTCGAGTCAAGCTGCTTCTGCTTTCGCGTCCTGGTCAATCGTCGCACCTTCTCAGCATGAGCCTAAATTCTTGGCGACACCAGCGTGGAAGCGACTGACAGATAATTTCCCGCAAATGCCCTCCGACCCTGCCGCCATCAATCTTGCTGTGCGCCGACTGATTGCCCCGTATTCCACTGTGTGCCACGGAGCTGCCACTCCCGACCAATTCCTATTTACTTTTCCACAGGGCTTCTGCCGCACGTGCTCATTCATAATAATGCTAAATAGTCATAATTATGCTATTCTTAATTTGGAGCTTTCGTGACTGCAGGAATTACTCTTTGGTTCTTTCGGTAAAGTCACGTATAAAGATAAAATAATAAATAAATCGAATAGGTAAGCGATTTATTTATTTATTATAATTTTGTCATTTATTATAATACATTTATTATAAAAAATAAAAAAATAGCATAGTTATGCAATTTTTTTATTTATTCTTTTATCTTTATACGTGACTTTACCGAAAGAACCAAAGACTAATTATGCTATTCATCGAGGAAAGCCTTTTGTGAGTCTCAAGACTCGTTTGGCTTTTTTTTTTAGGCAGGACCTGCTTGGGATGTTTGGCCAGTCATTTTAGTTTGTGTTGTTTTGAATGTTGCTTGGGGCAAGAGAGGTGATGCAATGGATAGTTTACTCCGCTCTGAAGATAGCGACACGAGCTTGATTTCCGACCACAGCTAACGTAAATGGTGAGTAATATCCAAATCGGTCCTGCCCGCCTTCCTCCACCCTCCACTTCAACTCACATGGACACGCGTGTTGGAATATGGTCACACAACCTCCACGACTGACTCAGAATGGCGAGGCCTACATCCAGCAGAGGATTCACAACAATTCAGTTCAAATTTATGTTAGTGTACACACTTATCATTCCCTATTACTAGCATGGTATTGCAACACTGTTACCAACGGAATTTATATGTGGTGAAATAAATATCAAAATCATCATGGCATCGCGAAAAAGTGGTCAATTTAAAAATTCAGAATCGTGCCTCTGAGGTCAGATTTTTGAACCTGAATGTGGGCAGCCGCCCATGATTAAAACCGGGTTCTCGGATAGAGTAATTGTATGGTCTCAGGTCAGTCACCAATGACTGCACAAAAACACTCCTCATATAAACTAGACTTTTTTTACTTTGGCCAATTTCCAGCCCTGAGTATTAAAAGCATCGCTTTGACTGTTATACTCTGTAGCAGGGTGGACGGCAAGTGCTGCCTCAGAGTATGGATAAAAGAGCACTTGAAAGGATCTCGGAAGAAGTTCTGAAATGTCTGCTTCCATCGACATGTTGGGGTTACTCTTGATCTCTGCATGGATTCTTTATCTCACGAAATGATGCTTGAAAGTACAACCGGGGATACAATCAATGGGGAAAACAATTACATAATCGTGAGTGACTTGTTTCTTTGAGGGGAATCAGCCAGTGATTGTCTATCTGCAAACCGTCATCCAACGGGTCTCAAAAAAAATGGACGACAGTGCTTTTGAAGGTGGTGGGTCTATTCGTCGAAAAAAATGTGGGTTCAGCTCAGCACTTTTTTTTATTTTCCTTAGGAACATGGGTCCTCGTTTTCTCTCACTGCAGCGTTGATGGTATAGATTGTACTTTAACACTCCCAAGGGGATTCTCTGTGGGGGGTGGGGGGGGGGTGCTGATTACACACAAGACGTCATCATCAGCAGTTTACAGCTGATAGGCCGCCCAAGTAGTTGTTGGTATGTGAGGAGCACAGTGAGTGCTTTTTAGCCACTCGTTTGTTGTGCATATTGTCTGGTAGGACGGCTGTCAACACGTGACATCCTTCCATGCCATTCCACTTGCATGTGTGCAGAAGAGAGCAGATGCTGGGGTAAAAAAAAAACAACCTCATTGCACATAATGTAGCACTGTAAAATCTTCCTTAAGCTCGAATTTGCTGTCACTGCACTTAGATGGTTTACGTAATCAGTTTCTTTCATCGGCTGTTGATTTCATTTCTCTGTGTGTGAAATCGCTTGAGACGGGGTTAAAAGTAACGATGGCGACGAAGACTTCGATGCGAGTGTTCCACGTTTAGTTATCCGGTCAGGTTGACTTCAATCATCGTCATTCCAAAGATGCAATGTGCATCTTTTGTGGATGTATGCCAAAGTGCATAAATAAGAGCACTTAAACACAAATATATATTTTTTAAATGTATCGTGAGAAGGATTTTACTGTTTTTTAAAGCACGTAACTTTTAATTTTCAGTCGCCAGAGTTTAAGCAGCAATGCATATTTTAACGTACGCAACATTTTTAGCAAAGAGAAAATTTACTTTGGCCAATATTTACAACTATTCATCAATGCGCAAAATGCTTCTAGCCGCTGTTTCTCTCGTGCAGTAATTCAGTTTCTCGGCGGAAATGTTGGTTTACCGCAATTTTTTTTGGTTGCCAGTGAAATGTTGGCATGTCCTGAATGAAGACCATCCTGTTCTGTATGAGTGTTGACTCAGCAATGTGGAGATCACCTTGCACGTGTATATGCATGGTGAAACAACTATAAATCACAGCAATGTCGCTTCGATGCCACGGTGTCTCACTTACACAATTCACGGACACGGGATGCTGCTAAATGTTTAAATAACTTGAACCCATTTAAGTAGACGTCCGATAATTGGAGTAAACACGGTAAGTGTATATTTTTTTTTTATAAAAGCAGCATTTCTAGGGAAATTCAATAGAGGAAGGGTTAATGATCTTAAACAGTCTGAAGGTCTCTTCTTCCTTTGACCCATCCCCCCCATCAATAATTCAGCCAGTTAAAACTATAATGACCCCATTTGCACATTGTGCCTCCGACACGCAGGAACGTCAGAAGGGAACAATATTCGCTACACGTGATCGTTGCTCGCGCAGTGTCGGGCGAGAGGAGGAAAATTGCAACAATTTACCAAAAAATAAACAAAAATCAATCAAAACACGCAACGCTTTATCGATTGTTTTCCTTTAACTGTTTTCGGTAATGTTTCGTAAATATAACTAGAAGTTAAAATTGCATGTTATTATATTATCATCATCATCATCATTATCACTTCAATCTGCTTGGTGGTTATTGGAGCTCAGAATGTATCTGGAGCACAAATGTGATTAAGCGGGTTGCGTAACCTTTCGCACAACCTTGTACACCGACGGAATCACAATTACTGATATCGCAGGATTTTGATTCTAATTTCTGTCTGAATTGTCCTTCCCCCGCCCCCACCCTCTTTCAGACGCTGGTCAGAAGAGACAGCAGAGGAGGAAATAAAGTAAAGACATGGGACGGAAACCTTTAGGAGGGATTACAAATGAACGGGAGGTTGTGTCATGGCCTCGGCGGACCTCGTGTTTGACCAAAATAGATTGAGTCAGTTGCAGTGGCGGCAGTGAATATTGTTTAACCAAAACGTTGCATTCGAGTGACCTGAATGTTCCTTTTGGAAACAAAGATGGATTGCACCTTCCAGGGACTGTGATTTTCTTCCGCTGTTATGCGCTTTTAAGTCCAAAATGTTTCAGTGTCTCCTAAACACAACCAAATTGCCAAAGTAATTGTCCCTCTTGGCAATGGGAGGCTGCGGCCGACTCCCCTTTGTGTGTCTGCAAACACACACCGCCAACGATATCAGGTTGAAGGCCATAACGCGAGAGTTGTCATACGCCTTCAAGTATCCCACTGTCAAAAAGACGGGCAAAATAAATGAAAAAGCAGTACGCTCCTGCTTAGCAACTTTTGTGCCCGTCAAATGCCCTTTCGTCAATCCACTGCTGGGTGAGGGTCTCGTCACACCGTGTGAGTGACGGTGGTTATTTCACCATGCTTCAACTTCAGCGCCCTGGTTGGCGTAGGCGGCAGGAAGGTGGCAAACACAGACGGGTAAGCATAATACAGTACAACAATTGTATTTTGCTGCACTGCCCCTCTAGTTAAAAAAAAACGTAGCCCCACGGCAGCCTATAACACCTGTTTATGCATGCTGGTCCCCCCCCCAACCCAAGTACGTGTTAGCCCTGCCTAGCTTTCGAAATGTCACTCCAACGGGCGCATTCGAGGTGATGTGGTTATTTAAATGTACGGTGGATTTGAGTCATTCATATACGTTTTTAAAATGTTCACCGGTTAAAAATAGAATTGTTTTCTCAACAGTGATGTTTCTTTACTAAGTGGAATTTAAATGTTACAAAACAGAAACATATGCGATAGCTATCACATGCAAGGAACACAATCCTTCACACCGGGGGCCTGCTTTTATTAAACTGTTTAATCACAAGGGGAGCCAAACTTTTTATCCAAGCCTTTAAATATGTAGAGTAAATGGGATTTGAAAATAATATTTATGCTAATACAATTCCCAGCAGCTGTGTTTTAATCATACACCATATAGCAAACTTAAATAGACATTAGGGAACTATGTTGTTGCATAATATAATACATTTGATCAGGATATATGTTCAACTGCAAGGGTGAGCAAGGAGCAGGTTGTAAATTTGGAAACCTCTTTTCTAGGCTGTCACAGAGCTGGGGCTGTGAGGTGGGCATGAACGTAAAACCTCCTTCACCATGGAGAATAGTGCATGCAAATAAAAATAGAGTACCAGATCGTGAAACACAATTAAAATGCACATTTTAATTCTACAAAAAAACAACTATGTTTGCATATGCAGCAGCAGACGACGACGACGATGATGACAGTGATGCAATGACACAATTCAGAGGTGAGATTGACGCAGTTGGCTCCATGCGGTGCGGTGCGAAAGAAGGTCAACATACGTACGTAAAGCTGCTTTTACATTAGGGAGGGCGTAATGCATGATTTATTATATTTTCTATCCAGCCAATTATGTAAATGAGGAATTTCCTTTGTGGTTCGATTAAGTCATGATGAAAACTTCCACGAAATTTCATTCCAACACCCTTCGCAGTAATGAGGGATTTAATGCTGTGCCATTATTCTCGAGAAATAATCATGAGTACACGTGACATTTTAAGGCAAAAATACAAATACGTTTAATGTTTTATTGAAATCATTCATAATTGAAATGTTTGGGTTTTCGTGTAACATGTCTAAATATTTTAGGACAACAAGGGCATCCCTCAAGCGCTCAGGCTGTTGATCTCACTACACACTGAATCCGTGTCTGACACATTTATACACATCTCCCTGCCATACATCATCTTGGGTTCTGTCACACATTTGGCAAATGGGCAACCTTTGTTCACTTGCCAATTTGTGCGACCTTCAGTTCGGCTCTCACCCTTTTTGCTGCTGTCACCAAATCCCGAGAACGGCGGAAACCGCCAACGTGATTCTAATAAGGCATAAACGCAAACATCACAAAGAAAAGATAAAAGAATTTGCACATTTGAAAGTATTTTGTCTGCGTTAACTCACAATTGCTCTGGCTAAAGACAAATCTTGTGTGTCAAAGAGTGCTCTTTGCACGGCTCCTCATCTCCAAGAACGTCATTATAGCCATCTGTGGTGTGTTGTTTTATCTGGGCTATCAAAATTAGCTCCTTTGGGAGTTTAGTTTGACTCGAATCAAAGACTTTAAATGTAGGGTTTCCCCTGAAGCTCCAGCAACAGACTGAGTCGCAGTACTGCACAGCAATCAAACGCTACAAAACAAAAGCAATGAACTGTTCAGGCGAATTGCTGGTGGGAAAAAATCCCCCCAACCATCATCCAAAACGTGGATTTAGATACAAGAAGTCAAAATGTATGGCTCGGCGATTACAACTTTGAGAGGGAATATAAACTCCAAACCACCATCATAAGCACAGACAAGATGCCATCTGTTGACTTTGTTATAACGATTTGAAAATTGTTAAAATATTTAAGAACGGGCGGTAAAAAATAGCAAATACCGATCGTGCCATTGCATTTATAATGTGGACGTCAATTGTTTAAACTACTACCTAAGCAAAACGTGGAATTATTTCTACAAAACAGTTTTTTTGCTGCACAAGAAGGTATAAATTATATTAAGCATCACTGTTAATTTTAATGAGGCCACTGTTTCTCTGCTGAGGTCGATTTCAGGCCTAGGTGATGGTGAATAATGAATTCCAAACAGATGCCTGCTGGCTCTAAACTGCTGCTGCCCGAGAAAGTTGCGACAGATGTTGCATCCAGACATCTGTAGTGTATTTAAACGAAATGATCGTGGCAATCAAAAGACACTGCGGCGAGCGAATGGCTTTACCAATTAAAGCACTAAAAACTGTGCAAATTAGAGAGGAAATGCTAGAGGGTGGATGAGTGGGAAAGGGCCGTAACTTTTGTATGCAAAAAAAAGTGTCCTACGTTAAGCCGGGTGAAAATGCCAGCCAAGAGAAAAGTTTCAGTGACTACAAACTTCCAAGCATGTGACCTGCGATCTTGACCTTGTCACATGATCATGGCGAAATTAGAATCAAAGCTTTGCCACCGAGCATTTTGGGTGAGTGCAACTTTACGTTCCCAACTTTTCTCTCTGAAGTCACAGAGCAAATTGGCCAGCATTGAATTGCGAGCTCAAGAAAAAAAAAAACGAATGCTACTTTTTAAATTAACATCAACAATATTGCTTGTCGTCTTATTTCCCCCCTGGGTGTGTTATTGGACTGCCATATCTGCAGTGTGCTGTATTATCACATGTACGTGTGCCTCGTTGCTTGTGACGTGGAACCATTTACTGTTGCCGCAGCAAAGGATGAAAGCGAAAGCCATGGTAACATGCAAACGTTTTTTGGATCACAAACCAACAGTTACATGGAAAAAATTGTTAAATCGGATGAGGTCAATATAACGAATGGTGACAATGTTGTTTGGCAATTTAGATAATAATTTCAGTGTTACTACTTGCAGGAAGAATCTTAAACACGTGGATCCAGTTTATCACACCCACGGCAGAGTGAGATTGATGTCTCTAAAAGGCCTTTCCTTGTTCTGCAAATTGGTGTTTTTATGCGTTTAAGCACAGTTGACCGTGAGCCTCAAGTGTGTGTCTGTGTGATCTCGTTCCTGCAGCTGACTGATGTTCCACAGCCTCCTTCACCATGCAGCGGTCCCATTTATTTGAGGGGGTCTGAGCGTTGCTTACAACCGCCACAGTTTCGTTTTCATTATTCGTCGAAAAATACATTCTGTGATATTTCTTTGAAGCTTTTGTTTGCATTTAACACGTATCTCTCATTTCAAATATTCAGCGTCAGATGCAAGTGCACACATGTGAACCGGTGTGCTTCTTCGCACAACATTGTTTTGCAGTCCGCTATTGTCAAAAACAGTACATTATTCAGTGAGTCACTCAAATCCCTTTATTCACAACCCGGGTTGGGAGTACACTCAGAGACAATCCTCCTATACAACAGCCGCGCACATATCAGCATAGACACAAAACGTAGAAAATCTGTATCATCAAAACAAAAAAATGATGCATACTATAAGGATGATATTCAACACCCTCGTCAACAACACTGCCCCCCAAACTATAATATACGGTATTGTGGTAATTTTATTGTGTATATATTTTTCTTGGGTACATTTTATTGTGTCTATATTTTTAATGTTGTACATTTTGGGGGGTGGTGTTGTTTTTTGTGTTAACGTTTCTGCCAACACGGCATCACCGATTAATTTCAGATTCTGATATTGCACCTCAACGTTGTTTTGACGAACGACATCATATTTAACCACTTGTACTCAATCGATATAAAATTATAAAACGAGGCACAGCACGTGCAACAACAACATCATCAACAATGCGCGGTGAATTGTAATAACGACCATTACGTTGTAATCGTTCTAATTAAAAGCATGCGCGTTTAAAGTGGTGATCATGATCATTCCAGAATTAAGCTGCTTTTATTCACAATAACCAAACCGCAAAAAACACAGACATTGATACCATTACTGAACAGGTGCCGTTAACTGATAGTACTGTACTGTACTATTAAATAGGTATTGTTGTTTCGGCGTCCTCTGGTCTAACACCGTTTTGAGACGAGGCTCAAAAGAAAGCTGTCTCTGGTGTGGACCAATCAGTTTCAAAGACAATGCATATATTATCAGAGTATGTTTTTTGCATTCTGACCACAAGTATTGTGGTTAATGCAGACATGATTCCTTGTAAAAGGTTTCAGTTTGGTGTTTTAACATCGTAACACCTGTTTTGTTGCCAGAAAAAAAGGGGAAACCCTATTCTCATATTTTGGTACTTGCAAAGGAGGTCCCATGAGGGTATTGTTCGTTTCCCCGAAGTGAATGGATATAATACATTGGCATTAAAAATCGGTAGTCGGGTTCTCAAAGCAGCTGAGTCAATCAGCGTTGGTTGGTCGAGGGGGGGGGGAACCTGTGGCCCAGTCACCCAATCCGGCGTTCAAGGTTCGTGCAAGTCACGGATACCCGCGCTCAACGGGAGTGTTGGTTGCATGGCGATGGACATTGCTGAACGTGTGCGGATGAGCGTGTGCGTCTGCGAGGAGACAAAGGCGGCCCGGCGTGACGCTGGCCACCAACCCCCCCCCCCCCCCCCTCACAGCACGTGCCCCAACATCACGTCAAAAGGCTTACCTGGGGTATCTTTGTCTGTACTCTATAAGTGCGTGCGTTGCTTTTTGCCATCCATTTTTTTGTTGTTGGGGAGGGGGGGGGGTGCTGGGGAAATCAGCACGTACTTGTGGGGGTTTTCTTCTTCTTCTTCCTACAAGTGACGCGTCGCCGCTCTGTCTGCGACGCGGTGAACACCGAGATGACCCTTTCAACAAAAGGGGCTCGTGAGAAGACGCAGCGCTCGCACGGAGACTCACGCACTACTCGGAAACTCACGAAGACTTCACAATCTCGCGGGGAGCGGGGGGCGGGGGGCGGTCACCCGCTCGCTCCTCCTCCGCCCATCGCCCCGTGGCAAATTTACGGGAATATTCGCATGACACACGTCCATGCCACTGACACAAACAACGGCACCGCGCTCGTGGGGTACACGAAAGAAGTTGGGGTGGGGGAGGATGGAACGAGTGGGAGGAATGGGACGCAGTGGAACGAGTGGGAGCAGGGAGAGTAGTTGGTGGTGGAGGGAGGGGGGGAGAAGTTGAGTGCTGAGAAAGTTTTAGAGGAGGACACAGAGGGCGGGAGGAGAGGGATTGGTGAAGGGAGGGAAGAGGTGGGAGTTGCCCGCCGCACCCTGGCCCTGTCCGACTCCCAAGGAGAACCACGATGCGGTCTTGTCCCGAGGCGGCGCGCACGCTCTGAGCACTATGACTAAACTATGTTTTGGTATTTTACCAGGTGAGGCCCACCGCTGAGCTATAGGGCTCTTTGTCAGAAGCGACCTGGCCACAAATGATCGCTCAACGAAGTGGCTTATCGCGTGGAAATGTATAGCGGTCGGATACTCTGAATGCACGCCGATTCTAAATTTGGAAGGGAAACCCCGGAGAACCCAGAGACAAATCCACGAGCCCACGGGGAGAGAGAAAAACCATGCAAACTGGGATCGGGATTGAACCCACGAACCTCCTGCATGTCAGGCGAGGTCGTTAACATCTCGCCACCGCGGAGCCCCAACAGGGCGACGGGGTGGCCACACACACACGACAAAAAATGTCGTTTGAAGAAAAAAAAAGACAACGCAAACATTTTCTTGGTTCTTTTGGTAAAGTCACGTAGAAGGGAAATAATAAAATAATAAAAATAAAACATATAAAATAATTATCTCGACGTTTCGGCCACAACGCAAGCAGCCGTCCTCAGGTGAAGAACAGGTCTGTCTGACACTGTCTTCCCGACAGACCTGTTCTTCACCTGAGGACGGATGCTTGCGTTGTGGCCGAAACGTCGTGAGAATTATTTTTATTATATTTTACTTTTTATTATTGTATTATTTCCCTTCTACGTGACTTTACCGAAAGAACCAAGAAGATGAATCCCTGTATTCACGAAAGCTTTAAATCGAAACGCAAACATTGGTGGAGAAAGTGAACACCGAAGCCTTAGCCATCACTACAGTCATCGTATCACCATCGTCAACAACACCCGGCACCGCGCCGCTGCATTACTTCGTCCTCCTCGTCGCACGGTGGAAAAACACGAATGTGACGTCCTCTTCTCGAGCTTGCGCGGTGCGTATCGTGCCCCGGTGGTGCTGTGACAGTCTTACGTTTGAAATCCCTGCCAAGGGTCAATCTGATCGACTGGACCAATAATCCCTGCCGAGTTCGATAAATAAAATGGTGAAAATCGATCAACAGCGGTTTGGCCTCTGGGTGGATACACGGCGCTGGCATGGAAACGTGGAATTACCTCCAACGTGTGGCATAGATGAGCCCCCCCCCTCCACCTGACGTCTCTTTGGGAGACGCGGAGGAACTCCCCGCACTCTCTCTCTCACTGGCTCTCTCGTTTGGGTGTGCTCCGTCTACGCTGGTAACACGCGGGGCAAGTTTTGTTCATTCATAACCACGAGTGATAAACACGCACGTGGGGCGACAGCGACGGGGTCAACCCGTGGTTTAAGCGTGGAACTTCTCGCTCAAGAGAAGGCACGGGTGGGTGGGGGTTTTTTTTGGTTAATTCTTCTTATGTAAAAGAAATCATTTTATTTTATACCTACGTGACTTTACCGAAATGACCAAATAATATGGATTCCTGCAGTCACGAAAGCTTCAAATCAAGATTATACATCTTTTTGTATCAATATAACGTTGTGCGAGAGGGAGGAGATGCCATGTTTGTGAACTTTAAAAAAAAAAAACTCGGTGCTGATGACAAACATCAGGCGCGCTCATCATCACGACGAGACTAAGCCGACCAGCCCGCGGGGTGCTGAGGCTCGGCTTTCTGGCGCTTCCTGTCGTATCCTTCGGGACACTGACACACACACACACACGGCAATAAATACGCACACACACGCACGCACGCTCATGCATAACAGACGCGCGCAAAGCAGTCGCAATCGCAGAGGCGTGTGTCATCGTATGAATAATACTCGTCGAAGAAAAGGACATTTGCTTCTATTTCGTAAACGACTCGCCACACACAAACACGGTGACCAGTAAACAAGGGCGGAGAGTGGCGACGAGATATAAATGAATCAACGAAAAGAGACGCGGCTGAGATGCAACGAGTTAAGTTTGAGAGTCAAAAAATCACCTTCACACTTGGCTTGACAGCCCTCATTTTGTTGCGGTGACGGTGGCACATTTACTGGGGGTGAGCTCACTGTGACACGCACACACGGACACACGGGCACACACGGACACACACACACACACAAAGATCCCCCGTATAGCCTTTAACAGACTGTTGGAGCAAAGTGCTGTTAGCGAGCAGCGCCTGTGAAGGCTGTCACGGCACACGAAGGGGGGTGGGCTGGCCAACACCACGCCAGGCCGCCTTCGTCTCCCTCCTGGCGATATTTACACACCGCACCACACAAAGACACACACTGACACACACACACATCCCGACACACATATACAAGTGTGTGTGTGTATGTAGAGCCCCGTAGCGCAACAAAGCACGAATGGTACAGAGCACTGAAATACATATTCCTGAGTCCGGAATGCTACGTTTTTTTGAACTTTCAAAACAGTATAACCAACACTACCACCACCACCACCAACCCCCTTCTTGCTCCTTATTCCTTCCCCTTCTCCCTCCCCACCACCACCACCACCACCGGCACCAACCTCTCTACCCCCCCCCCCATTCCTTCTCCTCTCTACGCCACCGCCTTCCTCCGCAGCCTTTAACGCAGCTGTGACTCTCCGCGACCCCCTTCAGCCGGGCTTTGCCGCGTTAAAGCCGGTCAAACAGATGAAAGTCGCCGCCACCGGCGTCCCTAATCCCAGCAGGAGCGATCGTGGCGGGGTGAGCCCCCCTCGTTAGCGGCGTCGCCTTGTTCCCCGTGCGACTCGCACGAGCCCTTCCTGGGTAACGCGTTGCTCGCTCCCCGTGCGCGCTGCGAGACTGCTACCTCCGCATCCTCCTGCTGCTGCTGCTGCGTGCTCGCAGTCGTTCGAGACGGCTCGCTGCCGCCACTACTGCTACGCCAGCTTGTCGAGCTCTTAGGGACTCTTGAGAGAGAGAGACAGAGAGAGAGAGACTGGGAGAGACGAGGGGGAGAGAGAGAGCCGGCGTCGCTGCTGCGTGACCGCTGCCTGGCTTCCTTCATCTGCGCGCTTGTCTTGATCGCCCCAGCTGTGCTCCAGCGCCAGACCTGCGTGCACATCTCGTGGGGAGACACGGAGGGACGCCGAGAGAGAGAGAGAGACACGCAGACAGACAGGCGTAGGGTACCAAGACATTTGTATCGACTATTTAACATTGAACTCAAAAGATTGTAAAAGACAAAAAAAAGGAACACGAGTTAAACTTTTTCTTTGTTCGGTTAGACGGGATTTTTAGGAGTTTGTTTCAGTATTTGTGTTTGTTCAAGCTCTGTTGGAGTGGTAGCTTGTTGCGTTCGTATCATCCCTGAGCGTGTCACTGGATAGTTGTTGGGTTTTTTTTTAAAGCGCCCGCCCCAAAGCACAGAGTTGCTTTCTTGTTTCCTGCCATCCGTGAGCTTGGAAGGGAGGCGATAAGAAGAGAAGAGGTGGACAAGGGTGGAAGAGGAAGAACAAACATAAAACAACAAGAAGAAGAAGGGAGGACAGCTGGGGGGGGGGGTGGGGGTGGAGGAAGACGGCGCGTTTCCATCCTCCTTGCAAGCGACTTCTGCGCCCTGCGATGTGAATATGGTAAATCGTTGGGGGGGTGGGGGAGGGCGGGGGAGAAATATTATAATAAATAAATATATAACGGCTCACTTTTTTGCCGTCTATCTATAAATAAATCTATAGACAACCGCTGTGAACAGGTTTCTCTTGCGGCGCTGTTTGATGATCATCACTGATCGTAGTTTCATTGCACACCGATACATTTTTTTTTTATTGTACAACAACAAAAACTCGAGAGTGGGTTAAACTTTCGTAGCCGCTACCTTTTGTGACTTTTTAATCAATTGGTGGACTCCGTATTCCACTCCGGAACTCTGTATTTTTTTTCTGTATAGCAAGAGAGGGGCTCCTTGCAACTTTTCCTTTGCGCTGATGTGCAACACATGCAGGTATGTACGTGTGTTGCCACGTTCTTTCCTGGAAACTTGTTGCCAAGTTGTGGATTGAAGCTTTGCGAGTCGGTGCCTGGTTTGTTGGTGTTGTTGTTGTTCACACGTGTCGTTTGGTGACTTGTAGATTTGGTACCGTACCCGGGGGGGGGGGGCAGGGGGGGTTATTGTTGGGACACAACTGTGCAATGATGGAAGGGGAAAGAGTTGTTCTCTACGAAATGAGTTAAATGTGAAAAAAGTTAAACAGTCTCGGGTAGACTGCATAACGCGGATGTATGTCGCAATCAGTTGGTCCAAGCACCCTCACCCTTCACCCGACGACACCTCCCATCCTCCACACCGAATGCTCTTGTTATGATTGTCGAATTGAAACTTCCGCTGTGACATTCAGCGCATACCTTAGCGACAGCATGAGCTCCGCACTGCAAGCGCCCATGCAGTCCACTTTAATAGATGTTTGTGAGATTTGTTGTGGCTGTTTTTTTTTTACTCCGTATAGTATACAGAAGAAGCAATGCGCACGTAGCGTAAAAAAAATACCCTCCGTTTATATCATGAGATCAAGTGCAGCGGAGAAAGTAAACTTTGAGAGTCGATTTGATTTTTTTTTCTTTTGTCGCATTAAATGTTTTCTGTATAACGTGCAGAAGTCACGCACATGTCATTGGCATATTTATTCATATTTACTCAGTGATATCAATTACAGCGGAGAAAGTTGAGAGCTTTATTTAATTTGGGAAAAGTACCTGTGTAAATGT
Organism: Lethenteron reissneri; assembly: GCF_015708825.2. Taxonomy (NCBI): domain Eukaryota; kingdom Metazoa; phylum Chordata; class Hyperoartia; order Petromyzontiformes; family Petromyzontidae; genus Lethenteron; species Lethenteron reissneri. Next base: position 11,827,657 of record NC_083802.1, read on the forward strand.
CACGGGTTTGCACTGTTTGACAGGGTGCAACGGCACACTGCAACGGGGTGTTCGTTTCATCGAATTCTTTGGCAAAGGCCAAATCATAATTGCTGTTTACAAAATTAAAAGCGGAAAAAAGGTTTGCTGAAAGATAATCAGTTTACACAAATTCACGTTGAGTCTATTATTTTCATGCCACGCTGTTCAATTGATGTATTCATTCTTGAAAGCTCCATAAGTAGTTGTCAACTTTGAAAGCAAACTTTGTTTATTGCCAATGTACGTAATATTATAAAGGTCATCTATATTTTGAGTGTTAGCTTACATTCAAATTACTTAATGCGTGGTTATTGCATTTCATAAACATAAGCACACACAGATGTTAATTTTTTTCCCAATTTAACGTAGGCTTTAGCTGGACAATTTGTCGAAACAAAGCAAACCCGCATACAGCGAACATAATCATTCACGTTTACTTTGTAATAAGTGCGCCATTTTAAATTGCTTATATATAAAGCATTAACGACGATACATTTGAAGGAGAAGGAGAAAAAAGAAGAATGTGTAAAAAATATTTTTGGGTGTTTTTTTTTTCTAGAAAAACACAAAAAAAACTTTAAGTGTCATGTAGCCTAGAGCCTGAGCACCACCGCTAGCTCGCATTCCAGGGCCAACATCTGATTACGATTATCAGCCGCCGTGCCCCTTGTGAGTCACCGGCCACGTTGCCGTTTCATCTCGGCCCCCCACTCACGGGGGAGGGGGGGGGGCAGACGGTTTGTCATCGTGCGAAGTCGAGCCGAACCGGCCCAGGTCACTCGCAACCCCGCTGAGCACAGGTGGTCCCCAGCCATGGCCGGAGATGGCAGAAACTCGGAGAGAAGGAGGGGGAGGGAGATGGTGTGGGGGGGCAGTCTCTGCTGAAGTTTGGAGGAAGGGAGGAAACAAACTGGTGAGGCACTGGTTAAGGGAACCTTTTTTTCGGTGGAAAGAAGTGGTGGGTTAGAGAATGGCATTGAAGTGAACGGAGGGAGGCTGTGCGGAGGGGGGGGGGCAGAGAACTAGGGGTGAGTGGGCAATTCGGGGGTAGTGTGGGGGGGGTGAAGGAAGAGGTCTTGAAAAAGTGGGCCACGAAAGGGGATCTTTGAGGAGATGTTTCTTGAGTGGGAGGAAAGGGATGGGTGGGTCAGAAGTGTGGGGGGGGGGGTCTGGCAGGAATGGAAAGGGAGGACAGATTGGAGGATGTGGAATTGAGAGATGCACATTGAAGCTGAAAAGTTCTCGCATATTTTTTGACCACTTGCGATATATATGACAAGACGTACATCCATTTGTACGCACTGTGCGTTACATTTTAATAAAAAAAAGCACACCTTGAAAGTATTAAGAATCTCTGTGAAAACAACATCCTCTGTGAGTATCACAAACAAACAACGACACAGCAAAGTTAGGAGAGGCTGGAAAACGTAATGCTAATGATACTTTCAGCCGTTTGGCACGAACGTGCGGTTTTTCCCCTTCCAATGCGGGCTGAGCGGTGACAAAGAGAGAAAGTAGCTTTTTTGGATTCGGCAGTTTCCATCAGCATCTCCAGAGTCCATCAACAAAGGGCTAAGTGTTTCACCGCAGGTGTGAAACCGGAATTTCATTGCTAGGTTTCCGCATAGTTTATGGCAAAGGCTGTGCAAGTGCCCTCACACAAGAGAGGCCAAGGTCCACCAGCAGCACCAGCCTTGCAGGTGGCCCTTGTCTTGAAGGTCCCCCCCGCGCAAAATGTGTACACGATGTTTTTTACATTTATTCTGTTACTGCAACAACATAACATAATGCAGCTCTGCAGAAAGATGGATGGCTAACAGGGGAAACTCCGGTATCCATCTCGTAAAAAAATATTCCATATGCGCTGGCCACCACACAGTATAGTAATTGTTTTAAAACTCTTTTTTTCTCTCTCTCTCTCTCTGCGCGCATGTGCCACCATCACTAGGGTAGTTTAAGCCATAGAAAATATTTAATGCTTGATGTTTTTATAATGTTTTTTTTTACAAACCCGAAGAAAGAAAATGGGATGATAAATCCTGACGTGACGGTGGGTACAGGGGCGTTTTAAGAGTGGATGTTTACAATATTTATTTTGACACATCTCTCTTTCCGCCTGATTTTTTGTGCGGTTGGTTAACAAGTGGAAATGTTTTTGATGGATGAAAGCTCTTTGGGAATAAAGAAAGCTGTTTTAGTGCGCAGTTATGGTTGCACGTAAACAACACAATAAAAAACACAAATCTCTTTACTTTGTTCAGGATTCCTAAAATTCGCGCCTGGTAGGCGAGTATCCCCTTTTAGCATTATAATGCTGAATAGTAAGTGGAGAACACATTTAAATAAAGCACAGCAGCTTGAAATATTTGTTTCGGATGCAGGTTTTTAAAGCGTGTTGCTTGTTTACAATAGCTCTGTGACAGGTAACAGTGAGAATGTTTAGTTCTTTATACAAACTATTTTGTTTCTTCTTTAAAAAATTAACTGAAAATTATTTTTACGGGGTAAAAAAAAAGCTCCATTTGGAAATGGGTACGAATAAACAAAAGGAGGCTGATCAAAGCTTTTTTGGTAAATGTATCATCACAATGTGCTTCTTGCAATGGCCGTTTTTTGTAAATACATCACCGTGATTTTGTTCTTAAGTGACAAGAGTGTGGGGGTACAAACGATATTTGCTCAGTGAGCACATGTGTCACTGACATCCAGTGCTCGAGTTTATAGGTTGGGGGGGATGTAGCGATACGCTCCTCTGGCGATTCTATCTATCGTCTAAATTCAGGGTCATAAATTGATGCAAGAATCAATTATTTTTCAACATCGGGGTGAGTATCGTGGCCACGAGTAATGCCAGGGCCATGCATCGCAGTGGTGGCTACCCACGTGGCAAATAATCCAGCACTGTGGAAGTATGTTACCTATGGATGTTGAACTTCTTTTGCACCGTACGTAGCCAACCATGCTAATCGGAGTTGCGGGGGAAGGACAACATATTTTAAACACAAAAATCTGTTCTGAAGATAATTGGTACGATCACACAGATATTGTGAAACTCCCATACGCGTGTGATTCGAGGTGCATTTCCCTTCCTGGCTCGCCAGGAGAAGGCAGTACAGCAAGCGAATTAATCGCCATCTGTTTTCATCTGCATGGGGATAGAGCGTTGCCTCCTCGCGTGCATGAGGTTTTCTCCAGGTGCTCTAGTTTCTTCAAACACATATAATGAACACTCATTTATTGACTGACAACATATTAAAATAAAAACACAATGCAGGATCCTCCTGAAAAGGAGTCTTACAACTCAGTTTAGCTTTCCTTCGTAAGTAAGTTTTCTCATACCTCTGATTAGCACGAAATAAGTTCAACGTACATACATGCACAACTAATTTATTATTCGAACAATATATTTGAATAAAATTACATCGATTTTAACACGGGTTATTCGATACATGTTTTTTACTTAAGAGTTTTTGAGTTGATGGGTAGATGCATCATCATTACACTGAGTTTTAAAGTTTGATTCTCACTGTGAATGGGCGTTGATGATGCGAGCATCATATCCCAAATCTCCAAACTGAGAATAACAACAACATTTTCACAAACAGCGGATCCTACGTCACTATCATTATTATTGAGGTCTCCTTTTCAATCACATCATGAACGATCGTTTGCCTGGATGAAAATGCCTCATTTTATAGACTTTTTTAACCAGTAAAAGCATGGCATGTATTCACGAACAAACATGCGCTTGCAAACGGTGTGTGCGTGTGTATCTACACGAAACTAAACTATTTTTTATTTTACCAGGTAAGACCTAGTGAGCTATATAGCTCTTTTTCAGAAGTGACCTGGCCACAAATGATCGTTCTATAACAGCTAAATACTCTAAACGCACGTTGATTCTAAATGTGGAGGGAAACATTGGAGAACCCAGAGAAAAATCTACGCGACCACGGAGGAAAACATGCAAACTCCAAATATACAACAGCAGGCGTCAGTCGGGATCGAACCCACAACCTCCTGTATACCAGGCGAGGGAGTTAACATCTCGCCACCGTGGCAAGATGTTAACTCCAGTGTCGTTTTGCATAGCAGCAAAATTACAAATAACACAATGCGTACACCACTTTCATAGCATTTACAGCATCTCGAATAATGCATCGTTAATCTCAACAATTGTACTAGATTCGTTAAATAAATAAATACATTGCTCCTGCACCTTGATTCGGCAACACCCGTGGAGTTGTTTTACTTTCTACGGCAGAAATGAGACATCGCATTATGCCGTGACACCTCGCAGCAGCAGCAGCAGCAACAAAACTTAAAACTTGTGCCTAAGTCTCGCTTCATTTACTAGGTGTAGTATTCGTTTGCGTAAGCCGGTGAATTTATACGCGTCAACACCGGTTTCTACATTTGGTCATGGTACAGAGCAGAATTCATTTACAGAGATGGTGTCGTCGGCACTCTGCTTCATCTGTATATATATATTACAACAGGTATAGCTCATTGAATCCAGATGAAGACTAAAGAGTATACTTTGATTTCCATAGAACCTTCACTTGCCAGACCTAACCGCGCAAGTGGCTTGCAATATTTGACACACACACACACACATATATATAAACACATTTTTTGTTAATCTGTCACAGTTGCTTCGTGCAGATCAACAGGCCCAAATCGCCCAGCGGTCAGAAACAAACCGCCGCTGTAATCGACGAGCGCTAATATATTTCTTGAATTGAGCAACGTTATGAAAACTTGGGGACACAAGACGATGGAAAGGGAAATTCTAGAGTAGAGCCGTGCAACGAAATAAGCAAATAGAGAAGTGTTTTGACCCGCAGCGTGGTGGTTGAACACAGTATGGGTGAGACTAAACGGCCAGTCGAATACACCGATACCTCAACGTCGATTGAGGAATCGATGAGTAAACTTTATTGGAACAGTGAACATGGTAGCAGCGGCAGAGGAGTGATAAGGAGGCAACTGATGCCCAGTGAGCGAGTGACTGGGATCAATCAGTGATGCTCTGCATCAAGTAATAGGTGAGGTAGGAACTGAGTGCTCCACCCCAGATATAACAACAGCATTCCGACTTGGGTAGAACGTGCAGCACAAATAGTATCTTTGCATAGCCAGAATCACGCTGCAAGTCTGCTGATGGAGGATGTATCGTGGGGCACAGATGCGGCGAGTCTGTTATGATTCTGCACGTGGTAGCCCATTGCCTTACTACCTTACTAAATCCGTCACAATGATTAACGCTGCGAGTGATATTAAACAACAAAAATTGTCTTGGAGATTCTTCTATGGAACCAGCCCCATGGGCAAAATTACGTCGCTTGAGATGAAGCAAGTCTGCATCTTGCCCGATGTTTTCACCCATGGGAGCGTTGCACTTGATAGTGAGTAATTCACCAATGTGTAAACACTTACTTGAAGTTGATCGTTACATCCAGCTGAGCCTGCGCAACTTTGGTAAAGCGAGGGTCCATGTGCACGCACGACCACGTGCTCTCTTGGGAAGTGACTGAAGTGTCCAGAAAGTGTGCTTGCAAAGGCAATTGCACCGTCCACTATAGTATTTAAGTAGCTCAATTGCACAATTAGACATGCAGTGTCTGTTCGATAGTCCTCGCACAATGTACCCAAAACATTTGAAAGGTAATGATAAAGTTTTTGCCTTGTAATTGCTTGTCCAACTCACTGCTGGTGGGGATGCCTCCAACGAAAGGAAGTTCTAGACGGGTATTTTGAATACGAGCCAAATGTCTTGGAAGACGTGGGAGCACCCACACTTTACGCCACCACACGTGACCTGCCAATGGACTTATTGTGGTGTGTCCGCTTATACCACTGGGTGGACAGAGGCAGGGGGGGATAATTGATATGTACGGTGCGGAAGAAGTTCACCACACATTTATGTTGAACAAATAAATGAGTTTTCAATCTAGATTTAAAAGGGCGTAGCCCCAGTGGTTTCCTAATACTGCTGCAAGGAGGTCCTCATAGCATCACGCTGCATTTATGTAGAGTGTGCTTACTTTGTACAATATTGGTCTGAGAAAACCAGCGCCAATTTTTGTAGTGGTGGAAGTTTGTCCTTTCGAAATGAAAAGGCATACACATACTTTGTAAATCTAAGTTTCATATTACATTAGGGGAGGTATGTTGGAAAGTAAGGCCACCTCAGATGAATGTGTACGGGTTCCTTTCTCTGAATGGCATCACAACACAGATGAAGGCATTAGATATGGTATTTTAAGTATGTTACATTACTGTGCGTAATTATTCAACAGGGATTTAACCTGTCTGCAATGAATTTGAGATGGCGATAAGAAACCTACACCGTTACCCCATATTCCCGTTCAAGGATTTTTGTTTGCCTGCTTTGAAAGTCGACAAGTGGGTTAACAAGATTATTATTTGTCTCGCATTGTGAGCCATGTAAACAATCGTTTGATTAGACTTCACTCGCCGGTGAGCAGTGGAAATGTTTTTTTTCTTTTTCTGCTCGGCGAATTTCCCACACTGGGACCGACTGTTGCTATTTCCTGCTGCCCAAGACTGGGCATTTGCTCACCATAATATTGCGTCTCGCATTAAGAGAAAACATTTCCCCGAGCTTACTGTGTTTTTTAGACCACAGTCGTTGGGATGCATTACGAGAATGAACCTGAGCAAGGAATCCCGTACTTGGCGATGCTGCGCACAACGCGTGTAAAAAGAAAAAGGAGGTGGCGGGCGGGGGGGGGGGGAGAGACAGATAGGTGCCATGGTAAAAAAATAAATCTTCGAAGAGAAAGGAGAAATGATCGAGGCTGAACGAAGCAGCGATACGGACCCAAAGAAGAGAGATTAGTGGCGGAATTATTGTTCTGTCCCAATCGTCGCCAATCAGCGGATGGAAGGGACAGATGAGGACTCTTCAATTGGCGAGCCAAGAGTCTCCGAGTTTGGAGAAGTGTGTTAGGGGCACAAGGTTTATCCCGTACTCGTGTCTTTTCTTGTAATTTTTTTCAATGATTATTAAACAGGTAGGGGCCTCGTTTTATTAACCATAATTTACGAGCAGTGTTTTATATACTTTTGAATGAAGGGTTGACACGACAGCCAGAGTGTGAACGGACACCATGAGGGAATACGTACAAGACAGGTTGAATATCCTTGGAAGTAACCTACATTCTTCACTAACGTTACCTTAAGTCTATTTATGTATTTGTACTGTCTGGATGTTTTGAATTAATTAATTATCTAGACAAAAAATACCTTTGCTTAGTCTTCATTGCTAAAAACTGCTTAATGTTTTGTTCATTTGTTTCGTCAGTTTTATTCGAAACGTGGGACCAAAACATTTAAAAACGGCATCTGTTTTTCATTTACATTTCGTCTGTGACACCACCAGTGCAGCAAAGGGACTTGTCTGTACAGTGAGTTTGTTAAGGGCTATTTCAACGGCGATCGAGCTGAAAAAAAAGGCTGTCACGCAATTCGAGTGGTATGTCTGGACCAGATCTCGTTGGCTCCCGCCAACAACATGTGCACTTTAGTGACTGTACAACCCGCAGGCCTTTGTACAACAAGAGCAGTGGGTAGTCTTTTGGATTATATTTCATTTATTGCAATAACAGTTGGGAGAGTGGTTTAACAAAGTGTAAGCAACTCGAAAAATGGGCAGTCATAACCAGTAATTTGTGCCAGTCATGTGGTAGACCGGTTGGTCTCACTGGGGGCACGGATGCTGTGGGCTGCTTGGGCTTTAAAGGGGCGAACGCTGCAACGGGCGGCTACTTTCGGCGTTTTTCAACATTTCAAGAAAATCTACAGAGGGCCCGGTTCAAATGTTAGTAAATTATATATTTAGGTATTTAAAAAAAGTACAGTAAGAAGAGTGCATTTGAACTTCTGAAAAAATAAACAGAGGTTTTGTTTTATATAAGGTTCCCCACACCACGCTGAAGCTGAACTTTTTCTCCTGGAGTGCGACAATATACAGATCAGACGAACATATGTTTGCAAGAAAAGTTATTGCGCCAAGTCCCACTTGCAGACAAAGCGTTTCAGTTTGGCCCTGTCGGCACTGTGGGTACAGCCTTAATGGCAAGCCCCTGTACAGCATGGCCATTGTGCGCTGGGCTGTTTTCCTTGGCAATTGTCGTCGGACTGGAGGAGGAGGCCCGGAATTACGGGTCTCGTGGTCCCCTCTGCATTTGCTGAAAAGGTCTGGCTCGCTGAGACAGTCGGAGACCAGGCATGTGCAAAAATCAGACAATGACTCGCAGACGGTGCAGCGTGGACCAAGCGAGAAACTGACCTGCCAAGAACACCCCCCCCCCCCCCGCACAGTGCTGGTGTCTCCTGTGGAGTCACTCCTGCCAAAGTCCCAGCCATATAAATTATATAAACAAAAGAGAGCTGAAAAAACTATAAACTGCCTTTGCTTGTCTGCAGATTTTTTTTGTATTTTATGAAAAAAAATGTTAGACGTTAAAGTTCTGCAGATCCCAGCGCACCGCTTGGTCTCCGTTGGAATGTGCACCCTGGAATCCAGCTGGGACTTGCTGGTGTCTGCAGAAATCGGACAAAGCCGAGAGCAGGAGCGTTAATCCCAGAGGTGAATGTGGCTGGCTCAAGTGGTGCCTTTCGGTGAAGGTCCCCCCTCTCCCCAACACCCTGCAACCCACCCCCCCACCACTCCGCCACCCTTCCCTGCGCCACCCACTCGCCCGCCCACACTCCCGTCCACCCTGCCACCTCCCTCTGCACCCTTTGGCCTGGCTGAAATGAAACCCCTATACTCCTTGCTCAAAGCCCCCTCTACTCCCTAGTGAGGACCTTTTGCAGGCCCTGTGCAGTCTGGCTTGCAGCCCCTAGCCATCAGCACCCTGTAATCAGTCACGCAGTCCTCTGGTCATATGTTGTCCATCAGATGTGTTTACTTTGCCTGTGACAGCCGACACATCTGGATCACATATTCGGGTCAGCAGTGTGCCACAAGACACATTCCAGGGGATCATTTCAGCCGTTGTCATGGAGAAATTCTCCCCTCCAGTGATTTTCAGGCTGCATGACAGAAATACCGACCGCTTGCCATGGGACAAAAGTCACAGGGTCTTGGCTCCCCGTTTAGCCCCTTTCCGTCCCTCCTTGCAAGGGCGGGGGGTGCGGGGGTAGAAAGGAGGGGAAAATCCATTGCTTTTTCTTCCTCTGTGGCACCAAGTGACTTTTTTTTCTCGAACAAAAAAAAGTCGACTCTGTGTAGTCAATGCTTGAAAATATACTTTATTTTCTATTTATCCACCTGAAGTTTATAGTAACTTCGCTTGTGTTTATTTTAGAATGCCCAAAGAGTAAATAACAGTGCATTTTGATTTAGGATGTAAATTTCTCTTAAAAGAAAATATTTTGGTTGGCATTCCATCCCGGTAAACAGCTGAGATGGTGATTGCTGCAGTTTTATGTAGGTACTATACTATGTTCCTTTTTTTTTTGCTCTATCCTCTTCCTTCATACAGTATGCCTTCGCAGCAGGGTTCTGATTTCCAGCCAGCGCACCTGCAAAATGAAAGTAAGTTGCTAAATATAATAAATGGCATTGCCAGCACGTGACTGCCATTAATAGCTGCGGAGGGCCTAAAGTAGTGCTATACTTTCTTGAGCTATGAATTCACTTTTTTTTCCAAACATATTGCAACTTTTAATATAATAATGTGCAGGATTAAAAATGTACATGTTGTACACTGCATAAAAGTGACATGTTTTGGAATTGCGAGCTACCCAGCAGACCATGCTAACAGCAATGCTATGGTTAAGCTTTACAGCTGGCACGGATTGTGGAAAAATGTATTTTCATACACATAATTCTGGAGTAAATTTTACACGAGTATGCTAGCTATGTAATAGCTTACTAGTTATCGCAGTGGCTTTTTTTTTATTCAAGTTGTTCACTTTTAATAAAGATAATTTATAGTTTTCTGTTTTCAGCGCGATAAAATCCATCCTGGCTTAGGTGTCCGCGCACTAACACTTTAGGCAGCACGTCAGCCCCCCTTTTTTTTTACTAATGCAGTTTGTAATGCTTTATGTAATATGCAGAAATTAGCCTGCGCTGAGTGATTAAATAAGCATTGCTGTTGCACTGACATTGGTGACTTGGCTTCTCAAGGGAGTAGACATTTTAAGTTGCCTCATGGTTATGTATGCTCTAATGGCCCCAGAGAAGAGGTACATGGAAAATAATTTGCCTTTTTCGTTCGAATATTAATACCCGCGTTTGTCATTGACTCCATATGCGAATATAAATAGAACTTTTTTGTCAAAAATCAATGTGTATCAAGTTAAACTGATCGTATGGGATAAAAGTTGATCATTACAGGATCGTAGAGTTTTCCTTTTTGTGAGTTATAGCAATAACATGAATAATACATGCCATTTGTAGTCCTTTGTGATTCCACTGCTGTGTAAAGACCCAAGGGCCTCTGTGTCATGGGGGGCTGTTTGACCACACTGCACCACACTGGTCAGTGAGGGAGGGTTGGTGTAAGTGGGCCGCTTGAGCAGAGGGCAGGGCAGTGGGAGGTAGGGAGGGCTGCGGAGGCAAGGAGTCATTCAGACTCGCTAATGATGCTAACCTTGGCTGGGAATCGAACTCGGTCCGCCGGGTTCATAGTGCAATGTGCAACGACTATGACACCACTCCCATCCGGGAGAGTTTGTGTTACATGGATTAATATAACTGGTCTACGAACGTTTTTTTTATGTATCGTGTTCATGATTTACTTTATTTATTCCACTTGTTTAGCCGAACTTGAGTGTCGCGACTCTCGTTCAGGAAGGTCCTGTAAAGTTTCGAGAGCAAGAAGGGCTCTGTATATTCCAATTGAGTAATTTGTGGATATATATTTTTTTAATTTGGCAAGATTGGACCATGACACTGGCACACGACGGCCCATTCTTGCGAGTGTCGTCGCAGGATATTTAATTCCTACTGTGAAGCAGACTGGCGTGCATTTTTACAGTGAATACACCCCGGCAGTATTAATCAGGGTGGCCACTGGATTGGAACCGTGAACCTCTGCAAAAAAGCAACGATCACGCTACCGCTCGGGCGCGTCACTGCCCCATGGAATGCTGTATTCTCTTTAAAGACTGGTAGTAATAAACCATAACATAGGCAATTGTCCAACAATTCTTGGATTGGCTATGTTTTATATATCATGTGTAAAATAGATTGTTTTAAAACCAAGAGTTTGAATTTTAATTATGTAATTTTCTGATGGCAGACCATTAAAAGCCATCATAGCCCTAATGGCTGTTCAATGTAACTGTATGTGCGGGAATTGTGTAGCCACAATCAAATAGCCGCTTAATAATAAACTTGCATATGGTTGCCCATATGTTAACAGTATGTCACGACATGGCCCATCTGGTCCAGAGATGGATATGGCATATGGGCTGTGGTGAGATAGGATGTACAGTATTGTGTGATCCCAGAAAGATCTGAAGGAAACTTGTCAGATGGCTGTGTCAGCAAGCCAAGTCCCGCCGCTGTAGAACATCTTTGACAGCAGTCGCTGTGGATAGAAAGGTGGCTTAAAAAAAAAAAACAAGTGAAAGTATCTGATTTAAACTAAAGTGATGATCTGACAATTTTTACCCTTGCTCTATAACTAAGGCTATTACTGCGAGTGTCTGGCTGTCAGTCACCGTGTGCTGAGGTTAATACAGCAGTCGCTGCCCATCCACCGTCTTTCCTCTGGGGATTCCCGTGCTCGGATGGATGACATTTGGAGAGAGCGGACCGAGGTGTGCTATAGGGGGCATTGCTAGCATTTATATGCCTCTCAAATTTCATCACGGACCGTGGGGGATATCGCAGACGACACATCCAAATGAAGCGTGAATAGATGGCAATATGATTGACAGAAATAGTTAGGGACCCTGCAGGCTTTTTTCTGAACATCCCGGTCACCCGGTACCCAAAGTTTAATATCTGTTCTTGTGAACTCCATGTCTCCTCTCGCCATTGTAGGCAGGTTGGGTGCCACTTTGCGATGTTTCTGTGTCCTGATCTCAATTTTCGTGCCCTTTTTTCTTCTCTGCGCATGCCAGCAATCACAATAAAATCAGTGCTAAAAACGATTTTTCCTGAAATGATGCAACTAAAACATTAAAAGGGTAATTTAAAAATGAAAATCAGTGTAAATTTGCGATCTGCACATAAATGCCATTTATTGTCAATTCACCAACGTATCAAGGCCTCCCCATGCCATTGTGATTTTTTTTTACCATACTTCACCACGTTGGTCAGTGTGGGTTGGTAAGTAGGTGTGAAGGCAGCGGTAGGGTAGCGGTTAGCGCGCTGCGCTACGAACTCAACAACCAGAGTTCGATTCCCGCTCACCGTCAACACCAGTGACGATTATTTGAACCGGTCCTGGGCCTACCCTAGGTCAACTCATTCTCAAATGAGTACCTAGTGCGGTGTGTAAACATCGCCTCTAGAGAGACAAAGGCGGTCGGGCGTGGTGCTGGCCACCCACCCCCACGTTTGCCGTTCTGGCCTTCATAGGTGCTCGTGAACATGACTTGCCCCAACAGTCTGTTAAGGTTATACGGGAGATCTTTGTCTTTGCGAGGGCAACGCCGGTTCTGTTATTGCCGATGTTAGCCCTAGCCCCTGGAATCGAACTTGGGTCACCGGGATCATTGTGCAGTGGCGTGACCACCGCTCGACCCAAGAACTTAATAAAAAAATTTTACAGAAACCCACCGTAGTTATTCTGCCGCCAAAACGTAACAAAATCTGACAATTTGCGAATCGTATGTTAATGTTACCCAGCTAATAACGTGTTCAATTGCGGCTGCATATATCTACTCCGTAGCTGTCTATCATTACGATTTCATTCTGTAACTTTGAAACATTGGATTATACAACTGTTCACACAATAAGACAAGGTTATCCATGTTTATCTTCCTGCTGATATTCTAATTATTTGCTTTGTGCCGTATATCTATCTTCTATATTACAATAGAACTACCCATCTTTTTTTTCAAATGGTTTAGGCTGTGGAATGCTTTTCACCACAGAATCAATATTGTCTGAACCTCCAAGGTGCTGTCCCTGTTCGCCGTGGTATTTTGGCTCCAAATGCAATGTGCTCCGCTCCTTGCTGCATTTCATCCCAAAGTTGTCCCGCTTATATGAAATCTGTCACTCAACTGCGTGGCGTTATTAGGTGAACCCTGGTGTCCGTGGGGCTGGACACCTGTAAAGGACATTCGACGGGTGGCTTTTCTCTCCTCGTTTTCTCAGGCGTCCCTACTGCCCGAGCCATTCCCTCATCCCTCCCCCCCCCCACCATCAACCACCCCCTCCCCCCCCCCCCACCATCAACCACCCCCTCCCCTCCCCCCCTCAGCAATCTTCCTCCTACACGGTCCTCTGACCTTCTGACCAACGGGAGCTTTATTTACTATAAGTGACATCGGCTATATTGGAGTTTTTGGAGTTCCTGTGGTGCATGCCTAAATAATATTTGTAGAGCAGTTCTAAGATGAAAGGATACATGAATGGGGAGCAAAGGTTGCCTGGTAACCAGTGGTCACCGTTGATCAGCCAGGCCTTGTGATCACCCATGCAAAGAGGACATCCTTCGGAGGCTGCCTACACAATAGTGAGATTTCTGACCTTCACATTAGCACAATAATTGATAGCTGCACCGTTACTGTTTTGTGCTCCAGGAATTAAAGTACTCGATAATAAATACAATTTTAAAAAATCCTCACGATAAACTGCCAACGTCTGCGCGCATATGTTTCTGTGGCTGCCGGTGTTGCTCTCCGATGTGTTTTCGGGTTTTACCGTTTATTGTTCCGCACAATGTCCAACGTGTCACCCCTTTGCACTGGGAGCTTCTGCAGCGCGTGAACTCGGTTTCGCTCCGTGTGCCTCCTTGCGAAACGTCAGACAAGATGCCGCCCAACACGCGGTACACCCTGAAAACGCATCGCACGTCGGCATCCTAACTCGTGTGTCGATCAAAACTAAACTCTTGCAATCTGCTGCTGCGACGTAGTCGATATCCAGTTTGGACATTTTTATTTAGGCAGATTTGTCGTCTCGTGAGATGTTGTGGATCCAAATAAGCAAAATGTGTATCCTTCTCCCTTTAACGTTTCTAATACAGATGTACTCTCCCAGTGAAGACAAACTGACAAGTATTCACTTTATGCTGAACTACTCTCAGTTTTTTTTTCCCATTTCTATACATATGATGGAATGGATGCTGTCGCTGTGGTGTAATGCTTAGCGCACTGAACTTGCCATCCCAGAGGTCACCAGTTCGATCTCCCAGCCCGGCATTCGATACGATGGTAAAAGTTTAGAAATTCCCCCCGGCCTCTGTCCACCCAGCAGATTCAAGTTTGTGTACTCCCACCTCTCCAGAAACATCTAACGAGCGTAGAGAAGTTTAACACGTAGGCGTTCGCGACCAATACTTTTCCATAATAGATGTTTTTGGGGTTAGATAGTGTAGACATATAAATGTGTCGTTTAAACCCGCCACCACCTCAATTTACGTCCGGAGCAGGAGGATTTCTCCACAACTCTGGCTGCCCGCCTGATGATGCTGGTGGTAATTACTGGCGAAACGTCATACTCGAATTTTAAATGGGTTTACTCTCCAACACACCGGTGTGTTGAACTAGGAACGAATTGGCTTGTTTTTTCTTTACGTGACAAACCTTACAAATTGACTGTGTCGATCTAACCCAAAACCTCTGTTATAGCGTAGAGAAGTAGGCCAAACTACCCTCGAGAGGGTATCTCTAGCGCTCCCTCTCTTGGAGGCCATTCCGTTGACAGATGCGTAAGCAGGCGGTTGCAGGTTCTGCACCTTTATCTTTGATGCAAATGCACTATACGGCTCTGTGAGGCAGGCGGAGGAGCACGCGAGCTAGAAAAGGAGTGGACACGTTAGACAATGTTGACTGTTGAGAAAAACGAGTTGGCTCGGATAGGGGGCACGTTGCTTGAAAGGGATGACGACCAGTGGTGGAGTCTAACGCCGCAGCGAACGTCAGCCACAGAGAGGGAGCGATGAACTCCGCTCGTGTGCAGGGCATTCGACGGAGAACATAAATTTCCAACGTGACATCATAAGCGATCGCGATGACTTGTACTCCTTCATCCAGCAGTGTACGATGAATCACCCCAAGCCATTCTACGTTTTAAATTGGCCATACTTCGACACGCTGGGCAGTGCAGATTGACGGATGGTGGTCACGGCGGCAGTGGCGGCGGTGGTGGTGGTGCTCATGACCGGTTCAGATCTCACTTGCCACTCACGTTACCTGCGGTGGAGAATTGAGCTCAGGTCACTGGGTTCATGGAGCAGTGCACTGCGCCACCACTCTACTCCGGCCCTTTTTATATAAAGCCAAAGCCATGCAATTTACCCTATTGCAAGGCATTTTCTTTTATCCCACTCGTCCATGGTGGCCAGGTGCCTTGGAAGAGGTGGCAAGTCACCCACACTCTAGCCCACCACACGCCACGCGCAAATCAATTAACTGTGGCGCGCCCATTCCTACTGCCGGGCGGACAGCGCCAGGAGATCGAACCGGTGACCCCCCGAACGCGGGCGTGCCTTTGAGCGCCACACCATGGCGACATCATCCTGCCCCTTTAGTGAATTGCAAAAATAATTGACACTGGGTATTGTCAGAGTTGTGGCTTGGATGATGGACATTGTTGGAGGTTAATGTGGACTCGTGACACAAATCCCTGAGACCCCATTGGGCACTCTCTTTGCTCCGAGATGCTTGGGGGGGGGGGGGGCAATAGGGAGAATGTTAATTACTCCAGCGCAGTATTACATTTGACACGCTACATTTGATGTCGTGCCTACTTCATACTTGTGTTATTTTAGATGTTTTTAATGTGATTAATACATTCGTACAGTGTACGTCGAACTCCGTTTTGAAGTTTGGTTACTTTTTATCAATCGTACAACGCACAGCTTTTATAAATATGTACAGCTGAATGATGCATCCCTGCAATTGCCGGCTCACGCAGCTGTTGGAACAAAGGCCTCCACGGGGGGGGGGGGGGGGAGATGCTTCAGAGCACCTCGAGATATCGTTTGGTCTACCTTTGCAAGCTGGCCAGACCTCTTGTATGTATGTTGGATTTCTTTCGCACCGTACGTAGCCAACCGTGCTAATTGGATGTGCGGGGGAAGGACAACAAACTAAACACAAAAATCAGTTCGAAAGAATTTCGTTTTCAATCAGGATGATTTAAAAGTGCATAGCCCCAGTGGCTTCCTAACATCGGAAGGAAGAGCTTTCCAGACGGACGCAGAAGCGCATCTGAACGTGCGCGCGATGCAGTGACCGCATCTGTGACCGTCTTGCAAGAGGTGGGAGTATCCCCACTTTAACCCACCACCAGACGCGACCTGCCGAGTGATTAACCTTGACGGGGTGGACAGAGGTCAGGGAATTGGCAGGGGGGTGCGGGTTAATAAACCTGCCCCATTGTTTAAGCTGCCGTGCCGGGAGATCGAATAGACCCCTGTGGATCGCAAGTCCAGTGGTGTTGCTAACCGTCTCACCACGGCAACATCCCACACACGATATTACAGGAGGTAAAAACAAAACAAACAAAAACACACTTGAAAGTGCAAAGTCAAATACCTTGACGCATTAACTCTCCGACAAAATTTCCCATGAAAATTAACATCCTCATTTAAGTGCTCGGGGCCCCTTCTTACCGTGGTTGAATCCTTCCACATATTTATTATTTTTAAACAAAGAATCAGCTACCGCCCCCACCCCACCTCTCGACACCCCCCTCCCCGGCTGAAGGCTTAGCCCCCAAAACCCCCTTCCCTTGCAATATTATTAGTGAAGCCATTGACTCCAGATTTGAAGCTTTCGTCACTGCAAGGATTCATACTCTCAGTTGTTTCGATAAAGTCACGTACGTGACTTTACGTACGTGACTTTACCAAAAAAATAAGAGTATGAAGCCATTGACTGTGTTGTCTCCCTCCTGAGCTATTCCTGCCCCCCACCGACTTTAAACGAGGTCACACTTACAGGGTCGCGAAGCAGGCTGCCTGCTTCAACTCATCACAGAGTCCTCCACATCTGAATGTCTTGCACTAGTGTCTTGCACTAGCGGCACGGTAGCAATCTGGGAGAACGCGGGAGGGTGGGGGTGGACTATACCCTCCCGTATTACATTGTTCTGTAATTTCCAAAATGAATGTTTTACATGCGGTATTGAATTCTGGTTTCACATCCGAAGTTAACACGGCACTAAACGTGCGTTAGCGCACATCATACATCTGTGCGGATGTGTGTTACGAATTTAATGTGACATTCTAGAATTACGCAGGTGGACTGCAGTGAAATAATTGTACCGTGTCATTCTAGCCTCTGTCAAACCCGGTGTTATTACTGTGCAGTCATGTCCCAGATGTTACCGTACTTATTCGTCTCTCCTCTAGTTAGGCAAACAAATGTATTTCCTCGGTGCGTTATAGCATGTCGCATACAGTACATCACCAATACATATTAATGTATTTCCATTTGAAGACGATGGGTCAATAGAGCTGTGTGTATTATCATTAATTCAAGCCTCTTGGGATCTTTACTTGCTGTCTGCTTTATGTTTTGTCCTGGTTTATGTTGCAGTATGTTAAATTAACGCTGCGGAATGTGCTGTGAAGGTTGGGTTTTTAGTATGATGGGCCTTATAATGCGAAGTATTTTAACGCACCTGTACAATAAATATATAAAAATGCAGCGATAAGGTTGAGCAATTATAATGACTTATCACGCCTGGAAGAGACATCGTCCACTTGAGAAAACCTTTCAGTATTTTTTTTTTACAAAGAACCCAGCAATGCTATTCTGCTAATGGCTCACTTTTTATGCAAGATATACCAGTTTTTTTTTTGTTAAGTGCCTGCTGAGCAATTTCAATAGTACTCATTCGTATATCTCAAGAGAATCGCATAAGCAGACCTTGTGGTCTCTTTATGGTCTATGTGGTGTAATCAGATGGAGTGAAAGTAGTCAGCGGTGAGGGAGATGGGATACTCCCCCCCCCCCCCTTGTTGCTTTCGTGCGAGAAGCGGAGCGTCGTCTGGTGGATGCGATGGCTGCGTTGCGTCGAGCCGCATCCAGCAGTCCTGCCCGTGGGTCGTGCAGCGGGGGGAAAGGTGAAGGGGCACCATTGGGGTGGCATGACCTGCCACTCTGGCTGGTCAGAGGGCGGGAAATCCAGGCCGGCTCTGGAAAGTGTCCATCTGATCCCATGGTGGCCTCGTGACAGCCTTGAGCCTTTGTGTGGTGTGTGGTGTGTGTGTGTGTGTGGGTCGCTGACTCGTTGAAACCGTGGCTTGCCCCCCCTCCCCCCTCCCCCCGAGTACAAGGCCTTTGACACTGCGCACTCTGCCGAGGGAGCAGAGGGCACCCTTGTACCTGAAGTTGTTCCATCATGTCCATCTGCAATCTGTCACCCGACTGATCCCCACATTGATCTGAGGGCTGCCACATTAGTGCTAGTTTAATGCTGTTTTCTTCTTCACGCTCACAATTTTGGGAATGTATTACATGTGTTCAACTTGACGGTCATTGATTGCTTCGTTTAAAAGTTTATTTTCAAATGCAGTATCGTATTTAGTTACATATGTCGCGTATTATCTATATTTAACTAGTATCATTATTTACAGCCTGTTGTCAGTCCACTGCTGGATGAAGGCTTCTTTTTTGCACTGTCTTAGCCAAGGAGGTTGAATTGATCATACCGTCACCCCACATTGATCAGTGCGGGTTGGTGTCGTTCAGGGAGACCTCACAACCGGTTGTAGTATCACTAAGCCACTTATGTTAGCCGTGGCCCTGAGTCAATCTAATATCACTTGGATTCATAACAGAATGTGCGAACAACTACGCCATTGCTGCCCCATATTATACATACAGACACAGACACGTATACAAGAATTTGAATAATAATTGTCGGAGTAAATATTCACATTACATTAAGCTGTCCATTGGCAAGGGAAATTACAAAAATTGCAATGTGGATGTCCGTTTAGTTTTATTTTAGCAATATCGTACCATTTTGTACTTTAGAAACAAAACTGTTTAATATCATATCGTGGTGTCCTGCGGTTTCAGAAATGTGGTGTCTCGGTCGTCCTCGGTGCTCGAGTTGCCACCGGGTTCGTGTCTGCAAGATGAATTGGGTGTCCTTGAATTAAAATATTTGCTTCTAAGATAAAGTCATTTTTTTTAGGCTGTCATATTAATTCGCATTTTTTACACAATGTGTAGATGTTTGAGTGGTGTATCAAGACAAATCCACGGCTCCTGTTGTAATGAGTAGCAATGCTGATTATGTAGCTGATTATCTTTCATTGATTAGCCTATCACTTTCTTGTCCCATAATTGATCCCTGCCTGAGCTCAAGTTAATTATATTGGCTTTGACGTTGCTGCTTTCTTCCAGGACTTGCTTGGCTTGTAAAAAAATCATTTAAGTTAACTATATATATTTTAAAAGCACAAAAAACAATTTATTTTCTGCCAACTGAAATGAAACCATCTCTGTTGTCCTGGCTCTTCCAGCTCATGGTTACAGGCAGTGGCGGGATGGAATTTGTGGAAACTGGCGGACTGGGATTTGGCCGGGTAGAGACGAGAGTCAAATGACAGACATTCTCGTGGGCATTGTCTCACTCTGCATCCTGAACTCGGTGAGAGCGTGGGTCAGGCAGCCGGCCAGCCAAGAGGGGCTCAGAGCTGGGGCTAACTGTTCTGTGCACTGCGCAGGAGGGAACCGTGGAGAGTGGGAGGCGACGAGACATGGAAAATGTCTTGTGCGCGGTATCGATTCAAGCAGGCTCTTGCGTGTCGTTTCCAGACAATGATTCAGCCAGCTTGCACTCGAGCCTGTGGCCAAGAGATCACCCTGGGAGTTCAGAACATGGCTGTGTTTGTCTTTTTCTCATTTTAGTGAATATATGAAAACCAGAGCGCGCCAAAAAAAAGAAGAGATGCGCAAAAGAGGTCTTTTCGAATTATCTATCGAATGCGGCAACTGAAAGTTGATTTTTGTCGCACAGAAACTGCTTTTACAGTACCAGGCACTGGACAAATAATATACATTAAACTAATGTGCAGTATTTGATAGCCGTGATCAATACAGTCAGCAGAAAAAAATATTATTATTTTCCTGCCCAACCCCTCCCCGCATCGCACTCTCCCCTATAGAGTTGTGTGTGCATTAGGCAGACAATGCGACACACAAGCGTCTCATTGAGCTTCGCTGTTAGGACAGGTAGTGGCACTCGATTGTCCATTGGGAATCACATGCCTACTGAGCATGCCCAGGACTGCCCTGTTTTGCATAAGTGAACGTCTTGTCGGGCTGGGCGTGTGATGAGGATCACCTTTCAGTCCAGCCTTGAGGGAGTCGTTCACAGGAGCTACAGGCTAGGCAGCAAGCGAACACTAGAGAAAGGGAGAGAAAGGGAGAGGTGGGGGGGGGATAAAGACAGGGAGAGAGAGAAGGAAAGAGAAGGGGGACTTTTTTTCCCTGCTGGGATATTGCAGTGAATTTCCAAAGGGAAACTCCGCGAGGGCGTAAACGAAAAGGCGGTGTCAGCCACCACCAATGAGCACAGTTGTCTTCTTGGGAAGAGAAGGGGGCTTTTCCACAGACAGCGGAGGGGAGCAGCCTCCTCTCCCCGGAATGTCACAACAGGTAAGTAACTGTGTGTGCGATCACTGAACTATTGTGTACGCGTGTTCAGTCCGATGCTGAATATTTGCGTTGCTTTAGAAGAATCTCGATCGTGTGTGGCATGCCAAGTCGATATGGATGCGACAGAATATTAGTTGTGAAATGTTCTGAGTTGAAATGCCTTGGACCATTTTTTTCACGGCATACGTAGCGTGGTTATCTGTTTGTCACCGAAAGAGTGTGTATGGTGTCTGCTATTTGTAGTTCAGTTATTAAACGTAGTTCCCTTTTTAATTCTATCTTTCAATTTTATATCATATATATTGCCTATACAATGGCAATGTTAGTGGAATGTCACTTTTATTAAAGGAGAAGGTGTGAGAATGGACCTGCTTCATCAAGTTCTCGTCGGGTTTGTTTGAACGGGGATCTTGGACACAACTTTATTTTTCATCTATCAAACTCCAAGCAAATCATTAATGGGTAATCCTTTGGCTGCTCGTGTCACTTTGTCCGCCCGTATTTCTAGAGATCTCGAGCTATTATAAGTTTTCCTATGGCCTGTGCACGCGTGCATCTAAACTTCCTTTGGACCCGTGTCAAAAATGAGGCGAGTGGAAGCCAAGTTTGGTCTCCCTATGCGTTTTGAGAGAGTGCGGGGGGGGGGGGTGTTTGGGTGGGTGGGGGTGAATTCTGTCCTCAGCCGTACCAGCCCCACTCCCTGATTATCCTTCAGCGAGATTAGCACGAGGCGGACGGTGAAGTGTTATTGCTGTTGGGCTCTGGTTTCTGTTACAGTGGTTAGTGTGTGCCGGGTGCCCCCTTGGCAGAGGGCTCCACGCTGGGGCCTGCTCTGGGCTGTTCGTAATCTGAGCAAAATTTACCATCGGGCGCTCGCAGCAAATCGCTTTTTACTGGCGGCTTCCAAAATAGGAGGGGGTTGGGGGTAGTTGTTGCTCCATTGTAGCTTTCTTAAGGCGGTGTAAATTATGTGCGGGTTAAATTTGTCTTCATAAGTCAGTTAGGTTGTTGGGGTTTTTTTTTTTCTCTCTCTTCTGCTTCAACCCACGAACGGGAAGTTTTCAAGTGTTGTCTGTAAACGTTTTGGGTTTTTTTTCTTCCGATGGTGGAATTGGAAGAGATTAATATCTACATTGTAATATTTCGCCATTTGTTTAGCCTGATTGTGCTCTCGGCGTCGCGGCATGAGTTGAAGAACCCATTCAAATATCTCGCAGAGCAGTGCAACCCCTTCATGTACGAGAACAGCCCGCAGAAGCGGATACCACAGAGCTAACTCTGAAACCCCTTCGAGTGATCTGTGGTGGCATTTAATGGCAATGTGAAAGCTTGCAGCACAGATTTTATTCCCATATGTCCAGAAATGGGCTAAAGATGAGTCTTATTTCATTTTTAGTAGTGAGTATGTTTCGCAAAAGCCCTTTATTTCTAACTTTTTGCAGCGTTCTAGAACTGTGAAACATTATCGCTGAATAGCCTCAATTGTAAAGAAAATCACGAAGCTTATTTTTGTTCAATGTGACCGTTAAAAATTATATACTCCAAATAATATTCAGTTTCCTAATATAAATGAAAGGTTACAACAAGTATTTTAAAAGACTCGATCATATGTTTGGTTAAATACCAAGCCAAGGTGGTCATGTTATAAAAAAGGAGATTTTTAACATCACTTTGTATTTTGATTGTATAAAAAAAAACTCATTTATGAAATGTTATTGTTTTGCTTGTTAATATGTGACAAAAAGGGTTTTGTCGACCGCAGTGCGCGCTGTTGAAGGTAATTTTGTCAATTGAAAGCAATAACTGGGGCTAATTGCAATTAACTCTCTTTGTCAAAAAGTACACTGTTTATAAAAATGCGTCTATCGCCACGCTTGCTCGTCCTTGCTGCCTTATCAGCAAAAATTGTACAGTGCGCTGTCCGCACAAGCGTATAACGCGTGCCTATTTAGAAAAAAAATCATTGCCCGTGTTTGTGCTAATAATTGGCAGGTGTGATTACATGAAATGCGATCAAATATTTGTCTCTGAATGCATTGTTAGGATAAATACGTGACATCGAAAGCGGTGCCACACATTGTGACATTGTAGTTGTATTGGGTCACTTTGTTTCAAAATTAATTTCCGTGACCATTCGTCTCGTTTCAATGCAGTATTTACGAGCTTGCATGTGGCCACTATCACCGTGCTATGCAGATAAACACAGGGTAGTGTTTATAAGCTGCGCTTGAAAATACGCTGTTTCATTACCCCTTTTCTACACGCTTAAATGATTTTGATAAACGTCTTCTAAATTCAATGCTCTTTTTATTTTAGTACATTTTTTAACACGGAACACAGATAAATCACAGCCACGATGTAATGGTGAATTTTGATCCCTCTATGTGAGCTGAGGGCAGGGCACATTGCTAAATAGGATGACGGCTCCAGTGGACAAGACTGGTGATGGAATGGCAGACGAAAGAGGGAAACTCACATGGGAGGATGGGCCACCATGCAGATGGAACAATGGGATTGGCTAATGTGTCAGAGCGAGGTGGATTATGGCATCACATGACCGTAAAGGAATGGTGATGACATGCAGAGTCTTTCATTCAGCAGTGGCTGTCGATGAAGGTGATGAGTCTCTTTGGTTACTGTCATGTGCCATTCTGACATTATAGTTCACATACTTGCTTCTCCTGTATTTCTGGGAGTATACCAAGTGAAGATAAAAAATGGGCTTTTTTCTTCCAATGTAAACTTTTGGACAAGCACATTCCAGTTGTGAAACTGTAGATCCAATGCGTGTCCTACTTGCAAGGCTGCCAGATTGGATGATTTTGTGCACGCGTGAGCGTTTTTTGTTCACGATGTTGTGAAACATGATTCAGAAAACACAACGTTTACAAAAGTCGTTGGTCTTTCTTGGGCTCATTTCTGGGAATTGGGGTGCGTGTGTGGGTTCTTCTGTGCAAAGGTTTTTGGTGCGATTCACCAAAAAGGAAAATCAGCAGCTCTCCCGACTGGCCCAATGCCACACAGGTTCCGCACAGGGCATGTTGTTTATACATTGCTATGTAGGTATACCGCACATTGGCATGCCTTGTTTTGTTTTTCATACATTCTTTTACGTTTTTACTGCTGCTCGTAATTGATACAATTCATTTTCTACATTTTTGTTTTCCCGAGGTCAAACTACGCGTGCCTCTTTGCTGACGCAGGTGTGGTGGCGTTGTTACCTTTGACGGTGACACTGAGCCAGTGACGGAAATTCCACATTTGTATGACAGATGACGGCATCTCCATAGTAAAATTAGGCCGGAACTTAGCACAACGTGATCCATATTCGTTCTTGGATTGGGCAGTGTGGTGGTTTTATGTCAACATTCTTGTCATCTACCCTCCCACCATCCAGCGAGATCGTCACATTTGCCAAGATATATCTTACACTCACCAATGTATTGATTCAACTCTGACACTTTCTTGACTAAACGTAACACCAACATGCGACGTTTCACCCAAAGTGATGTGAGCTTGTTCAGGCAGTGCACTATAAAATAGAATCTTGACATCAACTACCTCGTTGCATGACGCAAAAAACAATATGGATCATACACAGTCGAACCCCTCTTAACGACGGCAATTGGTTCCACGAAGCCAGTCATTAAACGATTTGGTCTTTAAGCGAGTATAGGAAATGCATGTTAAAGGCTTAATTCGTTCCAATGGCATCGTAAGTTACCCTCTTTCACCCAAAAACGTACGTTATAATATTTAAACAATGGGTGTTAATACACAAAGATACTAACAACATTATAAACACATCATATTAAAATAAGCATGGCTAATCAATGCATTAATTAATATTTACTGTACCGTAGTTAACAGGGAAATGGTCGGTAAGCGAACACATTGGGCTTAATGCAGGCTCTACACTACTATACACTACACTATACACTACACTACTATACACTACACTACTATACACTATACACTACACTACTATACACTACACCACTATACACTACACTACTATACACTACACTACTATACACTACACTACTATACACTACTATACACTACACTACTATACATTACACTACTATACATTACACTACTATACACTATACACTACACTATACATTACACTACTATACACTATACTATTATACACTACACTATACACTACGCTACAGTACACTACACTACTATACACTACACTAAACACTTCACATTGGGCTTTATGCAGGTCCGTCGTTAAGCGATTAGTCGTTAACAGGGGTGGTCATTTCGAGGGGGTTCTGCTGCACTGACTACGGAAACTTGCGTTTTAAGTGAGCACAATATGGTGCTCCTTTATCTGACCCATGATGCAGATGATAGGCTGCGTTGGATCTTGACTGGGAATTTGTTAACTCCTTTTTTGATCGTGGGTCAAGGACTCAAGTCGCATTACCACCCATCCAGATGAATGCATCTTTACTGTCATATATATTATTTAGGCATACCAAAGCTCTGTTAAATGTAAGCACACACTCATGTTTTTACATTTACATGGCTTCTCCTTCAGAGATTTTTCACAATAAATGATGTTCGTTCGTGATCGCAAGTTTTTACTGATGGAGGCCTGTCGCGTGAGATTTCACCGTTTAGTTTTTCATAATAAAGGTTTTCGGGTTAGATCGTGTAAATATAAAAATGTGTCGTTAAATCCGCCACCACCCGACACGGCCAATTAGTAAGGTTTGTCACGTAAACAAAACGTGTCAATTCGTTGCTAGTTCAGCATACCGGTGTGCTGTATTAGTAAACCCACAACATGTACAATCGTACTCGAATTGTAAATGTTGTGGGTCTACTCTACAACACCGGTGTATTGAACTAGTAACGAATTGGCATGTTCTGTTTACGTGACAAACCTTACTAATTGGCCGTGTCGGGCGGTGGCGGGTTTAACGACACGTTTATATATTTACACGATCTAACCCAAAGACCGCTTATGGGTGACATTGGTCACGAAAGCCCGCGTGTTAAACTGGTTTAGTTTTTAATCTGTCAGTGACAGAACATGTCCTGTTTCTAGTCTTTACTTACACCACCAATATCTTTTCTTAATCATTGTTTTGTATATGTGTCTATCATCGCACTGTAATGTAAATAAATAAACGGTATTAGCGTTAGAAGTGTGATCTAACGTATACTACTGACATCAACCCTAATTCCATGACAAATGTGGTATGCGACAACTGAGAATTATAGTCGATTAAATACATGATCTTTTTCTCTCTCTCTCTCTCTCAAACAATACAAACAGGAGGAGCCACAGCGGTATGAACGTAGATATCTTGCGGTGGTGTAAAATCTGTTTCAGAATTGTGTGAAATGCAGCGTCTACGTCGTCACCTATCAGTTTTTTTTTTGTTATTTGAATGATTATCAGTCCAATGTGCCAAAAAAATAATGACCACCTTAATGTGTCCGACTACTTTGGAGCCCAGCTTTGGCTCGGTGCAATATGATTCATAAGTGTTTATTAAACAGGCAAGGTTTATATTGTCTCACAGTGCGAAAATCAATGGCCTCAGGACACAAGGCTTGCTTAATATATTTATTTACGTAACGCTTATTCTCAACTGTATTACATTACAATCATGTTCATTTAAACGCTCTTAAACATACATTTGACAGTTACAAGCACATATGTTGTATTACATTGTTTGTATGGCATTAAAGGCTAACATTACATCGCTTTAACAACTTAATTTTTCCCTGTTTTATGTTTTTTTTACAGATTGGTATATATGGTGTGTGTTCTTCATCCATTACCAAACCCTCAGAACGCACCACAGAAGCAGATGGTCCAATGTAAATAGCCCTTTGGGGTATGCTAAATAAACCAACAGAATTATTTGTGGGACATAAACTGCTATTACATTTTAGCATATTTTACTTCCATTGTTAACCGATCATAGGAAATTATGACAGTCATAATTGTTTATAGAATGACATAAAGTTCAAAAGTGTAAAACTTGCAATTGACTGCGTTAAACTTTGTGCAGTCTCTCTTTGAGTAAAACATAATTAACGACTTCAATATGTTTAGATTTTGTCAAACCACGTGCAGGGCACACGTTTACTCTCACGGCACACCGCAATAGGTAATTATTCACCTGGGCAGGTAGCTCTACCACTCCTGCCCACTCTTAGTGAGGACGACAAAGTTGGGTGGTCGTGTTATTCCGTGAACTGCATTTTGAGTATCCAAACGATTAATGTGCAAGGAGACCAAAACTCAAAATGTAATGACTGTGATTCGACACAGAAAGCCATTGAATCAACGCTTGGATGTCAACATTGTGTACCTGGACCTGGCAAAGAATTATGCGTGCAACTTTGACGCAGCCACAAGTCACTCCGTGCAGAATGTACTCTCCAAAAGATGTGTTTGGGCCGTACGTGCTGCGACTTGAATCGCTCCAGTTAAGGCACAATATAGATGTTTAAAACTGAGCCAACGTTGCAAACACTGACTCAGGCGTTCTGCAGCCATGCTATGCGTCTACCTGTGCAATTTTTCCTTGTCGCAACTCTGCCTGCTCTCCAAAGTCGAAGCGCAGACGCTGGCGACCAGCCGTAACTCTGCCCAGAGTTGCAGACGTTGCTTTTTGGCGATGCCGTTTGGCGCTGTGGGTCCCAGAGCCATCCCTGGGCTGGCTTTGATCTGCTTGGAATGTAATTGAAGGCTGAAGGCTGTGTCGGAGTGGGGTGTCGGAGGGGCTCGTGGATTTTTTTTTTTGTTGAGGGGTGGGTGGAGCGGAGCAAGATGGTAGGGGAGGGCACGTGGGTCAGTGGTGCCATGGTCGAGGCAAAAGGCAGGGTTAGCGACCCAGCTCACTCCACCACCTACCACAGTTTGCTGAGCAAGCACTAAAATCACAACAGCCATTCCATTGCTCTGCCTCCGCAGAGAAGCGGACAGTCAGTTTTGTTGTCCTTCCCCGCACCTCCGATTAGCACGGTTGGCTACGTACGGTGCAAAAGAAGTTCAACATACATACATACCTCACTGCAGTGAATTACCAGAATTTGTGTATGCCTTTTAGATCACGTAAACCCACGTGACGCTGAAAATTATTATTTAATGGTGTGTACACAATGTTGATGTCCAGGTATAATATTCAAGCATTTCAATATACAATAGCCCTGTTTTTATTATAGTGTATCAGATGCATGAATTTGCAAAACGTGTCTTCAATGGTTACTGTAACTTTGCATTTAAACTTGTGGTTTTCCAAAATAAAAATAAATGTCTATAAATTTGATTCAAGACTTGTGGTGCCAAAGCAGACTTTGGATGCTTCTGAAAAGTTGAGCCAGTACATGCCTACATATATAGTACGTCAATACCATTAATACATCTGTCGCTTGAATCATCAACAGTGATAAAAGCAATGCTGACAAGTATCAGTAAAACCACGCTTTTCGGGCGATTTTGGAAATCGCAGCACACCTTGGTTAGTCATGAAATACTTTATATATTATGCTGAGAAATTTTCGTGGTGTGATATTAAAACCACATGTGCAATAATGTACATTTTTACATTGGAAAAAGGGGCAGACGGGAGGGTGAGTGGGAGTGGGAGGGAACAACTTGATTTACTCTGTTACACGATTTGAAAAATTGTCCCCCAACAGTGCCCACAAATCTGGCAACCAAATATCCCCTTGACTGGCTGGGAGTGGTGACATATCCCAACTGACATGGCATTTGTTAGGAGGGTGTCAAATGTCATGGAGGCAATGCTTCTAGCTTTTCGAGGAGCTGTGGACCTTGACTAACAGGCCAGGCGATGGTGTGCCTTGCAATGCTCACATGGGCCAGAGGCACCTTGGGAGCGAGAGAGTCTGCAGGGCCCACTGGTGTACTCCTTTCAAACAATAACCCTCATTCCCCGCCCCACCGTGGAAAAGGCGGACAATGGAGCGAATCTGGCGATGACCGTGGACCTCTGCGTGGCCCAGCATTGCTTCCGAGAATTCCAGCTTCATGAGAATGAGTGGAGCAAGTGAAATTTAACTCGTGAAACAAAAAGTCGCGGCGTGCCTTTGGTAGAGTGCGTTTTTTTTTTTCCAAGCGGCATCTCGCTGCTGTTTTATTCGGACAGGAATGATTTCTTTAGTCTGATGATCATTAAATACACAGACATTTTTTGCAGTATCTGATTATAATAATAAGAATAGAAAACAAGTGTCATAGCCATGAACATATAAATGAGAAAACATATTCTGTGAAACGTTTAGGCAAAGCCAAATTCCAAGCACAGTCCACATAGCAGTGTGTAGATTTATTAAACACGAGAAAATGTGCCAGTAGCACGTGTATTTGTTGAATTTCCGCATGTGTAAGTAGCAACTACTGTCATTAAAATGATATGTAAATAAAACAGCTGTTAAAAGATCATTGGTTTGGGTGTGCACACGCGAATTGGTAACTTTTAATAGATTGCTTAAGATAGCAGTGCCACTGTGGAGTTCTTTTTATGCAATGTTTTTGTTTTTACAAAGTTATCGCCACGGGCAGAGAGAGAAGCAAACTGTATTTTTACATTGGCAGACACTGTTTGCATTGTATACTTGGGCCCAGCTGTTATGGAACAATAAATAAATCTGGTGTCTGCGAGAACCACCTTATAAACGTTGTGTGAGAAATACAGGCTGAGCTGCTGTGTTTATATAAATTATCTGAATACGCATAGGTGCCTGTAGAAATGCAGCACATTGCAATTTATGTCCTACATTAACTTTAATGTTATTTGCTGCAAACAAGGTTTATATAATCGGTGCTACGTCACGTGAATTTATGGGCGCGATGTAATATTCACACAGGGAAAGGAAAGAGATGTTTTATGGACACAACACTTTGCTTGAGGCTGCTTATGTTATCACAGATGCGCACGGAAGCGGCAGGCCTGGCTCAGAATGAGGCAGATGGCTGTGCACGGTTTACGTGTAAAGGTGTTTTGAGGGCCCTTACTAAAGAATGTTTTATTGTACCGTTACAGGTCTGTTCGTGAAACATAGAAACATTTAGGTCTGTTGAATATTTATTTCTTTATTCTGCATTCTAATACACATTCCCCCACCCACCCATCACCGCCATCACCACCACCACCACCTCCTCCTCTGTCCTCCACATTGACTGAGGCTAGCGGCTCCGGAGAAAGAAAAAAAGAAAAAGTCCTGTCACGTCGCAGCAATTCGTCAGCCCTCATTAGAGAGTGTGGAGGGAAGGGCCAGAGTTGTTCAGCACGCATGACATGTGAACAGTTTGGGAATAGAAAATTGCTTTCTCAGGAAGCCTGGCCAATTAATGCCCCGGCCATATTGAATGTCAAGTGTTAATTTAGGTTTTTCTTCTTTTCCCCTGTGGCGCTCTTCAGGGTCTTGGGATGAGCAAATACGTGTCAGGCTGAGCTGATTGGATGGAGGGCCCAGGGTACTGTATGTCACTGACAAGACGCAAATGGACCCTCTGCCTGTTAATCTGATGCCAGGCTGATGGACAATTGGGCCGATGGTATAGGCAGGGGTCACCGTGGGGTACTGATTATAACTCTCCGACGAGAGGATTTTTGGGATGGGGCATAAAAAAAGCCTAAACAAAAAACGAGAAGAAAATACGTAATTAAGTCAACACTCAATGATGTTTTATCACATTAGTGAATCGCAATTTGTGACAATTATCTAGTTTGTAAAAAAAAACTAAATCACTTTTTTTTGCGCAATACAGTATTAAGTGCTGACTGTGGAGATTCCAGAAACTTTTTGTAAGCGATGTATTGCATTTTAATTGGTGCATCTCACGAAGAGTTTACCTCGTTTTCTTGCATAAGGCATGCAAAAGGCAGTAGCGCGCGGCAAAACAACGTTTTATCGGGCAATGGCACCGTGCAATGTCAAAACACACGTATTGTAGTTTATCACGACCGTTGGCCTTGCGTCGCGAAAAAAAAACCTTTTTCAAAATAGATTAACCAAAACGTACGAATTTGATTTAGGAGCTGTACCCTGGAATCCAATACGGTAGGTCACTTATTGAACAACTGCAGTCTTTATTTGGCCTAAGTGACTAGGGACTATTCCCACTGCTCACAAGGGGAAGGGGTGGTGGGGGTGGTGGTGGCGGGTAAAATGACTGCTATTAGCGTAACGTGACAGAGCAGCCACCAAGACACTTCGTGGGGGTCTCTGTGTACACATTGAGGGGTAAAAACGACTTAACAGGGTTTTTTTTTTCCCCCCTTCCAGGAAGAATTTGTCCACCCTGGGGTGTTCGTGAATGTCGCGGGCACACGAATGAGTTATAAAGCGGCATATTATTGCTTGCTAATGTGAAGGGCCGTAATTGAGATTCTTGTAATCTCCTGACACTGGGCAAGTCCCGCCTGTGCTTCCGTGTACTTTAAGTGTCATTGATTGGTTACAGAGTGCTGATTTCGCTCTCAGAAGGGACCGTCTCACTATCAGCAACTGGGCTCTAAAAAGGGCACGAGGCGTGATTGGTGACTAAAAGCGTCTTCCCGCATTAATCCCACAGATGGTTTGTCCTTATCGCCAGCCACTCAGAGCCTCATCAAATGGTTTCATCCGCTGAGATATGGATAATTTGTGCCATGATACAAATGCTCGCTGGTTTACACCTTCACCTTCCAGCATGACATTAATTACGATGGGTCAATTCTGGCTACTGTAAGACACTGCAGTTCGATAGTGATATCCATTACTATCTGGGGTATTGGATTTGCTGCAGTCGTGGGGATGAAAGTGGCAATTTCAAGCAGTTTTAACCTGATTGCGATTACAGATTTTCTTTGTTTTTGCAGTTTCAGCTCGAGCGATTTTATTAATAAAAGCTTGAGTACAGCATTCTAAACTTTACACGCAGCAGGCTCACAAAATGTCCAGTGTCTTGTGATTTTTTTTAAATATGGAAATAACACTTTTTACTCCTGCACGTTAAACTTTGCAAGATGAATACAAGATGCTTCATGTTGAAAGTGGTTGTTTTTTTTTTCTACATACACAAGATGTACATCATTAACAAAAATTTGTTTTTAAAAAGTAAATGTAATAATGTAAAAATAATATTCTTGTCGTGTTGGGTTGGCGCTATATGGTCCTGCTTTGCCAATTTTAATTTAACACAATACATTGTATGAATAATATATAAAATATTTATATTTTGTAAAAATGTCATGCTGGGTGGAGCATTAGTGCAGTGATTTATGTGTTACGTGACGTTCCCGGCAACTTCAGTTTGATCGCTGGCCACGGCTAACATCGGTGGCGAGTGATATCCGAACCGGTCTCTTGGCCACACGCTTCACCAAGCCGCCCTGACCGGCGTTGTGAAGTATGGTCACACAACCACCCATGACCAACGCAACGAATCCAAATGATTGTTGTAAACCAGTCTAAACGATGGTAGTGTGTTCGTGAGGCTAATCAGTGAACTCAATAAAGTTTGCCCGACACGTGCACATTTATATATCTTCATGTAAATTACTTTTTCGTTGAAATGTTAACAATTTTATTATGGCGAGGCGAGGTGGGGGGAAAGGAGTTATCATCCACTACTTCTCACAAT
This sequence comes from Lethenteron reissneri, assembly GCF_015708825.2. Lineage (NCBI taxonomy): Eukaryota > Metazoa > Chordata > Hyperoartia > Petromyzontiformes > Petromyzontidae > Lethenteron > Lethenteron reissneri. The sequence continues at coordinate 11,860,097 of NC_083802.1, forward strand.
AATAATAATAGCTTAAACATGTTTGATCCTGTCTTTTTGAGCTTTTTTAGTGGCTTGGGAAATGTGTGAGGGGAGACAAAAAATTGGCTGAATGTCAAGAATTTTGATAAATGTACTTTAAATATTTAATTTATGGGTTTAATGTTTAAGGATTGAATTACAGGAAAGTGCTCATTTGCTTAATGATTTCGTATAGATATGTCTGAAACGTTTTGTACAGGTGAGCCGTTGCAATCGAGACATTTTTTCTCTCCGAGCTACAGATGATTTTTGGCCAAAGCACAGCATTTGTCTGTCCACTGCCAAATCATTGCTGGAAAGCAGCTGTGCAGTGGGCTGTATTCAAAGCAGCTGGGTGGTTAATGTTCTTGTACCTGCCCTCTTATGGCTGCTCAAGTCAAGGCCGGGTCAGCATTTGACCCCAAATGGTCTTTTTTAATTCATAGCCGTATCGTTTATTTCCTCCAGATTAAAAAAAAAAGTATTTTTCTGATCTCCATATTTCATATATTGTCTCGATTATGCTTTGATCTTATTTCAATTAAATTCTTCATTCGAGATGACAACCACCGATGGAGATGGAGCGATGCAATCGGTTCATGTGCAGGTGCGAGGTGGGTTGTTATATATAATTTATAATATATATATGGGTCATTATATCGCAGGATCGTGAGAGGTGGCGACAGCTTGTGAATGCCCTCATCCAGCAGTGGATTGACCATGGCTGATGATAATACAAACAATGAACTATTAAACAATGTTGGCATTTAAAAGGTGCTGTTCCTGTGGTGCTCTCCAAGTTATACTGTGACCAATAAGCCAGTTTATATTCATAATGCAATAGAAAACAAGTTGTAGCTCATATACTCAATTGAGGGGTGTTTCCCCATCTATTACATGCGTATATAGGTAAGATGAAGCACATTCAATTATATTTCGACAGACCGTATATATCATATGGTGGCATGTTTAACATATTAACTCATTTAAAACAATGTGTCTTGACACTGGTTTCTTTTAATGACTTTTAAATCAGAGACAAGACCATAAATCTACTCCATTTTGACATGCCTGGGCAAATAAGCCAAGCTCGTGTTAATGTGCATATTAACACACTCTGAAATTAATGAACGTTTGAGCGAGCGAGTTAATTGTCTTAATTAACCTTTATTTTTACCCCTTGATGACAGCGTGCCAGGTGCCCTAAGACAGGAGAGTTAAAGTTCTCTCCATCCCTCATGTTCCACAGTAAACTAGCAGCAGCAGATTTTTTTCTTAACCCACCTGCTTCCATATGCTGCGCAATTACAATACTGTGTGTTTCAATGCAGTACGAAGTGCCATTGAATTAAGAGCATGTTCGTATTGCGGTTTAATTTTTTGAGAACGAGACACATTTCTCAAGTGCGGGCATTATAAACAGGAGCCTGGTTTCACCATAGTGTCCAGGTGAGAGAGAGAGATGCATTCTGGGTTTTCCGGTGGCTTTCCTGCTCCCTGCTGCCAGCGAACGTATTCCCACAAATACGTTGCACGGACGCTCTTTTTGATTTTAGGCATTTTTTTGGGCAGAGTTCACCTCATATTTGCCCGAAGGTACAATGTGGCACAGAGAAGCCTTCCTCGGTATTGCACCAAGTTGCAGAAAACGTGTTCACTTCATCAATTTTTCATGTCAGGGAAAATTAAGATGAATGCGGTGTGTAAAGGTGTTCTGCTCTTAATAATGCATCACCCAAGCCGGCGTTGTAATGGCCAGACGCGTAGCTACGGACTCTTCTGGGGGCCGGTAATGGAGGAGAAAGGCGCAGAGTGGGGAATGTCGTTTTAGCGTAATCCGTCACTAAGATGACGCGCTCGAGGTGTGACTTTCTGCGGGTGTGCCAATAAGCTGTCAGGAAACCTGGCGAGGTATGAAGTGTGAACTTGGGCATACCATGTTTCACGTAATTAGGATTTTGTTTTTCTTATTCTGCAATTTGAATAGATGATAGCTTTCCTGCAATAAATTTTGAGGTGTAATAGGGGGGAAAAACGGGCAATGTAGTTGCAACAACAATGGAATAAAATACAAATCTTTGCAGATTAAGCAGATTCTTTGCCCGAAAGTTACTTTCCCTTCCTGCTTTTGATTCATTTAGAAAATATCCCTGTTCGTGCCTTCGTTTTCTGTCGCACATTTCATTGCTCCTTTGTATAAAAGTAATTCTAAAACCACCGTTATTTATTTTAAGAGCACCAGTCGTTCGTTTTTGGATGGTCATGTTTTTGTCGGTTAATTCGCTTGAACACATAAGTGCTTGATTCGTGGAGTCTGTCATGTCCTTTATTTTCAACCAGGTGAAAGAGAGCATGTCGACACGACAGGTCTCCTCTTTCAAAAGGTTTTCAAACCGCACCGTTGGTTTCAAACGAGAGACCTGGGTTGCTAAGATAAATACAAGAATAAAAATGAAACTGCACAACAACAAATGGGAATATTCCCTTGCGATAAACTCACCACGTTATCACCACCCCCCAAATCTGTCTGCCGCTAGTTTATTTGATCGACTCGGCCTCATCGTGTCTTTGGGGGTCAATTAAAATGAGCACTACTTTTTATGAGAAGTCAATCTTTGGTCTTTTTCACGCGAACGTGGAATTTCCAGCATTGCCTCGGGGCTGCCAACGGTGATGAACGCCGTCCCACACTCGCTTGAGCAACAACGCCATTTCACTTTCTGCGTGTGAATTATTAGCATGCATGCAATTATACAAATTTTCACAATTTATAATTGTTTTTATATATATAAGAAAATTGTTTTTATATATATAAGAAAATTTCCATTCATTCACGCGACGTACGTATTCCTTTTGCAACACTCTCTTTTCCTCTCAAAGTATATGGATCGTGATGCGAAACACTTGTGATTGAGAGAAATTCGTAGATTGAGGGCTTTTAAAAAAATATAACACCTAATTGAGCCTCATACGAGGAAATACCAGAAACTATTTAGCTCACCGTACTGAAAAAAAAACACACCACACCCACTATATTATTGAGTTAAAAAGTATAACAAATAGCAAAATAACTAATCTGAACATAATACGTAACACAAAAATGTTTCTTTTTAATATATAGTTTTGATATATATCTTGGATAAAAGCTTGGTCTTAAGTGCATAATTGGGAACAGATGCAGAAGCACACAGCCGTGGCTTTGCGTGAGCAGACCTGCCTCAGACTCTGTGTCCCTGGCAGGCTTTTCAGCACATTGGCGGTGCACACGCCGCAGTGGTTGCTCGTGGCTTGATGTGACGTGACGATATCGGACAACCACGCTGTGTTTTTTTGCCGGGAATAACAAGCTGACAGTCATGTCCCGTGACAGGCCCTAAGTGCTGCTGCTAATGTGGTCATGATTCTTGCTATTGATTCTTGGCTTGTCGTACAAAATGTCAGTGTCGCCGCCACGGTGCCCCTGTCACCGGGCAGACGCCGGTGTTGCGGTGTCTTGGGTAGCGGTGATATTTCCATTCGGATTCCACCTGGCACCGCTGTGCGCTAACGCCGCCGCTGTGTTGCCTGGAATCCATCCAGCAAAGCCAAACCTCCTCCTCCTCCTGTCTGGCGCACGATATCTTTAGGTTGACATTGTAGTTATATAGGCAATGACACGTTAATCTTCCCAGATGCCAAATTTCTAATTTGCTTTGGCATGTAAAACAATGTAGTCATTTACTAGGGCTAGCCCGTGCGTTAATTTCGTATTCTTAAAGTTTGCGCTCTTCGAAATGCAGCTACTGCGGATTGAACGGAAAACCTTACCGTTGGTTTAATATTTCATGGTCGATCCCTTTTAGTGTGTTTTTTTCTGCACGACAAGTTGGGGAAACTGCATCTGCTATTGGCTATACTATTAACAATTAATACGAGTACCTGGGAACATATTAACGCTAAATAGTGTTTTTATTTTTAGGTCTGGAGTCCCGAATACAGTGAGTGGTGAATGTTTTTTTATTTAATAACCAGCTAGTATTGACGCCGTAAGGAGCGCAAAGTCACAGTTCAAATGCCAGAGAATCCACATTTTCAAAGGTGTTCATTTTTACAATTGCATTCTGCCTTTTACATGCGATCGTATGTCATTATTTCTATGTAATTTAAGCTGCATATTTTTTTTAAATTCCTCACTGAAGGTTTAATTTAACTAAAGCAGCCTGCAATGAAATGGAATGTACACAGAAATATCTAACATTCCAAAGTTATTTGCCTCGGACATCTAATTTGATGAACAAACTTATTGGAACGTGCTTTGAATAACTGTACTTGACGAGCCTCCTCTGATCAATCTTTTATTCGTAAAATCAATTACAGTATCCTCTTTTTGGGTGCCTGATTTTGGGATATGTGTATATGGGATGTGTGTATATGGGATATGTGTATATGGGATGTGTGTACTGAGCTGCTTTGCTATTGGCCAATACTACTATGGGTTTGGGTGACTGCGCCTCATGATGCCTTTTTAAAAAGCACTTGGAAAGTTCCCCCTGATTGACTGCACGGCCACACGTGATTAGATCTACACTTGTGATTAGTCACAGGCCAGCCTTTGAGCAATGCCTCTCTGCGTGCCGCTACTGCGCGGCTGAGCCAAAACAATATCCAGGCGGGCCTTTGGACGGTGTAAGGTTTAGAGATAGTCTGCACGATTTGAAGCCATTTCAACGCGAATGCAACTCGCACACATGCTGTACGTATGACGTAAAAAGATATAATGGGCAGTTTGCATGGTGTATTAAAATGATGTGTATTTAAAAAAATGTGGATAAAAATAAGAATAATTGCATGTACATACGTTTAATAAACAAATAGAATCACGATGCATAATAAATTAGCATACATTATTTCCGCCTGAAATAATTGATAATTATTTTCACGCTAATCACGCCGACCCAAAAGTTGCGAAGCACCATATTTCCTGACGGGTTCAAATGGCTTCATTTCCAGACCGAGCACACAGAATTACATGGACTTTTGGAAACAGAATTCTAATTGGTTTTCGTGTTTTTTTTTTAACTGGCTGAAAACGAGCGAACGACAGAAAAATGCCTAACAAGGTTGGTCGCCCGTCCAAATGAGAGCACACGGCAAGGCGTGGCACATCTGCTGGCCTACCAAAGCTGAGATCCAACATAGTTTCCCCTGGCTGGGAGATTCATCGCGATATGGTGGCGTAAACAGCGCCCGCTGCCTCGGATCGCCTGCAGCTGTGAGAAGTGTGTCAAAACCAGCTTAGCCGCGTGGCCTGCGGGACCAACCCAGCTGCACTCTCTTGAGAGGAGGGCGAGGGGGTGATGGCGAGGTTTATAGGGGAGGGGTGTGTCGGGGGAGGGAGGAGGGGGTGTGGAAGAGGTTGGTGCTCGTTTGGTGTGTAAGGTGGTGGCTGGGTGGGTGGGAAGGAGAGGGAGGGGGGGTGGCATGAGGTGGGGAGGGTGGGTTAGTAAGGTTGGTTGGTGGGTTTGAGGAAGGGGTTGGAAATGTTGTGGGCCCTTGGGGTGAGATGGCGAAAAGAGGATGGCTCGCTCGGGCCAAAGGAGACGGAGTCTGGAACGCGGCCAAATTAGCTCGTGGTGTCATTTTTATTTAAATGTCATGGAGATGCGTCGAACATGGCCCGGGCATTATCTTTGCTTGCGCGAGAGGAGTGTTTACTGAAATCCACTCATCTTTAGAATGCATGATTAAATACAAACTGCGTGCAGCGTTATGGAGTCGCTAGTCTATATGGATGCTTATCTATGTTTACATACATTACATTACGGGTATTGTTGATGTTGTCCGCGTGTGTGTGTGCGTCTTGAAAAGCTTGTTTCGCGTGCTGTCAGTGAATGTAATTCCATGTGTAAATGGAGTTTTGAAACACAAACGTTCCATTAGAAATGTTGCAAGTGCAATATTTTTTTATGGAAAGGCCTCTACAATTCATTGAGTGAACGCCCTACTGTGCAAGACGAGAGGTCAATTGACGGTGTCAGTGATATCCGCTTTCTTTGGCAATTTTCTCACAAAGGGTTACACAGCTTAATTCTAGATTTGAAGCTTTCGTGACTGCAAGGATTCATATTCTTAGGTTTTTTTCGGTAAAGTCACGTAGGTAAAACATTAAAATTAATAATGTTAATGTAAAGTCACGTAGGTAAAACATTAAAATTAATATTTTTAATGTAAAGTCACGTAGGTAAAACATTAAAATTAATAATTTTAATGTTTTACCTACGTGACTTTACCGAAAAAACCTAAAACACCTAAGAATATGGTTACACAGCTCTACAAGAGATCTGCATGGATATGTCATCTCTTGGCATGACGCGGATACCACATTCAGGGTAAGGATGTAGCGGGCACTGACAGAATTAAAGAAAAACTAATCAGGGTATCGTTGTGATTAAGTTATATGTGTGCATGCTTACGTGTTGTGACATCAGTAGTTGTACAACTAACTTGTGGAATGCGATACCTCAATTCTTGTCTTCGAAATTGTATTGTCATGACCTTTTTTCTGTAATATATTTCAATAGATTCCAATTTAACCATCATAGTGTCATTCTTTCTGCTAATCAAACTACATGATGTGCTTATTAGAACAAAGACAATGATCTCCCCTATTGCCTTTAACAGACAGTTGTGCCAAGTGCTGTTAGCGAGCACCCGTGAAGGTCAATATTGTGTGTAATGGGGTGAGTGGCCAACACGATGCCTGCCTGCCTCGTCTCCCCAGTGCTGATATTTACACACTGCACCAGGTAGAGTAATCATTTAAGGCTGAGTCGACCTAGGAGAGGCCCAGGACAGGTTCAAATATTCACCACGGTGAGCAGAAATCGCACTGGCGTCGGTTTTTTTTTAGAGCGGTGCACTAACCACTGTGCCACCGCTCCCCATCAGAAGCGCGAACAGACAGACACGCGTGTACGTGCAAAACGCACGTGTGCCCGATTGGTAAATGTTTCAAGCCACCGTTTGGACCATGCCATCCTGTTTTTGGTTTGATCCACGTAACAGTGATGAGCAGCAACATCAAGAGCAGTGGAGGAATTAAATATCGATGGCATCTGCATCTGACGCGCGAGGTATCAATTGAACAGTTGTAAATCACGCGGCGGACCACATTTTTAGATCGCAGCGTTTGCTTTAAATCAAAATCTCTTTTCATAATATTTTTTTTTATAACCTTTAACAACACACAAAAAACGCGACATGCACTCTCATGATCGTCTTCATTATAATTATTCTCGGCCTTTCTTTTCGGCGACGCATCATCGCGAAGTTATATTTGGATTGTAATTGCACCCGCATCCTCTCTCCACAAAGCAGGTGGAATAACGAACTTATCTTCCTTGATTGCGCTGTGCACCAGAAGCCGCACAAGCGGTCTCTTCATTAATTTCTTAAAAACCAGGAAAAAGGAAAGTTTGTTTTATTTTTTACATTGAAATTGTTGCGAAAGCGGCAGCGGCAGTGGTTTGTCGCTGCTGCACTGCGCTATGGGTACTCGACAATCTTAGTCCGATTGCTGACCAATTTCTAAAGCACCAGCGGTTGGTGATATCTCAACTGGCTCTTGCCCTCATCGCTACTTCATCCAAAAAAGCACGTGACCAGCTTGGTGAAGTATGGTCACCGCACCTCCTATTAGCACGGTTGGCTACGTACGGGGCGAAAGAAGTTCAACATACGTACGTTGTCAAACAACCCAGATATGACTGGCATGGCAATGGGAGGCTTTCTTCCAGCAGTAGATTGACAAAGTGACATGAATGCAGTATTTTAGATTTGTATACATATATATTTATGCTCGTGGAAAGGCACCGTTAAGTTGTTAGCGCTTTAATTTTAAAATATCAAATATTTTGTCAAAGCTGACATGGAATTAATATGGGTTCCCTTGTTAAGAAGCTATTGGAGTGAGGTTTGTTTCTGAGGTATTTGTCGGTTAAATTAGTTTTTTTACATTTGCTGTGGATGTTGTCGTCTATCGTCTGACACATAAATGTCTCATCGTGACAGTCATAATTGGCAACTTCCAACGATTCCATTTTGTGATGGCGTTACACCGTGCTGTATATAAAAAAAAGTGGATTCATGTGTGCAGTTAGGTCATTACCATCGGCAGTTGATTTACCGCTTAAGGTAATTAAACAGAAACAAGTCAGATCAACACCTGCAGAGGTTGAGTGATGCTCGTGTCCAGCGAGCTAATTTGTCCGAGTATCGGGGGTGCATCATTAGAGCATCTGTTTTCTTTGATCTGCCACCCTCGTTGGAGTGTGCAAAAAAAACTGATGCAATAATGATTTTTCTCATCACTTACACTCTAGTTATTCGAAATAGTGGCCCGTTTTTTAATGTCTTCTTGTTTACGATACTTACTGCATTATTAAGTAAATCAAATATCGCCGACTTTCTCTCTCTCTCTCTCTCTCCCTCGGTTCTTTTTGGCTTGATTTAAAATTATTTCCAAGGAGAAATGGCTTCGTAACAAGGTGACGGTTTTTAACACGAAACGCGGCTCTAAATAAAACACGTTCATTAAAGAACTAAGGCTACCATCAGCTCACTTTGGCCTTTTTTAATTTCCATAAATTATTTAAATACAGTTTTTTAATGAACACCCTTTTTTGTGCTTTTAAGAATTGCACATCAAAAAAACCTATTTAATGTTATCTTATATTCTGGTGCATTTCTTGCTTAATTACGACGAAAATAAGTCGTATTTTGTTTCATGAACACAATTGCACTTGGGCTTATATGTTTTTTGCACATTTCAATCTGGCCCTTCCCTGCAAACATCGTGTGTGTGTGTCGCCATCTCTGCAGGTCTTATCTGTCCCTAATGCTTATAAGTGCTCTCCCGGACAGAGCTGATGAGCTCATCAGACGAAGCAGCCTAGTCAGCGAGCGTGAAGGGTACCAGGAACTTGTCATCCTGACAGCCAGGGAATTCAGATGCAAAAATTATGTAGAAAACTTGACGTTTGCGAGCCAGCGCAGATAGCGTAAGTGGGATTAATAGTCCCTGAATCATCAGCTTTTGAGGCTGCTACATATTATTCTGTGTCACGCGTCCTGTCGAAGGTGTCGTTACGAAAAAAAAGGTGGCCCGTGTCTTCGACAGGACAAAAGACACTTGATCGCATTCAAAAAGGGCTCCTTCCTTTGTTTCGTTACAAGTAGGAGATGATTTTCGGTTGTGGAAAATAATAGGAACGTCACGTAAGAATGTTTAATATTTACAAATGCCTCGCCTTCCCTAAAAAATTTTGACTTTAAAACAGTCTTGTTTTGTTCTACATTTCAACAATATATTGTGACTTTGTCACGCGAATATTTTTACACTTAGCAACATACTTACATGGGATGGCTTAAAAGCGCGTGATTGCAGGTGTAGTAAAAACAACTGGAATATGCAAGCAAGAGGGGATTGGGGGGGGGCGGAGACGAGCTAAATAATTGTTTAGCTGCGAGCAGGAGTCGTCCCTAGGTTATGATAAAACCTGCGCGCCAGATTTAAGCGGGGGGGGGGGGGGGGTGAGAGAGATAAAGCACAGCCTAAATAGTCAAAGTGGTGGTTGGTCGAGTGGTGGGTTGAGGTGTGGGGGTGGGTTTTGGGGAGGAGGTGGCTGCAAGAGGAGGGGGTTGGGTGGGGTGGGGGGGGGCAGAGCAAGGGGTGGGGAGCCAAAAAAAAAAGTTACTGCTGTTGGCCAGAGCCCTGGCTAGTCCATGGCTTGTGGGGTAATCAGGCCCCTGGAGGGTCCAGAGTGCTGGGAAGAATGGTCTATCGATCCGGTGCAGGGGAGATGGAGAGACGGTCGTCGAGACCAAGGCTGCTGCCGCTGCTGCCGCTGCTGCCGCTGCTGCTGCTGCCGGAGTGAGAGGGAGAGAGCGACAAGACCTCTCGACTCTGCCTCCGCCGTTGGAGCACAACGACGGCGTTCGCTCGCTTGCTCGCTCGCTCGCCGGGGCGAGCAATTGCTGCTGCTGCTGCTGCCCGCCGCCGCCGCCGCTGGCCGCGACCTGGGGCTCCGTGTCTCTATTCCGTGCGTGTGAGCGAACGCGCGCGCGCGAGAGAGGGAGGGACGGAGCGAGACGGGAAGAGCGCACGGAGCGAGGGACGTGGGAGCGCACGGGAGCGCACGGAGCGCATCGCGCGCAATGTCCCGGTGGCCGCTGAGACGCGGGCGAGCTGCGGGGCCGCGGATTGCCCGCGCCGGCTTCTAACCCCCCAACCCAACCCCCTCTCCTCCTCCTCCTCTTCCTACCCCCCCCCCCCCTGTCTCTCACCGTAGCTGCCGCACGTGGACTAGCCAAACTTCGCCACCGCGATGTCTTCTATCATCAACAGCGTAAGCTCCTGCATTATTATTATTATTCTAATTTTCCTGCATGTTAAACACTCGGTTTGTTTGGTTTTTTGTTGTTGTTGTTGGAGAGAATGTGCGTGGTTTCTCTTGGTGTCGGGAGCGTCGCGCCCGTGTTGTTTTCGTTCACTTTTAAGTGTGAGACTTGTGACTCTCACCCGTTCTGCGTGCGGTGGGATTTACGCGCGATAACCGCCTCGCTTACGTGCTCTTTTAAAAGTAAAGAGGCTCAAGATATGCGTGTAAAAGAAAGAGCATGAAGCTGTTCGTTTAATCGTACTCGAAAGCGTGAATGAGACAAGCTTTATTTGAATCGTTATTCTCATTTTTTCATGAACTTGGAGACGCTAGTATTTATTAAGTTGAACGTCTACATTCGCTGTTGGTGTGCTCAATTGAATTCCATTTAAATTTTAGGATGTAAATATACATCTTGTAAATATTTAAGCACTTTTGTTAAAAATAATGAACGCAGAAAGTGGAAATGTGCGTGTGTTCTGGGTACAAGTAAATACATTTTAAATCAATGAAAGTCCCTCGGACATTCACTTTGTGTTGTTGACAATCAGACCGAAAGCAATGTTTTTTTTCTTTTCGGATAAAAATAGTGGTAGACAACTATTTAACGGAATATATATACGTGTGCCATTAGATATCTATAAATATAACGCTACATTGTTATGTAATCAATAAGTATTGCATTAGATGTCATCTTGCGTTACCAATTTTGTAAATCGTTTTTTTTCTGACGATGTACCATTTTTAGTGTTTAGTTCTGCCATTCCCTATTGTTGGTGTAGTTAAAAAATCTCTCCGTATAATTGCGAGTGATAAAACCGTACGTTTACTTTTGTAACGATTTATCAAAACTGTTCATGGAGAACGGGGGGGTGGGGGGGGGGGAATTCACGAAGTGTAACTGAATCGTCGAATCGAAGCCAGCTTGAGTTTCCGTCGTACGTCCGCTTGCTTCGAGCAAAAGAGAAGCACCTCTTTGCACACGTACACTTGACAATAATCCCCATTCAGTCCGAGTCAACTTTTTAAAAGAGGGAGGGGAAAAAAAACCCACATAAAGGGTCGTTATGTATGGGCACAGCTGGAGAGAGGCCACCGGCACTGACAAAGCCATTCGCTTTTCTGTTTGTGTCTGTCTATCGGCCGCGTGTGCTGTTAATTTGTCTCTCACTCCGGTGTCAGGTAGATCACAGCGCGCGGTAGCAGCTGCGTTGAGTTAGTCGTCTGCAGCAAAAATTGCAGTTTTTAGAGAAACGCGAGACCGACCGGCCACTATGCACATCTGGAATTCAGGTGGGAAAGGTATATAGTGGCTGCAGGCCAAATAAAGGCAGAACATTTTAGGATTCCTTGCGCTGGGATAGGGATGACGGAGGCCTAATAAAGCCGAATGTTTATAATCTGCCACGGTGCCCCTGACTGCTCCCCTCTCGTCACCCTCATATAATTTTTGCGGCGATAACCGTTATTGCATTGAGGTTGAGGTGGCTTTCTTAAGCCACACGGTCTGCAGCAGCAAGACCGTGTGGCTTAACTCTCCTAATCTGAGCGGCGCAGAGTGTTCCAAGTCTGCAGCGGCGCAAGAATTCGGGACAGATCCTGCCCGGGAGCCCGCAGGGACAGATCACGCTGCAGCCAAACGCAGCCAGACCAGAGAGCATCTGGTTTTGATTGATATGCTTCCAGTGCAATTCCTGCACTGAAAACTGAGGCATGGCTAGCAACAGTGCGAGGTGTGAGAGAGCCAGGGTGTAGGCAGACATGAGAAGAGAGAGAGAGAGAGGAAATACAGAACGGTTGTCGGTCCTCTGGGACGGCCACAGAAAGGAAACCGGGGCCACCCTGGAGGGTAGGGCAGCAGAGGAGGGCGAGCAGATTCAGACGTAGGAGTGAAAGGCCTAGTGACATGTGTTCGGATTGCCACTGCCCAGTGGCCCCCCTCCTCCTCACCATTCCTTTGCCTTCCCCCTTTTGCCCACCCCTCCCTGCTTCCCCTGTGCTCCCTTGAGTCTCTGCTCACCTCTCTCTTCAGATCTTGGCACCCCAGGAGAGCGGTTCCAGCCAAACTCCGCAGTTCAAAGCATTCTGATTTAGTTCATCCACACTCGGCTGGAGTGACATGCCTTGACGGGATGGCTGTTAATTGGCAACTCTAGGAATAATCCTATTACGTTGAACATCTTTCCCTTAATGAGAGTAATTGCCACAAGCATGGATACACGCAGCACACAAAGCCGGGCACGGCCAGGGACCTGTCCTTGCGGTGAAATTTGGTGGAAATGTAAAAGTAGCTTAATTAATTCCTTCAAATAGCCCAGAACGGCGGCCGGGCCTTTGATATTGGAAGAGACAAGCCACAGTCGAGAATTTTTTACTAATTGGGATTCTAATTTGTCGTTCGAATGCGGCAGTGGTTGTTAGGTAGACTGCAATGGGAGTTGAATCTCTGTCCAATGGCTTCCCAGGGCACCGGCTGCATAGAAATTCATATGAGTTTGCACAGATCATTCCTACAACTGTACTCACAGCAAGGGGCATCGGGTCTTCGGTCCTTTGTGAATTATATAGCCTCTAATGAATGTGATAATTTTAGAATGTGATTTGCCACCCATTTCACAATATGTGCGGTCCGCTGGCGTGCGCGCGCTCGTGACTTGCGCGGCTTCCGGAATACGACAGCCCGTGTACACATTTAGATTTGTTTTCGTGACAAATGAATATGGGTACATTGATCGGGAGTGATAACAGCTCTTGTCATTAATTACGTTGCTGGGGGGCGGGGGGGGGGACCCCCTCTCCGTTGCTCAGTGTTATGAAGCAAGAAGACGTACTGTGTGAAGTTGTCTCAATATTTATAGTCGGTAATTGAGTTGTTGAGATGCTTGAAATGTAAATATACATTAATTGCATTACTCAGCATAAAATGTGGCTTGTTAAGTAATAGCTCTGATGATTGACTCGAGCGCTTGCTTTATTGAAACGCGCATTGCAAATATAACTCCGCGTGACAGTCGGTGGCAGTGTTTATTACTTCGGCGGTAATTAGCGTTCCTGGAAAAGCGAACGTTCTTAATTGCGGTTGCAAATGTATATCAGCACGTGCTGATTATGAATAATCGCTGTGTGCATATGAGATGGCGTTTGACAGCGTGGCGATGGCACGGTAGCAGCCCTAGAGTAAACCGCGTTTGCTGGCACTCACCATGAGGAGATGTCACGCTGTCTTGAACGGTCGGTTTCCTTTTGATTAAGGATATTTAATAAAACGTGCCCAACAGTTTTACGTTCATTCATTTTTATCACGTAAAAATTACCATCTTTTCACCTCGTCTGTTTGTTGCGGCTCAAAGGCAATGCAATTAATGTGCGAGAACTGTAATGCATTCTTTACTTTTGCATATTTGTTTTTAACAGGTAACTAACTTCCCTAAGATTCCACTCATTAGACCCCCCCCCCCCCCCAGTGTACTAGCCCACGAAGGGCTACAAAAGGACCCGTTATTTCTGTCTCATTTTGTTCTCAATTTGAGTTTGAACAAGTTATCAAAACGCTTCAAAAATCTCACACATCAGAATCTTTCGGCAAAACGTATTAGGTTCGCTTATATGCAGTCCACAGCATGAAACAAACAAATTGCTACCCACAGTCGAATGTCTTATTAAGAAAGCAAATGGACAAGTGTTTCTTACGATACTTTCAGTTCTATTTGCCTGGCTTGAAACCCACCGCGTACATGGCTAATATGTTTTTTGTGTTTTATGTGCATTTAAGGCCCTGTTATCAAGTAAAATAAAAATGATAAATATATATGTAACGATGTAAATTGGTTGTAATAATAGGCATATATAGTTTCTAATGTTTTGCATTACAGAAACTTTAAATTAGTGGCAGGCATTTCAATAATTACCATTTTAGATCAAATACAGTCAACACTTAAAATTGGAATGCTCCATATGATGAATGCATCAGGGTTTCAAATATGTTTACATGGAGGAAAAAGTAACACTGTTATTTCAAATAATTATATAGAGCACTTATTCATAATGGCACTCATTTTTACTTAGACACATAATAAGCAATTAATATAATTTGCAGTTATGTGGAAATTATGTGAATTTTCGATGTAAAACATCGACTCGTTGATAGAGCATTGGGGAGATGTTTTGACATTTCATCTGTAGCATCGGTATGAACGCGTTTTAATTTCAGCGACGTTTTGAACTGTCGCTGAAATTATACTTTATATCAATTTTAATTTGTATTTGTTCCAATTATGATTGTGCATGTGTGTATGTATGCCGGGGAGCGTTGGCACAGTGGTTAGGGCGCTGCGCCGCAAGCCCGGCAAGCCCCATCTCGATACTCGCTCACGGTCAACACCAGTGACGATTATTAGAACCTGTCCTGGGCCTTTGCCTAGGTCGACTAAGCCTCAAATGAGTGCCTGGTGTGATGTGTAAACATCGCCACTGTGGGGGAGACAAAGGCGGTCGGGCGTCGTGCTGGCCACCCACCCCCTCGTGCGCCACAACGCCGGCCTTGATATGTGCTCCGCGAACGACACTTGCCCCAAAAAGTATGTTTGCGTGTCGACTAAAGAAATTAAAGGAGGGCTTCAGTGTGTCTGCGTACATCGCCGTGGCTCCGCTCTCGTGTGGCCGATTTTAAGAGCGAACCCCTTCACGACCATCGGGGGAAGGGTGACAGCGAGCAAAGTCCTGCATGATCACGGACTACGCCACGCTGCGCTACGTCTGCTCCAAAACCTCCGTGGTCACCGGGAGGGCTTGTGGGCTTTCTTGCAACACAAGTAAAGATATAGATGAGTGAGGGTACTCGCCATGGCAAATTTGCCCTGGTGGGATACCGTTGCCAGAGATGAAAAAAAAACTTCCAAGGATGAGCTCAGGTCAATTTGTGTCAAATAGTCTGGCAGCTTGTCACGTGTCTCATTACTGTGATTCTGTAATATGGAAAAATGTTCGCGCATTTTCGATCGCGTACTCGCGGTGTGTCCGATACGTCTGCAGTCGAGCAGATGTTGGGAATTGTTTTTTTTATATAACTGTAAAATATGATTTATTTTTTTCAAAGAAACATGGATCTTTTTTGTATATGTTTTTACAATTTAGTGATTTGGCGATGTTTTTTTGATGGCCAGTAATTTTGTTACGGGAGAAAATCATAACTTTAGAGAGAGAAAAACTCGCGCGAGGATTTATGCAGGCATTTGTTGAAACATATGCTAGTTGTATACATCAATGCCAGTTGTGTAAGCATATATATTCCTCAATGAGACAAGTCCATATTTTATATACATAGCAATGTAATACCTTGACGGTGGTGTTTCCAGAAAAATGCAATTAAATGTAGCATTGTACTCGAGTAATATGAATTGTAACTGTATGTATGATATATAGCTGCTGTAATATTACTAACAACTGTTCATAATGTTGCAAGGTAAAATGGGTCAGGCCATAAAATACTCGATTGCATTTATTTGTAATGGCATACAATAATTAAATCAGTCCGCTGGGGATCAGGTATGTACACTGCTTTATTGAATAATGCAATATGATGCGATTACAAATAAAGTTTGACAGGTACAGACTGAGGCAACAGTGATGATGTTTTAAAATAACTCTAATATTATTTGAAGACAAGCTGAATTCATTCAAGCGTTGTGAATGCCACGTGTGAAATGTGTTCATATCTCCAGCTTTACGCAGAAGAATCATAGCGATTCTTGTACTTTAACAAGGATCGCCACCACCTTACGCGACGCGGTATTTTCCGCATCGCATTTTTGTGCCTATCGCCCAAGCGCGCAGCGCGTGCATAAATAAGTTTGAGAAATTGTTCGCACTTAAGCGTGCTGCCCTGCAAAATGATCTTTTGCGTGTTTGATTTTGTTTCGGCTGCCCCCCCCCTCCTCCTCCCTCATCGTCTGGCCCAATAGTTCCTGTAATTACGACGTCAGAACCGCAACACCGGAGCGTGTCGATTGCGCAGCGCCACTGGACTCCGTAAACCTGCCCTGTACCCGAGTCCTGGCAGCTAAGACACATGCAGTGCTTCTCAGCAAGGAGCGAGCAAGGGACGGGGGTGATGGTGGGGGGGGGGCGATGCGACTCTCAGTAGTGCAAAGTGCGTCAAAGCAAGTCGTAGATGTCAATCGTACGAACCCACGTGGGAATAGCCATAGGGAAGCTGGAGGCAGGGTTGACTAATGGAAGGGTGGCGTGTCTGCGTGATGGGCACAAAGCCCGGCGTCACTCCACTTGCCTTTAATGCGAGTGTCATCCCTGAAATCTGTTGTGCGCGTTACAATGCAGAGGCAGGGAGAAACCGGCGCGTGGTCAAAAAAAAACAAACAACTGGGCAATAAGGAACATTCGGCAAGTTTTTTTGTGCTCGTTTTATTAGGTTTGACAGAGTAAAAGCGAAGCCTGTAGTTTTTGTTTGTTGACTCGAGGGGCAGCAAGGCTTGTGGGGGAGCGGAGGGGAGAGGGGTCACAGTGGTGGGGGGGGGGGGGTCAGCGTACGAAGCGGCGCCGCCGCCGTCGTCGTTGCGACAGCCACGGTTCTGCTTGAGAAGATGACAGTGAGAGATGTCGTTCCCCGCGGTCGTTTCATGTGTCACGCGGCCAAGGCGGACGGGGTTGGGTGTGGGGGGCTGCTGCTGCTGCTTCTTCTGCCGGGAGGAGCCCCCCCCTGCCCCCCGAAGGAGCGGGCGTCACTCGGCGGCACGTCGCTTGTCGCCGCGCGTGCTATGTGACAGCTGTGGCACCGGTGGGGACTTGTGGGAAATGGAGACTTTCGGGTCCTCCGTGCCCAGACATGGCATTCCCTTTTAAAGATCTAGAGAGGGACCGTGCTCCCGTGGATTATTTTTGCCCTATACTTTTTATTATTATTATTTTGCTCTACAAAAGTCCTATGTTATGGACACCGGCTCACATTTCTGAATGCACTTGGATGTCCTGCTGGTGTATACTCGATGTGAATGGTGCTCGCTGAACAGCACTTGTCTTAAAAAGTCTGTTGAGGCTATGCAAGGGGGGTCTTTGTCATTGTCTTGGATTTCTACACACGTGCTTTTGAAGCGACCTTTGACAAAGTGCATTGAATCGTGCGTTTGTCCAAGGGCTTCACTTGCGAATCTTTGAAAATGTATAACTCTTGTATTTAAAGGATTTAGTAAAAAAAAAAATGTGTTTCCCCTGGATTAAAAAAAGAATAAACTGCACTCTAGGGAAGTTTGATTACATTATGGGTGCGATATAAATGCAAATAATATGAATGCTATCGCTACGGTATTTTCAATCGCATACGATTTGACATCGCACCGTGCGCTGGTTTTCCGTTGCGAACATTGGACGTAAGAGCATGAAACCTGCGGGCGATTATGTCGTAGAGCAACAAATGTTTTGAACGTCAGCCTCTCGGAAAGGTTATAACTGAAAAAAAATCAAGTGTCTCAGAGTGTGCCAATTGGCACCCACGCATACATTCCATGAAATTGTCCTGCCAAAATAAATTTCATTTAAATTTGGCGTGTGTTTCAAAAAAACTAAACCGTAAACCCTTTATTGTGCCTGTGCATACACATGAATAATGGAATGATGAAAATATATATATATACTGTACTGTACGTTGACAATTTGTCTCCGTACGGAATTTTTTCACATTTCATCTATCGGCGTATGAGCATCATGCCGCGTGTTCCTTCCAACCCGTTCCCGTAATAAAGATGTGCGCTTTTTGTCCGTGCGCGTGCTTAGGCCATTCGTTGTACACTGGTAAACTGCAGCTGCGAGTGCTTCCAGCCGGGCAAGATTCACATCAGAACGTGCGACCAGTGCAAGCATGGCTGGGTGGCCCACGGTAAGAATTCCCGTCTCTCCATTTTCACTATAACAACGAAATGACACGAGTGGCTCTGGACGTATAGAGTTTTCTATAACAGACTGCTAACGATCACATAGTTTACTGTGCTTTGGCAAGGCCACTGCTGGATGTTCAGGATTTTACCCCGTGCCGTTTATGGCTGTTTGATCATCACACTGATCCGTACGAGCTGGTGAATTTGAGGGGTGTCCAGGACCCGTTTGGATATCCGTCACCACTGATGTTAGCCACGGCCGAGAATCGAAATGAGACAGCCCAGGTTCATAGTGCAGCGTGCTAACCACTGCACTATTGAAGCATTGCTCTTGATCTAATGCCTTGTAAAAGGACAGATGCACATTAGACCAATGTTTCAGGCGATTTTTACATATATTTTTAATGTATGAAGAAAATTACCTTGCTTGAGATCGTCAGTCAGTCTTGCACAGAGCACGCCTGCTGTTATCTGCGTGTATACAAGGGACGCGCATGTCCCCAGTATAGGGTGCCATTGAGTTGAACGTTGTTCAGCGATGCGTGACGATCTTGCTCCTGTACGATTTCTTATTCACGCTGATAAACGACGTCGGGATGATCGCATCGTCTAAGGCAGAGCTGCTGCTTGTAGAACTCCTCACTCAGATATGCAGTATTTTGCCATCGATATTTGCAATTTAGTTTTTCATGTAATTATTTAGTAGACTGTTGGGGGGGGAGTGTTTGTGGGGTGAAGCTGTGGGGCAATTGTTGATGCGTCGAGCTTGGTTTGATTCCCAGCCACGGCTAAAATCAGTGGCGAATTACATCTCAACTAGTCTTCCCCACCACCCAACTTATACTGACCAGCGCGATGAAGTATGGTCAAACAACCCCTGCCGACTGGACCGACACGAGGAGGCTTTCATCCATTAGCTATCAGCAAATGCTTGTAAATTTATTATTAAACTATCTGCAGTATTCATCAAGGTGACCCTTAACATTCACCTTGTTAACATACCTTTCTTCCAGGCAATGCCCGTTTAAAGGGATTGAACAATAATATATCTGTATTGTTATTTTAAAATGTCTGGTTTCCTTGTCAACATTTTTTTAAAAGTGCAAATACAAAACAATTAACAAGGCATAGCCGCACATCCTGCGTTGTTCCTTAAGCCACATCCATCTCTCATATGTGGTTGTTGTGCTTCACGTGGCCTAAAAAATATGTCTCTTAATGTTCATTAGAACAATCACTTCATTAGCGTTCTCAGAATGTTAATATTGTCTTTTGTACCACTTCACGTCCTTTGAAAATCTTCTCACTCAAATATTTTTTCCTGGCGTGTAAATAATTAATGTAAAGGATCCTAAATGGCACTGCTCGAGTCGGACACTTTGCTCTCGTGTAATTTAATCTGCAACAATGTACCTTCGCCGAGCAGACTTTTGTTACATCCGAAAAATTACGTAGAGGATGGGAATATAAGAGTTTCTGCTGAATCTACTACCTACTGCTGAGATTTGTGGATCATGCTGAAGTGGTACAATTTTGAAAGTTTAAATTGAGCTATTAAAAAGTTACCAGTGGTTGAGTTGAAATTAATCCTCATGTATTGAAGTAACCCATCCTTACTAATGATACTTTTTTTCTGCAAGGTTATAAAAAAAATGTTTTATGATCAAATGTTTCTCCTGCTGTGTGTAGGTAGTGTTGATATAAAGTTATCTTAAGTGTCTTGTTTCGGTGACTTTCTATCAAATTTTACACTTTGCTATTTTTTTTTACTGTCTTTTGATTAAAAAATAAGCTCTCAAATTTTTAGGTGCATTTAGACATGAAATGCATTTTATGAAACGTGTACATTAAACATTTTCAGAGTGGAATTTGTTTTACTTTATGAATTTAATTTTTACTTTTTTTTAAAGCATTCTATATATATACACACACTTGCGCATCAATCGCACGTTGCATTTTAAGTACCCGGTAAATAAAAATTGCCAGTCTCTTTGACATCTAACTGCACATTTAATCCCAGCAGAGTCCTTGTAGGGAGGGGGACCACTTCAGCAATGTTTATTCCATTATTGCTATTTGCGTGCAAACATGTGCTTCATTACAGCAATTAAAGCCGTGTAATTAGAACTGTCGTTTCATATTTCGGCACAGCCTGCCTGATTTTTTTTTGCGCGCCGCTTGTTCGCACATCCGCTCATGAGTATTTAAAACCATTTAAATCTGCTGCCTCCCTGTTTTGATTTGATATGCAGCGATGATCGCGCACAACAGCTGTTTGCATCCCGGGCTCACTCGATCCACCCAAAACCCTGGCATGTGGCTGTCGCTCGCAATTAGTGCAAACGCCTTGTTGTCATTGAAAATAAAAACATCATCCTCTGCCTGGCTTGGACTATTCCGACGTTGCCCGGAGTGGGTTTTTTTTTCCCTCAGCTGTTGAATATTCTATGCGTTGAAATTGCAGAAAGTGTTTCTAAAACAAGTTAAACAAAGTAAATTGGCTCATTAGCTACCTTCAGAATAATAATAAAATTGCTTTGTACGATCATTTTTTTTAAACATCCTAACTGAATGAGAGGAGTATTTGTTCTGAAGCGAATTCATGGAAAGCCAAAATACTAAGTGTGGAAATTTAAAAACTTCTTTTTTCATGCTGAAATTTCTAAACAAAGTGACACATTCTTGAGCACCCTTTTTAAAACATATTCCCATTTTCCTAATGTTGAAAAGTTTTTCCCCACCACCACCAAAAAAAAAGATCATATCACGTTGCTTACATTTGGGGCTTCCAAAGATTCCTTACAGGTGAAGTTAGCTGTGAGAGCTTGAGATAAAGCCAAGAAGAGGTTAGGAACGAATGAAGCAAGCGCAGTCAGGGAAAGCTGCCAAAGGAGACCAGGGGAGATCTGTGTGTGTGTGTGTACAGAGCTAGGCAAGCGAGGGGGCCTTGGGAACAGTTGTGTTCCAAGAAGGAACCTCCGAGGCCTTCAGACGCCGCGTGTTAGAATTAGAATAAACATTTGATTCTAGCCGAGACCAGACATCGCACCGGCCTCGCACTTGCAAGTCTGCCGAGAGCAGACCTCTCGCATGTCAGGGAGGCACGGCGAAGAGGCGTGATGATCGTGTGGATTTCCAGCATTTGAGCAAAAGAAAAAAAACGCGACATTCTTTAAATGGACGGAGAGCCACGGCCGGAGGTGTTAGGGTCGAAGTCTGCACTGGTGATTTGTTCGTGTGATACAAAGACAAGACGAAATTAATGGGAGTGTACATCGCGCGCATTTAGCAGAATGGCAGAGTCTGCTTAGCATATTGCATGTTTAGTGTCATTATTAAATCGTGCGCAGAGTGCGCATGTTGCGTAAAACGGGAATGTGGTTGCAGTCATTAGCAATAAAAAAAAATGCTCGCAGCGCGTTTGCGGCACACCAACCTTGAGAGAGGATCAATACAACATCATAAAAGTGTTCACCTTTGAGTTGAAAAACTAAAAAAACCAAACACCTACAGCATGATTAGAGCCTTGATTTTATTTGAACAAATAATTACTTTATGTGCTTGTTAATCAAAGCCGGTGCATTTGATGCGGTGCTGCGAAGACGCTTTGTAACCTGTTGTGTGTTCTCATTCTGCTGATGCACGCGTCAAATTGAGACAGACTTATGTTATTAAGGCAACATAAATGTGTCATTATCAGCGTGACACTTTGCGAACATGACTGCTCCGTGTAATTCAATTAAATACCATAATGTACGTTGCTTAATGCAACTAAAAAGGTTTAGTTTTTTCAATATGCATTGCTAGCTACTAGTTAAATACATCATACAAGTACCCTTTACACTGCTGCATAGTTTTTATAATATCTGTGCAAACGTGACAATCTTGTCGGGAAGTGAAGGAATTATGGCAAGAATTTTGGCATAAAACGACTACATGCTCTGGACCCAAAAATAAATATGGATTATTGTATTGGCTACAAAAACGTACTTCATAAGTTGTTCCGCGTGAGGTCTTTCGTTTTCGCCCCACATGCTGGGAGCTTTTGATTTCAAGAAGAAGCTCCCAGCATATGGTGTGAAACGTCGGACATCGTACAGATCAACACGCGGTACAAATCTGACGCACGTAGGGAGACGTCGACACCCTCTGTACTGGTCCGTGAAGCCGGGTGTCAGGTGGATTGATGTATAATTTCAAACTCAAACTATGATCTTGCTTTAGAATTCAGAAGTTCGTTATTGAGGAGGAGAGAAGAAGAAGAAGATGATGATGATGATGTAGATGTGAAGAAGAAGTAAAATTATGAAGAATATTTAAAATAAAGATAGCATAAAATCCCTTAAATAGCATGGGAATTATTAAATATATTTGACCACATTGGCCTATTGGCTTTCCACACCAGCAGCAGCATTTGTTGTCAGTCAGCAAACTCTGGACGGGTTTCGACCTTCTGGGTCTCATCACCAGAGTAATGCTCGTAAAGCAAATGCCACTGGGGGTTGCCAGATGTTATTGGCAAGAGCACTCCGTATAAACGACGGGGGGGCCACGTGAGCTGCACGTTATTTTAAGGGATCATCTTTCTCACCTTCGCAAATTATCAGCATCGTTAATCTGAGCAGTTCAATTTTAAGTTCTAAACGCACATAAGCGCATTTTTTTTACGTCACTTATTCATCTGCCTGGTTTTTTTAAAACCCCAACGCAAAGGTCACTCGCACGTGTGAAGTATTCCACCGCTCGCGCAATCCACAATGGGAAAACAAAACGGTTACCTTTTTTTTGTTAGCGCGGTACAACATCGCGTAAACCGACTGTCACGCATCTGCCAAGATCCATTAACGACCAACACCCAGGGCAGTATTTTTGTGTACCGGCTAATCGTTATTTTCGCCATACACAAAACGGCCCGTTCGTCAATCCGCTGCCAGGTGACGGCCTCCTCATGCCGTGCGGGTCAAGGGGTTATTTGACCGAACGTCACCACACTGGTCAGTGCGGGGCTGGTGAAGCAAATTTCTATAGGTGTCCACACATCCGATCTTATCATACGTACGCCTCTAACTTCAGAGTGTCGAGTGAGTCAGATACTTGACATTGTACTGTGATGTTAAACAGCAGACTTGACAGTTATTTGCATGCAAATCATTCCTTATCTCACGTACATGCGCTCTCTTCTCGAGTGCAGTGAAGCATTTCCCCACGTGTAACGTAGTTCGCGCTTGACTTTATCCATTGACCTATTTGTGCGTGGTGTAATCAGCGTTTTCTATGGATGCTCACTTATCCGACCTCTTCACATATCTGTCGATACCTCAACAGCCAGAAAGATCTCAGATATAAGACGCCGTGCAGCGCTGTGACATCAGCACCCTTGTAAATAGCTTACCACAGCAGGACGCTACCGAAATTGTCGCTGTTATTATCATTATAATCATTCGACGGCAAAACGCGCAAGTCCTTTCGCTCACAATGTTGAACGCCTTTTCCTTTGCGGCGGTGGTGGGTGGTGCTGTTGGGCGTGCTCGCGTGTGCAGCGCTGGACAAGTTGAGCACGCAGCACCTCTACCACCCGACGCAGGTGGAGATCGTGCAGTCCAACGTGGTGTTCGACATCAGCAGCCTCATGCTGTACGGCACGCAGGCCGTGCCCATACGCCTCAAGATCCTCCTCGACCGTCTCTTCAGCGTGCTCAAGCAGGAGGAGGTGCTGCAGATCCTGCACGGCCTGGACTGGACACTGCGTGATTACGTCCGGGGATACATACTCCAGGTACGCACGCGCGTTTATCCGCGCGACATCCCCGACGCCCTTCGCAAACCCCGTCCGAGCTCCACGGCGGCCGGCCGCAGCGCTAGTCTTTCCGCGCGTGTTCACTCACGTGGTTCGACGTTGGGAATTCCCTCCCATCCATCTGTTTTTCCCAAGTTCTTGTCAAACCTTGCTCAAAGCAACGTGCGTGAATCGTTATCTACGTCACCTTCAGTCATTGTTTGCTGGCCGTCTGGTATTTTGGGCCTTTGTGTGCTCAGCATTTGTGATATACAACAATAGTTTTAAAACAAGAGTTTTATTTCGTCTTAAATTAAACATTTGCACTGGGACAAGTTAATTTCCTACTAATTTGAGTGGGGCCGTGCCTATATCATGTTAAGAGCCCTGCTGAGGCAGTGCTTAAAAGTCCACATTTCTTTGGCAGGTATATCCATGGGAAAAGCCGCTTTACTGTTTAGAATCCCCTTAAGTCTTTAATTGATAAATTGTGAGAATTAAAGTGGGTTTCCTGATCAATTCAGCTTGGGGAAGTGGTCATATCCTGCTTTCAGTGGTGGAAATTCCACATTCCTATGCTGGAGGTAAGTATTGCAAGAGCGCAACCGATGTGAACTGCCCCACAAATTGATACTCGTGGGCTTTGCCGACCTCCGGCCTGGATGTGAAGTCGGACTCTTGCAATTGCAAGCCATGCATTTGGCTGCCTGTGCCACACAATCGTGTTTACACATGCACACATTACAATTTTTAAGTGCAAATGTATCTGTAAAAAAAACCCCGCACAAGAGATGGTTAGAGCCAATGGTGTTGATGCTACAACACACGTCACCAAAATGTTCTCTAGATCCCGTAACGATTGCACATTCGTCGCCTGACATATAAGGCAAATTAATCCTGTTTTCAACTATTATCGTATACTACAAATTCCTTCATGATACTCGATCCATGATGTTTATTTTTTCATAATTGCAGTTTGCTTTAAAACACATTCCCATTCCATGCATATGGCTGCTTGGCTGAATATTAGTGAACATTCCGTCTGCTCTTGACTTGAGAAAATATGTTGTTATTTGTCTTGCTTGACCTGTCACTTATTACGTACGTCTCCTGAAGTGGCAGTGTTTTAATGCGGTATTTTTATGATTAGGGTGTAAAATGTGTCGGTAATGTTGCCGTTATTGTTATAATAGGCCTGTGTTCTTTTTTTATTGGCTCTGTTCAATAATAGCCAGACACATCATAAATGTGCTCCGTATACTCCCGACCTCCTGCTGCACCCACTCACCTGACTGCGGTTTTATTTATACATCTGAGCTGCCATCTGCAATAAAACACTCTTGGGCAAGCTCTGCAAACACAATAAGTCGTACGTTTGCTCAGTAACATTCTGCAGTGCTGAAGGTATACCGTATATATTAGTTCATATCACGGCTACTGTGTAGTCGGCTATGATAACGGCAGTTTTTTTGTACGTTTTATTTTGTTGCCATGTTCACGAGGCACGCTGCCACTGTGTAATGGTCAGCAAGCTGGACTTCTGGCAAAAACCAGAGGCATCCGGTTCAATCTCTTTGCCGCAACAGTTGACACAATGGGGATATTTCTTAAACCCCTCCACAGCCACTCTGTTTTCCCAGCAGTGTAAACGGGTACATCACAGTTGGTCTCAAAGGCAGGTCATGTGTGGTGGGCAGAAGTGTGTGGGTGTGCTCCCATGACTTCCAAGTCGTCTGGTCAGCGTGGAAAATTATTCTGAAAAACCCTCTCGGGGGTGGGGGGGGGGGCTCGCTTAAGCTCACTTGATTGACTTTACTGTATATACTTCACGTCTCCCAAGATGGATGGCCAGCGTGGAAGAGTAGGCCAAAAAATACCCTCTACAGGGGCCCCCTAGAACCCGATTGAAAGTGGTGGCCGTTCCGCCAGCAGTTGCGTGAGCAAGCAGTTGCAGGGCTGCACCTTTACCTTGTACTGCATTCATGATCATATAAAGTTAAATATACTTGTCAGGATGGCTTTATTACACCCATGAGATGGCACTCTTCTGTATTTTACGGAGCACTAGAGCCCGCTTGAACATATGTGAATTTATGTTTTGTTACTTCGGTACGTAATACATTCAATTCATCACACTAGTACAATCCTTTTGACATATACAAAACAATTATAATATGCTGTTACAGTTATGACCAGTGATGAAATTACAGTGAGATATTTACATCTCCATGTCACCGTTTTGTTGCTCGTCACAATTTTTTGACGATTGTGTTCGTGGAAGGGAAAGTGTATTTGCATCGCGTAGGTACAGATATGTAAATGCTTTAAAATACACTTGTTTACACATATTATGAAAAAACGTGAGAAATTGTGACATGCCATCAAAGTGATTTAGTGTGGTGCTCCCTTCGAGTAGTGTAATTAAGTACTTCCTTTGGCTAATTGGGAGTCATAGCCGATGACTTCTTAAAATTAACCTTACCGATGTAGCTTGTCATTATAATTGACAAGCAAACAAAGGGCTCTATTGGGAGGTGTGAATATTCGGTGGTGCAGCAATTGGGAAGGTAACATTTGATTGCCAGTAAGCTCTCGAACGAGTGCTGGCCCAGATGTCCGTGCACTGAACGACGAACCTGACCACCCTGGTTCGATTCCCGGCCGTGGCTAGAGCACCCGAGTGATATCCGTGGCAGTCCTGGGTGGCTGCGTCCCCTTTACCCCCCACCCGCTTCAACCACCGTGGTGAAGTAAGGTCAAACGAACCCCATGACTGACACGCCACGGTGGTGGAGGGGAGTGGTGGGGTGGGGAGGGAGCAGGCCTGTCATCCAGCAGTGGATTGATGAATCGCTGGAAATTATAAAAATTAACATTATTAACGCTCAAGTGTCCGTCAAGGCTTAGGATAGGGGCACCTCCCAGGACCGTTTTGAAACCTAACCGAAGCTTGAAAAACACTTGGCTTTGTCAGACGCTTCAAAGCTCGGTGCCAGGTGGTCCTCAGTCAGAGTTTTTAGTTCCCTAGCTCAGGTGGTGTTTTGGGTTATGTGGTTTTTAAACTGCTCGGCTCATTGGATCCATGCATGCATTAGCCCCTCGGGGGGGGGGAGGGGGGAGGAGGGCTAGGGAAGGGGGCCCGTTGCTGGAAAAGGCAGGAAGGAATACTTTTCGTGCACAGTAATAGGTGTGTATGCCTAGGTAGTAAAAAAAAAAGAACCTCATAAGAAAAGGAAAATGCTCAAAGCTTGCACTTGTTGGGTCCCCAAACAGAAATCCTCTCTCTCTCTGTCAGCGGAAATAACCCCACAGAAAGAAAAAAAATGTAGGTAAAGAAAAACCCCATCAATGTAGAAATGAATGGCCAGGAAATTCTGCTCGACATTTCTAGTAAAAGCAGCTGTCCGCCTATAGCAACTGCTCGCGATGAGCTTAACCGCATGTGACAAACCCAAAGACTTCTTTTGATGTGTTGGAATGCATCGCACTGGTTTTATTTGATGCAATAAAACCAATTAAGTAGCAATTAGGTAAATTATAATAAACTAAAAAATGCAATAAAAAATTAAGATTTAAAAACCGGGATTGCAGATGTAAATTCACGCACACGTGTAGAATGCCCTGGGTAATTATGTGTATTAGCAGTGGTGTCGTACACACCTCTGTTACTTCCAGAGTTGAAACTCACTTTACTCTGAAGTACCCGGCCTCAGATAGAGAAATAGTTTTGCCGTTGTCACCAACGTGAGGGCAATTGTGCTGTGAGCCTCGTGTCCTAAGACAAAGAATCCGTTCAGAACTCTCACGGAGCATTGCATTACCCCATTGCTCTAAAATGGTCCTGTGAAAGAAGGGATCATGGAAAACTGCTTCTGAGATCTCTTCAAGTGGTTCCTTATCCACAACAGGAGGCAGTTCTTTCTGATCCACCCCCTGAGATAAATGATCGTCGCTTGACAGTCACACCAAATATTTCGTTTCGTTTTTTATTCTAAACGCTAAACGGAATTTTACGTGAAGTCGTTGGTGACCGGGCTGGGACCATCAGCTCTCTACGTTTGAGAACAACTTTTTAATCACTGGCGGCTGTCCCACATCTGAACACAGGTTCTCAAATCTGGCATTCTCCGATGCCAGATCAGCACTTTGACCTCTGAGTGACCCAGCCACCTCCTTGGATTAAAACATTTAAATTAATATGATCGAATCACTGAATCCTTGCAACAGTTAAGGAGCATGCAAACGAGCCTCAATCTTGACAAAGGCGGAAGCTAAAAGGATGTTTAACAAAAAATACCATGTAACAAAGGTTTAAATTGTAGGCTTGGGATTCGCTATACTATTCGTTTTAAGTGGACACAAGATATCCAAACCACCAAGCCATGCTATTAATGTAAAGAAGAGAATAGCGATTACTGCGAGGTTAAACGTACTCTACAGGCGTGAGCAAAAGGCTGTGATGTGTTAAATTCACGAGGCATCGTTATTTCAAGTACTTATACAAATGATCATATGCTGCAGATTCAGGCAATAACATTAAACTGAAATGACAAGTGTGAGATTCCAACGCTGAACCTTGAAATGTGAAAACACACAATGGCATGCGATTAGCTTAAATCATTCATTCCTATATCAAATATGAGTTAATTATAGCCTCTTAACACTTGGCCAAGGGGGAATTCTTTTCCGCTTGCCGTAGAAGCTTATTACCCTGTTGTGCATGCAAAAAGTGATCAATATAATTGTTTTTTTATTGATAATTTTCAAACGTAGAGAATGCGTTCCACGTTACTCTCCCACAATTGAAGCATATTTTACAAATAACTCACAGCGCTTTGACAATCCCCGGCTTGACAAAGGTTCACCACACATCGCATCGATCCTGGGGATTGCTTGACCATACTTCACCACGATAAGCAGTGTTAAACAGTGTGCATTGGTGAAGGGTGTTGATGGAGAGGTTGCCTGAAGGGCGGGGGGGGGAGGGACATCACCGGTTTGGATGTCTGTCCACCACTCATGCTAGCCGAGACCACAGCAAACCGCCGCCGCTCCTTCCCATTCGTGAACAACGTCACGTTGCTTAAATATTCACGTCGCAGCATACGGATCTTGTATTTTGTAAAAAATAAAAAAATCCAATAAAAATGTGCAATGGCAAAAAACGCCAACGTGGAATTTTTGCGCAGTCGTTGAGGGTCACTGTACAAGTTGTTCTCTCGTGACTGTGGTTCCCATGTGCCCAGGCGACATGCCGAAATATCGAGAGTGGAAGTGCGTCATCTCGAGCTGCGGTGGAAATTCTGTGCCATTGGCGGTGTGGTGAATCTAACACGGGGACGCACATTCTCAAGCTTTTTGGCCAAGGTTGCTCTCAAATAAATAAATAAACGGGTGCAGGGGCAGGGTGAGGGGGGGGCAGAGTTACCCAGAGGTAGTGAGGCAAACGTCAGTGATCAACGAATGGGAACGAAGGGGCTCATGCCGGAAGTGATAGCGGTGTCAATTGATGGCATTGAATTCCAAAAGGGGGCCGATAACCTCCACCTATCCCACCCCTCCCGCCCATTTTTTTTACATAAACATTTTTGATCGTCATACAAGAACAACCCAGGATGCAGTGGGAATTTCAAAAGGGAGGGAAGAACAACACGTTGAGCAGTTATATTTATGGGACATTTTTTTTGCCAGTGTCAAAATGATTAAATAAATAAGTCGAGATTTTACCCTTTTCTGACAATAAAACAGAAGTTGTGTTAAGATGTTCAAAGACCAAACAGTTGCCTTTCGCAAGGCATCAAGTCGGCATTAACCACACGTACTTGTGGCAAAAACGTGTACACAAATGTCTTATAATCTATGCATTTTACTTGAAACTGATTGGCCCTACACCAAGAGACGGCTATCTATTTGTTACTCTTAGGTTTTTTCGGTAAAGTCACGTAGGTAAAAAATAAAATTAAAAGTTAATAAAAGTAAAAATGGAAATAAAATAAAATAATAAATCACGACGTTTCGGAGGCAACACAAGTCTCCGTCATCAGGTGGGACAGTCACAGCTAAAATTACTGCATCAAGTGGGGTAATTTTAGCTGTGACAGTCCCACCTGATGACGGAGACTTGTGTTGCCTCTGAAACGTCTTGATTTATTATTTTATTTTATTTCCATTATTACTTTTATTAACTTTTTATTAAATTTTTTACCTACGTGACTTTACCGAAAAAACCTAAGAGTATGAATCCTTGCAGTCACGAAAGCTTCAAGTCTAGAATATCTATTTGTTGTTTGAACTCCTTAACACCTGCTGTTTGCTTGTTTTTATTGCCAGAAAGGGTCAAAGAAAACTAAACCTCTATTTGTGATTTTTTTTTTCCCATCGACAAGGACCAGCGTCAATGCACCCTCAACATTAGGGAACCGACCACGGAATCCGGGCTCGCTAGGGGATAGCCCCCCCCCCCCCACTCCTTTTATGAAGGGGATTATTATTATTTAGTTATTGTTTATTGGAGGGAGAAGGGGTGGGGTGACTTGTACAATAAACCTCTGCCAAAACACGTCACGTGCTGTTCGTGTAAGTGTAAAGCGTGCCATGGGGCAGGTTTGCATCCAAAGCAAAACTAAAATTAATTTGAGATATTTGAAATTGTTGTTTTTTTTAAATAAAGAAATAACCCAGTAAATAATTAATGCAATGGTCGATTGTCTGACGAGTATTGGGGAATTGTTTGTTTTTTTGTGCGTGTGCTATCTTTACCGAATTACTGGTACTTAAGAGACTCATGGTGAAGGAATGTTGAGGCAATGTTTCCAATGAGGCTGCATTGCATAAGAATGACTCTTTGGTTCTTTCGGTAAAGTCACGTCGAAAGAAAATAAACTACGAAAGCTTCAAATCAAGTTTGCATAATAATTGTTTCATTATCATGCGTCTGCAGCGTTATACGTGGGTTGGGTTTGATCCTCATGTTGATTTTTCAAATCACTCATCAATTCGCTCTTTGGTAGCTCAGCACAATGCGCAATAGATTGTACTGCAATGTTACAACACTTCCTAAATACCGTGCACAAACTCATGATATGGTGATTGTGGAGCATTATGGATAACATTCATTTGTAGTCATTGGCCTGTGCCTTTCCAAACCAATGTTATCCTGCAGGGTTTGTTTAAGCATAGAACCTCGAGACTGGTTTCTTAAACATTGCAGTATTTTAACGTTCCACTATTCTTTACGTCAATAGTTGTAATGTGTCCCTGTTACTATTAGCAGAGTGCTTCCAGCCCGTGTAACCCTGTCATGCACTTGCACTTCTTTGCCATTGTGTTTTTGGCGATATTATGTTTGCACACCCAAGACAGTGAACGTTCAATAATGTATACAATCAGTCCTTTTAAAACAACTGCACAGTACGTGTTTGTATATGAGTTCAGCTTTCTCTCGTGGATGCTAGGGCATTCATTGTTTGTGTCAGGCCTCTATGTCAGTGTGAAATCTATAATCCGGTTTTTCCCACCATCACGACAGGGCCCAACAGTGTAAAATACGTCTTGGTACCCCTTGTGATGTCTTTTTACGATATACCGCATGTTACTCGGCACCATGTCCGACGTTTCGCTCTATGCGGTGGGTGCTTCGTTGGAAATCAGGCCGAACAATACGCAGTATAACCTACACCGTAGTCCTCTTCATATTAAGCTACACACATCAATATCGTAGTGCTTACACGCCTGACCCCACGGCTCTGTTGATGTTGCATGAGAACTAATCACTCCATGTGACTAACGCCACCGTACAAAGGGCTTGCACTCACATTCACGTGCCCGCTGCGTTCAATTCATCTTGCCAATTAATCTTCTATATAATTTCTATTTAATGTGTGTGCAAGTAGATTGCCTATGACCAAATCACCCAGGATTTGTTGAAGCTACGCAGGGCTGAGCCTGGACAGTGCCTGGATGGGTGACCAGCATGAGCAAAACAGGTGTTGCTGAAATTCCTCATTCATGTGGCAGGGGCTATGTTTTAAGCAGAGGGCAATGCAGAAAAATCCATCGTTGTGTTAATCTATGCTTCCCGCCTTTACCAACCCACGCTGACCAGCACGGTGAAGCACGGTTGGATAACCCGCGTAACCTGTATTTATGTGGGGAGGTCCTCATCCAGCAGTGGATTGGCAAAGGGGTTGTACGTGCACGTACAACATTGGATGGGTGCAAGGCGTGATTGCCGCATGGGGATGACGGATATACAAGCCGGAGAATTGCGTTCATAGGCACAGAACTGGGAATTCTTATTAATTTATGCACATCTATTTATTTACGACTGGTTGAGTTGTGAATTTATGAGCTCAGCGCACAGCTTTGTCATACTGTAATATATATATTTAAGTTTTCTTGTTTTGGTGGCAGGGGTTAACGCGCTGAGGGAAGCTTTTGTATTGTTAGGCAAGGTATTTTTCGTTACATTATCTCGCCCCGTGAAAGTTGGGTGAGGTAATGTATCGGCACATCGGTGTCACCTTTGGCGATGCCAGCAATGACCCTGACTGCACGGCTCGGACGAATGCCTAGCGATCGTACGGGGCAGCGCATTAGGAGCGGAGCGGGGGGCGCACTGCGCTTATCGACCGGGGGGCCTCACTGCGCAGGTATCGAAATTCCTCCGCTCCCTAAAATAGACCGCTTTAATGACGGCGGCTGATGGACCTAAAAGCTAAATAATTGAAGAGTACAAGATGCATACGAAGATCAATGTGCTCCCTCTAAGAGCCGCGGGGTTAACTTCTTAAGGTATTTTCCGGGCGACAGTCCTGCCCCCTCAAACCCCGTACAGTGTCCTGTTGTGAACTATTATTTATGCATGCAATGATTTATGTAATAGATAATTTTTGTACTGCTTAACATATGCCACGGTTTCACGCACTCAACAATTCTCTTTTATTTTGCGGCGTTTGCTTAAAACGATGTCGAAGTCGTCGCGTTGGAGAATTCCTGCGAGCTTGCAGCGTGCAGAAAGAGGGTTGCCACCCTGCGTTTGTGCCAAGGTTAAAATATTACCTTCTGCCTCCCTATTACTGAATTACCAGTAATTTACACACGTCGTGTGCAGATAAGTGCTGAGCTATGCTTTGCAGGGAGAATAGCTCTAAATCTGTCCCGCATAAAGTATGCGTGTTTTGGTTAAAACAAGCAAAAACACAGCGTGACAGCGGGAATAGAAATGAAACAGCTTTCGGATTCTTCTAAGTTTTATCGCTGTTTTTGGAACTTGACAAAAGAAATCAATTGTGTGGCGAGTCACAAATATAGGTAAATGATGAGCAAAAAAATTATCAGTTAAAGATTTACGTTTGTTGATGCCATGTGCGTATGGGAAAGACCCAACTTTCGGGTAAATAAACAAGAGGCTTCACGACCAGCCTCCTCCTTAAAACGTTTAAAAAAAGAGAAGGTTTATTGGATGGGATTGCAGACAACAATGAGAGAGAGAAAACTAAAAGTGCCGCGTGTACACATTCTGCGTGGAGCATTGGCTGCCGATGGCCCGTTCGCTTCGTTGGACCCGCCGTGGGTGGTGCAGAGAAACTCTCGCTTAGAGAATGTCGTGCCACGGAGACCGCTCGATCTGCGGGAATCAAGCGCCGGGATCGAAGTGTGGCGACGGCACTTGCCACTGCCGACGGCACTTGCTCGGCCACCGTTGACTCATCGCCCTCGAGCCGAGGGAGTTGGTCCGCTACCACTTGGGGTGGCAACTGCTGCCAGTGTCCACCGTGGAGAAATAATCTTAGCGTACATACTGTTTTATTCGACGCATACTTGGAATTTATTTTCATATTTCATATATTTTCCGTATGTCATTTGGATCTCCCCCTCCCTCCCTCCTCGCCAAACATGAAATTCTCCCTCGGACATAATACAGTGCCCTGTTAATCACGTTTTCTTCACAAAACAGATACTACGGTGTGACCTTGCTACCCTACACATTTGTTGGCTGTAGATAAAATGCTTCGAGAAAATAATTGTTCGCGTTTGCCACCATAGGTAGTACCGATAAGCCATTTTCTGGGCAGCGGCTCAAGCACCATATAATTTAAGTACCGAGAGGAATTGCTGTTATACACTCGATCTTTATTTCTGTTGAACACGGAACGACGGTGCCAAACTGGCCGTGCGCACGCACACACACACACATTTACTCACAGCGCCTGGTCCCGCGGATCCTCTGGGGTTATGTTGAAGAACAGGGAGGCTTATCCGGCTTGTCTTACCTTTTGCAACATTCGGCTAACAGTAGCCCTGGAGGGAAAAGGCGCATTGGGTTGGCTAAAGCCAATTTGTGTTTTTTTAAGGCACATGTGAAGAAGTTGAATTCTTAAAAGCTGGTCGAGCATGCCGCCGTGCATGTTTCAGTTTATTAAACAAATCAAAACAAAGATCGCTTGAGATCTTCTACAAGCAGATCAATAACTTTGGCTGAAAAAAACATTTTTGAGCCAAAGCTATTGAAACATATTTTTTTACCCAGCTGTTTTAACACTTTATTTTTCTCACATATTTCATATCCATGCGGTCCGTATATAAAGTCAGACAATGAGGTCCATTTGCTTGAGCGTACAATAGCGGCATTCAAAGAATCTATCACCTGATCTTGCAAATGCCGCCTTAATTTTTGTTCCCCTTTTTTTAAAAGGACAAAATTGTTTTCTTGCCTGAGAACAGTGAGAGTGATACACTTATCTCTTGCGATGACCTCATGCTGAACCCAGTGGTCCCGTCTCCGCTCTCATTAATCAGCCCTTACATTCCAAGGTGCTCTGCCTTCGAATGGCTGATGAGCCATTAGCTGACAAAGCACTGTTCCGTGCACTTTTCCTCAGCTTAAGTGCATGGCTTGAGCCTGCTCTCCCTCCCTCTCACCCGTAATTTACCGTACTTGCTAGTCGTGAAGTTTGGAGGCGTCCAATCATCATTGGCAGTGAATTGGCCGCAAGTGAAAAACCCCGCGGGGGCTTTGTAGCGGCTGAGTTTTTAAACCTTCGCTGTCCGTGGCTGTGACGGCACCTTGTTGAAAAAGCCCCAGTTTGAGCAAAAAGTGGTGGCTGCATGCCATCAACGATTGAAATGTTTACAGATATTATTTGGCCAAAGATGTGACAATTAAGTCCTCATGGTCATCATCATCATCATCGTCGGTGGCCATATTCAATTTACTACTAGATGAAGGCCTGACCAAGCTTCCGCAGCCTCTCCCGATCCTGCCATCTCATTAATATTGGTTGTCAAAGAAAATGTCTGTCTAATTTGGCCAGAGTCGTTCATACCATTCGGCTAAATATAATATTCCCATATCATTCTCATAACCTGTTGATAACCGATTCTCACGTGCACGATTTGATGCATGTATAGTGAGCCATAAGAATTTATTGAATCGATCATTTGATGCATAATTGTGCATCTATGATTCAGAATTAATCAGCAAACGCATCGATGCACAAATGGCTCATGCCTGTATATTTAATGATCAAACTGATGCTTTATACGGGAACTATATATTGTTGCTTCATAATAACCTACAGATTTACAATATTCAATTTCACGACACAACTCTTTTACGAGTAAACATTTAAATATGGCTCCTATTTTGTGAATTGATCATTATTTTTCGCACTGTATTTGAGTATTGTACATTAAGTGGTGTCTTCAAAACTATTCGTACGTTGAAAGTGGTTTTAATATAAGCTGTCCATAAAGCTTTCTTGCTTTATATTAAAAGCATATGTATGTAAACTATTGAAAAGCAGTTTGAATTGTGTAGTTGAAATGTTAGCCACGTATCCCTTCGACGGTTAAGTTTGGTAAACCGAAAGGCTTGAGTGATCTTCATCGGCACATATAACATAATTATTATCTGCAATCGCACCCGCGATGTTGTTGGTTGAACACCTGGGACTGCGTCAAAGCTCAGAGCGATGAAGGGTGTTACCAATGTTGCGGTAGACATCTGGAGGTTTAGACACTCGATGGATGAACTCGTCACAGTGCCAAGCACGCGCGCGCGTGTGTGTGCTTAGTTTTACTGCGACTGCCTAATTTTGGAAACGATGAGAATAACAATTGGATTTATTTAATCATAGTTGATACCTTAAAGGATGCTCTGCATTTCTGGAGGAGTTGACGTGGGGAATTCAAGAGGATCGCCCCCCGTTGTTTCAACTGCCACGCCTGGAGATAGTACTGGGCGATCTCCCCGCGCCATGGCCGCATTCCCACAGAGCAGTGCGTCCAATGGTTATTGTTCCAGATGTTGGGATTGCGATGAGGGACGTCTACGTATTCCGTGAGAATCAGTTGGCACAGTTTATGAAGGGAGACAAGCCACTACTTGCACGAGACGCACAAGTTGTGCCGCTGTTGACATTTGGCCACGGTGCCAGGCTCTTTTGGCAAAAAGGTAACACCGCGTACACCGCTGACTCCAGGCAAAGCTTTAAAAATGCATGCCGTCATATCGGTTGGGTGGCCGGTTTTTTTTAAGACGTTATTAAATTTAACACTAATAACGAGAAAAACTGGGGAACAGGGCATCTGCAGCGCCTGGATATTTTGTTGGCTTGGTGACTCCTGATTAGGTCACACTGGGTTGATAGCACAACAGAGTGAAATAATCATTACCATGCTATACACACAAAACAATGTCGAGCTCTATATAAAGATTCTATGGCTGAAGCCAGCCAAACCGACGCATACGAGTCCCAGCAGACGCAGAGCTATAGTGGCTGATACGGCGGCAAAATGGGAACTTAGAGAAATGCTTGTGGCTCTGCTTTGAAAGTGTAGACCAGTTAAAAATCCATCCTGTGCGTAGTGAATGTTTGCTGGCACAGGTTTTGAAAGGACAGCATGCCGTGTATAATCATTTAAACCCTCCATTTACGCGTGCCGACCTGTGTTCGGATTTGAAAGAGACGATGCATACGAGTTAATAGGCCATTGTATTGTCAACAGAGGAGTGAGCTGATTTTTGCCATTATATCACAGATATATTAAAAGGCGAGAATCATAACCAAGATGCAGATTTCATGAGCATTAAAATTTAAATTCCTTAAAGAATGATAGAATATGCAATGAGATTGTCATTAACACATTTTTTTGTTTGTTATATATACTATCTGTGCTTATTTAAAACATGTTTACGGCTACAATGATCAAACTTGTATCTGTAAAAACTTTATATAAAAGCCAAATGGAAAAAAAATCCTATTTTCACTTTAAGCTATTACAATAAGTTTAAAGTTAATTATAAGAAATTAATGTTTCAAATGTCAAAACTGCTCAAGCATCGACTGAATTTCAGCAGGAGACCAAGAAAAAATGGTTGTGGTCAGAGATGTAAAGCGTGCAAAAAATAGAGAGTTTTAATGATCTCTGATGCTGTGATTGTAAAGTGTTTATTTTTTTCTCTCGCTGCATTCGTAAATCCTTAAAACAATAAAAACTAATGAAGGTGTGTGTGTCCCCCCCCTAACATCAACATCCATGTCCGACAAATAGCACAGAAAATTAGGTGCTTTGTTAAATGGTGGCATTTTAAAGTAATTCATGAGGGTCGTTTTGACTCGTGTCAAGCTGCCATCACATGACAAGGCTGGTCTCATGACTGGCATTACATAGCGCTATGAATTGTATCTGGAATGGTGGCCAAAGCTTTGCCTGCAGTTGCACCCTCCCACTTTATTTTCACTTGAACTCCCTACAACCCCCCCCCCCCCTCACATTCCACAAAGCAGTCCCAATGTTTTTAAAAGAACATAAACACACACGTTGGTGCGCTTTATCGATATCGCCAAAGAATTCACGGTCTTTTTTTTGTACACATCTGTGTACGCGTACAGTTAGGAAGTGACCACCAAGTATCAATGCACGGTGGTAAATGTGCTAAAATTGCTACGCAAAGATGATGTCGGTTTACATTATTTGATTGCTGCTCATTTGTTTTAATGGATGTTCCCGTTGCCCGTCGAGCCCTCGATTCTGCGAATGATTGGCACTTTAAATGCAGCGTGATAAGAACGAGGGGTCCCCATATTCATCGCAACATGAGCTGGGCAAGAAGCAGAGATTAAAAAGACGTTAAGTCAAGGGAATCCATGCAGTGAATGTATAATGTAGCAGGCACAAGCCGTCTGCTGCACCGTCTCGCCGTTGGTGGAACAAGCGTAGCACGCAGGGTAGAGTGTGCATCTCGCTCTACAATCAACCCTTGCTTGCCTACGTTTCTGTCATTAATTTTCCAACGGTGTAAAAAAAAATCCTGTTGTGCAGTGGCATTATTAAAGTATTTATTTGTTTTTTTTGGTCAAAAATAAATTATGCCCCTTAAAATTTTTTATTGGATTGTTGGTAATTGGCTTTCTCTTGAAGCTGCAGCTGGCAACTTGGGCAACTGTGGAATTCCGCTGTGACTTGCGCACCCACACGTGCATTGTGTTTTTCATTACCGGCCGCTCTGTCCTGAAACCTGCATCTTTTTTTACCTGAAGGCCTCGGGCAGCAGTTCACCTGACTCAATGTCTGCCATCTGGTGGAGAAGGGGACACATTGTTTGAGATGGGGGGGTGTTGTTCGTACGTGCAGGTATTATTTATAAGCGTATTTGTGCGCTTTTAAAGTCGTTCATTTTCTGTGGTCGCTGTTGTTTGCAGTTGGTGCTGTTAGCGCGTAATCTTTTCATTGCCCATCGTTGCTGGATTAGTTGAACTGCGTCACTGTTGGAGAGGGGTTGCGATTGTTCTTGGGGAACTCTTTTAAAAACTAAAAGACTTGGTGAGAGAAATATTGTTTTATTTTCGTTTCGCTTATAGCTTGCGTCGGATGAAGAACGCGAATGTGAATGTAATGAATGGACACAGCGAGTGCGCGGAATTCCATTCCACATAGTCTGCAGGTTGCAACAAGACAAAATGGCTTGGGCATGCTAAATGGTACACAAGGTAGCATCTGTACACAATGGAGCGTGCATTTCCAAAACACATGGGCATGGACGCGATGCCTGTGAATCACCACTTAAGCATGTGGTTTTAGTTCATATAATGGGCCAATCTTAATTATCTTGCATTCATACAAATGCTCACCGTAAAGGAATATGATGTGTTTTATAAGTTAGTCACTTCCAACAT
The DNA here is from genome assembly GCF_015708825.2 of Lethenteron reissneri. Lineage (NCBI taxonomy): Eukaryota > Metazoa > Chordata > Hyperoartia > Petromyzontiformes > Petromyzontidae > Lethenteron > Lethenteron reissneri. Next base: position 11,899,359 of record NC_083802.1, read on the forward strand.
TTACTTTATAAAAAGCAAAGCAATGCTTCGTAGGTATATATTATACACGCACACTGAGTCACTGATGGTTACGCATATTTATGTATAACTAAACAAATGGAATACGTCTACGGACGAGAGACGATAGATTACTGTACCGTATTAATATTAATTGCAAAAGTATTTACTAACCACACTGGAGGAGCTTCGCTGAAATGATTTCAAATGGTGTTCACAAACAAAGCAAAGTGAGCCCCCCCCCCAACACCGTATGAAGGTTCATATAAAGGATTAATCATTTCAGTAAATGTATTTTCGCATTGCCCAAAGCGCGTCACTTGTGTAAATCGGCGATGACTATTGATTCTCGGACTTCTCTATAAAACATTTTTACAAAGTCGCCACCCTCTGAGAACGTCAAGAAATCATGAACCATTCATGATAAGGTGCTAATGGATAACATTCACGCACACTGAGCTTTTATCACACTACATTTAGCAGTTTACTGGATCAGCAGACTGCTCAGGCATGAAGCAGCCAGTATTAACTCTTATGAAATAAATCCAGTCTTGATCCCCCCCCCCCCAACTGATGTACAATAAATTGGTCCCTGAAGGTCAACCACATTTACACGGTAGAAAGGAGGGAGAAAGAAAATAAATTCCGCGTAAGTCGGGGGGGGGGGGGGGGGGACGGCACGGTTACATCGACGGATCCAGGTGGCCAAATGTGCGCAAAGAACACAAAATAGCAATCGCAATTACTGCTCCGTGGGTGTTCACGGGTGTGCTGTGTGTTATTTCGTGGTGCTGCCGGGCATCTACGATGCCGAAACCGTCAGTTCCCGAGGAAGCTCCCTTGCACGTGAAGCTAAAACGCCGGGCATCGTGCCGGTCAACACGCGGTACAACAAACCCAAAAGCACACGGGAGAGCCGGTTACAATATCGCCATCTGCCATGGTCATTCCACTGCTGGATGAAAACCTCCCCAACGCGACGCGGCGATGCAACAGACCACCGAGCCTCTTGCGCACTACAATCGTCGCTCCGTCTCCTCGGTCAGAACGTCCTTATGGACGCGCAATAGTAGGCGTTGTGAATTAATATGCGTTGCCGCTTGCATTGGAATTAAATCACTTTAACCAAAAAATTGCGGTAGAGTCAAATTCGTAACGGAGCCTCGTTACGCTCACTGATGTTGTTGTTGGGAGGCGGAGGGCAGTGTTTTGTCATCAGTTCAATTGTAAACACAACAGTGGCAGCTGGAGGGTTTTTTTTATCCGCACCTATTTCGCTCTCTCTCTCTCTCGACTCGACGTCCCTCTCTCTCCAAAGTGAGCAGCACGCTGCCACGGTGACAGAACGAGCCTCTCTACACGGCCTTTAATGGCTGCACTGAGTGTTTCTTGTCCTGAAGCAAACTGCCGGAGCTCTCCCCCCCCCCCCCCCCCCCATTGCCTCCCCTGTGCTGTGTCATGTTCGTGCCTCTGCTTCTGTCACATTCGCTCGTGCGCGGCCATAAATATAGCAGCGCAGTGTGCAGGGCGTGCAGTCACATAATCATTTTCTGCGAGCCACAGGTAATGATTAAGTGCTGGCAAGCTCTTTTCAGACGTGCCCATTATCCGCCACAGGTAGCACATGTGATCCAACTCAGTGCCGAGATTAACTAGGCTGTGTTGACAACCTGCGTTAGGTCACCCAGCCTCCGTGCTGATTGTAATAATGAAAAATTAAATCACGGCCCGCTTGTAATGACTTTACTGGCGGCAGACACACACACACTAAGCGTCCCTTGGATTCTTGGCCGATAATTGGTGCCAAATGAGGCCCTCCGTTCTACAATAATTATAGGGGGAATCTCGTCACGCATAAGGCAGATTTTTTTTTTTTTTGCCGGTGCACAAAAGTAGCGGCCAGATTGCAGTATGACGTGTCAATTTATCAAGCTACAGAAAGGCGTAATTAATGGAGACTCTCATTTGCCGCTCTGTTGTGTACCGACGCAGCTGCTTCAGTGGTTTGTGGGGGCCCATGACTTGGAGGGGGCTTTGCCGGTGGTGACCCTGAATGAAGTCCCCTTTGGACCGTAGTTGGACATTGAAAAGTCAGCCTCCTTTAACCCTTCCCTTTCCCATTTATGGCATCCTCCTCTTTCACTTTCACTAATGGTTTGTCTGTTAAAAGCTTATGGTAAATTATTGAAACAAATTACTACACCGACATATAGATTTTTTTATGGTTCACCTTGTTGTAAAATGTATATTATAGATCCACTTTTGTATAAGCATGTGCAACACTACCTTGTTATTAATTTATTGGACATATATAACACAGCTTTCGACTGTATGTGCGTCTGTGTGTATATTCCAGCTTGAGTAATTTATACTGGCAGTTTCTGTCACAACTGTAAATGATTGGCTTCAGAAAAGCGTCATGTCATTGCAATAAAAATTCAATATCTTTGTATTGTGGTAAATCGTAAAATGTGATTATTGCATGTGTAGCGCTGATGAAATGTGCCTTTAAAAAAAAAAAGCTCATTAAATTTCAAGACAGCAGTTACTGTGATGGTATAAATTTGTCATCATCATAATAATCATTAACCTGTTTTACCACAAAACGGTGCACTGGGAATCGTAGATATTGCTTAAGGATGATGGAAAAGTGATTAATATAAATTATGCACCAGTATAATACATTTTAATGTCATACAGGTAATAGTAATTTCCACACTCACGAAAAAACATGAGATCTAAGTGACATTATTGATCATATTCATTTGGAGCGACAAAAAAGGAAAGAGGACTCATCCAACTGTAATATAATTGCTTACATGAATAAAAATGTAGGTGGTGACGGTAAAGGCGCAGCCTTGCGAGAGGGCCTCTACTAGAGGGAGATCTAGCAAGCCCCTGTAGAAGCTATTTTGGCCTACTCTTCCAAGCTGGCCAGATGTCTTGGAAGAGGGCATTACCCCCCACTTTACCCCACACACAACCTGCGGATCGATGAACTGTTGCAGCTAACGTACAGTAATTTAATAAGTCCAAATATTGATTTATTAATTGTGCTACTGTTACAATTATTCATCTCCAGGCATATATGTTGTATTTTACATTTGTAAGAGGCGCTAACCATCTTTTGTATTGCTCTGGGTGCAGGATGTGAGTGGGAAGGTGCTCGACCGCTGGACAATCATGAGCAGAGAGGAGGAGATCATCACCCTGCAGCAGTTCCTGAGGTTTGGCGAGACCAAGTCGATCGTGGAGCTGATGGCCATCCAGGAGAAGGAGCTCCTGGCCGTACCGGTGCAGAGCAGCAAGGCGGACTCGGACATCCGCTCGTTCATCGAGGGCAGCAGTCGCTCCCGCAGCCCTGGCATGACGCCGCACCTGGAGAGCCCCGGTGCACCCGGTTCCACCAACAGCGTCCACCACTTCGAGAACATCCCCAACAGCCTGGCCTTCCTGCTCCCATTCCAGTTCATCAATCCTGTGGCCGCCCCGCTCATCGGCCTCCCGCCCAACGGCCTCCTGCTGGACCAGGCCGCGCTGAGGCTGCGCGAGCCCCCCATGCCACTGCCCGAGAGGCACACGGAGAGCGGCCAGGCCGAGGGCAGCAGGGTGTCGGTGCTGCGCGCTGAGCAGAACTCTGGACACAGAGGCGACCAGGCGTCGCTGATCAGAGCCGAGCAGGCGACAGCGCTCAGACCCGAGCAGGTGTCCGTTCTCAGGCCCGACCAGGCGTCCGTACTCAGGGGGATAGAGCCACCCGGCGTCCTCACGAGCGATCATTCGTCGGTGCTGAGGGCCGAGCAGCCGTCTGTGCTGAGAGGCGACCACCTGCCCATCATCAGAGGGGACCACACACCCAGCCGGAACGCGCTGTCCAGCATCACGAACGTGGACACAAAGCCTGAAACACCGCCGCGGCTCATTCCCATGCAAGCCGCCTCGCAAATGGGCAACATCATTAAGACGGAGACCCCCAAGAGCATATTTTTCTCGGCAAAAATGAGACACTTGCGAAAGAGCATGGCCCCGTCAAAAAAGGGACGGGTGTTTTGCAACGCGTGCGGCAAAACGTTTTACGACAAGGGCACGCTCAAGATCCACTACAATGCCGTCCATCTCAAGATAAAGCACAAGTGCACCATCGAAGGTTGCAACATGGTCTTCAGCTCCCTGAGAAGCCGCAACCGGCACAGCGCGAACCCCAACCCGCGGCTGCACATGCCGATGCTCCGGAACAACCGCGACCGCGACCTCATCCGGAGCGTGAGCAACCCTTCGACGCCGCCCTCGATGGGGACTCCCAAGTCTGAGTCCAGCTTTTCTACCCCCAATCGCCTCTCCCTGACCTTTCCGAGCGGAGGCCTCGATGCCGGCATGCACGGCCCTCTCGTCTTCCCCACCATTAAAACGGTGCAGCCCGTGCCGCCTTTCTTCCGGAGCCTCATCACACCGGGCGAACTGGCCAACACCCCGTGTCACATCCCCTCCTCCATCTCCGTGTCGTCTTCCATCCCCGAGCAGCCATCTCCTCGGGAGCTTCCGATGGAGCCCGTCTCGAAGAAGAAGCCTCGAAAGTCGAGCATGCCCGTGAAGATAGAAAAGGATGCCATGGAGATCTCCGACGAAGAGTTTGACATCGAAGACGACGAGAGTGACGAAAACAGGTCGGTCAGCAGCGACGTGAACAGCGCCAAAACGGACGACGACAACAACAAGAGCGAGGACGAGCGTTACGGGGACATGCGCGAGGCGGCGGACGCGAAGTACGGGGACGACGCGGACGCTCGCGCCGAAACGAACGGCGTGGAGAGGGGAAACGGCCTGGCGCACGACAACAACAACAGGAGCAGCGCGGAGCTCGCGAGAGACATCTTCCCAGAGCTCTCGGACCGAGACGTGGGCAACGCCAGGGAAGAATGCGAGGACGACAGCTCGCAGGAGGACCGCATGGACGAGGAGAGCCATGACGAGGGCAGCCAGAGCGACGACGAGGGGAGGCAGTCCCTGCAGTCGGAGCCGGCGTTCGTCAAGGAGGAGCACCCGGACTGTAGCTACGAACCGTACTACGCCTTCGGGCCGTACGGCTTCTTCAACAGCAGCTTCGTAGCGGCAGCCATGCGCAGAGATCTGAGCTGCCCCCCGTACGAGAAGAACATGACGGCCTTAGACTACAGCATGACGGAGAGATTCTCGGAGGACGGCGATTGGCTCTCGAGCAATGACCCCAAAGCGTGCAACGTGTGCAAAAAGATTTTCAAGAACTCGTACAGCGTAAAACTCCACTACAAGAACGTCCACCTGAAGGAGATGCACGTCTGCTCTGTGGAGGGCTGCAATGCTGCCTTTCCTTCTCGACGCAGCAGGGACAGGTCAGTTTCTAGCTCGGCAGATATGGTAATTAAAAATAAATAATACGGCTCTCAGGCTTTTACCTGTTTGCTAGTCTGCTTAGCAGAGGTGGGACAAAGTCATTGTTATGCAAGTCCAAGTCGAGTCTGAAGTCATCAAATTCATGACTCGAGTCTGACTCGAGTCCAAGTCACATGACTCGAGTCCACACCTCTGCTGCTTAGGGTAGGTGAATGACGACAGACGAAATATATTATTATTACTATTATTATTTTTCCAAATTGGAAATTGCATGTGCCGTGTCGTATGTTCATGTTAATCGTTCACAAGCTCGATAGTTAAAATGCTAAATAAAAATGGCGAAATTTTTAAAAACATTTTAAAATGTACTGTTTTTTTCTAATGTAAATGTATTTTGATGTGTAACAAAAAAAAAACTCCAACAAAAAAACACAATGTAGCGGTCTTGTAACAGAATGATAGTTTTGTGTTCATGGCTCAATTCGGTAGCTAAAGAGCCCACGATGTTGAAATATTGTTTATGGAACCGTACACCTGCCCTTGCCTGTCCAGGTGCATCCTCCACTGCATGCCACAGTATTTGGTGCATTGTAACCTAATGGATAGCTGTCACACACTCTTTTTTGTAATTCATACATTCATAGTTGTATAAAATAGAAGACGTTATTAAGTATAAAGCGTGTATAAAGGTGTACACTTTATTTTAAAATGGGCAGTTCGGTGTTGCTGTCAATGAGGAAAGATAATAGAGAGGGCGGAGGGGGGGGACGTCTACACTTCAAACACGTTTTTTGGAAAAAATAAGCCGCTTCATATATATGTTTGCTTCGAAATGTTCCAATATCAGGAATAACGACGATACACCGCAGAAACATAGACTTGTAGTAAATTAAATGCAGAATGTAAAATTAAAACATGCACAATACAAAAAAGTCACATTGTGGAGGTATCTCTATGAACGCGTGTGCATGTGTGCGCGTGCCCGTGTGTGCGCACACGGCGTGTGAAGACGGAAGAAATGTCAGAGGGAACGTGCGTGCGTGTCCCCTACATGCTGCCGTATTTAGGAATAGAGAAACACAAAGACAAAGATCCCCCGTATAGCCGTACCAGACTGTAGGGGCAAGTGCTGTTAGCGAGCACCTATGAAGGCCCGAACGGCACACGACGGGGTGGGTGGCCAGCAACCACGCCCGACCGCCTTTGTCTCCCCAGTGGCGATGTTTACAACACACCGCACCAGGTACTCATTTGAGGCTGAATCGACCTAGGGGAGGCCCAGGTCCGGTGTCAGATAATCGTTCGTAGCGGCAGCGTAGCGCTGACCCCCATACACACGCGCGCACACAACACGCATCTCTCTTTTTAGCGGAGGAGGAGGAGGAGGGGGGGCTCCTCTGTGGTGGGGGGGGGGGGGGGGCTGGGCTTTGGGGGTGAAGAGGAAGACAGCCAGACGCCTGTCAGTTGCGTTTTGGCTTGCAGGAAGGAGTGGACCAAGAGGGAACCTTCTGTTGAGCTGGCAAACACTCATTAAATTTTCTCCTTTGTGTTTTGCTCTTCCCCACTGAAGGACCACGGTTGCGGTTGGGGATAATGTTATAGTTGTTTCTTTTGTCGGCAGTTACAAATTCAGTTTTTATTTAAAAGTTCCGCCGTATACTTTCGCCCAACCTATTTACAGGCACGCCGGTGACTTTGGTGATCCGTGGTGACCAGTTATTTGTTCGAACAAAGTGTGCATGCATTTTTGTTAAGGGATCATTTGTACCCTCCTGCCTCGCTCGTGAAAGTAAACGTGGGTGTTGACGCAATGCGTAATATGTTGAGGGCGCAGAGCGCGGCGGAAGCGGTATTACGCGATTGGCAATTCGCATTTTATTCATGCATTTTTAACTGCTGATGTACAACAACGGCCATCACGTGAACAGTGATTGTTGTGCCCTAAGCATAACACTGCAATTACGGATAGCTTGAGAGAGAGAGAGAGAAAAAGAATCCACACGTATATTCCAACAATAATTATACATTTTAAAAAATAATAATAATAAGCGGCAGCTCACAAAGCAAGGCTATTTTGATAGTCTTTAAAAAAAAAAAGAGAGAAAACATTTCCAAATGAGTTTCCAGCCAGAAAGTCCACGCGGTGCACGGGACCCATTTTCCGGTTGCATTTTCCACGATTCGATTGCAATGGCTAAAGAACGAAAGGCGCGATTGCGACAGGCGGGCGGGCGGTGCGGTGGTGGCGGACGAGGAGGCACGCACTGCCCCCCACCCCATCCCAACTCCCCACTCCGCCCACCGCCCCCCTCGGCATTCCAAAGGAAGTATCGACCCCGTGGCTGTAAAGCAGGATGGAGGCGAGACAGCGCTGCATAAATAAAAGCGTGCACTCGAGCCTCCCACCAGGACTTGGCCGAGGCCCCCGTAATTTTCTGCGGCTGGGTGCACGGGGGGCCCGCAGGGGATGGCCCGGGCGCAGGGAGAGAGGCAGCCAGGGCACGGGCGGGCGGGGGGTTTGCCGGCAAGGGGACAGGAGGAGCAGGAGGAGGAGGGCGGTGCGCAGGGAAAGTGTGTGCAGATGGGGCATGGTTATGGGGTTCGACTCGATGCTGTCGATAGGGAAAGCGTCCAGTTTATTAGAAGGAGGAAGGCAGAACTCTGGTCGAGCCAGCAGAAACCCAATTAACTCCTCGGTGAAATTGTTGCGCTTTCTCATCAGTTTTATTAATGTGGCGCGCGTGTTGGTGTGTGCGCTCGTGTGCGCACACACCAACACGCGTCGGCTTCACAGGTGCTCACTAGCGGCACATGTCTCCTGAGTGTGTGGGACGTAAATGGGAAACGCCTTATCTTCTTGTGTGTGTGATATCAATGCTCTAGTCGGTTTAATAGTAGGCAGCTTGTAATTCTCAACGATATAATAAACAGATTCAATCCTTAAACAAGAACAAGAAATTTCGTGAAACAAAACAGAGTTTTAAGATACACTGCTATGCCAACCCTTTACCACGTGTAACCCAGCAGGTAAACTCATTGTAGAAAGAAAAAAATATTTTGATTCGCTAATCCGTCCCGTTGTTTCAGACACAGTGCCAACATAAACCTGCATCGCAAGCTGCTGACCAAAGGCCTGGACGACATGTGTCTGGAGTCCATGGTCAGCCCCGCGCTCACGAGAGACCTCAGGGGACAGGAGCTCCTGGCCAAGCTGTATGGGAGCCCGCTGTCCACGCCGCCGCTGGAAGGCAGGCCTGACGGCCGTGAAGAATCTGGCGAAGGCAGCCAGGACTCAGCCGATGGCAGGGATGAGCCACCGGCAGCGGCGCACTGCGTCGAGCAGAGCAATGGTTACAGTAAGCCCCCGACGGATGACGGGCCTGGCTCGGTGCTGGACCTGAGCACCAATCAGAGCGTGCGCTCAGGTGGCAGCGTGGGTTCCTCGCCTGGCTCGGACATCGGCAGCGAGGAGGGGTTGAATTTAGATGACAGCGACGAGTACAGCGAAGGCGCAGAGGCCCTGGACAAGGCGTCGCCGCCGATGGGCGACAGGCTGACAAAAGGGGGTTTGGACAATGGCGTAGCCAATAGTGAGGGCGGCCTAACCCCGAGCAGGCCCCTGTCAGGAGGTCCCATCAGCTGTAGCATCTGCCACAAGTTGTACAGCAACAAGGGAACCTTGCGGGTGCACTACAAAACGGTTCACCTGCGCGAGATGCACCGCTGCAAGGTGCCCGGCTGCAACATGATGTTCTCATCCGTCCGGAGCAGGAACCGCCATAGCCAGAATCCAAACCTGCACAGAAACTTACCTCTGAGTATGGCCGATTAAAAGCAAGGACAGACATTTCTAGCGACATCGCTTTAACCATTCCAAAAATACACAGCCTTGCAACCTCATTGCGTTTTTTTTTACCGGACTCAAGACTCGTTTAAAAAAAACATTTCATTGGCACCAGCTGTAACTTGTTTATGTCTCTGTCGAAGGGACTGATGTGGCGGCTTGCATATGTGATCCACATGTGGCTTCCTGTCACCCTGACCCCGCCACACAAGGTCACAGCATCGGGTCATTAACAGGGAACAAAAGCCACCAGCTGTCTACTGATGTTCCAACTTCTTCGCGCAAGCACACTCACAACCACATTCACAACGTCCCGTCAACCCCAAGTCAAAAAACCAGACACTTCCTCCACGCAGCACCACTTAATGCACACGTCTTGACTCCATTCCGAAAAGGCTATCCGTAATGTGTTGGTACAGGGACATTGAACTGATATGAAAAGTTTACAGATGTTCACGCAAATCTGTTGTGAGTAATTTTTTAACCGTGCTTTCTGTAAATACAATTTTTAAAAATAAGCCTGTTGCAGACGCACAGGGGAGTGAGCCAGACATCAGTCAGCATGCATAGCAGTGAAACTGCTAGCACTGCACATTTGGGCACCACATGTCTACTTGAAAACTATAGAATCCATAAATACACAGGAGTGGCCAAAGAGAAAAATAAGAACTTAAGTTTCACTATTTGAATTTTCAATATTGTTATTCCCACCATCATTGTTATATTTGTGGATAAATTGTTACAATAATCTGTATGTCTGCTGTTTTGGTACTTTTCGAGACCGTAAATATTAAGGCACTTACAAGTACAATGACCTTACATTTCGCAATATAAGCAGCCGTTGGCTCGGTGACTTGCTGTACATTTCCCAACAAAACTTCATGTCATTGGGACAGAATACACGGAGTCCTCTCTGAGTGGCTCAACAAAGCAAATGCAGTTACCGGAATTCGTCACGACAACTGCCCACACGTGCCATTCAGTCCATTGAACGTGTCTTGTTTTTAATGGGAGATCATTCCTACATCACTTATAGGCAACTGGCCTTGTGTTATATCATGCCTACACACAGGTCACATTCTATCTTGTCCTGATTACATGGAATGCTGTTGAGATGTATTCTGCTGTGAAATATAAGTTGTGGTGCCAGTATTTAATTTTTCTTTTTTACTTATAATATTCTATATTACCCCATTTTTGCACATTGTGTATAGATAATGTTTTTGCCTACAGCTGATTGACTCAGCTCATAACAAAGTGATTCCTGCCTTTAAAAATAGCTTAGTTGTAAGATAACCACCGTACGACAAATGTGTTGCAATTTATTGTACAGCATCACGCCGTTTGAAATAGACAGTCACAGTTTAAGGGATTTCAAATGATGAAGAGCAAGGAGGCACAATTTTATGAGATGACCATGAGTAATATCGTTATGGAATTCACGTTACCGAATGTTAAATGGCTCCATGTGTTTTCTGAGCGGCATCGTCCTAATTGCGTCGGACGCCAGTGACGACTTCCCAAAACCAGGTTTTTAACCGAGGTACAAAACCTGGCATTTTTAAACATTATTGAGAAACGCCCACGTAGCAACGAGTAAAAACGTAGCTTCGGTTACTTTTGACGAGGCCGTAATACTCCCTTTGTAACGAACCAACGTGTGGTTTGTGCAGTGCTTCCCTGGGGGTCTTCACAGGTATGTCTTCTCGTCTTCGTCAATACGGCATGTACTTTCAAGGTGGAGGACGAGAGACTGAACTTAAAAAACCACTGGAATCCTGTAGGCAGAATTTGTTGTAATTTTTTTTAGTAATGGTTATGGAAATAAACTACAGAAATGGTACACCCGATGATGGCCTATTGGCCAAAAAATGTTTACCGGCTGTTTTTCCAAACAGTTATATTTTACATTCAATTTTTTTAAATGAAATATTTCCACAAATTAACTCATGCCAACAAACTTCTTGTGGCTGCAGATGTCTACGGGAATGAAGCTGTTTTTTTTTATAAGAAAAACATATTTAATTTGTTGTTTCATTAAATTCACATTTTCCAAATTTAAATGCATATAAATATATTTTATTTCAACTATTAAAAGTGTTTTAATTTTTGCAATTTTTTTAGCTAAAAATGTTCTATAATCTCATTTTGTATTCTGTAAAATAACAGCTTTACTTGTTTAATGTTTAAGTACAGTTTACTGCAATGTACATTATATTTAATTTTATAGCTTAAATGCTGTACTACCTATTGAAATAGAAAAAAAAAGTTTATCTTGCATCTTGTACGGTCTGTTTGTGCAGAAAAAAAGGTACTTGTGACAAGGTACTTGGTCACTTCAGTTGAGCAATGCAAAAGGGCAAGAAGAGTTAGCACTTTGAAGGCAGCTTAATGAGGTACCATCAAACCAATACGGCGTGGATCAAATCAACGGAACAAAGCAAACTTGATTTTGTCTATTTCGCTGCAAATTCCTTTTTCACCTTTGCATTCCCTTGGGCCAAGTGGGTTTGTTGACGCTCAGTGCAAATTAAATTAACAATTTCCCTTTTGTACAACTCACTCTCTGTTAAATCCTTCAACCTTCATACACGTTAAACGCTGCATCCTACCCCAATTTTCATCGTTCAACGAAAATTTGTATTTCACTTTTCCAACACGCTGCGTATACTCCGGCAATCAACGAGTATCCACGTCTTCGACTGCGTCGGAAGAAGTTTTCACCGTTTGCAGCCAGTCGGAGGCTCGTAATGATCCAGGGCACTCTGGCTGCTATTCGAGAGCGAGCTTGCTTGCCGCAGGGAGAGAGCGGCACGCTGGGTTCCCATCCTCCCTCCTCGTTCGGAAGGATTCACAAATGTAAAAATCGTTTATCGCTCGCAAGCGAGAGTGTGTAAATGCCCGCGGAATGTCAACGACGTAACCGGCGAAGGCCACAAACACCGACGTAGGAGTCCTTCGAAGCGCGCAACGTGAGCCATATCTGCGATTTGAAGGTGTGCGGCAGGCGGCGAGCAGTGCGGTGAGACGCGATCCTAAAAGCACAAATGGTGTTCTACGAGATTCTTTGTCCAAGACGAATGATTATGATTTGTTTTTACTGATTAAAAAAAAAATTCTTCACGCAGCTCATCTGTAATCTAACATCGTCAAATGTAATTATACAACAACAACAAAGAACAAAACATTGTTTATAAATGAAATTGCCATGACTTGTCAATTTTTTTTTGTAATTCTTACAGTGAAACTGTACAGTAGCTAGCTGCAATTCAATGAAATATTTTTTCAAACGATACAGTGTAATGTATCGCACTTTAGAGCATGCAAAATGTCCTAATATATAGCTAATCTTCCGCTTCAAAATATGCCAGTTTACTCGGTTTGGTATATGAATTGCCATAAAATGCGCTGTAGATTTCCCGTGTGGTTACTGTGTATCCCTGCGTTAATGTTCATTTTTGCACTGAACTGCACGCTACCTTGAGGGTTCATTTAAAGTTCGCTATGAGGTCCGCATTGACTTATCTCGACCAGGTTCTCAATTCTAGTGCCGACTTTTGCGTACGATTTTGGGGCTGCATTTTCAGCCGTCAAGTGGGCGTCCCGGTCGTTTTGTTGTTGTTGATGGCTGTCTTTAATAATTGGCGCACGTGGAATGGCCCACAGGATAATTTCCACCGGCATTCAGATAAATGTGCCACAGGCTGCTTCCTGCACCACATCAAATTCGGAATTAAGTAAGTAAATCCCCCTGTTTTGTAATGTTGTTTGGGCAATGCTTAACAGTGTATGTGTGTGTGCAAGTAACCAACGTTACCAATGCTGTGCGCAATTACCAAATCAATCTGGGTGTAGATATTGATAACTCAGGTCCCCCCGTTTGCAAGTCAGATACACTATTGTGTCTCAATGTGTTTTGATACAGTTATAAATATGGTATTTAATGGAATTACTCCTTAAGCTAACTGAAGAAGACTTAAATAAAATGATCTAAAACTGTCACATCGAAAACATTTTCAGAAAATTCAAAAGCATTTCGATTTTAACGATCTATAAACTGTACACAATTTTAATAGCGTCAAAAGTTTCTCAATACTTGGTTCATAATAATAAATTGGAATATTCATATTATATCGGCTATGACAGTGAAACGTGCCGTGTCTTTTTTAAAGTAAGTTTAAGGAAGCACGCATGATGAACATTTACACTCGTGTCAATATAAACTGTTAATATGCAGCTGGTGTTTTGTTCGTCTCAACTTTCAGACAATAATATTAGGATTGAAAACCTGGTTTACACGACTTGATTCAGTGTTTTGCTAGTTGTATTCCATCCCACATGTGTACTGCAAGTCATTGTCACGTTCCCCTTTTGTCCTCTTTTTGTATCGGAGCCCTTGCTATCTTTGTGTGTTGTAAACAAAGTCTATCGCTCAGATTTTGCATCGGATATGAAAAGGTTGAAGAGATGAGAGTTCTTCATATGCACATCTGAAAATTGCGTAATTTGTATTAAAGCTATCTTGTACATTTTATAATAAAGAACTGGAAAAATATATATTTTGCTTGTAATTTAATACAACACATTAGAAAAAAACAGTGTTTATACGGGTAATTACACTTTGTAGCAAAAGTTCTAAGATCTAAAGATCTAAAAACTACGGTCGTTAATAAAAAAAACCCATTTATTTCAGCCGATCCACTGTTAGATGAAGGCCTCGCCAAATGCCATGCTGATCCAGGGGGGTGTTGTTTGACCGTACTTCACCACGCCGGTCAAAGCAAGTTGGATTAATTGAGAAAGCACTCCCCACTGATGTTAGCCATGTCTGCAAATCAAACTAAGGTTGCTGCTTTCAGAGTGCAACTTGATTGCTAACCACCCCATCACTCATACATATCGTTTTATGATTCAACAAAATGTTGGGCCTTATTTGTAGCAAAACAACATGAATGCCATATATTAACATTTGGTTTCAGTCAAAGCTAAAAAATAAGAAAATAAAATGCTGCTATAAAAAAGACAGACAGGTATATAATTTGGCAGTAAAGGGTGGCATAATTACTATGTTCCCAGCATAGTCCCGTATTTAATATCATTGGCAAGCAATTTACACCAGGTAAGTGCGCGTGTTTACGGTGTCGTTAATGGTCAAGCTCCTTTGCAAATATTAACAGCGGCAAATGGTTTTTACGAGTAATTATTTATGCCTTGCTTTCAAAAATTGTGATTTTTAATAATTGCTTTGGAAATTCAAGGGGAAATGGCAATGCATTAAATATTGGCTTTAAGTGGGAGCATTCTGCAGTGCGCGAATTCATTTGGGAAAGTGATATATGCGAGTAGTTTAGGAGTTCTGTTGGAGGTAATTAGGAACTGTCATTTGACACCTCTGCTTTAATAGACTTCGCACAGAATGTGTTGAGAGTGAGGTGTTACTATTTTTAGAGGGGGGGGGGGGTCATCTTCATCCCATTGGAGCATTCTGTTGCCAGGATACAATCTTCAATAAACGCAAATTCCATATACCAGTTAAAACCACTTTACATATTCTTAGAGTAGTTTTTTGGGGTCATTTCCAGATTCCTAATCTTGCCCAACGCAAATGCGTTGGAGAACCCTTGGCACATTCGGAGCATATCACTCTTTTATAGGCAAGAACTTAAATTACAACAATGCGATCGATAAATGACGTGAGTTGGCGCATTTGTGATTCCGCCTGCTTATAAGGATCCATTTTTTTTCTCCCTCCTCCTCCTCCTCCACCACCACCACTACCACCACACTTCTCCCCTTTTCTTTCGAGGTGCGAGGCAGTGTGTGACATTAATCTTGTCACGACCTGCTCTGCAGCTCTGCTGGGGCATGCTTCCTGAAACCCATTTGGCCTGATGGGAAGCGGCGCCTGGGAATAGACATGTCAACAGATCTGGCCTGTTTTTATTCGGTGGTATTGATCCCTGTCCGCCGGGCGCACTCGGCAGAGAAGCTGGGAGCTAGAGCCCCCCCCCTGCCTCACCCACGGCAACACGCGCTACCCAGCTATCGACCGCCGATCGAGGGGGGGGGGGGCATTGCTCGAGACAGCCAAAGCCTCATGCTGCTGGGACTCACTGCGATACAGATACTAGACATTTTGAACGCAATAACAATACAACGACCATCTCCGCACCCCCCCCCACCCCACACGCAATCCCGTCGACGTCTCCCCCCCCCCCCTCATTCCCTTTCTTCCCAGGTTTGGCTCCCATGAAAATTTTAAGGCCATTAGGTTGCTTGCAGAACATACAGGTTGGGGAAAATGCACGCCACTTGTAAACGCAGCGACAATATACGGAATCAATATGTTTACAGTTGAATGTTCGTAATGGCTACGGGACAGTGTTTTGAATGTTTATAGATAACACTGGAGATTGTGAATCGCTAAGTGTCCCCTAATGCCATTCATTTTTATAATGCCATTTGCTTTTATCAATCAAAATAATGGGCAAGTGTTTATATTGACCGAAGAAAGCAAAAAAAAAACGATGTACCAAGTGAAGTGGCTCGGACTACATATTTTAAAAACTTCGTATTTTCAGCTATCGATAGGCGATGAATGACAACAAATGAAATCCCACCACAATTTATCACAACTATAATCTTTTATATCATGGGACCTTTTTTCCAGTATCAAAGTATGAAAAATATAGTATCAGTTTGTTTGCATGTTCACCACAAGTACGTATGGTTAATGCAGACTTGATTCCTTGAAAAAGGTAACTTGTGTTTGAAAATCTTAACAGAAAAGGAAAAACATATTCTTATTTTTTATACTTTTATGCTTTTGTGAGCTAACGATTCCAAATTTTAGTTTCTCTTTGTTCTGAGTCGGACCATTTTGTAATCACCTTTGGGACCCATATTGTCGCTGTGACTTCAGCGATTACATAGAGGGGGAAGATTAGAGGGACACGGAGTAGGGGATGGGTATCATGTGGAATCGAACCCTTGATTTCAAATACAAGAATGATACAACATGCAGCATAAATACATTAAACGGTTAGAGTTAATTCACTGATATGGTCTACAATTACACACTAATGGTGGGTACTGTGGATATGCCTAATATCCTGCAGCTCCGATTAGCACGGTTGGTTATTAATGGTATGAAAGAAGTTCAACATACATATACGTACATCAGTGATGATATCTGAAATGATCCTGGAACCCTCTTTTCCGCAGCCTGCTTTGACCAACGTGGTGAAGTATAAACAAACAAACCTCCGTGAGCGATGTGGTATCGGGAGGCCTTCATCAAGCAGTGGACTTCAATGCACTCCGAATAGGTGGAGTACAACTCCGTGCTGAGGCTGCATAAAAGAAGTAACATTTATATGAAAGGACATGGACAAAGTGTCTTACAGCCAGTGTTACCTTAATCTCCTGTCCAGTGTCTAAATTATTGTCGCATTATTTGTGAATAGCTTTAGATTAGCTCTTAGGCTGGCGCAGTATCACACACCAAGACAGGTGTGGTCCACCTTGAATGCATAAGAGCGACCCCCTTGAGTATTGCAAGAGTGTGGAGAGGCTGAGTGAGTGATAGGAGTGGCTTTCTGTGACTCTGCAAAGGTATAAATCTTGCATGAAAACCGAGTGTCAGCATTCCAAGGTGTACGCTTTTGTCACGGTTGGCCTTTGGCTCTATCAATATCGCGCAGATACACGGCCAGAACAGTCTCCCTTGTCGCTGTCAGGTCTTTGCCATTGCCAAACAATCTTTTTGGACAGGCAAGGCCATGAACAAGCTGTACAAAAATACCTCTAAAATGCTGTCGAAATTTCCCAAATGCTGCTGCTCTATGTGCTTTTGCCACCCGCGTTGTGGCACTGGCCACTAATACTGTAAAACATTCTGCTCTTTTTGTTATCTTAACATTTTCTGCCAGGCAAGCATCCAACAATTTTTTTTACTAACTTACTGTGCATTTCCTCGCACACGTATGCTAATTTAGGGTTCAGTAGTTTAAACTTTAAACACCCGTACCACAGCCAGTCTTCCCCCACCCACCCCCCGCCCACCACCTTTCTCTATAATGCGTTGTGGGAACGTTATCAAATTAGCGCAGCGTCCTTCAGAGAGGACATCCTGTCTGCCCGCTTGCAGACGTCGCGACGCAATTCACACGTCGGCTATTTTGTGCGAGTGTTCCCCCCCCCCCCACACACACAATTTATCCAGTAATCCCAAAAGTGATCCAACAGAGGACCTCTCAAATGGTTTACCACTATTGGTTCTGCACGGCATCCTTGCGCTAGCCATGATTGTGTGCAACGTAAAAAGAATAGCACACCAAACACAGGATTCCGCGTGTGTGGTTTTATGCCGCCTGCTCAGGTGAGGTTTTTTTGTTGTTGCAGAGTCCATTCAGTCTGTATTAACAAATTAGGGTTTTGGGGTTGATATAATGGCAGTAAGAAAAAGCGATTCAAATAAAATATTATTGACGATAATTTGTGAATTTTCTTAAATCCTGCAGTTCTCTTAAAGGAATAAACATTCCCAGTGTACATTCGATTACACCAATAACGTAGGGTATATTTTTGTTTACAGTTACATAACGGTGGCCTGCTGATCTATGCTAAGTATGAGAACACCAGCCTGTCGTGTGAACAGCTGCCATTTGAAAATAATAACCTAGAAGGGCTGTCCACCCAAATGAGTTATTGTTGCTTCCTTTATTTAACCAGATGAAGTAAACCCTTTGAGATACATAAATCATCGCCTCTTTTGCAAGGGGGATTGGATTACATAAATGTGTTCATATGTTGTATTTATTGCATACACGATAGATTTAAACACAGTAAAATTGCGCATTTTTAGGGACAACAAAGCGTGTAGGTCCTCATGGAATGGGTCAGTCGCGTGGAGTAATTGAAAAAAAGAAAAAAACCTGCTTACCATCGGGCTGTAACTGAATTTGTCAATGGGGCACGCCGTGAGAGCACGAGAGAGAGAGAGAGACAAGTGAAAGAAGAAATCTGACCCCTATTGAACCGTCAGTGACAAGGCTCTGAAACATTAACATCTCTATCGATCCTGGAGACTCAATTAGTCTGGAACGAGATACGCTTCTCGCCCAGCATAACGTTCAACACGATAATGATTGAGTGTGCGTTTCCCTCTCTTCAGTATGCAAATGTCACGCACACATATGATGGCCTATTTTTCACTCGATTGACCATGTGGCTTGAACTTTGAAGGCTTTTATTGCACGATGTGAATTTAACGATATCCTAATTGGAAGAGTATCGAGCAAAAGGGCTTGAACAAAAAGAAATAGGAAACGTCTTTGCATTTACATCGTCAGCTTGTTCTTTAACATTTTCACTGGCTTAATAAGCTAACGTAGAACGTGAACACCACTAGTTTATACCATTTGTAGATCGTGGGTTTCTCTGCGAGTGGATTTAAACATCCGTGTTAAAAGGAACTGAGGAAGACCACAATTTTAGTGACGCAACAGCACAGTAGTATGTTTTTTTGTTTAAAGGATCGCAAAAACAAGTTGAGCCATAATTCAGGGACAATTATTGACACGTTTTTTTGTTCTGAAGAGTAGACACATTGGCAGCCAAGGCTAAGACCGAGCGGCTGCCATGATGGCAGTGCTATGACCTTGTGCCTACTCAAGGACCTGGGAGGGCGCACGTTCTGTCAGACGCATGACGACACAGCCCGCATCATCTCGGCCTGCTTGATCTTTTTTGCGGCAAAGCATGTTATTTAACTCCCCGCAATTTTACGAGTTAAATTAAGTATTGTGATCCCCAACCCCCTTTAAAAACGTTATCCATTTTTAAACTGCATTTGCGCGTTGTTACAATCGGTATTGTTAATCACGCGTGTTCACAACGTACTGTTTTTTTTATTTAAATAGGCAAGCGTGTCAGCGGAAAACAACACGTGCCTGCATTGTATCACCAGTTTAAGTTTGTGATATGCAAAGAGAAGGGGAAATGCTAAAAATGTAAATAGGAAAATAACCAAATGGAGGAAACTGTTCAAACTGCCTTTGTCAACGCTCTGACACACACCCGAGCAGTGAGGAGTCCAATCAAACGGCCAGGAGGGGGCTGCTGTCAGTTAATCCACAAGCGGCCTGTTGATTTAAGTGACTGCTCCCAGTCAAACGACTCCGCCAATTGGCCATGGTTTGTGCCCACGGTGACATGCCGCTTAACCAGCCACGGCCAATGGTGGCAAGGAGTGCCATTTCAACACGAAAGCCCAAAACCGCGCCCACGGCACCACTTTGTGTATTTATTCTAGGATGACAACCAAAACGCTCTGCTCTTTGAGGATGTGCGATCTTGATATTCTTAATTTGTCTCAAGGACCGCTATGCAAATAGAAATCATTAACATAAAAATGTGCATTGTTAAACGAACCAAAATATATTGAATAACTGTAATTTGGTCAGCAAACAATGATTGTGTTTGCTTTTCGCCATCGTCATTACTGCTGTTAAAATGGTAGCTGCAATGAAATGTATGTTGTGTGGATTCTCAAGACTTGGGATTTAGAAAGAAATGCAACCAAGAATGAGTTAAAACTTCAGACATTTGCATCTAAGACTGTCAATTTTGCTTTAATTTTGTGAAGTTTTATTTTTTCATCACTTGTTTCATGTGCATGACAGACCATTTATTTAATTTTTTTCATAAACATTCCACTGAAATTATTTTGAAAACTGATCAACTGTGCGAAATTTTTTGCGGATAACATTTGGCAGATAAACTTTTGCTTTAAGTGAATTCGGAGGCGTATTCCTGATGCCCAATTTGTAAAATGAAAACCCAGCACCACAAATTGCAATAAATGATTAAGTAGTTTGATGTAATACTGTACTTAAAATATAACCGAGAAATAGCGGTGGAATATTTCAACGTTAATTGTATATTTCAAATAAAAGATTTACGAAGCAAAAAACTGCTTTAAAAATATAATTTCACTATCTGCTAAATAAGTAATGTATTTAAGTAACCCTTTGGTGACCTATTAAGTACGAGTTAGACGCTATAATTCCACTAACGTCATCTTAAGTGTAATTTTCAACAGTAATGGAAGATGACCAGGACACATTAAAAAAAAGCCACGATCAAGGAAATGCAGAGTATCGCCGGCTCTCTTAAGCAGCTTACGGTGCGTGGAGTGTCATTTATAAAATGGCATTTATTTCGCCCACATGCTGTGCCTCGCTTCATCTCCAACGCCGGTCGTCCAACGCGTATGAGCGATCCATCACGGCCAAAGGTGTTGACCAAGCGAAACCGGATCAAACGGTAATGGCCCTCTGCTCGTGCAACTGTCAAATAAAAATGTAAACTCAGGAAATGTTTTAACATTGATCCACTGTAAATGCAAGGGAACGCCATCTGACACTTGAGAACACGCCCCCTCCTTGAGCTTTATTAGGTCACACTGCCTGAATGTGTCCTTTTTTTTTGGTCCTAAGCAAGACAGGCTGACAATGTTCAGCTTGATGCTATGATCCTCCTACTTAGCATTTTTTTTAATGGAGTGCACTTATGCAATTAATTGTCCGTTATGCATTGTAAAATATTGACCAGCGCATTCACATCGTTGGCAAGTCATTATGGGAAGCAGTTGTAAGAAGACCATTTTCCACGTTCTGAATCGCGATCGGTGATTGAGAGACAAAAACAGTACCAATCTGAACCATTGCAGTAAATGTGAAATACTACATGTCCATAAAGATATTATTATTAAATAAATACCAGCAGTTTGAGTTAGGTTGACAAATATATGCACACAAAACTTGATTGATGAAGATTTTACCACGACTTCCATCCCTCTATCCATATTCCAAGATGCAAATCCTCGGTCCTTTCCAACATATTGAGTGTGATTGCTTGAAATAACTGCCGTGTTGTTTTCAATCACTCCAGCATATATTGCCAACATTTTAACCGCACAGTTAAAAGTACTGCCCGATTATAATTATTTAACAATGGATGTGATACCTTTACGGACACCCTGCATTCCTGCCTGATAATTTTCAGAGGTTGTTGAGCCAACAGCATGAAAAAGATTAAGGGGTCCATGTCTGCTGAACGATTTCCCCCACTGGGCTTGTCATGAAACTTTTGAGAGGCAAAGCTGCTGGCCTCCCAGCCTGTACGGTCTCTCCTTATGGTGGCTCTGCCAGAGCAAATGAGGTCAGGCCGTGTGCGATGAACCGTGTCTGCTGCTGATTAGTTTACTGTTGCAAAGCCGTTAAAGGGATACAGGGTGGCTTGGCTTTTATTCACCGAGCATTTATTGCTTGCTTAGTGTTGTTTAAAGATAATTTGGGGGTAGGTGTCATTTAGTCCTTGCAGGCTCGCTGTTCTGGGTAATCGCCTTGGGAGAATATGACATTTCCTTTTACACGCACCTATCACTCTCAGCGCCACTTACACTGTTTATTTGCTAACCGCTCGGATTAGTACTTGAATGTTGAAGGTAGGCATCTTAAGGCACTTAACCTCAACATTCAGTTTCGATTTAAAGCTTTCGTGACTGCAGGGATTCATCTTCTTGGTTCTTTCGGTAAAGTCACGTATAAGGGAAATACGTGACTTTACCGAAAGAACCAAGAAGACTCAACATTCAGGTTAAGTTCTACAACAATCAAGATACTTAAATATATATGCAAGCACACAGATAAAAACAATGTGGCAGAAATTTGTATCAAGACACCTATGCGTTTAATGTATATATGAATGATAAGTTCCCAACAGGGATATTATAAAACCAAGAGTTGTTTCTTCAAAATATGGCCAGAGAAAGCCAAGGGAATTTGTTCACTTAGACCAAGAGAAATCTCCACTAATATTGACTGTCATCAGATTACAGTATTTCTGTTAGCAATGTTAATACAAACAAAAGCAAAGTGCAAATAATTTTTGAAATAATATTTTGATAAAATCAACATACAAAACACTATATAATGTGAAATCCTCAAACAGCATTGTTGCAAACTCTAATTGGATGAGTAACTGCATAAGCATTGTCATTGTACTCCATTGTAAATGAAATATCAGATCAGACGTGTTTTTTTTTTAAATGTGCCTAAAGAATACGTAAAACCACTTAAGCCTTAAAATTGAAATTACATACAGTATTTGAAATGTACCAATGAATGGCTGATAAATAAAATACTTTAAATGAGTACAAATACATTGTGTACTCGTTTGCTAATACACACACAAAGGCATATACTGTCATCACAAGACATCAAAAACCAGTCGTAAATTATTAATTTGACCTGTTGCGGGAAAAATAACAACCATATCCTTCTGCCCTGCCAACCCCCAAAATAAAATAAAAAAACAAAAAATAGAATTTGTGATTTTATTTTTTGGGAAAATGATCAAGTTTACTTCTGAAGCCTTTATTGTTCTTCTGGATGACAACTGATCGATGGGCCTGCCTATCTGAACGGAGATCGCCTCTGGCTGTGACGGGTGCCAACACTCCGGGCCGTGGGGTCGGAGCGAGCGCGTGAACGGGGGCGGCCACCCTCCGACGCGTCGCGCTCGGAGCTGCTTAAGCCAACGTGCAATTCCGCTGCAGGAGTGGAGTCCCTGGGGAGTCCACGGCTGCCCTCCAGTGGCCCAGTGTGATGCCCTGCCGAGCTGGCCCCGTGAGCCTGGTCAGAGCCACGCGGCACCTCTCCTGCGCATCCCCGCTCCAGCTTGCTGACGCTCCGCCACGCGTCCACACATGCGTCCGTGACCTTTGCAAGAAGTGAAACATTTGCCGCGTTATGCACAAGGATACAATCCGAGTCGTTTATTTTACATTTTAATGCAATCGTTTTGCTTAAGGTAAAAGATAAGTTACGTGGGTTTTTTGGTCATGTTTGAAACATTCATATTTCATTCAATATATACGTGAAAACATGCAAGTTGATTTAAATGTGTATTATAAAACCCAATTGCATCTTATATCATTATGTTAAAACGGCATTCAAATAGTGCTGTAATAAAAGAAATGCAATGATTACGGCAGATAATTGTATCAAGAGCTGATGATGGACCAAATGCGAATAGATGCCATGCTATTGGGAGTGTGACAGAAGATGTGACATACCCTCATTCTTTCCTCTGCCACTGTGGGACACAGAAGACAAGAGAAACCAGGGCGAGACTACATCCTCTTTTCCAGCCTGCGCCTATCTATTCGCACGTGGCTGCCCAACTCCGAAGTGCCCGTAACTCGATGTCAAGGCCTACCACGCCCCCTCCACTGCTGAACACCCGGGCACTCAGAGCTGTCTAATCCCTCCAATTACGGGCACCTCGACACTGGTGGAGGCAGGCGACTACAACATAATTGGCAAGATGGTGTGAGAGCTGACAGGAAAGATCTTTTGTCACCCGGAGCAGCTCTATAACTCATGTGGTCTTGCATAGTGTAAGATCATTGTACACAGGTGTTCGTGTTATATTAATCAGAGTTGAGAGAATGTTTTTTTCTGACGTTGGGGAAAAAAGTTTTATTTAAAAAATGTGTCAATGGTAGATGACACCTTCATGTTATAAACAGGATTGCCAAGGATCAAGTGTTAAAATAAAGGTCGTAAAGTCGTATTAAGACCTTACACCTTCGGAAGAAATAGGATAGTATAATTGCAAAAGTCCACAATCTCCATGGCGTTAACTTTTGTATGACCTCCTTTACCATTGATCTAAGATAATTTGATAAAGTACTGAACTACTGCACCTCATTTGATATGACTCATTCCACGCTGGTGTTGCAAACAACTTGCTGGATGAGGTCAATCTCTGTCCATTTTGAGTCATTTGGCAGCAAAACAAACACGTTTGTCCATTCGCTCCAGAACAACATACATAACAGACAAGCGTGGTATGATGACTGCGGTCTGACACGTTTGCTTTGAATGTATCAAACAAACAGGTCCTGTACAGGTGAACAGCGATGCATTATGTATGTTGCACGAGCTGCACTTTAAAACAGAAGCTATGAAAACATCTCGGTAGCAGGCTTTTATCCAAAGTGACATATCATCTCCAGGCCCATCAAGGAGCACTAGAAAGCTTTCAGCGGCCACTGGACTCAATCCTGCTGTCAAGCCTGCTGCCTCTCCAAGGGATGGCACTCATCCGAAAATGGCCCTGTCAGCAGCTTTCCTGCTTTCCCTATTAGCTTTTAGCGGGAAGCTCACCCTCCTGAGCAAGATGGGGAGGGGGGGTGTCAGCTACTTCTGACACTGATGGGCACGACGGCTTGGGACAAGGACCTAACCATCTCCTTTGGAGGATATTTACCGGTATCCATTTTCAGGATTTGCAACATCAGGAAAAGGGACGATCATCATTCATCCATTGCCTCACCAGCCCACTACATATGTGCCTTTTGGGGCATTCTAGTGACCCCACGAATGTGACCTCAACAAACAATATAGCCGTAGTTGTGCAAATAATGGGTTTCATTGGTTTTCTCCTTCTTTGTTACTGCCATTAAGGGTGTTTTATCCATACCATATAAGAATCAGTCTTCTAAATGTCAGAAATTATTGTGTGAAATGTTTGGAAATTGTTTTGATGCACCATAGTTGCTTTGGAACATAGTCTAATTCCTAAGAGGCACTGTCGTCAGCTTTTACTGGATTTATACGAGTTTATTTTGGCACAACAAAATTAAATTTACGAATAACTTTTGACCCACAAAAGGCTCATTATATTAATGGAACAAAGTAAGTTTATTTTAAATATGTAACCTTAACGCAGATTTTAAACATGTAAATGCCAATAATTTCAGTCTGCTAAATGTGTAACATTAAAAAAAGCCAAGTACAATTAATTGCAGCTTTCGATGTCTAGTTTGGTAATTAATTTGTATCATACCTCGTGTTTATATAGCTTTAAAAAGTTGATTTTAAAATCTTGCTGAATGACTGATCAAACATATGCACAAGGGAGCAGAAAGTTGCGCAAAGTATCTGATCATGTACGCTACAAAGAGTTTATACTGTACATTCTAATGCAGCCACAAATGTTGGCAGTCGTGCAGTATGTGGCTGGTACAGAGGCGCACAAGCTAACCTCCCCTGCATTCCCTTCCAAATACAATGTATTATGCTCTCCCACTTCCAAATGTACCTCTTCAGAGCGTATGTAAACTGCAATATTTTTTAAGATACAAAACCAGCATACATTCAATGGTCCGTGATAAAGCGATGGTTCTTAGCTAAACTCCTAATGATCTCCGAGTACATTAGACA
The DNA here is from genome assembly GCF_015708825.2 of Lethenteron reissneri. Lineage (NCBI taxonomy): Eukaryota > Metazoa > Chordata > Hyperoartia > Petromyzontiformes > Petromyzontidae > Lethenteron > Lethenteron reissneri. The sequence continues at coordinate 11,924,868 of NC_083802.1, forward strand.
ACATTTTTTATATCTTAAACAGCTCCGTTAAAATGAACACAAGAGACACTTTCTATATTTTTTTTAAAGAAGAGTTACCATCTTTGATCATGTGGCAAGATGGAACAGTTGTGGTTACGTGTATTGCAACTTCATCAGCCGCAGAATTTCCTTTAATCAATGCTGGGAACCCTAGGTTATTCCCACGGTACAAACATTATTTCCTGGAAATGTCAATGAGCTTGATTGACAAGGTTTTTACAGCTGTAGATCTTAACCGCATTGGTCAAAGGCTAACATAAAAAACATCAAGACTTCTGCTTTGTAAACTTTTTCATTATTTGTGCATTTTACTCTGAATTTTAATTATACAGGAAAAAACTAAGCTTTTTTTCAACTTTACATATTTGCTGCACAATGTACTGTTGTCTATTTGACAGAGGAATTCAAATTTTAGCAATTCAGTTCTTTCACAATGCGGATGGTGATTTCTGCACAAAATTGATGGGAAAGTCCATCAGGCCACATTTTTTCAAAGGCAATTCTGCTGTAACAGATCACTGGGGAGAGAGGATTGGGAAACATTACCCAGGAAAAGAGTACTAAGTTTTAAATTTACTGTGTTTAAGATTACAAATGAGTCCTTGGCCAAATAGGAACAATTACAGATGTACATTACCAAGGGATCACATTGGCAGAAAAATAATGATTTTTTTTTACATCTACAGAAGCTGTATTGAGCTTAAAGAACATTAGATTTGCAAATCAGCTGCAAATGTGTGACCCACTTGGGGTCTACGTGTTTACAGAATCAACAAGAGTTTACAAAACGCACAGAAGATGCTTAAATTAAATGTCTACACAGCACAATTTTACACCAGAATAAGATACGAAATTGTAATGTTCCACTGAGAAATGCATAGCAATATAATTAATTTCTAAATCACGAGGGAAGTTTAAAGGAGTGGCATTTTTTTTCTTGCAGGGCAATCCCTTGTGTACATTTTTGTAGAACCGCTGTTTGTGTTTAGTTTCTTGTCCTTCCCCCGCACCCCCGATTAGCACGGTTGACTACGTACTGTGCAAAAGAGGTTATGCATACACACATTTCTTGGCGTTGATGTACATTCTGCATTCTCGTTTAAGCATTGAGCATGTTTGCCTGGTTGTGTTCATGCCAGGGCGGTTTGTCTTGTCCTCCCCACTATCGATAAAAGCCAGCTCCAGCTGCCATAGTGAAGGCCTGCCATGTCCCAGCTTCAGCTGTACTCAATCCCCTCCTCAACTCCCTGCTCAAGCAAAAAAATTCAGCGTCCACGTTATTTTTCAGATATTTTTTAGTCTTATTCATTTAAAAAAAAAACATTTTGCCATATACATTTATACAACTTAAATTTGAATACTCATATACATGTCAATTACAAGCGCCCATATTTATGCTCAGAAATTTAAAGGTTTTTTTTATTAGGCATCCTCCAAAAAGAAACGATGCACAATATCCGTGCTGGTATACCACAATAATTAACAAATGCGAATAACAGCGACTGCTTGTGCTCTTTATGAAACAGAGTATTTCTGAGCTGGCCATTATCATGAATAATCAAAAACATAATCCCCTCCTTTACTTACCATTTACGGTGTTTTACTTCACAATAGGAAATTTATCATTTCAAGTTTACCAGCTTGCATGAGCAACCCAGGGTTTGTGTAAACAGAAACACAGAACCATGGAGTTCTATCGCTTGTGCAACTTTTATATCTCTAGCACTCGTGCTCTTTAATACATATGTAATAACAGGGTGTCACCTGTCGGCCTGAAGGGTTAATCGCAGTTATGGGCAAGTTACGTAATGTATAATTATGAGGGGGGCGTATCTGGAGTAAAGGTGAAAGGCGGAGTCAGTCGGGAAGCATCGGGAACCTGCTCGAAGGTTCTGGAAGGGGGCGTGGCTGGAGGCGGGGCGTGGCTGGAGGCGGGGCGTGGCCGTGCCAGGGTGTATATAAGGGGGACCGAACCAGAGATTTGGTCCCAGAGGTTCGGTGCTTTTGTGGGTCTTGGCTGCGTCGCTGTAAGCCGTCATCTCTCTTCGTCGTCCGACCACGTGATCGATCTTCTGCAAGGCTCTCATCGTCGCTGTCGCTGCGCTAGTCTGACAGCTGCGTAGTTGGATGCCGACAATGGGGTTGTGTGATAGGGTCGGCTACGTGTAGTTGCGTTACATAAATGTATCACCCAGTGTGTTCCTAATAAATAAGAACCCTTCTACACGACGTGTCTCGGAAGCCGCTCACTACATTTGCAGAATAAAATTTTAGAACCCACCTGTGGCGTCTTTCGATGATGATGAAAACGAGACACAGGACCTCCTGACAGCACCGGGAACCGCGGTCCCGGTTATTGAAGCCGCGGTGGAAGAGTTGGCTGCACAAGAGACGGCGGGACTGGGGGCAGCCTCTCCGCAGCAATAGCCTGAACAGGGCTGGCACGTGGTGTTGGCGCAACTGGAGCTCCTGCGGACGACGGTCTCGCAGTTGGTGGAGCTCATGACGGCGACTACTATGGCAGGGCGGACCACACAGACCTCGCAGGAGAGAGGAGATCAGGCGCCGGAGAACGACGCACTGACGGGAACGTCCACGGGCGGGGCAGCCACTATTACGCACGGCGCAGAGACCACGAGGCCGGAGGCCGCCATTACGCGCGGTGCGGGAGAAGTGCAGTCGGAGGCCTCCTCTGCAGTCTATCTCGGGTTTGCGAATTAATTAGTTGGTCGCGCTCTACATACTCGGGCTCCTTCCTGCCACGCAGAGGAGGAACAAGTTTCTATAAGTAGGCATTGAGTATTTTTCACGATGGCCTATGGCCTGGCCGCTGCCCGACCAGTCGGCAGCCTCTATTGCCAAGGCGTTTTTGCATGGATACGTATTGGATAAAGGTGCCCCCGAGCAGCTTCTCACGGATCAGGGACGGAATTTCTCCTCTAAGATGCTACGGGAAGTTTGTGATGTGCTAGGCACTAGGAAGATTCGAACGTCCACCCCCAGACGGATGGGATGGTGGAACGGCTGCATAGGACCTTGACATCTATGCTCAGTCAGGCAGCCAGCGCGGTCCAAACTGATTTGGATCTGCATGTTCCAGGAGTGTTGGCCGCATACAGGGTGGCGCCTTACACTTCCACGGGATTTTCGCTTTTTTTTCTCATGTACGGGAGGGAGAGTGAACCTCCTTTGGAGGTTCCATTGGGTTTGTCTGAAAAAAATGGAAAATCTAATTTGCCTGCGCCTTGAACGTGTTTCGGCAGCTCGTGAAGTGGCAAAATAAAACACCACCAAAGCACAGGCGGCTAACGAACGGAATGCGGGGCGGCGGGACAATGTGTTGCAGTGGGTTGTGGGGGATCGGGCATGTTTGCATGGCCCGCAAATACCATTGGGAACGTCCCCTAAGCTGCATCGGCCATGGCAAGGTCCCGTGGAAGTGGTCGAAGTCAAGCGGTCGCAGTGCGTGCATATACGAGTGGGCCGTCACCGTTGGTTTGTTCATCTGTCGCGGTTGAAGCCTTATATTCCTCCTCGAACTGACACCTCATCTCCAAATTGTGTACGGCCGATGTCTGTTATGTCCGACGAGCCGGAGGAAACGCCGATGGAGAGCGTGCGTCAGGAGGATTGTATTGTGCCGCCCACAGCTTCCGAACCCCTGAAGGTCGGCGGGGCCCGTGATCTCGCCGAACGCGAGGAGTCGCTGACTGTGACTGGGCCCACAACGCCTGCGAAGCCGGGAGTTGAACCGCCTTCTTCGAGTTTTCGGGCAGAGCCCACATCTTCGGTGAAGAAAGCGAACATTGTCCCCATGGATGGACTGGCATCGAGGACTTGGTCTAAATGTTTCAGATATCGTTGACAAGAACATTCCGTTGTGTGTATGAGGGGAATTGGGGGGTTGCGTTCTCGTGTTATACGGAAAGGAATTTTGTTTTTCCTCTTCCTCTCTGTTCCTATTTTTGCCTCTTCTCTTACCTTCCTAAGTTGCTGCTTGGGTCCTTCTCTTGTCATTGCCGATCGTTCTGCCTTATTAAAAAAAACATTTTGTTGGGTTTGTTATTTCAGTTTATGGCGGAACTTTTTCTGCCTCACGTGTGTTTTTGTTATCATTGTTAACCGGGACGGCTATATTTTAAACATGGGGGGGGGTGGGTTGATGTCATAACAGGATGTCACCTGTCGGCCTGAAGAGGTAATCACAGTTATGGGCAAGTTACGGAATGTCTAATTATGAGGGGGGCGTATCTGGGGTAAAGGTGAAAGGCGGAGTCGGTCGGGAAGCTCCGGGAACCTGCTCGAAGGTTCTGGAAGGGGGCGTGGCTGGAGTCGGGGCGTGGCTGGAGTCGGGGTGTGGTTGGAGGCGGGGCTTGGCTGCGCTGGGGTGTATGTAAGGGGGACTGAACCAGAGGTTCGGTGCTGTTGCGGGTCCTGGGTCCTGGCTGTGTCACTGCTCGCCGTCATCTCTCTTCGCCGTCCGACCACTTGGCCGATCTTCTGCAAGGCTCTCATCGTCGCTGTCGCTGCGCTAGTCGAAGAGCTACGTAGTTGGACGCCGACGATGGGGTTGTGATAGGGTCGGCTACGTGTAGCTGGATTACATAAATGTATTGCACAGTGTGTTCCTAATAAATAAGAAGCCTTCTACATGACGTGTCTCGAAAGCCGCTCACTACACATAGGTTACTTTAACTCTTACCTGGCCTTCTGCCCTAAGGCAGGCGGTGTGCAACTCGCCCTTGAGCATAGTGATGTGCTGTCTGTGGGAGGCGATCTCTTTTTCTAGGGCCGATATCCTGAGCCAGGCAGCCTGCAGCACGTCCGACACGCTTCGCACAACGCTCTACAGGGAGGCAAAAACACTCGTTCTGTCAGGTGGTGCTCAGGGATGCCTTGTCTGGACTCAAAAACTTGTCTACTCACAATCTTAAACTCGTTACTGGAGAAGGAAAGATAGAGGTTATTAACCATTGTTTATTTTATGAACAATTATATATTTTCGTGGAATATCTATGGCAAAACAGTTATTTAGTTGACCGATTCTCAGCCTACTGATGGCAACACATTTCAACTTGTAACACGTAACTTTTTACCATCAGTGCAATAATCTCCAAATAAATAACTTAAAATTATGACTTGTGCCAAAGAATAATTGCACACGTAAATAGCCAACAGTCAAATGTATGTTTCACACATCGGCCTTTGTGACCAATATGAGCCATTAGAGGTTTGTTTGGGTTGTAATTACCAGTGAAACGTCATAATCAAATTGTAAATGTTGTGGGTAAACTCTCCAACACACCGGTGTGCTGAACGAGTAACTAATTGGCATGTTTTGTTTAAGTGACAAACCTTACTAATTGGCTGTTTCAGGTGGTAGCAGGTTTAACGACACATTTATATTTACATTATCTAACCCAACAAAAAACCTCTATTATGGAGTCAGACGTATACAAGTAACCAGTGCGGCTATGTCCAAGGGTGTCATGTCATACTTGACAGATGCCGGCCTCCACGCCCAGGCAGGCCCCATCTGCAATGGCCTTCTCCAGGACCAGTGTGGCGGGCTGCAGTGCCAGTTCGCCCGTGGCCCACGACAGGGATAGCTGCTCCCTCACCTGCAGTGCCAAAGGTCAGATTGCACCGACGAGTATGCACTTCTTCACTTGCATTAGATTATTTATTTAGAGCTACTTTTGTTTTTAGTTTGTTGTCGCCCTTGCCCGCACCTCCGTTTGGCACGGTTGGCTATGACTGTTGCGAAAGAAGTTCAACATACATAATCATGGTGGATAACAATTGAAATCTCTCTTAAAAGAGCTTTGTTTAAAATGTAACATTATATGCTTTGTGAAAGAATACATGTGCTTTAGAAATTGAGGTTTGTTTGATACCCAAAATCAGACAATTAACAAGTGTCCAAAGATACTGTTTGTTTAAAATATGTAAGTCTTTGCAAAACATCACATTCGTTTTCAGCATAAATTATATCATAACCTCACACCTTCCTCCACTCCCTGCCGCACAGTAAGGTAATTGCCATAAACATTGGCTAATTGTATTTTTGTTGCAAACCAGTGTTCATGACAATGGTGGTGAGATAGTATGAGCCTCTGTTTCAATACTCCTGCTGACATATCCTTGTAAAGATAATTGAAAATTACCCAATAAAATTTCCTCAAGATGATTTAGACTGTTCTAAACCTCATAACCCAGACTACAATGATTCTAGAAAGCCTGTGCTGTGTCCAAATTTAGTGTAACCACATATAAAAGCAAACATTCATCAATATTATTTAACATTTTTATTGTTACTATTTTTTTAAACAAGTGGAGGCATCACATCATTATACTGTAGTCTACATTATTTACAGCTCGTAAAACGTGACAGTACAAATCATGACATCCCGGACATAAATATTTCCCAGTCTTAATCAAGAATGTCTTTCGCAGTTTAGATATACGACGCTGACATAATATAGACTTTGAATTCCATAACGATACTGTAATTCATTTCCTTTAAATATCTCTCTTCAGACACAAAATAAATACACAATGCATACGAACGATAATGGTTTTACATTTACCGGACCACAAATCTGAAGTACCTGAAATAATGATGCAAAGTTCTGTAAATAACTATTCCACAGGATTCACGAGTTTGGCAACATTAAAGGCCAATTCACTCCATTTTAGCAAGATTAATGCCAAAGCCACAAAGCAATATACTGATTGAAACAAAAGTTTCTGGAATGCTCAGCAAGTAAAGACACTGATCTTGCGAGTTACTGAATCTATGTATGCAAATGGCTGTTGATTTACACCCCACCAAAAGGTACACCAGTACCACTCCCCACGGGACACAGACAGGATGAAGTCACTGCAGGCAGAGAGACATGCAAGTGACCTACCATCGATCTTGCGCTGTGGAAATGGAAAATGTATCTATGAATAAATTTAAAGGGGATCGATTTTGCAATGCATCCCGCCTGATTATGGAGGACCTCAATTAAAATTGGTAGCTGGGAACTGCAACCATTAGACCTTGAGGAAGGCTTTGGAGAAAAGACTATAGCTCTTCCCTGGCGTTCAGCAGACGTAACGAACGGGATTTCTCCGCCAAATCTATTTCAATTTGCCATTAATGCAATTGGTTCCTCAGCTTAGAAACAGGCAAGTTAATATGAAGCCTGCATCATAATGTCTTTCAATGTTAAATTACTGCCACTTAGTAAAGGTGCCATTGATTAACTTTCCAGATCTATAATCAACACTGTCTCCCTTAGGCTGCCTGCTTATTTGTCAAATACTCTGCATATTATTTGTAAATTAGTTTTACAGTCTAGAAATAAATACCGCACACACAATGCATTTGTAAACTCGCCTGATAAACAAATGTGTGAGCTGGACAGGCACCGATAGGTGGTTTTGACGTTGTTGTCTACAAACTCAATGACACTACAAGAATAAATCACAGCATCATAAAAACGAGGCCAGTCGCATGGGGCATTAAACTGCCACATGTTACCAAGGGGGCCCCCTCTTGGGGGCTGGATTTTCCAGCCGCTTCATAAAATGTCACAGTCAATAAAACACAACAACCAAACAATTTACAGCCCGCCTGTTGATGCACGCCTCTCGATAAAATGCTATATCATCCTTAATGGCTCTTTAACTGTTTTAAATGTGCCACTTTAAAGAATAAGGGACATGCATGTGACAGAGCTCAAAAACACATATGCAGGAATTTACCCCCCCCCACCTCCCCCCCCCGGGGTGCCCCCTGCCCCTCCCCCAAAGAAAGCAATATGTTCTGCAATTGGGTTTTCAAGACTGCCAGCCAAATTCTCAATGATGGGTATCTTAAAGGTACTTGAAAATAGTTGCGTAACTTTTGCTCCAAGTGGCATGTTTCCATTATGGTACTTTTGTCAGTATTGTCTAAAATGTCTTTAATATCCAGTTCCAAAAGCTATACAACTTTTTTGTATGATTGTTTTGTAGTATTTGCACCTTTGTTGCACATTATATGATAAAACTATTGCAACAAAATGCATCGTAATGATTGTGTTTTAAAGAAGCACCCTTTCCAAATATTGCACGGGTTAATGTTCTGGCAGGTGTTGAGGGAATGGTGATGCAGGATAGCGTATAAGTATTTTTTTTTAATTCGAGTTGGATCGCTAGATACCAGTTATTCAGATGCCACTACAGAGAGAATGTTTGTGAACCCAAGAGAGGAGAATGTAATCGGGATTAGAGTGTTTTGTGAACTGCAGGCACATGTTGGGACCATGTTATGCAAGTCTGCTGAGATTTGTTCCCCTACACAGCATCTGTCTTTCCCAAAACAGATTGTTTGTGCAAAAACATTAGGGAAACCCATATCCACCACGTTTATTTATATAAAAATTATTTATGGAGCAATTGTTTTTTTTATTACACGAACATAATAATTTAAATGTATGTTATAAACTCTGTGCATTGAACATTTAGTTGGCAATTACGATACGTGGAAGTGGGAATTCAGCATCCTGGCTCTACTAATAATTTACCATGTTATATTTGTAAGCAAGCAATGCTTAACATAAAACATGTTGCTATTAAACAGTCCTCAACTGCGTCAGCTTCTGAAACATTCACATTGGTACTTGTTGACCAACTAAGATTATTTTCAATAATACGACTTGATTGTCAGATTTAACTATTTTTTTACACCCCCCCCCCCTGAAAACCCACTCTTATTTATATGCAACAACCTCATCTTAACTTATTCATATTGACGATATTAACTGAAATGCATTACTCCATCTCTTACAACTGTGTGACAAGCCTTTCCAAGTTTGTTCATTGCAACAACTAATAGTTCCGAAAATCCGAAGTGAGCACTACTCAATATATTTTGGTCACCATACCTCATTAGGCTCCGCTGCAGTGGACAGTTTTAAATGGTTTAAAGGGTTAACATCAAATTCACAGAAGTGCTGAGGTTGTTTTCTGGTGCGAAGTTTATGTATCATCAGCGAATGATGCACAGATGCCCTGTAATTATTAAACAGTGAGGTAATGACTTTCCAGGGTAACATCTGCGCTGGGTTTACGGCCCCCTGAAGTAATAGCGGCAGACGGACTCTCTTCTCTCACCCAAAATTAATTCAGCCGTGAGCGGTGGCTCCAATCGGACACTGTGGCTGGGAAGCTAATGTGAAGGCTGGTACTTGACAGCACTCCATTTGAAATAGTGGAAGTGCTTGTGCAGTGTACAGGGAGAGAAATGCAATTACATTATTGCCAGATAAAATGTTCCTTCACGGTGTTAAATTAAACAAGTGCTTTACTACGTACACTATGATGAAACGATTAAAACAAATCTTTCAAAAAATATATAAGGCAATTGTTGATATTTTTTTAAGTGAAGTGTGATGTGAAAAGTCTTTGACTAAATCACCCAGAATGTACTTGATCTCATCAGATTTTCGATGCTATACAGGTGAGTGTATCGAAGTGCTTTTAAGAGTAACTGCCATGCACAAACAGGATGTCACAAGACTGTGGGGCCTGGGCAGTAGACAACCGAGAGCACTGCAACAAATGCAATTGTTGTACTGTACTCCAACATCTTTGCTCTGCACCTTCACCAACCCACAATGACCGGCATGGTGACGTATGGTCAAATAACCCCCAGCTATACAGACTGTTTTTGGACCAGGCTCAACAGACTTGTGTGTGGCGATGAGTGTTTTGGCACCCTGGTGCCACGTCTTGATTTGTGGGCTACTCTGATATGACTGTGAAGCTGCCCAATGAACAACCATCCACATCGTTGAGGACCGTCTTTTACAACAGATAAAGGCAAATCGATCTGGATGAAGTTGTGATCAAAGTGAGCTTTGATACCTAATGCAAGAAGAAGATCCTACAACCCGTACTGTGACAGGGAGGCCCTCATACAGCAGTAGCTTGACAAAACGGCTGTACATGTAATGAAAAAAAATGTTTGGTAAAAAAAAGGGTCTATATTTTGGACAATTTGTATTGCCAGTTACGAGTGTTTAAAATGGCAATAAAGCTAGCAAAGTGATGAAACCCAAGTGACCAAATGTCACTTGCATGAAGCAAGGTGCAAACCGAAGTTGTTTACTCCCGCAAAGCAAGCAACCATGGGGTCAAAACTTTCAGCCGCTCAGCAGTGTTGATGCTGACTTACATAAAACCACCGGATGTCAGCAAGTTACCTGCTGGGAGAGAGCCTACACAATGGCAAACGTATAGCAAAAATACACCACACAGTAACCAACTACACTGTATATGTAGTAGTAATAATAATACTAATGTGAACATAAAAATTCGATTTAGTTCACATGTGAAACATGTGACTGAAGAAGACAAAAAAGTACAAGAATCATGCCTTACCTGCTGAAGACTTTGGTCCAGACATTTCATATAATTTGTCACATTTTCCTTACTCCTGGTTAAAGATAGATATAGTTATTTTAATGAGTATACATATATATTAAATGAAACAGTGTGCACATTTTATTGCCGGTAAGAAAGACAAATAAATACTACAATTACAATACTGATTTACAGAAATCAGCTAATCCTTTCTGCATTCAGCAGCCGTTATGACAATATAAACCATTGTTAAATATCATTTTATTTGTTAAATGTAAAATGTTTTTCATTATTCTGCTGAAAAATAACTGACTTCATGTAACCCAAGTTACCCTTGCAAAAAAGGAAATGCATCACACGTCTCACCGGACCTTTATTTTCATCTCCTGGTTGCATAAAGGATACCACTACTGTACTGCGTAAAATGCGGCACAAGACAATCAATTTCGCTCGTCACTGTGGAACCGTTGACAATAGGTGCCTGTTGGAGCAGTCCTTTGCTCACCTGGTCCTGCTGCGCAGAACATCTTCAGTGCCCTTAATGGCATCGTGCAACCGCCGTCGCTCATCCTCCATTTGGGCCAAACGACGATTGAGCTGCTGCACGCCATGCTCCTTTCTCCGCACCTCCAGCTTGGCCTCCGATAAGCCCTAATTCAAAAACAAGTTGCATTCAGTCATATCGTAGTTACATCGCACGGGCATATGCTTCCAAATTTTCCACCACCTACTTACTCTAAACTAACTGCATTCACATGTGACTTATGTTATGACTTCATTTTTGCCACATTCACAACCAGTTTAAAAATAAATTAACCATACGTATAGACGTACACAACATACCTTTCGCGGTCAGCTTCGTACCATTAAAAACGCAGCATTATGACTTTTGTTACAGTTGGCAAAAATAACAGAACCAAAGTCACCGCTGCCATATTATGTGTTCTCTTTAACGGCACCTTGACGGCTTCGGCGAGAGTCTGCTCCTTTTCCGTGTCCTGGCTGGCATGCTGTTGCAGGCGATCCCCAAGCTCCTGCAGCTGGTGGGCCTGATCCCTGAGGAGGTGCTGAGCCAGCTGCTCCCTGGCCAGTGCACTCTTCAGCTCCTCACACACTCCGTTAAACTGCTCCACTGGGACGAGGTTTTGAGTCTGCAGACAACAGCATAGGTTAGAATGCAAAAAAAGGCCTGGAAAAAAAAATCCAGAAACAAAACCACAGGACACAGCAGGGACGAGGCAAAACATCGTTAAAAAAACCACAAACACACTATTTAAACTGTACACGAGCACCACATGCACATAAACAATACACACGCTGCCATGCAAAACAATAGAAGCCAACATGTGTTGGAGGCAACACACACTGTTTTGGTTACACAAGAGCATAGCAAAAAACGGTTGTGTTTATTTTAACGTTTTTAATAAAAAACATATTTTCAAAGATGAAGTTGGTTTTCATAGTAAACGCTACAAGCTCTGTTCCCTCTAGTGCATCTTGTGGTACTTATCAGTGCAAAACAATTAGGTGAATTAACCGCTACTGCCCGACAAAACCATTACACGTCAGAATTATGGAAAATTGTTGAGATAATGGTTAAGCTAACATCAAAGAGAAAGAGCCACTATAAGTGCGGGGCTTCCCTTGGAGATAGTTAAAACTCGGAATGGGTCATGAGGTGACGTGAGGGCGTGACAGCTAATGCCAGGTCGTGGCTCACCGCTTGTCTGAGCTCCTGCAGCTCCTTCTTCAGGCTGCGAGAATGATCTGTGTGCTTTCTCAAGTCACGGGTTTGGGCAAGCTCCAGCCGGTTCGCCCTCCGCTCCACTTCAGCTGCATGCAGTCTCTCCGTGAACTCCAGCAGCTGCTTTTGTACCAAGCCTACACAGTGCTGCAAGATACACATGCTAGTCACACCCATGCAAGTTGCTACACTTATCAAACATTCAGAGTTATGAAATCAATTATATAAAATGGTAAAACTGAGTTCACAGCATTGCTAATAATGAATATCTCCCACCTAAAACAACAAAAAATGTTTTGGCATTGATCTGTTTTATTTCAAAACTGGCAATTGAAGATATGTACATATATTATGATGAAATGTACCTGCATGGTGTACTGAGTCGGCTGCTCATCACCATGACCACGCGCTGTAATCTTGGTCAACCTCTGGTTTAGTAGCCACGCAAGTGAGTCAGGCTCTCTCCACTCACAGTGCAGGTCGTTGGAACCCACAGACCACTCCATCTCAATGCTCAGATGGTCCAACAAATTAGCAAAGGCTGCCCGTGCAGCTGTGACAATACTCTGTCCAAGTGAGGCACCATGTAATTCTGTAAAAAGAAAATGTTACTGAAACAAACTTTTCAGTAAAATACTGCATTAAAAAATGACTGCAGCTTTTTTTTTTTGGTCTTGAACCCACTTTCCGTCCATGCAAGTTTAATACAAAAACCCAAAATGGTACCACAACTCTCATATATTTTCTTTCAGTCACGCATGAAGACATTCAGGCTCTGTGCACTTCACCTGTTTGTTTGATGACTTGCTGAAGTTCACTCATTGAATGTATAATGGCTGTTTGCAGTTCAGGGCTGGAAAACCAGCGTAAAGCAGCGAACACTCTGTCTTTTGTCGCTTGTTTGGAGCCTGCAATACAAAAACAACATGTATTGTACATAATCTCAGAATATATTTATAGCCTGGCTCTGAAATTTCAGTTGGAGCTGTCTGGGGCTGAGCTCTGGAAAAAAATATGATTGAGATAAATTCACATTTGGAACAAAGTATATATTTTGAAAAAAATATGGAATAACTCACTCATCTGGCCTTCACTGGGCTTGACTTTTCCAGTGCAGACCAGCATGGCACCATTATCTCCTGTACCTTCGGTCCACGTGAAAAGACTGCGGGTGGAGCCACCCAGCCGTTGCAGCCGATTGGCCCCAAGCACAACAACTACAGCCAAGCGAAATCGAAGCAGACCCTTTCTTTTTGAAGAAGACGCAAGTTTTCCCTTTGAGGCAGACGCCAGTTCATCCAATCTTGTTTCTGGTGACTTCTGCTGCACGCCTTTAAGCTCTAGTGACAAAGCCTTACCTAGGGCAGCCAGCTGTTTACAAAAGTGGTCACATTTAGCAGCCCGCTGAGCCAGGAAGAGCCGCTGGGTGGCAAGAGCCTGGGCTCGGGCACGTAATGGGATGATAGCACCCGACAGGAGGGCACAGGCTGTAAGCAGGGCAGCCCGCTCGTCCACGCCACGGGAAAGCTGCTCCTGCAGGCTCACAAGCTCTGCCATCAGGCGCTCTTTCTCGCAAGTCAGTTCGTTCACCTTCCCACGGAGATCACTTGCAGATGCTTGGCTCTTCTGTAGATCAAACACACAAGCCAGATGTTCAAAAACACCATAAATGGACGTTTAATTTATTAACACTGTCAAGAAGCCTATATTCAGTTACAAGAGTTAGGATACTTAAGAAGAATTGGGTGTGTCCTTGTTACTCTGAGTGTAATACATAAACACCATCATCTCTCTCTAAATTACATAATTGATAACTCCTTTTAAATAAAGGTAACGTGAAAGAATCTCCAATTACTGCCCAAGAAAATAGCGGCACATATGTTAGCTTAAAAAAAGTTTAATTACACGTGCAAATTACATAACACAACATCCAAAGAATTGAACCCTAGACATTAATTCCGAGTACTCTGTATGTGATCTCATTATCTCTGTTGGCAAAGTTAGATACCAATTCCAATACCTGGCACCTGTTTTCAGACAATGCTACCAATTAACCCAGGCATCCCTGTGCAGATATAAAAGTGTATATACAGAAAGCATGACTTTAAACCATAGATGAGATATGTGCACTGTACTTATTGTATAATACATTCATCATTTAAAACTGAAAAATAACAACTTGCTACATTAAATGTGGCCCTTTTCTGCATGAGCAACGCTTGCAAGATACCATATGAAATGAAAATATGGGATTTTATTTGTGCACAACAAATTAACTTCGCGAAATCGGATGTAATTGAGGCCATCAGTTAATCTGCCAGAAAACCATTTTCATACAGCAACAAGCCCTCCGTGAAGACTTCTTTGGGGCTAACAACACTGGGAAATACAGTTTTCCCCATCAAAAATCAGAGTGGCCTTCAGGAGCCGTGGCAATACCTGCGCGTGCGTGTGCACCTCGCCCAGCAGCCGAGTGTAGTGCTGCTCCAGCGCCACCTTGGCCTTGTGCCAGCCCTCCTCCTTCTCCCGCATTCCTTCCACCAAGCGATTGACGCTGGCATCCTGCCGCTTATTTAGCTCTTTCATGGCCTCCTCTTTGCCATTGCACAATCTCTCAAGGTGGGCCACCTGCATGGACAATAGCAAATCTTAGCTGAGGCATTGTCCTATTTAAAAAAGAAATACAAATGTTTCTTGTGCACGACACAACACGTTGGCATATTTGCTGCATTTCACAAGAAAAAATATATTGAAAAAAAAACGGTTTTGTACAACACATAGCATCTTGTTTTGACTAATTATATTTGTCATTTTATATTTTACCTATTCTGTAATGACTATGCAGCTTCCTGCCTGTGGGGTGCTTTTCATTTTTATGCACATTCTACCTTGCTTGCCAAATATGCATAAATATTTGTTTATGACAGGTCATGTTTATGTAACATGTTGAATATGGAAAAGGATGTGACCCTATTCTGCCATAGGATCACACTGTAAAAATAGAGGTTACATTTTGGTTGTGCATCATGTAAGGAAAAAATAAATGAATAAACATATTAAGTGGTGTTTTGCATGGATTCCAATTATCTCTAATGATAGCACGCACTTTAGCCATCTAAGAATTTACTTTTAAAGATAATAATTTGTATACTTATGAAACGAATAACTGTGCACTTAAAGCATGTCTGAGAATGTAGCTTCAAGCTTTATGCATTGAAGCTTCTGACCCGCTCCGACTGGATATTTGTGAAAAAGAGCTTCATAGCTCATCGGATTCCTCCAGCCTAAGATTCTGATTCTATACAAAAGCCATGGCACATATAAACACAAGTTTTGCTTATTCGTGCCATCAATGCAAGTCTTCATAAAATAATACCATGTATACAAGGTTTAACTATTTAACATGAAAGTATAAGCACACATTCCTAATTTCAATAGTGACATGAATGCACACTATGAACGTTCAGACATGGCAACACATAATAGCTCACCATTGACCAACAATGGGTTGTTTGCATGTCAGTAAACCAAGCACAGCACCATGAAAAAAAACACCAAAACACATGCTGCGCATGCAGCACACATCACCGGCGTGAATTTCAAATCCACCACAATTTGACACTGAGAGGAACACCACTCACATATTGTACAAGGGCTGCTGAGGCTGTGCAAGTATCTTGTACATTCTTACCTATCTACATGACTTTACCGAAAGACCCAAGAATATGAATTACTGCTGTCACGAAAGCTTTAAGTCAAGATTTATTCTTACATAACATGAAGGATTTAAACAATTTTTGCTGAAACTCTGTAGTCATAGCTTAAATGTACATCAACAATCGGTATCAATATCATCTCGCATTGCGATTGCAGCACATATAGCCTGCCAACGTTAACAGTGTAGTAGTTTTAATGTGTGAAAGCCAGTGAGATGAAAGATTGTGGTGCTGGGCCTTCAGAGTACTTCACATTTTGTCACCTTCTCCAGGTTACGGTTGAGGTCCATTGTTAAAGCGTCCACATTCTCCTGCAAAATGCTGCACAGCTCAACCCATGTAAACTGTCCCAGGATGCTTTTGGGAGGGTGAATCACCACGCATCCTGCCACAAGCCGCTGGTAGAGCCCATGCAGGAAGGTCAGTTTCTCCTACGCAGGGAAATGAGGCGTCAGAGGTCGCAAACGGGTTTTGATTCCTTACCCGTACCCGGCCGCACCAGGGTCGCAAATGGGTACCCGTACCCTACCCGAAATGAGTGACAAACGGTTACTTACCAGTGACTCACGGCTTACCCGTACCCGGCCGCACCAGGGTCGCAAACGGCTA
Organism: Lethenteron reissneri; assembly: GCF_015708825.2. NCBI lineage: Eukaryota > Metazoa > Chordata > Hyperoartia > Petromyzontiformes > Petromyzontidae > Lethenteron > Lethenteron reissneri. Next base: position 11,941,356 of record NC_083802.1, read on the forward strand.
CCCGTACCCGGCCGGGTACGGGTAGCCGGGTATCAGGTAGGGTACGGGTATCGGGTACCCGGTTGCGACCTCTGGGAGGCGTGTATTGTTTATTCCATTATACAATGCATACAATTTTAGAACCAATTCGAAATTGTGCAGTAAAAGACAAAATCAATACCAATAGTTCACCACCTATAACTTGAATAAAACAAATTTTAGTGCACTTGATTATTTATTGGTGGCGGCAATAATTCTAGACTATTTAATTAATGCTATATATGCCCTGCGGAATGCAGAATTAATCAGTGTAGTAATGGGAGCGGTAAGTAATTTTTTATACTGAGATGCTGCAGATGACAGAATTGTAAGATTGTAACCAGCTCCATGCAATGTAAGATTCCAAGTCTTAAAATATTATATAGATGGCATGGGTATATAAAAAATAATTTGGTGAACATTTTTTCACATCATAGTCAATTCGAGCTCAATTTTACACCACGATCCCATTGAGATATTATTATTTTAGGAGGAACTTGTTTTATAAAAAATGTATATGCCTAATATTATGCATATTTAGGTTGCTCCCTTTTTTCTCTAAGTTATCCGCCTTGTGCCTCTACAGTAATCTGCTATTCAGTTCTAAAGTGGGCATTTGGGGTCTTTTTATCCTTCTCAGCATCATTTAAGACCTCTGTTGCATCGCTGTGACGAGCACATGGCAATGGAGACATGTAGCAGTGGCAAGCAATGTGGGACGCTATGTCGCATCCATCACCCAGAACACCGGTGGAGAGCTGGCAGCAGGACAAACAGCCAGCCCGACCACACTTCATGTGTTACCCAAACGGATGGAGCAGCGTGTGATGGAAGCCCTGGGTCACGGCAGATAAATGCCCACTGTTCGGCACACTCATTCTTTACATGCCTAGCCACATAGCCTGAAATTATTACTTCAGCTCGCAACTGCTGCTATCCGAGAGCAAATGCTTTTTGAGTGTGTTATCTAACCTCTACGTGAGCTCTGAACTTGTGGCCTCAGAAAATAGGCAGCTTAACCTAATTGACTTTGATTTTCTGCTACTAAGGTATGCAAGTGCATATAAATACAAAGCAAGTGGCCAACACAATTCTGTAAAATTACATTTGTGGCATGCTCATACTTTGTTGATTTAGGCGGCACTATAAATACATCTATTGTCATCGAAGCTATACTCCATGTTAAATTTCAACAAGGTGTAAGAAAAAGGATGTCAAATAACCGGCATTAAAACTTTACAATCGGCATAACAATTATATGGTATTTATAATGGAATCGTTAGAAAATAATATATTGATCTATTTAAGATGAACAAAACACATCAGTTAAGAAATGCTTCCTTATAGTACTTAATGATATGTATTATAGTTTTGAATACCAGAGTACTTGCATTCAAAGGTAATTTTTGGTGAGAAATGCAATGGCAAACAGTTAAAAATTCATTACAAATTGATTGTGCATCTGCAAAAAGTGGAGGTTATTCAATGAGTTGACCTTGGGAAAGGCCTTGTCGATAACCTTTTGGTGGCTTAGTGGTCAAAGAGAGTAGCGTGTACTCTTAAGTTCACTCCTACCTGCACGTCCTCTTCAAAGGCTTGACGCAGCTTATTGAGCTGTGTGTAGGCATCAGCAGAGTGGGCCTTCTCCGCATCCCAACTGGCCTGCAGCCTCTGAACTTCGCTTTGCAGAGATGCCATGGACCCAATGAGTTCATCTGCCTGGGCGCGCTGGTTCACAACTTCAGTGTTCGCTGCAAGCAACTGCGCTTGTAAGTCCTGCACACAGTGAGCAATTTAATACTCATGGCATAGTACAATTTAGTTATCTTTTCATTGGCAAGACTGTAAGTGGAGAATAAACACATATATAGAATATCACTACAATACTATATGACTGATATATTTTCCATACATATTGGTCAAGGGAAATTATTAATCACCTCAATGTCAATGTGCAGATGCTTTTGTTAGGTTGTCTTATAGTTTAGTGGTCCAACACCACAACATTCCACGTGGGAATGATTTCATGGTTAAAAGGTTAATGGGTCATGAACTCGAGCTCTGCCATTCTCTGGTGTGTGTACAAATGCTGCTGTTCTAGTTATTTGCAATTATATGGAAACCAAATAATCTTACAAAGTTTCCAATTCGATACATTTTTGACCAGATTGTTTTAGAGAAAATAAATTGAGTGGCCAATGACGTTAACAAGTAGACATGCAATGAATGCAGTTATAATTTAAGAACTCTTTTCAAAGTAACATTACATTCTTACATTTGATAGTGTGTACATTGGTTTAATATTAATTTATAGAATTATAGTATATTTGGGAAAAAACTACATATTCGTTAATAACACTGCCTTAAAAGAAAATTATAAAATAGGTGATGTTTCGGGCAATGAGCCTTCTTTATAGCACATAAATAGAGAGGCCAGAAAGGGAGAGTTAATAGGTTTGAGACAGCACTTAACACCATGGAGCCGAATGACAATTACAATTTTAAAATGTTGAGGTGAGTATTTAAATATTGTTGTTGGGTTACCACTATACTAACACATTGCAGATGTTTTAATTCTAAAAATGTGCATGCAGTTTGAAATATAAAACACTAATTTCAGCCCTTTGTACATCAACTCCTGAGAGAAGTGATAGTCGTTTGACCATATTTCACCACACTCTTGAGTGTGGGTTGATAAAGAGGGGGCTCAGGACCAATTCAGTTGTCAATCAACAGCAATTTTAGCCATGGCTGGGAATCAATCTCAAGCCAATGGGGTTCATAGCAGTTTGCTAACCACTATACCACTGCACCAACCTCATGTGAAATATGCATGTAAACATAATTTCCTTCATTTATATTTTTTTACATAGAGCTTTACGAGACATATCTTTTTTTCCCCTACATTGTATTTGCCATCGTAAATGTATCTAGCTTTTGTATACTTACCATGGGACATGTAAGGAAATGTTTGATGTATAGTTTTTTTGTTGTGGTATCGCAAATGTTTGTTTTAGAGGATTATTTTATGATAGTGGCTGAGGTAGGTGGCTCATCTTTAGCCAGAAGAATGGAGGGGGTGTACATCTGGGAATAGGTTGGAAACTCAAACAGTCCCTCATACTGCAAGCAGGGTGGACAATTCCACATCGCAACCAGAGTAAACATTTGTCAGTATCCCCCTTTTTGTGAGTGCTTAAAACCCTTCTTGAAAGGTCCAACCTCTGCACACTGCTGTATCTAAGTGGAACAAAGTATAGAACGGGTAATGATCATTATGAAACATTATTATTGGGCAGTGAGAGTGATGCATTGACCTTTCTTGATGCCTGTAACATTTACAGAGAAAAAATATCCTCAGTGAAGGCAGTATAAATTTTTAACACAGTCTATCTAAAAAAATGATCTCTAACCAATGCTATCTGTAATTTAGGCTTACTTCCAGTGTTTTGTTGCGTGTCCAAACCAATTCTTTAGAGGACTGGCACTCTTCACTCATCTGTTCGCAGAGTCGCTTCATCTTGTCCAACTGCAAACAGAAGACCACAAGCACCGAATCATGTCATCAAATTTGTATTACAGTTGAGATAAAGCCAATCACCCAAACAGTGCTCAATTATATTCTGTACACACACCTGATACAAAACAAACTTTTGTTTCTTTTTCACGAGACATCTATTTTTGTAACAGTTGTGTATCAAAAAGGTCGTAACAATCTATAGAAATGTTAAGCTAAGCAATACAAAATATATACAAGCAGGGCAACATAGTATTTGCATCACATCTCTGAATATTCTTTCTTTGATGTTTTAGAAGCTTAGAGCTTAGAATAATGCGCTATCACTAAATTTAGTATTTCCATTAAGAAAATTGATACACTACCATCAGGTTGAATGTTCCTCCTCTTAAACTGTCATTGTTGCATGATTATACAGACTAGAGTTAAATGTTTAAGCTGTGTGAATATAACAGCAAAGCCACAACATGACAATGTGTGGTGCCATGGGTGCAAAGAATGGTGGCAGAGCATCTATCAGGCCTGTTAGGATGTGATCCATTTCTCACACCTCATCTATTACACACAAAACCATACACTCGCCAGCATTATGTCCTCTTGGGTTCAAAAATGCTCTTGAATTGACTCACGAGATGGTTTACCCACATACCAGACATAAAATACTTTGCAATTAATTGAAAACAAAGAATGTCTGCTTAAAATTCACTAAATAGCAGACATTTAATCAGCCTAACTGCATTGTTTAAACTGTAAAATGAAACAATGTGCTGAACTTTTGCATTTAACTACTTAAAGGATCAATTTAATTTCAATGAGGATCACAAGTTTTTATTGCAACGCTTTTTTATTCATTAAGTATGTATGTATGCAACTGTACAGAAACATTAGTGCGCTTCCTGCAATTGCGCACGCCACATTCCGGATGACTGACTGCCAGGGATTACGGTCCCTAATACGAAATAAAGGCTTTGATATTGGTGTAAATGCATCATCATCATTTTCACAGCAAACAAAGACGGCTCCACCACTCCACCTGCCAAACGAGGAGCAGCCACTGCCAAAGTGCCGCATCAGAGCAAGCATAAAATCCTATTCTGAAATATGAAGGACTGTTAGAATCACTGTTAACATCTGTCTTGTAGAGCATATGGCTCTTTAGGGGCATTCAGAGTCCTATCATCTACACCTACTTTTAAAACCTGAGCACATTTTTTAAGTGTTACATGCATATTTTTGTGCATCTTATAGGTTATTATATTGCAACATAATACGCTGACCAACACATGACCTAACACAAAAACCACATCCTGGATTGGGTTTACACTAAAACCTAGTTCAGCTGAATTCTGGATGGTATAAGAATCTGACATGTGAAAAAATGTAAGTAATATTCCTTGAATTGATACTGCTTCGCTACCTCAAATCCACCTGTGCTATAAACATCTCCAAAAAAGAGTTGCCAAACATGTAAACACGGTAACATCTGTTTCAAAGTAAATGTGGTGTGCTCCTATTTTTTTTTACCAATTACGCTCTCAAAAAGCTACAAGGATTTCTTAAAAACTGAAGGGACTCCAATGCTGTGCTCGTAATTAGACCACCAGATCACTCAGTGCTGCTGGCTTTTGGCCTCAGTCCCACTGTTGTGGTCTCCCGAGGCCCACACTTGGCCAGTAATGAGACTCTCTGGGTGAAACGCAGCCTGACCCTGGCTACACGGACCCCCGTATGGATCTCTGCAGATGCCTGCATGGACGCCCTTTCCCCCTCATCCCTCATCGCGACAGCACAAATTATCCTCGCTGAGTACATGCCGAGACGCACTCATTTGTCTCTCCCGTCTGTGGCAGCAGCAGCACTCTCTGGCTCTCCTGCTCAAGAACCACGTTAACTGCCGGAGGGTGGCCTCTCTGCTCGCAGATAATTTGCGGCGCGGAGCCAGGAACTGCAGTCCGAGCTGTCCCAGAGCAGGCCGTCTCGTGTCACCTCCGCCAGAGCAAGCGGCAATAAAGGCCCCTTTTCCAGATGTTCCATCAGTTAATCCAGCACGTAATGAAGTCATGCAGAGAGAGAAGATCAGGTTTATTAAATCTCAGCCTCTCTCCAAGCATCTGCTCGGTCATTACTTAAAGCACCAACAACAGATTTACAGCGCAGGGCCGCGGGGCAAGGGAAATTAACTAGGTGTGCTGAAACGGAGCCTGGGCCCCAAAGCACATCAATTATCCCGTCCTGGGCAGGGGGTGGTAGGACATGGTGCGAGCTGATCAGTGCCCCTCTTGGGCTGGCTAACAACCCAGGGTTGGCCTTAAAACTGCAACATAAATTCACAACGATAATTGCTTAAAATAAATAAAATAAAAAAATAAAAACTGCAAACTCCGAAGCATGATAAAATATACCTCAGAAATATTTGAGAGTGTAACTTTTTTCTTTCAAAACTACAAAATAATTCCTCTAAGTGTTCTACTTACTTGGAGACTGTGGCACATAGGAGCGCCAGCAGTGTACATATTATAAACAAATCTGTACTGTAGTGCCGCTGGCTACACCTGATTGTAGATGTGCAGATGACATTTTTATAATTCTTTTTATCCTACAGTCCAATCCTCCTGCAGTCAAATGCTGCCTCTTCACAGAGATTCCCCTAATCTAAATTCCTGCAGCCTCAGTGTGAAACTAGTTACCTTCATACTTCGATATTGAAAAAAAATACACACGGTCGAAAAATAAAAACTGCGTGTTCATTTACGTCATAAACCTGCAATTACTCTGCAATGGCTCTTGTAAGCAAGGGACTTAAAAACGAGTTGATGAATGCAACTGTTTGCGTAGCAATTGGAGCCTTTGCTCCCAGTGCCCACCCTGTGGCATCCTGCCGCTTCGCGGTAAATGACCGCAGGCTGTACGTCCCCTGCTGGGCTGCTTACAGTCATGCGCCCGCTGCAGCCATTCCCCCCCCCCCACCCCCTTACCTCGTTAGAGTTCTCTCGCAAGCGGCCCTGGTAATCTGTCAGGGTGAGCCGCAGGCTCTGCAGCACTGCCGAGGGACCCTGGCCCTTCTCTTGCTCCGTATGCGCCGCTGTTAAAAAGGGAAGCAAAAGATATGGAGAGAGGACACAAAAAGACAGCAGAGAGGGGACCGATGGTAGGAGCCGCAACATGTATCTCACCACGACATGATTAATTTAGTGCCTTGAAACCTGCAGCTTTCATACCGTGGAATTTTGCGAAAAGAAAGGCAATAAGAATGTAAAGTAAAAACAGCTAGCAGTTAGAAAACATAAATCTCAGGATCAGGCAAAAAAATACACGGAACAAGGGTATTTAATTATCAATGTATTTTTCAGTGAAGCTAAGTTAGTAGAAAGCTTTCGCTTCAGATATAAACCAAAAAAATGCAGTCAGCATGGAAATGATCCAAGAGAAAAGATGAAATAGCTTGAGATGAAGAAAATGTATTTCTCAAACTCTCCACATGCATTCCTTTCTACATGAATGATTTACTATTTAATAATTTAAATGTAACAAAAACAAAGCTTAAACCAGTGACATAAAATAATATGCAGAACAGGTACAGGAAGATGTGGTTTAACAAAGGAATGCCAATGGGATACCAAACAGAGGAAGCAAAATACAGATGAAACATCCATGGCAAGAGACATTAAATTGAATAAAAATGGTTACAGCAATAGACAGAGATGACAAGCCTAAGATGTCTCAGGCAAGTAAGAGCATGCAGCTTGCCAAGGCAGGAAAGAACACCCCTCTATTGAGGATATAAACATCTGTTTTTCAGCCACAAAACAAAAAACAAATATTTACATTAACACTTGGTTATGTTTACATGCAGAGGGTTTAAAGATTTTCATGATTATGGATAAGCAGTGTGATAATAACTCATGACCATGATTAGAAATTGATTAAAATATAATAAAAAATAACAATAATAAATAACATAAATAAAAACTACCCAAGCGTACCAAAACATATTAAGTCCCACAGTAGACATGATATCTCTGCAATGTTTGTTGCTGCAGGGGGTATCCTGCTGTCTTTACACAGATGAAAATCACATCACTTGCTGTTTACGTGCACAAGGCACTGTGACAGCCAGCTGTTCTACATTAACATTTAGTAAATTGTGCTTTTATTTCACAAGGGACCAAAATATTTCAGCCCTGACAAATAGTCCCAGCACTGCCAACTTTGATTAAATATTGTCATAAAACAAATTTTTAGAATTATACATATTCATTGTTTATAAATGCTGCATATAATTGCACTACTCTTTTGATGTGTCGTTGAAACTAAATAATTCAGTTTACTTAACGATGCCACATTTGTTGCAATGAATATTGCACTCGCAATTTAAAACAATATCACATTTGCAATATTTGCTTCGCACATTTTACTCGCACTCCAATTAGTGCCAAATGTACTGAATATTTTCTTTAATTTCAAAGGTTAATGTAATTGATTTAACATTTTAAAAAAATACATTTTTAATAAGCACATTTTAAAGAACAAGACATCAGCAGTCTTTAAAACTTCAACAGACCAGGTGTCAAGGAACCGATTCCAAAGTTCTCCAGCAACATGTCCAAATCTCGGATGTGTCTCCCATACGTCTCTTCCAGGTACGCCTGCCTTTTCTTGGCCTATACGGCAGAAAATCCATCATGCACATATTTCACTCTTCACCCTTTGATCACATCCATATTCACCTATGGTAAATCTATATAAGATGAACACAATACAGAATATTATACCATTTCTTTCATTAAGCACAGGAGACGCACGACGTATCTGTGAACTAGTTACCGGGTATATTTGTTCAATTTACAGACGTGATCTTTTCAGAGCTAACAATAATTGTAATAATAATGACACTGCAGGTTTCTTTACCAAGTTAAGCTCTTTGTTGAAGTTGGCTGAGATTTTCTCATTTGTCTGCAGCTGTATTGAGAGATCTGCGATATTTTTCTTCTTGTCTTCCATCTCCTGGGACATCTGCTTCACCGTGGCCGCTGACTCCTTTTCAAATCTGCATGTATAGTAAATTAACTGTTGTCTCAAAAAGTAACTTGGATGATATTTTGGCACAAAAATCAAAGCAGTATTACATAGATGTTCCACTTGTCCAGAGAATTTTGAATTTTTTGGAACTAAACTATGATCAGTTCAGGGGTTATCCTCAAAAATGTTTCCCGAATACGTATATCTACCAAATTAATAAATACCACGTGTGTTGTTCATGAGTTTTCTAAACGCATTTGTACTCTTAAAGTTTAGAATCCATAGACATTTTAGACTGTGGAATTTTAGACAATCCACGCCACCAAGGAATAGTCACCATGTCTGGGAAGCTATCCCAATTTCACACACAGACTTCATATTAAGCACGGCTGTGGTTTGAGCACACACCACACTTACTGGTGCAGACGCTCAGCGGTTTGTTGCACCTGTGCCCTTTCCTTCTCATAGGCCATTTCCAGCTGTCTGAACTGGTCTCGGATCATCTCCAAGTTGGACTCGGCACTGCTTCTGGCCAACCTCTCTACCTCTAGCGAGGCCTCCAAGTCCCTGAGGCGCAGCTGCAATGGCCAAAGACAAAGTAAAATATAACGTAACATTCTTAGCAGGTTAAAAACTACCTCTTTCAAATGAACTACAGGTCTAACAGGTACTTTGTAGAACACATTGAATTACTGAGCAAACGAAAGCCTGATAAAAGACTCAAGTATAATCGTGTGAAACCACCCACGTTTATTGTTTTATGGATAGTCAACTCGTTCATTGTGTGCAATTATTTCAAGCAAAACGCTGGTGTTTTAGCACCCTCTGCTGTTGATTTGCATAACAACAGCCACACATACCTGCACTATTTCTGAGTTAAACTTAGATTCCAGATGAGAAGCACGTTCTGCCTCATTGCTGTCTTCCAAGCTCCTCAATCTCTGCTGGGCAATCTGCAGAAAAAAAACTCCATAAATAAACTGTAAAAGCAAACGTCAATGTATATGTCCGTAAAAGTAGTTATATTTTTTCCCAGGCACTGACAACCACGTTATACATTTCACGAGTGATATACAAGCAACATTTCCTAATTACCTCTAAATCTTTTTTCATCTTGGCCTCCCTTTGAGAAAAAGACTCAAGTTCACAAGTTTGCCGACGCAAAACTTCACTCTGATTGCATTTTTCTTCTTCCGCTGAATGCAGAGTGGACTGAAGTTTAGTCAGCACCTCCTTCTGTTCCTGACCCACAGGAGAGAGGTGTTGGCTTTGATCATAGCACTGCCATTTCAATTAATCGAGTGACAACCTTCTTCGTAGTCATATTATTTCAAACACTTGGTACCTTTATAACTTGCTCTAGTTGGACACGTTCAGCGGAAATGCGTTTAGTCTGAGAGTGACTGTCTTTGTTTAATTTCTTCTGGCTGTCCAAATCCAGCCGAAGCCTGCACTGCTCTTCTTCTGCCGTCTGTTTGCAAATCCTCAGTGCTCGCTCCAGGTCAGACACCTTCTGCTGCAACTCTAAGGCATACGCTGTAAACGCATGTTATACACATGCATATAAATGTCACTGCGGTACATACAGCACTGTAGTTTTAAACAGGGCTTATAGTTTTTAATAATTACATTTGCTGAATCACCAAAACTTAAATACCTCATGTTGTATTCACACGGCTCATGCTGTGCACAAACTATCAGTGTGATGGCAAATGAGTGCTTTTTTATGCCACTTGCACGACTGTGGTAGGAAATATCAGTTGAAAAGCACAGCAGGCACTCCGTGGATATGGGATGCCTGATTCCCTACATGTTGCTAAGAAAATAACATTCTTTATATATATAAAAATCTAAATTCTGTGTATTAAAACTTAGTTCACTGTAATATGTGTTATTTATTACAAATGTCTTGCTATGCCAACAAATATTACAGCTTTTTAACTCTGTGGAATTTGTTCAGCAAATGTAAAAGCAGACATAATAATTGCATGCTGTGTCATTGTTTTGGAAACAAAACAGGCAAAACATACCTTTCATCTCATCATTTGTTTGAACAGCAAGCACGATTTTCTCCTCAAATAGGCGTTTTTCCACACATGCTTCTTTCCTGCTCAGGGCCAGGTCATATTCCAAATCCTGTCGAAGTGCCTCACCCTTTTCCAGCTCAGCTCGTAGCCTCATCACCTGACTGTCCAAAATTAGGACCTACATATATGAAAATGCATACACAAATACGCACAGGTACAATCAACTGCGCAGTTATACGTAAGAACGTGCTTTGAAAAGTAAACTAAGGTACACATTACGCGAACATAATTATATCGAAAATCTTCTTAAATAAATACCTATCATCCTATAATCATATTATTGACACTCCCAAATCTATCTGCACAACATATATTATCCTCTCAATGATTCTTCATATTACCCGAGATTTTGCGTAGGAAAAAATGGTGAAGCAAAAATGGTGGCAAATTCATCCTAATTTCCAAGCCTTTACACAAAGAGGATCGACTGGCAAAACATGTATGCTATTTGTTTATCCACACTTTCTGGCTCAGAATATATGAACCACCCACAGCAACCCCACATCACATCAAAAGAGAGGAGGTGCAGTGTATACCTAAATAAATAGACGATAATTGGAAACTAATTAACAAAATAAATTAATAATCACATTTAGTTTTGTTTTGCTGTTGGGCCAATTGTGTTGACAAGTATTTATTATCTGACATGGCTCAACTATCTCAATCTGTCCAGGGCTGCTGATAATCAACTGCAGATTAAGTCAACAGAGGCCTCAATTAGATACCAATACAAGATATCAATAATGAACATTTCAAATTGGAATTCATGCTATGGTTTTGATTTCTAACAATACTTTCCCTAATTGTACATGAAAAACATATCTACTGTTTGTCATTGTATGGCATAACTGTACCTCCATAGCCAAATATTTCCTTTGTAACAGATCGTTCCTGGCACATGGGCTGGCAACGGCAAAGGTCCGGTTGCCGAACATTGTAATTTCCTTCGAAAAACACTGTGTGTAGCTGATCTCAATAAAATTAAGCCTCCAATAGTTCCATACCTACAAAATCAAACATGTAAAACAGATATTCAAGTGGCATTTACCTCTTGATTATGTTTGCTTGTAAGCTCGACCTTTTCATTCTCAGACTGGTTTAGTTTCCGACGAACGTCTGTGATTGTCTCATATTCAGCTGCATTATCTGCCTGTAGTTGCCTTAGTTGAGACTGCAAAAGATGTACAGTGTCCTGCAACCTAAAAACAACCGGATACAATTAGTAGTCATATGTAAACACTGAAAAGCAAATACGCACTGTGTAGTGTAAAAAAGGTACATTTTATTAAATAACATATATTTGAAAACCAGATAAGAAACCTCGTTAGATGCATACTTAATGCCAATGAACACTGAAAAGGCAGAATAGAGTTTCACGACAAATAAAAGTTCCAAAAGTCTCGAAATGAAAACTTTCCAAATAAAAATAACGCTGCAAAACACCATACAGTGCTGTATTACGGCTTCAGAGTGACAAAATAGCAGTACGGTATTCCTATTCTTCAAATTCAAGTATTCATATTCTGTGGACGCGATACTTCTTTGTCGGGATGGCGACCCAGCCAGCATAATTTTGGTTTCAATCATCTAGAATCCTACACGTGTTCGACTTTGAATCCATGACCATCCACCAGCGGTTGTCACCATTAAACATGCCAGCCAAGGCAATGTTCCAGGGTGTGGCACTGCAGTTGCAAAAGCTGCTACTTAAAGCCACTATATGGCAAACTGACTCAATCGTCAGGACAAACTGCAAGGAAACCACCCTTGCAGATGTTTATGTTGGTTATGAAAATTTTCCTATCTTTTAAGCTCACCAAATCAATATTCTGCGCTTATGTGCATGTGTCACTCACTACCTCAAGACATTGTATCGGAATATAGCAAAAACAACAATTATACTGTAACTCCTTAGGGGCCGTCCATAAATGACGTCACGCACCTAGGGGGGGGGGGTCAGACATTTGTGACGAGACGATGTGTGACGAGGGGGGGGATGAGAAATGTGACGTCACATCAAAATGCGATTTGAAGCATGTTATATTTTTTGCGGGGGGGGGGGGCGCAGAGCTTTGTGACGTCATATTTCAGGGGGGGGGGGGTCTAAATTTTTGTGACGCCGTGTGACGAGGGGGGGGGGTCAAAAATCGTCCATCACATGACGTCATTTATGGACGAGCTCTTATACAATGTGGTCGTTTTGGGTGGTCAAAGGTATCGTGAAAATAAATTGAAAGGGTTACTAAGAGATGCTGCAAGGGTTGGCGAAAATAATGGAAGAGGCAGGGATGAGATGCGGAGACTTGAGAAGAGGAACTGGAGAAATGTTGGAAAGTACGAGTAAAGTTAACCAAGTGATGTTTTGGCAGACAACTGGCAATCGTGTGAAAACCACATAGGAATCCCTGATGACATACAGTACTCGAATTTAACCAACTCTGTATATCATGCTAAACCAACCGTTCCATGCATTTGCAATACAGTCGTTAAAAACTATTGTTAAAAAATTAACCCGTAAAAACTAAGTTTTTCACTATAAATCCTTTATATGCGTGGCATCGGTTTTATTTTATTATTCATTTCTGTTTTTCTTGAGTAAGAGTTTCATTTTTATCACATTGGTATTTTAAATTAAATATGTAAAAACAAATGTCCTTAAAAGTGGAAAATTTTGGAGAAAAAAATTTCACCAAAATAAATTGTCACGCACAACGAGTCTGTGTGCAAAATGTCAGCTCGATTGGATCACGGGAAGTGGGTTAAAAAACGAAGCGCGCAAGCAAGCAAGTGAACTTAATATAAAGGATTTAAAAAACGGCACATACCCGTGTACGTCGTGGTCGCTTCTGTCAGGGTGCAGCGACTGCGTTAAATCACTGCTGACAGCCTCCATATCTGTGGATTAATGACAATTACATATTCTTCAAATGTTTACCAGCAACAGAACAAAACACATTGCACTAGCTGTACTAAATTGTTTCCAGCGGCACTCATGAGTGTCTCCAACCTCCGATAAAAGTGGCGCGATGCTCACCTCTTGCCTCGATCCCGAGTCATTTTGGAAATTCCACATTCCCGCGGCCGGGGCCACTGTCTCCGTTAGAAAAGCCGTTAAGTTTATGGATCCTGTTCGGATGCTAACGATGTTAACCAGAGCACTGCACTCTACAATAAGTACATTGTCTCGTTTGAAAGGACAGCAACCGCACCAACACAACTGATTGCAAGAGTTGTGCCAAAAAGTATCGGTTACATTAATAACGATTGCATTTGTTTTAAATGTCACTCAACAATGCACCCCAGCACTGGCCACCGTCTCTCTGCTCTGTCTGTCGCCTGATGAAGCTAGTTGTAATTACTGGCGAAACGTCGTACTCAGATTGTAAATGTTGTGGCTTTGCTCTCCAACACACCTGTGTGCTGTACTAGTAACCAATTGCCATGTTCTATTTACGTGACAACCCTTACTAATTGGCTGTGTCGGGTGGTGGCGGGTATAAGGACACTGATATAATTTACGCGATCTAACCCAAAACAAACCTGTATTATTGATGATATTGGTCGCGAAAGCCTGCTACGTGTTACACCGGCGTCGTTGACCGTTTGGGCTATCGTCGCTTATACCATGCACCACTGCCAACGCAGTATCATCAAACAAACACAATGAAAGCAAACAAACAAATGTTCATCAATCACAAAACTACGACAACACGGTGGCGTAAGCTCCTTTTCCTTGCGTTGCCACGGCAATGGGAGACGCCGCAGCGCCCGGGGGGTGACGGGCGATGCCAAATAAGAAGCGCGGCAACCTAAGCGGGAACACGCGGAGCACCGGGTGTGCGCTGCGGCGTCCTCTTAATTAATCACCTTCTCACGGACTATCTCTCTCTCTCTAATCTCTCTTCTCGAGGTCGCGCAGGGAAGTTGACAGGGTGAGGGGACAGACAGCCACGCGGAGCACCGGGTGTGCGTTGCGGCGTCCTCTTAATCCATCACCTTCTTCTCACGGATTCTCTCTCTTCTCTCTATTATCTCTTCTCGAGGTCGCACAGGGAAGTTGTCAGGTTGAGGAGACGGACAGGCGCCGGTCTTCTTCACCACCACCCCCCTCAGCTGTTCTCTTCACCGCCAGCAGTCGACGGAGCGCACGCTTGAATCGGACGCCATTTTCTCCCGTTGGCTGTAATCGCCACTTCCGGCAGCGCGCTGATTGGCCGGTGGAATGAGCGACGCGTGCTGATTGGCCGGTGGGATGAGTGACGCACACGGTGGGGGGGGGGGGCGTCACGCGGAATCCCACCCCGCCCCCCACGCAAACAGCTGTTCTACATTCTGTGCTGCAGGAGGAATCCGATGAGCCATGAAGCTCTTTTTTGCAGACGTCGAGTAAAGGGGGGCGGGTCAGAGCGTTACAAAGACAAACAATAAAAAAAATCACGATAGGAGTGCAAAGAATAAGAAATGTAAATAAATAACTTAACAAAAACATACAAAACTATGCCATAAAAATATGAATTCCTGCAGTCACGAAAGCTTTAAGTCAATATTTATGCTATTTTGTTTTTATCTTTCGAGGTAAGGCCCACTGAGATGTTTGCTTCTTTTTTAGAAGCGACCTGGCCACAGATGATAGCTCAACTCGACATATTTGTTATTAACATTGTGGCCTTAAAAGGAAAACAATTAAACGTTATTCATATATGAATAGAGATATTCAGGCCCCTTCGCTGCAAAGGGCAGTCTCTAAGGGGCCGTCTATAAATGACGCCACGCAATTTTGGACGATTTTGACCCCCCCACCCCCCCTCGTCACGCAGCGTCACAAAAAGTCAGACCCCCCTCAAATATGACATCACAAAGCTCTGCCCCCCCCCCCAAAAACTATATTTCCATTTTGAAAATAAAACATGCTTCAAATCGCTTTAAACTATTGTCATTGTAGTGCGTATTTAATGTGGCGCTGCACTCTGATGTTGTAGGAGAAACATTTAATAAAAAGGCTATTTAAATAAGTAGAACGTGTTGTCTATATTTATTTAAAGTTGCGTGACGTTATTTATGGACGGCCCCTTATTGACAAATCTGTTGAGTTTTGTTATTTGTGCTTGTGTACCGCTGGTTACACAGTATGGTACCATCAAATCATGTGTTTCTCATTGAAATACTGCAGTGGGGAGTGGTGGTGCAGCGGTTAGCGCACTATCTTCTAGAGCTCCCTAGAATGGCATGGGCCCCCACCCTTCACCAACCTGCATTGACCGGCGTGGTGAAGTATGGTCAAACAACCCTCATGACCAACATCGTTCAGTAGGCCCTCATCCAGTCGTAGATTAACACAGAGGCTGTACACGTTCAGTGACCAACAGAGTGAGTTTATTCGCTGGGGTGTTTTTCTTGCTTTAAGAGGATTGATTCCCTTCTGTTTTTAACTATCACCACTCGTAGGTTTCCCAAGTGAGCAATGTGAGGACTAACGTTGAAAAATCTGCTGAAAAGCTAAATTTGACATGTCAACCAACAGCCTTTCACTTTCTTTGACAGACCGTTAAAGCCCCCATTACTCACTTTTCTGAGCTCTATTTAACACGAACTCTCACCTCCCATAATATTTTACTGCAATCAATAGAACCCCATAGCGTTATAGTGCCTTTTATGTCCTTTGTGGCAATAACCCTAATCCCAAACTTCGTGTGAATGTTATCCACTTTTTTACGCGAACCACATCAAATTTATTGTATTTTTTACATGAGGCCACCAGTACAATCTTCATTGTGTCGGCCAGAATTTGATACGTTATTGTATGTGCTCACAATTTGACGAGCCAATTTGACATCACGGTTTTGCCAATAAGTTTGTGAAACCAACATGAGTTCTCTTTTCAGGGCACTCGTGGCGAGACAAGGTTAGTACTGGATTGTAACTCAACATTTTATCATCGATCTCGTACTGGCATCGGTAAGTTCCAGCTTACCTTGCCCATGCTCAACCTGATGCTCACGGATCGCGGACTCGATGATGGGGACCATGCCAGGATACCTGGCGAGGGGCGATGGATCATGAAACCTGAAGGAGCATTCTAAACGGGCCCATTGACGGCTTAATAACGACGAATATTTAAAGGAGATTGTACACCCAATTATTAACTGCAGTAATTAACAACTATGATGAAATTATCATTAAATTCCACATTATTAACGGAGATATACGTAGGGTATTGTAAGTAATTGGAGACAAATGGTGGCATTGCTGAGGGTCTGAAAATTAGTGTGGCATTGAAAATAACTACGCAGAATACCTATGCATTGATTTCATAAATGTAAGAAATTGTGATGCTCCTCAATTAATGTACCGTACTTCATGACAGAGCAGCTTCAGTATTACAACAGGGACAAAGTGGACACATAAAATAGCCTCATATTGCTTTCACATGGTTTGGAAATTACCCTCACTTGGAATGGGGTTCTGTGATTTCATCTTCTTTCCCCGGAGGTAATGTTTAAAAAGAGCTTAGGTTTTATGAATTGTTAGAATTTATAGAGATATTGACTTTAATCTTTGACATCGGAAAGAAATGACCCTGAGAGTTGAACCCTCGCTTCACATATAGAGACCACATCACAACTCGGTGCTGATGTTTGCAATGACACAGCTGACTGCTTGTTGGGTTATGCAGGATACCTGGATATTATCCATCATTGTATACTTGTAATCATTATCATCAGCCAAGATGAAGCCACCACTGGGCTGGACGAATGCATCCGCAAGCTGCCACCATCTCTCACAATCCTGCGATGTGCTAATCCACCTCGCACTCGTGCACGATCTGATTTCTACGCTCCATCTTCTTGGTTGACGTTTTCTGGGACAGATTATATTCGTTGTCTGCCACTCCATCACTATTCTTCACCACTGATCATCAAGCCCATTTGTTTATTGATGGAGAATGCGTGTGCACGTGTCCGTGACTGTGTGTGGTAGTGTAAGCGGTCAGTGGTCTGCTCTACGAATTTTGGCAACCTGAGTTCGATTCCCGCTCACGACCAACACCTCCCCTAGGTTGACTCAGCCTCAAATGAGTACCTGGTGCATTGTGTAAGCATCGCCATTCTACCATACATTGAAATAACTTTTAATGAACAGTATTTAACCAATTCGAACTGTTTTTGTAAAAAAACGTTTATGTAATACTTTAATATAGTGCTGTATAAATACAATATTGTATAGATATACACCGTTAACACGATACACTAGCATCCTGAATGTAGGGGAGAATTATATTCAGTAACATTGCTACAAAATTACAAAGATGAAAATATTTGTATTTTCATATGTACTGTATTGTATTGCAGGAAAGTAGGAAGTACGACAACCTTGAGTCGATTCTAATGTAGTCATCCATGACTAATTCTATAATGAAAATTAAATCCATTAAATGGTCAGCTAAATGGGAAAATTATTAATTACTTCTGAATTGATTATGAAGCAACACAGGCTGAAAATAATTTCAGAATTTTAACCAGTTCTGTACGTTCGTTTATTTGCATCTTAAATCTATCAAAAAGCAATGTTTGGCACTGACAAACATAGATGGCCTCCCCCCTCCACATACTCATTCCCCATTGGCTCTAACTTGGGATGGGCAAAAAAAAAAACATTGATACATCGGTGACACTAATGTTTTGCCTCCGATGTATATGAATGTTTTGATCCTTCAACAACAGCCTCGTGACACTGTATTTTTCCTATGAAATTATTATTAATTTGTTTTCCGATTTCTCATGGAAAGTAACGTATTGGGTGTTTTATTTATCGTTGCTCCTGAATCACAGCCCTCTCACGTTTTATTACATGGGGGACTCGAATGACCCAGGCTCCAATAACCCTAAAACTTCATGTAATTCGGGGATTACACGGAGTTTGCTGTACCTCTCGATATCGGCGGAGACCATTGATCTTAAAATCCGCGGATTTATGGATCTCTTTGGCGAATTCTTGCAGTAATCATGAGCGTACGGCGCCGGCGCGAAATATCGCGAATTATGGAATCAATGTCCGCGGTGCGCGCGAATTTAAGCTATTTTGTAACCCATTGTTTCCTCTAAACAATAAACAACGCCTTTGAATATTCACTTTTTTTTTAAGTCGAACCTAAAAAAAAAATCTATTTTTTTCGATAATGGATATCGATTTTCTTTTTTACTTTACATATATCCCACCATTAACGATTTTAGTAGCAATTCACGAATATTCACATGTAATGCATTTAAAAAACTGCATATCTGTCAACCCATACGTTTTACACGTATAGTTGTTGTACAGGAAAATTTAGTTTTCAGGTCCACATGGCGTACAGCCTTTTCAAAACGGGCAAAAAAAATGTGTTTATCTATTTGTTTGTGTTTCTCCCTCGATATGGGACGTTGTAGGATGAACGTTGATATTTATTAGGGCACAGGGTGACCAATAAGATCTGAATTGGTCTGTAATAAGAAGGCTGTCATAAAGGGTTTTATAGGTATGCCTTGAACTGTAAAAAATAAGACAACTAAATGGCTGTTGCTGCTGCTGCTGTAGTAAACATTTATTATTTAGAATTCCTAAAAGCTGAGAAGCATTCATGTTTTTTACAATAAGTTTGCCTGCACGTTCTCAATCTTAATTTTCAAAGTCTCGATTCAAAAACAATCTCTCTTTGACCGCTCTCGGCCGCCGTAACCCATTCCAGATCGTTACGGGTGAGCGCATCTCATCGTGCGCGGTGGGGGGGGGGGGACGAGGTCAGAACAATTCATTTTTAAAAAATCCACCACTCGTTGCGTCGTACGCCCATTAACCAAACATCACAATAACTACGTAGCGCTACGTTATTTAAATTAAATGTCGTGTGTTCACAAATTTAAAATATAATTGTACTGTTGGTGACAATGGGTTACCGACCACGAACACCATCAAATTCATCTTCTCCTCACCCTCCCCCAACGTCGGGCGCGCAGTTGGATTCGCCCAAAGCGAGGCTCCGCGGCGTAAAGGCGCGCATTGTTAATGCCTCTTAATCAATTATAAACAACAAACATCAACAACAACAAACGCAAACAGCACAACCCCCCCCCCCCCCAGCCTTCGTCTATGCTCTAACCATGGCCCGAACGTTTCAGCCGGGTGACTTGGTTTTCGCTAAGATGAAGGGCTACCCGCACTGGCCTGCCAGGGTAAGAGCGCTGTGGCCGCCAAAACCACCACCACCACCACCCCCTTCTCCGGTCCTTTTGCGCCGTCTGTCGATTCTCCGTGGCGTTAAGGGAAGCTTAAGAATATGATGGTCGCATGGGTAAGGGGAGGGGGGCGTAAAGTTAGTCATCCTGCTGCCTGCGTGCATGCAAACGCCCGCTGCTCGTGGTGGTCGAGGCAGATCGGCTTTAAAAGTTGTCCGCGGCCTGGCGCGGGCTTTTTCGTCCGGGGCCCGGCTCGGTACGCGATGGTTTTGCACGGATGTTTTTTATTTTATTCATCGTTTGCACATGCATTGCAGCTACGGTGCAAAGCTCGTGCATTTTGAACCGATGTGCAATGATGCTTTTTGCACGTGAAATGTACGGGGAAAGGCTCACACACTGCCAGGGGACGTATTTTTAATAACGTGGCCGTAGCGGAAAATGTCATGCGCTGATGATTTATGTGCGGCTACATAAATCTGAATTCGGTTACAGGCAAACGTCATGCATTTTAATTGATGCGCACGAATTGCGTTTATACCTGAAAGCAGGTACGGACAAACCTCATGGCAGGGGGGCATCTGTAACAGCTGTAAAGGCAAACCTCGTGCGCTGGTGCGGTGATGAATTTGCATGAATCTGAATAGTTACAGGCTTTTTGCACCGACGTGTTCGTATCGTTGCTTCTAAATACCGCTGCGGGAAAACTTATTTTTGCAATGACATTAGATACATGTATACACAAACATCGTGTATTGGCCATTGTGTTTTGTTGCTATAAAAAAGGGGGAAATCTATTCTCAATTGTGTACATGTTTTGTACCCGAGTGCAAGTACAGACAAAACTTGTTTCCATTTATTACAGGAAGCATCTTAATACTGCACATGCAAAACCGCACGTGTTTGGTGCCAAGGGTCCTTTCTGAATCTTGGAAAACTTATATCTGCATAAATGTCGCAAGCCCTTTATCAATTTTGTAACAGCCAACTTGAAACTATATTCAAATTAATATGAATTCAAATATAGTTTGCATGTTTGTGTGCATGTAGGCTTAAAATGGTAATTATTTTACTCAGGATATTGCAAATTTTAAATTAGTGCATCCGTTTGTCAGTTAAACTTCCAATTCCCTCCCTCACCATGATGCATACATATAATCCAACGGCGAATCACAGATATATGGAACTCCCAATACTACTGGGCTGCAATGTGATCAGGAGATAACACAGCTATTGGCTTATGAACCTCGTACTCAAAACATTCCTTAAAATTGATGTCTATAATCATCATAGGGCAGGATCCTTTGGAAAATATTGTGCTGAGATTCAGTGATACTTTCCTGGATAAAATACATTAATTATGGTGATATACATTCCCACTGGCGTTATGCATGGAGCCCAATTTCTATATTGATTGCATTATACAGTATAAACAAAACGCACAAGGTCCACCAAAATATAAAATGATACAATAGTGTGTATAAACAAAACGCACAAGGTCCACCAAAATATAAAATGATGCAATAGTGTCTGGTAAATGTGCAATTTGATTTTACAGATTGTGACTTGAGACTGCATTCATTGCAGCACATGCGTACAGTGTTGCACATTAACAGCTCAGTAAGTATTGCACATGCACAACACAGTGGCTTTATCTCCTTAAAACAACACACCGTATTTTCACTTGAATTGTGTGGTGTGTGCAGATCGACGAACTTTCCGATGGAGCCGTAAAACCGCCAAACAAATATCCCATATTTTTCTTTGGCACCCATGAAACGTAAGCCAAAACACCATTGTGTTAATCATATACAGTAAACTACTCTATATTATAATTCACATAGTAAATAAATACACCGTATATATGCTGCATATATGTGTACAACAGATACATTTTTGTGTTGCTATCATTGTAAAATAAGTTGCTTCCTTACTGACTGTAAGGGATTTAATTTCTGGCCACGGTGTACAAGTCAATAACTTATTGCATATGTTTCATTAGTGCCTTCATCAACGCAAAAGATATCTTTCCATACAAAGAATACAAGGACAAGTTTGGAAAGCCAGGGAAGAGGAAAGGATTCAACGAAGGACTATGGGAAATAGAAAACAATCCCACAGTAAAGTTCAGAGGAAATGAAGTAAGTGATTACTTGGGATGAAAGTTCCTTGGAATAAATGCAAGCAATATTTAAATACAGCAGAGGGGGCCAGAGGACGTAACATCAAGCACAATGTTTTGCTCTTTGCTCTCATGGATGTAAATGCACTTTTAAAAAATGTTTTCTCCTGCTTTTGTGTGTTTTTTTGTTTAATTGTGCACTGATTCTTTGCATTAGGAGCAGTCGGGCTCTTCTGAAACGGAGCAGGATCAGAAGGGCGAGAAGGTGGAGGAGAGCAGTGATGAGGAGGGCAAGTTGATCATTGATGAGCATGGGAAGGAGAAAGAGAAGGAAAAGGAGAAGGAAAAAGACAAAGATAAGGAGAAAGATAAAGGAAACAAGCTTGCTGTAAAACGGAAGAAGTCTCCAAATGAAGAGGTTTTTATTTTAAGTTGATGTTACTTTCCAGATACAGATTAGCTTTAGGTTTTTATTGATGCACAAATTAATGGATTGTGTTTTTTTTATTGAAGTGTTTAATCCTGAAGATGTTAGTTTTAATAAACTTAAAATGTATATAGTTATTTTGACCATTATAGTTATATTTATGTAAATTACATCACTTGCGATATTGATCATTAACAGTGTACAAAACTAGCACACTTTCCACATAGACACCAATAAGGTTGATTACCGGCCTTCACAGTCTGGTCACAGTAAATGAAATTAGCTGCTTAGTCGTGTAAAAACTCAACAATTACGATTTTATTTCTTGTATTTCATGTTCTCTTACTGCTTGCATAGGAAGGCTGTATCTTAATTAAATTGCTTTTAAGATTTAAAAAAATCCAATTATACATTGTTACAATTAATTAGTTGGTATAACTATCAGGCTAAGTTGACACTTTTACATTCGTTACCAGGCTCATAAGTAACAACTTTTTCCTGGCCCTATATGTAGTTAATATTTTGATCTGTAAGCTTAGCATTCCATCCTGCTTTACGAGCAGTTGAATGTATCTGCTATTAAGATTTAAGGAAAAACTTTACTAACAAAGGTATGAAAAAGGAAATCACATAGCTTGTCTTGTTACAACTATGATCACGCATTTAAAATTAAGCTAAATAAAATGTATGTTATATATATTTTTTCTCAAGTCAGGGAAGCGGACAAGGTCAGATGACCAGGAAAATAAAGAGGATCAAGACAGTAATTCGGAGCACGAGCAAAACACGGAGCAGGTTGCAAACTCTCCAGAAAAGCCCAGCGATGAGGTGACCTGTTACGATAAAAAAATCATTGGGATGCTTTGAAGGACACCTCAATAACATTGGATTTGCAATCATCATGCCTCATGTATTTTTCTTACTATGTAAGAACATGACCATAATTTCCATGGCATATTTTTATATCAAATGTGTTTGCATAACAAAAAGTTTAATATTGCATAGTCCATTGTAATTGTTTTAAATATAACCAACAACTGATGGCATATACAGAGTATTCAAATATGCTGAACACTCATTCAACTTGTTTTCCTTTTTTTCTTTTCAGACTTAATTCTGTCAACCAGAAGTCAAATTATACATTAATTATTCTGGTATGCCACCTTCAAGTGAACATTTCCTTTGTGCACCAGTATGCCAATTTTAAACTGCTTATGTATTGTCCAGAATCATGTGGTATTATCTCACTGAATACCAGTTTTCAGTGTTTTACTGTGCTTTGTTTTGTATTACCTTAGGCTTTGCTGGTTTGCGTTGTAATAGCTCTTTTGTGTTGCATATCTAAATTGCCTTTCAATGTATATGTAATGCATATTAGTTGTGAAAATATAGTTTTACTTTTGATCTGCTTTATAAATGTTTCAAAACAAGTTTTCTATCCATGTCTGTGTATTTGCAAATAAATGTAGTGTAGAAAATGCATCTAAAAAACATAATGTAAAAGTTTTATAACAGATTTTTGTTGCAAATGACGTGGGTTTTTACAAACAATACACTTAAAATGTACAGCAAAGTCATGTTCTGATGAGTGTTACATTTTATTTTAATTGGTATAATTGCAGTTAAACACTTAAATTCCTGTGGTTTTGTTAGTGTCCTAAATTCGGATAGACTGAGAATCTGATGTGATGTGATTTGTTGTATTATGTGACTGCACATATTCCAGGGGATTGGAATTGATTTTATGACTGCGTATTTCTTTTATGAGTCTGTTTACTTTATCCCCATTCATTCATGTAGTGTTACCACTTTTGTTAATGTAATTTCTCTTTAAATAAAGTGTACACTGTACTCTGAAAGCTTCATTATGCAGTTTATCTGCCGTAGCTAAGTGTTAAAGTAGTTATAAATCACACTTCATACGAATAAATTGTGTGTGTGTGGGTGCATAACAATGATGTACAATGATACGAAAATGTATGTGTAACACACGATAATGTGAAAAGACCACAAATGGGGACCAGCGCCCAAACATGTTTGAGATTGTGAAAATGTGGTTAAAATTTAAAGATAAGCTCCCAAAATTACTCTGGTTTGTCAAAAAAGTGTATTAAAACATGCTACAGTATAGACAACATGAATGGGTGAAATTGGGGAAAGCAGCGAATGGCACAAACGAAAATGTAAATTACAGCAAATTGTGATGTATAAACATTATCTTCCTTTTCACTGGACTATGCCTCAGTTTTTCAATTTGCATAGTACATTTGTGGCATACGTGTAAGTTGTGTAGCTGTTAGGCTCTCAAAATATTTTCAACAAGGGTATACAATTGAAATGTATGATAGGGACCACCGCAACGTATAACATCTGACTTGGGTTTCACTTGAAAATATAAAAAATGTAGGGAACAATATTTCCCTTAAGTAACATTTCTTTACAAAAAAATATGCCATGTTATAATTAAGGTTCAATTACATGTAGTTTTCTCCCACCTGACCGTGTTATGTTTACCAAGTGTCTATCATCCCAAATCAAGTTGTAGACGTATAACTTCGTGTCAGAGGAACACAAACAATAACGGTATTTTCTTTAGTACTCCGGTTTTATCCGCAGTAGTTCAGCGCGACAGGATATATGCACACATCCTGTCTTTAAAAAAAAAATACATCCATGGAGTTTAAAGCAGTGCCAATACTTTGTATAAGTTGACCAAAACAAGTGGCCGCTATACACAGAACAACCGCGTGTAAAACGAATTCGCACGGTAATTAAAGTTTTGAGCGAATTTACACAACTGAAGCTGAAGAAGGATTTATTGGGTTTTTGTTTTTAAAAGCGGTGCATTCTTCTTTTACACGTCTGGCTGCTGGTGGGCAGCATTCAAAACACGACGTTCCCCCGTCCTCGCCTGCTTCGTTTTGCTTCCGCAGGCCACAAAACCCAGCCCCCTTTTTGCCAAGACCGGATTTGGTTAATCTTTCCCACCCCCAGAAAAGCGAGAGACACAAAAAACCTTTTCAGCCAAGAAAAACTGCATTTTTCAGTAACAGCTGCCGGGTGCTGGCATTACTTCTGGTTTATAACGTAAGTGTTTAACGTTTTATTAAGACACACACACACATTGCATCCCTTTGGGGCAGGGTTATCTTACAACGAGTTCACGCACAGGGCACTTGCATGGCCCTTCCCTCCCTAAAGGGAACTTGTGAGCATTTCGGGCACCGAAACGTTTATGTATAACGAAATGTAACCGTGCTATACATATATATCCTCAGAACAAGCATAATGGCTATGAAAACTACTAGGTTCAGGCCAACAGGAGTGGGCAGAGCGCAAGCATTGGACAGAAAGGTGAGTGTAAAAGTTGAGTTTTGGAAGCTTAGATAATGTAAAGATCCTCTCTAAATGCATGTTACTGTATAGTCTAAACTCTCCGCCGAATGCGTTGACTTAATTGTATGGTTCCGTATTTGGTACATTTTTGTGAAGACCAGAGTATAGTTGAGTAGTACCATCGAATTATGTTTAAAATGTTATTCGTTTAGGGTGACGGTGCACGGTTTCTTTAAAATGTAAACCGTAAGGCGACATCAAGTTCACTGCTGCATACTGAATGGTTTTAACTTTATATTCTTTGGTTCTCTTTGTAAAGTCACGTAGATAGGTACAAATTAATAAAGATAAAATAAACAAAACTACGACGTTTCGATCACAACACAAGCGAACGTCATCGCTTGTGTTGTGATCGAAACGTAGTTTTTTGTTTATTTTATCTTTATTATTTTCATTAATTTGTACCTATCTACGTGACTTTACCGAAAGACTCAAAAAATTTGAATTCCTGCAGTCACGAAAGGTTTAAGCCAATGTTTTAACTTTATATTGCTTCAGCTTGGGAGAAGCAGCGTGTCTTTGTTTATGTTTCAAGAGCAACGTACGACTACTTGGTATTTAAATGATGTTGCTGTGAGACTCCTAGAGCACGTAAGGTCCTTTCATGTAGGATGTTGATCTATTGTCTTGGTATTCTCTTCGCAATAATGACTCGATTTTAGTCCAGTTGGGGCCAACTTAACCTTCTGGAATAGATACATCGGAAGTCAACGGTGGCATTCAGGCAGCAACTCACATTAAAGAGCACCTTGACCATGTGCTTTTAAAGTTCTGTATAC
This sequence comes from Lethenteron reissneri, assembly GCF_015708825.2. Taxonomy (NCBI): domain Eukaryota; kingdom Metazoa; phylum Chordata; class Hyperoartia; order Petromyzontiformes; family Petromyzontidae; genus Lethenteron; species Lethenteron reissneri. The sequence continues at coordinate 11,967,933 of NC_083802.1, forward strand.
TGCTTCGAGAAAACATTAAACTAACATCAAATTCCAGGTGACAGTGTTTGCATCGGTGGTGAACATCCCATATCTGAATGTGTTCTCGGCTGTACTTATTTTAAATACTGTTCTTACTGAGTGGAGTTGATATTCTAGTTACTGTCTGTACTTTATTAAGTGCAGTGTGGATATATTAGCCTTAAGTAATGCAGTGTGCTCTAGAACAGAGTACTGTCATGTCATTATGTTGCAGGATAATGCAGTACTGTATAGACGAAGTGTGCACTTCATGGCTTATTTGACTGCCATCTAGCGGGTAATGACAGTATTGTGCTCTAGATTTGAAGCTTTTGTGACTGCAAGGATTCATACTCTTAGTCACGTAGGTAAAAAAATGAAAACAACTAAATTAAATCATGATGACGGACGCTTGTGTTGCGCCCGAAACGTCGTGATTTAATTTAGTTTTCATTTTTAAAAAAATTATCTACGTGACTTTACCGAAAAAACCAGACAGTATTGTGCTCTATAACAAAAGTACGACTGATGATTCTGAGCACATACGTACATCAACAAACACTTGTATCAGTAACTTAAAACTTTCGTTGACTGAAGGAATTAATATTCTTTGGTTCTTTCGGTAAAGTCACGGAGATGATGACGACCGCTTGTGTTGCGATCGAAACGTCGTGAGATTTTTTGGTTTCAATGAAATTTTGTATTTTTTATTTAATTTTCCCCATCTACGTGACTTTACCGAAATAACCAAAGAATAATTATATCAGTGACTGAAATGTAAACACTAAACATACATCCTGACTTATACTCCTTAAATACACTGACATCAGTGTGACATTAAATTTTACAGAACACGAGTTCAGATCGTACAACTATGAAAAAACACATTAAAAAGCCTTTTTAACATTTCAATATCTCGCGTCTCAAGTCCCATGTAATGTGGTAATGTGTACAGCTTTCTTAACGATGACTGGAAATTATGAGTCGAAATGCCAAGCAGATGAGAAAGATCACTGATGCGTATATAATTATCAAGAGACGATTGAAATTGTTGCACTATCTACACTAGTAGTATTACGTATAATAAAAGTGAACCCTTTTAATCATCAACTCCCTACTCTAGTATTAAAATGCTATGGCGTGTTGCTTTTTCTTCACTCTTTTTTTGCCCACGGATGAAGAATTCACAAGGAAGCAGCGAATCTTCATTCGATGTCAGCAGTTCATGTGAGTGGCACACTCTTTCATGTTCCCAGAATTACACTACATAAGGTGGACACCACACACTACCCAAGTGACAGTTACTCTTGGTATAATCATTGTTTTAAAGCTTAATGATTTTTAATAAAATCTATCACACTGATGTTGCTGTTTTAATCCATCCGTAAAGGTTCAACACTAGATTTTGATTCCATTGCATTGTTATTCAGCGTAAAAGGGCCACCGGTGTTAAGCGTCGACAAAAGAGTCATCATTTATTCGTGTAAGAATTACAGTATACTACTGTTTTTGGTACAGTACTCGAAATATAAAATGTAGTAATCATATACAGCATGGATACGCTGTACATGTGATAAATGTCCATTGTTTGCCAGATAAATTAAAACGTCAATTTAACCTAGACTCAATGATGCAAAAGTCTAAAGCATAACCACCCTTTTCTTGTGGCAGATTTTGAACCAGCAAGGAAGTACTACTTATTTATTTACTCCCTGATGCAGTTCCTCGGACATTCTTGGGTATTTGTCAACATGACCGTCCGCATGCTTCATTTTGGAGAAGGTACGGATAGAAATAAATCACAGTGTACATATTGTTTTATTTACAACTCGGAATATACTACTTTTGAAAAAAATGTCCATAACCGTTATTAATTGGAGTCTATTTTACTCTGCAGACTCAATGATAGATACTTTTTATGCAATCGGCGAAGTGATGAGTTACTGTCAAGCTTTGTCGCTTCTGGAGGTAATCAATTCGCTACTGGGCCTCTCGAAAAGTGCTCTCATCCCCACGATATTACAGGTGAGATAGAGACACAATACTCTTACAATATGCATTTGGAGTACTGTAGCTGAATGACCCAGATATTTGTTTCTTTTATTTCTATGACGTGAGCAAGACATTTCAGGGCTGCACTTGTATTTGACCATGCAGTACTTCACTGCATGGTCAGTGCGGGTTGGTGAGGATGGGGGGAGTCACCATTATCATCACGATCCATGGAGAGATAGCCCGTAGGTGTGCACTGCACATTTCGTCATTTATGTCCACGTTCGTCTTTCTTGTGCCAGTATTCTCAAGTAGTCCGCATCTTTATGGCACCAATCTCTTATCTTGCCAAGCCATTCTCTGTGAGGTCTTCCTCTCTTTCCAGTTCCTTCAATTTCAACAACACACTTTTGATGTTCCTGTTGTTGTCCATCCTACATATGTGTCCAACTAGTACCAGTTTCTATGTCATCACTGCCTGCATCAGGTCTTCTATATGAAACATTTTTCTTACTTCTACGTTGGTCACTCTTTGCTGCCCACAATGCCTACTGTGTACACCTCTTTATTGTGCATGATGGTGGTTCCCCATTTGTGCAATATCCAGACTCAACCGTTGCTTGGCTTCTGTGGTCTGACGGGATCGGGTGCATTCTTGGCGATTTGGTCATAGGATACGATATACTGTATTTCTTGTGTCTTTGGCTTAGGTGCTCAGTAGGAACCTTCTGCTGTTTGTCGTAATCTGGAACCAAGAGGAACTTCAAAACACAGTGGTGGTGTTTGCGGTTTTCTACTTGTGGAGCTCCATTGAAATATTCAGGTGAAAAAGTGCTGAAAACATTGTACACTTTACATTATTGTATACAATGTAGCATTTGGAACTGGTTTATTGCAACGTGTGGCTTGACATCCACATATATTTATTGGGCGAATATGATATGTTGTCATAATTAGGCACTGCTATGTATATAATATAATACAGTAAAGCATCACTTTTCCACTACAGTAATGGTTTTTGGTTTGATATCGACAGTGCTTCCTTAAGTGTGTCCACCTTCAAAATGAGGCCAATCTGTAATGATAACATTTATAGCCACAATGCAACAAAAACGTCACTTGAACTCTTGCAGGAGAGTCAATTCACATAGCCCGAAAATACATGCATCAATGTTCGTGGACTGACGGCCGTTTGTTGCTGGTGTGCATTCCACATCGTGTATGGTTGAGTGTGCATGCAGAACCGGATTGGTATTCACAGTGATGTTTATGGTTTAAAACTAAAGTGAAACTTGAGTCATTGCAAACAAATGTTACTGTGTTTAAGATGTCCTGGACAAAGCCATCGATTCCACCCACACCTCGTCAATCAATGCTTTCTACCCTCGACCAGAATTCACATCTGCTGCGCCGTAGACACTCGACCTCCACTAGATCGTCCCTCCAAACTCAATTAAAACCACATTCAAGTATAAATGTCACCATTTCAGATGGCAAGATATTTACGTAAGAAATGTAGGTATTAATCTTCTCTGAAGAAGTGTAGTACAGTAATGCATTTCGATGGATATGTTTCACGTAGGTACCCGTATTACATGCTTGCCAGCCTGAGCATGGAGTGGGAGCTCCTGACATGGCTTCGCTACTCCTTCTGGCTTCCACTCTGCCCGCTGCTCTTGTTTGCTGAAGGTTTGAGCAAACAGATTGCTTGCAATAAATTCAGTACAGTTTTGCATATTTCCGTATAACGATAACTCCTGAATGGCAGATATAAAAATGTGTCGCAACACAGGTATGGTATCTGGCTCTCATCTTGTTGAAAAATATATCTTCTGAGTTTTCGTTTTAAATCCATTAATACAGGATAGTAGTTGGTCTTATAATTATGGTAAAGTTTTGTGTTTAGGCTTTGTTGCGTTCCCAACAAACGGCTAAATAGTGCACTGAAAGTTGCTGCTAAACTGCTTGTCGGGAAGTAAATTGTACTGGTAGTAACCACCTGGTTCCACCAGCCCACAGGGGATTATTGTGTCCGTCCGTCGTGCATCAAAAATAGGAGGGGTGGGGCTGGGTGGAGAGGGGAGGGTGGGAAGGGGCTGGGTGGGGAGGGTGGGGAGGGTGGGGAGGGGCTGGGTGGGAGGGTGGGGAGGGTGTGGAGGGGCTGGGTGGGGAGGGGCTGGGTGGGGAGGGGGGAGGGTGGGGCTGGGTGGGGGGTGGGAGAGGTGGGGCTGGGTGGGGAGGGGCTGGTCACCCCGTGGTGCCCTTATAAAACTCAACGTTTAACCTACTCACGCCGGCTTGTGCCCGCCCTCACAGTGGGCCACATTTGAGGAATACACCACGCCGCCGTTGACCCTGGCCATTGACCGAGCAACCCAACGTTCCTACCAGCTCCCTCCGCAGGAATGTGTTGGATAGCTACACTTCTTCAAACCCGTTTGACCAGCAAAGCTTAAACGCTTCTGGAGAGCAACACCCTTTTCCTGTATGCCGAAATCCACACAGTGTCTCAGAAAATAGATAGGAAACTTGTTTATGTTGTATACACTAATATTAAGAATTGCTCCACATTTTATAAACTTCCTGTACTTTATTTAAAATGTTCCTTTCAATCCTTACAGGAGGTAAAACTGCAGCCCTGAAATTGCGCACTCGTGCCACTGCTGGCAGTAAGACCTCCAAAAGAGGGAGATCTTGACAGGCTCTCTAGAGGATATTTGGCCCACTATTCCACACTGCCCAGATGTCTTGAAAAAAGTGGGACTGTCTGTGCTGTGAATAATTTTAAATTGGATCTTCGTGTTTTTTCTCTTTACAGTGATTTGCGTCCTGCAGTCCCTTGAACATTTTGAGCACTCGGGAGAGGTTTTCCTGAATCTCCAGGAGCCACTAAACATATCAGCACTGTTTCCTTACGTACTCTACACTTATTTGCTGCTAATATTGCCACTCAGTAAGACTGATAGTTTTTTTTCCTGTTTTGTCATTTACAGCAAACTGCATTTATGCATTCGTGGTTTGCCTCTAATAGGCAAGGATATTGTATAATTGTGTATCATGTTTGTAACTTAATATATGTACATTTTAAATGATGTTCGTCAAAATGTGTATACATTTCAATATTTCTAACTCATATTTCTATTTTCAGGATTTATCGTCAATTCCCATTATCTTTACAAGCAAAGACAGAAGAACTTGGAAATGCTTAAACAAAAGTTCCAGTAACTATACACACATTGCCAAGTGCTTACGTAATTACACCTTTTTTTCTTCAAAATACTGTATAGACCTCAACTTGTGAGGAACCAAAAATTGCGGATCTTGTTATCTGCAAAAGTATCTCTGAATTTACTCCCTTTATCCACGGGAAAAAATTTACAGATAATCGTGGATAATGAGTGATTTTTCACCCAAATTCCATTAGTCAAGAACATTCGTGGACAATAGGAAATAATTCTGCAATGATCTTTGGGATAATTGGAATAATAGGGTCACAAATAAGAGTTTTCACAAACCCTACTGCTGCCACAGATAATAGGAGTTATGGGTAATAGGGTTAAAGTTGAATTAGTTATTTTCACTGTATATAACCTTTTATGAAACACATCACATGATTTAAACTGAAATTGAGAAGTGTTTACTACAGTCATGCAGTTTTACATTGAATAAAAAGTACAGTATTACTGCAATACTTGTAGCCATATCATAGTGAATCTTTAATACGTGTATATTTTTGTTTATCTGCCTATTCACTGCCGTCAATTTGAACAATTGTCACGATATGGGGTCATGACTCATTTCTACTTCTCGTCTGTAAGGTGGTTTTATTTACTTAACTGCATAAAAATCGGTCGTATTTGAATGTATGTATCACCATATGCCTAATCTTTTTATATGGAGCAGTTGTCACATACCAGAACCAATTTTCAACAGCTTTTGACAAAGCATTGCCTTTTTTTCAAATAGTGCCTATTGCATTGAACACAGATTTATATTTGTGCAAAAATCTTACGATTTTTAGTTACCATAGCTGCATTTCGTTGTGTTATAAGGGCTGTATTTTAAATTTGCAGTGCAAACAGCATACAATTAAAACTTCATTTGTAGAAAATGTTATAAGCATATAGCACTGGAATACAGTACTCTTTACATGCTTTACATTAAACACGGATTTGAAGCTTTCGTGACTGCAATGATTCATACTCTTAGGTTTTTTCGGTACGTGACTTTACTGAAAAAACCTAAGAGTATACATTAAACACGGCTTAACAAAATTGCTCTCGAAATTGAAGTTCAAAATATGTAAAGTTAGCATTTCCTGAACTCTTATACCAACTTTGGTCATTGTACAGTGTGAGGTTAGCATTGCAATTGCTGGGTGTGTGGCCATTACAGACAGCTCTTGAGAAGGTAGTGATGGAATACAACAACCCTTATGTCTCTAACTAAACTAAATAAACCAATTTTATTTTACCAGGTAAGGCCCCACTGAGCTATTTGACTGTGATTCAGAAGCGACCTGGTCACAAATGACAGCTCAATGAAGTGGCTTATGTGTACATTTATAGCAGCCAAACACTATAAACGCATGTTGATTCTAAATGCGGAGGGGAAAACCGTTGGACTCGGAGAAAAATCCGCACGACCACGGGGGATAACATGCAAACTCCACATGTACAGGCGTCAGGCTTGGGATCGAACCCACGATCTCTTGTATACCAGACGAGGGAGTGAACATCTCGCCACCAGGGCACCTGTTGACAGCAGAAACCCCAATCACACACCAGTACTTGCACAGGGAGCTTGCACCTTATTGTTTATGCGATGGGTACAGAGTACATACTTGCACGGTATTGGTAGGTTACATTGTTGGTGCTCATTTTGCAGTATTGAAACCGAAATGGCAACGTTCTTTGTGCTCTTATTTTCACGTGGAAATAAAAAAACATGCAGTTTATATCGACAGCAGGTGGTGTTTTGGGTTTTCATTTGTGCTAAAGCAATTGCTACTTTACACGAAATATATTAAGAGCCAGAAAGTGCGCATAACATGACATTTCATCAATGCAACTTTCTTTTTTTTGAGTGTATGTTGAACTTCTATCGCTTGCATTGTACATAGCCGACCGTGCTCATCGGATGTGTTTGAGATTATGCTTATTTAATCCTTATTTTATACCAAGGTAAGAGCATATTAAGCCGAAACGTGTCCCTGTTTACAAAGGACAATGTACATCATGCAACAAAATGTGTAATGTAGTCTGGTGGTAATCATTTTAATGAGGCTGTATGACTAATTACTGTAGATAACCGATGTGCAGGTGCTTTCCTCCTTGAGTAACCATACAACCACCAAATGCGTGTGACTCATAAGGACAAACTTGATGGGTTGCGAGGTGGCCAGATGGCAGAACAGAAAGTGGGTTGTGAACCAACTTTTACAGACCTTTTAAGTGTCCTCTCATATTTCGATGTAAAGCTTTCGTGACTGCAGGGATTCATCTTCTTGGTTCTTTCGGTAAAGTCACGTAGAAGGGAAGTAATAAAATAATAAAAATAAAACATAATAAAATAATATAATATTTTATTATGTTTTATTTTAAAATAATATAATATTTTATTATGTTTTATTTTAATTATTTTATTACTTCCCTTCTACGTGACTTTACCGAAAGAACCAAGAAGATGTCCTCTCATACTTGTGGATTGTCTCTGGGTTTCATTCTACAAATGGAATTGGACAACCATACCAAAGCAGATCCTTCAAAGAGTACATGAGATTACAAATTGACACGAAAACAGGTGCAGTCCTGTATTTGAAAATACAGTACGTACGGCAATATTTTTTTACTCTTATACGTATTTATTCAATAAACCAGTGTCTCACAACTTTCAGGAGGGGGTCCTGTTCCGTTTTCAGTCGAGTGCAAGAATTGCTGTTTCCCCAATTACATGTAAACGTACTTTTTTTCAAATGTCGACACACAGTGGCCTAAGGGACCGTCCATAAATGACGTCACGCACCTAGGGGGGGGGGTGAGAAATGTGACGTCACATTAAAATGCGCAACTTTAAATACATATAGACAACACGTTCTACTTAATTTAATATACTTTTTTATAAATGTTTTTCCTACAACATCAGAGTGCAGCGGCACATTAAATACGCACTACAATGACAATAGTTTAAAGCGATTTGAAGCATGTTTAATATATTTTTTGTGGGGGGGGGGGGGGCAGAGCTTTGTGACGTCATATTTGAGGGGGGGTCTGACTTTGTGACGAGGGGAGGGGGTGTCAAAAATCGTCAAAAATCGCGTGACGTCATTTATGGACGGCCCCTAACTATATTCACATTACATCGCTGGATCTTTAAAATTCCACCGCGAAGCGGACTGCGCATGCACACCGGTTCGTACACCAACAGTATTAACCAGGGAGGCCCACGGGGCTCGCACCGCCCTACCTACCGCCCGCTTGACCCCCCCATGTCAATAACCCCGCATGAATGAATAGGTTGCGAATTGAGATGCAATGCTGGTGATTTATGTAAAACAAAATAAAGTAACCGCTTCAGTGCAATTAAACATAATAAAGTACTGCGATGTGAGATTTAAAAAAAACGTTATAAAATGCGCATTACCGTTGTTGAGAATAATACAGCACTCGTAACTAAGGAGACAATTCGCCCTCGTATGCGGGCTTGTTCGACACAAGCAAAACTCCGGTCCGGCTTTGACCATTCAAGTGTCTCATCAGCATGTTCAGATCACTGTGAAAAGGAGCTTTATTCGCCCATCGGATTCCCCCCACCCACCCCTCAATATAAACAAATATTCAGACTTATTTTGATTTAAAGCGTTCGTGACTGCAGGGATTCATATTCTTGGTTCTTTCGGTAAAGTCACGTAGAAGGGAAATAATAAAAATTTAAATTCTTACGACGTTTCGACTGCAAAACAAGCAACCATCATCAGGTGTGAAATCCACAGCAAGAAAATTTGAAAAAAAATGTGTTTTTTATTTATAAAGATAAAACAATGAAAATTATCACGACGTTTCGACTGCAGCACAAGCAACCATCATCAGGTGTGAAATCCACAGCAAGAAAATTAGTTATTTCAAATTTACAAATATAAAACAATAAAAGTTCTCACGACGTTTCGACTGCAACACAAGCAATCATCATCAGGTGTGAAATCCACAGCAAGAAAATTTGAAAAAAGTTTTTTCTTGCTGTTGTGAGAATTTTTATTGTCTTATATTTGTATTCTTTTATTATTTCCCTTCTACGTGACTTTATCGAAAGAACCAAGAATATTCAGACTTTTGTTTAACTTTATAGCTGTACACGTGAGCGCCTTAAGAGGAGTCGCCTTAAGAAAAGTCGCCTTAAGAGGCCTAGCGCCGTGCGAGGCACAAATCGGCGTAGTAGAGAGAGACACCCACCAAAAAAGCAATCGATAATCCCTTTCAGGTAAGTTACCGCACCAGTGAACGTTATTAATGTTGATTACTTATTTATTGTTTCGTTTACAAAAATAAGCTCTGGCAAAGGGACTCGGATGTCGGGGGGCAAGGGGTTACGAGGGTTGTTGGGTGTCAAAGGTCGGAGCGCCTCCTCTCACGGAAGGGCGAAATGTTCTGCATTGTTTGTGAATTTAATGAAAGGTTATGAAGTCAGCAGTGTTACCTACAACACACGTGTGTGTGTGTATGTGTCCCAAGCCTCCGCTGTGCACTTGGTGACAGAGCGATACACGGTACAGTGCTGGATACTGTACCTCCCCCCTATGAGCACACAGCACGTGTTGGTCGTGGCAGCATTGGCTGGTGGCGTTCGAGGTTATGCTTGAGATTTAACCTATTATTTTCGACCAAGGTAAGAGCGAATTATGCTGGAACATGTGTCCCTGTTTACAAAGGGGGAACTAGGAAGGATATTAAGTCAAGGAGAGCAAGTCTAAGCACGTTGACCGGCTAGAGTACACTGTGCTGTAATGGTCTGTACGAGATGCCCTCCACGGTAACGAAATTAAAATCTACAATATAGTACTGTATTGTGCAGATACATTTTCGCCTTACAAGATACAAAAACATGATTAATATGTACATTACGTGGAGATTGTTACGTCATCTTGGGAATTATGTCACATACCTGTCAACCCCTTATTGCAGAACAATTCAGACCGTATTGGTCACCCCGTGTCCTTATATATATCAACGTTCATCCTACAACGTCCCATCACAAGGGAGAAACACAAACAAATAGACGAAACATGTTTTGCCCGTATTGAAATAGCTGTACACCGTATGGACCTGAAAACTAAATTTCTCTGTACAAGAATACGGGTGAACCGTATGGGTTGACAGGTATGAATTGTCATGGGGTTCATTAACATCCACTTTACAGTTGTAGTTGCCACCTGTCCTGGATTTCCGATGGAATTTTATTTTTGAGGAACCTGTCCTGAGTCTTCCCAGGACATTAGAAGTCCCCAGTTGGTGTCAGTTTAATGATAATACACCAATCAAGACAATACATTTTTGTAGTTTTCTCCATGTTCGGTAATGTCAGAATCTGCTCGTGACGTTTGCACCTTTGGGACTGTTCATTGAAGAATGGGACATGCTCTTGTAACTTTCAAACGGATGATTTATTTTAATGCAAAATGGCCAAAGGGAAAAAGCACTCACCCATTGGTTACCCAGCAAACCTAATGTCTTCCAGTTCTTTCTGTGAGGAAATCGAAATAAAAAAACATTGCAGCCAGTAATCGGAAGAAATGGAAACTGTGTTCCAGATTAAAAGGCCTCGCATTTTCCTTCACTAACTGTTTAATAAATAAACACGATTTTGTACTTGCAGGACGTGCCGTCACAACAAGGATCACTCCAACCACAACGCAGTGCGTGGGATGAAATGTAGTCACTGTGCGTAGTGGTGCACTGATGGTACTACATGAATAGCAAGAAAGCACTTTTATGCTGAAATTGCTGGCCTTAAACTTAAAATGTACTTCTGGCAATTGAGATGGGCTCAGACAGTCCTCAGAAGCATGGGACGCATGCCTTGTGGACCTACAAGCAGCCAGCAACCAAAGAGTGGTACTGTCTTGAACCTGGTGAAGAGATGTGGCTGCTCAAATGCCACGGAACATGTCCACAATTCAACAACACCCTCTGGCCCTGTGGCTGCTGAATTCTGTGGCCGAGATTTATTTTCAAGAACAATATTTTCCAAAAGAGAATTTGGATTAAGCCCAACCATATTTGTCAACTCGATGAACAAAACACATTCACTTTCTGTGCATAGCAGCTGTTGGCCAGAAGTCTCTGTTTCAGCAAGGAAAGGCTGCAGCTTATTAAAATCAACATCATTGGGCCTGTGTGAAAAGTTCAGGAATAGAATACAAAAGTGTGTGGGTTCACAGAATTCTGCTGTGGGCTACCACATGTCAGCTAAGGCATTAAACAGCGATGATGCCAATGTGTTGGATAATAAACATTCAGAAGTTAGAAAAAAGCCACCGTGGCGTGTTCTTTTTTTTGGCTCTGACAATTTTGCATTGGAATCTTTGCAAGCTTTGAAGAGTGCATGGTAAGTTTTTAATTATAAATGTTTCACTTGGAGAACATGCCTCCAATATGTATATTGCATAAACCCAAAAAAAGCTGTCTTAGATTGTAGATGAACATTCATATATATAGGTTGTTCACACATTTGAGTACAATGCTGTTTTAAAATGTTATACGTTTTGTTACATGGTGAATCTTGCTTGTATCTCTGCAATTATGACTTTCTACTTGCATCTTACTCAGGTTATCCCTAAAAGATGTGTTGCATTGAGCCTTAGCCTGGTTATATATATCTTGATTTATTTAAAGGACATTGTGCAGTATATTTTTACAGATGCGTGACTCATCTATGTTGCTTTGTGGGTTTTCAGTAACAGTGGATTGTTGGAGACATTGGAAGTTGTGGCCCTTCCAAAACAAACAATACCGGTACGGAGCCTTGCTTCAGAGCTGGGACTGGTGGTGCATGACTGGCCATATGTACCACCATCTCCATCAATGTCTTTGCCTGGTGGACCAACCAGTGTAGGGTTCCATGTTGGTGTTGTTGTATCTTTTGGCTGTCTTCTCAGTCAGGATCTCATCTCCTCTTTCCCATAGTGAGTACCATTTTGATGTTAACAACAACCTCCTGGTAAATTTATGAATGCTGATTTAATCCTTCACATTTGTGATGTTCTTGTTTTGATGGAGTGATGACATAAGCTCACGTATAGGAGATAATTCGTTTGTGGGGCAGAGGAATGCCAGTATGTGGGGATGCCTTCAACCAACAGTAGCTACATTATTATTCTTAGGTCTCTCTTTCTAGATCTGTGTCTTCGTGGGATTTCAGTCAGCTTTAAGGCATTATTATACTCTAGCATTATTTAGAATAACCTGAACAATTTATAAAGAAAACTTTAAATTTATGAGTGGCCAAAATCCTTACTTGTAGCAACGAGTTGTGGATATTGTGAAACTTAAAGATTTTGTATTTTTTGTCATTATTATTACATTTTCAGCGGAATACTGAATGTTCACCCAAGTCTGCTGCCTCGCTGGAGGGGCTCTTCACCACTTATTCACACGGTGCTGCGTGGAGACACTGTCACTGGCGTCACGGTCATGAAGATCCGCCCACAGAGGTGACACATTGAGCAAATGAACAGCACACACCTTTGTTCTGTCACAACCACCACTTGGCTACCTTCAGTCTTGAGAGTCAAAATTACTTTTATTCATTTCAAATTTTACACGTGTCACAGTGGTGTCATTTACATATCTAGTAATCTTATCTCTCGCTTTAACACAGTATGTGAAGAAGATTTACTATTATGTGTACGTGTTTTTCTTTGGTCAGGTTTGATGTAGGAAATATTTTGCTACAGGAAAAGCATTCTGTCCCACACAGATGCACGGCTGTGGAGTTGCGGCAAATGCTGTCACGTGTCGGAGCAGAGCTGGTCAGATTACACATTCATAATATTTGTGCTTGATATTTGGTTAGCTAATCATATGCTGTAGAGTATTTTGTGGATGTTGATGTATGTCATGTAAAATGGATGGTTGTACTGTTGTGTATTACAGCTCATCAAGACACTGTCTGATCTCCCAGGATACATTGAGAAGAGCACAGAGCAACCTAAAGAGGGATTAACATTGGGTGTGTTGCATTAAATGTCATATTTTAAGCTTTTCAAAACAAGTACTGTATGTCTTTTTAATCCGTATATTTTAATTGCCATGACATGGGTCAGAAACATGAACATTGACAAAGAAAAAGGAACAAAACGATTAAAAGTGTGCATTTAGGCATGGATAAGTACTTGCTTGTTATCAAACTGAGAAATAGAAACACATGGATTAGAGAATATATACAAATTATGAAACATATTGATGGTTCAGAAACATACATGGCCTTGGGCAGAACACATCACTAGAATAGATGATGGCCGGTGGTCGTGACTAACGATGGAATGGAGGACAAAGGAGATAACATTGACAGGACGTACATAGAGTGGTCATGGAGAGATGAAATCAGCTCCTATGCAGGAGCTGGATGGATTGTTCTATTGTGAGACCATGAGGGATGGCTGTGGCTTCAGGAGGTATTTATATAACTGACAGAAATACTTACCTTGTCATTTTGACAAATACTTGCAACAATTTAATCTGTAAATCCCATTGTCCAAGGGGGTCAGTCAGTCTTTGATTCTTGCCAATTCATACTTTTATGAATCACTGCATGTACCTCCGATTAGCATGGTTGGCTATGTACGGTGTGAAAGAAGTTCAACATACATACATGAGACCTCAAGCTTGCTATGAACATTGACCACAGTTTGCCTAATTTTACCTTATAGAGAACAATACTTCTGTTGTCTGTGACAATCTGTGCTCATATTGAGCATAAACATTTCTACAATGCAATCTAACAAAAAAAAACATGTGTTTTGGAGTCATCCTTTGACAAAAGGTATACTATAAATTTTATTTATTGTTAATATTACCATGAGATTCATTTAAATTAATTTCACTCACAGCTCCGAAGGTGAATACGTCCATGTGTTGGGTGAGATGGGACCAACAAACGACAGATTACATTGACAGGCTGTACCGTGCTATTGGGACACAGGTACATTTCTGTCATTACAAAACAAAACTTTAATGCATTTTATTAAACTTTATGTCTTATGAGTATTTTAATATATGTGTGGGTTTTTAATTGTATAAATATTTTATGTGTAAAATTAACCAAGTAAACCTGTCATTGAGCATGAGTGTTTCTTTTAGCTTCCTCTCAGGACACAGTGGATGAGCAGAACAATAAAACTGATGAACATGGTAGACATTGAAGATATGTCAACAAGTCTAGGTATATTTACAAGTTTTGTTTTGCAAAATACATTTAACCTGTTCATAATCCAGTAATGGGAAGGATTAGTTATCTGTTGTCTGGTTGATGGTGAGATTAAGGTACTATGATTTTAGCCTTCAATCTCCGTGACAGCCCCACCATCTGGAACGCCATCACGCTGCACATTTGCGGAATTCAATCTTCACCTATTTTTAAGAGGCACGAAAAGGCCCCCACCTATTTCGCCTGGCCTTTGAGTGACTGTTCATGGCTCCATGCTTCATGGTTATGTCTGAAATATTGTGCACATTACAATTGCATTGTAATTGTTGAAAATGAAGTAAAATGCAATGAACGGTATTTCTTAATGGGTATGGTGGTTATTATCCTGACCTTAAGTTTTATTTATATATATAAAGTGTAGCTGTGATAAAACTGTACAAATGTTTGTATTTATTGTTCTCATATAGCTGTAAATTGCTTTGTATATAAACAGAACTAATTTAAGTAATGATAGTCATATGTCCAGGATGTCTGTTAATGCTTATTATCCTTGTTATATATTCAGATATATTTTAAATTAACATTTCAAATATATATGCATGATTACATGGCTTTAGTTTTGCAGAATCAAAGCTAATTTTATGCAACAAATGGGATTTTCACAATGCCTCATGGAAATTGGGTACATATTGCACCTTAATGGTTTTTGATGTGGTTGCTGAGCTGACAAAAAGTATATTTCCTGCCTCGTTCATGTTTTTTTTCCTTCCAATCTTCATGTGTGCAGCAGCCCAAAAGAGGCCAAATGCACATCCTGGAGATCTATACTTTTGCAAGCACTCCAACATACTGTGTGTGAGGTGTCAGGTATGATTATTCTCTTTGTCCAATTGAAACATTCAATCTTTTAGCAGCTGAGAAAAAAAAGCCACTTGTTGGCAGCAAGTGTTTAAACAAATATAAAGCAATGTTATCTTTATGAAATATCTTTGACAGGTTGGGTCCCATGTGTAAAACTCTGATGTGATGTTCCCATAGGATGGCTGGGTTGGCTTCCGGACACTTGTGCTGAAGAAGAAACTCTCTGCAAGTGACTTCTACAATGGCTACTTGCACTCTTTTTTCCAAGAAGGGCATCACACAGAAAGCACTGTTGGTCAGAGCACACAGCCGGGTGAGGAGCCTGAAGGAGCTGCAAACTGTCCTGGTAGCTTTCATACGCCTCCATCTGTCAAAGGTTGTAATGGCCGCATTGAGAAAAAATCTCATTTTCAAGATTCATAATTCATTATGCTGCTTTGGAATAAAAAATATATTTGGGTTGTTTATCTGAGCGTATATTTTTGTAAATATGTAAAATGATCATGCAAAATATTGATGAAAAATAAAGTATGTTAAAGTACCAAAAATTCTGTGCTCTGTGTTTATAAATCAACACTTAAACTTCAACCACCTCTGTGGATTATTTATATATTACATGGATACGTTTTTTGTTTCTCCTATAGATATATATTTACTCAGGGAAATATATATTGTATCCCTAACTCATCTACACGCATTTTCTACAACTCTTAAGGTTCATTTCACACAGAAGCTCGACCTTTAGTTGTCATGGAAATGCTAGCATGTATTTTTTACAAGATAGCAATTTAGAAATAAAAAATTTACACAGCAAAAGGGTCAGATTTTGCCATCTAGATAGAGATGAACTCGGAATACATCTAGAAGAAAGCCAACACCTAACACAAGCATGTGATAATAAGCATTAGTTTAATACAAAATTAAGCAAATACCTTCACAACCAGTGTTTAAGAGCTACGGCTTGCTGCAAATTACATAAGGCACACCAGACCACGTTTAGGATGATTACAACCCGGTGTGAATGCCAAAGGGCTCTAACGGTCAAATGAAAGCAACTTATCGAATATCCTAAGAGTTCAGGGGGGAAACAAACACCCCATGCCCGTTCTGCACAGTTCACTTGTTCTTAAGCTCTGTTGTGTACTTACATATTTTATCAGATGCTTATTTTCAAATACTGCATCATGCCTAATACTCCGTATATAAAACAGTAATTCTCCCTGTTTAATCAGTGCCGCACTAAGGTTCTGTAAAGGGAATAAATGTATTTCATAAGTCAGTGAGGAGCTGCTCTGATTCTTTAGATGGGGAAGGTTAGATGTGACAGAGAAATGAAATTGCAATGCTTTTCTGCTGATTAAAAATTTCCTAACCTTTGCACATCACAAAACCTGTCTCTTGTCCCTCAACCCTCCAATAAAATAATGAATGCCAACTAGTTTTATAATGGGACTTGCACGTGCATATGCTTGCATGTACAATATGTAATTGTGATCGAGGCATTCATTCAACACAAACCTCTTTACCAGCCGTTACAAAGTATTATCTGCAAGACCAGAGAAAGTGGTCTGTAGAACAGTTGTCAATACGATTTCTTTCCTCCAAACACTATTATAACTGCATTATCCCTGACAAAAATTTGGAAATCACTGCTCAATTAAAATGATCTGAAACAAACCCAATAACAATCCAGATGTTAACAGTTTGACTTCATATGTGTTTAGAAGATGTAAAAATGGCACTCTTCATGCATGGTTTCTACATGTCTTAAAATACCAGTTAGATGAGGTTGTTACTTATGGGACATCAACAGCTGTGCTCTATCCACTGATGGATGGAGTTCTTCCCAAACTGTCCCCATTCCTCACCGCCTTGTTATGCAATAATCCATTGCTGCTGCACATGCACTAATTTCAACGCCGCTGTATCTAATGTGGATGTTCTCTTGTCAAAGTCCACTTTTCTTAACAGAAAATGTTTCCGACTTGCATTTGTTCTCGAATCCACGTGTTGCTCTTTTCAGTGTAAATCCAATCATGCACGTCAGCACTCTTTTTTTGCACTTTCCATCTTGCATTCAATTTTGTCATAGTCGGATGTGTTTTCGATTTGTGTCACCCTAAACAGATATTTTAAATTATTTAGGAAGCTTGTAAATCGCTTGTTTTGCTCACACAGTATTGGAGAATTTAAATATTTAACAATACAAAATATTTCTGCAGCGATAGTTTAAAAGTGGAGTCACGTAGGTAAAAAAAAACAAATAAAATAAATGAAAACAACTAAATAAAATCACGACGTTTCGGGCACAACACAAGCGTCATTCTTCAGGTGGGGACAACTTGCCTACGTAACTTTACAGAAAAACCCAAAGAGTATGAATCCTTGCAGTCACGACAGCTTCAAATCTAGAAAGAATGGATAGTTTAAAACTCCAACATTGTATTGGCCTAAGCCATGCATTGATGGCAACAACTTTTCGCAGTCATTGATGCCAGATAAACAGCTCAAGTGACAGGAAACAAAACTGCATATCCACTAAATAAAAATCAGGCCATACATCTGACATCTGAATCAAGCCTCAATATTAATACAGTAATGCCTTTCATACCGGGAAAAGTTTGTGGATCTCACATCAAACTTTTGTTCAAGGTGCCTAGAAAATATCGCACATTGCAAAGGGCTAATTGTCATCTGTGTGAACCTTTTGAGTGTTATCCCCTATTGATTGGCTTTTCCCACAAGGCTACTCTGGGTTTCCCCACTGCATGCCACTCACACATAAGCGTCGTAATGCTGGAGACCAGTGCTGAAATTGTAACAAAACTAAAAAGTGTCATCTTAAAACGCGCTGAAGAATATGAACTCTCATGTGGCAGTAACTTCTCGAATGTCTTTCGCCATCTGGTGTCGGTGTGCTGTAACTCCACCGTGGAAATGTCGATAAGTTGTTACTGCAATTCACACAGAGTGGAGCGAATCCACGGGCGGGAGACGGTGAGTTTGGGGCAACATCACCGTTTGAGACACAGCAGTCGCCAATTGACTATTCCTTACATGTGTAGATATTAAAAAAACACGAAAGTTTAACGCTGAATCGTTGGTAAATTCGTGCCACCCCCCGACTAACCAAGCAACATTGAACGTTCACCCAGCGGAGGCCGTCGTCAAAGCGATCGGTGGGGGCCTTAGAAGCTGAGGTTGTGAATGGATCTGACGCTGCACGTCAAAGTAAAAGCATTTTGTGAAGTGGACGGACTGCCCCCATGCGTACAACTTTAACTTTAACCCCTCTATAACGTTATAATTGTACAAAAGGCCTCCTGCTGCTGATGGTATCGCGGCTACCGCGAGTGAAGCCGTAGAAGCCCCCTGCCGTCTGACACATTTACAGTAGCGCGTTGCGCTAATGCAGCAAAGGCAACAGCGGCTTTTAAACTTTGTAATTCTTGTTGAAAACAAAACATAGACGTTAAGGCGTCGATGGACGATAATGCGACGAGAGAGGGGGGGTGGTGGGGGTTGATTGTCTTTGTAAGTACGCATTGGGCACGGCGCTTTGTGCGTTGAACCGGGAGGAGAGCAGAACGTGACATTTATTGTGAAATCTTTCATTTAAAAAGGAGTGGGGGTGGGTTACATAAATCAAAGCATAAAAAAAAAACTAAAAAAAATAAATGATGAACGAAGCAAAGTGGCGATTACACCGAGCATCTTCTTGTTTCCTCTGATCGTAAAAGAAATAGAGATGGTGGTGGTTGTTGTTGTTGGTGAATGTCGCGGTGTCGTGGCTGATGATCTTTGCGGCTTTCAATTCCACGAGAGGGCAGCATCGAGTCGCTCACGCGGTCTCCGCGTTTGTTTGGGAAGAGTAAATAAAAGAAGTAATATTTAAAAAATACTTTTTTTTAAACACGCTTTAATGAAATGTACCATACTACCCCATTGGAACCTCATTTGCCGGTAGCAAAATATGATAATTGTTTTTTTACCCTTTTATCTGGCAACAAAACTGACACTTTTTTTTTACAAGGAGTCATGTTTGCATTGACCACAATACCTGCAGTCGGAATGCAAACAAAAAACATAACTCTGATAATGTATGTATCTGTTGGTGCATTGTCTTTGAATCGTGCGTCTTTTGGCGTCATCTGGTCCAACCCATGTGAGACTAGGCTCTAAGAAAAGCTGTCTCGGGTGTGGACCAATCAACTTCAAGGACAGTGCATACATTATCAGAGTTATGTTTTTGTTTGCATTATGACTGCAGGTATTGCGGTCTATGCAAACATGACTCCTCGTAAAAAAGGTGTCAGTTTTGTTGCCAGATAAAAGGGTTAAAAAACAATTATCATATTTTTTACTGGCAAATGAGATACCAATGGTGTAAATGCTTACCCCGAGCTCTCATACTCTGATGGTGCATTGTCTTTGAGTTGTGCGCCTTTTGGCGTCATCTGGTCCAACACCATTTGAGACTAGGCTCTAAGGAAAGCTGTCTCGGGTGTGGACCAATCAACTTCAAGGACAGTGCATACATTATCAGAGTTATGTTTTTTGTTTGCATTATGACTGCAGGTATTGTGGTCTATGCAAACATGACTCCTCGTAAAAAAGGTGTCAGTTTTGTTGCCAGATAAAAGGGTAAAAACCAATTATCATATGTACCATACTAGTAATGGTAGAACTCCACGACTCTAGGAAGTGGCCCCGAAGCTTGCCACAACTGTTGTGATTTACAGCCAACGTGAGTTGAACGTGGACAATTAGACTCAAGCCGAAACATAACATATACAATTTACGTGTAAAATATATATATATTTTTTAAATATAGTATTGTCATCAGTATGACATAAGTATATGGGCCTTTTAAACACCCAATAAATGCAAATCCTATTCAGCACTTACCACTTTAATAACAATGCACTTTTGTTAGTTTCAAATGGCAGCTTATCAATCTCAAAATAAATTACATTTATATTTGTTGTGTCATAAAACATGCATATATGTACATGAAATACATTATATATAATTTATAGGAACCTGATGTTTTTAGCAAATATGATTGAGTACAATGCATTTAAATTAATGAGATCCATAAAAATGTATCCTTTTCCAAAATGTTTATTTGCATCACATTTTACTTAAAATTTCACATTTTTATAGGAAGCCCATTGGTACTAATTCCCAAAATGCTAATAAATACACTTATGGGAGACCAAGCAGTTATGTGCAGTGGTGCTGCACTGTGCACACCATTTAATCTGAAGTATTTTTGTATTTTTTGCAATGGTAGAGGCTGTGTGAGATTGCTGGTGCCGTGCCTGCCCCGCCACATGCTGGCTGTTCGAAGCCTTCTGAGTCTCGGCTTGCTGGTGGCTGGGCGGACCTCCACACACCTTCTCGCCATCAGACACTCGACGAGGTGCAATGAAATGACGTGACTTTAAAATGCTACAGTATTAGGTTGCTATTGTGATTTCCCAAGTTCACCAAGTGGCACTTAATTTAACACGTAGACTTTTGCGACCAGTATTATTCATACTCTTTGGGTCTTTCGGTAAAGTCACCTGAAGACGATTGCCTGTGTTGCGTTCGAAACGTCGTGATCTATTATTTTTCTATCTACGTGACTTTACCGAAACAACCAAAGACTATTATTAGGGATCGTGAAATATTTTACTGGTGCTTATTTTGGATTGTAAAAAAGTGTAGTGGAAAATTTTGTTGTGTGTGTGTATAAAATAAAAATATACTAAATATACTGCTGTTTTACTGCACAGCATTCACACAATTTAAATTTGGTGTGTTTGCTGTATTTTTACTGACAGCCGTTGTGGTTTGTTATTCTTATGTTTAAATCCAGGGTCCAGTTACCTGTATGCGTCAGACAGCACCTGTGGTGGACAGAACAAGCACGCAGCATGGCTGACGAGGGTACCATGCGTGAGACTCCAGACAAAACGATAAAGTATTTAGGGTGAGTTCAACTGAAAGGAAAGGATTTTTAATTGCAGTACTGTATAATTGAATTTATAACTTGCATTCCTCTTGTGACAACCCCACATTAATATCAGTGGTAGCACAGCTGTTTAACCATAACATTGCAATGTCGTAATTGTACTCATGCGTTATATGCCTGACTACAAAGAATCAGCTGACACGAACAGTATACCAATGTTTCCTTTTTTTATTCCAAAGCGCATGACATCACTGTAGCACTGCTAATACATCACAATGTCACTTTGAAAATGAGGGTGAAAATAATTTTACGCCATCAAGTGAAGATCAAAGAATTCATGAAATGGTCCTACAGCTTGTTACAAATTAATAACAATGCTGCACTTCATCAATATAACATTTTTGTTCAGGCTCACGGTGCAAAAATGCACTATAAATCTCAATTTATATTGACACTATTTTTTATTACGTGGTTTAAAACGCGTTTTTATATATTGCATTTTTTAGGCTTACTGGATATCTCAACTGACATGAGAGGCTTGCTCAGAATCCATACATAAAATATTTAAAATACTTTGTCATATACATTGTTAACATTAACTTTTACACAATAACCACATTTTGTTAGCGACAAAGTACTTACATTTTTGTCTTTAAACAATTATGGATATTATATACACAAAATAAATACATTTATTATAGTTACCAAGATGATTTTTCACAAAATATTAATGCACTGTATATTTTTTCTTAATAATTTTTGGAAATCAAATGATTGTTTCCCCTTCCATATTTTCCGCTCATTCATAACAAACTCTTTTAACTAAAATTCAAATGTATTGTTGCTACAGTCTTACAATGCAAACTGAAGTTCATGATACATTTTTTTTATGAAAGTATGGGAGTGATTACCATATTTTAATAAGTCTGCCAATAAAAGGTTAAGCTTGTATTGCCTTGATTTAATTTGGAGTATAACTAATGTACATTAAAACTAAAATGTAGGATATGGTAATTGTACATTTCAGCGTGGTAACCATACGTATAGAGAATTCTACACATTGTTATTATACAAATTGTACATATAATTGTTGCCACATGCAACAGTAGTTGGTTGTATCTTTGCACACTTACAATTGACATTGCAAGCTGTATATGGTAATTATTCATGCATACTTTTCTTTTAAAATAGGCCATTATGTTGGAGTCATATTTTATTTTAAATTATGTAGCCCTTAACATTACAGATGGCCATTATATATTTATGCTCTTATGCCTGTCCCAAGTTCATACGTTTCTTATTCTAAAAAAAATCCTCGGGTGGGCTTTAACAATCTGTTTCATCCAGTTATTTGCTTTTGTAATTTATATAGATGTTTAAATATTAGTTATTTCGTACGTTTCTACATCTATTTTAATGTTTATAACTTGCAATAACCAGCATGGTAATGAAGTACAGTCAAGTAACTCCCATTACCTCCACAGCATGGGTAGGCCTTCACTCATACAGCAGTGGATTGCTCAGAAGGATTCATATTGGTGTTTGTGAACATTTACTTACATTTAGTGAAAACATAATGTTAGGATGTAGTTTATGATAGATGGTCTCATACCCATTAAATGTTTGACCAGGGCAAATTGCATTTCCCATCCATGTGTGAGAATTGTACTCTGTCATTGCTAAAATAATTGTTTCCAAACTATATTGCAGCAGCTGCACAAAAATAAATACTTCCAATAAAACATGTTGCCAGCAGTACAACTGCAAACACTTACCTTGTAAATTGCACCACAAGGCAGCCCAAGTTTTGTCCAGAGAGCTGAATAAAGGTTTCCCAATGGAGAAGGTTAGGTTGTTGTTTCTAAAGCAAAACTTAGAACACCTCATATTATGCCTGGGGCACGGCGTTTATTTCTGTATGTTTTGTTTCTGTAACAAGTTCGTGGCCCATATACCATGTACAATTTTATGAGTATTCTAAAATAGCTGAGGATATACAGTATTTAATGTGTCTGTCAAACATGTAAGTGCCCTGGCATGCATTAAATCAAATGATAAAAAAACTGCATTAAAAGTCTTGAAGCCACTATATTGCCAAGCTGTTTTAAAGGAGACTTGTTTCCTGTCTCTTGTTTGCTTTAGTGCCGTCTTTTGTGTCTGCCAGTCATGCACTACTACTTCGGCCTAAATTATCTGTCCAGAGATTGGTAAAACAGGTACTTGTTTAAAATTTAGTTGGCCTGAAGGGGTCTCTCAATGAGTACACAATCCAAGCAATGGAGGATGTCAGGATTGTGCTTTTTATAACCATTTATATGAGGCCTTCCTTTCTTTGCCAGAAATCCATCGGCAGGCACAGGTCCAGTGGTTGCCTTTTTGGATTTTCAGGGGGCTGGAGAGGACTCTTTATGTTAATGCTATAGTGAGGAGGATGGGAGCCAGTGTCATTCCACCACCCAGTGTAACACATTATTTGGTGATTCAGCAGTGGCTCTGGTGCACAAGTATAAACACCAGAAACTCAACATATTCGTCAATCACACTGCCTTGAAGAGCCATTGCCCAAAATATCACCTATGGTATATTTTGTTCTCTTAGGTTTTTTTGGTAAAGTCACGTAGGTAAAAATAAATAATAAAAATAATAGAAATAATAATAGATACATCACTGATACAGTAAATCTCGCTGTGACGGTCCCACCTGATGACGGAGACTTGTGTTGCCTCCGAAACGTCGTGATTTAGAATTTGATTTCTATTATTATTTCTATTATTTTAATTTGTATTATTTATTTTGACCTACGTGACTTTACCGAAAAAACCTAAGAGTATGAATCCTTGCAGTCACGAAAGCTTCAAATCTAGAAGTATATTTTCTTATTTTAAAGCAGTGTTATTGATGAATGTGTATTTTGTTGTCCAGTATAATACTGTTTTTCAATAACACAGATACAACCAGGCCAATTTGTAGACTGATTAGTCTTTTATAATATTAGTCATTTTTATTGTAACACTGTTTATAAGGATGTGATGCGTTTTTATGTTTCAGTCTCCATCGTGAACAGTCTTGATGATGGGTTTTATTTTGTATATTGGTGTGTGCAATTCAAATGCATGAAAACATGAATTCAATTAGTATTAATACAATTTATGTTGTACTATTATTGTAAATATTGGCAGTGACGTTGCTGTTTCTGCGGCTATCAATGTAACCCAGTTCAACTAAAATTATAAGAATAAAATGTCTTCGGTTTGAGGAACCTTCCAATTTTCTCTAAAAAAAATTCAAATTTTGCTTACATATTTCAGAATATTTTCAATGTTACTGTGAGGAAATTGAAATACTGTATGACCACAAGTAGGCAGAACATCGGATAACTATCAAGCAAAAACATTTTCTCTCCGCCTGATGAAGACCGCTTGCGTTGCGATCGAAACGTCGTGGGTTTTTTGCTTTTATTATTTTCAATTTATGATTATTATTTTTTCATTATCTGTTATTTTTATTTTATTTTCTATCTACGTGACTTTACTGAAAGAACCAAGAACATCAACAAATACCTGTTGCCTTGGTAAATGCATAGACTATGTTCAAGCAAATGGATTTTTTTTTTACCTCTGACAAGGTCTGATATGTGTGAGAATATTGCTCCTAATGGATGTTTCCCAGGTGACGGGTCAGTGTAGCTTGTAAAGGATAGCATTTTTGCTGGGCACTCCAGCAGCTAATAAGCTGCGGCTCGTGGCTTGAACTGAACGAGTCCTAATTAAAGTGAAACGAACAATGGGGCCCTTGGCTGCAACCTTTTAGATCACAAGTGGGATGTCGTCTAATTTTTATGTTTTGCATGCCATAATTGCATCTTGGATGGTACCATATGACTTGCAATGTTAGCAGGTGCGCTTCATTTTTAAGCATTAAAATTGTGCACTCGATTATCAGTTGAAATTTTCCACGAAACATTCATTCATGTTTTTCTACGAATTCATAAAACATATAGGCTGCTCCGTGTGTATTTTGAGGTGCCGAGGTAATCCACGCGTTGGTTAATGCTACAAAATTGGCTGTATATTGTACACTGATATTTATGAGAGGTGTGAGAGTGTGCACAGGTGTTGTTGGGTTCTTTTTGGTTTTGCTTCTTGCTGCGTCAGGATAGCCAGATAATCATTCGCCAGATATAGCCAGCATCTCTCTGAGAGATAGTCTTACTTGAGCATCTTCGTCGGCTGATAGGAAACGTGCACCTTGCACCAGCATGAAACAGTTTTTGTCCAAGTTTTCTCATAACACCGAGGATGAAATGGCTCCTGAGGTGACATATATCAGGTAAGGAAATAACTAATGACGTTTACCTTAAAATATTAACCATGACGGTTTCCCAAAAAATAAATGTCCTTTTTAATAAAGATAGATTTGATCGTAAAAGATTGTGTAATGAAATATAACAAATGAGGAGAGTGTTTATTTTATTACATAAAGTCGTGCTAATACAGTTTGAGCTTTTTCATAACTACTGATGGGTTGTGTATGAAATAAAAATAATACTTTAAATACAATCTTGATGAAGATTGCGTTACCCTTCCTGAAAAGGATATAACATTTTCATATTGTGAGTAATTTGTCATAAACAGTATAGCACATTATATGAAAAGAGCAATGGCTTCCTTGTTCACAAATAAAGCTTATTGTATATTTCGCGATTTCTGTTTGTCAGTGAATGATGAAGAAACCTTTGAAGATAACACACCTGGAGCTTTGTGTTCTTTCATGTATGTCTCTTGTGGATAACTGTTGATAGTTCTCTTTTGTAAAAAATATCTCTTATTGGGCCTCTTAGAATTCAATACAAATGGGTTCAGTAATCAGAAATGATCATGAATGTTGTATGAATTGTAAAAATTTCAATATTGTAGTTTAAATCTTCACCCCCTTTGTTAATCCACTGCTGGATGAACACCTCTCCACAACTTTCAGTGTTTTGATATTCAATGTCTTGGTGGTATGCTTTAGAATTGTTTTGCATTCAATGTTATATAATTAGATGTGCACAGAGCAGCACCTTTTACTGTTTGGCTGAATATTTAAGACCTAATGAGGTATTTCCCCAATTTCCAAAGCATCCATAATGTGTCCAATTTTGTCAGTTTTCAGAAGCTAAGCAGGTTATTACCTGGAAGAATAGCCACAATACACAAGCAGGTTGTCATAAGGCTTGCAGGGTTAGGTAGGAGGCAACAGGGGGCAGATTAATTTTTTTATACTAGACTTCTATGCTCCACCATCTATGCGGCCTGCCTTTACCAACCTGCACTGACCCAGTGCGGTGAGGTATGGTCAAATAAGCCTCACAACCTATACAGTATAGAAAGGCCTTAACATTCAAGTACAGTGACACATCTGTATACCTATTACCCTCTAATCATATCCATGCCTCCAAATCGATCCATGCAAAATCGTATTATTCACATGACAGTTATTCCTATTCGAGCCTATTCTCGGATAAGAACCATGACATTACATTTCAAGCCTCTGCATGGATTAAGGTCACCCACAAGTGGTCTCTTAGAAGTGCTAAATTCAGCCTTTTGTTCGTGAGGCAAGTAGAGTGACCCAGAAATGGTGGCAATTTCATCCTATTCATGTTTAACTTCGATTACTCGCTCGGATAAAAATGAGTGATTTGTGCGGAAAAAAACACCGAAAATAGCATCATCTCCAAATCGGAAAAGATTATTTGCCCTGTAGTAGGAATGTATTAACGATATACATACCGTAGTTTGTGTTCAGCGAATGGTATTGCCAGCTGTCGTTTTATGCTTGTTCAGTCTGTGTAAGTCGTCTTCCCGCTCCAATGAGTCATTCTCTAAATATGTAGCCCAGCATTATTACAAGACACTCCTAAGTCTCTTTAAAGTGTGCTTACACTTTTATTATGAAAAACATTTAGATATTCCATTTGTACTTAAATCTCGAATATAAATTTTCCATTTAAATTATTTCAATAGATGTAGTTACGTAATTTTTAAGCATAAAATGTAATGTTTGAATATATATAACATCTTTTGAGAATAACTTTTTAAAAGTTGCACAGTTTTGGGGTGGAACAGTGGCTCATTGCTGGGCACACTGCGCTATTACTCACCAACCAGAGTTTAATTCCCAACCGCACCTGACATCAGTGGTGACTGATATATGAACCAATCCTGCCTCCTCCCTTCACCAACTCGCATTGACCATAATGGTGAAGTATGGTTAAATAACCCCGATGACCATGGCATCGGGAGGGCTTTATCCAGCAGTAGATTGACAAATTGCTTTACGTAAAATAAACAATGTTATACTTCGTTTAAAGTGCCATTACAAAGGGTACACTTCAAATGTTTCACTTGTTGTGCATGTTTTACTGATTTAAGAATTTGTTTCTGCATGTTCCTTTTTATCCCCATGATTAGCCAAGAGGAGGCCCAAGCCATTGATCAAGAGCTCTTCAACGAGTATCGCTTCAGCGTCGACCAGCTCATGGAGCTTGCCGGTCTCAGCTGTGCCACTGCCATCGCCAAGGTCAATCATACTTAATATTTCCTTTGTCCATGACCACCCGGACATCGTATCAAGTGGCCATGCTGCTAATTCTGTTTGCAATGCTTTTAATGGCTTTTCTCCAGTGGTTGACTTTCAAATAAGCAATAAGGGACTTGTAAACCGAGAGGCAGCCATCCAATTCTGTACTGACCTTGAGTATTCAGGAGGTAATTGTCTGTCTGACTTTCCATTTTTCAATGATTAATACATTACATTTGTTTGAATTAAGTGTTTATAGTTTTTCATTTTAGACTTTGTTAGCCAAATTAGACCATACTTTACCAGACTGGTTGTTTGACCATACTTTACCAGGCTGGTTAGTGCAGGTTGGTGCAGGGGGTTCTGGGACCGGATCACATATCCCTTGCAATTGGTGCGAGCCATGGCCAGGAATCGAACTTAGGTTTCCGGGTTCGTATGGCAGTGCGCAAGACCACTGCTCCAACACTCCACCCCACTGGTTTTATTGTAAAATGATATTCAACAATGCCATGCTTGATTGAAATAGATGTAGCTAAATGTGCTTTGTCTTTGGTGTGTGCGTGAATACGTGTGCGTAAATCTGTGCGTGTTTGCGGATGTAATGGGAGGCATGTGCCATATTTAGTACGTCAGTCCAATCGGGCTATGGTTCTAGCTGATAGTCTAGTAGTCCATTAACAGATTAGTGGTTAGGTGTTTGTGGCAAATGTGACGTAGTTAAACTTTTGCCAAATACTTTGCAGACAATAGTATCTGCAGGCTACAAACAGATGTGAAAAAAAAATGTGATGGCTGCGTAAGAAGGCAATAGCGCATTTGCAGATGTTCTCACTTGGCTATACTCTAATAACCAGTCTGACGCAATTGTAAATTAGAGAAAGAGGGAAATTATTGGATGTTGACCGTCTCTTATGTGCTGCATTACAAGGAAATATTTTTGTGATGAAACCAACACCATATTAGGGTTTATTTGAAAATCAGAAACATCATTGTTTACTGAGAGTCTTTCAGTATTCTAATAGGTTTAAAATATATATATATTATTTGTGTATATGGTCAGGGTTTATGAATTGTGTTCATGCACATTATGAAACTATAGCTCAATAGAAAATCACTTCCAGTTTTGTTCACATATATAGCGAGTATTCAGGTAAAGCTCTGCAGCCTATGATTGCACACACATCTAAAGCTGCTCCTCGTATTTACTAAAAGCTGAAACAAATGCCTGCATTACATTGTATGTGTAAGATAGACTAATTGTAGTGTTTATTTGCTTATTTAAAATAATTATATTAAATTCACAATTGTCTAATAGCCTACATCTAAAACAAACCAGGAAAGGCCGGTAATGTATTTGTGTGTTGAATGTTTTTCTCGTTTCTAGCTTTATGTTTAAGTGTATAATGTGTTGTTGTCATCCTCAATATATCTTGAGGGATGGTTTAACTGTTGTGAGAATCTATTCAGAATATCAGAAACGTACTCACACCTATTGATTGAATACTGTGTGTTATAACAATCACTAACATCAATGCACGTTTCTTTACTTGTCTCTGTTTTACATGTACTACTACCCGACACCACTCACCAGACACCACTTGCCAGACACTCACCTTTATCTGACACATACCACTCACATGACACTCACCTATCACTCATCATTGTGTATATATATACTCACCTGACAACCACCTAACACTTGGCAGACACCACTTAATTGACACTCACCAGACACTGGCATTCACCAGGTACTCACCACTTTCCACTCACCATGCATCACATACTCGGTGATGACGACTGACACCATGGAGCTTAACATTAATCATTCACATTTCCCACTTCATGTAAGGAGCCATCAAGTAATTTCCCTCCCTTCACTCCCCCTCTTTATTTAAACTAAGACATGTCTCTTGAAAAAAGCTTAACAATCGTTTCGTAACGATTTTCATACCTCGTAATTCAACAAATGGTTACAATTTTGGGTAGTAATTTGTTTTAAAAAAATCTAGATGTTTTTTCAACATTGTGGTGCATTTTATCACTAATGGTTGTAAGGGTCACATATTTCTGTCATTACATGCATCATATATGAATTTGAACACAGCGGTTTTCACGCACACAATTGAATATGTATATTGTAAACATAAATAAATGTTATCCGCTGAATTGCTGGATCATTACACATTTACCGGTCATAGTCAGTTCGATCTATTTAAACGTCCTCAAACCTTTTTGGCAGCTCCTCTTGTGTATGTGTAAACATTCATCTACGGAGACCGGAAGCATC
Source organism: Lethenteron reissneri (assembly GCF_015708825.2). NCBI lineage: Eukaryota > Metazoa > Chordata > Hyperoartia > Petromyzontiformes > Petromyzontidae > Lethenteron > Lethenteron reissneri. Next base: position 11,998,022 of record NC_083802.1, read on the forward strand.
GTGCTTAGTGCACTACTGGAAGAACTCGGTGACTCAAGTTCGATGACGACTAATAACTGGAGAATATTTGAAACAGTCCTGGGCCTCCCCTAGGTCGACTCACCCTTTAATGGGTACCTGGTGTGGTGCTTACACATCAGCACTGGGGAGACAAAGGCGGCCGGGCATGGTGTTAGCCATCGGCCCAATCGTGCCGCTCACAGCACTAGCTGTTAAAGGCTATACTATACAGGGGATCTTTGTTTTTGTTATACATAACACATACATATCAGTGACTGCAGAAAGTTTCTAAACATTATGGCATGTAGGGTTCTAGTTAAAGGTTCTGCAGGCCTTTTTAATGGCTTATCTGGTTGTTCTCTGTGAGTGACATTCAGGCAGCTGCACTTTTGCCAATAAAAACAAGAACAGAGGGTTTTTTTATGTGATGACGGTGAACTTGAGGTTAAGGTTGGAGTGGGGGGGGGCACACATGGGGAAGTGTGGTATCTTCATGTGCTTTGTCACGGCTCCTTTTCTCTTTGGCTAAAAACATTCTTCAAGTGTGCAACCTGTGACAAAATGTTACTCTTTTATTCATTGAGTACAGAACAGAGTGCTGCGGGAATGAATAACTGTGGACGTGTTTCCTTTCTGGAATCCGTTACAATGACATTGAGTTTCCTTTTGAAAGTGATGGTTATGTTTTTTACATATGACTCTTTGACATCATTTGTCAATATGTCTGATCATTAAATTATGTGAATGTATATATTTATAAATATGCTAATTGTCCACAGTAATATTTCATGGTATTTTCAGATTAATTTCTCAGGATAAACCCATGTTTCCGTAGAACGTGTGTTTTTTTTGGACTTCACCGAATGATGGCACAAGCATGTGTTTTCCCTAAGCGCTGTATGTCTCCATCCTTCATGCACATGACTACACATCTGTCTAAGTTTTGTCGACGCATCGTGAAAAAAACAGAACATGCACGTCTTTCATTTTGTTTTTGTTCCCTCTAGTTTGTGAAACTTGTTTGTGCTGCGTATGATTTTAAACAAAAACACCCTTCGCTCGTTTACATTTAATTCATATAGTCTTTATATAGAAAATGTATATTCTAATTTAGTTGCAGGTATAATTGTGTTTAAAAAAACTTTCATGGTGGTGAAAGGTTTAGTGTTATTTGTTTTGGAAACAGAAACTAAGTAATTGGGGAAAACTATGTCCTTTGTACTCTACATGTGATATTGCAATACATGCTCGTATGAAGGTTGTCACAAGGTGGGAAAAGTCAACTATTATGGAAAGAAAGTCTTCAATGGAAAAATATGTATCCACTCATTGTCTAAGGATGGTATATCCCCAATGGGTCCGTAAGACTGTCAATGCCACACATTTATTTAAAAAATATATGAAAAAACACTTTAAACTTACATTCATGAGGCTGCCAAATAGATCGTTCGGAGGTCAGAGTGCTATCCAGCACTGCTGAGATCCTGGGTTTGAATCTTCTGGGAAGCCACCCGTCATTAAACCGGGTTCTCAAGTGTATTCAGTTGATGGTCTAATTCCAGTGAAAAAAATGACAGCACAAAACACCTAAATAGTTTTTTACTTAATTTGGAAAAATTCCAACTGAGATTAAGCATTTGGCTGTAATATGATAATCTCCTCTCATAACGTGTGCGAAAGTGTTCCCCTTAGCATATAAATAAAATAAATTTAAAGCCACTTGAAGGATGTTTTGGGCGATATCCTTGAAAAGTTTGCTTCCGCAACCATTTTCTCAAGTACTGGGTGTGCTGCTTTGCAAAAATTATGAACGGACTCTTCGTCTCATGACATGATGTCAATGAACAATTGGAATAATTTACAGGGGAAAATAAAAAGTAAATACATCTAATCTAATTTATAGGGGACCTTCATTCATAGCTTGCAAAATAATGACAGATTGGAATGATGTAGTTGACAGGGGCGTACATTGATTGAGGCATGAGTGACAGCGATAGAGGGTACTTGGGGATCACGAAAGGGTAAGGGAGGGATGGGAAGGAGTGGAGTGGTGAGGGGAGAGAAGAGGAAGAGAATGGGCAATAGAGAAAAGGTGACGCTTTAAGAGAGGAATGGAAGGAGGGGGACTGCTACAAGGGAAGTGTATTCCAGTGTGGAGTGGCGTAAGGAAGGAGAAGGACTGAAACAGGATTTGGCACAGGGAATATGAGGGACGGAGGAAGAGACAGTGAATATTGGGAACGAAGAGGATGAGAGGGGACATGGAAGGAGATGAGAGAGGCACGGAGAGGTACGTAGATAATAACTTTGTAATCTGGCCACATGGCCTACCAGCTCTGGACCAATTCTTCAACCACATCAATTCCATACACGCAGCCACCAAATTCACCATGGAGGTGGAAAAGGATGGCAAGTTACCATTCTTGGATGTTTTAATCGAAAAGAGACCTGATGGCTAAATGGGACATTGTCTACAGGAAAGCCACCCATACGGATGCCTACCTAAAACCTGACTCCCACCACCATCCACCCCAGAAGAATTCCCTCATCAAAACTCCACACCATAGAGCTCGATGTATTTCTGACCATCATCACCTAGCCAGTGAACTGGAGCACGTACACCAAGCCCTCAAGAAGAATGGATATTCAGCCTACACAATCCGTAAAGCTATCACCCCAACCGTTGGGAAAGAACCATCTGAGGACCCAATCAAAACCATCACCTTGCCATACATAGCGGGAGTCACCAAAAAGATTTCCAAAATCATGAGCAAACACAAGATCCAGGTACGAGTCAAAACAGTACATAGAATTCGTGATTTGATCCCATCTGTGAAGGATGTGATCCTCGACATGCAATACCCCAGTGTCTACAAGCTAAGCTGTGCGGCAGCAGTTACATTGGGGAAACTAAGCGACATATCTCGGACCGGGTTCGTGAACATAAGGCAGATGTGGCGATGTTCCTTTCCGATCTCTCTGTAGCTTACATTTACAAGCAAATTTCTTACATTGACATGCTAATCTCTCACAATACAATGGCCACCCCCACAGCTTCGTTTGTCAAGATTTCTCTGATCGTACATTTACATGCAAATTTCATCTCTAGCCCCGCCCACTGACCCTTGGACTACACCCATCTCAAACCTTTATAACTCCCTGCCTTAGCAGTGCTCCCACCATTTATACTCAGCAGCTCTCCCGATATATTTTTCACCTGATGACAATTGCTTGTGTTGCGATCAAAACGTCGTGATATTGTTATTATTTTTATTATTTGTTCTATCTACGTGGCTTTAGAATATGTATAAGATATATCAGAACACTACAACTTTCGAATTTTAGCTGCATTTGAAATACATTTTATAAAAAAATTCATGGTATGCAGGAAACATATACAAGTTTGGTAATAATTGGTATATTTGATTATGGGTGGATTGTAGATATTTTTGGACCTGAACCTTCATTTGATTCAGATTGGTCACGTGCATTATCGAGCCGGAAATCTCCAGTGCACTACAAATTACTATAATTTTGGGCCAGTGTTGAGTCTTAATTAATTGATCATTATTAACTATCAACAGTATTTCTGCTTTTAATTAAAATAATTTTTTAACCTCTTTAGCGGTTATTGTTCTTCATGTGCTTCAGTTTTTCTTCAGACTTTCAAAAATTATGAATCGCTTGGCCCATATGTTCCTTCCTATTTAATAATTGTGCACTTTTTATCAATAGGGTTCATGCAGCCAGTGTGTAAGACTGCTGTTGAAAGCACAAAGAAACAACGTGTTTATCTCAACTCCATACTGCTGTATTTCTCTTGGTAACAGCTACGAACTATTGGAACCTCATTTGCCAGTAAAAAATATGATAATTGGCGTCATCTGGTCCAACCCATGTGAGACTAGGCTCTAAGGAAAGCTGTCTCGGATGTGGACCAATCAACTTCAAGGACAGTGCACATTATCAGAGTTATGTTTTTTGTTTGCATTATGGCTGCAGGTATTGTGGTCTATGCAAACATGACTCCTTGTAAAAAAAGGTGTCAGTTTTGTTGCCAGATAGAAGGGTACAAAACCAATTATCAGCTACGAACTAGTTTTACATGCGTCAGATACATGACACTGTGATACGTTGTCATATTATGTTCCCGGCACAGTGACGTCATTATGCAGATGTTAGTGGTGACGTCAGCACCCAGCACCAGGCAGGCATCCAGCAAGCCAGAGTTTTTTGTTTAAATCCTTTATATTAAGTTCACTTGCTTGTTTGCGCGCTTACGACCGTGCAAATCTTTCAGTCGTCTTTTAACCCACTTCCCGTTATCCAATCGAGCTGACATTTTGCACACAGACTCGTTGTGCGTGACAATTTATTTTCGTGAATTTTTTTCCCCAAAATTTTCCACTTTTTAGGAAGAAAAAAAATTCATATTTAATTTAAAATACCAATGTGATAAAAATGAAACTCTTACTCAAGAAAAACAGAAATGAATAATAAAATAAAACCGATGCCACGCATGTAAAGGATTTATAGTGAAAAACGTAGTTTTTACGGGTTAATTTTTTTTCTAATGTACAGGCGACCCCCGCACCTGCGACCTCATTGGTCCTGAACGACGGTCACGAGTGGAGCCGTTGTAAGTCGAACCCTCGTTTCCCATAGGTGCAAGGTTATAAATTGGGGTTCCGTTCCTGGAAACCCAAAATATACAACAACAAAATACCAAAATTGACCACAAAAATAAATGAAGATAATCCTAACAAATATTTTATTGCAACTTAACGTAACTTTTACAAACATTTGTTAAGTAAAAACAAACACATTTGAAAATGCTTAAGTAATTTTCTGCATGTGCATCACATTACCTCTTCTCAGACATCGCAAAAGGCGACATTTTTTTAAAAGTTGAAGAAAGTTTACAAAAAAGTAAAGAGCGTTGCGAAAGAGATGCGTTTGCTCTAGGCGCAGCTGCAGACTATCGGGATATACTCTACATATGCATACGGCGGAAGAGCAAAGCAGCGCCATCAGGCGACTCGTCTTCGGTAGCAGTCGTTAGGCTGTTGTAGATAAGAGTTTTTGTTGTTACTGTGGGGGTCTTATTATAAGAAAGGTCGTACAAGCGGAGGGTCGCAAGTATAGCCGTTGTAATTCAGGGGTCACCTGTAGTATGATTACATTGATTCCTGTAGTCTACACTCAAGTTCATAGCTGTTTGCCATTGCATACGCATTTAATGTGAATGGTATAGTACGTACGTCAGAAATTAAACCTTATATTATGATCTTTTATTTTAACCAATGTACATTTTTGTCAGTTATCGAATATCAAACCCCCCAAAATGAGTTTAAAGACTGCAATAAAAATATATTTTCAATATTAATGTAATTTTGGAACATACACCTGCATGATTTTGTTTCCAATTTCTTAAAGTATTTTTTTTTATTGTTTAACATTGTTGTCCTATAATGGTTGCTGCATACAGGCATACCCTCTGGAAACCTTGCCAGCCAAGAAACATACACTGCTCATCATCTGTGGTCCAGGAAATAATGGTGGAGATGGGCTGGTATGTGCCCGACATCTCAAGCTCTTTGTAAGTATTTTTTTTATTTTATGCGAAATGCAATATTTGATATCATATTCTTTGGTTCTTTCAGTAAAGTCACGTAGATAGAAAAATAATTAAAATAAAGTTAATAAAAAAATTAAAATAATGCTGTAGCCTGGTTCTTAATCGGAGTGAGTGTATTGGCAGTCTATAATATAGACTAGCCTGGTTATTAAGTTTGGTGAGTGTACTGGCAGTCTATAATGTAGACTGTAGCAATGGTTCTTAAGCTGGTATCAGCTGAACAAAGTTTAGCACAATGATCCATTCTAGGAATTTCAGGACAGTCCACATGAGATGTAACATGTAATGTGCTTTGCATACAATTATATTAATCATCCAATTGCAGTATTTGTATAGGCTGAACATTTGTTCCCCAAAGAGCTACTTTTGGTGGAAGTTAAAACAAAATGCAGGTGTTTGCAGCAGTCGGTTTTTGGGTTAGGCCGCGTAATGATTGGGCCAACTTTGTGTCGATAAGATTCTCCATTACCTGGTATAGGCAAGCAAATTAAAATGCCTCGTATACATGCATTTCATGCACCAATTATTATGGATTAATGTAAATTTAATGTGACAGTTTACTTTAGAAAAACGTCAAGTATGAATCATTTGATTAAATTGCATATATTTTGCAAAGTACTGGGATAAAATACCAGAGTTAAACATGAAAGACATTCCTCGTGTATACAGTTATTTATCATTGAATTATCTCCAGTATGAGCAACAATTGTAATTTACAACACTCATAAGAGACGGACTCATCAGAAACCTACTTTACCATGCAAAAATGTGGCTTAACGTTCAAAATATTAAGTGTATTAATATCATAATGGCGAATACATGTTGCGTATTCCCATATGCTGCATGCTCAAGATGTTAGAAAAATACATCTATTGTATTTTTGGAAATTGGGATATGGAGTGCACAAGGGGGTAGTCAAAAAGTTTAGAAAATTAAACATATCAAGTATAACTTTAGTTTTCCATTCAGCGTTTTGACATCACCAAGAAATGTGAAAAATGTCTGTATACTCTTCCCTTAGTTTAGATGGCTTGGACAAATGGATGGAAGCCATACAGAGTAGTAGCAGGAAAGACAACGCCAAGCAGCTGCTGTTTATTTTGGTGATCCTTCACGCAATCTGCAGCATGTTGTTTCGATGTTTCTTTCGGCACCTAAGTGACTTGTCTTCTAAAAACTATGATCTAAGATTTTTTAAAGGAAAAACACAAGAACCTTGCATTGGGATCATATTTTTTTTTGTTTTAACATCCATCGATGAGGAGTTATCAATGGGTGCACTGCAGGATACCCTAGAACACTGCACATGCTGCAGAGTAATTGGCGTATGTGTGGCTGCGTTGCCAAAGTCTAGAAGTCATTTATAGAGGCCCGCTTCGAAACCAGACGTTGCTGGCACTTATCGAGCATATCAGATCTCTTTGTTAGTCCTCTTATAAATAAAAAAAAACATGGCCTTGAACTGCACTGGTGCAACAATTATCCTGGGAGTAAAGCCACACTTGACTTTATTTCAAGGCAAATAATAAAATGCGGAAAAATATTGCTGTTAATCGTACATTTTATAAAAAAAAAAAACAAGCAAGGTTTTGTTTGTTTAAATGACAGCATATGAGAATTGTTTCATATCATAAGCCCTGTTTTTCAAAGAATGCATATGTGTTACTCTGTGTCAGGGATATGAACCAACAATTTTCTATCCTAAACGTCCCAACAAGCCTCTCTTCCAAGCTTTAACAACACAATGCGAGCGGATGGACATCCCATTTCTCTCATACCTGCCAACACAGGTGGGGTGTTTCACATGGATACACCAGAAAGCCTCCCCACATTTCGCTGGGCTAAAGAACACAAGCATGGCTTTACTCTTGCACACTTCAGTCATCGCTGTTGTCATTTTAATGAATGTTTACACCAATAGACATGCCAGCTGAAATATGTCATCACACTAATAAGCACACTTGTAAGTGCTTTGTGAGCCTAGTTAGGTCTTCCACATGATCATGGACAAGTGTGACACATTTAACATGCATAGAGACTCGATCCCCAAGGATTAGTTTGAATGACTTGGTCCGCACGTGACAAATGACATCGTGCTACACATAAAAAAACACGCTTGTGGAGGCTGTGATCGAACTTATTATTTTGCAGGTGCAGCTGCTGAATGATGCCTACAGCTTGGTGGTGGATGCTATTTTTGGGTTCAGTTTCTCTGGGGAGGTACGCGAACCATTTGGATCCATTCTGACCACGCTCAAGCAGGTCAACATGCCCATTATCAGCATTGACGTGCCTTCAGGTACCATTGCTTTTCAAAGTTGTCTCTCTAATCTAATATAAACACGTGTTTGAGTATCTTAAAAACGCCCGTGACTGTATGTATGTTAAACGTCTTTCGCACCATACATTGCTAACTGTGCTAATCAGAGGTGCGGGAAAGGACGACAAACTAAACACAAAAATCAGTTCTAAAGACATTAGTTTTTAATCTAAATTAAAACATTTATAGCTCCAGTGGCTTCCTAATATTTGAAGGAAGAACATTCCAGACGGCCACAGAAGCGCATCTGAAAGTGCGCGATGCGGTAACCGTCTTTGTTCGATGTCCAGCCAAAAGCCGATTGAATCTGCCCTCGTGCTAAATCTTATTCTTTAGTTGTGGACATGGATGTGGCGTTTTCCTTCGATGTGGCCACCCTTTAAATAACAAGAGTTTTGTATTTTACTTAAATAGAATCCGTATTCGACATATTCCATAAACATTCAGGCTGCCAAATGAAAACTTGCCCCAGTCCTTCTGCAATGTAATCTGTCTGCTTTGTTTTATCTTTCATGCTGAAGGCTGGGACGTGGAGGCTGGTAATCCGGACGGAATTCAACCGCAGATGCTCATCTCGCTGACGGCACCCAAGCGAGCCGCATTGCATTTCCGTGGGAAATACCACTTCTTGGGCGGCCGCTTTGTCCCGCCCGATTTGGCTAGGAAGTACAACCTCACTCTCCCTGAATACCCTGGCACTAGCTGTGTCCTCTCTCTTCTTTAGTCATTGCTGGTAGCAGTATATAACAAACAAAACAACTTTCAGGTTTATTTCAAGGTCACGAAATAAGGATTCTTATTAAATGCATCGTAACATGAAAGATTATCAAGCCACCGAGGCTAGGATTTATTTGTATACGTGTTGAACTTCTTTTTTACAGTACTAGCCAACCAATTATTATTGACATTGTTAATGCAAGATGTGTGTCAGGCTCCGTACGTTTGTGTTATCAGCATTTTGCAATGTGCTTTAAATCCGAGTAATTATTTTTGATATTTCGACAGCAGTATGGCTAAATCTGCTAGGGTTTCCAAGGGTCTACAGACTGTAAATGCAGCACTGCTCTTCCTTCGAGATGTTTCATTGCTATGGAGTATTTTATTTTGCAACTGCTTTTTGGTAGTTACATGTTTTGAATTGTGAAGATTAATCTGTCATGGAATGAATGGTCTTTAATTGTGGTATTCTAAATTGCAAAATAAATGTGTAAGACATCAGTGTTGACCTTTTTGAGGCATTCATTTCATAACACTATGCAGTCGTGTTCATTTTTTTTATTTTAAAATCTTAATTGAGTTACTTTCTTAATCCTCTTCATTAATATAAGTGGAATGTTAGTTTATTTTTTGGTTACAGATGAAACAGTGACAATCCAGTCAACGCAATGCTCATGTATTAAAGCTATCCCTATTCTATAGAACTTTCATGAATTCATTTCAGTAGTTTTCATTACACAGTATTAGGTTTGATTGTAATATTCAATTAACGTATGAGCTTTTTTAGATAGAGCAATTAACACTTATGTCACCTATTTGAATAATATCTTAGGAAATGTTTGCCATTTTTTTATGTTGGCAAGCATTGACAATGCTATTGTTTTTTTCTACTAGCATATTTAATATTTGGTTTATCAAGCATATTGTCATGTTTTTTTTTTCTGAAGTTTAAGTCACCAATACGGGAATGCACACAATTTCAACAACGAACACCACGGGTTAATTTTAATTTTGCCACGTGTCGCCAAACGTGTCGTGCTTTAACCTTAGCGGCTTGTTACGGAATGTAACTTAAGCGCAAGCCTCCAGCCTAATCTGCTGCTTGTATCTGCAGCGGTGCATACTTGTGGATGGCGATAAAGAGTCTCGCCCGTATCCTGCGCATCTGCTGAACAGCTTTAAAAAGTGGATGGATTTAGAAGTCCTGGCTTGGGTGCAACAGCCAACGGCAGGTGTGTGGTGCAAAAGGGGCCCCTTGCCATGGCACCGTGGGTGGTTTCCCCTGATGACAAGCCATGTTTTCATCCTGCAGGATTTCAGTTGCTTTAAGCCCTTATAACCGAATAACACTTGTGTATTTCCACAAAATGCACTGTTTTGAAAAGAACACCACTTTTATATATATGTTTCACCACTCGGTGTATCCTGTAAGCAATTTAATTTGGACCAATCTAAATACGTGAAATGATGTTACAACGTCATCTAATAATTCCTTTAAAAAAAAAAAGAAAACCTGCCGTGATTTCTGAGAAAACCTTCAGCACCGTAATTAAGGAAAATGCGTAAGCGCGCAAAGTGACGCGTGACGCGCACGCTGGCACTGACTCGTCCTCGCACGAAAACTCTCAGCACGCGTCCGCACGCTGTTTTGAGCGTACAATTTCCTTCAAACCCAGACACCCTTCTCCACCCTCCCCCGAACCCCCAAAGTCCTGACCCACCCCTCCCACTGTGGCCTCCCAATTGCTTGCCCAGCTTCTATCCTCAACAACAAACTCACTCGCTCACCCACCCACCCCACGGACAGACAAGAGAGCCCCGCTCCCCTCCGTTCCACCCCATTCCACACAGCCCCCCCCCCCACCCCCCCGGGGATTCGCTAGGCGCGTGTTTAAAAGGACGAGGACCTCGCCGATTTACGTAGTCTCTGCGACCGCGAGTCGTCGTTGCGGGGCCGCCCTCCGTCCCGAGTCGTCCGCGTAAGTGCGCCTTGACACCGACGCGAGCATGGTGGGATTTGTTTTGAAGTCGTCGAGTAACACGTCGACGAATTTTCAATTGCAAGCAAATGGACCCGTTTCATGTCGTAAAGAAATGTGAACAATCTGCCAAGGTTCTCATTTTTAAATTGCTTCCTTTTTTTGTTGCTATTGTATACTTTTCATAATTGCTGCTGTTTCAGTATGATTTCTTATTAAAGAGTTGGAAGTTGGTTCGTATAGAAATTATACTATAAATGTCCGTTCCAGAAGCTGTGCTTAAAATACAATGTTGTATATATTCTTTATGCTACCCTGAGGTTGAGTCAAGGCTGCTGCAGATGACTAACATAAGAACTTGCATACCATATATCTCAAAACATTATCTGCATACAGATGCAATATGCACTGTTAATAACCCTGTTCTCATAATATAAACATTGAATACAATCGCAGCTTCATAAAAAAAAAAGGGGGAAAAGAAGATCTTGGTTTTTCAGCTGATTGCCCTTCTTTGGGAAATTCTGAGGTTTACCGATAAATTTTAAGACCTGTTATCTTCAATGAACATTATTTTATGTACAAGTTCACTGAAGCAGTAACTTCTTTGGAATAGGGGACTTAATAATATGACTTAAAGCTTTCGTGACTGCAGGAATTCACATTCTTTGGGTTTTTTTTTGTAAAGTCACGTAGATGGTTGCTATTTTCTTCTGATGACGATCGCTTGTGTTGTGATCGAAACGTCGTAGTTTTTTGTTATTTTCTTTGCACCATCTACGTGGCTTTACCGAAAGACCCAACGACTATGACTTAATATGTTTGCCTGATTACAATGTGTGTACTCGAGTATTTATTCTCCAGAACCATCATTAATATCGCTTACATTGTACATGGTTTTCCTTTTTTGTACTTGATGAAAAAAAACATACTCGGGTGACTCGGGTGGCTATTTATCTCACAACTTGTTCTTGATTATAAATACCTACATTAATTATCTCATGTAAAGATAGTTACATCCTTCATTTAAACCAGGAGAAGACCTGAGGTCAGTACCCATGACGCACTGAATTTGATGTGCCCTGGATCATTCTATTTCTATCGACACAAACGACCCAAGCTGCGTTAATTCTATTTCTACCGACGCAAACGGAACGTATGCTAACCACCCATAGCACGCGGCACAGAGCAATGCATGATATCAGAACAATTCAGGTATCGCTGACTCGGAAATGCAGGGCACGTTTGGGGATCGAGATGTTGTGGTGGGGGGGGGTTGAGCACTCGGGAACGGCTGCAGAACGAGCATTTCAATCTTTCGTTACTGGTGGCTGCGTCCAAGAGAGTCAGATATATATAGCGGTACGGACCGTTATTGTGGGACATTCCCAAAATGAGCGCAAGCGTCAGAGCAGAGAGTGTGGTGCTGGTGTCCCTGTGACCGCGAGCCATTTCTGTCCGCATAGCAAGCGGCTGAGGTCACCGTTCGGCAAAGCGAAGCTCGGCTTCAGAATCGGCCGCGGGTCGCTCACACCGCCGTTTCGCTCTTGCGGAGCGAAAAAAAACCCAAATTAACCTCATCTCCGGTTGCGAGATATTGATTTAATGAAATTCCATCACTATCACAACACCGCTCTCGACTCGCAATTAAAGATCACTCGGATTATGCCCGGTCGCTTCAGCTACGTCCATGGCAGGGTCAGTTGGGGAGACGAGATATAATTGTCTCCTTCTAGCTGTTTTCACATCGTTACATAAGGATATGCAGCTGTTGAACTCCGCGTACGAAATAACATTAATGTTCAGCGATTTAACGCATTGCTGAACGAGCGGGCAAATTAACTTGCAACGAGTCTACACGCCTGATTATGTAGTGTCTGCTTCCTGGGCGAACTTTGTGGGGGGAAAAAAAGACATGTTTTTCTGTTCTGTGTAATACTTATTAGGCATACCCCGTATTCTCCAGATGATAAGATGATCGGAATATTAAGCCGCACTTTCAATTTGTGTCAATGTTTTACAAATCTGGTCAACCACAACAACCGCCATTCGCCACTAGGTGGCGGTGACGTTACCACGGCGCTTGTGCCAGGCTAAGTGCACTTTAAGGCCACGTGAAGTGTCGGACGCCCGCTGGCAGGAGGTCACGGGACAGACCCAGGTGCCATGGGTTGACTGACTGAGATGACTGGCCGATGCACCACCTGTGCTCCCTACTGTGCTAACAAATCTGGTCACATACACACAACCACCAGATTATAATACTTACCCCCAAGTTTTGTTTAAAATTACGGTGTAAAAAAGCGTGTCTTGTGATATGAAGAACATGGTAACAATGTGTTTATTCGATGATCAATATAAAGTATTACATTCGCGAAATAATGTTTCAAATCATGTATATATGCTTGATGATGTAAATTATATGCACAATATATGAAAATGAATCATTAATACCAAGGTGGTAAACAAACGTGTATAAACAACGGGCAGAGCTGCAGCCTGTGGATGCTAAAGCTCGCAAAGATACTATATCAGCCAAAAGTCTGCCAGGGATTTGATTGAAAACCGGCCAAATTTAGCAAAAATGTTGCTCAATAGTGGACACAAACCAGTGCTAACAGTGGCCACCTTGGCATCCCAGCCGTTGACAGCCATGGTCTACAGATGTACTGCTTCGACAGACCAAAACATTTATCTTACGTGATGGTACAGAATAGAAATGTATTTACACATCAATGCCTTCTATGACATACGCAGCTTATCGCCGTCGTCGTCATGCACATGCTTGCTGACATTGTGCCTCGATGCATGTTTTGACAGCGCCTTGATTTAAAGGTGCGCATCTCCGTCGCCTGTCGCCTGCCGGATTTAGCCGGGGTCAGGATCCCTGCTGCTGCTGCTGTTGTCCTCGTGTCCTCGTGCCTGCGGCCTCCTGGCGACATGGGCAGTGGGCGCCTGCTTGCTCTAGTGCTGGCTGTGTCCCTCACGTGCTGCTTCGCGCAAGGTCGGTATTTATAGGGTGATTTATGCACCTGGGGGGCTGGGAGCCGCACCGCACTGTGAACTCGGTGACGTAAGTTCCATACCTGGCCAATGCTGACATCAGCGGCGTGGGACATCTGAATTGGTCCTGGACACGCTGACCAGACGTCTGGCCGGTGTGGAAAAGCGGGCCAAATTATCCTCCAGAGGGGCGCTCTAGAGCCCCTTCTGCCAGCAGTGGCATGAACTAGAAAATGCGGGGCTGCACCTTAACCCTGAATTACATGGACACTCCCCGACAGTTCACCAATCCGCACTCACCAGCGTGGTGGACGAGGTTTAACAACCCACTGACTGACACTGTCTGAGATTGCCTTCATCCAGCAGTGGAGTGACAAAAGGGCTCAAACTATTTTCATAATATTTTTTTAGGGACCTGAGTTTCATGCACAGTCCTTGGGTGCAATATTTTAGCGCATGTCGCCCAGTGCCTGATTATCCTAGTAGCAAGAGTAGAATTTGCTACGGGCCCCGCACTTTTAAGGGTTCCACGCTAAATTATTTCAAGCTATCAATTCCGGTTCAGTGATTCTACACTTACTCTATTACTATAGTACTATACTAACTTCAACTTTTACGAATGACTGGATGTTTAAGGTTAGCGATTTTTCGTATTATTTGGCTGTATAGAAAATGAAAAAGTATGTTTTTTTTTTTATTTAGGGCCCCTTTGTAACATATGCTACAGGCCCCGCACGAGCTTAATCCAGCACTGATGTCGCCACGGATCATGGCCACAAGCGCATTAACAGCACGCCTTAAAGTTGTCTTAAACACACACACACCATTGACAATTGATCACATTTTATTGTTCTGTACGGAAAGTGGTGACTGACACATACCAAGTAATGCTTTCATTGAAACCCATTTTAACATTCTGCAAAAATAGTCAGTCCTACAAATCAGAGACGCCAGTTAAACATGTAATTGAGTCATGGGTGTTACCTACCTGTACTTATCGCATGACTGCAAAGGATGGTGAAAGATTTTGGAGGGGCTTCATTTAGCCGTGGATAGATTCTAGCCTGATGATGATGAGTGCCCATTGAGATAATTGTCTCTTTCACTGGCAGAGCCATGGGGGGGGGGGGGGCATGTGTCCCCCCAATGATCCGATCGAAATCCCTAATTTCGATCGGATCATTGGAGTTTATTAGTAATAAATCGGCATTTTGCGACCCCCACTGCCACTCTGTAGCATATTATTAAGCGCCAGGGACTCTGAGATGATAGGACAATAGTCTGAGTCCATAATTGGCAATAAGTAACGGCAAAGCAGTTATAAGTGACTCACAGAATTGTGCGTAGTTGCGTATCCAGTCCACGACTATCCTGAAGGCAAACACCTTCAGCGAGCGCGATGTCGATCACACATGGTTCGAATTCGACCCTCGATCTATGGCTGCGCCATCGCCGCACATGCGTCGAATAAAAATCAAGGGACAAGTCCTTACTTGCTAACAGCTCCTATCCTTTTTCATTGCTGGAGGGGTTGCCCCCCCCCCCCCACTTGAAAATCCTGGCTCCGTCATTGCTCTATTTTGCCTGTGATGCACGGTAAAAAAGTGGTTTCCTACTTAATTAAGCATGGGGTGGTACTCTTCTATTTATATCCCTGAGCCAGTGGTACAAATTCCACATTCCTATGCCAGGGTAATTATTTCCCGAGGACAACCACTGTTGACTTCCCCACAAAATAATTAAAATGTTATCCATCCTGGAGGGATCAAGGGTTGGGTGAACCTCAAATCGGGATTTGAACTCTCAACTTTCCTTTTGCAAAGTGCACACCGTTGAAAGCACCTGCAAAGGATGGTACAAAATATGTTGGTGCAGTGCAATGGACATTGCAACTCTCACAAAAATACGTGACAAAAAAGCACGACGAAGCAGAAATATTACATCGAAAAAACACAGCGCATAATCTATCGCGGGAATGGCCACAAATATTGTTTTGGCCCATCCATCGTTCCGCTCTCACGATTGAAAGTGTATCTGTCTTCATAACCCCCCCCCGCAAATTTTGTCAGAGCTGACTGAATGGACGGCGTGGTTCAACGTTGACCACCCCGGCGGGAACGGTGACTACGAGCGCCTGGAGGCCATCCGCTACTACTACCGGGGCCGCGTGTGCGCACGCCCGCTGGACGTGGAGGCGCGCACCACCACCTGGGTGCCCGCCGATCACACGGGCGAGGTGGTGCACTTCAGCCCCGAGCAGGGCTTCTGGTGCATCAACAAGGAGCAGACGCCGGGCAGCGAGTGTTCCAACTACCACGTGCGCTTCCTCTGTCCAGTCGGTCAGTGTACAAGAGTATGTCCTGTTGGGGTTCGAAGTAAACCGAGTCCCCGTGGCTGACGCTTAGATGCTGCATTGCGGGAGGGCTTTATAATCCCGCGTTGGTTTTTGTGGTCGTGCTGCCGTACAGCTCTGCGGTGTATTATCGGGTTGTTAGCGAGTGAGCAGGTGAAGGAGCTTTTCGCGTGTGGAGCTCAACCCCAGAGATAATAGCACGCATAAGCACTCACTAAATAGCTGAAAGGACATTAATTTTTAACCCAATGCGTGGCTCGTGAATAAGAGTCCTTGGATTCAGGT
Organism: Lethenteron reissneri; assembly: GCF_015708825.2. NCBI lineage: Eukaryota > Metazoa > Chordata > Hyperoartia > Petromyzontiformes > Petromyzontidae > Lethenteron > Lethenteron reissneri. The sequence continues at coordinate 12,014,317 of NC_083802.1, forward strand.
GTAGCTTACTTGGGTAAGTAAGTCATTATTGTGACAGTATTATTATTATACCGAACAACACGCGGTACAAAAATATTGTTGGAGATTCCAGATGTCAGGATTATGAAAAAGTGTGAAAACAAACTCTGCATGAATGGGGCCCACGTTTATTTTTGCAAAGGGGTATTTGTGTGCGTTCACACCGATGTATATGTATTTATAAATGCATATTTACATCTGTGCGTTTTATATATATATTTAGACATTGTATTTCACAAATAACATCCAAAAGGAAATGCGACCCCTTTGTTCAGACTCCGCTGCAAACGTATTCATCTTTTGTGTCACGTAGTTTTGCCTCGTGGTCGTTGATGTGAAAAGGGCCAGCTTCAGTTTCATGAAATACAATTAATTATCGGATGGTCATTGGCAGAGTCGGCGAGCAGATGGACCAAGTGGTCGGGCTGGAGCAGCTGCTCTGTCAGCTGTGGGCCGGACGGGGTGCAGACCCGCCAGCGGGAGTGCATGCCGAGTGCGCCAGACGCGTCGTGCCCAGGCGCGAACGTCGAGGAACGAAGCTGCTTCCCACCTCCTCGAACCTGTATCCTATTGCGAACCCGGCCAGCTGTCAAACGTGGCAAAGGACCTCCCGTTAAAGGTGTGTGTGTGTATATATTTCTATATATTAAACAGCTCCTTGCGTTTACCTACAAGCACATTGGAGGGTCTGCAAAATTATTAAGAAATCGAGTGAAACAACCTTATTAGACTAAGTCATGGATTGAAGACTACAGCGCAGTACAACCCAAAAACACATCAGAAGATCTTCGCAGTGCTATATTAAAATGCGTGTGTGTTTGCGGTAGTGTAGCGGTTAGCGTGATGCGTTATGAACCCAGCGAGCCCAGTTTGATTCCCGCGCACCGCCAACACCAGGTGACGATTATCTGAACCTGTTCCTGAGCCTTTCCTAGGTCGACTCAGCCTCAAATGGGTACCTGGTGCGATGTGTAAACATGATCGCTGGGGAGACAAAGGTGGCCGGGCATGGTGCTGACCACCCACATCCTCGTGTGCCACGCCAGCCTTCATCGTTCTACTCGCCAACAGCATTTGACCCAACAGTCCGTCAAGGCTACACGGGGGATCTTTGTCTCCGTATGTATGTGCGACCTCTCATTCAGCCTGCGCGCTGCAGTGTCCGGAGGGGCGGCCGGACACGTCTTGCCGCGTGTGCCTCTGCGAGGGCCACACCATCTACGGGCGGGTGGCAGCAGACGGCGGGACACCGCTCGCCGGCGCTACCATGCGTCTCACGCCACCCTCCGCGGTGCAGCAGCTCGTCCCCGAGCGCGCGCTCGCTCGCACCGACCACAACGGCGTGTTCGAGATGCACGGCGTGTGCGCCAACAACCACACGGAGCTGAGCGTGCACCGAGACCGCTTCGCTCCGGCGGTCTTTCGAGTGCAGCCCAAAGTTCGTGGCAAAGGCATCCTGCGTGCCACCCTGCAGCTGGCCGGTGAGTTCACACGAATGAGAGAGAGACGCGTAATTCTAGGCCACTGCCGTGTTTTTTAACCACCTTTGTTCACGTTTCCGACACACGGTACACTCCCAACAATAGACAAACCTGCCTCGCGTTACGGGCCGTAGTGGGGCCTTATTCACAGAGCTTATTGTTGGGGTGCAATTCAGAGTTGGCTGTTTTTTGGTCAGTAACAATTTTTTACGTACAATTTCAAACGTTGATTGGCTTTTATGGCACTGGAACTAAAGAGATGGCATTGTTATGCGATGCAGTGGCACCCCGTTGTTACGAACCACCTTTGTGAGTTCTCCCACATCCAATATTAAAACAATTTAAGTCACCAAAAAAATTCACATTGACGCAATTACAGTGGTTCCCCAATTTCACGTTTTCCCACATTTAGCATAACATCTGTCTGGTCGCTTGTAAAATGTTACATCCCCGTGTTATTGTACATTTGACAGCAGTTCTATTAATGCAGGGATGACATTTGTCCAGTGGTTCATGAGCTGCGCTAATACCTGGGGACCTGATTTTGATTCCTGGCCACGTCAGTGGGGAGTAATATCTGAATAGGTTCCAGTCCCCACCTTGATCAACAAGCGCTGACCAACATGGTGACGTATGGTCAAACAACCCCTATCACCAACTTGATGTGGGGAGGTCGTCATCCAGGTGTGGATTGATAAGGAGCTGTACATTATTATTATTGCAACATTATATTCAATTAAAGCTAATAATTACTTTTCGATGTTTGAATTATAATGCGGACATTCTGCATAATTTATTTATCATAAACATAAATAGGGCACTAATAAAGATGAACATGTGGCTTGGGACGGGAAAAAAAACGCCACTACCTTAGAATGGTTCAGGAGGTAACATCCTCCCAATGTAAGCTGGTTTATGCGATTCATAAATGATTTTCTTTTGCACCTTCGATGGCCAAAGTTGTATAAACGTACACTGACCGCGTCTATTTTATGCGTGCGCAGAAAAGCCACAAATTGTCAAGCACCCGGAGAGCCGAGCTCGGTTTGAGGGCCAGAGTGTCACCTTTTGCTGCAAAGCCGCAGGACACCCCCTGCCCACCAAATACATCTGGTGGGTACTATGATGCGGTCTCTTCACAAAGGGACCCTTTATCAAACGGTGTATATCATCTTCAGCGTATGTTTGGGTAATGCAACTGCAAACACACGCACTCGGTAACGCGTAGCTTTTATTTTCGTGCGGGTTTTTCAAACCCTTTAAACCTCCGCATGTCAGACATAGCGGCGGTGATGTCTGTCCGATTGAAATTTTAGAGGGTCCCTGGGTATTCTACAACATCCTGACTGTGATTTTTTATGAATTACATGCTGTCAAGATCACTCAAGCTTTTTGGTTTACAAAGCTTAAGTGCATAGTAAGATATTTTAGCTGTGCACTTCAAACTGCTGTCTAATCACAACGTTTTAATTATTCATTAGTGATTCATAATATCATAACATTGGCCGTGAAAGCCTTCGGATAACAAAATGGATGATATCATTAAAGACACCTTGTAGTAAAAAACTTAATTTGGAGCTTTCGTGACTGCAGGAATTATTCTTTGGTTCTTTCGGTAAAGTCACGTATAAAGATAAAATAATAAATTAAATTAAATACTAGCATACGACGTTTCGATTGCAACACAAGCAATCATCATCAGGTATAAATTAAATAGAAACACAAATCTAGTTTACTTAGAAATGTAGTGTAATACAACAGAGAGTCGGATAACATAACAGTCAACACCCTATCTGGTTGATTACGTTCTTCCTGAGAATGCTAAATTTGAGAGAGAGATAAAACACAGAACCAGAAACATATAGACAGACATATAAGCAGACAGATATCACAAAGATACATAGGCACACTCTTTATGCTAGTATTTAATTTAATTTATTATTTTATCTTTATACGTGAATTTACCGAAAGAACCACAGAACACCTTGTAGTTTTACACTTTATCTTCATTACTGAATATATCTCCATCATAGAGGTTTTTTGGGTTAGATCGCGTAAATATACAAATGTGTCGTTAAAACTCGCCACCACCTGACACAGCCAACTAGTAAGGGTTGTCACGTGAACAGAACATGCCAATTCGTCACTAGTACAGCACACCGGTGTGTTGGAGAGCCAAGCCACAACATTTACAAACTGAGTACGACATTTCGCCAGTAATTACAACTAGCTTCATCAGGCGACAGCCAGATTTGTGGAGAAGTCTTACTGTTTCGTTCCTTATATCGAGGCGTAGATGTGTTGACCACCCTTCTGCGCTCTTGCACAATGTGGGGGGGGGGGATTACTGAGGCAACGTACATTATGCATGTGCATTATGCAAGCCCTTTGAACTTGTCGTTCCTGTCAATTGTTTTTTTAATTATAATAGCCCGACCAACGGTAATCTCTATTGAAGTACGCTGTCCTTTGTAGGCATGCATTTAGGCGATCTAACCTAAAAAATCTCTATTATGGATGATATTGGTCGCAAAAGCCTACGTGTTAAACTGAATATATCTCCACAATTTTTATGATGTAGCAAATTGCTTGCAGTGGGTATACCTGTTTAGAACACCGTGAAAGTGCAGAATACATTTTTACTGTTTTGCTGTAATATGCTGACTGGGTCCTATAGTGTTCACAGAAGGCTTTTGCCTCAAACGTCAGACAACCCGGCATGATTTGTTTAATAGGCCACTCTTCCGGTAAGACTTAGAAAGTTTAAACCAGACCAGAATTTTCTTGCCTAAAACATGCTTTTGGTAAACATGTTATCATCATTATTATTATGTCATAATACATGGGCTGCATATTACATAGTTAATTAACAACCTACACGTATCGCCTGCATCTAAAAACCCACGGCGTCGTTTGTAGCATCACGGTAAACCCCGTTAGAGTATCTCAAATGACCTTTGTGAAGATGACTAAGCTCCTGCTGTCGTTTACAACTCTCTCTAAACAGAATAACGGCTTGCATCATGCTGCGATGCATGTGTACAACTATGCGTGTGCTGGCTGGTGTTCTAATGTCCGCAGGTACCACAATGGCTCCATGCTGCAGGGAGGACACAAACAAGATAGCAGCCTCGTGCTTTCTAATCTTCGGCTCCACCAAGCCGGCGATTACCACTGTAAGGCTGTGAGCGAGGTTGGCGCTGTGAAATCCTTCCCAGCCAAGCTCTCGTTGCTGCGTAAGTTTTTCACGGAGAACGCACGGAGTGTCCTCCTTGCACCTTAGGCCTTCTTATTCTTAGTCGTGGCTCGGTTCAGGTTTGGCTTGCTTCGAGCGAGCCAGCTCAAAGTCACGCTTAACTTGAGCCGGCTCTGAGCACGCGTACCACCCAGGCTCAGGATTTTCACGAGCCGAACCTGAGCCAAGCCACGGCTGAGCCTGTCATGGCGTCTTTGGAAGAAAGTGAGCGGCTCATGCCTTGAGCTGAGCACTGAGTGTTAGAGGCCAAGCCAGAGCCGAACCACGATTAAGAATATTCATATTCTAGGGTTTTTTTGGTAAAGTCACGTAGGTAAAAAATTTAAATTAATAAAAGTTAAATAAAATAAAGACGGAAGCTTGTGTTGCCTCCAAAACGTCGTTTTTTTTATTTTTTTTATTTAACTTTTATTAATTTAAATTTTAAATTTTTACCTACGTGACTTTACCAACAAAACCCAAGAATATGAACCCTTGCAGTCACGAAAGCTTCAAATCTAGAATTAAGAATATTCATTCTGATGCCAGCGCATGCACACCCAACCATGCAACATTCGTTCCCTTTAATCATCCCGGCTAATTAATCTAAGCTTTCAAGCCCCCACAAAAGAGCCCCCGTGTTTGCTGCCAATGTGCTGCTGTGGCTTTTGACAGCAGTTATTTTTCGTTTGTTTTGTTTTTTTAAGAGGCCACAATCTGTTTTCCTCCACCCCAAGAGATCGTATTAATTGTTCTCGGCTGTAGAAAACAATATTGAGTTCCCAGAAAATATACTCTTGAGGGCAATTACATTACCACGCTGTGCTACTCGATGTAGAACACAAAACACATTAGCAGGTCATTTGTTGCATTGCAATAGTACAAAAAGAGTGTGTATATTGCCATGAATAACAAGGTGTACTTTAACGAGTGAATGATGCCGTGATGTAATGATTAGCTCACTGGACTTTCAATCTACAGGTCGACGGTTTGATCTTTTGGTGTGGCATTTAAAACAATAGTGCAGGTTTCTTTTACTAAACTAATTTTTTTTTTTACCAGGGAAGGCCCACTGAGCTATAGAGCTATTTTTCTGAAGCGACCTGGCCACAAGTGATATCTCAACGAAGTGGCTTATCACGTGGATATTTGTAGCAGCCAAATATTCTCAACACATATTTCTAAATGTGGAGGGAAAACCCGGAGGCTCCGGAGGAAAATCCACGCAACCACAGGGAGAGCGACATGCAAACTCCAAATATAGAGGAGTCCGTGTCAGGATCAAATCCACGACCTCCTGCGTACTAAGCGAGGGAGTTAACATTCCGCCACTGTGGCGCTCAATATCCGTGCCACGCACGTGCCTCTGCCCATGCCTCTGTGTGAACGGGAACACCTCCATTAGACGAGCGGCGGGCCGCATGTGATAGGGTAAAGTGTGGGTAGTCCCACCTCTTCCAAGATGTCTGTCCAGCGTGGAAGAGTAGGCCAAGTACTCTATAAAGGAGCTCCCTAGAGCTCGCTCTGACGGAGGCCCTTCTGCCAGCAGTGGTCTGTGCAAGCATTTGCAGGGCTGCACCTTCGCCGATGACAGTAATGACAGGGCTGTGTATTGTAAGATTGATGTAAATATATGATGCTTAAAAAAATGTTAACACTTACATGGAACTATCGTTTTTGATGGAAAAAGAACGGGTAATAATACGCTGTAACATGATAACAAATATAATGTTAATAGCTTCAAAAAGTCAAAGTCTCCACTTGTTCGCCATCGTTGTCAACACGTGCCTGGAATCTTCTCCAGGTGGTCTCCAGAGCCCGGAGACACATTTATTGTGGTATTGTTGCAAATTCTCGGAAGTGTTAATATTTTTCTGAAGCACCCTATATGAAGCAGATGTACACATATACCGGCCATAGTAGCTGCCTTGATTTAATTTAACCAGTTGTACTGCCACTGAAAGAATACGTCTCTTATACAAGAAAGCCCTGGGGTAGGTACAAAATACACAGTAAAATAGGGGCAAAAAAAAACAATTCAGAACAACACAATGTGCATAGCATGAATAAATGTTTAATAAAGTATATATCCATACATACATATACAGAGGCATACAGTATATGTACAGAGCACAACAGGTGGTATAGGCTTCTGTGGGGGGCTACATTATGAGCAGCAGAGGACAGTGCAGACCAATATATATTGTTGTACCATCCTTCTATACCCCCATGGCAATGTTCCCTGCCTCCACCAACCCACACGGACTGGCACGGTGAAGTATGATCAAATAACCCCCATGTGACCCACAGAGCGTGGGGAGGCGACCGTCCCCCAGCGGTGGATTAAAAAAGCACGATGCATCATTGTTGAATTATATTCTATTACAGAATAAATATTACAGAATAAATATTACCTAGCAAGATCCGATAAAAAAAATTAAGAAGTGCCGTTTTGCATGATTTCTTTATCTATATAATGTGTATTATAATGGCCAATACGTGACTGGTAATGTAATGTGACTACAGGGGCTCATTTCCAGCTCGTTAAAATACCGCACTTGCGTTCAATGCCCCGTGTGACATCTTTGCCGTGCGTTTGTGTGGACGTGCCGCTCCTGATGTAGCTGCGAAGGACCCGGCCTGTAACCCCACGCCGACGGCGAATCTCATCCGTCTGCCACACGACTGCTTCCAGAACGACTCAAACTCCCTCTACATGGACGTGGGCGCCTGCCCCAGCAAGCCTTGCGCCGGAGCCGCCGATTTTGGCGAGTGCGGCGACCCCACCAAGCACTGCTGCGGCGTGGCGCGCATGGAGGAGCGCGACATAGCCTGCCAGGGCTACAAGCTCACCACCATGGCGGTGACCGAGTGCGGCTGCGGGAAGTGCGTCAAGCCCAAGGTGTTGGTGCGCGGGCGAGCGGTGGCGGCCGACAACAACGAGCCCCTGCGCTTCGGGCAGATCTACATCGGCAAGAACCGCGTCGGGTTCACGGGGTACAAAGGCACCTTCAGCTTCTCGGTGCCCGAGGAGACCGAGAGGCTGGTCGTGACGTTCGTCGACCCTTCGCAGAAGCTGGTGGACTCGACTAAAGTGTTGCCCTTCAACAAAAAGGGAGGCACCGTTTTCATTGAGGTCAAGATGCTGCGGAAAAAGCCGCACGTCACGCTGAACCCAGCCGTCACTAACATAGTCCCTCTTGGGGAGGCAGAGGGCCAAGATCCCATCGCGGAGATGGAAATCCCGCCGAACTCCTTCTACCTGGCTAACGGAGAGGTGTACAGCGGCTTCGTCAAAGCCAGTGTTACATTTTTAGATCCACGCGTGATAGCAACGTCAGCTGCTGCACCGAGCGACCTGAACTACATTGACACGGAAGGTGACATTTTCCCCCTTAGGACGTACGGAATGTTTTCCGTGGACTTCAAAGACGAGCAACTGCAGGAAACGCTCAACTCGGGCAAAGTGAAGATTTACATCGACTCCAACCAAATAAAAATGCCGGAGCATCACAACAAAATGAAGCTTTGGTCATTAAACACTGAGACGGGGCTTTGGGAGGAAGAGGCTGATTTCAAGTACTCGGAGAGTCGCCGTAGTAAGAGGGAAGAGCGTACATTCTTGATTGGAAATGTTGAGATCCGTGAACGGCGAATGTTTAACCTAGACGTTCCCGAGGAGCGGCGCTGCTACGTCAAAGTGCGCACGTATCGAAGTGAAAGCTTCATGCAGAGCGAACAAGTTCAAGGAGTTGTGGTTTCGCTCATAAACATGGAGCCCAAGGCCGGCTTTGCCAGCAATCCGCGGGCATGGGGCCGCTTTGACAGCGTGGTGACTGGACCCAACGGAGCCTGCCTACCTGCCTTTTGCGACAGCCTCCAGCCAGATGCCTACACAGCCTACGTGACAGCGAGTCTGGGTGCCGAGGAGCTAGAGGCCGCTCCATCATCGCCCAAACTCAACCCCAACCTGGTGGGCGTGACGCGCCCCTTCCTCGATAAGCTGCAGTACCAGCGGACGGACCACGAAGATTCGGCCGTAAAGAAGACAGCTTTTAAAATCAACCTCGCCAAGCCTGATCCCAACCTCCCAGACGAGACTAATGGCCCCATTTATGCTTTTGTTAATCTCAAGGAGTGTGAGCAGGCACCGTACTCGGCCAGCCATTTCCGCTTCTACAGAGTGGAGGGTGACAGGTACGAGTTCAACAAGATACCCTTTAATGAAAATGACCTCATGTCCTGGACGGCCAACTATTTGTCTTGGTGGCCCAAGCCACAGGAGTTCCGTGCCTGCTACGTCAAGGTGAAGATCAATGGGCCCAAGGAGGTGATGATTCGCTCGAGTAACGTTGGCGGCACGCACCCAGCCACCACGGGCCAGCTATACGGCGTGCGTGACGTGCGCAGCGTCAAGGACATGACCTATCCCAACGTGTCGGCTGCCTGCGTTGAGTTCAAGTGCGGGGGCATGCTCTACGACGAGAGCCGCATCGACCGCACCCTAGTGACCGTCGTTCCGCAGGGAGACTGCCAGCGTCAGAGCGTGAACGCCATCCTGCAGGAATACCTGGCCAACCACCCTCCCCTTGCCACCAACAATGCGAGCCAAGCTTTCACCATGTTCGCCCCGCTCGACCCACTGGGCCACAACTACGGCATTTACACGGTGACGGACCAGGACCCTCGCACGGCCAAGGAAATCGCGCTCGGCCGCTGCTACGACGGGACGTCCGACGGGGCGTCGCGTGTCATGAAGAGCGACGTGGGCATCGGCCTCATGTTCGCCTGCCGCGAGCGGGCGGTTGGGCGCGAGAGCCTCTTCGAGAGGGTGCGCAATTCCCCGTCCGTGGTCACGCGCACGCAGTCGTCCCGGGTCGGCGTGGCGTCCGGAGGGAGGACCCGCAACGGAGGGCTGCGGCGGAGGGGAGCGACGGTTCGCGGAGGCAGGGCCTTCGCCAGAGTCCGCGAAATGCAGAGCGGTGGCGCGGCGAGGGCGAGCCAATGAGAGCGCGGACATCAACCGAGCGGCCAACCACCGACAAAATATTTACGTGGACAAAAAAAAAGGAGTGGGACGTGTGCTTGCGTCACGTGAAGTAGCAGCATCGTCTCTGTTTTGTGATAAATATGTGGTATTTTTGTCCACGTGAAGATGTGTTGTGCACGGTGAAATGATGTAATGCAGTTAATTGTTTTCGGTGGCTGATGAAAACTGGAAAAATTCCGTTCAACTGCCATTCAATTTCATTGCAGTTCTTGCACTTGAAAATGTAATTGGTTGCTTTTGCCAAACATCACTTTATCATGTATATGACCTTTACTCATAATATAATTTTTTCCGTATGACCTTTGCTCATAATAATTTGAACAATAATTTCAAACTCGATCTATTATGACATTACCAACATGCCTAACACGCATGCAGTGGAACAATAGCAGAGATTGTTGTAAATACAGTGATATGTTTAATATCACAATAGCATTGGATATTTTTCAAGTCAATGTTTTGATCACGAATCAACAATGATCATTTAATAGCTGGTTCAGCTGGCATCACCAAAAGCTTTGAATTTTTGCTAATTACACATGTGCACACACGTCCAATACCCACAGATGTGGATATTGTTGCAGTATTCAACAGATGACTTCATTGTCTAAAATAAGACTTCAATAAAGGTGCTCAACAACTATGAATTACTTAAAGACTAGTGTGGTGCTAATAATTACATTTTGAGTTTGAAAATGTCGATAAGAACTCGGGGTTGTTGTAAACTGACTGCAGTTAATCATAGATATGTGAGGCATAGTTATTATATAGGGGGCGCCACGGTGGTGAGACGTTAACTCCCTCGCCTGGTATACAGGAGGACGTGGAGTTCGATCCTCGACCCTGACGCCTGCTATATATTTGGAGTTTGTATGTTCTCCCCATGGTGGTGTGGATTTTTTTCTCCGTGGTGCTCTGATTTTCCCCTCCACATTTGAGAATCAACATGCGTTTTAGAGTGTTTGGCTGCAATTTGTGGCCAGTTCGCTTCTGAAACAAGAGCTGTATAGCTCAGTGGGCCTTACCTGGTGAAATAAAAAAAAATTGTTTAATGTATCTTGAACTTTGCCTGAAATATACGAACGTGTACTCGTTACATGCCTTACCTTTAAAACCAACATTCTCAGAATAAATGACCTAGACTGCTTGACGTAACCAAGCGAGGCATGAGCTTATTTTAAAAAAAATTGAAGTAATAGCAACCTCATGTATTACGTTATGTGATTGTGGCATATGCACATTGTTAACCTAAAAAAATACACACACAATGTTGCTGACATCGCCAAATCAATTGTTTAACCAGAGTTAGTAAAATGCGTTCCCCTGTCTCTTCACGAGACGGAATTTGCCATCAAGATTTGTAATTTAAAACTGAAACCATAATGAAAATGACCTACTGCTGGACACTATTTGGCATGTTTTATTAATTTATTGTAGCATGATTTGTTTTGGTATATAGTACATAGCATATGACTATCACGAGATTTTCCATTGTGCGTTTTAAATGTTTGTCCATCACGTAATTGTTTATTTATCTTCATATATAATGTAGTATCGACAATCTTTTCACTAACATCTCAGACTTTGATATTTGTTCCATATATATTTACTGTGTATGTTAAAGAGTGCCATAACTTGGCTTTAAAGCTGAAAAAGTTTACCAGTATCAACGGTTGTATTTTTTTGTATAAATAATGCAACTTTTACGATGTATAGCCTCTACCTTTTTGATCATTAATAAAGTAATGCTGTATATTGAAATCTGTCCGTTTAACACGTAGACTTTGTCTGTCCCTTTATAATATTTTATTGACCTGCAATGAATTGTACTGTTGCAATGAATTGTACTCGAGGTAAAGGTAATACAAGTAACTGTTGAATGGGCGACGTTAGAAAACATGCCTTTATATTTGTATAGGACTGTGAGGTTCATAGTTTAAAAAAAGCCATGTAACAATACGTACCCTTCATCATAACCATCACCGCCACTTAATAACCCATGCAGTACATCTCCAGGCTCCCTGCGACGTGAGAGCCCCTGCTGGCAGCTGTCCCTGTGTGGCGCATGGCGAATACAGCGCTCGCATGCAAGTGTCAGTCGGGGGCTTCTGTTGTTACGTTGCTTTCCAAATTAAGTTAATTTGCGAGTAATGTATCAACTGCGCACCATGACACTGGCACACACGGCATACTCGTTTTAAAATAACGCCGCTGAGAAGTAGACGGCGAGTATTTGTGATTCATGCACCAGGATCGCGAACTTTTGCAACAAGCGACAAACGCGAAACCCCTGGGCCACGTCACCATCGTTTACCACTTTGTGCGGCTACGATTAGTAGCGCGGTCGGCTACGTACGGCATGAAAGAAGTTCAACGTACGTACAACATGCATGGCAAATGTTAAATGTCATCGTGACGCGTATTGCGGTATCGAAAATATGATGGAAAATGGTGAGCGCACGCTTCATGATAATGCGGTATAAATGTATTAATCATCAATGTGGACATTGGCTAAAGAAAATGTAACAGGGTGAAATGTGCGCGAAGAGCGACGGAGAGTAGCATGCTTGGCATTGCACTGAAGAGCAGGAGGAGGAACACACGGGTTAGACATAAGTTTCACTGTTCGAACAAGTAAGTGGGCTTAGGCAGGACATGTCACTCTCAGGGTATGCCGTGATGTCACAGAGCAAGAGTTCAAGGTGTGATATCAGTGCACAATGCTGTCATGTTAGAGAGCACAGAGAAAGCCGTCATGGCATAGAGCACCGAGCAAGCTGTGATGTCACAAAGAATAGCATGCAGTGTAGTTACAGAGCACGCTGTGATGTCACACAGCACAGATTAAACTAATGGCACATAAAAGAGCGTAAGCTATGAGTATAAGAACGCTGTTGTGTTATAGAGTGCCGAGCAGGTTATGATGTCACTGATGTAGTGTTGGTTAATCCTAGTACACATTAAGAAGATTAATTCTTATTCAGACATGAGTAGCTTGTCCCTAACCGTCGGTAATGTATAACAATGAACAACTAGTGATATCAGGCATGTGAAAGTTGTGTATTTAAAAAATATACAACTAAACGGGCAGAATCTATGCCCGTATTTACAAGTCAACAATTTATTTAGTTTTTTTAAAGTTCATTTATGACAATTGTTTCAATGAATTTGCAGTTTTGACTATACAGGAAAAACCAGAGTTCTTAAACTTGTGACCGAGACCAAATCACGTGGGATGCTCCCTGACTCATCAGATCTCAGAAGATGAGCAGGGTTGAGCTTGAATCGTAAATAAATTGTTGAACACAGTAGATGACAGCCCTTACAGGCTGGGGGGGCGAGGGGGAATTGCAGTTTTGTCATTTAATGCTTCCCTTATTAAGAACCCTACTGGAGCTATGCACCTTTAAACCTAGATTGAGAAATAATTTCTTCAGAACAGTTTTTTTGTGTTTAGTATGCTGGCCCTCCCACCGCACCTCCGATTAGCACGGTTTGCTACGTACGGTGCGAAAGAATTCCAACGTTCATACTTCCACATACATGCTGACTATCTTCACCAACCCTCACTAAGCAATGTGAAGTACTCAAATAACACCCACTATCAGCATAATGGTGTGTGGAGGCCCTCATTCAGCAGTAGATTGACAATGGGCTGTACATGTTGGAACGTGTACGTCTACTTGCAAGCCGACGTGAGCCGAGAACTAAGCTTGTGCGTCTCCGGCGATGAAAAAATATATAATTACTGCCAGTGGACGTATATGTCCTTCCCTGGCACACAGCGATTGCTGCGTCGATAATAATTGCCACATGTTCGAGGGCTCACGTGTTAGGCTAGCGGTTGCCATCTCTAGTCTACTCTACGTTCACAGCTAAGCCCTCTTGAGTGTTATAATCTCTTCCATTTGCACACATTCAGACTGCATCAATTCCATTTCTCATTTTAACACAATTCCAGACTGCATCAATTTCATTTCTGAATTTGAACACAAATCCAGACCGTTCGTCTTTTGACGTATAAAGTCGCTTTCGTATCCATGAATGTACAGGATAAACATGTTTTGTTTGATCCTAGCCACTGTCAATTCACGAGTGAACGAAGGCTTCTTCTCCAGGGCATGTCAGTAATGGGGGGGGGGGGGGGGTTATTTATTAATTTATCATACATCACAACGCTGCTCAGTGCAGGTTTGGTGAAGGGTGGGTGAGTGCCAGGATTGGTTTTGATGTCACTTGCCGCTAATGTTAGTCGACGCGCTCTGCCAGTGCTACCACTTCAACACACTTAATGTTTGTTGACTGTAAATGTATACGAAACAAAAGTTTAGATTAGGCCCATTGTGTTGAACAAGGTCATGCCAAAAACTCCATCTGTCTATTATAAAAGCCCGGCGTTCCATTTGTCCGTCAGCTAAATTATATGAGAACCTTTCAGAAGACCTGAATCAAAAAGTTATAGAAAGTAATCTCCCCCACCCCCCAGATGTGGGGTAAAAAGTTGATCCAACAGGTTCACAAAAATGATCGACCCCCCCCCCAAAATAAATTTATTTTATAGGCAAATATGCCTACACATCCTATATACAATATAATTATTAGAAGTCAGTAGTATCTACTATCTACTGACTATATATGCCTACACACCCTACATACGATAGAGTCAGTAGTATCTACTATCTCGTGACTATATATGCCTACACATCCTATGTACAAGAGAGTCAGGAGTAGCTGCACACATTTGGGGGAGGGAGGGGGGTAAAAGGACATTCGTGGGGCCGACGGGCGAGGCGCACAGGCCGCCGAAATTCGAGTTTATTCAATGGCCAATCTGAATCCACCCAATGTTGGCCAGAGAACTCATCCCAGCAGAAGGCTCCATCGATTTCAATGCATGCGAGTGCCATTTGAAATCGCATGGTGTGTAGTTGATGCATTTGAGCTTAGAATTATTATAAACTATTAATTTGTCTAATTAAATTCTTGTCCCCGTCGCTGTTTCATCACTTTACCCTTTGTGTCGAGGCTTTTAAACAATAGGTTGTTTCTTCTACAATTCCTCCACATTTATCAGTGTGGTATCTATGAATCGATAATCGTCTGCGGCAGCCATGGTCAATCTACTGCTGAATCTATTGTCATGCACAGAGGCAGGGGTGAGTGCATCGGAGCCCAGAGTGTCAAGAGATGCTGACGGGAGACACGTGCTCAGGGTCAGTCGTTACAGTGCAATGCGAGTGCATTGCGGAGCATTCAGACATCTTCATCCCATTACGCTCTCGAATTCCTGGCATTGGATTAATTGTCAAACTTGCAAGCCCACGATCAAAGCCCAATCAGGGATGCATGTTATAGGGCTCCCTTAATATTCCATTGGGGCCTTTCAGTTGCCAAAAAAAATAATATCAGCACCCCAACGTTGCCATTAATAAACATAAGTGGTTTAATTTGTTGGCATCAATCTAATTACCACAATTTTAAGTAAAAAACAATTATTACATTTTTTTTACCATTAAGGCCCCCTGAGCTTTTGAGCTCTTTTTCTGAAGCAACCTGGCCACAAGTGAAAGCTCAACGAAGTGGCTTACAATGTGGAAATTTAGAGCAGCCAACTACTCGAAACGCACGTTCATTCTAAATGAATTCACGAGCAGTAAAAGCCAACACACCCGCGTTCGTGAAATTATTTGGCTTTCATACGGATCACACGATAGTGGCGTGCGTGTCTACTGCGCAGCTTGTTAGATGTAGCAAGTCTTTGTAGATTATCGTCATTCAATTGTGATACATTGACAAGATATCTAATTTTCGATTTAAAGCTTGCGTGACTGCAGGGATTCATCTTCTTGAAACGTCGTGAGAATAATTTTATTATGTTTTATTTTTATTATTTTATTATTTCCCTTCTACGTGACTTTACCGAAAGAACCAAGAAGAAGATATCTAATCTTACCGAAGGCATGGCGTAGCATTGTTCAGAGGAGGAATATATACACTCTACAGTGTTTTTTTTATTGTAATAATCGTGTGAAGGCTGTGGACACACTAGTGCCCAGGTGTGCACAGTTGTGCTCTCCAGCTTTCGAATCTGTTTCTGGGTTGTACCGTATGTTGCTGGCACGATGTCCGACGTTTCGCTCCATGTGCTGGGAGCTCCTTCAGGAATTGACTTGAGCACCTTACTTGTTGTTCTTACTTTATTTGAGTACTGGGACACGCATTGCAAATTAAGTCATATGTGAGTACTCCGCTATAAATAATATATGCGCAATAATAAACGTCCTCAACAGCTAAACATAACAGGGCTCGCAGCGTGCTAGATTGCCTTCGTAAAACAATCTTGCGTGATAGACTACAGTCCGTGCGCATATACAGTTGACGTGTTTCGCATATTATTTATGGGATGCTGCGTTGGCTGTGGTGCACAAGCACAATCGACAACGCAAAAACCTCAACAGAATCTTCAATTTCCTTCTTCTTCTTTCGTGCGGCTGATGTGGATGCAGGGCAACGACTACGATGTTCACATTGAGATGGTCAAGCCCAGGTTAACCGCGTCAGGAGCAGCGGAGTCGTATCACTGTGACAGTCGTCGGCAATAGCATTGCCTTGAATCTTGACTTAAAGATTTCGTGACTGCGGGAATTCATATCACTGGTCAACAATAAAAAATAAAAATTCTGGCCTGGACTTTTGCAGCTGTTCTAGACTAATTTCAGGGTGCTGATTCCAAATCTGATCTCAGATATGCTCTATCACATCTCATTTTTATGCTATCGGCATACCCCATTTTCATTGATTTTACCCGAAATTAACTCTGTCACTTATGATTGCAAATTGTTGCGAGTCAGTGACTGCTTTAGTGTTAAAATATGGTGCTGTATTTTTAGGATAGTGTGTTTATAATATTTTTCTTCTGCAGTTTTTATTGAAAATTCAATATTTGATATCTCAAAAACCTCAAAATTACATTAAAACCGTTGGAATACCTTATGCCAGAAAAAGTGTGTTGACCAGTGTATTCTTTTGGTCTTTCGGTAAAGTCACCTAGATGGTTCAAAGAAAATAACAAAAAACTTCGACGTTTCCATCACAACATAAGCGATCGTCATCAGAAGGAAAGAGCATTGCCTGAATAGAAAAAATATACACAATCGACGACGTTTCGGTCAATGGCCCTCCTTCAAATGTCGCCGATTTATATATGTTTTAATTTTATTTTAAGGCAGTGTTATTGACAAACGTTTTGAGTTTTTTTTTTTTGCTACATGAGCCTACACTCTAATTTCATGTCATTTTTAAACGAGTAACAAGCGGAAATGAAAGCCACGACGGAGCAAGCGAATTCCAGGCCAAGCAGAAACCGTTGCAATCAAAAACAACTCCGCGACAGCAACGAGGAACACAAATCCGGCCATCAGCAGAAACTCGAGAGTAGTTTTTTGTTTGTTATTGTTGTTTTATTTGAACGTGCAAGTCTTCGCACTCCTTCCCCGTTATGCGCACGAGTCTGGAAGGAGATGGCGACGACGTTTACGATGAGATAACGAACTGGTAGTGGTGGTGATGGGGGGTTTTTTGATTGTATAATTTTAAATTGTATTTATTTATTTTAAAATTGTCTCGTATTATAATTGTTTTTTACCCTTCTATCTGGCAACAAAACTGACACCTTAATTGTCTCGTATTATAATTGTTTTTTTACCCTTCTATCTGGCAACAAAACTGACACCTTTTTACAAGGAGTCATGTTTGCATAGACCGCAATACCTGCAGTCATAATACAAACAAAAAACATAACTCTGATAATGTGCACTGTCCTTGAAGTTGATTGGTCCACACCCGAGACAGCTTTCCTTAGAGCCTAGTCTCACATGGGTTGGACCAGATGACGCCAAAAGGCGCACAACTCAAAGACAATGCACCATCAGAGTATGACAGCTCGGGGCAAGCATCTACACTATGGGAACCTCATTTGCCAGTAAAAATATGATAATTGGTTTTTTACCCTTCTATCTGGAAACAAAACTAACACCTTTTACAAGGAGTCATGTTTGCATAGACCGCAATACCTGCAGTCATAATACAAACAAAAAACATAACTCTGATAATGTGCACTGTCCTTGAAGTCGATTGGTCCACACCCGAGACAGCTTTCCTTAGAGCCTAGTCTCACATGGGTTGGACCAGATGACGCCAAAATGACTGCAGGTATTGCGGTCTATGCAAACATGACTCCTTGTAAAAAGGTGTCAATTTTGTTGCCAGATAGAAGGGTAAAAAACAATTATCATATTTTTACTGGCAAATGAGGTTCCCATATTGTCTCGTATTATTTTTATTTTCTATCTGCGTGACTTTACCAAAAAAAACAAGAACATAAACTCCTGCAGTAATGAAAGTTTTAAGTCAGAAATAGGAGGCTTCGATTCTGCTCGTGTGGTGCATGACCCGAGGCTGGCGAGAAAGGGGGTTGATGGAAGTATCCTTGAACGCAGAACAGCAAATAGGGCGATCCAATCGCATTTTCTTTTTATTTGGGGAGATTGGATACGCGAACGAGACACATTGTCTGCATGATTTATTTCGTCATGAGAATACAACTTTGAACTACTTCGTCTCGCTTGTGAAAGGGAATAATATAGCAATGGTCAATGATAATAATAACTAAATAACCTGCCCAAGTTTTTTTTATCCTACGCTACGTGCCAAATGGAAGTGACTTACATTGCGTTGCTGGATTACTCGCCTGCACTGACCAGCATGGGGAAGTATTGTCTAACAACCGCCGGTACCGTGAGGAGTCCATTGACCCAGCAGTTGACAGATCAGATGCACATTGTTGTTATATTCATCGGCAGTGAACCAGAGTGGTGAAGTATGGTTACAAAATTATTCATCCAACAGTGGGTTGACAAAGTGTATAGTATTTTGTATTGCATATCAACTGGCGTGGTGGTGCATGTTTGTATTACCCATTGGACTTTGAAGGCGGCGTTGGTGGATCTATCGGAGGAAGGAGCATATGTGTGACAACGACACGCAAGACACTTAGATACCTTTACGACGCAGTACAGAAAATAGGTTGTCGATGTTGTGTAGAGATCGAGTGATCTTATTCCTAATGCAGCGACTTTCTCTAGACACTAGTCTCTTCCCACGCGTAAAAAAGAATTCCCAACTACCCCAGGCCAGGAACCTCCTTAAAATGAGTGTTGAGACTCGGATGAGGTTTTTTTTTGGAATCAATTGAAAAACATTTTTCGCATACATTCCGTGCTCGAAACTGGAATTTGAGTCTGTTGTTTGTGTGGTGTGCTTTATCAACCATCAAGTCACTTCCCACCTTCTGTGATGCCTTAAGTCACAATGTGTTCAAGGACAGTATAACGAGATCATGATGGGAGACTACATTTGGGGGCTGATTCGTGCACATAATCGGTTACGGTGGTATCACTGTTCTCCACTCATCTTAGTCGTGGCATGCGCGTGCACAAGGCCCGGCCCCCGCATATTTTGTACACCACGAACTCGCGTGCCTTCTCCATCCCTGATGATTTATATTCAGCAGCACCAGGGGTGCCCTTTGGAAGGTGGAGGAGGACGAACTGCCAGGGAAAGAACAGCGGGCTTCCCGCAGAGACGTTGTATAAGGTAATTGCACCGAATTACGGGCGGAGCGGTGACGCATTGGCTCGCAGTGGACTGCGGTGCAAACACAGTCGCCTGACTTCAATTCCCGGCCACGGCTAAAATCAGTGGAGATCGAGTGATATTAGCAACCGATCCTGTGCACTCATTCAACCCGAAATGACCAGCGTGGTGAAGTATGGTAAATCAACCCATATGACCGACACGGATTGGGGGGGGGGGGACCTTCATCCAGCAGTGGATTGATAAAGGCCTCTAAATGTGAGAAATCAAACGAAGAATAAGATGTTAATGATTTACCGAATTAAATTAATTGTCTAAATGAATACAGATGTGATGTATTAAAGATAAACGTACGTAAGTGCTACTGGAAAATATATTTTAGTAATTAAAACATGACGTTCGCCAAAAAATGACCTCACAATATCTTTCTTGAACGCGAAGTTTTTTAACGTGACATTTATAACAGCTGACATTTAAAGCAGTCAAAACTATTTAGCATTAACGACTTTCATTGTAAACATTGCAGCGTTGTGTTGCGGAACAAGCAGAGGAGTAGAGCGGTCATTGTGATTATTGAACAACATTAAATACGTAGTATAGCTCTGTGTATATATTTGGCTCTGAATCAGGGACCCAACCATTTCCCAAGGCTACTCTTAACTGGAACCAGATGCGTCTCCCATCTCTGTTTTGTGCATTATCCTCTGGAATGTACGGAACTGCATGAGATGGTTTGCTTATTGCTGCAAAAGCAATCGGCTCTCATTTCGTCTACGGCTGACTGCCAGAGCTGTCCCTTCACTCCGTCAAGAGGTGTATTGTTTTTTTCTTCCTCGCATTGCTCGTGAACTAACTGAACAGCGTTTGCTGCGAACGGAGAGGGCTTCCTTTTGATCTGGTTTACAAACCCTGGTCCGTGCGTAGGTGATGGGAACATGCGAACATGCAGTCTCGTTGGGTTAGGTCATACTTGGAAAGGAATTAGAGCAGCGTGATTGAGGAAGCAATCTGATATATTTAAATAGGCCCACTGCGGTTAAATTTGTATGAGGGATGCTTCTGCGGTGTAACGAGTAGCGGCACGTGGTCTCCGTTACGTTCTCCGGGAGAGGCAGTTGTTGTTGTTGTTTGACTTGCATCCCACTGGGATTTTTGCACAGCGTTGGTGTAACGGTGCTTTTTTTCTGGAAGACTTTGCAGTTTTTTCCTGGATTTTTCTGTTTGCGCATAGTCACTTTAAGATGTTTTCTGGTTCATGTTTTTGTTTTTTTGTTTGTTGCGGTTGCACCCGATTCAAGAGCCGAATGGCTCACAGGGCTATACCAAATAAATGAAACTGAAAACTGAAACTGAACCGATGGGCTATTTGTAAATCCTTTATATTAAGTTAACTTGCTTGCTTACGACCTATCAAATATTTCGATCGTTTTTTAACCCACTTCCCGTGATCCAATCGAGCTGACATTTTCCACACAGACTCGTTGTGCGTGACAATTAATGTTCGTGAAAAAAGAAATTCCAAAATGTTACACTTTTTAGGACAAAAATAGTATATTTAATTACCAATTGCTTAACGGTGCAATGCAATCATCTGACCCATATGTAGCAGCCATCTCAAGCCAGAGGACGAGAGGACTCTAGCCGCCACGCATATAAAGGATTTATAGTGAAAAACTTTGTTTTTACGGGTTATACTTGTTAATAACCCCCACCCGCCTTCCCCATCTCTATCAACCAGTTGTACAAATGGGTATACCGCTAGCGATCAGCAGCTTGTGTGCGGTGGGGTAAAGTGTGGGTGTTCCCGTGACTCTCAGCTCGAGGAAGCTCCACTCGTGGAGGCCAGTCCGCCGGCAGTGACGTGAGGAATACATTGCAGGGCTTGCACCCTTCGCCGTTTTAAACTCAACAACCGTGATTTCATCTTGTCATGCCTTTTTGCCAATTGGCCACGGGGGATTTACGCGAATCACTGGAAAGTTGTGTCTGGGCATCAGGCACGTTTTTCAAATTCTCGATAATATCCGTGTCTAAATGAGATAAAGTGTGCTTAGGCAGTTGAGAAGTGAGGCTATAAGCTGCCTATCTGGTGGTCGGTGTGCATCAGTATCTCCGGGTGGCAGGGCCGTTGATTTTGTTGTTGTTAAATATTGTACGTGTATAAATCTGTTGTAATGTTCACGTTTATTATCACACTACACTCATGCTCACACTCAGGGATGTTGTTCATTTGGAATGTCTATACGTTGCTGGCAAGGCTTGTCCCGTTGTGAGTCTAAAGGGACCTCAAAACACACGTTTAATGATAATTATTCTATTCCTCTGCATATGCTGAAAATAGTGAAAACAACTTCTAGCTGCATAGATAATAGGATACATTTGCCACGTGACTTCTCATCTATGATTTAATAAGGGGCCGTCCATAAATGACGTCACGCACCTGGGGGGGGGGGGGTCAGACATTTGTGACGATGTGTGACGAGGGGGGGGGGGTGAGAAATGTGACGTCACATCAAAATGCGCAACTTTAAATAAATATAGACAACACGTTCTACTTAATTAAATATACTTTTTAACAAATGTTTTCCCCTACAACATCAGAGTGCAGCGCCACATTAAATACGCACTACAATGACAATAGTTTAAAGTGATTTGAAGCATGTTTTATTTTCAAAATGGAAATATGGTTTTGGTAGGGGGGGCAGAGCTTTGTGACGTCATATTTGAGGGGGGGTCTGACTTTTTGTGACGCCGTGTGACGAGGGGGGGGGGGGTCAAAAATCATCCAAAATCGCGTGACGTCATTTAGGGACGGCCCCTAAGTGGACAATCTGCTAAATGTATAGCAAATGGATGACAAACGTGCACAAAATAATATAATTATCCATGAAACAGTGGACAATAGGATGCATCTGTGAAAAACACACAATAAGAGTTGCAGCAGTCCTGTAGCATAGGAGGTTAAACAGTTCCTTTAGTTGAATACATACACATAGTTCATGGTATTAATATCCATTAGTTACATGAAAATGATTATTTTGCTGAAGAGAAAAAAATATATATCCATAATGGATTAAAAGCTATGGCTTTTCACGGTCAATTTGTAAACTAATTTGTATCTCATATTCTGTGGTCTGTTGCACAGTATTTGTTTCAATGAATTTATTTCATATAACAATAGGTTTTACCCTTTCTGTCAATAAAACAGGTGTTAAGATGTTAAAATACCAAACAGAATCATTTTTCAATGAATGCTGTCTGCATTAACAACACGTACTTGTGATGAACATGTTAACAAAAACACATGCTCTGATAATATATGCATTGTCTCTGTAACGGATTTGGCTATAATGAATGATCTGACTATAATGAATGAAACTGGCTATAATGAATGAAACTGGCTATAATGAATGAAACTGGCTATAATGAATGACCGGGCTATAATGAATGACCTGGCTATAATGAATGAAACTGGCTATAATGAATGAAACTGGCTATAATGAATGAAACTGGCTATAATGATTGATCTGGCTATAATGAATGATTTGGCTATAATGAATGAAACTGGCTATAATGAATGATCTGGCTATAATGAAACTGGCTATAATGAATGAAACTGGCTATAATGAATGAAACTGGCTATAATGAATGATCTGGCTATATTTCGATTTAAAGCTTTCGTGACTGCAGGGATTCATCTTCTTGGTTCTTTCGGTAAAGTCACGTCTTTACCGAAAGAACCAAGAAGATGGATCTGGCTATAATGAATGAAACTGGCTATAATGAATGAAACTGGCTATGATGAATGACGTGGCTATGATGAATGAGCTGACTAAGAATGAAAACATCGTTCGTGTCGAGATGGACTCAACGAGGGAAGGAAATCTCCACTGCACAAACAGTTTTTGACCAAATAATCGACGGCCTGTATCGCCATCTGGTGTTGATAATGTTAAAATGCTGCAACAGAATTTTTCACAATGGACATCACGTTTGTTTGCCCCCACATCATCAAAGTGTTAAACATCGCCGTTAATTTGTACATTTTACCGACATTTATTCAAATACTAGTATGAATTGTCTGGTTATTTGGCTTCTACACTAAATGTATCTGTGTGTATATATTAATAGAACATTATATACAGCATTTTGGATAATAATTTTGGGAAACACAAAATATTCAAATACGTTTTAACACCCCTGAAGCGTGGAGGGACATTGTTCAGTCCGAAGTATTTTTTTGGTGTGTGTGTTCAAAGGCGTCACGGTTATCCGTGTATAAATAATTGCTCAATGGCTGAACAAAGTTTCAAAGTTTCCGATCGAGTAGACACAGTGACGCGTGGCGTCGTCTCTTGGCAACATCAACACGCGACACTAACTTTAGCGCATGGGTGAGTGCACATTTGCATCAACAAACCACGTTCGGAACAATACACACTTGACCATACCAACACGCGTGCCCCTGCTGTGGTACTTGTGCGACATCTAAAGCCAGTTGGACAGCAATTTTTGTTGTTGTTTTTGTATAGTTGAAATCGTGCGACCGATTTGCTGTTTCCTTTATCTGAACAATTACACATCAGTGGTATAAAGTTGAAATATTACTTCACATTAATTATTTTGATTATTGAAACAAATTTGTTGAAGTGTTTTACTTCATAGTTTGCTATGATGTAATAATAAATAATACATGCGTTTAACACGTAGGCTTTTGCGACCAATCTTCTCCATAATAACGTTTTTTTGGGGGGTGGATCGCGTACATATAAATACGTCGTTAACCCACCACCGTCCGACAGCCAATTCGTTAAGGTTCGCCAAATATAAATTCGTGAACGCTCAGGATGGACAGCCGTCAGAGTGGGGCTGTGCTGAGTGGACAAGCTCGTGCAAAGCTCAGACCCATGAGGCTGAACACTCAGAACATGCAGACGAGAGAAGGAACGGGCCTGCAACGTCTGCGTCAGACGACCTACTTTGGTGAAGCTCCCAGCTCGAGAGGTCCCCTTCGGAGGCAGGCGAGAGAGTGGCAGGAGACGGAGGAGCAGAGAGTGAGCGACACGCAGGTGAAGAATGTCCTCCATCGCGTGACTCATGGTCAGAAGAACAGGCAGCTGGAATGAAACAAAGGAAGAGCTGGAACGCATCAAGTGCAGAGTTGATGCGGTACGTTGCCAATGAAAATAGATACAGTACCGTGATTTTATGAGATATGCGTGTGTGTGTCTGTGACTGTATACGATGTGCAAATCCTCGCCAGCGTATTTTTAGATCTCATGAATGTAAGGGTATTCATCGAATGTTGTATTTTCGGGGACGTGTGATAAATGTCCATGTCCCACTGTTTTATACATCATGTTCATGTCATTCCATCTATACATTACGTAAAAAATACAGATTATTTCCCATATTGTATTTATTGCATTAATCTATCTAAATCAAGACTATTTGTTGAACGTGGATGAAACCCATGACTTAACAATTCTGCTTGTGGTATTTTGTGGCATGCCCCTTTAAAGACTGTGGAGGCGTACGAAGAGAGTAGCCGGCAAGTTTTCGATTCGTATAAAAGCAGGACGAGCATGAAGTTTTGGAGGACCTGGTATTTGCAACACTTAAAACACATAAGATGCATGTAATATTGATCAACCAAACATCGAAATAACTGGCATCTGTAAGGCTCTCAATCCATATGCACTCTTACGACATGTCCTTAACTTTTCCTTAATTAAATATTGACATGTATACATTGGCCAGTATGTGTGTATGTTGAACTTCTTTCGCACCGTACTTCCCAGCCGTGCTAATCAGAGGTGCGGTGACGGATGTACGATCACACAACCCCGCACGGCATGGGGAGGACTTCTCCCAGCAGTGGATTGATTAAGAGACACTACATTTGCACAATCCAACAAGCAATACGATTTTAACAATCAACCAATATCAATCTTGATTTGAAGCTTTCGTGACTGCAGGAATCTATACTCTTTGGTTTTTTCGGTAAAGTCACGTAGGTAGACAATAAAATAAATCACGACGTTTCGGGCACAACACAAGCGTCCGTCACCTGATGGTCACCTGATGACGGTACGCTTGTGTTGCGCCTGAAACGTCGTGATTTATTTTATTGTCTACCTACGTGACTTTACCGAAAGAACCAAAGAGTATGACTGTGGTTGCAACCGTGCGCGCGCGTCGTGTGTGTTGCAAGGATCAGTTGGAGGGCCTCCTGTCGAACGTGCTGGACAGGAAGAGGTACGAGCAGCAGGTGACCGTATTCATCGTGGGCTTTCAGGAGACCTGTGATCAACAAGAGCAGGTCCTGACCCAGCTGCAGGAGGTGAATCTTCTTTTGTGATACGCGAGGACGGGAAAGTACTGTAGCAACAGCAGGTATTCAGACTGTTCTTTCGACACTGAAATTTGATGTTGTGTAGAAACGTCGAAATTAATAAGTTTTATTTTATTATTTATTATTTCTCTGCTTTACGAAAGAACGAAGATGCCAATGGTCGGAGTATAATGACTAGCTTGCTGCGTTCCATTGCGATATATAATCATTGCGGTATGAAATGATACGGTACTGCAGACATGCAGCATCGGAGGAGGGGAAGTGGGAGGAGTGGCGGGGGGGGCTGAAGGCTAATGAGCCCCCCCACCCCAGCCCCTCTTTCTTATCAGTTAAGCGATGGGCATTGTGGCCTTTCCTTAAACATAGGGAATGAGAACTAGGGGGCCGTCCATAAATCGACGTCACGCACCTGGGGGGTCAGACATTTGTGACGATGTGACGAGAGGGGTAGGGTTTGAGAAATGTGACGTCACATCAAAATGCGCAACTTTGCATAAATATAGACAACACGTTCTACTTAGTTAAATAGACTTTTATAAATGTTTTCTCCTACAACATCAGAGTGCAGCGCACATTAACTAAGCAACACATGACAATAGTTTAAAGCGATTTGAAGCATGTTTTATTTTTTGGGGGGGGGGGGGGCAGAGCTTTGTGACGTCATATTTGAGTGGGGGGTCTGACTTTTTGTGACGCCGTGTGACGAAGGGGGGGGGGGGGGTCAAAAATCGTCTAAAATTGTATGACGTCATTTATGGACGGCCCCAAGAGCAAACTGCATGATCGACGAAAACAGGTCATCACATCGTTACTTGTTATGTCCGGTGTTTAAAATGTGAAGGTCACGCTGCAGGACTGCTATGCAGTATGGTCAGTCAGTTTAACACGTAGGCTTTCGCGACCAATCTTATTCATAATCAACGATTTTTGGGTTTAGATCGCGTTTATTTATAGATGTGTCGTAACCCTCCACCACCCGACACGGCCAATCTGGCGAATTGCCCGATGATGCTGATTGCAATTACCAGCGAAACGTCGTACTCAAATTGTAAATGTTGTTGCTTCAACACACCGGTGGGCTAAAGCAGTGAACTATTTGTCTTTGTCAACGTGACACATTTTTACTGATTGGCCGTGTCGGGTGGTGGAGGGTTACGACACATTTATAAATAAACGCGATCTAAACCCAAAAATCGTTGATTATGAGTATGGTCAGTGTTTGATTTTCGCTTTTCAAATGGTTTATGAATTGTTGCGTCATTCATCGGCCGTGTGTTTTACTCTGCACTGAAACACAGTTCTTCAGTAAGAATTCACGTTTTCCTTCGGATTATGAAGAGACCGTTGACAGAGATGTTCTCGACTTTGACGACTCCACTGAAAAGGTATGGGATTTCAGTCCCTGCAGAGAATGTAATTGCACCTGCATTTTTGTAATCATTCTACATGCTTAGAAATATTTAAAAAATGGAAAATAATTGTACACGCGATTTTCTTGTTTGAAATGTACTTGATAATTTGTCTGCTTATTAACAATACATTGTGCGAACTGTAATGGATTTATCTTCTTGGTTCTTTCGGTAAAGTCACGTAGAAGAGAAATAATAAAATAATAAAAATAAAACATAATAAAATAATTTTCACAATGTTTCGGCCACAACACAAGCAGCCGTCTTCAGGTGGAGAACAGGTCTGTCGAGAAGGTCTGTCGAGAAGGCAGAGCCATTCAGACTCTGCCTTCTCGACAGACCTGTTCTCCACCTGAAGACGGCTGCTTGCGTTGTGGCCGAAACGTCGTGAGAATTATTTTATATTGTTTAATTTTTATTATTTTCCTTCTACGTTACTTTACCTGAAAGAACCAAGAAGATGAATCCCTGCAGTCACGAAAGCTTTAAATCGAAATGTAATGGATTTTTAAATGTTTTATTGTATATGTGAAGGGCTTTTCACAACTGTCATTTTTTTATCCATCAAGTAACATTTGTCATCAATGTGATCTTACATCAGGTTCAGGAAGCACTGCTCTCTGCTGAGAATGCGACCCAGAGGATGCTTGAGCTTAGTAAGGAGATGATGTCCTATCTGAGCATCCTTGATTCAAAAGGAACAAAAAAGTAAACCTACTTTTACAAATATATTTCACACCCATGCATTAATTTAGTACAACGCCTATTAACTGCTGTCCTATTACCCACTCTTCTGATTATCCACCCCCGCACTTTGATTCACGGATCTCCCCATTATCCGCACATTTATTTAATTGTATTAAATACATTTTAGAAATCGGTGATAAAACACACAACCCAGAAATTGTAGCAAGTTATATATATTACTAGTTTATACCTGGGAATTTGACCCAACCAAATGTTATCCAGATGTAATCTCCCACGAGTATATTATTCATCTTATTATCTGCGCCGCTTAAAGCATAGACGATAAGAGTCACCTGGAAGGGGTGGCACATTCATGAATGGTATTCCTTGTGGATTGAAGCAGACTTGAATTGACCAGGAAGGAAGTGATCCGTTGGCATTATCTATGATCTGAATTCACCCATGCTACGCTGTGTGGATTAGCATAACATGCACGATACAACAGGAGGGAATAGGATCTCCCCATAGTGTACCCTAATATCAGCAGAATCGGGATGTTTCACTCTAATCGATCCTATATAGAAATGGTGTCTGAGTGTGTCTACATTTTAAGCAACTTTTGCTGTTGGTGGAAACGTTTCAGCATTTACTGATGTAGACAATGACAAACATTCATGAGGTCGTAGTTGATGGATGTAATAGCTTTCTGCATGACCCAGATGTGTGCATTTTTCCTGTACAGGCAAATAAGGATGCCTCCTTGCAAGTCCTTCTTAAGCATCAAGCTATTACCACTTGTCTGTGTGTTGGGAATGTGTGCTGCAGTAATGTTTGGTATTTGACCCAACAATAATTAACTTATATACGTAGATGTTTTATGTAGCGGAATGGACTGCTGCTTGCAATTACTTCATGAACTCTAAAGCATGGCATGATCTTCTTGGTTCTTTCGGTAAAGTCACGTAGAAGGGAAGTAATAAAATAATAAAAATTAAACATAATAAAATAATTATCACGACGTTTCGGCCACAACACAAGCGACGCTGTCGCCTCGACACACCTGGTCTTCACCTGAGGACGGCTGCTTGTGTTGTTATTATGTTTTATTTTTATTATTTTATTACTTCCCTTCTACGTGACTTTACCGAAAGAACCAAGAAGATGAATCCCTGCAGTCACGAAAGCTTTACATCGAAATCTAACCGCCACTACGGGGTGGGATTCCATAAAACTTTAAGAGCCTTCAACAAGCTCCGTGATGAGAAGGCTCAGCTAATCGAGTCCCTCACCTTTCTGAAGAGATGCCGCGACTCTAAGACCTGGTCTTCACCTGAGGACGGCTGCTTGCGTTGTGGCCGAAACGTCGTGAGAATTATTTTATTATGTTTTATTTTTATTATTTTATTACTTCCCTTCTACGTGACTTTACCGAAAGAACCAAGAAGATGAATCCCTGCAGTCACGAAAGCTTTAAATCGAAAGCATGGCTTGATCCTTTTTAGTAAGCTTCCGGTGAGCACATTTGCAACTCTGGTCGTTAAAATAATGTCGTGAGACGTGTGTGCTGTGTGTGGTGTCGAGCTTTCTTCCTAGTATATTCGGTTCAGAGAACTTTGACGTTGCTTGGACGATAGTGCATCCCAGGAAACATGCGACGTTGGTATGTGATTTGAGCCATTGGGCCCAACGCTGGCCAAACGCTCCATGTTTACTGGGATTTGGTGGTGTGCTTTGTTTATTTAGTTGGAACACGGGCGATGGCACTTTCTTAACCTATATGCTGTGACCGTTAAAGTTGTAAAATGCATGGCATTGCTTGGTTAATGGCAGTGGTTAATGAATTGTAACGTTCGACAATGCTCAAACTCTTATCTTCTGTAAAATGTGTGTTCTTTTAAGGAGTTTGAAATGCAATTAGTTGTGTATGGTCATACAGGGTGACCCAAAAAAAACGGGCCCCGTGCCTATTAGAGTTATTAGAGTTGGGGCCCGTTTTTTTTGGGTCACCCTGTATTAACCAGACCTGTAACAATTCACTGCTCTGGCAATTAATTAACATGTTTGATTCTGGGTGACAATTTTACTGAAGCATCCATGCTTTTGGATCGTTGTAATGGTCTAGTTTGTATTGTTTCTTGTTTTTAATACAATTTTGTTTGCTTAAACATTAAAATATAGCCTAGACAAAGTTTAAAATATGATCTGCCTACACTACATATAATCGATTCTTGCACAATTCGATGCATGTAGAATTTAACGCGTTGTTGCATGCCTCATATTAACTGAATGTTTTACAGCGTATATAAAATGTCAAAAAAGCGTGACATATCTTTCCTTTGAGAGATTGCACGTTGTGGATTGTACAAAGCGGTACCGAAGTGCACGTTTATTGTCCATGATGCCACCAGAGGGCGCAAGAGGATAGAAAAAGCCTTGAATCAGGCCAAGGGTGATGTTAACCAGCTGACTGAAAAGCTTCTGGCAGCTTACAAGGGTGCGTTGTTTCTTGGTACTTTTTTAAAAAGTGAAATTAAATGGAGCCAAATACAATCAATGTTAAGGCAACTGGAATGCATTGCGTTATTTATTTTTATATGAGCCACCCCATTAACGTTTACAATGTGTTTTTCAAAAGGTATGGAGCAGAACGATGAGAACTTGAAGGCACTTTTGAAACAGAATGAAATCAAAACGCTGGAGAGCCAACATTTCAGAACCCATGCTGCTGCCACAAAGGTAATGATTCAACACAGCACTGTACTGTGCCGTACTGTCGTGTTTTTAATACCGAACGGAATAAGTTGCACTTAAATAATTCAGCTGTTTTTAAAATCGAGGAGCATGAAATATATTTCAAATATTGTCAAGAATAAAACATATTTTATACCAAGCTGCTTATGGTGTCGATAAAAAAATGCGTGTTTTTTAAAATATTTTGTGAATTGCAATAATTGCAGTACCAAGAACAGGAATCGTAAATATTATACCAGAAGTTAAGACTGTGACTAATTTCCACCACAAAAGTGATTTTGGAACAGTAACATTAACATTGTGCAAAACCGGATTAAAATCGACAGGGCAGCCCAGTTCAGATGCCAAATGTTGGAAGCAGATGCTTCTGTTCGCTACTCGTCTTACGATGTTTCGGGGACTTTGTTTTGTTTGTTTCTTGTGCCGATCGTGAAGAGAATGCTGGAGACGTGTCAGCAGGACTGGGAGGTGCAGAGAACTCTTCTGCAGCGACAGGTGGCCACAGCCGCGGCACGGGCCCAGGAGACCGAGGAGGCCCATTGCCAGGCTACAGCCCAAGTGGAGAGCCTCATGCGGTTAGTAGAGGAGCAGGCCAAGCAGCTGGAGGTAATGCAAAGAGCAACACGCAAAGGTGTGCTCACAAACAGCAGGACGATATGGCTCCCATCGTGCATTGCATATGGGCGTCTTGTGACCACCACATTTCATGCGTGATGCTACCAAGCCATGGATTTGACATCATGGGACCTCCTTTGCCAGTACCAAAATATGAGAATAGGTCTTCCACTTTTTTCTGGCCTTTTGGCATCCTCTGGTCTAACACCGTTTGAGACGAGGCTCAAAAGAAAGCTGTCTCTGGTGTGGACCAATCAGTTTCAAAGACAATGCATATATTATCAGAGTAAGTTTTTTGTTTGCATTCTGACCACAAGTATTGTGGTTAATGCAGACATGATTCCTTGTAAAAGGTTTCAGGTTGGTGTTTTAACATCTTAACACCTGTTTTGTTGCCAGAAAAAGGGGAAAACCTATTCTCATCCATGGATTTGAGTTAGGTGGTGGTAAATGCGTTTGAAGTCTTGAGTTAATGAGCTTTTCGACAACGTAACCGGGGTTACTCGGAGGTCAGCGTTCTGCACTGTGCACCGCTGATATCCTGGGTTCGAATGCAGGTTTATTTATCGCCAGTAATTAAACTGAGTTCTCGAGCATAGTGAGTTAGTTGTCTCAGCCCAGTCACCAGTAACCTCATAAAATAAAACATGGCTAAATTCCAGCTCAGAAAATGTTAACATTGGTCTGACTCTCACGTGACAATCCATACTCCCTTATGGCAGAGTGGGTGGGAAAGTGCTGTCTCATTACAGAGTGGACTAGATGTCACTTGAAGAGACCACAGAGGTAGCTCCTGGGATATCCGCTTCCATATCACAGCTAGCTCCTGGGGTATCCGCTTCCGCACTGCTGCGCAAGAGATCGGAATGAATGCGTCGCCTCGTGCCATGATGCCGATAGCACAAATTTGGGGAGATACGACAGCATTTTTATTTTGAATTTTTATTTAGAAATTTTATTTTAAATTTAGATATGTTCCGTTGAGAAGTGTGGAACTCTTTACCGCAATTCACAGATCGACATAGGGTCGTCTTTTTCCAGAAGCAGCTTTAAGGAAAATAGAGAAAATGTAATTCGAACCATGGTGCTTTGTTACCCAAAATGTGGAAAACTTATATTTTGCCGAAACTCACATTCGCTCATTTAGCGTAAATACTGCATAAAGCACGGTAATAAAATACTACTGGTGCAAAAAAAAAAATCTGATACTATTGACTTAATATAGTGTACCCATTGTCGGGATATGAAGCGATTCACTTTTAGAACTTCCAGAAAATTATTTCAGATGAGTCATTAGGGACAATGCATTCATCTGTGAGATGATGTTTAAGAGTTTTGCTTGCAAAAATTGGCAAGCAGAAGAGCATCATTAAACGGTAATGACATATTCTCTTGTGTAAACTGTAATCAGGCCAGCCTACTATTAAATGTGATTACGCATCAGACATTTGTGATTCAAGGTGGCCATGAACACCGATATTCGTGCTATCTTGTACATTCCGTGCACGATCTCCAAATCTCACGAGTAATGTTGGAATTGAATTACCGCGTTGACAGACTATACATGCTTCCTCCTCTATTGTTCACAAATGTGTGTCCATCTTATTTATTAAACGTTGTCAAATTTAAAACGAGGCGTTATTTCAAGTACTATCCACCAGGTGGCGAGCTATTACCTGAACGCGGACCATTTCAGAGATACAACACGGCTACATGTATTTCATACATTTCACACTTGTGGACTTTTACCAAATCAATATTTCCCCCTAATGTTCTAAAATAACTGCAAGTTTGTGATCTAATTGTCAATAGACAGTGAATGGATTGCAAGCCACTACACACAGACGTGTTTTGTAATAGTCCACAGTATTTAAAACAAAAACGTTTATTGTAACATATACAAAATCCTTCAGTGAATTCATCCTACGTCAGTTGATAATATGTTGCATTTGTTAGCATTTAACAAAATAAGCTATAATAACAGTATAGTATTTTTCACTCGGTTTAAACACTTTCTGGGCACCCTGTCATTCTGCATAAGCTGTTATCAAGGTGAATACTGCTTCAGCCACCAGTAAGATCAATAAGTCAGAAGTATGATGTTAACATTTTTGCAAGAGCCACACTCCTCTTTGAAGGTTGGACCATGCCAACAGGTAATTCAAACCTCCGATTGTGTTTTGTTCAAACTGCTCGCACTAAGTACGGACAGCAGAGGTTTTTGCATTTTCTGACAGTTGTTTCTGTCTCAGCAGGCAGTCGGGGCATTTCCGCACACAGGTCAAGTGTTAACTGCAAAATGGCATCCTGAAGGTAAAATACGTGCTCTGTTGAAATGGGGGATTGACAACTACAGCTGCACTGTTGAGGTGTAACTCCTCAAGTATGCACGGGGATTTAGAAATTACAGGAGAGGTGTTAACGACCTCACCTGGTATAAAGGAGGTTGTGGGTTCGATGGCGACCCTGACGCCTGTATATTTGGAATGTGCATGAGCTCCCAGTGGTCACGTGGATTTTTCTCCGGACCCTCCGGTTGTTCTCTCTTCATTTAGAAACACGCGTTTAGAGTATTTGGCTGCGATACGTTTCCACACCACAAGCCACTTCGTTGAGCTTATCATTTTAAAGTGTTTTAGTTTTAATCATTTAAATGGATCACGCATGTCCTGCGTCGTATATTTTTCGCGGTTGTGCTGCACAGCTGTCCGATGTGTTCTCGGGGTTGTTTCGCACGTTGTTCAACAGGATGTCCGACGTTTCGCTCCCCATCCTGAGAGCACCTCCTGCTGACCAACATGATGTTAGAACCCAGAGCCACATCGGAGAGCTTAATGCACACATTTTTCACCTGGGATATAGAGGGAAAATGTCCAGTAGGTGTAGCACAATGTAATAATAGTACTGTTATAACATTTGAGTAATGGACAAGTACTTTGGCCATCCACTGCCGGATGACGGCCAAATTATGCTCTATCGGTCATGTCGGTTGATTGACCATACTTCTCCACACTGATTATTGTGGGGTGGTGATGAGTGGGCAAACATGATCAGTTCAGGTATCACTCTCCACGGATGCTGGCTACAAATGGGAATCAAATTCAGCCTGCTCGGTTCGTAGTGGAGTGCGCTAACTACCGCGCCACCACTCCACCCCCCCCCCCCTTCCACACTGTTTGGTAATAGGGATGAAAGTGATGAATAGCCATGCAGTTCAAGTGCAATTTACTTCTACATTTTTACTACGGCATAGTCGCACTCTTTAGGGAAGTTAGGGGAAGATATTTTGGCAGTGCTAATCAACTGTAAAAAAAAAATGTAGGTAATTAATTTTACTGATTCCACATGCTCACCTGTACCGTATTGGTTATGGTTAGTAACTCGAGATCTCTTTTGTAAATTGTCAAATGCTTCTTGTAATGGATCGTCTTGCTTGCACTACTGTACGCTTAATGTTGAAAAATACAAACGTGATCGCGTGTCTTCATGTAAACTTCACGACATTCCTCAGTGGTTTTTTTTATCCCCATAGTATCGAATCTTTGTTGTTCGTGGTCGACCTTTTTTTTCTGCATGTGAAAATGTGTTGTCCTTCCGTCTCTCTAAAGTCATGTGCATGCATCTGGTGTACTTTGAGAAGTACTTTGTGGCAGGCCTGTCTGAGCAACGAGAGGCGAAACTAACCCCTCGTCCTTGCGTCATCAGCCCCGTACTCAAGAGGTCCAATTACTGGCAATTATTGCAGCTTTAAGGAAGGAGCAGTTTAAAATATTTGTGCGAATTAGCTGATGAAAATTATTGCCACATACCCCAGGGTTGAGGGGATGCGAACCGCCTGTGGATTTTAAAGGAGGGATTGAGGAGTGCATGAACAGTGTCCCCCTGCTCGCTGGAGTGGAGGGTGTTTGTCTAACTAAATGCAATTACGACCCCTCAGACCGTACAGTCGCAAAATAAAATGGATTAGTCACGCTGGCAGTTGTTTACGTTCCATTATTGCCGAGGCTGTTTGTGCAGAGCCTCTAACTGAGGTTGTACAGGACCATGGGGCCCTAACGAGCTGCGAATGAGTGCAGCGTGCCTCGTTTGAAAGTCGCACTTTGTCACATTTCGTGTGTGGGGGAAAGAGGGGGGGAGGAGTTTTTACTTCAGTTGTCTGGTTTAAAAAAACGAAGGCTTGTGGGAAGAACAAATAAAGATCTTGTTTCTTGTTTCCAGTGCAGTCAAATTGTTGGTGACATTTGAAAGTACTGTATTCAAAAAAATTGCCCATTATATGGATCGCATATAGTGTGGAATTTTGAGCAATCTTTTGACTTGGCCGTAATGCGTCTAAACGTTGACTTCTGAACTTCAAATCCCACGTGAATTGGTGACTTCAGTCCTTCTCTCTTTCGACCATTACAGTTCGTCCAGCAGACTGTTGCCTTTCTCTGCAAGCGGCAAGCGAATATACTCCGTTGCAGTTTTGTGTGCAGCCGTGAATTTAAAAAAAGCAAACAATACTTAAATGTGCTGGGTTAAACCAATAACAAAGGAACAGTTGTACGACTGCAAAGACCCATCTCTGCCGGCTCTGTTTTGTGATCGGCGGTGCTGGTGCTGGTTGCGTTTAATAAAAAACGCACAGGGGCACGATGGAGAATGCCGTTGAAGGTACAAGGACTCACCAAGGAGTCTTATTTCATACGTGTCCTTGCCCCTGGCAGAACCACAAGTCTATGAAAGCCGAGATGATGCCGGGAAAGAGTCCCCTTTGGCTTTACGAGCGGAGTGCGAGCAGCCCATTCCACTGCCATCGGTACGTGCAACAATTTGCCTGACCCCCAGTTTGTACGGGGCCCCCTTAGTGCCAGCAAATTTTTTTTTCTGTTGTTGCGTTAAACGCAATGCCGTGGAAGAACAAAAAAAAACACGATGATAATGCGTCCATTGTAAAGGGCACATAACCGGGCACATAATTCACAGGGCCTGCTTGTCTGTTCTCTTGGCGCCTTCTCCTGCGAAGCAGTAATGAGAGGGAAGTTTGGGAACATGTGGCATTAGTTAGGTCAGTGCCGGCATACTGCACCCACTGGGGGATCTTGCTGGCCAGACGAGAGGCATGCATGCATCAGCTGTTGCAATTGCTTACATTCAGACAGTTTGTTGGGTTGACCTGGATGGTATTGCAACGTGAAGCTATATAGCTCGTGCATTGTGTAAGTTCGAAGTGGAATTAGTGAATAGCGTCAAGTAGAGGGGGTATGGCAGGCATTGATTTGGAGAAAATTTGGGAGGTTTACAAAATTGCATCATTCTCTTGAAATCTTGTACTTGTATCTTACTGTATTCTTAACCGTGGAGAGATGAAATAAAAAATAAGTGTGTATGTATATACGATCAATATACGTAAATTGTTCAATTAAACAGCAACATGTCTCATTGTACCTACAATCGGAAATACTGTTGATTGTAATTTAAGTTTACTTAATTATTTTACGTATTTTCTATTAATTTTCTACACACACAAACAAAACGTTAGCAGTACCGCTGTTGACCACACGATGGTGCAGTGCACGTGGATTTCATAACATGTGCACGACAGTACCACACTGAGCCACGCTGCCACAAAGCTACTCAGAATCGAGGCCGTAACGATCATATATATTGGGGGAACACATCCCCACATCCCCCCCCCCCCCCAATATTCAAATATGCTCAAAATGTCCCCCCCCAATATATTGCTATTAAATAGATTTCTGTTTATATGATTGTGGTTATGGTTGTACTTTATTAATCCTTAATCTCTGCCATTACATACAATGAAACAAGAAAAGGTAAAACATAAAAAAACAGAGCAATGTAATACAATACACTATTAGCCATTATTGTAAAAAATAAACATAAAGGCCATCCTATGTATTAGTGAATTTTTTTTATATTTTAGGCAGAAAATTAGTTTTCAAATTTATATTTTTGTCTGGGGGGGGGGGGACCCCCAGACCCCCTGGAAGATTTGGTCCCCCCCAATGTTGACTCCATGGCTACGGCCTTGCTCAGAATGTCCCCCCTTTATCGACCACCATGCATGTAACATGCGTTATAGGCTGCGGGGCCGACAGTTTGGACAGCGGAGCAACATTCATTATTGCTTCGTACATCTGCAGAGTAACCCACTGCTCCCCTACCCACCTGTAGCCTGCACTGACTAGTATACGTTTCAAACAGGACACAAACAAAAGCCCAGAGACATTGTGCATATATCCAACAACAACAAAATCCTTCAGCAATTCCTGGAACATTGCATTGCAACCTGCTCCACAGTTGTCCATTACTGCATCATTGCGGCTGTGAAGTCGGTCACGTTATCTCGATGGTGATCTGAAATAATAGGACCAAACTGCCCTTCAGGAACTGCTGGTCGGGTTATTTCCCCCCTCCCACCACTATGCACGAGAGCCATGTACCTTGTTTCCAACGTGTATTTTCCAGCCCGTGCTATTATCCTGCAATGATTTACGGGGGTCCCCCCCCACACACACACACACATAATTTACAGATTTGACTAACTGGCGTGGTTGCAGTACGGTCAAATAATCCACCATGACCCCGAAACAGCGTGGGGGGGTTAGACCTTCGCACAGAGATGCATTGCCAAAACGGGGTGGTACGTGTGCACGACACTTGTGTTAGTTTCACACACGTACAGTGTTGTATTGTGTGCGCTATCTGGTGCCACCAGTCCGCCATGAACAGTGCTAGATTTTTGTTCAGCAGTACAATCAGGAGAGCGTACGCATTGTGCACCGGTCCGTGTAATATTTGCGTTGAAGTTGGCTGAATTGTTAACCAATACGCGCTTGTGGAGGCCGGGGAAGGGACGTTTGTGCGCCGATTTACTTCACGAGGCCAACGGAACTTTTGAGGGCTTTTAAGACAGCCGGTAAGATATTAAATCGTGCATTGTTTCAAGCAAGCCTGAACTCGGCTGATGAGACGCTTCGTACGGTGCGAAAGAAGTACGTACATGTCGAAACCGGTCCAGCGTTGCTTGTCCTCAACGCTTGCTGACGTTCACTCCCATAATGCCATGACTGGTCACTGCAAAGGATACTTTAATTTTTGTCCGTGAAGAGTGGGATAGATGAATAAAAGTTATTGTCTGCGTATCTATTCTATAATTAAATCGGGTTCTCAAGTGTAGCCTCCAGTTGATGGGCTCAGCTCGGTTTCCAATAACCACACACACACACACAAAAAAAAATCACGTAAAAATGGGTTTTTCACTTTATTTGGATAAGTTCCAACTCCGGTATTGGTTTGACTGCCATGTGGTGAATATTTTTCCATTACAAGGGGTGTGGGGAAGCGTGCTTAACGATTGTGTTCTGTGGTATCTACTTCCTCGGTCTATTCTGTAACGCGAGGGGTATGCATTGCCATGCGAATGGATACTTTGTATCATGACATGGTGCTGAAAGAATAATTGGAATAAACTTGGGGGGATGGAAGGGGGTGGGGAGGACAAAATAATGACGTATTTAGAGATTAATATTTTACATTTGTAGGTAGTTTAATGTGGTTGTGTTGAATTGCAGTACATTTTCATCACAAATAATAATATGGACGAAACAATATTTAAATTCTGAACACCCATTTATCAAGCTATGTCTAAGACAGTACTGTGCTATAATGTTTTTTGTAAATTCGGCTATTCGTGTGATTAAATTAAGAAAATATGAACAATGCAATTAAAGAATGCAATCAATGGATTAGGTGAGCTTTCCACTAAAGTGAAATATCTGGCATACAGCATACATGTGTTATAAGGAAATCCTTAATATCTGCTCTAATGCTATTCTGGTCTGGGG
The DNA here is from genome assembly GCF_015708825.2 of Lethenteron reissneri. Classification (NCBI taxonomy): domain Eukaryota; kingdom Metazoa; phylum Chordata; class Hyperoartia; order Petromyzontiformes; family Petromyzontidae; genus Lethenteron; species Lethenteron reissneri. The sequence continues at coordinate 12,053,425 of NC_083802.1, forward strand.
CGACAGAAGAAAAAAGAAGAGCATTGTTTTTTTTGATCATTAAAAATACCAGAGAAAATCACAAATTGTAAAGAAATCCCACGGGTCATCATTTTCAACAACGTATTTCCAGAAATTGCTGCCAACATCAACTGAAATTCCACCCCCCCCCCCCCCCCAAAAAATCTAAATCAAATCCTTTTTTGCTATTTAACCGTGTTGTGCTAAAAGCCTGAAGAGGAAACGCCGGACGGAAAGTCATCTGAGAAGAGCAGCCCTCGCGGCGACTCTCGGCTTCCCGCAGAATCGCCGAAGAGTCCTCTTTGCGACATATCACCGCCTCTGGGAAGCCCGGCGAGCACCACCAGCGTGGCTCCGCGTCGTGGGGGCACCCACGGCCGACCGGGAGAGGCGGCGGTGTCCCCGAGGTGCGTCAGCGAGCCATCGGGCAGCCCAACAAGCCACGGGGCCGTGGGTGCAAGGAGTGAAGAGGGCAGCCAATCGGAACGGAGCAACCCCAGTCCAGTTGCGGAGGAACGTCTGCCAGAGGAGGCAACTCGGTTGGCGGACGACCCGAAGGATTGGGTACTCACGAGTAGCGCCCTTTCGGTTTGTTCCCCATTGAGGGAATTTAATTGAACATTCTGAATCCCAGTTACTGTACTTTTCCGAGAGCGCCACGGTGCTTGGGTTAGCCGACGCGTCAACTGCAGATGTTCATTACCGCTACAGTGCTGTGATTAAATTGCACAGGCTGGGACGGCTTGCGAGAAGCAACGAAAGCAATTGTAAAATGTGCCAATTAGTGTACCAAGCACTCCCACTAGAGCTCAATTACACACTTTCCCAAAGGTCACAAGATCGTGCACTTCAGCGTTGGGGAACGGCCATTAATAGTTGTCAGTGAACATCAGGTCCTTTCAGTCGGACATTTTCTCGCATGTATTGATGACATTCCTGTTACACTTAAATACCACGTACATGATGATGGGAGTTACATTTTTTTTTACATTTGACGAGTTTAACCAATTTATGGAAAATTGGCATTTTAACGAAGGAAGGAATAAGTGGCGCACGTGCGATGCTTAATATTATTTTCTCTCTCTTTTTTTAAAAGGCTGTGGCACGCGTTCATGAATTAGAAAATGAAATTACGGGTCTGATGGAGAGCAAACAAAGAGAAGTTAAGGCTTTAAAAGAAGAACTCCGATGCTCAAACGCAAGCTGGGAAAAGGCACGTTTTGAATGCTTTCTAAATTGCGATATTTTTTTATGAAAAATAAAAATGTTCTGTTTTTATAGCACATTAATCGAGCAATACAACTCTCACTGGCCATGTGGTTGTGATTTCAAGTGTAAATGCAGTTTTTAAAATACCTGAAATTGCAAAATTTTTGTTTTAGCAGACGCAAATACATGCCTACAATATAAAAATAGAAGACCGTTTCACTTGCAGTAATTTTATGAAGTCAAAAAGAAATGCCGTGTATGATTAGACACACTGCCAACAATTGAATGACCTGTTTTTGGCTTCTGCCCATTAAGATGTACCGCTGTGCCTTGGTAAAGTGGCGGTGGCTTGTGTTGGAAGCCTTAATTGTGCTGATGTGAGGTGTCTGCTTGCCAGGAGAGGCACAGTCTCAAGGAAAAAGTGAACCAGATGGTGCAGCTTCAAAAGTTTGCTCAGAAGGATTTTCAACGGTCAGCAGAAAACAGCCAGGTACAAGCAGCAGCAGCATTGCGCGCAGCCACGTGTCAGCCATCTTTTATTTCTTTCACATTCTGCGTAAACAGGAGTCCAACTTGTTCCCTTCCATCACATGTCTGATCATGGAAACACGGTGATGACAAGGCAGTGCTTTCCAACTGAACGAAGCACGTACTGCATTGGCCAAATGTACTCAAAGCGCGCGAGCAAATTGGTGCCAGTTTGCATTTGGTGCCAGGGGCGGTGGTGCAGTGGTCAACTCACCACGTTATGAAACCGGTGAACTGAGTTTGATTCATTGCCATGGCTAACATCGGTGGCGAGTGATATCTGAACCGGTCCTGAGCCCTCCGGCACCCTTCACCATCCCGCACTGACCAAACGTCGCAAAGTCTGGCTGAACAACCCCCCCCCATTACCAACAGAGCACGGGTAGGCCTTAATGCAGTGGGGGGTCGACAAATGCGGCGAGTATGCAATACTTTGACAGGTGCACCAATAACACCGATTTAAGTTATGCATGTATAAATGTGGAACGATGACATGTACGCTTTCGGAATTTGCTACAGCAGATAGCTGCAGAGTGTGGTAATGAAATACTTTGAGACTCTGTCTCTCTCGGCGGGGGCTTTGAGACTTCTGTTGGCACTGGCCCCTGCAGCTAAGCCTTTTAATCGTTTCCAAACATTGGTGTTCATTTCTGAATATTTTTTTCATCAATGCTGTCATGTATGAAGAAAAATCAATCATGCAGACTTTGGAGCCAAACTATATGAATGCCTTTCCTTGCCTTGGCGTGAGCTTGGCCAAAAGTGAGATTTCAGCTGAACAATTTTCTGGTTGATCAATAAGGTGTTTTATGAGAAGCCAAAGTTTGTTAAAAACGCACACTGTATCCAAACGTTCCCCTCGCACAAATAACCACCCTCTTTGCCCCCCTTTTTTTTGCTGTGAAATTTGTTTCAGATCTTTAAATCGTGTTTGTACTATGCGAGGTATTTCCTTTGTTGCCCAGATGCTGAACTCTGCCATTTGTATATGCCCTTGGTCCCCTAACCACGTGTCACGGCCAACTGAACAGTGCTGCTTATTGATAATAAAGAAAAAATGTAAAGAAAAAAAAGTGTGAGCCCCTGCAATTGCTTGGGGCGCCACAGTGGCGAGATGTTAACTACCTCACCTGGTATACAGGAGGTTGTGGGTTCGATCCCGACACCTGTTTATTCAGAGTTTACATGTTTTCCTCGTGGTCACGTGGATTTTTCTCTGGGTCCTCCGGTTTTTCCCTCCACATTTAAAAAGATGCGTTTAGAGTATTTTGCTGCTATACATTTCCACACGATAAGCCACTTCGTTGAGCTATCATTTGTGGCCAGGTCGCTTCTGGAAAAGACATATATGGCTGATTGGGCCTTACCTGGTAAAATAAAAAAAAGTTTGACTTTAATTCCCTTGTTCATGCCACTGCTGGCAGGAGGGCCCCCCGCTTGAGTGAACGTTAGAGGGTATTTGGGCCACCCTTCCACGTCGATCAGATATGTTGGAAGAGGTGGGCGTATCCACGCATTACCCCACTGCAACCAACCATGGTGTATCCACTACACTTCTGGGTGGGCGGACGTGGAGGATTTAAGAAACTCGTCCTATCATTTCATATAAATCTGATGATCTTTGGATTACAAGTCCAGCATGCTACCCAATTTCACCACGACAGCTCCATTTGCTCATTGACACCTCCACTCGGATGTGCAGTCCTGCAACGTATATTTGTGGCTGCATTAGGCCAGCATATGAAGAGTAAAGGCTGTTTAAATATGTTCAGCTTGAGGGGCCAAATTTTTTTCATTTAAGTTTATAATAACTGCTGTCAGGAAGCATGTTTAAAAATGGTTTCATATAAAATATTGAAGTAATGTAGTTACGTTTGCTTTTTAAGTGGAACGTGCATGGTTTGAATTTATACGGATATCACGTCGGAGTATTTTTTTGTGATTTAAATTTAATATATGGTGAATGAGCACAATTTTAATTTTAGTCATTATGTTTCATTACCATTTTGGCAATGGCTAAATTGTCGACCGAAGCACATGCGTCTCTGCTATATTCTGGACAGGCCCAGGCTGCTCAAACTAAAATCGCCGTCGCAGTATTTGCCAACATTCTTTGAGTGTTGAATATTGCACTGTTTCTTGGGTCTGCTAATTTTCTTGCACCAAAAATCTATTGAGTTGTCCTTTGGCAGTGAGGCCATCTAAATGTTTTTGGTAATGGGATCCATGCCGTGGCCAGCTTTGCAGTTGGGGACCAATGTAAAAGTTTATTTGTAAAAATATATAAAATAGTATGCTTTTATATACCATAAGCCACCTACCAGTTTCAGAGGAGGAATAGAAGACATGATGGTTAATGTTTTCTTACTTTAATTTTAAAAAGGTTATAAACAGGACTTTACCTTTATTCATCAGGTGGCATTTTATGCATCGACAGAAGATATACGGAAAAGAGAATTCTGAGCCATTAAAAGCCAAAACTGAATTTTTCACATCTGGCAAATGAGAATACAGTGTTGCTGGTTTACACATTTCACTCAGCTAATATGGCTATCATGATACCCTGTACAGTGCAATATAGGATACCTTAACAGGTGCTCACCCATGCCTAGTTTTCACGGACAGTCAACTCTAAGTCAACTTTAGTGCACTCGAGTTGGCCAGAACACGAGTCAAAGGACAAATCACGTTGGTTAAAAAAAAAGTTCCTGGTGACTCAAGTCTCCATGCCAGTTGGGCATGTGAGTTAAAGCTCTAAAAGATTGCAATACTGCCAAATGTATTTTTTTTACGTTAATGTATATGTAAAATGAAATGTTCCTTTTGCTCGTTCACATTTTTGATTGTGCTCATGACATATTTTGCTTAAATTTACCCTCGGCCTGAATTCTAATGCAAGGAATTCGGACTGGCCCGTGATGTGAAATGGGCCCCCTGTCTAAAATGGCGGCCAACTGGAATTGACACAAACACACGGAGAGGCTGTGGGGGTGCTTGCGTTGCTTGGCTCGCGAGGCAGACAACGCGAGCAAGTACTGCCGTTTTCTGGCTCGTGAGCATGCACAACGCGGGCACGTGCTCCTACAACGTGAGCACGTGCAACGCGAGAACATAAAATGTGAGCACGTGCTCGCACGTACTCGCATTATATGTGCTCGCGAGCCAGACGATGCGAGTACGCAATCGCGTTGTCTGGCTTGCAAGCACGCACAATGCGAGCACGTGCTTAAGTTATCTGGCTCGCGGATATGCAGAATAACAGCGATTTCTTCAAAAGTTTATCTGGGCTACTCACGGCGAACGTTGCGTAAGTTCTGGACAGTTGATCTTTTACTTCAATTTACCCCCCCCCCCCCTCTTTAGACAGCAGTGTGTTCCTGGAATGCATGGACACACATGAAGAGTGATGCCCTCATGAGAGAAAAAAGCTCCTCTGCAGGAACTAAATACGAGCAATCATCTTCTACCCTGACTGGTGAAACAACTGCACCCTTTGCCCAAGACTGTCCTTCCTGTAAGTGGATACGTGTTACACTTGGTTAAAAAAACAATATCCTAAGCTTACATTGGTCTTCAGTGTTCATTTTTCAGTAACACACACATGAGATTATTTCATTTTTCACAAACTGTGCTCAGCAGGCATGCATGGAAAGACTGAGGCACTCGTGCCTGCTGTGGAGCCTGTGTATCAAGAGTTCCTCAACGTCTACAGCTGTACCATGAACCTCAAGGACAATGTGGTGGAGTTGCTCGTCAACAGGGGTCAGTGAACGTCACCTAAGCCAACATGCAAATGTACAGATTTTACAAATTTTGTTCCTGTGCTATGAAGAAGGGCCATTGATCAAGACGTCACTGATTCTATATCCTCTTTTGTTTTATCTTTGAGGGGAGTGTTATTGACGATTGTCTATTCTGGTCCAGAAAAAGGTAATTTCTCTTATTTCAGTTTGACGATGATCATTAAGGCCTAGATACATGATGTGATTAATGGGAGTGCTGGAACACCTCTATTTAAGACCAAAACAGGAGGATTTCGCCACAACTCTGGCTGTCCACCTGATCATGCTCGTTGTAATTACTGGGCGAAACGTTGTACTCGAATTGTAAAGCTTGTGGGTTTACTCTGCAACATGCAGGTGTGCTGAACTAGAAACGAAATGGCATGTTTTGTTTACTTTGAAAAGCCCTTCTTAATTGGCTGCGTTGGGTAGTGGCAGGTTTAACGACACATTTATATTAACGCGATCTAATCCAAAACATCTCTATTATGTATTGTGTGAAATGCTATCGAGTGCAATGCTGCAGTCAATAATTTTTGAAAACAAAAAGCAAACACACCCATCCACATACATACACATGTATATACACAAACAACCACATATATATACATTCACGTAGACACACACACACAAAAAAAATCGCCTTTTTTGGCCTATGAAAGACTTTTGGGGGCGCAAGTGCTGATAATAAACGTACAACTTTGCGTGTTAAAATTGCTATCTGCTTGTCCAGGAATGGCTTCGGCAGCATCTGGCCTTCAAGTGGTGCAGCACTTGGCAGTTGGAGCTGCTGAAGATCTGTTTGTTCAGGCTCAGTCCATGAGCAGTTCCATCCAGACCATTCTCAACGAAACCACCGGCGGTAATTACCCCCTCATCACTAACATGTTGGTACAGAACAAATGTTGAGTAGAACACCACTGCAAGAGGTCTTTTTTTCACAGCCGCGTGTGTCGCCCTTCGACGTGTCACCGGGGGTTTTGCCTCTGCGGTGTTTGGTTGATATTAAAATGTTTTGCCTTTCCATGCTTAGCACCCTGAGAACGATTGTTGAAGGGCGCTTCATAAATTGTAATTATTATTTGGCACACGTGCTGACAGCTTCTTCAGGAATTCAGTTCCTGAAAGAGCTCCCCAATATACGGAGTGAAACGTCGGCCATCGTGCCAAACATCATGAGGAACAACTCGTAAACACTACGGAAGGCTATTTCGTATAATTTTTCACCTTTACCTTTCTCTCCATTTCAGTCATTATCAGTCTGCTGAATGAAGCCACAATTGCAATGGAATCGCTACCCCAACAAAGAGGGAAGATGCTTGAAGACGACACCCATGACCTTACGCTTGGTTGTGAAGATCCATGCTTTCATCGTGACTGTGAGCTCCCAAATGCTGGGTCTGTGCAGGGTTCTGTGAACGTAACGGAAGATGGCCTAAAAATGACAAGCTCTCTGGAGATGATATCCAGCTTCGGCTCGACGCAGCGAGTTTTCAGATCTACCTCGGTGTTTGGTGATAGCTCAGATGAGAACTCCGTTAAGCAGTTCCCGGTCTCGAATGTGAAGGTGGTTTACCCTGCACTGGGAATCGAGGAGGCACAATCATCCGAGGGATTTTTGCAGGAGCGGGTGCATTTCCTGTGAGTTGCGTGCAAAGTCTGTGAGATGTGACTGCGATGGAGTTGATCATCGTCATGATCATCAGCCACGATCAATCCATGGATTAAGGTTTCCCCAAGCCGTCACCAATTTTCATAATCCTGTAATGTAGTAATTCACCAAGCGCCTACACACGAGCGGATTTCATCACTCCTTCTCCTCGGGTTGACATCCTCATGGACACATTCTATTGCTCGGCTGCCTCTCCATCATCATTCTTGACCATTGGCCATCTCCATCCTTTTTTGCCCAAGCCTTTCTTAACATTTTGAATGATGCCATTTATCTGCGTAAACTTATTCTCTAATCCACATGTTCCTCTTCCTGTCTCTCAGTGTAATTCCAAGGATGAATCTCTCACTTGCTTATTTGCACACCTTTCAACTTTCGTTTCATTTTATATGTTAATGACTGTGTTTCTGAGCCGTTTGTCATAGCAGGTGGCGCGATCTGATTCAGTTGTATCGCAAGGAGAAAAAAAATCGTACATATGGAACAGGAGCCTAAGTTTGATTGTGAAAGTTTGGGGCCCAAATGAAATGTTTTTACCTTTTTTTCCCCTATCACAGAGAACAAAAACTCGAGGGCAAACAGCTGGAATTGGACGAGGAGAGGGAGAGGAATTTGAAACTTGTCGCAGAGCTCCGGAAGCAGATACGTGCCCTGCAAAGGGTAAGTTGCCTGTCAGAAAGACTTAGCCACAAAACAATCTTTGCAGCTGTTTTCTATATAAACTAAAATGAAATTATATAAATAGTAGAGTATCCGGGTTTAATATGTGTAAATTGTGACTGCCAAAGTCTTCTTAATTGTTTAATGTGGACCGGAAATCTTTCCTGCGATCATAATTCCTTTAACGTGAGCACTTCAACCAACCAACTGAAAAACACAATGTGTGCTACAGTATTAGCAGTCGTATTTGAATATGAATGTACACTAGCTGTTGTGAAGCTGCAGTGCCTTTAAATTAGAAGGTGACTTTTGTCATCCAATTCACCCTTTCCTCTTTAATCAGTGTTTGATTTGATAATTCTGTTCAGCATTTATTTAATACAATTTTCAATCAAATATTGTTTTCTAATTGTTTCTATGAAAATCACAGTTTGTTGATTTTTTTAATGTTTGAGGAGTATATAATCGGACATGTATTTCACCAATGTGGCCTACTGTTATTTGTTTGAGGTGTGTGATGGCTTGTGGGGGGAGTGGGTGACGTACTTACCTGCATCTTCCCCCGATCACCTAAACCGCCTTTCTCTGAGCTACATAACTCGAGTGTCCATCCCAGAAGCACGTATCCATCGTTTCTTTTTTTACTCAAGTTCACTGTGAATTAGAACTGCAAACCAAATTCTCTGGGCCGAAATTCCCTACCCCAGAATTCTGGCCAAATGGAAAATACATCACCAAATATTTGACACGAAAAAATGTGATGGGCGGCCAGGACATTAAATGTAACTTTAAAAATTAACATGTATTTTTTTAGTCAGCATGCGGCCTTGACATTGTTTTGCCATCATCATCAGCCATGGTCAATCCACTACCGGATAAATGCTTCCCCAAGCTGTCTCCATCTCTCATGACACTGCGACGAAATAATCCATCGAGCATCTGCACACGAGCTGAATTCATTGCTCCGTCGCCTTGTGATTTTATGCACACGCATTTCTTGGAAAGTCTTACTCGGAACTCATTCTGGGAAAGGCCTACACAACTGGTGTGATAACTCGGCAAATCATGGAAACGTAATTTTTTTTTTGCCAACTGTAGTTATCTGTCTTGCGTTCTTGGAGACATCAGGTTAGCTGGGGCCAGCATGGGTTGATTTGGGTTGGCTGTCCAATGGAGGCAGGCTGCCAAAGAGCATCTTGTTGCAGATAGCAAGACATTGCATGCATGAGAACCGTTGGTTCCATGCCTTACAAATATTTCAATTATTACCAAAGCTATTTGGTATTTTTGCTTTAAATTCCAATAATGCTTGTCATTGTCAAAAATGTATATTGGACAGTCTCCATAACTAACACAAGTCCTTCCTCTTTACTTCTGCTCTTCGACCAACTACCTCTTAAGAATATACACACACATATATATATTAGATGTAAAACTGTCTACAATGATCCATATCAATGCTACATCAATCCAAATTGTCTTGTTTTTGGGATAGAAAGTGCTTAATGGTGGTGTGTGTGCGTTTGACTGTGAGCAGAGTGCACTCGGAGACAACGCTTGCTCGCCTGAGGACCCAACCTCAGCTCAAATCTTCGAGTCCATTGTCTTCTTCACCCGGACCGACATGGAGCACAATGTTCGAAAGCTACGGCGAGGATTTTACAACGAGAAGGTCCAAAGAGGCCATTGTGAGGTAAACGCATGACCAATAATTCTTGAATTTCGATTTAAAGCTTTCGTGACTGCAGGGATTCATCTTCTTGGTTCTTTCGGTAAAGTCACGTAGAAGGGAAATAATACAATAATAATAATAAAACATAATAAAATAATTCTCACGACGTTTCGGCCACAACGCTGCTTGCTGCTTGCGTTGTGGCCGAAACGTGAGAATTATTTTATAATGTTTTATTTTTATTATTTTATTATTTCCCTTCTACGTGACTTTACCGAAATAACCAAGAAGACAATAATTCTTGCTGACGATTTTCACCGGTAGGTGTGTGTGTGCTGGGGGGCCATGAATATTAAAAAAACAGGGAGTCCGCAGCGTTCTGTTCTCGCGCGGATTGCCGACACTAGGATGCGATGAGTGCGATGGAGAAGATTGTGGCAGCGCAAAGGAAGAGGCTGGTGATGATGGCAGAACGCTACGTCGAGCACGTCAACATGAAGAGGATCCGGGACAACGTCTCGAGGAATTACAGCGACTCGCCGCCGGTGTGCGCCCTGTTGGGAAGGATGGAAACTCTGCAAAGCAAGGTACTGTACTCTGGCCATTCACAATAATAAAGAAAACAAGCATGATGCGTGTCGGGAGCGTATTTGTTTCTTCTTCATTCAGCTACTTTTAAAAACAGGTGTGAAAGATGCTTTCCTGTTTTTTGTACTTTTTTTGCTGAGAATTATTTCGGGAGAGGTTGTCGGTTGGATGTCCTGCATTTCCAGCGACACGGGCACTGGTCCAAGCAGATGGCCGAGCTGAGCACGTCAAGAATGCGTGCGGTGGAGCAGCTGACTCGCACACTGTGTGACATCGAGGAGGAGAGTGGACTGTTTCTTATTAGGCCGTACCTCTCCTGGGCAAGCAGGTAAGAGTAGTTGCAAAGGTTCCATCGTGTGCATCGGTTGTCATAGAAACAGTATTTCTTAATAAAGTAATAAGTAATACATATGGTATTCTCCGGATTGCAAGACCCTCTGGAAATTATGACCCACCCCGAACGTATGTTCGGGGTGGGTCATAATATGTTCATGTACACACCTAGCAGATTATAAGAGGCACCCGTAAGCCAACTTTTGCTTTAAAATACTGTACAGGAGGGAAAAAAGTGCGTCATAACCCACATTATTATTATTACGCCACTAATTTTAATATAATATTCAATGGAATATTATTGTGTTTTGTTTTGTCGGTCAGTGTCAAGTCCAGAAATTCAAAATGCAAAAAGGTGACGCATCAGCCTCTCGCGGAGAGACGGTCGAACGCTTCGATTGTATTCTCGAATCCACCTCCCTCACCTGCAAAGTCGAATCCAGTCTCCTTGCAGGTAATGACAAAAATACCATCATCTTTTGCTCCTTCAATGCTATGCTGTGTTTTTGTTTTGCTTTTTGTTGAAATGCAACTATTCTGATTGTGTGTGTGTATATATTTTATTTCAATGTTGGAAGCTAAATAAAATAAATGAAAACAACTAATTTAGTCGCTGCACCTCAAGCACCATTGCCGATCCTCACTTTCACAGTTGTTTTCATTTATTTTATTTATTTTTTTACCTACGTGACTTTACCTAAAAAACCAAAGAGTATAGCTAGTGATGTCATTGTGTATTGGGTCGTATGAAAGATCCAGCAAAATGTATTTTCTGTAGCACATCCGCACTGAAGTGGTTCTGCACTTAATTTGGCAAAATTCCGTCTCAAAGAATGAAGTGTCAGTTTGAGTATCGTGTGACGACCATTACACCCATACACTGTGGGACAGTGCTGCCCTCCCTTGTGTGGACCAGAGGTTGCTTCAATGGATCTCGGAGGTAGCGCTTTGATACCCGCTTCTGTGGGCCGTTCTCTCATATGAATTGTTGCACTGCTGTGATGGCGTTCTGAATATATACTTAGCTTCACGGCTCGACGCCCATAGTACAATTGGGATAAAATGTGGAGAAAATGGCCCAATAAAATGTGAAAATAATTTGGCATCATTGTGTCAATGATCAGTATCGACCCCCTCTCCCTACCCCCGCCCCTGCCTAAGGAATATAAAACTTCCACCGATGGGTCAAGAGTTGCTAAGAGCACTACCCGACATGAGCTTTGAGCATGAACATGAATAGCCTATCACTGCCAAATGGTCGGGAGATATTTTTCTTGCATTTGATGATCTATTGTTTACAGGGACATGGTGAAAGCAGCCTCCATGTCCAGGGCTCTTGGCCTTCACAGGGTTTACATTCTTCCTCCCTGAAGCTGGGCAATGCCTGCAAGAGAGGTCATGGGTCATCATTGTCATCGTTGGCCAGCAGTCGCTGCACCTCAAGCACCATTGCCGATCCTCACTTTCACAAAAGAAGCCTCCAGAAGGCCCCCTGCCAGCAGCACCTTGTGAGGTTCGGAAAACCCAAGCGTTAAAACTCCAACACACCGGTGTGCTGAACCAGTAACCAATTGGAATGTTTTGTTTACGTCACAAACGTCGCTAATTCGATGCGTCGGGTGGCGGCGGGTTTAACGACACATTAATATTTACGCGACCTAACCCAAAAAAAAACATCTATGGATTAAAACTCCTTTGTAGCTTTCCAGTGTATTGAGGGCTGTTCCTCACGTTGTTCGTCATGATGTCCAACGTTTTGCTCAAAATGCTGGGAGCTGCTTCAGCAGTCGAAACGAGTTGCTGAAAAAGCTCCCAGCAAGGGGAGCGAAATGTCGGACGTTGTTCCGGACAGCAAGCAACATAACAGGAAAGATATATACCGGGGAGCCATTCAGCACAACTGTGAACACTTATTTCGGATTATCAAAACTCCCTTAGCAGTTTGCTGCTTGAAGTGTCGTTATGGAATAACCATTCATGGACTATGTGTGCAGCCCAAGACTTTCTCCTGGTGGGGCAAAGATACCGACGGGATGCCAAGATGACGAAAGTCGACGTCTTCAGATATTTATAAATTCTGGGCAAACGACTGCATGCCAAGCAACGCAGCTGTTCTTCGTCAAGGGTAATTTACACTCTGAGCTGATGATTCACTTGATATTATTAATAATGTGTGTAATCTGTGTGAGAGCATTTGGCTAGCTGAGTTTAATTAAATCACATTTGTTGTGTTTTGTAAATTGAAAGCAAAAAATATAGTGAGTCGTGCAAACTGGAATGTTTGAGCAATTTTAAACCGACCTAATTGCAAGATGGGGCATTTTTCACACAAGAAACATTGCATGCACTTTTAATATTTGTTTTCTTTTATTGCCTCCTACAGAGAAAAGCTCCCAGCGCACTTTGCCACCATTGCATGTGCTCGCCGACTTGGAGCCAAATAAGGACACAACGCCGTGTTGATGGGTGGCCAACGTGGATATATCCCTTGGAGCCGTCGGCTTTCAGAGTAAATTAATAACACTTTGAATGACGATTTTAAAGAATGCGGCATTGACGATGGGGAAGTTTGTGTGTGTGTGTGCATACACGGCGAACTTGGTCAGCTTACGTAAGGTAATGTTCTCGCGTTGCGAACTCACTTTTTTCCTGTGTAAGCTCTTCCAACCTTGGTTGCACTTGCACGACGTTTTGACAGAAAACCTTGACAAGAGGTACCTGGTGCAAACCCCTAAGTGGAAGTTTAGTTCCAACCCCTCCAATCTCCAGTGGGTTTGGCCAAGTGGGCTACACTAGCACATCACACCTACATCTCCGATTGGCACGGTTGGTTCCATATGGTGCGAAAGAAGTTCAACACACATACGTACATGTCATTCCCAACTGCCAAGCATAGATTATTTAACACGGCTTACTGTGGTAGTGGTAGCCGAGTAATTAGGGCACTGCACGGACATTTTTTGGCGACCTGGGTTGGACTCCTATCCATGCATGACATCAGTGGAGTGAGGTATCAATGTATCTGCCATGGGCCTCTGCTCCGTTATTTAATTCATGTGAATACGATGAATGAGGAGGAAGGTGGACAAACTCCATAACCCATTATGTGCTTAGACCAGGGGTCGGCAACCAAAATAACAAGAAGAGCCATTTCTTTCCAATTCGGTACAAAATTCAGTATTTCAAGAGCCGCAATGCATCTGAGTACATACGTACTCATCGTCAAGAAGCAGCCCGTAAAGAGCCGCATGCAGCTCCGGAGCCGTAGGTTGCCGACCCCTGGCTTAGACCAAGTGTTGCTCAGTACTAGCATTTGCCTCCAAAACCTATCAATCCGCTTCCACACATGAACAATCATTTCTACAACCAAATGCTCTTTAGGTCACCTGCAAAACCGCTTTGTCTGCATCAGAGTGAGTAGTCAGAATCGGCATCTTTAATTTAGACTGCAAGAGGAGGAATCCGATGAGCTACGAATCTCTTTTCAGCAAACAATGACAATTAAAGGATGGGATTGCCAAGATAGAGACCAAGGTAAGCCAGTCACTGAATGGTAGTTGCATGACAAAGGATTTTAAACGGTGGTATTCAACATTGTAACGAGCAAATCGAAGTGCGCAAATGTGCAGCACGCGATCAACTGCATTGCGACATATCGCTGAGCAGATCACTGGGAAAATGCCCGTGTCCACTGTGAGCAGCCGTGAGCGACTGATTGCAGAGACGTCCACATATAAGCGATTCAGTTGCATGCAACCGAGTTTTTGCCGTTGATTGCTTGGTTGTGGACCCAGTTGCTTAAGATTATTCATATATGAAGGGTTGTCATAAAGTTTTTAGAAAAATATACAAAGCATTTTCATATTCTATATCTGAATGATAATTTTCATAAAAAATGCTACATTGAAACAGTATGAAATAGAGCATACATTTTGAATGCCTTTTCTACATAACTCTCAAAATTTGTACATCTTGTATACATTTGTTTGTGCAATATCATCATCAGTCATGATCAATCCACTGCTGGATGAATGCCAATACAAGCCATCGCTTGTGGAGGCATTTTCACAAATACTATCAATAATATATAAAATTCTAGATTTGAAGTTTTCGTGACTGCTGGAGCGGTCACACCTGATAACGGATGCTTGTGTTGCTTCCGAAACGTCGTGATTTAATTTAGTTGTTTTATTTTATTTTGTTTTCACCTACGTGGCTTTACTGAAAAAAAACCAAAGAGTAATATGTAAAATTACCATCCTTCTTATATATACAGCGATGTCGTTTTTCAGCTTATTGATTTTTGCACTATCAGTCTCAAAGTAAAATTGGCGATTATTATTTAGTTTCACTTGGAAATGTTGACTTTGGCTGGCCTTCTTCAAGCAAAAAAAGTGTGTACGCATGCCTTTAAAGCTTCTAATTGGATAACTAGCGTATACATGCGTTGCTGTTGACATGCTGGTCAGATGGGAAATGCGTGATTAATTTTCAGGGCATTTAAATGCTCATTGCAAGTGTAACTATAATGAAATTAAATCGTGGTCATTTCTTCAGATTAAACGTTTTGTTCCCCTAGGTGTGTGGAATCATTTCTGAAACGAGACCACACTTAGACGTGAAAAGCAATGGCTTTTGTTTAGCACCAATGCTGACTGATGCAGATATAACATCGGCCGAATGGATACCGTGGGAATGATATTTTTGGTTCCATTTTCCTTCACTGAAAGTTTCACAGTTGAATAACCAGAGAATGCAACTGTTGACCATAGTGTCTGCGTGTGCAATTTGTGAAGAGGCAGAAATTCCGTGCATTTTTCGCGCTCGGGTAATAATTGTACGGGGTTTGCATTCGTGCGCCTTAATTTGCGTTGATTTTTTTGTCGTTGTGGAAAATTGATACTCCTTTTTGTTGGCAATTGGGTGAATTGTACTGTAATTGCCATGACATTCGGGGTAACCTAATAGCTTTGCAGCAGCATCTCAGGTACACGCAAAAAAACGCGTGCTAATCATCGTAATGGTTTCTTGTCACCACGGTTGTGGGAATTATTGTCTCGGCTACATTTAAAGCAAGGAAACTAAAACGTAAAATGACGTAAAGTTACATTTTTTCGAACATATTTTTTGCATAGTTTTTGGTTTATGTCATATGTACCATGTCTTCTTGTATATTAGTAAGATGTTATTTTGCATCGAATATGTTGTACACACCTAGTACATGTAATTAAGCTTTTGTTAGCAAAACGAACACACGTAGTTGTTTTTCATCTCTTGTTTAAAATGATTATGAAATATTCAATGCCATAGGTGCTACTTCTATTTCTATAATAATACATCGCAATGTTTTTAAAGCTTTTTTAAAATGATGAATTTCATATATCACTGGCATGAACTCAACTAAAATGTCTCAGGAGCCCAAAATGTATTATATTACGTTAATTAATTTTACAAATTGTATAGCTGTTCAAAATGGCTTGCGTATTTTTTTTTATTTGGCTGCCATGTGGGTATTAATTTTAAGACCATATTGATGATGGTGCCAAAATACATACAAAACGCTTTTTGTTACTTTGGCCAGTGTGAGGACACTGGAGACGAATTGCATAGGAAACAATACTTGCATTGATTTTTTTTTTTGCTCGTAAACATGAATTCGGTAAGTATAAACCCATCTGCACAACTTGTTTAGCAACGAGCAGTTGTTTCTGTTGTGAAATAATACGAGACACAATATGGGTTTACTCTGGGACCTCAGACATTTGGAATTTGAAATAAAGTGAATAGGGCCTTAGGCCCTCGCCAGTCATTCAATGTTTTCTGGTATTTTGACCACAAGGACGATTGTGTTTTGCACGAAGGACTTCTGGGGATGCTGGGTTGTGGTGGGGGGAGGGGAGGGGCGGGGGCGCTTTTGGGGGTGGAAACGAAGCACAGGTCAAGTTAGGTTGACCTCTTAATTTTGGATGTTTTCTAAATGATGTCATGCCACTGCGTCCGACCTTGTAAGGGTTGATTACAAACTTTTTTTCAAGCGTTGCGCTTAAAAAATTCCATATGGTTTGGTTTAAGTTCTGTGTCTGACGTTAAATGGTACGCACTTAGTTTTCTCGAGCAGAAGATGGCATGTGCTTCAGACGTATTTTGTGGCTTTACTTGTCTCATTATGCACGACTGTAAATGAATACACAACAGAGTGTCTCACCCGAAATCATAACAGTGATTTGTTCTTTTGTCTTTCAACAACATAAAATCGTTTTGACGCACGCTCATGTTTGTGTTCTTCCCTTCGTTTGACCGACGTTTTCAGCACATTTAATTTTCACGCATTTAAATGTTTGTCCTCTCGTACAAAGTGTAATCGCTTATCTCAGTGTGTGCAACGTGCATTCCGCAGAGCCACCAGATGGCAGCAGTCCATAGCGATGAGTAGCAACAATGTGCTCTGGAAAATTGCTGCGATGAAAATTCAATTCAAAATAAAGTCATTGAGTTATAAAGTTACGTGTTTGCAGATTATACATGCTAGTTTTTCTTTCGGCCAATCGTTGATGATAAAATGTTTACATACAGTCAAATAAATGTCATCTCTGGGAAGGGAACCGTGTTATTCTGCGATCGGCTATAAACTACCACATTAGTCATGTTAACAATCAGTGCTGCTCTCGTACGAGGCCTGAAATGATTTTTCGAGTGGCTGACTACGGGTCAGATGTAAGCTGTCTTAATGTATAATATGACTTTAATAAGTCCCTTCATATTGGCAGTCAATTGCCTTGACGGACATGCCTCACACTTTCTGCTGTGCAAACAGTGTATGTAAAACAAGCGCATATTTTACCTCGGAGGCATAATCATCGCATGAAGTGTTTGGTTAAGATTTTTCCCTCGTTGCATACTTGTGCAGCACACGAGAAACAAAATTAAAAACAAGCGGTGGAAAATTATATCTCTCTGCTTCACTTCACGGTCGGGTATTTATGTTGCTAATGCAGTTCTTGTCCCTGTGTACAACGTTAAGCCCACCGCTGTAGCTACGGAAACGAAGTGAGTTGGTCTGTTTGGAATTTCCCACCCCTGGGGGTGGGTCCGCGGATTGACTGCGGAATGTGATGCGATCTCTGTGAGGCTTTCTGCACGTGGTTGTGGGGGTCTAGACGCTGCAGCAGAGGCGAAAAAGGAGCGAAAGTTTCGCTCTTGGGATGCCACGGCCGTGCCGCAATTAAGGCTGAATGCAGCGTTGATGTTGGCTATAAAATGTTTGCTTTTTTTTATTAACTGTTACGGGTTTTTAACATGTTTATTTTGTCCGAGCAAAGATTCCAAATTGGAAGCCGCTTTTTGGAAGAAATTCCTGCAGTGTCTGTACAATTGCGGTACAAAGTTCCGCGAGGGAAATTACAGAACATTATTTTGGCGAAAGGAACGGTCTGATTAAAGACATTAGAGGCGCATGAAGAAAAAAATGTGCACGGATGACATGTTATTTATTCACAAGCAAACCCAAAGATTTATCGAAGAACATGGAAAGCCTCACAAATCAGATTTCATCATTCAGCTTTAAAAAAAAACTGTATTATCATTGGAATTTAATTTTCGTGGGTCAGACCTGACCTAAGTGTGATTGGAATTGCAGGAATTAAAGTGTGTAAGTGCCCAGTGTTAATTGGTTTTAGTCCCCCCTTTTACTGGTCTGGAATTTATCTAAAAACTTGACCCGTAATCTCATGGCATCTGGCGGGCTCTGCTGCGCACCAGTATGTGACTTCGCTTGACGTAACCCTTTAAAAAAAACCCCACTGCATTCATTATTCCTTTTGATGTCATTCTCTTGAGCATTGGAAGATAATAGGATCCATGCATAAAATACTGAACACGTTCATCAATAACACCGACTTAAGAGAAACATTTATAATAGGTGACGTATCGGGCAAAGGCCCTCCTTCATAACGGGCCACTGACCCAAAACGTCACCTATTGAGGCAGTGCTATTGACGAGCAAGGCTTATTACTTGTGCTTTGTGCACCACTTCAAAGGCTGTATCGCCAAATTTCATGCATTAAAAAAAAAGTTTATTTTATTTGCACCAGGTATATTAAAAAAATGCTAATATTTCACATTGCTGTTGTAAGAGGTCACTGTTACTGCCATATTTACAAAAAATATTATTAGCCAAGCGTTGGAACGTGTTTGGAATGCATCATTTAACTATCTCCACAGTATTTAATAATTTAAAACGTGCTTGTTATGCCATGCTATAATGGCCTGAGTTGGGATTTTGTTTAGAAATAACTACAGAAAGCAAATAAATGCAAGCCCACATGCATGTCAACCATTTGCAACAAATGTCACACAAAAATGAACTGAGTAGACACATAGCAGCGCTGCATTTTTCCGGGGCACACTACGTGGTGTAGAGGAGATACATTATTTGGTGATATTGGCAGCGGTGCACCAGCACAAATAATAATAAAAAAATAACTCAACACGTTCATCAATCACACTGCCTTCAAAACAGAGGCCAGAGATGTAGGGTTGGTCTCTGTATCTCACTCTACCTCTCGGGATAGTTAGGGTTACTCAACCTCTACAGCCTCTATCTGCTGTGAAAAAGGGCCATTACCACGATCTACTTCTTTTTCTTTAAAAAAAATGTTTTGACAATTTTTTTGAGTTTTTTGTGGAATTTGGGAGTATGTTGTACACAATGCTGTAGTCGCCTGGGCCTGGTGTTTTAACTTTCTTTGGCCAATAAAGAATTATGTTCTATAGTTTACACACACATTATTAGTTGGGTAGGTTATCTTAGTTACCTCCCCCCATCCCAATAAAATGTAAAGTTTCAATTGCATCACTCTTTGTCTGGGTTTGCCTCTCATGCATCATCAGCATTATTACATAAATTTCACCACTCGTTTTGTCAAGTAACCAGTCCCGTCGCGTTCTGATGTTTTTTATTATTATTATATATGTTGCATTTTCTTCGATCCTTTTACATTTTATATACCATGTTCTGTTTAGTGTATTTTTTTACTGACCGGTGCTAAATGTGCACCTGCTAACATTATATATAGAATGCTGCCTTTGTGTTGATACCTGTGGTGCCATATGCATTCATTTAAAACGTCAGCAAATTTCACTCCCGATCGCAGTGTTTTCAGGGCGAGCACACCTGCACATTGTTGGCTCATAATAAGCACAGTGGAGGGGTTAAATTAATAGCATGTGCAAACATTAAACAGTTTATTTTGGACGCAGAGGTCGGTAAGTGGTTAAGTCCTCATTACTACCTGTAGAGGTGTTGTGGCAGGGTTCTTAAAATGTCTATAGCTGCAACGACAACAAAAATAGTTGGAAAGATGTGCGGTTTTTTTCTCCTGCGTGTGGTCCAAATTCCGTGTAGGTGTGCCACAGACGTGTGAAGATACATCTCTTGGATAATTAGCGTAACCCGCATTGTTTCGAGATAAACATTTGTACTCAATCACAGTTGCTTTTGAATTGGTTCTAAACGTCCTGGCATGTATCGCGCTTTGCTTTAAAAGAGACGTGCCTTACTCGATAAAAACGTTTTCTTCGGTACTTTTTCGGATGTGATATCCATTGCTGTGCACCCCCTCTCAGCTTTACATTACACGAGGGCATTGTGGTATATGCACGTGCATTCATAATAATCAGCATTTTTTTCTTCATGTGCCTCTAAATAGAGGGCCCATTATATGTAAGTTAAATATAATGATTACAAATTGCACCTGCACTTTGCAATCGTGAATTAGTCTGAGTAATTTCTGCACTGCGTACAGAATGGGCCATTTGTGTATGCCGGTCAGGTGTGGCACAGTGGAGAGTAAAATTGGTTTCAAAAATTCAACATTTGTTTAAAGGGTATAAGATTAATCAATGTAGGGATGCACAGAAATTTGTTTTACATATGGCAAGCTTGCAATGTGGTGAAGGTATAGATAAAGAGAAAGTTAGGCACCTAATCT
This sequence comes from Lethenteron reissneri, assembly GCF_015708825.2. NCBI lineage: Eukaryota > Metazoa > Chordata > Hyperoartia > Petromyzontiformes > Petromyzontidae > Lethenteron > Lethenteron reissneri. The sequence goes on from NC_083802.1 coordinate 12,073,859, forward strand.
GTGCATAAAAGGAAATTAAAGCTGAAGTTTATTTATTTGCACTCATAGTAATATCAAAAAAGATATAAAACGATCTGCAATACCACAGACAATGGAACACTTGACTTTGAGCATGAAACAGACTATGAAGTATTAATGGGATGGTACAAAATGTATTGTGTTGTAATAGTGAATTGTGGGTAATGATATCTCTTTTAACATGTAAAGATCTATCGGCACTTAGAAGGGAAGTAATAAAATAATAAAAATAAAACGATAAAATAATTCTCATAAATTACTTAATTACTTCCCTTCTACGTGACTTTACCGAAAGAACCAAGAAGATGAATCCCTGCAGTCACGAAAGCTTTAAATCGAAATCTATCGGCACGTTCCGCACCTATGTTTTGCAGAAGAATATGATCAAGCAATCTAACGCTTGACCGATTTCTACTTTTTGAGTCTCATCAGCAGAGTGTGGCGTATTATACAAATGCTGCTGTGTGGTCTGATAAAGGAACAAGTGAACAAAAATCACATACATGTAATGGAACATGTAATGCTTTTCCAACATGCATTGGAAGCAATCGGCATTTGATGGGCAATATCAATGGTAATTATCACATCAGGTAAGAAGGGAGAAGTATTTCCGTCGGTCGTGATGAGACATTGAGGCTCACATTGTGGCTCCACGCAGGAGAGGACACCTTGGCCGGGGGGGGGGGAGGTCTGGGGGTGCCAAGGTGGATCCTTCTGGCGCTGGTTCAGGGCTCCAAGTTTTAGGCAACCATTTGATCAACGTACTCTTAGTTCTTTCGTAAAGTCACGTAGGTAAAAAATGAAATGAAAATTAATAAAAAATAAAATAATAAAAATTACTTTAATTGTATTTTTTACCTACGTGACTTTACCGAAAGAACTAAGAGTATGAATCCTTGCAGTCACGAAAGATTCAAATCTAGAATTTGATCAACGATCCGGTTTTCAATTACGGAAAGCCTCTAACGGCAACACAACTTAATACTAAACTTTGGTTCATATTGGATGTTTTTTTCTTTCAGGATTCATCATGCCCTGACGAACAGACGGAGTTCATGCGTATGCGTTTTTCACCTTAGAAAGCATGAAAAAGCCCACCTTGGCCTTCATGGAGTCTATTCAGTGCAGTCGGAAACATTTGTTCTCCATCTATTATGTACTGACAACGTGGATTATGGTTAAAATAAAAAGCAAACCGACGAAGTTGTTTTGCCATTAGAAAATGAAATTACATTTTCAGCCATCAATCTTTGGGAAATCTGGGCTAATGTTTTACAGCAGCATTTGTTTACCCTGGCAAATACCATCCACTATGACAGCCGATATTACATTTTGTATAAATTAGGGTAGCCTAATGAATGGGCCTCGCCATGTGTGTGGAAAGCCCTTGCCTATAATTTAATGCAATCCAGCAGCATGTGTGTTTAACACGTAGGCTTTCGAAAACAATAATTACTATACTAGAGGTTAATTTGGGTTAGATCGCGTAAATATAAATGTGTCGTTAAACCCTCCACCACCAGACACAGCCAATTAGTAAGGTTTGTCACGTAAACAAAATGTGCCAATTTTGTGACTAGTTCAGCACACCTTTGTGTTGAAGAGTAAACCCACAACATTTAGAATTCGAGTACTACGTTTCGCTGGTAATTACAACCAGCCTCATCAAGCGACAGCCAGAGTTGTGGTGAAATCTCCTGTTTCGGTCTTAAATTGAGGGATAAGTGTGATGTTACTTGCGAGCCAATCAGCTGTGAGGACCAGAGGGGGTGGTTAATGTACTCATGTATTCATATAAATTGCATTGGATATCTATTATTGATTTAGTTGTGTGTATATATAAGGCCACACTCTGCTGGTGAGACATGTACCTCTCTTCCGCTGTACAACCACACAATTCCTGGGCCGTGCGAAGCAAGCCAGCTGACAAATATAAAGTTGAAAAGTTGCTTTTTTTCAACTGCATAAGCAGAGGCGTGCGCCACTGACATCAATTTCAATTGCAATGAACGAGTCAATATTTGTATATGTGATTCATTGCTACCAATGTCATCACGGTGTACGCATTGACCACCATCACACGCAACGAATGATGTATCATTAGCCCTGTCCCTGGCCTTGGCTGGCTCCAGAGCCTTTTTCAGATGTCTTGTGAGGCCAATGTACCACGGTTTGATTCTGGCTCGGCACCACCTGTGCCGTGAGGGCCCCCGCACTGGCTTGGCTCAGATGTGCCAGTTGCAGTGTTCCTCACTCATTTTCAGAGGGGGACCCACTCTTGCCGATTAGACATCGTCAGTGTGAGGCACGCCACACCGCCCGCGGCAAGGGGTTGTGTTCACACTTCTTTATTGTCGGAGGCCGCACGTCAGGGGGCCGCACTCAAGGCCACCAGGGGCCTATAGTGGCCCACGGGACTTTCCATGAAGAACAGTTTCTTCATTGCAAGGCCGCAAGTTTTCTGCTGAAACAGACGTTGCTGTAAATGTTTGTATTCACATGTTAAAACAAACTATTCTCAGTGGATGTAAAATTTAAGGACTGTTTTGCACAATGGTTTTAAAATTAATATGCACATGTGACCTCAAAAAATTGTCAGAAAACTAAACCTCACCAGCTTTGGTAAATTATAGGTTTCAAACTCGATCTGTGTTGTATTAGGTGTTATTGACGCGACTAATGTAGCTATTTTTTTCTCTACGGTACTATTTCCGATACTAATTTTTTTGTATCTCTTGAATTTTCGCCCCATATTCTTAGAAACAATCAACGAATGTTGGAAACGTTTTTCATTTTACTCCAAAACTTCAAGATGACCACTCACTTGTCCTCAATTAAACTGGAACGTTCTTTTGAAGCAGCTGAAACAACACTTCATACGTACATCATAGTAGTTTTCAAAAGTTAAAACAATGTGATGATAATTTCGTGAGTTGCAAATTGTCGAACATAAACACGACATTTGAAGGCAAATGACGTTTATGGAAAATAGCCTTATGTTTTTCGAGATTTTAGAAAGGTCATTTAATATCAACAGCAGCAATAGTCATGTTACACCTATTGCTTGATGAAGGCCTTCTCAAAATTACCGCCATTTCTCGTGGTGCCGACGTGCATCGTTCAATCCAGCACCTGCACACCGGCCACGTTCATCGCTCCATTTCTGTGGCAACATCCTCTCGGCGTTTTTTTCTCTCTCTCCTTTGACTGCCACTCCAATGTTAGTCTCGACCACTGGCTTTCTGTCCGACCAGCGGCAGTGTCCTTTTCATAGGTTTGAGACAATATGTCTCTGACGTGCGTTTTTTCTCCAATCCAGATATTCCTCTTTCTTGTCTATCAGCCGTAATTCAAACAAGATACCTGTCCGTGCTGCTTTGCACGCTTTTCAGCTTATATTCCATTTTATTTTTCCACGTCTTTGCGTTTTATAATCCAGGCGCTATTTAATTAATTATCATTCATAAAACGTGAATGCTCATATTTTTATCAACGTTCCATTGTGCAAATGTTCTTTGGAACTTTATTACGTTTGTTGGCATAACATTGTCATTATAATCTTGCATTGTCCTGTTTCCCAATAACTTTTTTATATGGGTGTGGTTAGAGTCCCTGCTGCTATGTGCTCCCCAACAAAAGTAAGGTCTGCCACGAGGAAGCACGGCAGCTTTCAAAATATCCCCCGGCAAGCGGTTAATGAAGGAAATATATCTGCAGTGTGCTCGATAGTCACAAGGCCTGTGTGTGATGTGTGCAGATACTTATTTTAACCAGCGGTCCAAGGGTTATGTAAAAGGTGCATATATACAATTACACTTAAAAATATGAAAAGAAATTTTGATTTATTTTTGCAATCACGTTCGCAAACTTTAAACCATTTCCGCCTCCATAAAAAAGTTCTTAAAGATGAATAATAATTATCAAGGATGTGGTGAAACAAGTGAAGACCCAAAGAAAATGAAGTTTAATATTTATTATAGCGCTGACATTTATACATTTGTTGCCCATTTTTTTATATTTCCATGCTAATTGTGCTATGGGAATCATTGAGATGACGTTCACGTTGAGAATTCTCATCAGCAGTGCATCGCCTCATGTGACAGAAAGGCCTCCAGAAGGTGATCTCACAGAACTACTTCTGAGATGTATCTAAATACAGCTATTATTATTAGTATTGCCATACAAAACACTGTTTAAGCTCTTTAACATGGAAAAACAGGCACAAAATAAAATATATGTTACGGGCAACCCTTTGTAAATCCACTGCTGAAAGAAACCATTCTCACGCCATGTTAGTCTTGGAGGTTACTTGACCATACATCACCACGCTGGTTTGTGTGAAGAAAAGGGGCAGGGTGGGGTGGTACCAGGACAGGTTAAGATATAATTTGCTACTAATGTTGGCATATGTAACAAGGGGGCACATTGATAGAGTGGTTAATCTACTACACTTTGAACCCGTTTGCCTGTTTTAATTTCCGGGCAAATGGCAAACATGAGTGGCAAGTCATATCTGACCTGGTTATATGCCAGTGATAGGTATAAAACATAATTGGTAAATGTAAAAGAAGGGGCATGTAACAAACGATAAAATGTTAAATTATGCTCCCAGAGGAAGGTATGTCTAAATATATATGTCTGTACATTGAACTCATTTCACACCGTACGCAAGCCAACCATGAAAGGCACCGAAACTCAAAGACAAAAAGCAGTGTTTGAAGAAATGAGAGGTGAGTGGCGCCGTAGTTTGCAAACGCTTCTTCGATGAGCCCAGCGACCTGCCGACATCAGCGGTGCGTGTCATCTGAACAAATCCTGGGCACCCTCTTCACGAACCCGCACACTCACCAGCGTGGCTCAGTGTGGTTCGGCATCCCCCATGATTACCACAGTGTGGGGAGGCCCTCACTGGACTGACAAAGGAGCGGCACGCATTGTTTCATTATTGTAAAACTACATAGAATAAATCCACAATTTGTGACTCAGTTATTTACAGTCCATGCAAGTGATGTTGCTTTTGGTCGAATCTAATGAAAACAGAGCAATATTTACAGATCAGAGGAGACGGATAATTAAAACCACACAGAATGAGATAAATATGTATGAATGTCTCCAAATGATGGCAGTTCATTGGATTTCACGGTTGTGAATCATCACATGTCTGCTGATAAAATAAATCGTTGAATTGTAACACTTCATTTATTACATTGTTGACAATATATCAGATAACAAGCCGTAAATTAAAGCATTTTAATAAACCTTCAACCCTGATGAATAGCATCCTTTGGAAACCTTTTGAAAAAGCCCTTAAATGGCATGTTGTTTTGCTAATATCTGTTTCAATGCAGATGTTTGTTTCGGGAGTGTGGGTGGATGATGGACAAAATGTTACAGTGAATTCAATAGTTGGTGGATTCATTTTGTGTATTTTACAAAACAAGCCAGCAAAAAATATCTTTGGTCACTTAGTTGTGGGTGCTTCCTTAAACATGATTCTTCGAATCGACTTTGCCACGTAACACAAACGCCATTTCTTCACGCAAATAAGCACTCAACATTTTTTTTATTGGAAATTTCGTTTCACTATCGTAAAGGCTAGGAAAATGTGTTATTGATTACTGCCTTTGTAGTGGAGGAATGCACGATGTTATTTCAATGAGGAAGTGTGCTATTAATTTATTTTTTGGAACATGATGTTTTCACCCCCTTGTTGTACTATATGATGAGTAGGATGTTTTGTTTGCGTTTATTTTTCCCTTGGAATTAATTTGAAGCAAAATTGGCAATTTTGACTTTTATGGAATTTTTTTGCGCTTGTTTTTTGGCACCCTTTCTGAAAATTGTCCAATGATTTTTGCATTGTTTTTAAAACTTACATTTGAAGTTGGAGGAAAGGTTGATTTAAAAATATATATATATATCTGCAATGTAGATTTTTTTTATTGTCAGAGGAATTTATTTAAAATGTATATCTTGGCGTCAATGTTTCTTGTATAAGTTGAAGACTTGGTAAACCTAATTACACCCACCAGTCTTATTGTGCAATTGGGGGTTTGCATGTTCCAAACGTACGTTATGTCATACCTACTCCATGGAGCCAAGCTGATGATAAACCTCATCATGAAAACTCACATTAATTCTAATGAATTACTAAAATTGAACCCTCCCACCCCACTTCCCCCCATTATCCTTGTCTGAACGCACTTCCAGGAGGTCTAGACGGAATTCAAATGGCAGAAGCAAACATTCAGATATTTAGGATACTCATGCTTCGAGCTAAGTATGGATACATACCGAACTTCCAAAGACAATACTAGAATTGGTTGTCCACTTCTTAACATAATCCGCATGGTATCATGGTCATCACGACCCAGCCAACGCTTGGCTATTGGTGCACTTAAAAGACCTTCCAAATTCCATGAAATGTGACATTGGCAATAATTAAATCAATCCATCATAGCAGAATCTAAACCCCTAGCAGATGCAGCTGTGGTCTGCTTTGGGTGGAGCACTGAAAATTCACTTCTGGCAAATAGGCATGTAATCTATGGTGATTATCCAGTGAGGTGGGTGGGAGGAAAGAGGGTGAAGGTTGGTGAAGGGATGGGGGGGGGGGGCAGTTGGTGTGGAACTAAATTCCTACAGCACGTGGGAAAACAAATTAAATTGATCCCTTGCTTTCTCTCTCACTCGATTTGTTTTCTGTAGTGTTAGGCTTTGTTGAGTGGGAGTGAGGAGAGAATGCCCATAGGGTTGCGTTGCATTGGTAAATGGCGAGGTGAAGGTGATGGGTGGGGTTACCAATCAATTTCACTGTAGTGTGCCCCCAGGTGCCTTTTTGAATGGCTTCACACAATTATGGATAATTATTTGGCTAGAGGACTGGTACCCACTCAGAATTGAGGAAAACTGTCACTGTTTTGCCCTCATGATACATGTTTTATTACACTCCGCACTTACATATTACCGTTTTATTCACTGATGTAGATATAAATATGGTAATGTTGATGGGGATGGAATGTTTAAGAAATAAATGGAAATAATTAGAATTATTTAAGCACACAAATTAATGTGTTCCTTGACCACATTTTTAATAAAACAATAATTGTACATTCCATTTTTCATGGGAAACCATAAACACTTACAGCTTGATGTGTTTAAGATAACTTAGATTTATGGCTTGCATCAAGACTACACTGTGACATGAATGGTAATTTGTTGAGTTTGGAAGTTGGTACGTTTTCTCAAGTAACTCAGCATCGGTCCAGTAGTTCGCACATTGCACTACGACCTAAGTTTGTTTCCTGGCCGTGGCTAATATCAGTGGCGATATGTTAAGGGTGCCGTGGTGGCCAGATGTCAACTACTTCGAGTGGTATACAGGAGGTCGTGGGTTCGATCCACAACCCTGACGCCTGTATGTTTGCGATTTGCATGTCCTGCCCCTGGTCGCGTGGACTTTTCTCCGGGTTTTCCGGTTATTTAATCCACATTTAGAATCGACATGCGTTTAGAGTATTTGGCTGCTATACATTTCCACGTGCTAAGCCACTTCGTTGAGCTATCATTTGTGGCCAGGTCGTTTCTGAAAAAGAGCTATACAGCTCAGTGGGCCTTACCAAGTATGAATAAAAAATAGTCAAAACAAAACTCGTTTATCATCAGTGGCGAGTGAATCTGAGCAACTAGTTCTGGGGCCCTTTTTACAACCCACACTCACCAGCGTGGTAAAGTATGGCCAAACAACCTCCATGAATAAAAGCAGAAAACCAATCAAAAACTTAGGCTCCACTCCAAAAAAATCAAGGAGCCCTAGTGATAAAAATTGCTAATAAGCATACGATATCACGCCTCTATCTTGGCTGCATCTATCTTCTCCCATCCTGCTACACCTCTTCTTTGACCTTGACTTAAAGTTTTCGTGACTGCAGGAATTCATACTCGATGGGTCTTTCGGTAAAGTCCCAAATAGTACCTCTTCTTTTGTCTGCATTTGTCTTATCTCTCCTTGTGTATCATTACTATACCTCGAGTCCCCAATGGGCAAGTGCCACTCCTGTTTTATCCAGAGGTGGATTTACAAAGTAGTGGAGGTATTTTTTTTTACAAAATACCCTAAAAGAACATTCTAGAATGAAGATTGTTCCAAAAGTGAGTCTGCCAACAGTGGCTAGTACGGCATATGTATAGTGTGCCATTGTATACCACGCAGCGTTACAATTACAATGTTTCATGTAAACATGTACAAGGAATTTCCGCTGCAGCTACGTATCTGCATTGGAGATTCGTTGCATAATGGGTGTCTTTATTGCTATCAGTCGTAAATATGGTACCGCTGTGTAACATTCCGATCAACAGGAGTGAATCTAACAGCATCATTATAGTTACAGTCAATGTGCATGTACGGCCTTTGGGAAGGCCCTCTTCCAGCAGTGGATAGATCGTGGCTGATGATGAAGGTTGTTTAAGACTCGGTGTGTTGTGCATATAAAAAATGCCCTTTTAGATTTCACATGCTCCAAAACTGTGAGGAAGTGTACGTATGCTCTTTTCCCCATCCTAGGATCATTAAAGTAATGAAAACCACAATGTGGAGTATTGGTGCTTTGACAATGCAATGACAACGTTCTGAGTAAAGTTTGATAGCAGTTGCTTGTTATGTTGTACAAACGTTTCCAATACCATATTTATTTGTAAATAAAACAACTTACAATTAATGTTATATTGATACGCTAACTGTTTAAATAGCAAGGTGTTGTAGGATAAAACAATAACACTCTTAACAGTACGCGAACTAAATGTTTAGGTTTTATAGCCACTGACTAAAAATAACCCGACGCATACTTTCAGGAAAACATTAAGTGCGTTCTACTATATAATAAGGCCCTTGGAGCATAAGTACGCCGAAAACTGAATATTTATTTGTTACCAATAGTGAAATGTTCTAAACATCTGCCTTTGTATTGTGAGCAAGCTTTGGAGCTTGTTGTTTTATTGTACGTCTGCATTTAATTTCTTGGTAGGATAGTTTGTATTTTAATGACATGATTTGTGGGGTGCTTTTTCTGAGAAAAATTTTTTTATTTGTAAACATTTTGTTTATCGTGAATTTTCTTATAACATTTAGGTTGTCAATTTTGGTTGAAAAGTTATCCATCTTGATTTGATCAAATACGAGAAAAGGGCTCAAAATCACGCTGCATGAAGGGGCTAATAAAAATTCTGAAGGCTCTCGTTTATATTTTAATCTCCAAAACAACAACTTTAGAAGCATAAACAATCAATCTTTGTACTGCACTTCAATGCTTTACAGATCCATACTGCCCGCCTTCAGACCAGTATGCTTAAATAACCCTTCAAGAGCTGCATAGGCATGGTGAGGCCCTCATCCAGCAGGGAGTTGATAAAATGTGGCGCCACGGTTGTGAGATGTTAACTACATCGCCGGTTATAGAGGAGGTTGTGGGTTCAATGCCAATCCTGACGCCTGTATATTTGGAGTTTGCATGTTCTCCCCGTGGTCGCATTAATTTTTCTCCAGGTCCTTTGGTTTCCCCCTCCACATTTAGAATAAACATGCATTCAGAGTATGTGGCTCCTGTTATACATTTCTACATGATGAGCCACTTTGTTGACCTATCGTTTGTGGCCAGGGCGCTTCTGAAAAGAACTGTGTATCTCAGCGGGCCTTACCCTGGTAAAATAAAACATAGAGTTTGAGAACAACAACAACGATTTAAATATTCACTCTCGAGCTAATTTTTTTTTTAACTATGGAATCGTGAATCTGCAAGTATCCAGCAAAATGATTCCACCACTTCTCAAATGCGTGCAGTGTAAACATTTTATTTTTAGTTATTTAACTTCACCCCTAGCTCTAATTCACAGTAACCTTAAATCCCTTTACATAGACATATATTTGACAAATACCCCAGAGTAAATGTAGAACCCCAAACCTTCCAACATGTTCTCAAGGTTCTTGGATTATTATCTCACCATGTTTGACATAACTCAGCCTGGCATGCTTCCAAAGATATTATTTAGGTTGTGGGAAAAAGGTCTTGCAGCTATTCAGTGGCTTACTAAATAGTCTCGTACATAAGTCCATTAACCGATTAAATATCATAATAAACAAGTAGATGCAATTCTAGATTGATGCACAAACGTGTGTGTAACATCGGGCACTTTCTTTTCACAACTGAAACTTTTCAATGGCTTTCCTTGTGAGCTTGTTAGCTCATCGTATTTCTCCAGTCTTAATAAACATTCTGATTCTGATATTTTAGGGCTGAGGTTGCCAGGTAACCAGATCCTGTTGGGGGGGGGGGGTGGAGGTTTGTGGATTTCGAGGTCGTGGGAGACAATAGACTCTATCTGCCAAGCATGACAACCGATGTGTGTGTCGCTTCGTGACTTATCTCAGCTGGTGTAAAGCTTCATCCACCAAATCGTTCATTGTGATGCAGTATGCATTATTAAACAATCAGAATAATGTAGAGCAAAATATGTGTCCGCTTTGTATTTAAATGTTAAAAATATTTTTTTTAGAAACGTGGGTAAAAAGCTGCGTGATACTGTGTGCACACGATTCATGTCATGAGGTGAACAATCAGGGCGTGTTACATAAAACACAGCCTATGACCCGATCTTGTAAGAGGGAGGCCTTCATCCAGAAGAAAATAAAAAAAAGGACCAGACCGTGTTCATAACCCCCATTTAAATATTTACGTGACGTAATTTACGGTGATGTACTCTGTTGAAAAAGGCCAGGCATATTTTGTCAATTCCCGTTTTGTGTCGAATCGGTCATCAAGAAGTGCTTGTCATTAAAGCATGCATTATGTCATTATTTTCTATTTGAAGAATGAGACTGTTGCCCAGCCCATGGGTGTGTGCATGTCTGCGTGTTAAGTGTTTACATGTGCACGACGTTACGATATTACTATGCAATAAGCACCATTGGAAAAAAAAAAATTTGCTTCGGGCGAAGGAAGAGGCAGTAAGTGAGTGGGTAGGCAGGCAGGCGGCACTACATTACGGTCGGGCACGGCAATAAAGTTTGGAACGCTGCTCCTCCATGAACATTTGCGCTCATCGACGTCCGCCGCGTTTGAGCTGCGGGCAGCTCCTGGGAGCTGCCACAAGCATGTTTGGTTTTACGCGAACGAGTGTGGGGAAGAGACTTGGCCGAGATGCTAACCGCGTCTGACTTGTTGATGCCGCGTTGACGATTGGCCAGCCAACCCGGCACTCGACCCCGACACCGAGGGGGCCTCAAGCACGCCTGTGAGAAAGAACAGAACGTTCGTCTCCCACAAAGCTCTTGTGGATTTGTTACCTACCTCACACTAATCTGGAAATAATTTTTATGTATTTTCTTTGCAATTTTTTTTTTTTTGCCAAAGCATTCCAACATTTTATGTAATTTAAGCTGTTCTTCGTCGACTCGAATGGAGGAAGAGGAAGAAGACAAAAATTGACTGAATGCGATGTGTATTAATGTATTATGCGACGTAATTTTACATGGTATGCAATTGTGGTTGATGTTAAACAAAACAAAATGGCTAAATTATTTTAGCCACGTTTGTAGCAATGCCGCCAATATGGTTGGGACATTTTTCATGTAAACAATATATTCAATTTTATATCATATATTTCTTGTAACAAAACTGTTCATTAAAACATGGTTCAGGCATGTACTGTGTAATTAGACAATTACATGAAACTATGTGTGAACATTTAGGTGAATTTTCCATTTTGTCTAAATACCACTCTAATTAAAATGTTATATTTTGATTGACATTTTTTTTGCTTCTAAATTAGCAATACACAGTTATTTGCGTTATGGCTGCTTTTTATTGAGTTTGCTTTAAATCATGTCTGAGATGTTACTAAGCACACATTTAACTGTTTCAGTAGTGGCCAAAGAGTAGCATTGGAATCAAATGAAATATAAAAGTAAAAATGGAGTGTAGCAGTGGCACAGTTGTTAGCACATTGTAACCTCATCCGCGGTTATATGAATTTGATTTGGAGCCAAGGCTAACATCCGTGGCAAATTATGTTTGAACCAGTCCTGAAGACTGCCATCACCATCCCTCACTGATTAGTGTGATTAAAAATGGTCAAACAACCACCAGGACCAACATGGAATGGGGAGGTAGGTAGGTATGTATGTATGTTGCACTTCTTTTGCACCATACGTAGCCAACCGTGATAATCGGAGACAAAGAGATCTTCATCCAGAAACTGATTCGCAAAGGGATGTAAATTATAATTGCGAATACTATGAGAAAAATGTTGTCATGTGTTTACTGGCAACGTAGCCTTTCATGATCCGTCTGTACATTTTTTCTATCACCGCAATTGCTTTGCAAGTATTGCAAGATGTTAGTTGGATTAAAAAAATTCCCCCCTCTACATTGCAGAGATTTATATATATACACACACACATATACACTCGAGCACAAACCATGCAAGTATGAAATATAGTCTTTGCACAACTCGTGACATAGTTTAGCACATTTAATTAGTCTAATAATTAAAGACGCATTCATGGCAAATTATATGGTGTGAACAGTAAGTATGACGTGCGTTTGTTCGGTTCCTACCAACACCATGGAAACGTGTTCACGTCTCTTCCAGCATGGCCACGAAAACCCAGATATGTTTTTGTTGGCCCAGATCGAGCCCTGCTGACAACAGGGGAACCATTTCTCACATCGACTGGACAGGCGCCTTACCTGTACGGCCAAGCACTCTATTTTTGTATTTGCTTGTCACGCGATTAAAACAATTGCATTGTTGTCGTTGGATCTGCTACCTTAAATGTGTCGACACAAAGTTGATGTGGTGAACTGAATTTCCTCTTGGAACAAAACAAAAAAATGTTGCGGGCGGTAAGTTTTTGCTATGCATGAAAGGATTAGTGTCATGCTGCGTTTGCAATTAGGTTGTATCCTCATTAGGAGAGCACAGTTTGTCCACAGGAAACCCATGTTCTGTAATACCTTGCTTGAAAAAAAAAGCCATCTTAATAGAAGGGAAACGCGATATTTTAATGTTTAAAAATATGCACACAGTCTCAAATGAGCGGTGTTCATTTCAATTCGACGGTGTCCGTGTTCTATAAGAGATTCTGGGCGAGCGATTTAGAATGTCCACATTCCTGTGGCCGGGAGCTTGCTTTAGACACCTCGTGGTCAGGTTGATTAATAAACGAGCACTCAAAGATTCACTGAAGTCGTTTGCTCGCCAGCAGTCGTCGCCTCCTGTTCACTCTTCTGTCGCTACTGCCATCGTCATCGTTGCCATGAACTTTAATAGTTGATCCATACACCGATGTCGAAGACTTGGTCTAACAGAATCTCTGTTTTGTTTCACCCATACTCTGTTCGACCAACATACTGCAGGCGAAAACACATATTTCAACTTCTCTCCACACACTGCTTTAATTTGGAATTCACTCCCCACCATCTCTTTTCCCACATTCTTACAACTTTGCTCAAATCAAGAAAAGCATTCAACGGTTATATGTTACACATTCAATCGTGCTGTTTGTTTTCCGACCCCTTCGCATGTAGGGCCTATGGGCCTGTGCTCACCACCACCATGGAGGGATGCACGATGGACTTAGTCGACCTCCAACTGGAATTTGAACTCGCAGCCTCAGAAGTAGCGGGTCAAACTCTGCTGCAGCGCCATGCAGCCTAATTAACGTAAAGAGATCTATAGAACGTGAACCCGCTTTGACTGGAGTAGTGCAAACTGTGCACTGTGAACCTCAGTTTGAATCAGAGGTCGCAAACGGGTTTTGATTCCTTACCCGTACCCGTACCTGGCCGCACCAGGGTCGAAAATGGGTACCCGTACCCTACCCGTACCCTACCCGTACCCTACCCGAAGTGAGTGACAAACGGTTACTCACCAGTGACTCACGGCCTACCCGTACCCGGCCGCACCAGGGTCGCAAACGGCTACCTGTACCCGTACCCGGCTGGGTACGGGTAGCCGGGTATCGGGTAGGGTACGGGTATCGGGTACCCGGTTGCGACCTCTGGTTTGAATCCTGGTCACAGCAGAAACCGGTCTTGGGCCCTCCACCACCATCCCCTTCCCCAACCACCAGTGTGGTGAAGTATAGTCAAATCGACTCCCATGACTGACACAGAACGTGGGGAGGTCTTCATCCAGCAGTGAATTGGCACTGATGTTAACACTTTTACATGTTTTGTTATTTTTTTCTAAATGGAAAACATTCTAGTGAAGCACCACTAGAGGGGGACATTTCAAATATTTGTTTTAGAAAGTACACTTCTTTAAATGCTTCAATAAAAGTATGGTTTCGTGTAAGATATGGCAGATGCATCGGAAAAGGAAGGGGCCATATAAAATTCCAAGGAATGGTGATGTTTCCCTTTTTGTCCCCTCTTTAATTGCTTTCTTGCCAAGTGAAGCAAACAAATCCACTCATCATTCTGGAGTCGATGAAATTGGTTTCCGGTCACATGTGGAAATAATTACCTGTCACAGTCTCATCGCCTCTCTACCAATTCCGATTAGCGGGGGTCAGAACCCACAGTTTATGTTCAGGTTAAAATAAATTAAATTCTAGACTCTTAGTTGAAAAGCAGTGTGTAGAATCCATACATATATGTGCAGCAATGAATTGCAAAACAGGTTGGCCCCCAACACAGCTTTAGGCTCCAGTTTCATCTGTCCTATTAGAAACAACTTTAATGTATATTATGATGAATTGCTGCATTATACAGATAGAAAATATGCAAAATGCCTGTAAACAAAATGATGCGCAGTTTACACTTTACGATGCTCAAGGTTTTTGGAAGCAAACATCTCAATCAAAAACATCTGTTGTTCTTTTTTTTTAATCCACAATCTTAGATTCTCTTTTTTTAAATAACAATAATCACAATAAATAAAATGCCTGAATTAACACAGAACCCAATGTGATGAAATTTGTCAAGATGAAGATTGCAAGTAACCAAGTACAAAAGATCTCCCAAGTTGTGAACGAAAGAACAAAGGCTGACCAAATATGGACGCATTGTCTCTGCCAGGGGTATTAGCCTATGTTTTGATGTTAATGTGTAAAAAGTTTCTCCCACGCACACACACCCCTCTCCCACCCCTCCCAATCCCATCTCGCCAGCTCCCCAAGGGGGGAGCAGTGGCTGGCTCGATCTTTTTTTTTGCCAGAAACCAGACCGGCAATGTTGGTCCAACTCAGAAGTGATTGGTTTTAGTTCTTCTTTAACCTTGCATCGTTTGCCAGAAGAGGTTTAATTTTACAGCATGTAGAAAGAAAGGAGATTCGTTCCCATATGTCTTGTATCAGTTATGATATAACCAAATAGTGTGTTTATTCCCTGAAAGGTTCTCCACTGTAAGTTTATCGGCACAGTTAATGAATTGTAGTTCAACATAGTGCCATGTATCGGAGAATCAACAGGGGATATATTAAAGCCCTACAAATGTGTTTTTTTTAATGTAAAAATAGGCATCGTATGCCTTTTGATGTATCTTTCGTTTGAGACCGCACGATACGCGGTAGACACGACCAGCTGCTAAATTAGAAACTCGGGGATTAGGAGCAAAGCTTGCCAACTGTCTGATGTTTTCTTTTAATGAACTGCGAAGCTCCTTCCCATACCATGTCCGCCTCGTAAAAATCTTCCACAATGAGCCGTTTCTTCTGGGTTCAAATTGCAGGTGGTTTCGCGCAGGATACTCGACCGTTCGCACCGACCCGCCGTCGTTCCAGGGCAAACGTGGTTTGTCCCTGAAAATCAGGAACAGGGCTTTGATTCCTGCCCGAACGCTGGTGGATAGTGACCAACAAACAACCCCTGGCTCCTGGAAGAGACGGATGCTTTTGGAGGGTCCATGCGTCCGCATTCTCACGTGGTTCAAGTTACAGCGTCCCGTCTGCAAGGCTGGCCACGGCGCTAGGGCCCCCCTTGGTCTGGAGGATGAAAGCGCCACCGTCTCCTCTTTTGTTTTCTTCCAACGTACGCCGATAGCCGAACTCAAAAGGCTGAGAAAGTTACTGTACCTCCAGGAAACAAATGCCGCAAGATACGCGGATAAGAATTATTTTTTCTTCCTGATTTTTTTTGGCGTGACATGCGAGCAGATTCGGACAAAGATGGTCGAGGATTACTCCATGACATAGCAGCTGCGATTGTTTTTTTGCTGCATTGCCCACACCGAGGGGTAGACTCCCATCACCGGGAAAAATATTTGCGTGATGTATGTGCTTGAGAGTTTTACTGCTTGACTTCATTGTGTCTTATTGTTGCCAGTTTTACTTTGAGAAATGCACTATTATTTATTACATTTGTAACGTATGACTTGGGCTTCTAAATCAAACTGTGGAACGTAATTTTCTTCATATGGTTATGTGTTGAAAATTTTGTGTGAACATTTTAAATGATCCAGCACAATTCTCAAAGCCAGTGAAAGTTGTTTCCATTCTCAAAACAACAAAAAAGTCAGCACTATTTCTTTTTGGCCCACACTTATGGAAACAAAGATTTCAACAAGTGTTTTCCTAGTTAATCTATACATTGGGGGTTATTCTCATCCAAGTCAAACTAGTTTTCCCTCTCAAAATTAGCAGGGGGCTCAGACCAAACGGTTTGTTTCAACGAGTGCATTTGAAAAAAAGGAGCACGGTTAACCCGGACAAATTTTGTTTTTCAGGGTTGTTTTTTTATATAAGGGCCTACGTTATTACTACAGTGTGGAGCACTGGTTATGAGCCCACCAAAAATAGGGAGAGGGCGCCAAGGCTAGCGAGTGCTTCCGGAGATGGCTTCAAACTCGCAACGTTAATCGCACGACTGGCCCGTGAGGGGAAATGGCCCCCACACTGGGCACGAGTTTGCTTCGACCTGTGCCAGCCGTTAGTGTTAATTATACCCACTGGGCGTGGAACATTACAGCGTCCTGACAGCTGTCTGGTACAAGTGTAAAGTATTGCTCATGGTTCTTTTTTTAATCCCCTAACAAAAAAAATCTAGCATCATAATTTATATCCTTTACATTCATGTTTTCCATGTTCTGTCACACGAACAACATTTGGCAACAGCAAACTACGGCTAAGAGTTAGAAAGCCTAAAGGTGTTGTTGGACTCTTCACGAGCCCACTGAGAACATTTAATGACACTTCAAATTAATTTCCACCAAGTTTTCTTTCGCCATATTGTTTTACATTGCATTGTTCAATCCTAATGCAAAATACATTTGTAATTTAATGCCAATGCTCTGAAGTGGAATATTAAATTTTTGTATCAGAAGAGGGAGATTAATAATTATTGTTTGATATTTTACGAGTTAAAGAAGGCAATGCCCTCATGTTTGACCTATTTTTAAATCCTTTATATTAAGTTCGTTTGCTTGCTTACGACCGTGCGAATCTTTTGGTCGTTTTTTAAACCACTTCCCATGATCCAATCGAGCTGACATTTTCCACACAGACTCGTTGTGCGTGACAATTAATGTTCGTGAACATTTTTTTCCAAAATGTTACACTTTTTAGGACAAAAATATTCTATTTAATTACCAATTGCTTAATGGTGCAATGCAATCATCTGACCCATAGGTGGCAGCCATCTCAAGCCAGAGGACGAGAGGACTCTAGCCGCCACGCATATAAATGATTTATAGTGAAAAACTTTGTTTTTACGGGTTATACTTGTTACGCATCCACTTTGCGTCTATACAAGGTAAAGGTGCAGCCCGGCAATTGCTTGCTCACACCACCGCTGGTGGAAGGGTCTCCAATAGAGGGAGCTCTTAGAGAGCTCCTGGAGAGCTTCATAAATTTGGCCGACCACACGTCCAGCCATCTTGGAAGAGAAGGGCGTAACATATTTATACCAGCCCATACACGACCGGCCGATTTACGAACTGCGGTTTACTCGTCTATGCTTGGTGGACAGAGGCGGATGTATTTGTGAAATTCGCGTCGTGGTTTCAACGGTCACGGTGCGAGATCGAACGAGCGACCTCTGGATTCGAAGTCCAGTGTGTCAATCCTTCGCATCTTGGACAGTGTGCTGACCATTGCCACTGCACGTCATGACGTTTGTGTCTAGAGGAAACACTAACGGTAATATTTCGATTTAAAGCTTTTCGTGACTGCAGGGATTCATCTTCTTGGTTCTTTCGGTAAAGTCACGTAGAATGGAAATAATAAAATAATAAAAATCAAACATAATAAAATAATTCTCACGACGTTTCGGCCACAACGCATGCAGCCGTGCTCAGGTGAAGAACAGGTCTGTCGATAAGACAGAGTCTGAATGACAGACCTGTTCTTCACCTGAGGACGGCTGCTTGCGTTGTGGCCGAAACGTCGTGAGAATTATTAAATGTTTTATTTTTATTATTTTATTATTTCCATTCTACGTGACTTTACCGAAATAACCCAGAAGACTAACGGTAATGTTAGTGGTTATTAACTAATTATATTGTTATATTTTTTAAAGGCAAGTGTGTTCTTTCAGTATTCAAAATGTAACCCACCACTGTTTTCAATAAGTAAATGAACATTTACTTAATTTGCGCATGTATACACAGGTACCAAGAAACATTGTAACTTAGTATTTTTTCTCTCATGCTATTTGAATCTGGCAAGCTTGGAAGTGCATGATATTAAGCCAAGTAAAGCTTAGACGGTTACTACATTAAAATACCCAGACAGTTTGCTGAGTAAAAACTGGGCCAAATATGTCTGCATACGTGCAGACATTTGGTAGCTCTCTATTTGTTTAGCTGCCTGTCTTTAAAGTGGTATGGTGCATCCTGCCCATTCGGCCTCTTTTCACTTTACGTGAGATTAATGTAAACTTTGTGAAATTAGACTTAACAAAGTGTCGACTGTAAAGCACTGTTTAAAAAAAAATATTCGTCTGGGAGTAGTGGACAACACAATTGGTCCAATAAGACCTCGCACCGTATTTGTGCAGCTTTTTGTTTCCAAGCTTCTGCGCCTATTTTCAAAGCAGTTTCGGGTCCCATTTTAGGGTCTGATTTTGTAGGTCCGATTTTTTTGGTAAAAAAAAATTTCGTCCGATTATTTTGGTCCAATTTTTTTTGTCTGATTTTTTTGGTCTGATTCTCTATGCGGATTGGGGTGCAGACCCAAAGCCACACAAAGACTCCATCACAGCAATTGGGGAGTTCCGAGCAGAATTGGAGCCGCAGGTGCTCACGTCAGTACACTCATTCCAAGGACAGTCTGTGAGCCGACCAATCTGCCTCCCTTCCCATGTCACACACAAGTATCCGCACATGCTAATGTGCGTGCGTGAGAGTTACTCTGAACCTTTTTCTCGATCGGCTCAGCCATTAATGGGTGCCTGGTGTAGTGTACGCATGGTGCTTGTAATCGATCACTTCACAGGCATAGGCTGGTGAATCGCTGCAAGATATATGAAACTCCCAAACCACCGTTGCTGTGAGGATGATCATTAAAGTGTTAAATGCTCTACTCCTGGGTTTCTTCTGAGTGCTGCAGATTCTTCTCGCATGCCAAACAAGTAACATGAAGTGCTTAGGCTTGCTGATGCTTCCTATGGAACACTATCTCTTCTGCATCATCTCTATCCCTGTCATGAAGCAACAGAGGCAACATCAGCAGGGACAACAGGGGTAACATGTTGCACACTCGAAATGAAGGACGTGGGCAGGTGCTCCAAATCGAGGGCAGACATTTATTGTGGTTAATAGCAATCTTGTGAAGAACAGCACCGTCACTCTGTAAAATGCAACAGCACGTGTGTCACACAGCAATTCTTCTGAGTCGCCATTAACCATGTGGCTGGTGTCCAAGTCCGGTTAATCATTCACCCTGCAAGCCACCTACAGGCCCAACTCAGTCATCGCATGCTGCTGTACACACATGCATTGATGCACTGCACAGCACATCAGGACTTTCACAGAACCACACTTTACTCCCTTGCTGCACAAGGACATAATTAAAAGAGTGTTCCCTTCCTAATGTGCCACAATCAGCCACATCACTATGTATATAGTTGTATGTTGAACTTCTTTCGCACCGTACGTAGCCAACCGTGATAATCGTAGGTGCGGGGGAAGGACAACAAGCTAAACACAAAAGCAGTGTTTTCAATCTAAATGATTTAAAAGTGCATAGCTCCGGTGGCTTACTAATATCGGAAGGAAGAGCGAAGAGCGTTCTAGACGGCCGCAGAAGCACATCTGAAAGTGCGCGATGTGGTGACCGTCTTTATTCGATAGCTAAATTCTGATAAGGAAGTTTGATCTTCTTGGTTCTTTCGGTAAAGTCACGTAGAAGGGAAGTAATATTTTTTATTTTATTTTAATTATTTTATTACTTCCCTTCTACGTGACTTTACCGAAAGAACCAAGAAGATGAATCCCTGCAGTCACGAAAGCTTTAAATCGAAAAAGGAAGTTTGATATATCTAATTTTGTTTTTTGTTAATCGGCTTCATACCACAGCGATCCAACAATAGCAATAGTAATTTACTGCATTAGCACAATTTAGGCTGCGTTTCTAGTCA
Organism: Lethenteron reissneri; assembly: GCF_015708825.2. NCBI lineage: Eukaryota > Metazoa > Chordata > Hyperoartia > Petromyzontiformes > Petromyzontidae > Lethenteron > Lethenteron reissneri. Next base: position 12,094,450 of record NC_083802.1, read on the forward strand.
GAGTTGCCAATTGGAATTTCGTTGACCTGAGAGAGAAGCCCTTCCTTGGGAATTGAGCACAATTTCTTGTGCTTCCCTTGTTCTCTGATGGCATCCTGTCTAATAGGACAATACTGAATCAAGTGTTTAAAATGTGTTGCTTTCCTCAAAGATTGTATAGATAACTTCTCCATGCGCATTTGGATTGACATGCAGGATAAAATCAGTCCCGCTAGATTTTAGACTTGAAATAAAATAATGCACTTGTACACAGTATGGATTTGTTATTGTTACAATTGAATGTACAGACATCATCTGACAGGTCCGTTGTCAATACACTGCTGTGTGAAAGCCTCTCTACACATTGTGCTATTGATCATGGGACTGTTTGACCATACTTCCTTCACGCTGTTGGTCAGTGTGGCCTGATGAGGTGGGGTGGGCAGGCAGGACCGGTTCAAATGTCACTTTCCACTGATATTGGCTGTGGCTGGGAATTGAACTTTGGTTGCCAAAGTTGCTGGGTTCATAGCACAATGCACTAAACACCTCACCGTCAATCCACCCTGCTGTTATACAACGTTTATATCGTTTTTTATTACAACTAAATATTATTTTTTATGCATTTGACTGTTATATAGTGCTTAACAATGCACGATCATGTGTGCATTGTTAGGCACAAAATATGAGTCATTTTTATTATTTAAATAAATACTACTTATGCTTCCAATTGCTTCAGGATTTTGATGGGGTTGTAAAAAGAGAACTTATATATGCTGGGTGCCTAAAAGGACAGCAGGGGAATGTGCCTTTAACGTGAGGTTGCATGTTGGCCCGGCACACATGGGGTTGGGTTGTCAGCACAAGGCCCGGTCACCTTCATTCTATTCCAGGTTGTGTTGACCTCAGGCAGCCTCGAGTGGTCTCTGGTGACTGAGAAGACAATGGACGAGAATGCACGCTGCCCCTTTAAGCCAGGCCTGCATCTATGAAGGGGGGATGGGGGGGGGATGCTCCTTCACTAGATCATCACGGTATTTGTTACGTCTGTTGCAATATTGTGCCCTCCTGCTGAACACAGCTTGTCTCTGCCAGGACACAGTGCTGTGAATACAAATCAAAGGCACGATCATTGGCGCATTCAGCCCATGGCTCTGAACCTGATTTCTAGCTACGGCTAAAGCGAGTAGTGGGATATTTCTGAATCGGTCCTGGTTCTCCTCCCTGCTATCACTTAATTTAATTTCAGCAACTGACTAGCATTGCGATTTATTGTAAAATAACCCTCATCGACAAACCGCATGGATAGATGTGCATCAATCAATGGATTGAAATGAGCTATGAATGGAATTGTAAGCATTAACGATTCCTTGAATTGTTTGAGCATGATTTACAAGTTGCCGTGTTACCATTTTCTCCGCATTATAGGATGCTCCGGAAAGTAAACGTACCCTTAACTTGTGTTCATTGTCAATAAAGTCATACAAATCTGGCCACACACGTATATCTATGAGATGTTATGGTGGACCTCGAGCTTTTGCTTAAAAATACAGGGGGGGGGGGGGGGAAGTCTGTCTCATAATTCGGAGAAAATGGTATAAAACGTGTTTTTATATTCGAATGTCCATTTCACAGTTCATAGTGAGGGGTGTGCATGCTTACTGGATGTCCACACTGTTCAAGCAAGTCGTCTATAAGCACACGCTTTCTCCCATGACGTTTCGATTGCAACACAAGCAATCAGGGGAAAACCACAGCACAAAAAATATTCTTGCTGTGGTTTTCCCCCCTGATGATTATTGTGTTGCAATCGAAACGTCGTGATTTAATTTATTTTATTTCATTCCTACGTGACTTTGCCGAAAAGCACCAACGAGTATGGATCCCTGCAGTCACGAAAACTTCAAATCTAGATTCTCCCATAAGTGTTGTCAATGACACAATCTATGAATGCCTCCTCCTGTAAGGATGACTTTATGCTTTGCAAATATTTGGCATTGTCTGGATTTTTCTCCTCTTCCCCCCCCCCACAAAGATGGCACTCAATATAAACCACGTGCTTCAGTTTTAAAGCGAACGTAGCTTTATCATGAGCAGCCGTGCTTTATTTGAACTGCTGTCAGGAGGCCCATTCATTCACACACATTGCTTTTATGTTATTTTTTGCATATGCACGGCTCCATTTCCGGCAGGGTCTGGATTTGCGACCCAGAAAATGTCTCCACACCCTGTACACCACATCCAGTATTCTTCTCGCTATGGGTGCAACCGGCTATTACAGTTTTATGACAAAGTAAGCCCTGCACACGTGCAGTTTTCTAGCATTAAGCAGGTGAAGTGTCTTCGATTCGACAATGACCCAAAGCTAAAATGGTAATGGTATAGGATGTAATGTCAACAGTAGTTGGTCTGTGAGATCTCTTTTACCTAGTGGCAAAATATAGTAGTAGGTTTTTACCCTTTTAAACTGGTACAAAACTGACACCTTTATTCAAGGCATCATGTTTGCAATAACCACAACACAAGTAGTCAAAAAAGCAAACAAAAAGAAGCAACTCTGATAATGATAACAATATGCACTGTCCTTGAAGTTGATTGGTCCACACCCGAGACAGCTTTCTTTAGAGCCTAGTCCCCATTGGTGTTGAACCAGATGACACCAGAAGGCGTACAAATCAAACACAGTGCAATATCAGAGTATTGAGAGCTCGGGGTAAGCATTAACACTATGACTACTTGTGTTGTGGTTATTGCAAACATGATGCCTTGAATAAAGGTGTCAGTTTTGTACCAGTTTAAAAGGGTAAAAACCTACTACTAGTAGTTGGTCTGTGACCATCAGTGGTGATGCTCGACCACTGGGAGCCTTAAGTAGGCCTCTATCACGGTGTAAGACCGAAGAGATATTGACAAGAGATAGAGATTGGAGCAAGATGATATAAATGCGGACAAAAGATGGAGGTGTAACGAGGTGAGAGATACAGATGAAACAGAAATGTAGTGAAATGAGAGATGCAGATGAGATCAAGAATAAGTGAGATGAGAGAAGAGCTGTAGACAAGGTAGATATCCATCTTGATTTGAAGCTTTCGTGACTGCAGGAATCTATACTCTTTGGTTTTTTCGGTAAAGTCACGTAGGTAGAAAATAAATATTGGAAAGGCACTGAAAGAACCAAAGAGTAAGGTAGATATTAGATAGGTTAATTTGACATTATGTTCATTGTCTTTTTCTTTTCATTAGGATCTGAATTCAGGTTGATATATTTAGTGCATACCTGTTATTGTGAATGATACTGGGGGTTCCTTGTGCTGCTTGAGGCCCTAAGATTTTGCAGGGCTTGTCTAGCAGCACCACTGGTGACCATCACAATTGGTAGCATGTGAAAGCCAATGAGTCAACGATGAGCAGTGGCCAGATTTGAGTTCAGGAGCTCTGAGGTATCCAATGCAGTGCCACCATAAGGCTCTATTGTGAGTTTAGAGACACACGTTGTACTGATTTTCCCTGTATAAATAATATAATTAATTAATCGCAGCCCTTTGTCAATCCACGAATGGATGAAGGCCTCCACATGCAATGTTGGTTGTGGGAATGTGTTTGATCATACTTCACCATCCTGGTCAATGCAATGGCCGTTGATGCAAGTGCAGACGCTGGACTGATTCATGAATCGCTCATCGCTTAACGTTGACTTGCACACAATATCAGCGAAGCAACGTCAATACACTTTCACAATTGTATTTAGATATTTGACAATACGTTTGTGTTTTCTAACTGTCATTAATATTTAACGCTCTGGCCGTAGTGGCACCTGCGCACAGTCTTCTGCCTTGGAAGGTGATGTTGGTGAATCGTCTGTGGGACACCCAGCTGTAAGATTGTAACAGCCTTTAGGAGACACTGATTTTGTTTGCGTTCTCATTTGTAGAGGAAAATTTCCCCCAGATAATTCGGTTCCCTCCGACAAAGAATACTTCATAAATGTACCGAACCCTCGACGGAAGACACACTGCATATGTTTTCGCGGCTTGTGTTGTACGCCTTTCCAATGTGTGTGTGTGTGTTTTTATGGGTTGTTGTTCATGACCGTTTCCAACATTGAACGGGCAGAGTGAGATGTCAGAATTTATGCGAAACCACGCGAGGTAACAACTCGTAAACACATTCGAGAACCTCGAGTGGAATTCTGGAAAACAAAGTCTTGAGATGCAGGCACAGGCTTCCCGGTGGAATAAAGTACTGTCATCTATTTATGTATGTGTCCCACATTGATGTATCATTTTGGAAGGCGCAAAAAGTGCAGGCGAATCTATTGATAGGGTTAATATTCAGTGCTGTGCATTTACCTTCCTTTGAAGGGCCTAAATTCGGATTCTGCCCAAGCGTGTATTTACGGCGCATGGCTCAAGGCATGGTGTACCCCAGTAATGACAGTCACAATTTGGAGCCCATTCCCCTTCTCTCCGCCCCACTTTTTTTGAGCAAAAAAGGGGACCACATCATTCCGAGGCTTGTGGAATTTCCGGGCGTCTGTTTTACATTTTGAGATCACCGTTTTTTTAAACATTTTGTTTAGACTTGCCCTTTGGCATCGCAACGCTGGCCTGTGCCTCCATCGCTAAACAAAAGTTTTTTTTTTTAAAGTCCTCGACGTGCGAGAACTTTTTTTTACGGGTAAAGATTGAAACGATGTTTGCGCTCGGTGCATACTTTCTTGTGTGTGCTTTGTAGGTTAACATCTGCGATATGAGCGTAAAGTACCAACTTCCTCTGCAGATGTTAGAAGCGGAATGTAGCATCTTTCTAGGTCAGCCGCTCTGCATATCTCATGAAGAGTCCAAATGCGTTTAAATTTAAAATGTATTCTCATTTCCGTTTAACACATGTTAAAACGGTTAATGTGTTTATCCATTTTGTTAAATATAATTTTTGTTTTGTTTTAAAATGTAACTATTACAAGATTTTAGTCGGCATGAAACAAGCCAAATTTGTTACACATTGTTTTTTTACATGGATTTCATGGCTTTCAACATAAAAAAAATCCCCTTCCAAATATTTTTTTTGTAAGGGATCGTTTCCTGCAACGCCGTAAAATATTAATATACGATCTCATTGCCATTGATTCATGTTACATGTTAGTACCCGCGTTGTTGTGAAGTCTCAAACACCATAGAATGTATGTGTAGGGCTGTTACAGAGGGTCTGTTTGTGTAGGGCTGTTTACATAGGGGCTAATGGAAAACAGACACAGTGGGCGGGGTCTCCGTGAGCACACGGGGTGGTGCCCGCAACGACGTCCGTACTGGACGGCGTGAGGGGGGTTTCGATCCTCTAACGGGGTATAAAAAGGGTTGAGCCAGAGAGCTCGGGGCTCAGTCTTAGAGTAGTTAAGAGAAGAGAGAAGACCAGCCAGATAGGCCCTGGACTCCCCCTGGGACGCCGCCCTTGTAAGGGCAGTGCAGGCTGGAGCCAGTGGCGTGGTCCCGGAACCAGAGTCAGACCTCTGGGATTCCGGGTACCGTAGCCCGACTAACCAGTGTCGGGCCAGACAGCCTCCCCTAGCCCGTTAGCGGAGGACCCAGCTAGGAAGGCTAGCTAGGGGTGAATTCCCAGTTGTACGGGTGAGGGGGCCGATACATCCCTCTAGTACTGTAAGCCCTTTGTGTAAATAAATACGTGTGCCTTACCCCGTTGTCCACGCGTCTTCAACAACACTTCATCTGGTGTCAGAAGAACCAAGAACATGGACACGCGCCAAACAGCTCGAGCCAGGGAACAGCGGGCGGAGGACGCCGCCGAAATTGCCGAGCCCGAGATGGCTCTACTAGACGACGTGCAGCCGGGGCCGGATGCGGGCTTACCGGAGCATCGCCATGAAGAGGAGCAGCGGGGAGACGACCTGAGGCTGGCTCATGAGAGGCTGGCGGAACTGCTCTACGCCGCTGCCGCTGCGCTGGGGGACATCACACGGCTGGCGGCTGGTGGTCCACCGCGGGGCGAGAGGAACCGGCGTGTGGAACGCCTTCCCGCCATTTCTGAAGATTTAAATTTTGAAATTCCCGCCATCGACGCAGCGACCGCTAGGGGCGTGGCCAACCTCAACCTGGGGTCCGACATCGGCCGCGCTGGGGCTGCTGCATCAACGACGGAGGAGGGCGCGTCATCAAAGCTGCGACAGGCGATGCCATCTGCCATTCGCGCCGAGACGCAGCCGAGTCGGGGAGGCAGCAGTCCACGGGACTCCACGGCAGCCGCTGCGCTACACCAAAGGCTGCCCCCGCTTAAAGAATTCGTGGGCGCAGAGGGCGACTGGAGCGGCTTTCAAAGACGCTTCCTCGCCCACCAGGAGATGGCTAAATGGACGGACGAAGAAGCTCTCAGCGCCCTGCCGGCGCTCCTGGACGGCGACGCGCTTGCCGCCCTAACATCGGCACCAAAGGAAAGGCGCTCCACGTTACCGATGGCGCTGCAGCTGCTGGGAGGGGTCTACGGACCGTCGGCGGAATGCAGACAGGAGTTCTACGACCGCAAGCGGGGAGAGAAGGAGTCGCCCCTAGCGTACCGAACGAGCCTCCTGGCGATGGCCAAGTCGGCCTTCCCCCGGATGGATGACGACGGCATCGACGCTATGGTAACGGAGAAGATACTCCTCCTGGCCGACGATCTAGACATCGCTGTCGTCGCACAGGAGGACGCGGAAATGACATCGCTCCAGGCGGCGCGGCTCCTCCACGCAAACCTCCTGTCGCTTCGACGCAAAGCCAGCAGGGCATCGGCGGGGCGTGCGGTGGCTGCAGCCACCCTTCCGACGGAGGAACTCTACGCCGTCGACCACCGACGGCAACAGGCGACGAGTGCACGGCCGGGCCAGGACGGGTCAGGCCGTTCCGACCACTCGTCACCTCCGACGTCGCTCCCGCGGTGTTATAACTGCGGCGTCCGGGGCCACGTCGCCTCGGGGTGCCGCTCTCCTCGTCAGCGCGGGACGACACCTCACCGGGACGACGGGCCTCATCCCAAGCTCCACCGTCAAAAACCGGCGAGTCGCGGCACCCCACACGTTTGGCCCACACACACACCCGTCACGCACTCAAACACCGCGACGAGAGGGGGGCCGGTATCACGCACCATCGCACCATCACGCACCACTCCGGGTACCCATATCGAACCCGGCCAGTGGTCCGTGCTGGCCGATCGTGTGGTTGCCGCATCGTCGGGGTCGTCGGCCGTTGTAGGATATATCGACGGGGTGGAAGTGCGCATCCTGGTCGATACGGGGGCATCGGCGACTATTATTTCGGAATTAATTTACAATATTCTCCCTGTCCGGAGCCGTCCTTTGATGCCTGTTAACGTACCATTCTATGCGGCTAACGGGGGCTCACTTGGCATCATCGGACAAATTCGTGCCCAAATTTGTATTGGGGAAATTAAATTGTCTGGGCCGATTTTTGTTTCGTCCTCGCTGGCGGTTCCGTGCCTGCTGGGGACGGACTTCCTGGCCAAAATGCCGATTGTAATTTTGATCGACCAGGGGTGCATAGAGCTTCCATCGGGCAGATGCATGGCGTTCCTGCCATCACCAGTTGCGACTCGGACGGCGTTCGCGACGGTGCCGGCGTTCGTGGAGAGAACGGTACGCGTTCCTCCGGGAACGCAAATGTTGGTGCCTTTGAAGCTTCGGCGGGCCCTCGTTAAGGGTGCCGGGGCACAAGGGGTACTGTTGGGACCGTCTAGGGCCGGGGTTAGTGGACCTGATTTACTACCGGCCCAGACCATGGTGAGAGGGGATAGTGAACCCTTCATCGCGGTCCTAAACGTGGGCTCGCGGACGGTGGTGCTCCCACAGGAGACCGTGCTTGCTCACGCAACGCCGGTGCCGTGTGAGGAGCCCGCCGTCAATTCCGTCAACACTGTCCCTGCGTCGCGACCGCGTTCGGACAGCGATGAAGGGTGGCTCGAGGCGCTTTGTGCGGGATCGACGGACCTGTCCGATTCAGAGCGTCAACAACTTAAAACGCTATTGCGAGAATTTTCCGACGTTTTTAGTCGAGATAAATATGATTTGGGCTGCACTCACTTGCTGCGTCACCATATTGACACGGGTGACAGCGCGCCAATTCGCCAAAATCCGTTTCGGTTGAGTCCCGCCGAAAAGGAACATGTCAAATCGGCTGTTGATGACATGTTAGCCGCGGACATCATTTCTCCTTCCACCAGCCCTTGGGGAGCGCCGATCGTCCTGGTTAAAAAGCAGGACGGTTCGTTGCGGTTTTGCGTTGACTTCCGGCGTCTTAATAAAATTTCGGTTGCCGACGCATACCCGCTCCCTCGGATGGATGAATCGCTTGACGCTTTGGCGGGAGCGCGATTCTTTTCCACACTCGATTTACTTTCGGGATTCTGGCAGCTTCCTCTGGATGATGAGTCTAAGCCTAAAACTGCTTTTCGTACACCGCACGGCTTGTTTCAATTCAACAGGTTGCCGATGGGCTTGCACTCAGCGCCGGCAACTTTCCAGCGTTTGATGGAATTGGTTTTGGCTGGACTGCAATGGGAGTCGTGCCTCATTTATTTGGATGACGTTATCGTCTTTAGTAAAACTTTTGATGAGCATCTCCAGAGGTTGCGGGCAGTTTTCCTAAAGATGCGGGCTGCTAATTTGAAATTTAAGCCCCAAAAATGCCATTTGTTGCGTGATTCGGTGCGTTATTTGGGGCACATCGTGGGACGCTCGGGTATTGCTACCGATCCCGCCAAAACGCAGTGTGTCAGCTCCTGGCCGACTCCCACCACAGTGGGAGAGGTCAGGAGTTTTATTGGGTTCGCGTCGTATTATCGACGGTTTGTTGCTGATTTTGCAACAATTGCAAAACCCCTGCACGCTCTAACATCTAAAGGGGTTCGTTTCCACTGGGGTCAAGAGGAGGAGGCTGCGTTCCGCTCCCTTCGGGACGCCCTGGTGAAAGCCCCTCCCTTGATCTACCCTGATTTTTCGAAACCCTTTTTGCTCGACACCGATGCGAGCAACACGGGTATTGGGGGTGTGCTTTCCCAGGTGGTTGATGGCGTTGAACGGGTGGTCGCATACGGTAGTCGGGTGTTGTCTCCTGCGGAGCAGAGATATTGTGTTACCCGTAGAGAACTGTTGGCAATTGTTTTTTTCATCCAACAGTACCGCCCATATCTGTACGGTCGGCATTTCACCGTCCGCACAGATCATGCGGCACTACAGTATGCCCTGCGGGTTCAACAACCATCGGGACAGTTGTCTCGATGGTTGGAGGTTCTCCAGGATTTTGATTTTGAGACCACTTACCGTAAGGGCGTTCGCCATACCAACGCGGACGCTCTGTCACGCATGCCAACCGCCTCGGAATGTGCATGCCTCCTGGGGTCGGGACGTTGCAGACCTTCAGGGGACGCACCGGTCCCGATCCTGGCAGCCACCGACGATGACGAGCCACTGGCTGAGAATTCTATCGAACAACAGGGAAGGGATTCCCTGTTGGGGTTGCCCGTCACTGAGTGGGGGCGCCTCCAAATGGAGGACACCTCCCTCCTCGGGTGGCGTCGTCGCGTCGGGGGTGCTGGCCGGGTGAAAGGTGATTCGGGTGCATGGGAAATGGTACAGGGTCTGCTCATGCACTGGGACGCAAAATCACAGCGACATCGGCTGGTCGTCCCTTCGGAGTTGCGAGGCAAAGTGGTGTGGGCCGCGCATGAGCGCCTGTTACATCTGGGGACTCTAAAGACCCTTGCACTAATACAGCTAGATTTTTTTTGGCCTGGTATGACAAAGGATGTGGGGGATCTTCTGAGTTCATGCCCGCGGTGTGCGCAGCGGAAACCGCCGGCGCGGGAGTCTAACCCGCCTTTACAATCGATCAAGGTGTCCAGAATAAATGAGCTGGTCGCACTGGACATCTTGGGCCCATTTCCCGCCACCCCCAGGGGCAATAAGTATTTGCTGACAGGTGTCGAGTATTTTACGCGCTGGCCCATGGCCTGGCCCCTTGCCAACCAGTCGGCAGCAGCCATCGTGGACGCCTTTGTTCAGGGATACGTCCTGGACAAAGGTGCCCCGGAACGGCTGCTGACCGACCAGGGTAAAAATTTTTCCAGCAAATTACTTAAACAAGTCTGTGACCTCTTAGGCACAAAGAAAATTCGGACCTCCCCGTATCACCCACAGACTGACGGAATGGTCGAGCGCCTGCATCGCACCATTTCGTCAATGATGGCACAGCAGGTCTCAGATTCCCAGACTGATTGGGACCTGCATATTCAGGGGGTCTTGGCGGCATATAGGATGGCACCCCATGCAGCTACGGGGTTTTCCCCCTTTTACCTTATGTACGGTCGCGAACCCGACCCGCCTGTTCGCGCCCAGCTGCAGATCCCCGACCAGCAAGGAAAAACAAAATTGGCTGACCACGTCAAATTTAATTTGGCTAAGTTAACAGAGGCGCGGGATGCTGCGAGGTTAAACTCGGACCTCCGTCAAAAGGCGAACGAGCGCCTCAGGTTGGGTCGAGCGCATGTCATACAGTGGAAACCGGGGGACAGGGCATGGTTGCACTGTCCCCAAGTACCCCTGGCTACCTTCCCAAAGCTGGCGCGACCGTGGCGGGGGCCTGTGGAAGTGGTCGAGGTCCTGCGACCACAGTGCGTGCGCATTCGTTGGGGGAAGCGGCGATGGTTCGTGCACCCCTCTCGGTTGAAACCTTTCGTCGCGGCACACAAACCCACTTCACACATGCGTGGCCAGACGTGTGGGGGGTCGACCGACTCACTAGGTCCGTCCCCACCGCGCTCACCTAATGCCTTGCCGGCCGTGCCACCTCCAGGTGCATCGAGACTGACGGGCTCACGCCCGACCACCCCTTCTGGGGATACCAACAGTCACGAGGCATCAGAGGAGGCCCCGCTCCCGGACGGACGATTGCCACCTGACGGTCCGCCACCCGGGGTTTCCCCGTGTGAGGGGCCCGCCGCAAGGACACGCGCAAAAATGCGCAAACTGTTGTGAAACCGCAAGGACACGCGCAAAAATGCGCAGACTGTTGAGGAACCGCAAGATTTGTATATATATGTTGTGTTCATTGTGTGTTGTGTGGGGGGGGGGGTGTTCCCTGTCCATTGCATTCACGTACGTTGGGCTCACCTGCTGTTGTGTGCATTGTGGCTTCGCTACAAATTGTATATAGCTCGTTCTTACGGTATCCGTATTTATTCGGGGGGGGGTGCGTCGGATTGTTCCCTTTCAGGGTTGAGGGTTTTGTTGTTGTCATTGTCGTTGTTGTTGTTGTTACTGTTGGTTCCTTCAAGTTAGCGTTAAAAACGTTTTTTTTAAGGCACACGCGGGGATCCAGGGGTTAAATAACCTTTATTGAAAGTTGTTGCAGCCGGGACGGCTGCGAGCTGTACAGGGGGGGGTGATGTAGGGCTGTTACAGAGGGTCTGTTTGTGTAGGGCTGTTTACATAGGGGCTAATGGAAAACAGACACAGTGGGCGGGGTCTCCGTGAGCACACGGGGTGGTGCCCGCAACGACGTCCGTACTGGACGGCGTGAGGGGGGTTTCGATCCTCTAACGGGGTATAAAAAGGGTTGAGCCAGAGAGCTCGGGGCTCAGTCTTAGAGTAGTTAAGAGAAGAGAGAAGACCAGCCAGATAGGCCCTGGACTCCCCCTGGGACGCCGCCCTTGTAAGGGCAGTGCAGGCTGGAGCCAGTGGCGTGGTCCCGGAACCAGAGTCAGACCTCTGGGATTCCGGGTACCGTAGCCCGACTAACCAGTGTCGGGCCAGACAGCCTCCCCTAGCCCGTTAGCGGAGGACCCAGCTAGGAAGGCTAGCTAGGGGTGAATTCCCAGTTGTACGGGTGAGGGGGCCGATACATCCCTCTAGTACTGTAAGCCCTTTGTGTAAATAAATACGTGTGCCTTACCCCGTTGTCCACGCGTCTTCAACAACACTTCATATGTAAAGGTGAATTTGACCTCTTGAGAATTACAAATACTCATCACGTGTACGAGACAGCCATTGCTCACAGAGGCAATGGACATTTTAGGACATTTTGCTCCTTGTTGAGTTTGCAGTTATATCGAATGTGCCACTATCCTAGCTTATCCATGTTTTGGGTGCCTGTTGATTTGGCTGCAGGGTTTGAACATGTGTTTGTCTTGAGTGTTAATCATGCAATGCCACCGACTGTATCCTGTGTTTCCACATGTTAAAGGTTAATGTGGTAATGAAAATAGGCCATACACACACGTATTCTGATTTCACTCAGCTGACATTTATAATCCGAAGGTGGTGATTGTATAATGACATAAAGTTTGTTTTTGTTAGAGTATGTGTAAAATATTTTTTTTACATTATTTGTCATATTCATTTATACACTATGGATAGTTTGTAATGAGGTGCTCATTTGTAAGCTAAAGCCCAGATAATTAGAAACAGACCAATTCTGCTTAAGTAGCTACGGAATTATAACAAAAAAAATTCGGCGTTCTTATACATTATGATGATGAATGCCTCCACAAGGTGGTGGTAGTGGCAGCGACGGCTTGGGGGATGCCTTCATCCAGCAGTGAATTGATGGTGCATAATTATGATAAATGATTAATAATTCCATTGATTTATCACGAACCTGAAACCCAGTTAATTGTATGTCAGTTTCGGAAGGTGTCAGTAAAGTAAACACAAGTATCATGCTCTAAACTTCATTTAAAAAAAAACTCAACCTTCATCAATGACACAGTGCCCATAAGAGAAAGAAATATATTTACACGATCTAACCCAAAAAAACTCTATTATGAAATAAATATATATTGGTGACATTTTGGCCAATGGCTCTTCTTCATAGCACTTAAATAGAGGCTAAAAGGTTAGATTGGATAATAGAAGTTAAAGACTTTCTTAATAGTTTTTTAATTGGCATATGAAGCGTTACCCCTTTGGCTTTTGGGGATTTATTGTGTTACTTTAGTTATACTTTAAAGTGTAACACGAGCTGCATATGATATGCGAAAATATTAGCGCTGCATATGCATCGTATGGAATCGAACATCACACACATTTACCTGTAAGTTAATTAGAGTGCCATCATTAGCACCGAATATTTGTTATAAGTCGGAGAATTATATGAATATTCAATGACCCTGGGGACCTGTCTTTGAGCTTTACATTTTAAGTATGCAACCATACAATGTATTTTGAAGGCAAAATACTTCTGTGTGTCTATAATCTTGAAAGGCCTGTTATGTTTTTTATTGTCAATTTCACTTTTCCAAAAGCACTACATTATGCTGTGGTTTGCCTCTTTATTTCAATTTTTTTTTATCCTGATGCTCAGGTATAAAATATTTTACTGTTTTGTGTCTATCAAATATTGATTTCCTTATGTTCAGAAAAGTTGTTGTACTTGGATTTGATTTTGCGCATATGTTTATTGAGGTTTCAAAGTTTCCTGTAAATAGTGTTGTTGCGAATGTACCTCCTTGTCTGACACCTCTTCTGATTTGTATTAAATTTACTTTCTTGTACGGAGTCCTCCACGTATCCGTGGCATTCAACAGAAATCGTAATCAGAAGCAGACAATGTGCCCAAGAAAACTACTGCCATGGAGATGGAGTGATGAGATAAAGTCACGTGGAGGATTCAAGTGGAGCGTGGCATCATGGGACAATGTGGGATGGTGACGGTGTAGGGAGGCCTTTATCCAGCAGTGGGTAGAACTTGGCTGAAAAAATACACTTTGTTAAGTGTTCAAATGAGGTAACGGTGCCGCCTTGCAATGCCTTACTCACGCCCACTGATGGTGGAAGGGCCTCCACGAGAAGAAGCTACACATCTCACCTCGATATCCCACATCTGGAGGGTTATTTGATCCACTCTTCCACTCTGGCCAGATGCATTGGAAGAGTTGGGAGTTCCCACCATCCGCTACCTGCCGATCCATTATCCGTGGGGCACCCACTCACTTATACTACTGGGTGGGAAGATTTAGCAACTGGGCAAAGAGCTTTTCTAAAATTCTCAATTCTGCTTGGATATCTTCCGTTTTGTAATGCTATTCCGAGCTCCAAAGCAGCCATCATTGTCAACTTTAAAAAATACCGCATTAAGATTACCCTGATAATATCCTGTTCGTTGTTCAGTGACTGTAAAAATGCAATCGTTGGCATCGTGCATATTGGCTCATTGTCTAACCACTAGATTATCTTGGTTCACATTATTGTCGTTATTCGATATCTCTTTCCAGATCTGCTTGCTCAAGTGACATCCGCTAAGCTTATTCCAAGCCCTCATGACTTCCTGTGTTGTTATTGCCCCAGTTTGAAGTGATGCTATGTTGCCAACTTATTGGTGGGACTCTCTATTGCTTGGTTATACAACTGTATACAAATACCATGTGATATTGCGCTCTATGTCACTGATCGACGGTGTCTGTGAAAAATCTGTTCTTTGTGCTGCATGCTCATTTCAGCCCATTTCTTTTATTGAATTGTTTGATTTGCTATTTAACACACGTGCGTGCGGTGCCATGCGCTGGTGTCGCCTCTCGGGGTGTACAGTACGATTCTTCAATTCACTTCTTGACGAAGCTCCCACTGGCACGTGGAGCGAAACGTCGGACATTGGGTCACTCGAACGACCGAGGAGGCTTTCGCAGTCGCGCCGTACGTCTCTCCGATTCGGCGTTCGCTTTGCACCGCGTGTGGTTCTTTTTCCGCAATGTCTGACGTTTAAATCCCAGCAACACGTGGGGCGAAATGTCACACACCGTGAGAACAACAGGCGGCCCAGGCCAAAGGCAGATCAGAGAGTGATGTTTTTGCATGTACCGTGAAAGTAATTATTGACAAAAAGATAACGGTATATGATGGTGTAATGCCTTTCCTCATAATTGCTTTTGGATTCGTGTTCGCATTATGCGTAAATTGTGCAGTTGTGCTTTCTGTTCTTATCAAAAGTCGATCTGTTTTTTTTATTCTCCCTTACTGCGACCCATAAGCATCGTGTGACTTGAGTTTAGCAATTCAAAGAACGCCTTAGCCTGGTTATTATTTCATCATTGACATTGCCATTCACATACTCTTGTTATTCTTTATGCTACTGTTGTAACTGTACGTGTAGATTTTAATTAATTGGAATTAACATATCATACCAGGCCATATTTCAGTCCACACTGTTTTTTTATGTGTGTGTTTGTGTGTAGGGAATAAGATGGATGGCTCCAAGAGGCGGTCTGCAGGGCACAGCATTCTAAATATGACAACTGGCTACTAACATCTGGTTTACATTGAATGTGTACCCAAGCCACTGAATGTGGGGGTGAACATTCCTTGCTTATGAAGCGAAATGCATGTGTGTGTGTGTTATGGTTGTTTATTGAGAACCAGCTCCTAATGTTCTAGTCAGACTCTGAGGTTGTTGTTTTTTTCCCCCTCCTTTTATTCAAAAGGTCAAGTTACATTCTGTGGGACTATATGAAAATAAAAAAATATATTTGCTTTGTTTTTTTATTAAGTCAGGCTGTGAACAACGATACAGGAATTTAAACAATTCTCAAACGAACAACAACATATTTAGGGAACTCTTTGGGATGTTTTTGGTTAACCAACAAGTTTTGTGAGCGGCACGAGATTTTCATGTTTAATGTAGGTCTCATGATTCATATTATCCTTTACAATTTTTTTATGAATATCACATGGCCTCAAGAAAATAAATGCTTTAAGCACATTTTCCCCTTTTCACCTAAAATTCAAGGCTTGACACTTGGACACTGTGAGCTTGCATCCAAACATTACAATCGAGTCATTCTTTTCATATTGGTGTTGAGCTCCGTGCTTTTACAAAATATTGTATTAAATTGAGGCCGATTGCGATGTTTTTTTTTGTTCATTCAAGGTTTATTGCCGTGTAATATTAACAGTTTACGGACAATTACAAAACATTATATCAACAGTCTTTGCAGTGGTCTATTACTTCATTCCTCAGTACAGGTCACAGATTAGCTTTTACCCAGCATAAGGTTGTTTTTTATACATGGTTTTGTCATTTTTGACAGACGATAGGTGGAAAATCATCACCTACTGCAGACTTTAAAACATCCAAAAAAATAAAAGCATCATGTTTCTACAGCTACCCACTGTCGTTTGAATCGGTGCCGATATTATACAAGATGATGATTTCTTACTTGCAAACAACACACAAAAACCCTGAAGTAATTAACAAAAAATTGTAAAAACCCCACAGATACTAAAATACGCTAGCTTGTGATTAACAAAGAGCTTCAAGTTCAAAAATGGAAAGGAATTAACATAGATCACATTAAAGTATTTTACATGTAGTTTTTTTAATGTATATAATGTAATGTATTTTTAGAAAAAAATTATAGAATCAAAACGTACAGTAATTCTTTCATATTCATTTGTACGTTTGAAATACGGCTTAGCAGTGCAGTATTCTTCATAACCATATTACTAGCACCATTTTTTTTAAATAGCGTGTTGTTAGTCAGCGAATCTTACAACAATTGCATTCATATTAACTGTTTGTGTAATAGCTAGTAAGCCAAACAACTCCTGTTTCACGTTTTTGAGTTACTCTTGTAATCTGGCGTCAAATGCACCACTTCTTTTTGGGACCACAAATGGCTGTGCAGACTTTCACGCTGAATTGATTAACTTTTCTGGAAATGTTTATATATATTTTTTATTTGGCAGTACTTGAGTTGCAAACGCCAATACATCATTGCTTAATTAAGTTGTGCTTTTTGGAATTACTGGCCTTAACCCAGGAAAATGCACATTGACATATTTTGACCAACAGGCAGACATTTATTACCATTTTGTCACAATTCACTTTTAAAAACGTTAAGTTTAATTCTTATTGCAGAAAGCCTGACTGTTACAATTTCAATTCATGTATGATAACATTTCATAGTTTTTGTCTTGCCTATCATGATGCAAAGAGATCAACTTATAGAAAATGTCATTAGACTATTACTCCAGTATTGATGCAAAGCTAACATAAAATTGACAGTCTCATTGGGCATCTTGCATTCAAAAGTTTGAATCTGAATAGCGCAGAATTTAGAAATACAGAGCTAAAGTTGAAACAAAGGGGGCAAAAATATTGTTCAAAAATAAAATAGAAAAGGCATGTACAATGATATCTCAATTATTTTATATAATACTTTTAATACAGTACCCAGTTTATTTCAAGCCAATTTGTTATTATTTAGTGTGTGGCGCACAGCTTCACAACCGTAGTTATATATTGTAACAACATCACTGCTCTTTGGAGTAGACAATGTACATGGTTAATATTGTACTTTGTGTTTGCGGTATCACTAGGCAGCTTTCTAAATGCATTATTATTATTATCATTATTGGTAGTTTTATTTCAATCAACCCCCAACCTTTATTCCCCCACCTACCCCACCCACATAACAACACTCCGTTTTTTCCAAATCTCGTATTCCTCACACAATCTCTCAGCAATGACCTCAACCCTTACTGCTGTCTAACTCAGTGGTGCGCGCACACTCACACATACACGCGCGCGTGTGTGTGTGAGTGTGCGCGCGTGGCGTGCACACAGGCACGAGCGGCGGGTGCGATCAATGCAGCTGGATGCGCAGCTTCAATCGCAGAGCCTGACCGAGCTCCCCGGCGAGGTAGTCCTTCTCGTGAGCGGCCTCCAGCCGCCGGAGCTCCTTGCGGCGGAAGGTGGGCACGCCGGTGACCTCGAGGGTGTGAGTGGACGGACGCTGCACGGCCGCCGCCTTGCGCTTGGCAAGCAGCAGCGAGCTGCCGAGGTCGCTCCGGCTCTCCGACTCGCTCTCGTCGTCGGCTAGGATCTGACCGATGCGGAAGATGCCCGCCTCGTTGCCAGCCACGATTGAGTACTTAACGTGGTTGTTAAGCGGGGCGAGCGCCGGCAAGAGGTCGAGGATGGAGTCTCCGTCCTCCAGCGAGCTGATGTTGACGTGCACGATCACGGGGCGCTCCACGTCCAGGCTGGCCATGTTGATGTCTGTGGCGTTCTCGCGCAACTGCGGCACATCGGTGGGAAGAAAGGAACACGAGTGCGCTCGGTTAACCTCTCGTTTTTTTTCTCACTCCCCTGCGGTATGAAAACGATGTAATTTTGAGAGCTCGGGTAGATGAATGCATGTCCAAAGTTATATCGTTCTCGCTGAGATAAAACATTCAACCATAATTGGAAATTAAGCCACGATGAAGCACGATGAAGCAAGGCAATGCATATAACGACTCTATAAAAAATAATGACATCGGGTCGATCCGTTGTATGTCTGTTTATTGGACTAGGCATGGGAAGAAACAATGGTGTGATATGCAACACACTAGGAATAGTTGCCTAGCACAAACATGCAAAATGTTCTTGAGTCTCTTTTATGTCAAGGGAAATGGCTGCACCCAAGGCAACAATTTTAAAGAGCCCTGGGCTCTTAACGTCAACAAATCTTCCTCGAGCCACCCTGCCCTGCCCTGCATTTATTTATTCAGGCTTCCTTCGAAGTGCCAACAAAAGCAGCCTCAGATGTTTAAAGCTGTGTGTGCTTTTGTGCTCAGCAAGTATTTCCAACTTTTCCATTGGTTCGCGAAAATGTTTTTAGAATCAAAACTGTGGCACAATCACATTTGGGAAGGCCATTGCGATCCTTAATGGAAATGATTACTGCCAAGGCGGTGAACTGTGAGTTCCGAGCATCCTTCCATTGTTGAGGGTTTTATTGGTCAGTTAATTCAAATAAGCCCGTGTGTGCATCTGAATCTGGCACAGAGTTTACGTCTTGGTTCACTTCGGCAATTCATAATATTAATCGCCCGCCATGGTCAATACACTGCTGGCTGTCTCCATCTCTCGTGGACTGACGATGCAACAATCCACCAAGCACCTCATTTTAAGCATCGGACATCATCGCTTCTGGCGACATGTCCTGCTGAAAGCCCCATTATTATAATTAACAATATGTTCATTTCTCAAAAGAAGATTGTGATGTTTCAACTCACTGGCCTTTCTGAAGGAGGCTGACTGGTCTGTTGACCTTTTTCATAATCAATGTCAGCTAAAATTCCAAGGTCTTTCTTTCCTACCAATGATTGTAAAGAAAAAAAAACCTTGTATTTTTCAACCTGTCATTACAATATATTCCATCTTCTTATGAATGCTCTAATGAAACGATAGAACAGTCTTATTTCTGAACTGGTCATTTAAAGCAATTTCCATTAGTTTACATATTTCTCCAGGACATAATCACACAATGTCCCATCTTCGTGAAATATGTTACAAATGGTTTGGAGTTTTACTCTTCAGCAAATAACATGTGTCGTCAACATTGCCATGTGGCTGTCAATTGGAACCCAAGATCCGTGCTTGCAAGCAAATAGAGTGGCTCACTGGAAAGAACAGAAAACACTGAAAGCTATATAAATAATTGCTCGGTGAAGAGTTCTCCATGTCCAGACATCAACAAACATCATCTGCTTGTGACAATGCCAGTGAGTTTGGAGACACTCTGGCCAGTCTGCACAGTGGTTGCATCTTCTCCAACTTATAACATTCCCATTTGGTCTTCAATAACTTTCCTCGCCACCCCCATTGTGATTTGATGAATTGTCAGGATTCTTGATTTTAATTCGATTCAAGATTTTATTGATTTTACATTGTGGTGAATGTCGTGAAAGTAGCCTAGTTGGAGCAGGAATCGCTTGAACCCATTAAATGCAGAGCATCTGAATATAAAGTAATCCATTCTTACGCTTATAATTGTATGCATGTAAGATGAGTGAAAGACTAATTTCAATGAATGAGTTGATGCAGCGTGAGACCCCAAGTTCCCATGCATTAATTTCGCCTCGGCACCAGGTTGTTATCTCAAGTGCTCAAAATGGGTCAGAACGAATTCAATGCTCAAACGAGCATTGAGGCGGTGCGCATATCCCGTTAAAATCCCTGAGCCAGTGGTGGAAATTCCACATTCTTGTGGTGGGGTTAAGTGTCTCCATAGGACAACCACTGTTGACTTCCCCACAAAAAGTTCTTACTCATATTATTGACCCCCGGAGGTATGAAGGACTGAATCAACCCTCCGACCAGGATAGGAACCCTCACAACCTCCTGATTGTGAGCCGCTCGCTCGCCTTACCGCCGTGCTGGGTGGGTATAAGACTCACGGAAGGCGTCAAGCCCGCGGGCGCACTGTCCATACCTCTGCAGGTTGCGCGTTCGGCCCGGCATTTCTGCGCTGGCGGTTGGGCTTGGGGTAGCCGTTGATCTTGCACTCGTAGCACGTCTCCGACGACAGCACGTTCTCATCCTCCTGCAGCTCTGCGGGCCCAGTCCCCGGCGCGGACCCCGGTCCGTACGCGCTCTTACCGCCAGCGCTGCCTCCAGACACACAGTGCCTGCAGGGAAGTCAAGCGCAGGGTGATTAATCCCCGCCACCCTCCGGCCCATCATTTGCGCATCCACCAGCTCTTCACCCGTCGTGTCCTTGGGCGCGGCAGTGAATTTACAAATAAAATCTTGCATTTATAATTTTTAAAAATACGTGGGTTGGATCGCGTAAATGTTATTAAACCCACCACCATCTGACACAGCCGATTTGTAAAGTTCATCACTTAAAGAGAACATGCCAATTTGTTACTAGTACAGCACACCGGTGTGTTGGACAGCAAAGCGACAACATTTACAATCTGAGTACTGTATTATTTAGTAAGGGTTGTCATGTGAAAAAACGTACCAATTAGCTATTACTTCAGCACATCGGTGTGGTGGCGAGTAAACCCACAACGTTACCAATTGAGTAGGAAGTTTCACTGGTGATTACAACCAGATTCATCAGGAGATTCGCCAGAAATGTCAGTCTCACCATCACACCTATGTGCTAAAGTAATAGCTAATTGCAAGGTTATTTTTTTTTTAAGGTGCGCAGTTGTTTCCTGGCGGAATTCAGTAAACTATCAAAACAATTGTGTTTTAATATTTCTTAATAGATGCGCTTATGGTATATAACAGCTTGGTAGTGAAGTAGTGAAACTCTCTACTGCACAGATAAAGCGGTGAAAGCATACATTTTATTTATTTATTTTGTTTATTTAATCTCCATTCAAACTAATGGTGTTCTATAGGACGATTCTTTTGCATATAAAAGTCAGTGTGATTGGAGATTTCAACGTGGGAATCGTTCCATAGACGAATTCATATTCATGTAGGAATTGTCCAATGCGTGATATGTGCTTCGAAGAAGGGGCATATTGCCCAAAGGCATCACCTATCGCTTAACTCTCCTTGACAGGCCACAGTATCGGTGATGAATGCGTTGTGTGACAGTGGCATTAGGATGCGATCCCTAGCAGAAATCACGTGGCGCTGGAGAACAACGGTGCCCTTTACACTTGGCATTGATCATCTCGTAAGAAGCTGAAACAAGTTCATTCACTTAAAAATATACAGTCCCTTCCACATGAGGCACTGCCTCGGGCAGATAGAGCAAAAGGAAATGACTTGTGAAGGTTTGTGGTAACTTGGCATGATAGAGTGAAGATGAAAACCATATCGCCAAACATTCTTTACGCACGCGATCTGAGAGATGAACTACTTAATAAAAGCAGCCTTTTCTTTTATAAGGCAGGGTTAACGATGAACGTGGTAAGCGATTGTGCACCACTGCTAACACAGTCCCTTATTTTTACGTGTTATTGAATGGTGGTTTAGAAAACATAACCTCACACTAAAGAGGGACCACTGCCCAGAACATCACCCTGTTATAATTACTTTCTGTAATAAGGCAGTGTGTTGGGGATTTCTTTTTCAGTTTGTGCTTGTAGAGCCCCGCCAATGGAGTCCCATAGTTTACCGTTTATTTAACACAGCTTTTGTTTAATTGCCAGGTTAGACATCTTTGCTATAAACACATGTGCTGGGACATCTGCAGTACACTTAATTATTTTCAATAATGATCTCCAAGAATTTTGGGACTGCTTGAAAACCAAAGAGCTCCAGGCCAACCATCTTTCCATGAGCGCATATTAAACTGAAACGAGCGCATTCGAGCGTGGGTGGACCGTGTACAAAAACACTCGTAATGTCCAAACTCTGCACTGAATGACTGCTCGTAGTCGTAGACCCTAAGCGGTTTGTTGGTGCAACTCAAAGCACTCGTTGTGTATTCAAATACGTAATGTATTTCCCTCTGCGGAATTCCACCCCCACTCTGCTGCGCTAAGAATTTGAAACTTTTATTTATTTATTTTACCTGGTAAGTTCCCACTGAGCTATGTAGTTCTTTTTCAGAAGCGACCTGGTCACAAATGATAGTCCAACGGAAGCGGCTTATCACGTGGAAATTTATAGCAGCCAAATACTCGAAATGCATGTTGACTCTAAATGTGGAGGAAAAAACCGGAGTAGCCCAAAAAAATCCAGGTGACCACAGGGAGTCAGGATCGAACCCACGACCTCCTGTATAACAGGCGAGCTAGTTAACATCTCCCAGCCACCGTGATGATGATGATGAGAGAGAGACGCAGACTCCAAATATACAGCAGTAATCACGGTCGGGATTGAACCCACGACCTCCTGTATAACAGGCGAGCTAGTTAACATCTCCCAACCACCGTGATGATGGTGAGAGAGAGACGCAAACTCCAAATATACAGCAGTAATCACGGTTGGGATCGAACCCACGACCTCCTGTATACCAGGCGACGTAGTTAACATCTCAAAGCCACCGTGACGCAAAGGCTTGAGCACTTACCCCTGGCCGGCACGGAAGTAGCCGGGAGGACAGCCGCACAGGTATCCACCCTCCGTGTTGGAACAGCCAAAGTTGCAGGGCGCCTTGGAGTGTGAGCACTCGTTGACGTCATTGCACCCGCCGGAGAACTGATCGAAGTTGTATCCATTTGGACAGGCGCACTTGAAGCTGCCAAGCGTGTTGTAGCACGACGCCGAACCACACACCTGGGGGTTCGTGCACTCGTTCTCGTCTGCGGGAAAACGCAAAGGGGCAAATTAAACAAGGGGGCAAACCCGCTAAGGCCAGCAATGGTACGTTTCTAACATTAATAATTCTAATAATTCAATTTATGTTGCGCCTTTCGTCGTGGACCTCAACGCCTCTGGCACTTAAACTGAATTCTAAAAATTCTCAACGCAGCACATCATGGTTTGCCTTAGGTAACTAATCATAATGGTAATAATAATTTCAACTTGTAATGGGCACGGTATTGACTCACTCTCAAAGAAGGAGAATGACTCAGAAGTGCGAAGAACCACAGACAAGAAGGAAGTCAGCCACGCAGTGAGCGGACGCCAACAATTGGCCAAGCTCTGCAGTGCTCTATATATTCAGGTGTTATCGGTCATTTAATGAGTCTTTAAACGTGGGAAGAAATCGGAGCACCCCATAAAAAGCCACATGTGGAGTCGACATTTTTGCATTCTTCTGGCGAGCCAGGGAATGGCACCCTATTGATGCACACGGGAAAGAAGTTTCGCAACATTTGTCCGAGCCACAGTGCTGGATAGCCACCACAATACAATCCCTTAAAAAACATGTTTTACAACTTTGGTTCGTGGTGCAGTTGTTAGCAAAATTCACTATGAACCCAATGTCCTGAGTTCACTTCCTGGCAATGGCAAAACATTGGTGGCAGAGGGTGAGGGTCTTTCCATAGTGCAGCCATCATCATCAACTGCCTTCAACAAAGCCTGACCTCATGTCATGTTATCGACCTCAAACGGATGAAGGGATCGAGTCAAAACCTTGTCCAGACTTTAAACTCGCAACCTTCCAATTGCGAGCCTCGCATTCTGTCGCCGCTCCACCACACTGGAAGTAAATTCAGGAAACGAGTGCACCGTAGTTGGTCGGCAGGTTGCATGCAGTGGGGTCACGTGTGAGTGCTCCCACCTCTTCCCGATACGTCTTGCCGGCAGGGAAGAGTAGGCCAAACAACCTCTATATGGCCTCTATAGAGCTGTCTCAAGCAGAAGCCCCTTCCGCCAACAGATGCGTGAGCAAGCAATCGCAAGGGCTGCATATCTCCCTTTGCGATCTTATGTTTAACTCTGTTGCCATCAGTTGTTTGGCGGCTGTTGCGTAGCAGACGACTGTGCACCCACCGACACACTGGTTCCATTGGAAATGCTGCAGGTATCCCGAGGGGCAGCCGCACCGGTAGCCACCCAGCATGTTCTGACAGCCGTGCTGGCAGCGGTGGTTTCCAGAGCACTCGTCCATGTCTGGAAAGAATAATACATAAAAATGTCCACCATTAAACTAAACTACTTATTTTATTTCACCAGTTTAGTCCCACTGAGCTATAGAGCTCTTTTTTAGAAGCGACCTGGCCACAAATGATAGCTCAACGAAGTGGCTTATCATGTGGAAATTAATATTAGCCAAATACTCTGAATGCATGTTTCTAAATATGGAGGAAAAAAACGGAGGACCCGGAGAGAAATCCACACGTCCACGGGGAAAGAAACATGGATACTCCAAATATACAGGCGTCAGGGTCAGGATCGAGCCCACGACTTCCTGTATACCAGGCGAGGTAGTTAACATCTTGCCACCGTGGCACCCACAATTGGTGTTTGTGCCATTCTTAAAGCAAAGGCACAGACATAGTCTGCAGTAGTTTCACAGTAGAGGAGGGCCAATCGAGTAATTTGCAGGTATCTTTATTTGGCAAATATTGAACGACTTTTCGAATTACATCACACGATCTTTTAACGTCCACTGTGAAGCAAACAGGGGATATATTTTACGGTTAATATTTCTATAGTACTAGCCAAGGCGGCCTACGGGATGCGAACCACGAACCTCTGCAATAAGTAGAAAATGCACTCCCTCTGGGCCGTGCCATCGACGTGTACAGTACAACAAAACGACGCTTCAGAATGAAATGTGGGGGACAGCAATTCAATAAATACCGCTGTGTCGTAGTGCACGTCCATACGAAAGCTTCTATGCTTACTGTGCTCGCGCGTTGCACACGTGCAACCGACTTCCCAACAGAGGGACAACTTGGTGCTGCAGAATGTGTTACCTTCACAGTTGCTGCCACTGTTGTCGAGGCTGAAGCCCTTCTGGCACTCGCACGAGAAGCTGCCCGGAGAATTCTGGCACACACCCTTGGAGCCACATGTTCCGGGCTGGGACACGCACTCGTTGTTGTCTGTGGCCATTCACAACAACAAGGAACATAAGCCATCATCACACGCAAACTCCGGTCATCGTCGCAGCGGCTTTTGGCTGGCTATCGAACAAAGACGACCACTGCATTGGGCGCTTTCAGACACGCTTCTGCGGTCGTCTGGGGCGCTCTTCCTTCCGATATTAGGCAGCTGCTGGAGCGATGTACTTTTAAATCTCGATTTAAAACTCATTTCTTTAGAACTGCGTTTTGTGTTAAGTTTGTTGTCCTGCCCCCATACCTCAGATTAACACGGTTGGCTGCGTACGGTGCGAAAGAAGTTCAAAATACACACACATACAGCAAATAAACATACCACTCTGAGTTATTGTTAAGTTTGTGTCACAACTTCAGTGTCATGGTTAGCACACTGGAATTTCAATTGGTGAGATTCGATCTCCCAGAGTCGCAGCTGAAACGATGGTGCATGTTTATTAAATCCACCCTGTACTGTTCATCCAACAGCATAAATGAGTACACCACAGGTAGCTATGGTCGCGTTAAGTGTGGATATTCCTACTTATTCGAAGACATCGGGCCAATGTGAAAGAGTAGGCCAATTACCCTCTGGAGGGGCTCACTCTCCTCTAGTAGATGCTCTTCTGCTAGCAGTAGGATGAGGGAGACATTTCAGGGCTGCACCTTTGCCTAATTACCTTTACATGCAACTGGGATTATTTTCATTTTAACAATTCCACAATTTTGGCCTTTTCTACAGAAGACGGGGGTGGGGGGGGGTAACCACAATGTATAACGTTTTTTTGTGGCTCCAGCCCACTAGAAACTTGGTTTGAATTACTATTGGCCACTCACTCAATCAGTCACTCACAATCAGCAAATATAGAATTCCTGTGCATTAAATGTGCCCATTCGTTAACCTGTCAAAGTGACAGGAAACCTGCGCTGGCAGTTGAGAACAATTTCATTTCCCTCCCCACCTCACCACCTATGCCCCCTTTGCCTCTCAACCTCAGCATTTCGAAGTAATCAAGTTTACGGCCATTTGTGAAAGCCAAAGCCAGGGTCTGCTCCAGCCAATAATTGCACGCGTATTGCGAGCGGCAGTGTAGCGGCTAGCGCGCTGCGCTACAAACCCGGCGATCTGGGTTCCATTCCCGCTCGCGATCCACACCAGTGACGATTATCTGAACCGGTGCTGAGCCTCAAATGAGTACGTGATGCGGTGTGTAAACATCACCACTGGGAGGATAAAGGCGGCCGGTCGGGCGTGGTGCTAGCCACCAAACCCCCTTCGTGTGCCGTGCCGGCCTTCATAGGCGCTGCCCGCTAAAAGCACTTGCCCCAACACTCTGTTACAGGCTGCAAGAGGGGGGGTGGGGGCGGATCTTTGTCTTTGTTTTTTGTGTGCCGGGATGGTGGGGGCGTCGGGGGAAGTGCGCGAGACTTGCCAATGCACGCGGTGTGATGCTGCGTGAATCCCGGGGGACACTTGCAGGTGAAGCCTCCGATGGTGTTCACGCACAGGAACTGGCAGTTGTGCTGCTTGCTGGCACATTCGTCGAGGTCTGCAAGCAGCGGTGAATAAACGAGCCGATTACTCGGGCGAACTGTTGATTGCAAGAACACGTTTCCTGAAGTGGCTATCAAAGTAGTGCGTTTACAGCTGAGCGGGTGTAATTTTAAACGACATCATTAACTATGATTTCATTGCTGCCTCTTTTTTTTTTACTTCGTAACTCTTGTAAATGTTGAACAAAAATTCCAACCTCCCACCATGACCCCAGGAGAGGCACGCAGACAGATTTCCGTTACTGGAATGAAGCCGTGCTCTTTTATTAGTTTTACCCCCCTTCCTTTATACCAAAGGGATTCCCACAGCTCGTTTTGAACGTGACAGAAAGCAGTAGTTTATATCCAAATAAACAACTGTTGTTGCTCGTGGGATACAATTCGAGGGTGTACTTTATTCTGGCAGTAACTGCTTGCATTGTCATTGTGTGACAGACTAAACATGTCTCTGGTATACCACCGGTCAGGGCAGTTTGAGTTGGGATGCCAGTGCACCGCTGCAGGATGAATTTAATCGGCATTAGGTTGTGCAATTCGAAAGGGAAAAAAATCCCACGTTTTCGAATATCTGTTGTACATTTAGCAGAAAATTTCAGTCACCGGATCATTTATTTGTGTATGCTGGCAAAATATAATACGACCTTGCAGCAATAAACGGAGTCAAATAAATAAAATGGCACGTTATAGGTCAACACATACCATTTCAGAGAAGTGTTGGTTTACATTTCATTTACTGCCAGTTCCATTTCCAGGGATAAAATTGAATGTTATGCAAAACATGTCAAAATTCATGTTAAAATCACACTTTATTAGGAGTGCTTCAATTACTGTTTGATGTAATAGCAGCCGATATGATGAACGTTTATTTTCAATGTTAGAAACTAACGTGTGGCTATTTGTATGATGTAAATAGGCAGCAAAAAAAACCTCTCCACAGTTATTTTCTTCTCTCCCAAGTGACAATAAAAAGGAAAAGTTAAAACGTATCGCAAAAATATCGTCCATATTGGACATTCAACGTTTTGCTCTTCCTTGCCTTTTTTGTAGAACATTCCTCTGCAGACCATCAACACTTGGGAGGGGGGGTAAGTAAAAACAAATACCCTCTGGATGCCTGTGACGGTTTTATCAAATGATTGTTTATGTTTTCGTTGGCGCTTGCATATTTCGTAAACTCATTTGATTTCAATGGTGTGACAAGTACGCAGACCAATTAGATGCTTTTAGAAGAGTTCGCTTAGCCAGTGTACGTTTGGGCAGTTGGCAGGGATTTTAATGTTTTCTTTTTTCCCTTGAAATATTTCACTGATAAGTGTAAACAGGTTTTCAATCCAAAAAACCATTATGTAGAATGTGTGTAATGCACTCTAATTCTCTGTGAAAATTCTGACGGTGAAACATTATGTTTATTTTAAATGAAGAATTGTTTGTCTTTTGATTTTCACATGCATAAATCACTAATTTAGACATTGTTAAAACAATGAAATACATTTTTTTGGAATTGCATAACGCTTTTATATATATTGGCCTTTTCACATTTGTAAAACATTAGTGACCAATTAAACAATGGTACACAAATGGCATATCAGCTTAAGGATATGAATTCTTACAACGGATGCTCACTTTTAACACAACGGATTTGAAACAATGCCACCGTTGGTGATGTAACATTACATGCAAATATATATGTGTCTGTACATGTGGGGAGTGGTAGTGTAGCGGTTAGCGTGTTGCACTACGAACTAGGTGACCCACTCATGGCCAACACCAGCGACGGTTATTTGGTGGTTTGGTGTGGTGCTGGCGACCCACCCCCTCATGTGCCATGCCGGCCTTCATAGGTGCTTTCTAACAGCACTGACCCCAACAGTCTGTTTAGGCTATATGGGGGATTTTAGTGTTTTTTATATATGGGTAGATGATCTGACCTCTGCATGTCCTGCCGTCCTCCTGCATGATGTAGCCACGTGGACAGGCACACTGGTAGCTGCCTTCTGTGTTCTTGCAGATGAAGTTGCAGGGCTTTGGCGATTGGGCACATTCGTCCAGATCTATTGTAAAAGCCGCAGGTTAGCCGTGATGCAGAAGAGGAACACATCTTGAGTGAAAAAAGAAAAATGCGAGTAAAATTGCACTTTTTGGCAGCATTATTTGGTTAGAGAACAAATACAGCTCTGATGTGCTTTTCAGTTGTTCCGCTTGTTTGCGGTACAACCAGAAAACACATCAGAGAGCTATACAGTACAACCGCGAAAGCCTATGCAGTACTACAAAAAATATTGGCAGTTTGCAACTGATCGGCTCGCTTTCTGCCCAATATGTGCAGAACATCATGTGTGTAATGGCCCACAATAACACTACTTTAACAAAAACTCTACATATGCCATGTTGCGTATTGGCTTGTGCAATTTTTTTACAAATTTACGAATTACTTCTCCACAATAGTTTACTTTAGAAATCAACAAATCTGAATGAATACCCCAAAAATAGCATTTTGCTAATTTTATTTATATGTTCATTGTAGGCATTTCCTTTCCACATATTCTTATGTCTAATTCTACAAGACAAGAATCTAGTTACAAAATTACAGATTCCAATTGTATGTGTGGACATTTATAGCAGGCCAATACTTTAAAAGCACGTTTCTAAATATGGAGGGAAAACCCGGAGAAAAATCCATGCGACCACAGGGAAAATAAGCAAACTCCAAATATACAACAGGCGTGAAGGTCGAGAATGGACCCACGACCTCCAGCGCACCATTTGAGGGATTTAACATCTCACCACCGCAGCGCCCAAAACCCCCCACCACCAACACAGCAACGAGATGACTTCACACAGCACTTGAATTATTATCATAAGCACTTGGCGTATATGCCCAAGTGAATGTTTGAAGTATATGTTTCAGACAATGGGATTTGTATTAAAATAAATAAGAAGTTATTTACGACAATAATAATAATAACACAGTGCTCCGTATGATCTGTTCTCCAATATGAATGAAATATTAACGATTACAAAGACTTTACAAAGCAAACAAAGGAGCAATAGAAATGTGTGTTTTGTGAATGGTAAAAATGTCACGGACAGACAAGATGAGTAACATGAATGTATTACAGATATCAGGTACGTTTACAAATATTTCATCATAATTAGAGGAAGGCAAGTTTGATTTCTTGGTCATGGAATGAGAAAATAAGAGACTTATTATAATGCTTTGACTGGGAAAATTACGTCGCTAGAAGGTAGAGAATAGCGAAAAATAATTACATAATTAACTACATAAGCAATTTCAGCATTTGAATGCAACTGGGAGTAGCCAATGCAAAGTTCTTGAATGACATCATGAACGGAAATAAATGCAAGGCCACGATCACTGACGCCTTTGAAAAAAGGACATGGCACATCAATATAGAGAGAGAGAGCGGGTTGTTTGAAGTGATGTGAATGGGTACGTACCCACGCAGCCCGTGCGGGTTATGTCGGTTGTGTAGCCGTTGTTGCACATGCAATGGTAGGAGCCCTCGCTGTTGATGCACTGCCCGTGGTGACACATGCCCGGCATCACCGTGCACTCGTCGATGTCTGCAGCGCACGGGAAGAGTTCTCACGCATCTATCTTTTCTCGTGTGTCACGTGTGTCACGTGTGTGTGTGTGTGTATCACGCATTCCTGCACGGTTGGTTATGTACGGTACGAAAGAAGACCAACATACATACTGTACACACATTCGCTATTCATTTCATATATATTAGGTGTGCAGAAATATATCATCCATATTTAAAGGATATAACTTAGCTGTTTGATTTAGGTCAATAAAACGAAAGACTAGCAAGGTTGGTAGTGTGAAGGTTTTATCATACGAGTTTAATTCCTATAAACCTCTGCATGTCTGTCATGGCAATAGTGACATACATTGTAGCTTAATTCTAAATGATACCCTTAACATTGACAGTTAATTGCATTGTGAGGCCTTGAATCATTACTGGCCTAGTCAGTGCACTTCTGTAAAGGAGACATCTGTGTAGACAAATGTAAATTCTGTACGTGTGAACCATCTTTCTATTCTGTGTTCAAGTCAACCGCGCACATTTGCACGATTGTCATACTCATTCATTAAGAGCTAGCTGTATGTACATCATCCACACCTCAGTGCGGGTGTGTGTCCATGTCTATTCTATGTTCATTATTGTAGTTTGATGATAGAGCTAGTGCTCCGGTTACATTGTCACAACTGAATCGGCTGCACCGCATATAAACTAAAAACGATATAAAACTAAACAATTTCTCATTTTACCAGCTAAGGCCCACTGAGCTATGTAGCTCTTTTTCATAAGCGACCTGGCCACAAATGATAGCTCAACGAAGTGGCTTATCACGTGGAAATGTATAGCAGCCACATACTCAAAACGCATGTTTGTAAATGTGGAGGGAAAAACCGGAAGACCCGGAGAAAACTCCACGCGACCACGGGGAGAACATGCAAACTCCAAATAAACAGGCGTCCGGGTCGGCATGGAACCCACGACCTCCTGCATACCAGGTGAGGGAGATAACATCTCGCCACCGTGGCACCCCTATATAAAAAAAAAGACTGGGATTGAAACAGGTCACATGAGCAGTCCATTGAGCTGCTCACCTCGCCCATCAGTGGTGTAGCCGGGACCGTGCGGGCACAGCTTCTTGTACTGGGCAGTGCCAGGCAGCGGGCAGATATCGCACTGCTGGCCCCAGCCGCGCCCTCCGTCGCAGCAGCACTCGGACTTGGTGACTAGGTTGCGGCTGCTTGACACCATCTGGCACAGCGACTGGATGACCTCCGTGAAGCAGAAGCCCCTGCGGCTGTCTGCGCACGACAGTCAGGCACATCGTGCGTGCACGTGTGGGTTAGCGGTGGCGTTAATTGTCGTCTGCAGAGGCATAACCTGCACAATTAACAACATCTGTGGAATGATTTATGACGTTACGGAAAATGTATTTGGTGACAGTGCTTTGGCAGTGGTGCACGATCACACAGAGCCAAAATGTTAAAACATTGGACAATAACTCTGCCTTAAAAGAATAAATATATACAAGTGATGTTTCTGGCAATAGCCCTTCCTCATAGCACATAATGTACAACAGCTATGCAAGGTACAATAAAACAATTACAAATTCAGAAATCCTGACTCGCTTATAACTCAACATAGCCAGTTATTTAAATTAACTGCATCACCCCCCACTCCGACACTGCCACCCCTCCCACTGACCCATAATGACTATATTGTGGTGAAGTATGGTCAAACAATAACCTCCACGATCAACGCGGTGTGGGGGGGAGGCCTTGATCCAGAGGTTAAAAATGACATGTAGGAATTATTTTAGTGATTCATTGTTGAATACAAAAAATGCAATGCATTTGGGATAACACACCAAAGGGGGATTATGATAGGATCACATATCACTGGGGGGCTTTCTTTTTTCCTGTCTTTTTTACTTCAACGCTTCAAGGAAAACGAATTCAACAAAAGAAACCACCACGGGAAGACTTTGTGGTCAACAACAGACTGAGAATGGCAAACAAATGCGATTTTGTTTTTACCTTTTGCTCAAATTTATATTATTATTGCAAAGGGCCACATATAAAAATCTGTCATCAAGTGTTATATTTGAATTTGTGTGAAGAAACTGGATACTCCATGCTTAAGTAGACAACAAAATAAATTCCTTTACGGAATGTAAATTTCCTTTCCGTCTCATTTCACTGACACACGATTAAACCCGATACCTAAAATACGTTTTTGGGGGTGGTGAAGGTGCCAAAAAGCAGCATAATATATTTCCCCTTTTGGAAATTCAAAATCAGTAGATATATGTTGAACTTCTTTCGCACCATACATAGCCAACCGTGCTAATCGGAGTTTTCAGTGGCTTGTTAAGACAATAAGGGGTGGAGGGGGGTGCGATGCAGTGGTTCAGAGTCTGCACTATGAACACAACAAACCACATTTGATTCTCAGCCATTACGAATATCAGTGGCGAGTGATATCCGAATCGCTACTAGCCCTCCCGCCAGGCTGACACTTTGCCAACCCACACTGACCAGCGTGATGAGGCATAGTCAAATAGCCCACATGTATGACATGGCTTGAGAAGGCCTTCATCCAGCAGTGGAGTTACAAAGCACTGTACATTATTATTGTACTGTAATCGTAGGAATTGACATGCAGTTAGGTTTATACGTACACACGTGAAAATGCTTGTTTTTTTTCCTATCCTTAGCAGTGGATGTTGCCAGGTCCATAAGTTTAAGTGCACTGGTTCTTTCACAGCTTCATTGCTCCAGAGGCTGAGTGTAATGAAAATATTCTCAGGCTATAATCCCACGCTGTCTTGGAGCCTTGTTGAGTGAATGACTGCGTGCTCTGTGAGGGTTACTTAGCTGCAATGACCTCCGGCTCGTCCAGATTTATGACCCATGATCCATCAGCCATGAGAAACCTTGGCTCTCTTGCCATTGCACAAACCAAGATACGCCACTCTGAATGTGTTGATCAACACCCCTTGCTAAATGTATAAACATAGCACCATAATTATTATTGCATGCTTACCGATATTTTATTTATTAGTTTCCTCCCTTCAATACCAGTCACGTTGCTTACGGCCAAATATACTAACATACTGTGTGTAACACATAATTTAATAAGTTTGCGCGTAAAGAGAATGAAAACTGCTTCATTCAACATCCTTTCTCAAGAAGTTGGATACACCATCAAATTATTCTCCAATTATTTGAAATTCCGAGGAGTTAGTATGATTATAAAAGTTATTTGGAAGTTTTTTGGACTAGATTGGCAATCTTTTGTTTAGGCTTACGTATAATTATTGTGCACGTTTATTGTATAAATGTGAGGTTTTTAAAAATTTGTGGCACAGTGACTGGATGACCTCCGGTGTTAGACCAGACGACGCCAAAAGGCCTTTTGGCATCCTCTGGTCTAACACCGTTTTGAGACTAGACTCAAAAGAAAGCTGTCTTTGGTGTGGATCAATCAGTTTCAAAGACAATGCATATATTACTCTTTGGTTCTTTCGGTAATGCATATATTATCAGAGCATGTTTTTTTTGCATTCTGACCACAAGTATTGTGGTTAATGCAGACATGATTCCTTGTAAAAGGTTTCAGTTTGGTGTTTTAACATCTTAACACCTGCTTGTTGCCAGAAAAAAAGGGAAAACTACATTTTAAGAGATAGACAAGTTTTTTTATCCAATCTCAAAAATTGGACCACAAACCAAGTAATACATTTAATGACCATTCGTCAAACACTATATATTCCAAAACAGGTATATATTGCATATATGTGACTTTGTTAAAGTATTATAGATAAGGGTCTTTGAGTACTATGGTTAGCAAACTAGATTTTCAATACAGAGGTCACCAATTCGAAACAATGGTAAAGATGCTTAACCCCCCCCTCCCCCCCCATGCTCCACCGAGCACCATAAATGGGAACGCCACTGATCAGGTCACGTGTGGTTGGGTAAAGTGTTGGTACTTTGACCGCTTCCAAAACATCTGGCAAAATGCCCTCTAGAGGGCTTGCTGACCCACCCATACCGGGCATCTGTGCAAAAAGAGCTTAAAAGCTTATAGGATTTCTCCAGTCTAAGTAAAAAAATCTGATAAAGAGCTCTCTTTGGTGAAGGCCCTTCCACCAACAGTGGTGTGAGCAAGCGATTGCAGGGCTGCACATTTACCTTTAACTATCTTCTATCTATATATATCTTCTTCTTATATATATAAAGTCAAAAATTGTGTGTAGATTTGTGTATGGGTTTGTGTGTGGTCGCACGCTTGGCTCTCCAACGGTGGGGTTTACATTAAAAAAAAAAATTGCCAGTTATCACGCCGTAAGCCCCGCGGTCAGCAAGCGCGATTCCTTTTTCACATCTGTCAACTTTAAATTAGTTTCATTAGCGATTTAGTGCGATTTTTCTGCGTTTCCTTTTATTTATTTATGTATGACACGTGACCGACCATACCAACTCACGCTCCTTTGGTGGGGGGGACGACCCATGCCAAGTCGCACGCCTTCGGTGGGAGTGAGGGGGACATTTTCTTTCGCGTTAAAAATGCTATAAAAATACACTAAACGCTGACGTTAATTCTTCACTGTGTGACGTCCCCCCCCCCCCCCACCGCGATGCATGCAGTTATTATTACTATACAGGCGCTAGATGCTACCACTATAGGCCGTAGATATTACTGCAGAGCGGCCGGGGAGATCGTGGCTGGGGGGGGGGGGGTCAGGGGTAGCAGCCCAGCCCCAGCCTGCCAAGGTGCCACCTCGGCCGGCTGGACAATCTAGGCGAGGCCGGAGGCTTTGCACGGGACTAGGCCTCACCATGCCACTCTGTCAGGTGAGTACTTTGTGCTATAGAGTTGATAAATACTGCTATAGGGTCAGCATGCACTGCTGTAGTGATAGCAGGTACCACCACAGTCAGAATACACTGCTGTAATCATAGCAGGTACCACCACAGTCAGAATGCACTGCTGTAATCATAGCAGGTACCACCACAGTATGCACTGCTGTAATCATAGGTACCACCACAGTATGCACTGCTGTATTCATAGCAGGTAGCACCACAGTCAGTACGCACTGCTGTTAGATTTTGAAGAGTAGTTTTGAAATATTTTTAAGACCCGGGCAACGCCAGGTACTTCCCGCTAGTAGTTAATAATTTACAACCTTTGCTTGTCCCGGGCTCTTAGCTTGTAAAGTATCCTCAGTTTCTCATGTGTCCTACTGCCTTGCCAAGTGACCAAAAGTGTTGGCAAATGACCCAAATTCTTGGCCAATGAAAGGCATTGTGTGAGTGAATGTTAGAACTGATCGCCAAATTTGAGACTTATGGTCTTCCTTTTGTAAACTATTCCACAGGAATGCAAGAGCGACATAAGGTTCTGTGAACAGTTCTGCATTCCTTTCAGTCTCACAGTCATCTTGTGAGTAACGAAAAGAGAATCTGGATACCAATGGTATAACATCTACCAGCCATGTAAATAAATCACTGAGCATCATTTCAAAAAATATATTTTCTTTTTAAAAAATGCCTTTTTTAAACAAAAAAAATCATAGACTATGCATGTGAAATATGTACTGTCCTTAAGGCAAAGTCAAATGGAGGGTTGGAGGAAAGCCAACCTGGTGTTGGAATGTGTGAGGAAGTATTTAATAGCATGAAACACTATTCCTTCGGGACAGTTCTTTTTTACAAGATAATTGGTCATTTAATTTTATAATACACCATTTTAAATCCAAGATTAAGCTGTCTCTTCAGCTCAAGCGGAGCTGTTTTCTGACTGTTTTTTTTCTGGTCAGAAAAAAAAACCTGGACGGGACCTTCAAGTGATTTTATGTACAAGGAGATTTATGGAAGACAGATGAGTGAGGTGAATGTTTACGTGTCAGGCGAGGATTAACGATGATATGGCATTTGAATGTGTTTGCGCTGCCCTGTCACAAGGGAGACGTGCCGTTTGCCTGACTGAGGAAAAGGAAATCATATTTTCTTCTTCTACCCGAGCCTAAACTGTTTTGTTATTCAGGCTCTCAAGCACATGCCAAACATTGTTACGGTTCACCAGCTCACAAGCATTTGCGAATGTTGCTGCAAAACAAATTAATGTATTTATATTTTTTAAATATACTTTTAGCTTGCAATTGTTGTGAAGAGGTAGTATCTTTCCTGTAATAAGAACACAGGAAAGGCTTCATCACTATTTTACATATGCCAACGTTGCCTATTGTGCTCTGAATTCATCAATGAAGTATATTTCTCAAGCGCTCTGTGAAAGTCACAAGAGACCAGGATCATCTTATTTGCAAGAGTTAGTCATCAGTCTGCCAGTAGGGACGATAATTCTAATGAATAATCCCAATTGAGTAACTTTAGTAGAGGGTGTTTAATGGTGTACCAATCAATCGAGGAATCTACATTTTTTTTACTAATTTAATCGCATCTGTAAGAAACAATGTTTTCCTGTTCATATATATTGTACGTAATGAGTTCACATGGACCCCACAGCCACTGGAAGTGCTACCATTCACTGTGCCGTACACATAAAAAAATCTACTCTTGAATTGACTGTGAATCACGACAATTCATCGAATCGCTGAGGTACACCCTTTAATAAGCACGATACTACCTTGAAATATAAGCCAGAAAGAAACCCCAAATGTCTTTCTGAACCAGAGTGTTTTAAAATACGTAAAACAATCAGTGAAAGGATCACAATCCAAAGCTTTAGTTTTCATTAATTCTTGACACTGATATATCGTGGCACTGCTGTGTTGTTCCTTTGTTTAGCCTCACGAGACGCATCGTGCCTTGGATCTTTGAAGGCCGCGTAGACAAGAGGAAACCGATCTGGATCCCTTCCTCTAACTCTGTCCATTACCAATGGAAACGAGCCGCAGTGAAAGAGCCACAAACGCAACTTTAGACAACAGCAAAAAAAAACGTCGCACTGCGCAGGCCTTACCGACACACTCCGTCTCATCCTGGTTCAGGGAGAAGCCCTCATTGCAGACGCACTTGTAGCTGCCAACGTTGTTGATGCAGCGGCCGTTCTCACAAATTCCAGGCTTCAGACGGCACTCGTTCTCGTCTGCAAGACAGCGCGCAGCACGGCGCCTCGTCCCGGTGAATGGAGGAATTCGAGGAGCAAAAGTGCAGGTCCAACATGGCTGCCAACACCAACAATTTTCCAATAACTTACCTTTGTTTTAAGACATCTGCATCTCACGCAGCATTAATGGAGGAGAAAATAAAAATAAAACATCGCGTGTGTTTCTCAAGTTGCTTGAGATTTTGTTGAAAAAAATATATATACACACATTGTGTGGAATTCTTTGTTCATATCGTGCTGTGGATCTTGAAAGGTGTGACAGTGGTTACATTTTAAATATATAATAGTTTCTACATGATGATAGACTAGAGTTGCCACCTCCGCGGAACAAAAAACCCGGGACATATCATGAGAAAAAGAATATCTCACGAAAACATAGAGAGGAGGGGAGAACTATGTGCAAATGGCACTCGCTTGAGTGGGGTACGATTGCACGACAAGACAAAAACAGGACTTTTAATGTTCTGGGAAGACTTACAGGTTTTCTAAGACATCTACCACAAAGAGGATGATCCTGGGAACATAGGACCAGTGGCAACCCTTGCAATAAAATGTTGAGTCCTTTTTACCTCTTTACCCAGCGACCCACCTATAACAAAAGGTTGCCCTGTGCTCTCCAATCGTGAAGCTCAGACTTAAAGTGTCCATTTATTTACTCCTGAAATAACAACACCCCACAATAAACAACGATGTTTGCTTAGGCTCTTCATTCTTACCAATGCAGCCTTCACCATCGGGCCGGCGTGTGTACCCAGGCGGGCAGATGCACATGTAGGTGCCGATGAGGTTCTTGCAAATCATGTTTCTGGATGCACAGTTGTCGAGTGCTTCTTCACACTCATCCTGGTCTGTGGGTGAAATGGGATGAAGATGTTCATGGAACTCAAAGAAGAGGGAGCCAGTGACAACGAGAAGAGAAAAAATAATTCCCTTCCTGAGAAATATTTAACAAAATTATCTACTACTGGTCATATCAGGCTCCAATATTGGAATATAATAAAACAGTCTCCACTGCAAGTGAGCTGCCAGTTGACCTAAATTAACCGTAACAAATTGCAGCGATGACTTTGCAGAGACCACAGACAGTGTAGAAACGTGTGGAAACTGTAATCATATCTGCTCGTGATTATACTCTTATCTTTAGGTTTTTAAACTCGGCGTGTATTAATCTTTTGAATAATATGAAGATGAATCATATATCATCGGTGTGGTCACCAGGGTAAAAACCATAACGTACCCTCGCATGCCCTTGTTGGAGCATACACATATACAGCAAACCTAACCCAAACATCTGGTCAGCAAAGGAATTCGGTAACTGTATTGTTTGTTTCACCATTTAAAAAAAATGTATATCAATGGCACAGATTCGCTCTGCAACCATTGCCTGTTCACCACAGTGGGCCCCACTGTTGAGCAGGCACAGGGGCTGAAAGCCGCACTTGCATTCCTCCTGCTTAATGGACCCTGGGCATGCCACCAAAATCCGCGGTGTCTCCTCCTCCCACCTTTGCACATGCGGCGATCCTCACGCAGGACGTAGCCAGTGGGACACATGCACTCGTAGGATCCGAAGTTGTTGACGCAGCGGAAGGCGCACAGGAGAGGGTTCAGGGAGCACTCGTTCAGATCTGTGGGTGTTCGCAAAGAGCCGCACAACCCGCTGTTTGAACCGGGTGGTAATTTACGACAATCTTTCAAAGTGGCGCGCGACAAAGCCATAAACCGAGGGCCTTTAGAAAGCTGGCATTATGTGAATTTACTTTAGCGAAACGATTCCCACATGAGCTGAGCATAAAGGAAAGCGCTGGCCTGAACGCTGTTTTTTTGCATTAAACCGTAGCGCTATTTAAAACAATCAGATAATCCCAAGGAAGCCATTACAGACCACAAGGGCCTCACTCTCTAATGTCTCCAGCAGCCAAACATTTTCAAAGGAATCAACATCAAAACGTATTTTTGTAATCTAGTTTTCACACTGTAGGACATAATACAAACTAGGTCAGTTTGGTTAAATAAAGGAATATGTTGTAGCAAAAATTATGGGAGTCAGTTCAGCAGGTTTTAATAAAGTAAACATCAGTTTGCCCTGGACTTTATAAGGGCACAAATTTTCCTGAAAAAAGGCTGGCTTGGAATAGGGCATATCGATGTAAGGCACTGCCCCTATAGTACATCGTATGCCAATTCATAGCAGTGCTATCATATTTGCAGCTTATATTTCCATAATCCAATGAGAACAACGTAAGTATGACAAGGAAAAACGACGGCGGCAAGGTGGACGTGGAGAGACAAAATCATTCCCAAAAACAGCGTTACGGGCATTGTTCTGACCTTCACAGGTCATCATGGGTCCCGGCTCGAACCCATCATCACACGTGCACTCGAATCCTCCGGGCACGTTCAGGCACGTGCCGTTGCCGCACGGGTTCCCAATGGAGCACTCGTTCGCGTCTGGGAACAAACGCAGATCGGTGAGAGAAGTGCGGCGGAGGTAAAAGGTGAGCAGGCGTTTTTGAGACAGTCCCTGGATGGAAATTGAGAAGGAGAGGTTTGTGAGGTAGGAGCAGAGCCGGGAGAGAAGTTTGCCAGAGGCGCTTACATAGTTTTGGAGATGCTCGAGGAGGACGGATTGGTCTGTGGTTTGAAAAGCAGCAGAAAGGTCACGAAGAACAAGAAGTGTGAGTGATCCACAATCTGAGCAGAGAAGAAGGTCATCCAAAAAGTGGTGTAACGAACGATTTACCACATGCACTCTCCCTGCAAATCCGGCGATTGAATACGTTCTCATAATTCAGGGTTGCGATGAAGAATCAAGCATAATTTCTGATTTCTAACATTGCAGAGAACGTAGCACTGCTAGGGCTGCAGGAAGTCACGTGAACCTATTCGTGAATTGAAAAACATGAATTTGCGATGCCGATATATGTATTGTGAGCTTGATTATTTATGCTAATGCCTGAACTGCCACTGTACTACACTCCAAGCATAATTGCATTTATTGGCAGACTATTATACATCATTTACAACCTACAATGGCCGTATATTGCCATGCATAAAATGCCAAATGATTCGGAGGAATACTCTATATTTTCTACTTTGCCAGACTGCTTAGTGTACCAGCAGATGCTACCTTCAAATAAAATACATGAGAAGGCTTACATTTTCAGATCAAAATAGCACATAAAATGCCTGGTAGTTTGTTGCAATATTTAAGTAAGTGCCCTACAAGAGAAACATTCACCGATTTAGGATGTCCGCACATTTAGCTCCAAGGTGTACTTGATGAGATGTTTAAGGAACGCGTTTTATTTAGAAGCCACCAAAGGTCCTAAAACAAAACAGAGCTGTGGTGCACGGAGCCCTGACATTGGGATATTTCCAGGGCGTGATCTCTCTACGTGGAAGTGGGCAGTTACGTATCAGCCACAGACATCGCTATTTCAAGATGTATTACAGTTTTTTTTCCTTTCGTAAATTGCATTATACTTTTTTTAAGCCAGTCTAATTGCCTTCCATTATTTTAAAATCAGTTAAGTCCAAAAAAACAGAACTCACGTTAAAAACTAAACTTGTTTTAAAACGCTGTGTACATTTTCTCAACTTCTTGGCTAAAGTCATGGAATCCGCCAAAAGCTGGCTGGGACATTTTTTGCACACTTCCTAACAATCACTGGCATGGGTTCAACTCTGATCACATTTGTTAATCTTGATGCCTTGGCGCACGCACGGACCGTGCTTGGCACAGCCTTCCTTTATTATAGGAGACGTTAAAGTACTCAGGGAAGTAGACCTTATTTATTTCTCACAGGACTTAGGATTATTGGAACAAAAAGAGGAGTAAACGTCTTTTTAAAGTACAAGACGGTGTTGCTTTAAGCAGGTGACCAGCCAGAGCTGGGTAACAAAATATAAGTTTGTGCAAAACACTTTGCAACGAAAGACATTCACTTCACGGCACTCTCTTCTCGGCCCGTAACAATGTTTCAATCAAATCGACTGATGACGATTGCTTGCGTTGCGATCGAAACGCCGTG
Organism: Lethenteron reissneri; assembly: GCF_015708825.2. NCBI lineage: Eukaryota > Metazoa > Chordata > Hyperoartia > Petromyzontiformes > Petromyzontidae > Lethenteron > Lethenteron reissneri. Next base: position 12,135,921 of record NC_083802.1, read on the forward strand.
ATCTATTATTTTTTTTACCTACGTGACTTTACCGAAAGAACCAAAGAGTATGGATTCCTGCAGTCACGAAAGCTTCAAATCAATAATAAAATGTATTATTTAAACTCACGACACGTACATCAGAGTGTGCACATATTAAATCATTTATTTAGTTCATATCTGTTGTGGGTAATTAGTTCATATGACTCCGGCAGCCACTGGAGGCACTGCCACGCACTACAGTTCCAAATACAAAGAATCGATCATTGAATCGTCGAATCAAATCATGATCCCAAATTGTCAAAGGTCATCAAACCACGAGATGAGTGGGGAGGGGGGGGCGTAAAATTACAACAGCTCCACTCCCATTATATTTCAACGGCAGCATCGTCCACCAATGTGCTCCATGTGTCCTACGTGAAAGGTCCAAGGAAACCATTACATTCGCGGGAGGTGAATGGACGGCTGCCGGGAGGGAGAGAGAGAGAGAGACGACTTGGCTGCCCGTGGCCGCACTGTTCGCACGAGTGTTATCTGGTGACATCGCGTACTGACCCACGCATTTGAAGCCCGCCGCCTCGAGGTTGTAGCCCATCGGGCAGTCGCAGCGGAAGGAGCCGTCTGTGTTTATGCACCGCCCGTTGGCGCAGATGCCCGGGTTGGCAAGGCACTCGTCCAGATCTGGGGAGCGAGAGGAAAGTTAAAGGCATACGAACATTGCGGTCGAGATATGTCTCGGCAAAACTTTCCAGATATTGTACCAATATAATTGGCCCATTTTGATAAGTTATTTGTGTTAACTTTATTTCTCTCTTTCTTTGGTGGTGGTGGTGGTGGTGATGGTAGAGGTGTTTTTGTAACGCATTTATCTTCTAAGATGCACTTGCCTTCTCGACTGTCATCTCGTCCAACGACCGTTCCAGGACCGTATGGGCAGAGCAACCTGTACGCCTCCTCTGTTGAGTGTGGGTGAGAAACGTTGCCTGGTTAGTGCACATTCTGAATGCCACGTCGGGGATTGTGAGCACATTTCATGTTGACACTTGAAAAAGTATCATTGTGCATCCGTGCAAGAGCTCTGTAAATACACCTTACGCTTCGTTTTTCTTCAACACTATAGCCGTGAATTATATTAATGACATGAATGACTTTACGTATAAGAGAAAGCATGAAAGACCATAAATGGTTTTTAATTTGTTCTCATATCTGTCCAGAATTTTGAGTATAAGCAAGGTTTTACATTGAGTTCAACACCCTTGTTGATTTAAGGTTAATGGTCCGTTGCTGATTTATAAGCAAAAAAAAAACGCGTCAAATATATGTTAAATATGATCAAGAAATGTGATTCACTTCGTAAAATTGGTAAGATCGAGTTTAAATATCGGCAGCCGACCACAAAACACAAGATTGGTGTAGAAACATGGTACAGTACAACGTTGTGGGAAGAGGTTCTGAACCTTGAACGCAGACTCCCATTTCTCCCTCACCACACCCTTCCATATCAATTGGACTTCTTCTCTCGTTTGGTGGGAAGTAGATCAGCAACGTCTTTGTATTTCTATCGATGCTGGTGTGCCATGCTCTTTAATTCGATGGCTTCACGAATATGAGTAACCTGATGAATGTCTCAAACGCTGCCAGGGAATCATCGGAGCGGGCAATGGTGTTGCTGGGTGGTTCTCGGTTTGAGATTGGTGACCACGGTTGCACTGTGGGCTGTTCTTAATTGTCCGTCGGTATACACACGCACGCATGTACGCACGCACGTATGTATGCTGAACTTCATTCGCACCGTACGTAGCCCACGGTGCTAATCGCAGGTGCGGGAGACGAACAACGAACTCAACAGATACGGCGACGCCTGCCATCGGGCCGCTGTTTCAATGCGAGTCAGCACAGGTCCAAAAATGGGTAAAGGCCCGGGACGTGGCGGCTCTCTCCAAGCTCGTACCTTCGTTCTGTTTGGGGCACGGTTCACAGGGGTCGCCCCAGCCATCGCCTGGCATCATGCTGCAGCAGCAGCCGGCTTTGCTGGTGTTGAAGGGCTTCGGGGTGGAGCATTTGCCCTGGGCAAACTCCGAGAAGCAGTAGTTGACGCGGACGTCTGTAATTAGATGCAATCATTTACGCGAATGCAGCCGAGTGGAGTTTCCAATGATATATGTCTACATTGATCTTCAACACTGATACGTAAACATCTTATATATATTGCATGTGTCTCTTGTGTATATATGTCTTGTGTGTGTATATATATATGCGTCTACATTGCCATGGCTTAATTTCAGCTGGAGATGCCTGGAGGTGAGCTCCTGAAAATGTCCCCGATCCCTCCCGAGAAAATATTCCACGAGAGAATTAAGTCCCGTTCACGCCGACATAGGTCTTATATATTTATACATTAATTGCTCTTCGAAGTTTAATCTTGGTTTATTGGCTGACATCCCATAATCTTTCTAATCTTGGTTCCATTAATGGTCACGAAAAATTAGTCTGATCTGTTTCTGCTCCAGTTTGGTCATAGAAAGTGGCAACACGAGACTGACGGGTCACTGTGGAACCAACTTTTTGCTGTGGAACTTATCATCTGTAAATTACCACTGAGCATAATTTTCCTTTACACAAGTGGCCAAAAAAACCACAGTACGTGAGCTAAAAAATATAAACATGGCTTCACTTGTTTTCACATGTTAGGAAAGGACAAACAAACATTACTTGAAATATTAACAAGAATAACAAATTCCAACGATGGCTATTTTTGAAATGACTTCACATTCATTCACGCTTCAGTCAGCTCGAGCGTATTCTTGCTTTGCTTAAACCAAAGTATGGTCAAATGCGGATCAGCAATGCACGTGTCCATACCGTAGCACTTGCGACCAGTCTCAGAGAGGATGAAGCCCGAGGGACAACGGCATTCAAAGCTGCCGAATGTGTTCAGGCACGAGCCCATCATGCACAGGTCCTCCTCCGATGAGCACTCGTCAATGTCTGTGCACCACACACCATGGAGGGGAGAAAGCAAGGCACGACGACGACGAAAGTTGAAATCGCTTGTCAGAAGGGAGCCAACGAGATTGATTGTTTCCGCTCGTCCACACGGCTGTGACCTACGTTGTTGTACGGCGTAACATTTTCTCTTTCTCCTCGTCCCTTCGTTCTGCAACTCCCTCCAATTGTCTCTTTCCCCAAGTTCGTATGACTTTGCTCAATTCAGGAAACTTGTCGAGTCTTACGTAAATAATTAAAACTTGCACAGCCCCTTTGTCAATCCACTGCCGGATAAAGGAATCTCAATCATTGTTTTTTCTCTTCTCCATCCTTCACCCCAAAGGTCAGCGTGAAGCAGGGAGGCAACTCAGGATCCGTTCATGTATCACCCGCCACTAATATTAGCCGTGGCTGGCAATCTAACTCAGGTTGCTAGATTTTACAACACAGACTGCTGACTACTGCACGATTGCTCCTCCAATAATTCCCTTCTGCTAAACAAATCGTGAGTGCTCTTTGTTGCTGATCGTTTTGTAGTATAGGCCATTGGGCCTGCACACAACAACAGTGATTTAAAACTAAACATGTTATTGAGGGCACTGCTGCGTATGTGCTCTCACGGTCGTGCGGTTAGAGCTCTCTGTGACGTGTTTTACATACATCACGCTGAACAGAATCAGAATATTTATTGATACTGGAGGTATCCGATGAGCTATAAAGCTCTTTTCACAGATGTCCAGAAGGGGCGGGTAAGGACGTTACAACAACAAACAGTACAAACACATGATAGTAGTACAGAGTACAAGAAAGGTAAACAAATCACCCAGAACAGCACACAAATACAACACCAAACCATCCACATCCTACCAGGCAAAGCCCGCTGAGGTATTAACTTATTTTTGAGAAGCGACCTGGCCACAAATGATAGCTCAACAAAGTCGGCCATCATTTGGACATTTATAATATCAATGCATGTTTCTAAATATACAGGCGTTAGGGGTTGGGATCGAACCCCCGACCTCCTGCATATCAGGACGAGGACGATAACATCTCGCCACCGTGGTGAGACCAACGCGTGGTAAACACCCGAAAATACATTGTAGACAGCGGTGCATTGTGGGTGTTGACCTTCAGAGGTCAGTGTTCTGCACCTGTGCATGACTCTTCCTTGACCTCGTAGCCCGGAGGACACACGCACCGGAAGGAGCCCTCCAGATTCTGGCACGTTCCAGGCGCACACATGCCTCGGAATTGCTGACACTCGTTAATATCTGTAAAAAAATATATAAATTCCGCGTGAGTATTAAAAACCAACCCTTTTGTGGTCCGCATGCGGTGTAAACGGTTCAGCCGTTTTGATATAGATGTTTCGCTCACGCTATGCGTAGATGATAAATAAACAAGGAACTGTATATTGTTTTGTTTAGGTTTCCGAGTACGATTAATGCGTAATTATCAGACGCGAGAGTTGCTTCTTATAAATTCACGTTTCATCATTATGCGTCCACATACCTCTGCAGTTCTTCTTGTCAGCGGTGAGCTCAAAGCCTTCATTGCAAAGACACTTGAAAGAGCCCACGTTGTTGATGCAACTACCAAACTTGCAGACGTGAGCAGCCAAAGAGACACACTCATCCTTATCTGTCAGGGCAAGGAGCAGAGAGAGGGAGAGACGTTTTTAGGGCAGAAAATAACAAACAAAATACAAATTAAAGGACTCAAAAACGAAAATGGACAGATGTGCCAAAAGGTTTTTTCCATGTTTATGGAAGTGTGTTGTGATGAAATGGGTTCTGCACGTTTATGATAGTCGACTATGTTTCATAAACACATGGGTGGCTGAGTGGTTCAGCGTGCTTGAAGACCTATGGAAGATGTTTGGATTCTGAGGTTTAAGGGATAAAAAAACCCTTCATCTTGCATTTGATTACTTAACTTTTCATCCATAATACAGGTTTTTTTGGGTTAGATCGTGTCATATAAAAAATGTGTCGTTTAACCCGCCACCACCCAACACAGGTAATTAGTAAGGTTTGTCACGTAAACAGGATGCCAATTCGTTAGTACAGAACACCGGTGTGTTGGAGAGAAAAGCCACGACATTGACAATCTGAGTACGACGTTTCGCCAGTCATTACAACTCGCTTCATATGTGTTTAAATTAGTAACTCAACTTAAAATCGCTACGTAGTTATTGTTTAATTCTATTCTATGGGTATTTCGGTGGTAAAGCCACGTAGATAGAAAAAAATTATATATAATATCACGACGTTTCGATCGCAACACAAGCAATCGTCATCAGGTGAAAAAATAGCGCAAGAGCTACTGAGGCAGGATGTTATAAAGGTTTGAGATGGGTGCAGCCCAAGGGCCATAAGCGAAGTGGGCGGGGCTAGAGATGAAATTAGCATGTCAATGTAAGATCGGAGAGCTGAGCTACCTCCACGACGACGAAGCTGTGGAGGTGGCCATTGTATTGTGAGAGATTTGCATGTCAATGTAAGATCGTAGAGCCACCGTCACATCAAGGAAAACGAGCAACAGTGGCTGTGTTAGTGTGAGACATTTAACCTGTTAACGTAAAGACATTTAACCTGTTAATGTAACACCAGAGAGTCCAAAATAACTACTAAACGTCACAGCCAGTTATGACTTAGCCTGGTTGATAACGTCCTTCCAATTATTGCTCAGTTTGTACCCATCTTCCCGTTTAAAATTGTGTCTGTGTTTATATATCTGGATGGCTTCATGAACGAATCTTTGCTGATAGCCAATGGGTTTGCAGAGTACCTTCCACTTGGAAACATCAATTTCGTGTGTGCCCACAGCATTAAAACAATGATCAGCCACGGCTGAGGTATAAGTCCTACCGTGTTTCAGTTCTGCCTTATGTTCACGAACACGGTCTGAGACATGTCGCTTAGTTTCCCCAATGTAACTACTGCCGCAGACACAGCTTCGTTTGTAGACGCCGGGGTATTGCATGTCAGGGATCACATCCTTCACAGATGGGATCAGATCACAAATTGTATGTACTGTGTTGAATCGAACCTTGATCTCGTATTTGCTCATGATTTTGGAGATCTGTCTGGTGACCCCTGCTATGTATGGAAAGGTGATGGTTTTGATTGGTTCCTCAGATGGTTCTTTCCCAATGGTTGGGGTGATAGCTTTACGGATTGTGTAGTCTGAATATCCATTCATCTTGAGGGCTTGGTGTACGTGTTCCAGTTCACTGACTAGGTGGTGATGGTCAGAAATACATCAAGCTCTATGGTGTAGAGTTTTGATGAGGGAATTCTTCTGGGGTGGATGGTGGTGGGAGTCAGGTTTTAGGTAGGAATTCATATGTGTGGCTTTCCTGTAGACTGTGTCCCATTGAGCCATCTGGTCTCTTTTCGATTAAAACATCCAAGAATGGTAACTTGCCATCCTTTTCCACCTCCATGGTGAATTTGATGGCTGCGTGTATGGAATTGATGTGGTTGAAGAATTGGTCCAGAGCTGGTAGGCCATGTGGCAAGATGATGAACGTGTCATCTACATACCTCTTCCAAAAGGATGTAGGGTGGCTGCCTGGATGGCATCTGCCTCAAAATTTTCCATGAAAACATTGGCTTAATTCTACTTGTGAGGTGCAGAGAGGTTTAATGAATGGACAAAAAGGGAGCCTCCTGCACTTTAGCCACAACTATGCACAGCCTCCTGCACTTTAGCCACAACTATGCACAGATAAACACTATGTGATGAAAACTTAAAGAAGACAAAAGTGGTTCCCATGTAAACATGCTTCTGACTTCTTTACGTTTAATGCACTTTTTTTAAAACCACGATGATAGATTGTTTTTATTCAAACAATGTTTTTTTTTAAATAATACTAGAAAAAAATTACAGAACGAGCATTCTCACACGGCTAAGCTTCAGCTATTCTGCTGCGGAAAGACGCGTCCGCGTTTACTCAGCCGTGTGCTTGGTGGAGAAGAGAGCGGGCACTGCGCTTAAAGAACACACGCCGTGCCCTCTTAACGCACAGCTCGTTGACACAACGACTTTAGACTCCCGAGCCCCAACCACCGTGAAGGATTTCGAGGAGGTAAAAAGAGGGGCACGGTACGGCGGCGGTTGTTCACCATGGAAATATCGTGCACGTGCGGCGACGACGACTTACCCATGCAGTCATTGTTTGCCGAAATCTCGAAGCCGGGGAAGCAGAGGCAGTTGAACGACCCCACCGTGTTCCTGCACGTGCCATTGCCGCAAGGTTGGCGCTCGCATTCGTCCACGTCTGATTGGAGTCGGGTGGAGCGGGGTCGGGGGGAAGGGACAGGGTGGATGGGGGAAATCATAGTGAACAAAAACAAATTCACGTGTAGTAGATATACACACGCCCTTGTGTGTGACCGAGGTTTTAAGTGTTTGTTCAGCTGCAGAGGGTGACGTGTTGACATCAGCGGGGTTACCCATGCACATGCTCTGGTCCTCCGTGGCCTTGTAACCGTTGGGACACATGCAGCGATAACTTCCTTCCGAGTCCTGGCAACGCCCAGGGCTGCAAATCTCCGGCTTCTCGGAGCACTCGTCCCGGTCTTGAAAAGAAAAAATTAAATGAAGAAGACAACGACAAGAAATCATGAAAGGTGTCTCGCGAAAAGATTCCTGTTTGGTTTTTTTCTTTGCCGACTGTGCGCTTTTAAAACACACAAGCTCGATGCTCGCCATCACCGGGACACCAGAATGCACTGTAGATGTCTGCACCGCGCGAGGCGTCGTGGCACGAACATAAACTCCCATCGGTGGCATCCAAGAAGACGACAGTTTGCAATTATGGTGAGAATATTCGAAACCTCAAGTGTGAATAATGCTTCATGATAATAAATAATACTCTTTTTACGACCCAAAAATTTGGAACCTAATCCGATTAGTGCTGCCAAAATTACGAATGCAGCAGAGGCACAAAACAATTACACCCGGGGGTTTCTCTCTCATAGAGTTTATATTATGATGCAGGGAACATTTAATGGCAACGTTTTTACTTGTTTAATGCCTGATAAATCTGAAGTTAAAGAGCAGATGGCCAGTGTGTAAATGAGTAATTAGTGACATAGCTGTCATGAGGGGAGCTGGCCAGATGCCTGTATTCCGATGATCCTCAATTACTTGTTTCATCACTACCATGGTATTAAATGTCTTCTGGCTGACCGTACATGATACTCATAGCGTTTTTTGTTATTTGGTATGAGTCATACTTGTGAATTGTTCATGGTCATCTAGACTATGGTCATATGGACGACAGAAACAAGTGCTTTCAAGGCTGGTTATGCTACCACATCAGGTGAATATTTAAGGTTGAGATATACATTGCCATTGAAGTTTCATAATAATTTAGTATATTTGGTATTCGTGTCATTCTTATAACACAAGGCTATCACAAAGGCAGTTGTGCACAGTCATAAATTGAACCCAAGTTGCTGGGACTGTAGCATTCACAAAGACACACACACAGCTATAGGCAGACGTAAAGATATACCCACCTATGCAGAGACCGAATGGAGTCTGCGTATAGCCTGCAGAGCACTCGCAGCGGTAGCTGCCAACAGAGTTGATACACTCAGCATTACGCTGACACATCTTCTCAGCACTGGCACACTCGTTGATGTCTGTGAAGGAAAATGCACATTGGTGTTATTGAACAAATATTGATTATAATTAGCTTTCTTAGTACCTAGGAGATAAATACGGGCCCATTGAGACACATGATACATTGCCCGTTTTTGACGGGTGACCTGGGTTATATCAGGTAACAGAATTCACGAGTGATTTGTAGGTGAGATGGCGAAGTCAAAATAAATCTGTCATAAACCCTCCTTTCACCCGACACAGCCAATTAATAAAAGTTGTTCCGTTGGCAAACGTGTCGATTTATTATAGCTTGAGCACACAGGTATGCTGCGGAAAAATACGACATTTACATTTGGTAATATAAAAGTATGCAGTGTATACTTGCACAGTGAAACAAGTTAGTCATGGTTAATTAGTTACCCTCGATGGTTATGTTAGATGATAATACATTACGTAAGATATGTTGATGTTATGTACACATATTTACGTGATGATCTGTTTAGTCACAGTTAATGTTTTATATTAAATGTTATAAATCATATTATAATGCCGTGCTAATTTATCAAGGTTGTCACGTGATCACTTACTATATATTTCTAAGCCATGCTAATCCTATAGCCATCGAATTGTTTGCATTTTTTTGTAATTTCCCTTTCTTTCAATGGATGCTCTAATTAGTCTTCACCAATAGTAAGTACTCTTTGGTTCTTTCGGTAAAGTCACGTAGGTATGATACCTACGTGACTTTACCGAAAGAACCAAAGAGTATGGATTCCTGCAGTCACGAAAGCTTCAAATCAAGATTCAATAGTAAGTAGTTTTGCATAAAGCATCAAGGCCATCAAAATCAATCGGATGTTGTTAACAGCCAGGTTCCCCAACAGCCGATATAATTGTGTGTTGTGATTATTCGATGTCTCCCTTGTGTTCTTTTATTATCCCGCTCATATTTCATCCCATCTGGCCAACATAGCATTTGTCGCAGATTCAAATAATCTGGTACACTAAATCTGTTGTTTTCTTGGATAAAGTTCTCTGTTAAGAGTTATTGTATTTTTGTACGAAATTTCATATGGATATTTTTTTTTCAAAAATCTCCCCAATGTATCAGTGACTCCCGCAATATATGGGGAGTTTAATTATTTTTACTGCATTTTCAATTTCTTCTTTTTTTGTTCCACTATTTTTTCTTAACAGTCAATGATCAGCGTTGATGTGTGAATTGTTGTATCCATTCAATCACAGAGCTCTTTTTCCACTTTCTTAATTCCCCATCGCTCAAACTTTCAACAATCTGACACTCGTTGTACGCATGAATGATCGCTAAGCGTGTCCTGCAAGTAACACAGTTTCGGTGATGCACAATGGAGGATGTGTTGAGACCACAGCGGTGGTAAGAGTCAGTAAATATGATGATGTCGTACCCTCGCAGATGATCTGAATGTCGTTGTAGAGGAAACCCATCGGGCACTCGCACCGGAAGCTACCAGGCAGGTTGACGCACATCCCGTTGGTGCATATGCCCTGGATCTTGGAGCACTCGTCAATATCTGTCACGGTAAACTCAGATCAATTGCTTTGCATTCAAAGCATAATGCAGCAATACACATGTTGGTTAAATGTTGTGTACCCAATTTGGGTGGATCGTGCAGTAGTATAAGGAGGATAGAGCACTCACCAATGCGCTCGCCTGTATTGATATCAATCTCGTAACCAGGTGGGACACCTCCACAGAGCTGATTGTGGGCCTCTGTTGGGAGAAATGTCTTGTTTACACAACGAAGTAAATTGCAGGTTTATTCGCAGTACAACCACGGATAAGTGACCCATTTATTTAGCAGTAGTGGTAATAATATGTTATGTAACCAAATCTCAACCTCATTTGCTGATTTTTTGTCACCAGCTTGCAGCCAACTTTTATTTTCTCTCACTGGATTATTTCCCATTGGCTTAAGGTCAACTCAAGTCTCAACAAACGTTATTAGCATGCAATTACAAACGCAGGTATTCAGTAAAAATTCCAGTGTGGGTTTAACATCATGCATATCGACTTCCTATCTCAAACCTATTTTATCTATATTATTTTGGGACCTTTTTTTGACAGTATCAAAGTATGAAAAATAAGAATAGGCTGTATCCTTTCTGGCAATACAACAAGTGTTAAGATGTTCAAACACCAAAAAGATACCTTTTGCAAGGAATCAAATCTGCATTAACCACACACACTTGTGGTGAACATGCAAACACACACCTCTGATAACAAACAATGCATATATAAGACAATGCATTTATTATCAGAGCATGTTGTATTTACAGCAAAGGTAAAACCTATTCATATTTCTAATACTTTATCTATAGTCATATTATGTGGGTCTTTCGGTTAAGTCAAGATTGATCTATATTGTTGGCCTAGAATTGTGCTATTTCCTTTCCTAAAGTAATCGGATTCAGCATGTGGAGAAGAGCATGAGGATGGAAACCCCCCGAGATTAAAATGACTTGATTCATGAGAAGTAAAATCATGCAGTGGCCTCGCTCCATAAGAAACGAATTTATGATTACTTGCGCTGGAGATATTCTGCTAGCACAAGTGCAAGTGCTATAATATTGCCACCTAAATGCATAAAAGTTTGGCTACCTTGTCCCTTAATGTGTTAACCTGCCCTTACTGAGATGCCATATTGAGCTTCATTGGTCTTAATCCAAAAAGGTAGCTTAATTGACATTGCAGCCCACCCTCGGGAGAAAGTTTAGGGTCACTACAAAGCACTTGAGGAAGCCGTGTTGAGACATTTATCCACCACGAGCCAAGGGGGTTGGTCAGTATCGCCTGTGGTGGCTAATGCGAAAACAGTCCACTATGGGCACTGTCCGTCATGAGAACTAAAACATATTAGCATATGTACTGTCTGTTTTATAGATACTATTTCTATTTATATTCATATTTCATAGCTGTTTCGTATCACACAGTTGTTTTTCTTCTTCTGAAATAACGGTATAGTCTATGGAAAACATCCTACCTTGTCCTTCTTAAAGGAGCTGTTTTATAAATAGCAAATTTGCAATCATATATATTTGTGATTTAGAGATGAAATACTCGTAAAAAAGATCCTAAGGATTTGCCACTGAGTGGTACCAATAAGTATGTTTTTGGCCCAATGGTTCAAGGGCTAAATAGCTACGTGCAGACAGCAGAATGGTGGTTGCATTACTGGTGGAGATGGTTGGGCAGGGCGCACAGGGCCTGTTCCAGGCTTTGCCCACGTTGTAGCTGCAGCAGCACTCCTTCTCGGTCAGGTTGAACGACAGCTCGTTGTCGCAGCCAGCCGCGTCGTACGTCTTGTAGCAGAAGCTTTTGCGCATGTCTGCAATGTCAGTTGCCGTGTTGAGAGACATCAGTTTGAATGTGCACCGAATTTGGTCAGTATTTACAAAAAAATTGTCTCAAACATTTCCTTGATCCTTCCGTTTCAGATACAGTTCGTTTTTTCGAAGCAAAAACAGATGGTTGCCGGTAACAAGTGCTGTCATGTTATATCACAAAACCTCAACCCATTCATTCACACGACTGCCTATTCTTTATGGCAGTGTTATTGCCCTGTTTAAGGACGCAGTTTTTAGGTAGAGTTTTTTTTTATTTGTGCATGTGAAACACTGTCAATGTAGCTACACAATGAAAGCCTATCGTGTTATGGGTAATTTTTTTAAACTTTGCTTCATCCCACATCGAAGATGTAAGTGATTTACCAATTAAATGAGCACGGGGTAGAGCTCATCTCCTGTTTACAACAATAGTCAACACTTCCACATTCCTGTTGTGGTGACCAGTCTGTGCGTACAACAACAATTTGTGAGGTTCCAGGATAAATTGGTGCTCGTTTTACAGACCCCAGAAGTAATGGAGGGCAGCGTTGTCTCCCGCGCATCATTATAACTTCGCAACCTTCCAATTATGAACTGCGCTGCCCGCCCTCGGTGCAAGAAACGTGTTGCCGAGCAGCAACACCGCGCTGTACTCACCCATGCAGTTGTTCCCTCCATTAACCTGCATGTAGTCAGGTGGGCAGACACACGTGTAGTTCCCGACAATGTTGTAGCAGGTGCCAGGACCGCACACCGTCGGGAAGTTGGCGCATTCGTCGATATCTGAAAAACAACCACCCCCCACCCCCCGCGCAATTGAAACCCATTGTCTCAGCAGATTTTAAATGGCGAACATCGTTAGGCTCGTGGGACACACATCCGCTGCTGAGGAAGCATAAATGAGTCACTGAGGTGGCCCTGGGAAAGGACGTGGCGAGACGTGTTACCTTCGCACTGGCGGTTGTCCTCGTTGAAGCGGAAGCCTGGCTGGCAGACGCACTTGAAGCTGCCAAAGGTGTTTTGGCAGTTTCCACCCTGGCACAGCCCCGGCAGCTCGGTACATTCGTCAATGTCTGCACGGACGGGGAAATGGGGTTCAGTGGAGTATTGTGGCCAATATTGGCAGGAAGAGACCGTCTTTGTGTATGCTTTGTGAAAAACATGCGCCACTGGAAACAAAGAATCGTTTTTTGTTGCCTCTGCACTAACTTGAATTTGAACTGTTAGATTCCACGTTTCGAAATGTGCGCATTGTGTACGCACAGGAAGCAAACGATAGCGTGCATGAGTTAACAGCATTGCTATTTTGTTCCTAGTACGTGATTTGACCGACTTACCTTCCAAGATGACGGTGTAGGGGTTTGGTCTGAAGCCTTCACCACCAGGACAAAGGATCCTGTATTCAGCTGGAGTTTGTGGAGAGACAGAAAGTACATTTAAATAGATAATATGCAACATTTTCTTTGAGTAATCCTATTATTATATAAGTTGTGTCCAAACGAATTATTTTAAAACAATCATCCTTCATTGTTGAAGTAACATTAGCCTATGCAGGAGAGATAGTAAAGATATCAGGAGCAGTCATCCAAGTCAAGTAAATTAATTTTTGCTTCAACATGTGGTGCCTTTCTGGCACAAATCTACCATCATCATATTAATACTTAACATAAAAATAAAACATTCTATACAATGAGAATATATATTATCTATAGTTATTTCAAATATATGAAAATAAAAGCAAGTTGTGGCTGTGAGTTAGTTGTATGCAAGTGCAAAGAGATGCGTTTTGAGTTGCAACTTGAATGTGGCGATGGAGTCGACTGTGCGTATTGCTTCAGGGAGGTTATTCCAGAGGTGTGGTGCTGCAAATGATAAATATTTGTCCAACCCCATGGTTTTGTGTTCGGTTTTTGGTGGTTGGAGGAATGTTTCGGTGACAAGAGCGAAGTGATCTGTTGCCACCTCCTCAAGCTGCCACCACCTCTCATGGTTTTGCAATGCAAGAATTAATTCTAGCACGAGCAGATTTCGTTGATCCATCTCCGTGCTCCACACTTCTCTCTAAGCAGGTTCCCCCCTCTAGGTTTATTTATTTATTCATGAGTCTCGAGCACCGACAAACCTCCCTTCTAGCAACATGCTCTCTACAAAATTACTTTTGTACGCTCTCTAATCCACGTGTTTCGTTTCATGTCTCTGCATGTGCCTAGGGTTCAGAAACATGGACATTGACAACGAAAACTGAATATATACGCTGAAAACACAACGAAAAAATATGGAGAGGTGCCGTCCGCTTGGATTGACACTGAGCGATAATATGAAACACACCACCGAGTAAAGGGGAGGATAGAGCCAGTGAAGCAGTGGTTTGCGCATTTCGCTTTGAGCCCAAATTCAATTTCTGGGTCCGGCTAACGTCAGTCGTGAGTGAAATCTCAACCGATCCTGGGCTTTTCCACCTTCACGAACCAAGCACTGATCAGTGTGGTGAGGTATGGTTAAATATCCCCAGCGGGGCCAAAACAGCGTGGCGGAGGCCTACGTCCAGTGGAGTACAGATGACGATTGGCGGTTGATGATTAATGGAATGAGGAGTCGCTGACGTGGGGGACACAGTGCCGCGGGTACGCACTCGTGTTGACGACTGGACACAGCTCGCACGGGGCACCCCAAGCTCGGCCCAGGGAACAGCAGCACGACGAGCGTGAGATGCCGATGCCAATCTCCACGTTGCAGCTCAAGGTGCCGTCTCCTCTCTCCGTAGACTCCAGGAAGCACTTCCCAACTCTGTAGTCTGTCCCGGGCAAACACATGTGTAGATCAGTAAAAAAACAAAAAGTCGAAAATATTCATCGGCAATAAATAAGCTTTTTCTGCATTGTGCCTATCGCTGAATGAACATCGTAGGTTGCTGCCAGAGTGCATAACCATCCTTTGCCTGATTTTATAAATGAATACATGATGTAAACTGGTTGTTCCGGCGTACAGATATCAGGACATGTGAAAAGTTAATTGTGAAGCTGGTAGAACAACTCAACCACTGTGGGAGAGCAATATCAGGAAAGTTTAAATATACACAATTTTTCCATGTCTGCAAGGTCCATCCACGCGACCCAACATTTCAAGTCTTTATTTCTACTTCACCGTGCGGATTAAAATTGTCGAGGTCTGACCCAAATACTGCGGAGCGAAAACAAAAAAACGCACCCACACATCCTTGGCCTGAGGGACTCATTTGGTAGTCGGCAGGGCAGGTGCAGAGGAAGCTTCCTTGTGTGTTGGTGCAGATGCCATTGAAGCAATTGCTGGGATCAGCACACTCATCTTTGTCTGCACAGGGTTTTGCACATTTCCATGAGTTAATACATTTTCTAACTTGTCCCCCCCCCCCCCCCCCCACTGTCAGCGTGTAACAGTAAATGTGATTCAATGATATTCTCAAGAAACAAAGGGGGAAATGTCGTTTACTGACCACAGTTTCATGCATTTAGGTTAAGAATTCTATTGTATGGCTACTAGAAATGGCCACATATGAGAAGAGCCACTTTGATGAGCCATCTTTTGTGGCCAGGTTGCCTCTGAAAAGGAGGGCATAGCTCAGTGGGCTTTACCTGCTGAATAAACTAAAATCGTTTCACAGTTTAGTCCATGTCTGGTTGTGTTTGAGGCTTCCTTGGATCAAAAGGGTAGCACTGTGTTAATGCTAACATTTTAGAACGTAATCCACAAAGTAAAACGTATAATTGATGTCACACACTTAGTTAAACAGCAACACAAATGCCAATATGGTGGCACTATTACATAACAACAACAAAAAATGCACTCATTTATAATAAAAAATTTATTATTTTAAAATTAAATATATTCTAAGATTCATACATCCAGGTGGGTCGTTGTAGCTGCCATATGTGTAAGAACAACACAATTATGACAACTGCGAGTGGAATCCATGCAACTCAAGGTCTGATGGACAACCCCTGGGAAAAAAAAAAACACGCAGATAAGGTGCCGTTTACACTGTAAAAACCTCCCAGCCATAGTCTTGGCTGATGGGACGAAATTCGATTAAGTTGCATTCCTCACCTGTGCAGTTCCCTCCGGTCTCGTCGATTTCATACCCAGGGTCGCACACGCACCGGAACATTCCGGGCACGTTCTCGCACTTCCCAAACACGCAGATGTTGTCGAACATGCACTCGTCGATATCTGCAGGGAGATGAGAAGAGAGACAGTCGAACCTTGACGCTTGAAACCCCCGACTACGATGCTTCCGCAGGCTGTTGGCGCTTTGGCAAATGAGTGCTGCTCACCCTTGCAGGATCGCCCATCGACGGTCGGCACAAAGCCCATCTCACACTCGCAGCGATAACCGCCGGCCGAGTTGAGACACTGGCCAAATTCGCAGAGATTCACGTTCTCTGCACACTCGTCCATGTCTGTAGAGGAACAAAGAGAGCAACAGAAAATGTATGTTATATTCATGCCAATGTGTGGGGGGCGGGGCAGGGTGGGGGAGGGGGGGAAGTGGGCGGGGGGGGGAGCGTTTGACTATACTTCACCCCACGGAAGTCAGTGCGGTTTGGTGAAGGGAACATCTTTTGTCTTGTCTCTTGCCTGAGTACCGGACCAGTATGGGTGCGCATATCCAGTACTCTTACTACTCAGTTCGCTAAGGCACTCTAGCCTCTTTTCCACAGTGAAGCAGTGCACATATATATGAAATTATGCAACATGTCTCCGCTCAGATGTGAATGTTTTATTGAAAAGGTCACGTAACAAGCATCGGGTATTATGAAGAACATGTTCCAGTTTTCTGGAACGTGCAAAGAAAATATGCACGCACGCACACAAAAAAAGCATTTGGCCCAACGCTCCAGGCAGGACCTTCTTGAAAGAGTCTTCATAAGTGATTGAGACTTTGCCGAATAAATTTCACACCAAAAAAGCCGTAAAAATACGTCGCTCGTATTATCTCATCTCCCTCGACGTTGCGTTGCTTGGCAGGTCGTGGCGGCGGCCACGGCGGTCCGCGTGTGCTAAGTGCAGCCTTACCCACACATGTTTGTCCATCGCCCGAGAAGCCGTCTCTGCACACGCACGTAAAAGTGCCAGGAATATTGACGCACTTGGCCTCTGGGATGCAGTTGTGCGTCCCGTTGGCGCACTCGTCGACATCTGCAGGGGGGCGCGGGGAAAAGAGCGGAGAAAGTAGAAGTAAATCCTACATGGCAACGTTTTTGCACGATTCTCAAAATGCTTCAAGGTTCTTTCAGCGGCGCTTGAACTATAACTGTATTATTTCCAACCTGAATGCTGCTGAGTTGAACGAACTAAAAAGTTCCAAAGAAAATACTTCTGAATGTGTTTGCCTTATTCATAACAAATTAATTCTTATTATTTCCTCCTAATTATTACACCGAAGTTTGCTGTGTTGAGGACAGTGAAGACATGTGCTTACCTTGGCATTTCACTCCATCTCCAAAGTATCCTTCGATGCAGGTACACTTGAAGCTGCCCTGCACGTTTGCGCATGTCGCATGCATATCGCAGTTGTGCGCTCCAATCTCGCATTCGTCCACGTCTGAAGGAATGAAAAAAACTAAAATGAGGCCAAATATCAAAAAAGAAATTCGATGCGAAAACACATTTGCCGTGCAACTACACGGCACAGTTTCTCGTAGATGATGGAAACCTGCTGCGCACGCTGCACTATGCAATATATTAAGCTCTCTCTGTGCGCTAAATGTCAAAAAGGCCACACACTCAAGGCTGCCGCATGGACCCTGCCACCAACGACTTTTCAACTTTTCAACATTTTTTGTATGCAAAAAAACAAAGCAATTTTCACTCGTGCGTGCGGACGCATAACTAAATTACATGTGCCTTCCACTCAGAGGAATGTGGCGCGCGCATCAAACCTGTGCATCCTGTGGAGCCCTTCTTGACGGTGAATCCGACCTTGCAGTGGCAGATGAATGAGCCGCGTGTGTTCTCACACTTGCCGTGGATGCAGATGTTGGGGTTCAGCTCGCACTCATTCACATCTGCCGGACACACACTCGTTTATTGTTTTGTAGTAATTATGCAGCAGCACCGATACGCCCTTTCCAAGGACTTGATATAAACAACTGCACTACAGATGTATCTGTTTGCTCCGCATGTTATCTGCGGCTGGCTGCACTTGACCATGACAGAGTCACTGGGGTCTCTAACTTTGGCCTGTGTTCAATTTTCTTATATAATTATTCGGAAATAATAAATTCGTGTTGACAGAACTAGATTAGGTAACAATAGCCTATTTTAACCCTGAACTATAATTTGCTCGCCTATTAGTCACAAACTCAGCAATGTCGTTCTGTAAGTCATTACATCACACGATATTTGTTAATGTCCAAAAGCCTGTCATACCATTTACTCCCTTGCCCATCATTTCCACGCTATTTATAATAAGGTACCAGGACGAAACTCCGCAGCCACAGGAGAGGCCCAACACAGATGTTTCATTGAAAAAAAAAAAGAAAAATGTGCTCCCATGCCAAAGACGCTCGTTCTATTTTCATGTCAAGAGAGGCAGGAAGCTTGTTGGGAGCTCACAGCACGCGGCTCACCGGAACAAGTCTTCATGTCCACGGAGGAGATGAAGCCATCATAGCAGAGGCATCGGTACTCTCCCGGAACGTTGGTGCACTGCCCGCCGTCACACAGGTACGGGTTGTCCTCGCACTCATCAATGTCTGAAAGACAGAGTGGGAAACACTTGACCATTATTCGTACATCGTGAAAAGCGAAAACATTTGTCAATAACACTGGCCTTAAAGGGACAAAAACATGATATCTATGATTCTTAGAAGTTATGAAGAATGGCCATTGCCTGAAATGTCTTTTATTAAATTAGTAATATACATTTGGACTTTTATGACAGTGTCATTGTTGCGTGTGTTGAGTTTCTTCGTGTTTTTTGTTTGTGCACCGCCGCCAATGCGGTCTCGCATGAAAACATATTCACATATGGTGGAAAATTATCACGATAGTATAGAATAACTTATCTTATTTATGTACGTGAACGCTTAAGGGCTGACAGAAGTCCTACGTATATGATCAGTCACCTGCTTGTGTATTTGGTCATTCTTTTTTAAAGCAGTGTTCACAGCTTCATGTCATAGAAAAAGTAAACAGTCTTGAAAGTGTAAACGCTCGATTGTGTCGATAATGTGTTTCTGGCATAAGGTAATATGAGTCTACGGAAATTAGATATGTGTGAAAAGTGCAGTCGTAATTATAATTGCTATTATATAATTGCTATTAGCACTTAGTAGTACGTAGCCTATGAGGCACAATTTTAAATTTCCAATTAAAGGCTATTTTCGTTCCATCATGTCTAATATGGAGAGTGACTTGTGAAATTCTGAGGGGAAAAAATGGCCATAATAATAATGTATGTATGCAAGTTTAAATTCTTTCGCACCTGACGTAGCCAACCGTGCTAATCAGAAGTGCAATTTCGACAAAAACGTTGAGTAAATGATCAATATGAAAATGAAGCATGGAGAGATGCATGCTGGGAATTAGACAGAGAGACTGAACGAGTGGCCCGTGGATTTAAGGAACAGACGCAAATTATAGAGATAATATTGACTGTCAAGGATGGTCATTTGGTTTGAGCACAACGCATTGCTAGAAGCGATGATAGCAGATGGACGAGGCTGGTGACAGGATGTCAAGCCAAAGGAGGAAACTCACCCAAGAGGGTGACCGCCACATGAGATGCTGAGCTAAGATGATCTCATGGGCCGGTGCGAGATGGGTCATGACATCGTAGGACCATGAGAGATGGCGATGAGGAATTAATTCCAGGAGTGGCGAGAATATGACTGACGGTGGAGGTCATATAACTGTCTATAAATTGACGTCACTCACCAGAGCAGCTGCGTGTGTCTGGCAACAGGGCATAGCCCCGCTCACAGCTGCACTCATAGCTTCCGTCTGAGTTTGAGCAGTGGGTGTCACAACCACCGTTCATGATTGTGCACTCATCAATGTCTGTAGGAAAAACATAACAACAACAATAACCACAATTCAACGCAGAATATGAACAGCTTTGTTGATAAAATACACACAAACACAACATGTGTTGCACCTGTTTTTAAAAGCATAGGATAAACCCCTTCCATATTAATTAAGACAATTTTACATACAGGAGTAAACAACCATTTATATATATTTATATTTATTTTAAACGTTAATCGGGCACTATGGCAACATGCTTCGTTTCACCTTCCCCCACAGTCGGATTTCCATGGCCCGGCAGTTGGCCACAAGTACAATGAAACGGTGCTGTATACTGAGTCTGATTTTTGTAAACAGCTTGAAGTGACACTAAAAATGTTGTACATGTAGATCAGAGACAGGTCACTTACCCACACATCCCTGGCGGTCTGGGGTGGCACTGTAGCCGGTGTTGCAGGAACACTGGTACGATCCAATCATGTTGACACAGCGGCCATTTCGGCACAGATTGCCACTCAGAGAGCACTCATCCACGTCTGTTGAACGGACACACGCGCACACACGCACGCACACAGGACCAGCACAGAGGTAATGTATGAATGTACATAGATTATGATATAAATTCCTCATTTGACGTATATCGGGTCAGCTTTGAAAACAGGCTAAAATACTATCTAAATGGTGTTCTAGAGCTTTCTTTATTGGAGGCCCTTCTGTCAACAGCGGTATGAAGAAACAATTGCAAGGCTGCACCTTTAGCTTTTACATTCATGCTGCGAAATAAGCAGGATAATTTTGTCCTGTTTGCTGCTAAGTTTGTTGTTTAAGTATGCAGAACTAACAGAGTCAAATGGGTGTTTATATTTGGGCGAAATACTAATATTTACAGTATTTTAAAAAAAGTATATATTTTTGTCTTTTTCTCATTGTATTAATGCATTATTAAATGAGGTAAAATGTGTAACTAAGTCGGAGATTGGTATATATACTGTAAATCTGGCATAGTTGTTAAAGGTCAGGTTCATGAAAAACACTCATCTGGGAGGGGGAAAAATACGTTGACGTATGGAGCAGCGATAAAGAGACCAATAACGGTGTTGTTGCCTGCGAAGGGAGCGGAGGAGATTTACCCATGCACACGGTGCCATCTTCATTCAGGTCGTGTCCCGGTGGACACAGGCACTTGAAGCTGCCCTCCGTGTTCACGCATGTCCCACCGCGGCACAGCAGCGGGTTCCGCTCACATTCGTCAATGTCTGCACGGCGGCACAAAACGTGCCCAAAAAAGCAAGCAGCTCATGTCACGAACGCGACGCAAGACAGACAACGACATATCCTAGGCAAGTGTGCGATCGTGCAATGGTGTAGCTCTGAAGTAAAATGAACAACTTAGTAGATACCGTGAGAAGGCAAAAGAGGCAGAGGAAGAAAGCGGACGAGATGGAAGAGATGCAATCAAAGTATTTGGAGGCCCTTACTGGACCAGAACAACTCAGGAAAGGGAGGAATGTAAGAAAATTGGAGAGGCCCTTTCCCAGCAATGGGAAGTTACAGGCTGACAACAACAACAACATTAACCAAAGTTATCGCGAGTTAGGATGCTGTTGATAATGATGTACAGATCATACCCATGCAGTTCTTCATCATCATGAAGCCACTCTCAAAGCCCTCCATGCACTCGCAATCAAAGCTTCCGGGTGTGTTCACGCAAGTTCCCATTCCACAGATGTCGTGAGAGATCTTGCACTCATCAATGTCTGTGAAGGAAGCCATCAGAGGGGGAGAGGTGCACAAACGACAGAGTTCAGTAACGTGAGTCAACTCGGCGCTGGAAATGTATTCATACACATCTTAGCACACGTGTTAAACAACTTGTTGGTACAAAAGTGCTTAAATTAGTGGCCTTTACAAGGTGGATATTTTAAAAACAAAAGCGTTGGCCTGGTTGGGTATATTATTCTCATGGTGCCTTCGAATCCAATATTCATCAGTTCACACTTTGGCACGAACGTATAGTATAATTTGGACTAATAGCGCCCATGTGGATATTAAGTGCCTGTGATGCTTCACACATTCACGCCTCTGAATTTCACTACAGTTCATGTTTATGCAGCCCAATTACAGCAACAAGCACCCTAATGTGCACTGCCAGGAATCCTCAAATTTTATACAAGTGTCAATGATGTTATGAAAACAAATGCATATATTTTGTCATGGCGACATCAATCAAAGCACATAATGGTTATTCTGGGACGAATGTTTACTGGATATGTTTGTTCTTCCCTTCCCAAGAGGTGTGTAAATTGTGTTGGATCATACCTGTACAGTTCTTGCCCTCTGCGTCCAAAACGAAGCCATTTTCACAGTTGCACTTGAAGCTCCCAATGGTGTTCCTGCACTTGCCATTGGAGCACATTTGTGGAAAAACTTTGCATTCGTTGATATCTGTGCGGAGAGGATAACGTATACACATCGCTAATGAGGGCAAGCCCAAAGCACAGTTTACACAAGAAGTAAATAAACATACTTTTGTCCACCAGATCCTCTGATTTTGTTGATACTGTGCTCTCAAAATTACAGGATTTGGGCCTAAAACGTTTCATTAGGTCAATCTTTCCAAGCGCTCTTATCTTGTTTTGAACAGATCACGTTCAAACAACTGTATGATAATTTTCCCCACTGTAAAAAAATACTTTTCTTTTTAAAGTTATCATCTTCATAAATCAAAGCAGCAAGCACGAAGTAAAACACTGCTGCTTCCAACCAACCCTGTATAGCATGGCCTTGTTTAAAGGGGGGGAATGACACAGTCAATGTGAAACAAACTTGAAACGAACGTTGAACGCAAACAATACGACGACGAGTAACGATAATCTACTTGTGTCTATCGTGCGCTCCACTCCAACTCTCACCACCCTATGTGTGTGAGGCAAGGCTGTGTTGGCCATTGCTTGGAGCTTTTAGAAGGGAAGGGGGGGGGCTCAACTACTTCCAGCCCCCCCCCTTCTCCCCCACCAAATTGTACAGGGCTACAAACACGAACCCGCTACAAGCCACCATTACTTTAAGATGCAGCAGCAAGGCCACCCCCCCGCCGTCACCTTTGAAAAAGTGTCGGCCGATGGGGTCGCCACGGTTGGAGTAGCCAGGGCCACGTGGGCAAAGGAAGGCGTACTCCGCGCTGCCCTTCTCGGGGCAACCCTCGCATTCGGGCCCCCAGGCTTTGCCCAGGGAGCAGCAGCAGACGTCGCTGCGGAGACGCACGGCCAGCGGTTCCTCGCACTCCTCCTCTTCGTACGACAGGTAGCAGTTCTCCAGGCGCAGGTCTGCGTGACATGTCACAAGAGAGGTCCGAATGAACGGGTGACGCGGTGGTTACACGGCGGAAACTTCTCAGAAGTAAAAGTGTGGTCGCTCAAGCTATATTTTTTTCGATTTAAAGCTTTCGTGACTGCAGGGATTCATCTTCTTGGTTCTTTCGGTAAAGTCACGTAGAAGGGAAGTAATAAGATAATACAAATAAAACATAATAAAATAATATAATAATATAACTCTCACGACGTTTCGGCCACAACGCAAGCAGCCGTCTTCCCTTCTACGTGACTTTACCGAAAGAACCAAAAAGACGCTCAAGCTATTTCAACGTGTCTGGCTCGTGCGGAAACACCCTCTAGAGGGGCTCTTGAGACCGATCTCTCGTGGAGGGCGTTCTGCCAGGTAGTCTCACGAGCAAGCAATTTCATTATTTTGTCATTTTATTATAAACTAGAAAGCCCGCAATGTTCTTTGGCCGTGAGCGTCTGTCCGTCCCTGCTTCCCTCCGGACGTCACGTCCTGCCAGTCAGTCAGCCAGCCAGCAAAACATTTTATAATATAGTTAGATTTTTTTTTTAAACTGACCTAGATTAGCTTTGACTTGGGCCTAATGCTTTCTGTACTCTTGTGGTAAGGAAGTAAGATACATGCATTAACAATATAATTGCAATGCGATTTCAGAATATTTTATACAATTCCTTTTTTGAGCACATCAAAAATTCCATAAAATAATTCAGCAGTAACTCCATTGACAATCATAGTACTTATTTTTTTTAAATGCTCTTAAGAATGTTTGTTTATATATATGCTGTACAAGCTAAACACATTTCAGTCAAACATTTTATTGATACTGCCTAAAAATATATATTTAGACTATTACCATTCAGACTGCCTAGAAATTCAGGCAGTCTGTGTGAATATTTAAGTTGCCTCTCAATTGCCTGAGCATGTACTTCGAGTGTAGTTATCCCATTAAAGCTCCTTAAATACAGAAAAAAGTACTCCTGGAACTCAATTCAAAATATCCATAATAGAGGTTTTTTGGTGAGATCACGTAAAATGTGTCGTTAAATCCGCCACCACCTGACACAGCCAATTAGTAAGGTTTGTCACGTAAACAGAACATGCCAATTCAGTTACTAGGACAGCACACCGGCGTGTTGGAGAGTAAACCCACAACATTTATAATTTGAGTACGATGTGTTGCCAATAATTACAACCGGCATCATCAGGCGACAGACAGATTTGCCTGGCTCTCACCGTGGCGAACAATATACCTTCCTTCATCCTAATATACCTTCCTGCATTGCGGGCAGCGTTGGTGTAAAGCGTGTTGCTTAACTGAGGAAAAGTGTTTTGCTTTGAGTGTTTTTTTTTTCCCATCAGGCTTACCAATGCAGGTCCTGCCGGTGCTCTCAAGGGTGTGGCCAGGTGGACATTCACACTTGAATGAGCCGGCCGTGTTTATACAGCGAGAGTTGACGCAGATCCCCGCGAACACCTCACACTCATTCACGTCTGCAGGTGCGGAATGTGAGCACGAGAGAGAGAGAGAGAGGTCATCTTTGGTGAACTTGGGGAAAAGACAAAAGAGTGAGATGCATTCACTATACTTCTGTTGAAATTGTGCAAAAGATCACATCCTGTGCGAGACCATTAAATGTTTGTTCAGCCAGAACTTGGTCAGACTGCACCATTTGCGGTCCAACAGGTCAACATATGTATTATCTATTACAGCGGTTCCCAGCCAAATAATTTGAGATGCAATATTATACGAGCATGTGTAAGTGTAATTTAACTTGTGTTTATATAACATATTTATTCTATAATTTTACATCGCCCTTCATGAAACAAGGGAATAGAATATCACGCTGAGAAAGAATCATTCAAGATGTTCAGCACATGGCTGATTGAAGCCTACTGGCTAACATGTCGACGTTGTTTGCTTTCGTCTTCCCTTGTGTACATTTCATTTCCTTGTAACGTGTTGGAAACTTCACGGGGGGCGGGTCCGTTTTATGCAGTGAGAGTGAGTCCTCTAAAGGGAAGGAAACAATGCCACGCAAATGACGATACCTTCACACTGAGTTCCTTTCGCTCTGGAGAAACCCTTGGGGCAAATGGTGTCTGCAACAAAGAAGAGAAATTGCGTTTGGACATAAACAAAACAAAACAGTGAAAAGCACATGCTGTCCTTATGAAAAATGAGACAATTTAACAATAGAGGTGCCAGACACATTTGGTAGGGGAGCTCTTTTGGAAACCAAAGTTTCCGGAAAAGTGGATAATTAAAAGCAAGCGTTAATATAAAGTAGTATGCATGGATATTCACTTGCCATAGGAAGTCAACAATAGTATTTAATGCCTACTCGGCAGAGGTCTATTTTTTAAGAAGTTAGAAGGAACTGTCTCGAGATTGGTCACTGGTGAGCAGGACGATGCAGGCGCTGGTGCATTAATGGAACCTTTGGATGGCTTTCCTCCAAAGTTGCCATCGGATGCACAGAGAATTTCAATCAAAGAATAAAACATCCAATTAGTGATGCGAAAATAAACTCATTCATTGTGGAAGTTGCACAAACACAGATACATAATATTTGGGGAAGTTTAGGTCATTTGAATTTACAACACACGACTACACTTGGTGCATTTACATTCAGAGTGAATGTTGGTTAAAAAATAAAGGAATATTTGTTTGGGCCAAACGAATGGGAGGGTTTTACCTCGGCTGCAAATAGGGAATGGCTAAAACAAATGCTAAGTATTTTTTTTAATGCAACATGGTCCGGTATTTCTCCGATGCATTAAAGTGAGTTCGCTATAATTTCCAGCAACAGCTGCCATCGCTCCACCCCACGCACTGCACTCTGAATCCAGTGACTGGCCACAGCTTACGTTAGCAGAGAGAGATATCTCAATTGGCCGTGAGTCCCTCCCCCCCCCCCCCCACTCGCTTCACTGTCTCACACTGACCAGCGTGGTGAAGTATGGTCAAAAACACCCCCAAATCTGACACGTCACCAGAAGGATTGCTAAGGGTTGTGTAAACCACTGTTGTGATTATGTCGCTCCTTGTGCTAGGAGCTTCATCAGGAACCGAATTCCCAACACCTGGAGCGAATAATAATAATTTACACTTGCAAAGTGTATTTCACTCAGAGGTCGCAAGGCCTTGCGCAGAGCTAAAAGCAAGTAAATAACTAACGCAAATCTAAAACCTAATATAATCACGCAGGCTCATGATTTAACCACGGATACAAATACCCCCCCTCCACCACACTGCCAAAACACATACAAAAAAATAACCCACGATACATTTGTAGTGAGCGGCGATATTTATTGTTGTTGCGTTGCCGTGGGGTGCACGCCAACTCGTACCGAGTTCGCACGGCTCGCACGGGCTGCCCCAGGCGGCGCCCAGCGTGGAGCAGCACTCCGACTTGAGCGTGGCACCATTCACGTTCACCTCGCAGCGGTTGTCGATGATGTTGAGCCAGCACGTTCCCTTGGTGCTCTCTGCGTGCATTGCGATTTGCGTTGAGTGACGGAGGGGGTGGCGAGGCACGTTCGAGAGAAACGATTAGAGTGCCGTACGCAGCGTCCAAAGGGTGCAAAGTTACAGGAAAGAGAATCAATATTCGTGGAAATAGAATGTCACGCGAGGGCTTGCCAATGCAGATGGTCTTGGTTTGGTCGAGCTTGCTTGTCGACAGGCACACGCAGGTGAATGAGCCCACCGTGTTCTGGCAATTTCCATTGATGCAAGGATTAGACTCACACTCGTCGACATCTAAGAGGCGACGGGGAGGGAAGAAAACGCACGGCGATGCTCCGCATCAGATATGCACGCCACATCATTACAAAAACAAGCATACTGCACATATATAATAGACAGAATTATGCGCCAATGGAAGTGAAAACATAATAATAGTAATAATAAATCAAAGAGGAAAATATGTAGTATCGGGGCATGGCCATAGCTGGACTTCCAACTTCAACAAATTGGGAACTTGGCATCATCTGTCAAGAAAGATATATATACAGTGTTTATATTTATATAACTTAACTGAAGCCAACTCTATCAACCATAGGCTCCAATGTGGCACTGAAACCAGGAAAACATTGTCCGTATAGCCCCGTCTATGGCCGCTATGGAGAGTCGCCCAAAAGTGTATGACTCCATTGTTCTCATCTCACTGCTGTTCTTGCATTGCTAATGGAATAGATTAGATCACCGAGTTAATGAATGAATAGATTAATGAATGAATTCATCATGTTCATTGCATCTCGGGTGCACGGGACCCAAGCCCACCTTCGCACATCTCCGTCTCGTGCTTGAAGAGGTATCCCGCCGGGCAGGCACAGGTGTAGCTGCCAGGTGTGTTCCGGCAGCTTCCGTTATCACACAGGTGAGCGCGAAGCGTGCATTCGTCGACGTCTGTTCAACATTTTAACAAAGGCGACAGTAAAACTCAGATCAAAAAAAGGGTCAACAACGGTGATGTTTGTTGCTATTTTCAAAATGAGGCCTTCATCCAGCAGTGGATAATGTCTGTTTTTGATTATGGTGGTGGTGGTGGTGTAATGCCCTACACTAAACGAAAATGTCAACATCGCCAGTTACTGTGTTAATGACGAGAGTGAAACGAAGATGCTGAAATGGATATTCGTTGATTACGGTGATGGGGCTTCTAGTCAAAGCTCTTGTTTCATGTGCTGGCAGTCACTTTCTGCTGGTATTTTGTGCTTTTCCACCAATATGAATCAGTCCCCATCCTGTTACATACACGATGATCTATTAGTGTTGCTGGATTTATTTTTCAGACAGATTGACTTCAATTAATACCAGGTGAACTGAAATATTAATTTCATTTAAAAAAAACTCGTTAAAATGTACATTTTCCATTGTTGCATGGAACCAAGATTACATCCCTAGCCATGTTGACCATTTTGCACATTGATATAAATCGTCTGTACTCAAGGGTCACTTGCATCGCCTTGCCTAAATTCACAAGGGTGAGTGGCACATCGTCTTCATATTGACGACGTGATGCTGTCCGGTGAAATAGCAAAACATCTATAAGCGTGACGTTACATTCTGATCTGCAGTTGGGAGTTTCTAGGGATGTGCAGTGAGCAAGGGTGGACAATCATTCAGCAGATGTTCCATCGTTTGAAGTTGTTCACCACATTTGCAGTGTGGCATGTCCTTTGAGTCTTCATTTGTGCGTAAAGTACCAACGGAATCCATAAATATAAATACTTAACTTTGTGATATTTTGCAACAATAAAAAATATACGCTTTAATTTAACAAGGAAGTAGATTCATATGGGGCTTCTCTGAAGGGTTTTTCACATGGTTCATGGAGCCCATTGCACACTGGTAATTTTGATAACATTGGCCAAATAGACGAATCACAAGCACTGCTATTTTAAATTTAAAGCATGTCGAACCCATTACATTATTTTTAATATGTAATCCAACGTGAAGGCAATCTATGGGATTATTTCTCCTCTGTGGGAAAGCAGGTAAAAAAAGAAATCCTCCCATTTTGTTCGTGGTCGGCAAATTCCCAAAATTGCAGAAGCAACGCTGAACCACTGAGCAGAATTCCTTTTGCTGTAATCCCTTTTCCCCGAGGCTCTGATTTATTATGTTCTCAGGCTGCCAATCACTTAGCATTAGGAAAAAAGAGCGGACCGTGCACATATGCTTTTCAGGCGTGACTTAGTCTGGAGCCAAACTATCATCTTTCAGTCGGGCTTTGTACCAGCAAATCATTACCTCGCAAAAAAAAAAGCCAATCCCTACGTCCACAGGGACTGCCGGCAGACTTTGCAGTCAACCCTGTCCTTATTAAAAAAAAATAACTAGACTTTATGACCAGAATCTCAAGAAAAAAAAAACTCTTCAGGAGTGTAGGCTCAACCATGAAACGTGTGATTTACACCCAGCCGGTTGATTGTTTTCGGTGCGTGCGATAAACTCTACCTCACTGTTGTATTTTTTATTGGAAAAAAAAATTGTGGTCCGGTTTTC
This sequence comes from Lethenteron reissneri, assembly GCF_015708825.2. NCBI lineage: Eukaryota > Metazoa > Chordata > Hyperoartia > Petromyzontiformes > Petromyzontidae > Lethenteron > Lethenteron reissneri. The sequence continues at coordinate 12,165,232 of NC_083802.1, forward strand.
TTGTACGATGTCGAGTTTCGGATTGTGCATGTGTGTGTGAATGTGCTGCTTAAACAATGGCACTCATCACAGTGCCGGCCTCCATAAAACACGTAGCAGACGTCGCAGTGACCCTGATCTCTGTAAGCATGTTCGCCCACAACGGCCGTACATTGTTACCAACGCAGGTAATGTCACTTCAGAACGTTATCTTAGGGCTCTAAGTGCTGTGATGTAATAATGATAATTGGTTTTTTACCCTTCTATCTGGCAACAAAACTGACACCTTTTTACAAGGAGTCATGTTTGCATAGACCTCTAAGGAAAGCTGTCTCGGGTGTGGGCCAATCAACTTCAAGGACAGTGCACATTATCAGAGTTGTGTTTTTTGTTTGCATTGTGACTGCAGGTATTGTGGTCTATGCAAACATGACTCCTTGTAAAAAGGTGTCAGTTTTGTTGCCAGATAGAAGGGTAAAAAAACAATTATCATATTTTTACTGGCAAATAAGGTTCCAATGGTGCTGTGATGTAATTCGGCTAAAGGACAACTGTGAATTTTCTTTTGAAAAACAATCATCTCAACACATTGTTCGTTTTTCATGTCCTCGAGGGGATGGGGGGGGGGCTCATCTAGGGAAGATGCGCAAAAGCCAAACAACCACAGAAAATGTGCAAACACACATCCAACCCCGCCGTTGATTTACGACTTCTCGTATTTCAAGAGCGTGTGAAGTGAAATTGTTACCAACTGAGCTTGTAATGACAAACGTGTGCAAGTTTCACATCACGTGCCAACGTATAAAAAATATATATATACCTTCCCAATGTGTACCGTGGGTTGCTCGGGATGGCGCCCGATGTTTCGCTCCAAGCACGCGGAGTGAAACATCAGGGGGAGTTACACGGCGCGTGGAGTGAAACATCGGGTGGAGTTACAGAGCACGCCCGTGGAAAACCTACGCAGGGGTGAAATTGTCGACCACTCACCGACACACTTCTTGCCCGTGATGTCAGATTCGTAGCCAATGTTGCAGACACAACGGTATGTGCCCAGTTGGTTCTCGCACTGTCCATTCGTGCAGATCTCCGGGTTCAGAGCGCACTCATTGATGTCTGAAAGGTACATCGCAGAACTGCTTAACATTTGTAACGAATGAGACGGTCAGGAAGGGAGCACAAAGAGTGTGCAAACGTTTAAAAACATGTTAAGAATTTCTTTCGCGCAGTGTAATCTATTCAGGATACACAGCATATGTGTCAACAAAAGCTTAGTCAAGGTTCTACGCTATTATTCTGTCTTCTTAATAATGGTCTTATACTTCTAAAATGCAATTAGGGTTTCTTTGGGAGTTTCTTTACAAATTAAAAAAAAGTCATAATAAACTAATGTGCAGTACTTGGTATGAACTAAAAACTGCTTCATTTAGAATTTCTAATGATAAAGATATACACACCAGAACACTTTTGTTGATGTCACATTTGTGCAAAACATTAAACACGGCCCAACGCATTGCATAAGTGCACGGATATTCAGGAAGTACAAATAATGTCCACAAAACATTGGAAATGCATGCTTACCTTTCCCCCCGTTGTCGAATCCAGGAGTTGGGCAAAGCATCTTGTAGTCATCTGTGAAAATTGGGTGGCAATATTAATGGGTGATATTTAACCAAATTTGCTCGTGTTTTTTTTTCTCACCCACCCCTTGTTGCCATCCTTCAAATGTGTCTCTTTTTTAATTTTCAGCCAACCCAATATTTGAACCTTGTAAAACTGGACACGCACGACACGTAGCTATACCGGGCAGCGTGGTTTATTGTTGGAACGTAGCATGCGATAGAATCGTGGCAAAAAAACATCTTAAACACAAAATAAAAGCAAGCAAATTCACGAGTGTATTGAATCACCGCGTAAAATGTGCACTTGCGCTGCTCCTCCTTACCAGAGTTGACCGCGGGACAGGGCAAGCACGGCTCCCCAAATGCAAAGTTGGGGTTTGCGCAGCAGCACTCGGACTTAGTGTTGGCCCCAGGGAAAGGGGTCAGACACTTTCCCATCATGTAGTCGCCGTAGCAAGTGCTGCGCATGTGTGTGTCTGCAGCAAAACAAACACCGGGGCATAAACTGTGTTTAAAGGCGCATGGCCCCAAAATGCACGCATTGAGACTTGGGTATAAACAGAACTGCCTTGTTGGTTGCTTATTGGACTGCCAATAATGGCTGAAACTCGGCAAATAAACACGGACAGTATTTGACAACTTCAATGTCATAGGGCCATCTGTTAAAGGCGCTAAAGGTTCACTGGAATATGTGTGCTGGCGCACTCAGTGACCTATAAAATTGCTAGTACCATATAAAAGTTAACTTGGGGGATAATTGGGTGCCACGTGGTGCAGTTTGACTTGCTGACCCCGCACTATGAGCCTATGGGTGTCCAATGTCACCGTCTCCCCCACAGCTTACACAGGGTGTGTCCTTTGAAAAGTGTACCCAAGTATATTGAAAAAAACGTAACTTGGGTATACTTTTAAAAGACAAACTCCAAAAGTTACTTTGAGGTGATCCTCCAATTTATACAGAAGCTGAAATTGGAGTGAAGCGTATTGACTGCAGTGGCACCATATTGCATGATGGCCTTGTCACAATTCGCTTTTATTTTCCACCCTACAGCCCGCAAGGAATTATGGGTAAAAAAAACCTGTAATAGATTTTCTTTTTTTTAATACATAGAACTAAATGTTGTGATTGAATTGTGATTGTAGTCACCGTACCGATGCAGAGGCGCCCGTCCATGCTGACAATCATGCCTGGAGGACACTCGCACTTGAAGGAGCCCTCGGTGTTGATGCATCGTCCGTTCATGCAAATGCCGTGCGTCTGACACTCGTCAATGTCTGCCGCAGAGTTTACAAATCGTTAGATCGACAAGGGGATGCGCCATTCTGACCGAGCCATATACACTGGCAAATTTCACTCAGCTAACGGGAGAGAGTTTATCATGGTTCAACGCATTCAATTCGTGGTCGTGCTGAAATTTTCGTTGTAAAGCAGTGCTCATTTACCGAGGCAGTATCGTCCGCTGGGCACCAGGTAGAACCCAGGTTTGCAAATGCACTTGAAGCTCCCGTCCTCATTGATGCACATCCCGTTCAGACACATGTTTGTGGTGGAGCACTCGTCATGATCTGTAAATATGGAAAAGTAAGTGTTTAACTGGTATGCTGCCGTTATGTAACAGTTAGCATAGTAGACTTGCAATCCAGAGGTCACAGGTTTAGTTTTACTGTGCGGCAGTTAAAACAAAGGGCGAGCTTCTTAAATTCCCCGGAATCTTTCCATTCAGCAGTATAAATGGCAACACCACAGTTGATCGGCAAGTCGCGCCCCGGGTGAGTTAAATTGTGGGCACTGCCACTGATTCCAGAATTGCCTGACGAGACGTGCAAGAGTAGGCTAAAATAGCCTGTGGAGGAACACTCTTGAACTCGATTGAGCGGGAGACCCTTTTGCCAGCAATGTCACGAGCAAACAAAAGCAAGGCACTTTTACCTTTAACTGCTCAATCACATTCGTGTAATCATATGTAAACATTGTAATAAGAAACATACGGTACTGTTTTACGTACCAGTCCACTATAGTATCTTCTTGGTTCTTTCGGTAAAGTCACGTAGAAGGGAAGTAATAATAAAATATTATGTTTTATTTTTATTATTTTATTACTTCCCTTCTACGTGACTTTACCGAAAGAACCAAGAAGATGAATCCCTGCAATCACGAAAGCTTTAAATCGAAAATCATAAATAGTACCTAAATACTGTAGTACCTTGTTAAATGTTACAGCAATATTTATTTTGTCAATTATAGACTTCACTGATTTGCAATCTAGAAAGTGGAAGGTGCTATGGGTAACGCTTTTTTGATACTGTTTTGACTACAGTGCAGCTCCTCTTATCCTCAGCCCTATTACCCACAATGTCTCTTATCTATCGCCCCCGTGGAGCCTTGAAAAGCCTATTATGCTCAGCTGGATGCTTCCCATTAGCCACTGTTACCCTTTATTCAGCCATGGTCTTCCAGGAGTGCTGCATACATTTATTTGATCCACATCGTTTTGCAGATAAGAGAAGTCACCCGGAAGTAGTGGAGAAAATAATCCTATTGGTGTCTGTACACGGATAAGAGCCACCCGAAAGTGATCTTCTCAAAGCCCCGAGTTCAGAAGTGGTGGACAATTACTTTATCTGTGGATAACCACGTAGATATCAGGGATTTATTATTGCAAGATAGGGGCAGATAATTAGGATGCACCGATAAATAGTGCCCGCCATTTTGACGTGGACAAGGAGAAATTTAAATCGTAGATACACTCGGAGCACTCACCAAGGCAATTGCGACCATCAGCAGTGAGCTCAAACCCTGCATTGCAGATGCACTGGAAGCTTCCTTCCGTGTTGACACACCGACCGTTCTTACAGACCTGCCCATTGTACACACATTCGTCGATGTCTGCAAAATAAATCAATAAAATCACACTTCGAACATTGTGAACGCCGCAAAATGTATCCGCACGTTGAAATTGAAAATGCGAACTTCATGCGAGTCAGTAGCTGCGATGTGTATTAGCGTCTTACGTGTTACTACGGTGTTTCAGTCAGCATTGAAGGAGTAAATCTTACCAACACAACCACCACGGAAGTCTGACTTGAATCCCCGGCCGCAGTGTGTTTGGTTCAGAGCACCAATCCCTCCTGGGGAAACCACACAAAGTATCAGATTTGCACACCACATTCATGAAAAGCTCAAATGTATGATGTATAAAAGGTTGGTGTGCATGACCAAGTGGCTAAATATAGCAATGGCTTTTGTACAAATGACAGCCAAAGCTTCAGAATATATTGTGCTGCAGTGTAATGCACATGGTTTCTTTTTCACACTAGAATGGTTTCTGTAAGGACAAAGGAGTTAAAGATGAAACACTGTGGGTCTGGTTTACGTAGTTTCGCAGATATACATTTTCCAGCAAATATTTGTCAGAAAAAGAACAGCAAATTACACGAATTTCAGCAGTGAGGTTGGAAATGCCGTCACACCAACACATATAGCGGGCTCAGTATATGTGTTCTGTAAATTACTTTATAATGCAGATTAAGTGTTTGCATTACTATGGTGCCACTGTATATGTTGTATGTGTATAGATAAGAAACAAAGATACTCACCAACGCCAGGGTAAGGTCCTACTTGGCCTCCTGGCCCTCCGGGTAGAAATTGGCTACCGGGAGTGTCTGGCCTTGGGAGTCCACCTGGCAAATGCGTCCCACCAGGCCCAAAGGGTACACCCGGCAATAATGGGTCTCTTGGTTGATGTGGGCCACCAGCCTGTCCTGGCCTGTGAGGCCCGCCTATGTAACCCGGGCCACCCGGTCCAAATTGATCAAGTCCGCCTGGTACGCCTGGCCCGCCGGGCCCGTTGGGATCACCGGAGACATGTGGCCTGTCTGGGTAGCCTTGCCCAGGGCCGGGTGAATATGGCAAGCGCTCGCACATTCGCTGGTGTTCCTCTGCACGGGGATGAGACACGCAAGCGTTGATTTTTTTTACGTGTTTCACGCACGTAATACAAAACACATACGTACGTAAATATTTCAACAAAACACTTAAAAGATGCCAAATGAGCTGGATATGGTGGCGTAGACAATAGAGCAATATGTATGTGCATACTTATTTAATAATATTATTTGTTCGACTGTTATTTCTTGTCTGCTTTCACGCGAAGAGTTTTTAATAACTTCGCAAGGAGGTTCATCAGCATCATCACTTCACTGTCTCATTATTATTTGCATTCAGTTGCGCATTTACAAGCTCTTAAAATTGTCACGTTAAAATCAGTCTCAAAATCTATAAACACACACATGCAGACAAGCATAGGATACTGGAGATCCTCTACAATAAGGGTGGTGGCAGAGGATCTGGGAGGCAGGCAGGCAGGCATAGATAAGATGCAAATGCACGTAGGAGGGGGGAACGAAATGTCTTTCACCTGCGCCACGAATGGGACACATCTCCGGTGTAGGGCCATAAGACCAACAGCGGCCCGAGTCACAGCAGCACTGGGTCCTCGTGAACTGTCCTTGCATCACTGCGCTGCACCGTCCATTGGCGAGTGATGCATAGCAGGCCCCTGTGCGCTGGTCTGGGAAGAGTGAAACACAAACATTGCTGTGATTTGCAAACACACTTGATGTGGCCTGTGCCATGTAAAAAATATGGTATATTGACAACGGGAAAGTCAGTTCTAAGAAATATAGTGAAATACAATCGCTTAGAATTGAACAAATAAAAAAATATAATCGTATTTGAAGACAACTCTACTGAATGTCAATACATACAGCTCTTGGGGAGTACACGTTGACGACCCTTCCAATTATTCACGTCAAATACATTATGAAAACAATAAATATTTTTTTTATATTTCAAAAATGTCGGCCTTTAGATTGATACATAAACACGTGATTAATTCTCTAAAATGCTTGCAGTCGTTCTTCACGCTGTGCGTGCCAGAGTGTGTTGCACTATACATTGAACGTGGCCACCTACCAAAACAACTTGAGCGGTCAGGTGGCGTGGAAAAGCCGGCAGGGCAGTTACAAAAATAGCTCCCGATGGTGTTTTTGCACTCTCCGCCGTTGCATATGCCAGGGATGGTTTCGCATTCGTCAATGTCTAAAGAAGGGTTTTTGCAAGCACACAAACAAAGCAAGGATTATCAAGAGAATCTCAGCTGGTTACAATTCTTCTGAACGTCATAATTATCATTGAATGTTTCGCTTTGTGCACATGGGGTGTAGGATGTGGAAGGACATTACATTCTTCCTCTGTGAACGTGTTTGATATGATCTGGTCCCTATGCCATTTGAAATAATATTCCTTCTTTGTGTAAAACTGGATTTCTCTCAGGAAATCTCACCATGCTTTGTTAAACATATTAAGTGTCATTTTTTATTTTTACACTTATCTAACTTTTTGCATTTGTATTAAGCACAGATGGCTTTTTAAAAGTTACCCAGCTGCAGGAATGTGGCAATGATGTGGCCACTACAAGACATTTAGAGTTTGCATATGTTTCCAGACATCATCAACTCTTTGACAAACAACTTTCGAAACGTTATTTTACACACGTTATTTACTCGTATTCGCAAACGCACATCCTTTGCCATGTTTAAAATTGCACACATATAAGCATTTTTTACTCTCAAACAATTTTCAACGTTTTAAAAATGTATTTCCCATGTCCATTGATGGAGCAAATCAAATGAATAGCTGAGCAAAAACGGACTTCACATATTTTTTAAAGAATGTTATTTAAATTAATGTAGTGTGATTTTTTTCTGGATATTTAATACAGTAAATTATATAAGCAACTGCCGATTTAGAACATGAATTGCGCATATACTTTGAAACATCATACTTCTTAGAACTAGAATTGGACGTTAACTTTGAAACATCTCACTTCTTAGAACTAGAATTGGACGTTAACTTTGAAACATCTCACTTTTTAGAACTAGAATTGGGCATAAAAGTTGAAACATCTCACTTCTGAGAACTAGAATTGCATGTAAACTTTGAAACATCTCCCTTCTTAGAACTATCATGGAGCACAAACTTTGAAACATCTCACTTCTTAGAACTAGAATTGGGCACAAACTTTGAAACATCTCACTTCTTAGAACTAGAATTGGGCACAAACTTTGAAACATCTCCCTTCTTAGAACTAGAATTGGGCACAAACCTTGAAACATCTCCCTTCTTAGAACTAAAATTGGATATAAACTTTGAAACATCTCACTTCTTAGAACTAGAATTGGGCACAAACCTTGAAACATCTCACTTTGTAGAACTAGAATTGGGCACAAACTTTGAAACATATCACTTCTTAGAACTAGAATTGGGCACAAACTTTGAAACATCTCACTTTGTAGAACTAGAATTGGACACAAAATGTGAATACACGGACTATATATGCAGCTAACAATGTTGCTGTTTTCGGACAATAGCAGAATGTTGTGTGTATCTATAGTACTTTTAACCGACACTGGTAGGCTTAGGGCTTCATATGTCGAACTTTATTATCAACTTTCATTCGATTGAGAATTTATTTACCAAACGTTATACAACTGAACTTACATTTATTGTCCCGTTGTGTATTGTATCGTGTTTTTTATGCTCAGTTTAGGTCACAGTTTATGACTCGTGAGTTTTTTCTCTTTTAGTTGTATTACTTTTGCAAAAAAATAGTTTCATAAATTCTCTGCTTAACAATACTTTCAATATCGTATTTCGTTTAAACTGAAATATTACAGCCATTGTCTCGCCAGGTTTTTTTTTCCTCCACATTTTCTCTACATTTTTTTACTTGAGTGTATATTTATGTAATGTTGACTTTGTGGTCTTTTAGTTCTAATAAACTTAAGTTATTCAACTTATATTTAATATTATTGAAATGTATTATATTATCATCAACATCATTGGCCATGATCAATCCCCTTCCGGATGAGGGCCGCTCCAAGCCATCGCCATCCCTCACTGTCCCAACACATGAACTGATGTCTACATTTTATTTCAGGCTTACATAGTTTTGTAATCTTACACAATACATTTTTATCACTTGCTCTTGTTTATGGATGTACCCTGTATGTTAGCATCTGCATTTACCCCTCTATATGCCTTACCACGTACGCCTTGTAACAGAAATAAACTGTCGCAATAAACTCTCATTGGCTTAAGTAAATGGCACCACCTTTCTTACTAATTCATATTTAATCTTGAAATTTGGAGGCATACATTCATAGACTCCCACCTCAACCAAGACGTCTGCCCAGCGTAGAGGGTAGGCAAAATAACCCTCTTAGAGGTGCTCTCTAGAGCTCATTATAATGGAGGCCCTTCTTGCAACAGTGGTGTGAGCAATAAATCAAAGGGCTGCGCATTTGCGCTTTATAAACACAGACAGTTGTTGATCCTACATGTAAACGTATTGTAGTTTGAAGCTTGTGTATGAATCGCTCAAGTGAGGAGGTTAAAACGTCGTGAATGTTGAACTCCGTACAACGTACAATCAGGCAGCGTTGGCTCAATGTAGATTGACGTTTGTGGAATGAGTGCCCAGCTGTGGTGTTAAATGGAATTCTTTGGAATTTAAGAATAATGAACAACATGGAGGCTGCCAATTTTAGCATTCATAAATGCATTCAACTGCAATTTCCCATTTTCATTCTGCATCGCATTATTTATGCATTGACTATTTGTTTCAAACTGCCTGGCATATGCCTCACTTTGCTGTAGATTTCCTTGAAAGATAAAAACACGCATTGAGTGTTTCGAGATTAAGTGAAACTATAGCTGCCACATTGCAAAATGTTCAAATGTGACCTCTACTCTTCCCATTGCTGTTACCAAGTTGGCTCATAAATAAATAATAAATAAATTTCCATGGGAATAACATTCTTGTGAATAAGAACATAGCAATTTTACCAAAATGAGCACTGTATTCAGTTTCTTATGGAATATCTCAAAGTATTGTTTGTGTATACCTATTGCCATGAGACTGTCCCTGAAATAGTATTACTTTTATCTACTGTATAGCCCAATACAAAAATATATAAATGAACCTCATGGCAGAACCCCAGGGTCCTATTAGCCCCCGGCTCTCACATAAACTGCGTTGCGACGTCATTTTATGTCTGTTGAAGGCGAACGATACGGCAATGTATTCCTCTCGACGACCTCTTGACGATGTGCTAATCAAAGTTGAAATGCGCATTCGTCCTCGCTGCTGCGCTTGGACGACGTGACAACAAAATGATCCGCGCCAGGTGGGTCGCGGCGTTTATGTGCGCGGTGGGACGGAGTCGCCGTTTATTCCCGCCATAAGGTTCATATATAAATAATGTGAGTCCGCTAGACTTGGAATGTCCTCCACATTTAGACTGAATAGCAGGAACTGAGTGATTGTTCTCAGCCAGGCTTCGCTGTTCTCTTGCGTGCTGCAAACTCACATCCAGCAATTCATTCACCATCACATTAAGCGAGCACGCCACCAGCCCCGTCGCCCACCACGTGCTGCCAAAGTAAATGGACGTGTTGGGACGAAGCCGGTGCAGTTACAGCACTTTACACCCAGACCGGTTGTGAGCTAATGGGCTTGCTGGTTTCTCTAAGAGGCGTAAATATATTATTTGAAGATTTCGATACGTACATATGTTTTCCAGTGTATGTGCGTGTGTAGCAAGAGGCGCGGCATCGCTCACCCTCGCACTGCTGGGACAGTTCGCTCTGCTTGTGTCCCAAAGGGCATTTGCACTCGTACGATCCCACTGTGTTCACGCACGTGCCACCCTTGCACATGCCAGGGATGGCCTGGCACTCGTCCACATCTGCGAATCAACAGATACAACACAATTGCAGATGGTCAAAAAACAAAACCATCCTTCTGCTAATGGTGTGAAGCTAATTGTGCGTACAAACAGATGTGCACACAAACATCTCTATCCCACGTCACTGTGGTTTCCCGTAACCGTGTGTACGTATACATGTACTCTCGTGCCCGTGTGCACATATCATATGTATGTGCGCAAGTAAAAGATGTATGTACATATGTATTCATGCATGTACACTGTATGTATGCATGTTGTACTTGTTTTGCACCATACATAGCCAACCATACTAATCGGAGGTGCAGGGAAAGGACAACAAACTAAACACAAAAGAGCTATTCTTAGAGAATTCGTTTTCAATCTATATTAAAAAGGGCATAGCTCCAGGAGCTTCCTTATATCGGAAGGAAGAGCGTTCCAGATGGCCGCAGAAGTGCATCTGACCATCTTTGTTCGATGGCCAGCCACAAATCGCTGCGAGGATGACTGGAGCTCGCGTAATGGTTTATGCTCCTTGACGAGATCGGCAATATATTATGGTTCATTTGTGACAAGCACTTTGCGTATAGTGAGTGTATTCGTTCAGCAACCGGAACCTAATGCAGCACTGTACAGACATGGTCGGATCTGTGTATTGCATGCACCCCATGCGTACATAAAATACACATGTGCACGAGTGAAGGATTGCTCATGGGCAGGCGGGTTTACCTTGGCAGGCACCGGTACGGATATTGGGGATGAATCCCCGGCGGCAGGGATGCGGCTGAGCAGGGCAGACCTCGCATGGGTGGCCCCAGGCTCGGCCAATAGTTGCGCAGCAGAGTCCCTTTGTGCACACAATGCCACTGACCTGGCCCTGGCACATCTGATTGCTCACCTGCGTGAAGCAGGGCCCGGTGCGGTAATCTGTAACGAGGTCAGACAGACGTGGGTCAGCGCGCCCGTTCAGTGTCGTCGTGGCACGCTCCAGATTTGCATTTCTTGTATAAATCTTAATTTTATTGCGTTGGTGTGTTGTTCCATGCTGAGAATATAGCTAATAATAATCATAGTAAAGCTGCAGCAAGTGCTGTAGAATGTTCTCATAAAGGTTATTCCAGATGTCCAAGATATTTATGGGCGAGTTTCTAGACATAATGTGTAAAACCAACTAACATTGTTAAGTATATGTAATTAGCAATTGGTAAGGCCTTGTCCATAACTTATATGTTATGTTATTGCCGCTTTTTTCCCATGGTAAGTTTATTTTCGGCCAAGGATGACAGATTCGATTTATATTTAGCTCTTGAGAGTGTAAAACGTGCCAGCAATTGATTGTTAAAGGTAATACTCTGGTTATAAAAATGCGGCCACCTGAGTTTGATTCACAGCCATGGCTAAATGCAGTGTTGAGTGATATCCAAACGGGTCTTGGACTCCCGTTTACACAAAACCACACCAATAAATTTGGTGAATTATGGTCAAACATCCCCCATTACCAGTAGCATCGGGAGGTCTTTATCCAGCAGCGGATTGACAAACATATGTAAATTGTAAATTATTGTTATAAAATTCAGTCCCGTTAATGGTCAGCAGTTGTGCCAGCAAGGATAGATGCTTATCGGTGGCTTGAGATGTAAAAAAATCCACCCGTTGGAAATTATGTAAGCTGTACGAATCATATTTTGGTTAATACTCAAAGAACGATGTCTAATTTGGCCATAATTCACAACATTCATGAAGCATGACTTAATCGGAAAGTTGCATTTGTTACTCTGTGTTCTTCTGACATTTGGTCATTTATTTTTGCAGGCTAAAAAGTCTGTGCCCATCTCCTCTGGAGGGAGGGTTTTGCAATAAGTGGCAAGTGATATTCCAGGATACATCACAATGTCATGCATGACACCTCCTAATAGCTTGGGAACATATTCAACAAATGTAATGGCAAATTCTAAAATAGCCCACCACGGAATGGATCACAGAATAATTTCCAAACATCATAATATTCCAGAATGTTTTTTTTCTGATTAAACTGTGGGCATGTTATCATCCACTTCCTTTGGAGGCTGTGTTAAATAAGTTCATACTTCTGTTTGGTGGGGTCCTTTTTTCCTCTTCTGAGCCCCTTCACCAAAATAACTCACTTATGGAGAAAAGCAGGGTTGTCAACTTAATTAAGATTAGTGAGCACAAAAACTCTGTACTTGTTCAGGAAATGGTGCAAAAATGTCCCAATCTTCGTAGAAACGCATGACAAATATGAAATTCAACTTTAAGGCAATTAATTTATTATTTTTTGCTTCTGGAACGTAAATGAGTACCAGCCATGCCGAGAACCTTCCAGCAAGCACCTTAGGGGGTCAGTTTAGGTGATTAGTGATGGTGGCACAGGTCCAGTGCACACAGGCTCCCAAATAATGACGTTCATATTTCTGTGTTCAATTAATCAAATAAAATTATGCTTGTGAATGATTTCAGTAAAAACATTACCCGTGGGAAGCCGAATGGGACTTTGCTGAATAAGCTGTATATCTGCATCATCTTTATCTTAAATCAATACTATGCCCCAAAGAACTGAACATTACGAAAAATAAATAATTTGAAAAAAATTGGTTGCAAAAAATAATTCGGCCTCATATCAAATATATGCTGCCAACAACAATTCCAGTTGTTTTGTTGTGAGTAATAATTCCAGCCTGTGGTGCGTTTTAACTTAACAATTTATTTATAATCGGATGTAGAATACTATACTCATTGCCAAATGTAAGTTTTGTTTGGTTGGGTGGAGCTACTAAATAAATAAAATTTCGCACATTCAATCAAGAGTTTTAACAATGTAGAGGGAAGTGTGCCGACATGGAATGTACAATTGACTTTTTTCTTGTATTCCTTAACCCGTTGTTTGTGAGCACAGTCGCCCCTGTTAACTGGAGCATTAATAAATGCTCTCAAACTGCTGTGAATCGCTCTCAGAGACCGCTTGGCCCAACATCCACACAGGTGTGAAACATCTGGCCACACGGAACCACTATGGCAGGGAGTTATTTCCGCAGAGTGTGTTTCACGGCACGGTGATTTGTATCTTGTTAAAGGCTTGCTGCTTCTGCTGCAAAGACGAAGAAGTGGTATGGTTCGCATGATGAAGGGGCACATGGCAGTGTTTGAATGTTCACAGACAGGCACACCCATGAGGTTAAAACCCCCTCCCCCTTGGGAGGCCTTCTCCCTGAGCTCTACCCACCCACCCTGAAGTCCATGACTCAAAGCTGGCAGATTTCTTCCATATTTTTATGCTTGGCTCACGTACCAGCCACAAAGGGCAGCCTGCAGAATGATGTTGTAACGTCTGTTGCTATGGCAATCACGTTTTCCAGGCCAGTGTTGGTGTCTGTTGTTATTGCTACTACTACGATGCAAGATCAAATATAAGACTCGCCAAGGGACTGAGTTAGAGGCAGATATGTGTAGAGGTCGGATATATGGCCATTTACAGAATGAACATTAGAGTGACACTATGCCCAGGCTGGCATTGGACAAAAACATCGAGCGCAAACTTCTGCAGAATTGGGAAAAAAGCTTCGCTGTATGTTGAAAATAAGTGAATGTGCGCGAAGTTAAGGACACGTTGCCGTGTGTGAATGGGCCACATTTGTGAACATCTAGAGAGAAAGACGGTTACCACCACGCGTGAATACTGGTCCGGGAACCACATACGTACAACGGTGGGACATGCGGCATTGCGTTTATATAATTACCGTCCATTTTTGTAAACGTAAAAAAATGTTGTATTATTAGGCAATTATTTGATGCTCACAGGCATTCCTGTGCCGAAACGTAACGCTTGCACGTAACATGACTCTTCAATGTTAGGATTAGATGTGCATGTTTTGAATTTGCTGACTCTTCCTTTACAGGAGCTATACGTGTGGTTTTATTTATTTATATATGGCAGAAGTGGAACATTTGAGTAAGTAGCTGTCATGAAAAATACTATAATTTACTAATTTAAAAAAAGTGGAACAGAATACGTGCTGCTCATGCTTCCTCCTTAATGTGTCGTGTACTTGAGGAATGTTTTATTTTAAGCACCTTGTTATTAGCTAGTCTTTGGACAGCCTGTAAATGTGACATGGGTTCGTTTCCAAAAGATCAACGCACTAGTAGCTTAACCCTGTGGCCAACAGGTGATAAATTCCGCTGCATAAAAGATGTTTCAGGGTTCTTTACCCAGAATTAAGGTTTTAAGCGAATAGAACAGCAGCATCTGTTTTGTTTTTAAAGTACAATAATCTTGGCTCCACATGCCTTTTTCCACTTGATCATTTATCCTTTAGTACTACTACAATAATAAATTATGTAGGAAAAAAGAACATTATCTCTGTATTCCAGTGCAGTTTGTTCCGATGAGTACTCAGCTATAATAAGCAATATGCACTGCATACATGGTACACCAGATATAATTTTCAACCAACAATATTTCCCCAGAATTTCTCAGAACCTTTGCCAACAGCCTGAACCAGGAACAATGTAAGAATGCAGACCACAACATTTAAAAAATAAATTGGCATGGTAGATAATTGTTTTAAAAAAAATGTTTTTTAAGAGTTTGTCGATCGGCAGGTTTCGTGTGGTAGGTTAAAGTGTGGGTACCCCCACCTCTTGCCAGACGTCTGGATAGTGTAGAAGAATATGCCAAATTTGCCCTCTAGAGTGGCTCTCTATAACCACCTCTTGCAGAGGGCTCCTTCCACTAGCAATGGCAGGAGCAAACATTTGCAAGGGCTGCACCTTTACCCCTTTTATAATAACGTTGGTTCCACCCTGAAAGAGACAATTGCTGCTGAAGAGTAAGTGGGCATGCACGAACACTCGCTCACTCACCTCGTTCGCAGTGTGGGCCTGTGAATCCGTAGACACAGGCACAGCGATTTGGCCCAATGCATCGGCCTCCATTCTGACATCCCGTATCACACACAGCTGCGAAATAGATCAGCTGAGATTTACTATTTGCTTGTCATCAAAACTTTATGTTGCAATGTCTTGGGACTAGTCCTACAGTTTGTATTTATTTCCCAGTCTGCTTGTAAATCTACCATTTCAAGACAGATTCCGGATATATTCCAGATTCCGATTTTTGATAAATTATTGATACTACATTTAATAATTTGTGAACTAACTTGTATGACTTTACAATGCCAATCAGCTTAAATAAAATATATATTTATCATAAATGTGGACACGTAGACCATGAATACACTGTGGTAATACTCTAAATACAGAATGTGTGGGTAGCTTGTTGTTGTGCGAACGTTGATCTCAGCTGAGATCAACATTTTCCTGCAGCTGTTTTTCATTATATTTGCTTCTCATAGTTTAGAGGTTGCAGTTTTACAAAGAATGAGGCCAGATGAAAAAAAAGATTGCTCAAAATGGTTCGAGCAAACAATCGTCTTTATAGACTCGGATTTTGTGAAGAATCTTTTTTACATTATAAAAAAAGAACATTTGAAACAGAGCCAAGTCTGCATTCACAGAAAGAATCGGGACTGGCTCCAAGTGGCTGATGAATAGAGAAAAAAATGGGTCTCAAATATTTCCCAATAAAAAGAATGAGAGAGAAAATGCACAATCAGCAGATCTCCAGTCCATGCGTGACTTAAGAGACCACATCTGCAACGTAATTAATGTTCGCATTAATTAATCTTACATTTTTGCCACTTAGCTGGGCCAAGTTTGGTCGTGACTGGCTCAGGGAACTGATCTTTAACGAATGCTGGAATGTATATCTTTTTTTTACTCTTTACAACAACATTTATAATGGGTGAAAATCCATAGCGATCTCCTTGAATACTTTAAATAAAATAAAACTGTTGGCAATAAAGAACTCCAGTTATGCTGACATAGAGCACGTGAGAAAGTGTTTCTTTTGGCAATTTAATTCTCCCTGCAACAAAGGAAATATTTAAAACGTACTGAAATTGTTCAGTGACGTCTTAAAGTAATCTCAATTCATCTAAGCGTGTTTCACCCGTAAGATATGTACTTCCTAAATAATTATTCATATTCTCAAATTTCAGGTTTCTTTCAACCTTACATATTCATTTTCTTCTTGGCTCCACACTAATTTATAAATACTTTGGTATTGATTACGGGAGCCAAATGGGGAAGGCTTACAAATATTATATTACCACAGAAACCAATTATTAGCTTCATTTACAAATATATCTCTGAAAGTTAACTCATCACGGGCGAGCTTATGTTTTGCCAATTCTAGAGTATCTGGCATGTACCCATTATATTACACATATATATTGGTTGAGTATATGTTTTTATATTTCGTGTATATATTACTTACACTAGTGAACTCATTAGCAGCGTGGCATGCACAACATGTGTAACGAAAGTTTCAAAGGATGATAACATTTAAGAGTCTTTTTTTTACACTTATACACAAGTCAGTTAAAATTGTGATGCGGGTGCCTTTTTCAGCACGTAACTTTCCAAGCTTGCTGTTTCGTAGAGTCGTAGCTCATCTTTAAAAAAAACCGTTTACACGCACACTGCAGTTCACCAACACATGCATTAGCATGAGGACAAAATAAAACAATTATAACGTCAGCGGCTTAGGGGACTGTCGTGGCGGCTGCGAGAATGCGTTTGTCACGTGGGCGACAAAACAAAAAAAAAACAATTCGATTATGGACAAAACTCACGCTGTCCGCAGTGGGTGCCGGTGTAGCCCTTTCCACATGAGCAGTGGTCGTCCGCGCAGCTACCGCCATTCATGCACCTGATGTTGCATTGGCTGACTGTGAAATGGCACACCGGTGATTTCCCCATGTCAGCAGAAAAACAGCAGACACCCGTTGAATTCGTACACACGCGTAGTAGATACGCGTTGATTTTTTTTACTGCGCAAAAAAATATTGTGACGTTAATAGGCCAACTACTGGTTCAGTCAAGTCAGTCTTTATGAAATCATTTATCAGTCGCAGAATTATATAAAAGTCACGTAGAGCACACTGCACAAGAAGTGATTTTATTTTAGAAAGCCGCAAGATATCAACCATCGCTAAGAATGTCGATCCGTCATTTCTCATTGGCAATGCAACTCACCAAGACTATCAGTTTGTTGTTGGGCTGCCATTGCCCCGTTCAGCGTCATGTGCGACTATTGAATGTGACAAGAGCATGGTTTGACGTGGCCTTGTCAATGAGCCAATCACAAATGACTAAGAGATCACATGCTGCTCGGTGCCCTTAGTCTCATTCCTGCACAGGACGTTACATCGTATAGTTGCCAGAAATTATTCTCCAGGCTTGTGAATTCACTTTGGGCAACAGCAATCGTGATTTCCTACTATTTAGGTTTTCGCCGTTGTGCTGTATAGCTCACCGATATCTTTTCGAGTTGTACCGCGTGTTGGATGGCATGATGTCTGAATTCCGTTCCTGAGGAGCCCCCAACACTTGGAGCGAAACGTCGGACATCATGTCAAACAGCACGTGGGAGAACCCGAAAACACACCTGAGAACTAGAATAAATTCCTCGGACGAATAGGTGACTGGAGGAGAAACACTGTAGTAAAATAAAATAAAAACCTATCGTACGTCTGGGACAGAGATTTAGATACACCGGCGCGTGTGCTGGCCATCCTGGAACTCACTGGACTTGGAGCCGCAGGTGGATGAGATCTGCCCGCTGGAGCAAGTGCACATGTTGGGACGCGAGCAGAACCCATCGCCGCACGAGTGCCGACAGATCGCTGCAGCGCACAGAGCGAGAGGTGCAAGAGAGGGACACGTTAGGACATCGCACACGGTGGATGCGCGTAGGCTTCCACAGTCGTGCTGCAGAACTCTCCGCTGCGTTTGCTGGGTTGTGCCGTGTGCGTTTGCTCGGCACGCATGTCTGACATTTCACTCCGAGCTACCAGCAGGCCATGGGGCGAAACGTCAGACACCGTGCCAAACAAACACGCGGGCACAACCCGAAAACACATCGGAGAACCGTACAGTGCAACTATGTGTGGAATTTCCACGGGAGAGAGACTGAAAGCAGACACAAGTTCGTTGTGTTACATGTGTTACTCTTCGGCAAATCGCACAGGCCTAAGAGTCATAACGCAGGAAAGGATTTCGGAGTAATAATTTTTTATTAAGTGAACACCTACGGAAAATGACAGCTACACCATGAACAAATAGGTTACCCGGACAAATGTAAAGAGCAAACTGCATTAAACGTGGACAGATATTTTCTGGCCCTTTAGAAGTGAATAATGTACGTGAGATTAAGAACACATCACTGCGTGTGAGGAGGTGGGGTTTATGATCATCGATAAGGCAACGACAGTTGGATGTGTTGCGCTCAATTCCTCGGTGTGGCTGTGTGACGGTCGGGACTTGTGACGCTGTGGTGCTGTATGAACGTTTTCAGCATTGCCGGTAAACGCAACACGTCATGCTGTCACATTGCCTAAACTGCGATCAACCACATTGTATCATTAATTTGCTGTTGAGTTGGCCAGGGAGGGTGTGTTATACTTACGCACGATACACTGGTTGCCTCCAGGTAAAGTCTTCCAGCCGGGACAACAGTAGGAATGAAACCGGGATCCGCACACATTTGGTCTAAATTACATGAACCAGAACAACAACAACAAACAACACAAACATTTTTTTCAATGTACAATTTTGTGTGCGTTTTATTTGAACAAATTAAAATGCAAACGTCCAGGTAGGCGAGCGGGACAACTCAGTGAGTTTGTAGATATTCCACAGCAGCCTCGATTTGGCTGAGAAGCAGTGACACACAGAAAAAAATGTTCTCCAGGACCATGTGGTATCATCATGTTACTGATAGTATCTGCCAAATGAAGTCCATTTTTACACTCGACCATTCCAAAAAAAAATAGAATTCCTTTTATAAGCGTGCATGCATGTTGCGAGCGTGTGCATTGCTCGTACATTTGTATCATTGTTAAATGATTTGCTGGTTTAACGTTTTTTTTTTTTTAAGGCGACTAAAGTGCCGATGTTTTGATACGTTTCACTTTTAGCATTCGGTTTCCCAGACACACACATGAGCAAGAATCGACGGAAAAGAGGGGCCGTGCGAATGACCGATGAGTTGTTATTCTTTCCATTTTACCCATTTTATGGTGTGCGTGTGTGTGTACTTGTCGCCTATGCACAACACAAGGATCACACGGAGACTTGTTTGCGTACCAGTCTGGGATACGAAGGCCGGCAGGGATTTTGCTGTTGTTGTTGTAAAAGTGCCAGGGACAAAAAATAAACAACCACCACCCCCCCAACACCCAACAGCAACACGCACGCACACACACAAAGATCCCCCGTACAGCCTTAACACACTATTGGGGCAAGTGCTGTTAGCGAGCACCTATGAAGGTCGGAACGGTACACGAGGGGGTGGGTGGGCAGACATCACGCCCGGACCGCCTTTGTCTCCCCCAGTGACGATGTTTACACACCACACCAGGTACTCATTTGAGGCTGAGTCGACCTAGGTGAGGCCCAGAACCGGTTCAGATAATCGTCACTGGCTGTTGGCCGTGAGCGGGAATCGAACTCGGGTCGCCGGGTTCGTAGCGCAACGTAGCGCTAACCGTTGCACCACCGCTCCCCACACAATATAGACACACGCACAGACACACGCACACAGACACACGCAGAGACACAGACACACACACGTGGGCTCTCGACACGCGCACTGTCACGCCGCTGGGTGTGTGCTCGTAATTAAATGCGCGTAACTGAAAAGTGAGGGGGAAATAAATAAATGTAAGGCTCCTGGCCAAAAGTGGGTCCAATTAAAATAACACGCAGTTTTAGAGTTCAATTTCCCAAACGCATTCGGACATCGGACTGCGTGTGGATCACGCTTGCTCGGTCGGTTTTGTTTTTATTGCCGCTTCTGATAGGTAGCAACAAAGCTATTTTGCTTCTTGCACACAAGCACTCAAAGTCATAGACGGTTTACCTATTCTTACACAACTTGAACAAAGTGTTTACTTCTTTATGAAATATACGAGACTATTTCGGGAGTGGAATGATTCACTCTCCTGACGAATCCACAGATTGTCATGATTCAGGCTCCCGATTTAATTCAAGAATGGCTTTAATCATTTTTTTTATTGTCCACTGCAGTGCAATGAATGATTAGTGCCTCCATTAGGCTGCAGTGAGTCACGTGAAGCTGACATAGCATGCACACGAATTGAGATACAGCGCATGTTAAAGAGGCGATTGGATACGCATATCATGATGTTAACATTGGTGTTCATCGATCAGTCAGTATATGTTTCTACCCCGAATATATTTCATAGAAAGCACTGTTGGAGAGCCAAGCCACAACATTGTACTCAGATTTTAAATGTCGTGGCTTGGCTCTCCAACACACCGGTTAGTGCTGTACTAGTGACGAATTGGCCACGTTCTGTTAACGTGACAACCCTTACTAGTTGGCTGTGTCGGGTGGTGGCGGGATTTAACGACACATTTATATATTTACGCGATCTAACCCCAAAAACTCTATAATGGATTATATTGGTCGCGAAAGCCTGCTACGTGTTAAACTGCTATTACTTATAAACGTGGTGTATGCTTTCTCACCCCTTGAAATCGAAGTTTTTACATTTGTGCAGAAAAACCCAGAAGTGATTCGCAAAAACGACTTATGTGGAGTCTTGTGGCCGGTTTTGCACGTGGGAGTATTTTAGTTAAGCGGAATGGCTGGAGAAAGCACAGTTTTGCAAGGGGTGAATCAAACTCTGCACGTAACACGAGTTGTATTGCCTCCTAGAGGCACCATGTGGCCCTGCATGTAGTTATCGCATGCGGACTCCGTCTCTTTGTGGTCCACCAACCTCAAACACACTGGCAAGACTGTGCTACACGATTGTGCTACCAGGAAAAAAACAAGAACCCTCTTAAGGCCAGCCAATGGCCATGTTTGGCAAGTGGATGTGCAGATGACAATGCTGTTAATTTCTACAAGCGCTTGTTAGCATGTGTTTGGCAAACAATAAACTGATGCCTCAGAGGAATGTTGCTAATTCCATAGGAGGATACGCTCATCTGGTGTAACGTAACTCTACAATGCGTTCCCAAACCAGTGCCTATTTATTTCAAGGGATGGCCAGCACTTGGCCTCTGGACCATTTCCCCACAATATTAAACCAACAGTGTAGCTTGCTTTGGCAGGTTCAGACAAGTCTGATTTTCATGTATAGTGCCTGATGTTACTTTACCAGTCAAAAACAATCAAGCGGATTCAAAGCAGCGCTGATGTCTCGGGGTGAAAACACGCATTTGCAAAAAAACAGCCGGTTAATTGGAAGAAAACTACAAAGACACAAAGTCAATGTCACGAATTTACAGTGATTCTCTGCCATTGCGCCGCTGCAATAAGTACTACGACTATTATATTAGGGAAAGCGTAATTGCAGCACTGCCGCATCAAGGCATGCCTGGTTTCATTTCCTCTCAACATTTTTATTTATTTAAACGCAACAGCAACAACAACAACAAAACTCGAACGAAATCATATTAATGTGAACGTTATTCCCGGTAATTTTTTTTTTTAAACCACAGTAACAATTTTGGTCAAATCTCAGGAGTATTCCTGGACAGAGCCAAACGTGCGTAGGCGGGCGGGCGGGCATTCGAGGAGGCTCGGTTTTGGCATGGGTAGCTTTTTCGTTGTTGAGGCTGGTGCGTGCGTGCGCGTGGTTGTGCAAGTCCCTGGCTCACCCTCGCAGAGCGTCGTGGCGGCCCCTTCGTGGAGCCCGTGCCACGGGGCCCTCCTCGGCCGGCGCGAACCGCTCCGCTTGGAAGTCACCCTCAGCCCCGAGCGTGCCTTCGACGGCGAAGCCCAGAAACGCCGAGAGGCAAAGGGCCAGCCTCAGCAGCCCTCTCCTGGCTTCCATTTTCACTCGCGATGCTTTGTCTGTGTCTGTCTGTGTGTGGTGTTTTTTTTTGCTGTTCCCACAGATCCTTAATTGAACCTCTCCACACCCACCCCCCCCAAAACCCTCCCCTTACCCTTGTCTGGGGGTTTCCGGCCGAATTAAGAGCGCAGAGCGCAGGCTTTCTTGGAGCGGAGGAAGTGTATGTGTTGTGTGCACGCTTCCCTAAGTGGTAAACTTCAGAAGATCTGCGCCCCTTTTTCGATGTTGCACAAACGCTCTTGATACGGAGCTTCGCTGCTTGCAGGTTCACACTGCTGTAAATGAAAACAAGAAAAACAATGCCACATTTGACAATTCTGCTTGCTAATATGAGTCAAATTTGGCACGGCATGTGCATCAAGTGAAAAGTTTAATGTTATGACTTCTAAAAAAAGTGCTATTATTACAATACTGCTATTTCATGTCAAACGTTGATATAGTTTCACGAAGCTGCATTAGACACGCACATGCAATTCGCCCCGACGCTAAACATTCGCATGGACATAGGATGAGAGATAACAAACGACCTCCCGAAAGACGAGCGAACTGAACAGGATGCTGGCAATGTGTGGCATGCGGTCACCGAAAGTCACTGCGTTGACATTCTTTCCCATTTCATGGAGAGCACAAATAGAAAAAACGCCATGAAAACGCCGACGGCGTCTATTTTATCGCTGTATTTTGCTTGCAATTAAACTATTTTGTGAACGTGAAATATTTCAGTTAACAAGCGCCACAATTTTGTTGAAATTAGAACATTTATTTGTTGCGCTTACTACGAGAAAGGGGTTTTAAGGGTGCGTTTTAAGCGACTTTTTATTTTCCCTGTTAACACAAATCAGTGACATTTTAAACATTTTGACACATATATATAAAATCTTTTGCAAGCTGATTTACACATAGGAATACCAATGCTAAACTCAACAGTATTTGTACATTTGATTCGCATCAAACGTTTTACTCCCGCATACGCATAACGATACTCAACAAGATGCAAGACATCTGTTAGCAATTTAAACTTTCCTGTACTGCGCTCCAAAAAAAATACATTCTTTTAACAATGTCCCTTTTGTGCAAGAAATATACCATCGAAAACTCCTCTACATTGGTGGAGGATATTTTAAAGCAATCTATTTCAAATAAAACAAAAGGTTTGCTCATAAATACCGAGTCCAAAGGATCATCATACCTGCGATCATTGTGTGCGTGTGTGCTCCAGAAAACGTGCGCGCTTCTTTGCAAGACAAGAACGCCGTTCGTTACCTTTAACTCCGATTCCCCCTTCCTCTGCGTCGGATGTGGGGTGGGTGGTGGTGGTTAAACGTCTCGGAGCTTGCGGTGTTGCTCGGTTGGGGCCGAGTCTACTGTGGGTGTTCACGGTCCCTCGGCACTGGTGCGGCCTCGCAGTGAGCCCGCAGAGTGCGACTGAAACCATCGGCTCTCGCCGCCGCCGCTTAAAGGCTTTCCAAGGCGAATCGCGTGCCTTCGCAAAAGGCGGATCCTATGATTGACAACGCGCTGTAGGTTAACAGAGAGGAGGAGGAGGAGGCGGCTTGCGGAGTGAAGGGGGGAGGGGACGTGATTGGGAGGGGAGGGTTGAAGAAGGAGGGAGGTAGAGAGTTGTGCGTTTAGGATAGAGGTTTTGCTGGGGTGCCAAGTGGGGATTGGGGGTGGATTGAAATGCAGGCGGGGAGGGGTTGGCAGCCTTAAAAAAAAAATCCCCTGCCCCTTGGCTCATTTTTTGGGCACGAGCCACTGCTGCAGAACTCACAGAGTGTGCAGACGTCCAGCAAACCACAGCAACATTGCTGCTGTCCGCCCCGTTAGCATAAGTAGATGGTTATTAGTGTTGTGTTTACCAGGGAGTAAAAAAATAATACAACGTTCTGAACTCGTTATGTAATAATAATTATAAAAAAAAACTGATGCAGAGATCTACATGAGCTGATTTAGCTTTCACCTAACGTATTAGTTAAGCTGCATGCTCTTTGCGTTCATTCGTAGCTTGAACAGTTGTGCTGCAAATACGTTCCCTATGAACTTGTTTCGAGTTAAAGAAGACACGTTTTCATGGTGTGAACTACACAAACGTATACACAGGGTGAAATAGGCAATCCTTAATGCCAGGAACCAAAGTGGTCTGTTAACTTACAGTCATTAATCAATCCAACACTGGATGAAGTCCTTCACACGCTGTACGTTATGGGGGGAGGCGAGGTTGTTTGACCATACTTCACCACACTGGTCATATTAGGGTTGGTGAAAGTGGTGCCCAGAACTTAATTCAGATATTATTCTCCACTAACATTGTCCATCACCAGGTTCAAACCACAGTGCACTAACCACTGTGCCACAATTCCACCCTGCTTACCAATATTCAGGATTATAAAAAATACACTCTAAAGAAAAATTATGATAATAGATCAATACATGAAATATTACATCTCAATAATGAGCACTGCTAAGTCACAGCATGGGTGTGTGCGCGTGTGTGGCGAATGTTGCGATGGGGTGGCACAACGCGTTAGCGTGCTGCACTACGGACCTGACGACTCGAGTTCAATTCCTGCTCACTACCAACACCAGTGACAATTATCTGCACCAGTCCTGGGCCTCCCCTAGGTCAATTCAGCCTCAAATGAGTACCTGGTGCGGTGTGTAAAAACATCGCTTCTGGGGAGACAAAGGTGGTCGGGCGTGATGCTGACCACCCACCCCCCTCGTGTACCGCGCCAGCCTTCATAGGTGCTCGCTAATGGCACTTGCCCCAATAATCTGTTTAAGGCTATACGGGGGATCTTTGTCTTTGTGGCTAATGTGGCGATGGGGGTACACAGTGCTCTCACGAGGGAGCCCCTTGTGTGCTGGGATGCTAGGATCTTGGCTCACTCTCAGACCATTAAAAGGACGTGTATCAATCACTGGGCCTTGGGGGGAGACGTCTCAGTGCTTATGTTCGAATAGAAATAGTTTTTCCCTTCCAAAAAATGTTGTTTGTTTGAGACCGACACCAAGTGATGTCGCGTGGTTTTGGCAAGTTGCAGGTGGTCCCCATCTCATGTGAAACCTTGCATGTTCTCAAAAGCAATTACGTCCAGATAGCACAGAAGTAAGCGCTAATGTTTAATTACAATATTCCTGCAATTGCTCATTACTAAAATAATGATATTACCATATGCAGGCATGCGTGCAGGATTCAATTGCAAAGTGAATAACTCTGAGTTCAATTTCACAATTTTTTTAAAATTATAATTATTACTCGGTTAAATACTCGGTAATTATGTACCACTTTCAAAATTATTTCTAATTGCAGTAATTGTCCTTTTAATAGTCTACATATAGGACATAATTGTGGTAGCATTACTGCAAATGTTTAAGAAAACATTGTAATCTTATCAATTGTGTTTCTTGGTAAATGTTGATACTAGGTCTGTTGCGTAGATTTATCCTATGCTGCGCATTGTAATTGGCCATATGCAACAGACATCATGAAATAAAATCTCAATTTGGGTTTCTCACCATTGTTTTTAAGTACAGCACCAGTTGGTTATGTCTTCAACTGAATGTGTAACGTTTGTCAAGTGCATATTTCATAAGCATTCAATTTAACATACTTTTAAGTCGTAACAATATGTTACCACAGATATCACAATTGCATATTTGAGAATCATATTTTTAAAGCAAAACATTGTTGCAGTAATACGTATAATAAAAATACAACTGTCTTTTTTCAAACATGTTATAGCCAGGTATTAATGTTCTACATACAATCATCTCCATTAGAACGTCTTATGTTAAACACCACATACAGTACATTTCTCTTGGCATGCGAAATAAATAGCCATTGTTGGCATAGACTTTTAAGAAGCCCCCTTAAGGGGTGATATGACTGAACAAGCTGCCAGACCAAAGAGGGCCTGGCATTGATGGCTCCAGCAAACCCAACCATTGTACCCTGGTCTGTTACCAATTTGCTTGGGAGGGTCTACTGCATGCTCCTGGTGGCCCATGTAAAGCATGCCTCAGCCTTGACCTTTATTAGGAGTGGGTTTATAAGCTTTGGGGGTGATTCGCCAATTGCGAATGTTCAGAATGTTCCTTCTGCCCCGCCAATGTGGGCTTTGTCATAACATTTTATGGGCTCGAATCCCTCAGAACGGCCAGATATGCAAATTATTCTATGGTTTAGTTTTAACCAAGAGACTTAGGAACCGCACGACTGCTTGAAAGTCATGTGTCCAATGCTTTAAATAATCACAAACATAGATTCAGTTATTTTGACCAGATTCGTGGCAAAGCTGCTAAAAAAGCAGGCAAACATGTCAGCCATAATCACACATCATCACTTTGTTCATAAAACCAGCAATTTAACATAATTTACCGTAATAGGGTGGTTTACCGAAAAAAAATACAATAGCTCCTTCATGAATGACGTCAGTAAGGGAAAGGAACGCACTTTAGGGGAATAGTAGTTAGGCTGACAAGCAGGGGATGCATTGTGAATATGAAGCACGGTTACAGGGAATAATTTGTGTTGCCGTGTGTCACGTGGTCAAATGTACAAGTGTGCCATGCCGTATTGATATTCAAAATAAGGTTACAATGTAATTAAGTTACTAGATGATGTGGGTGATTGGAACTGTGTGATACAATGAATGTCTTTTTTGGGGGGTTTTTTTTCACACAAAAATCGCTGATGACCACAAAGTTATACTGGTCTTTCTTTGAAAGACTTCAATGAACAATAGAACAAAAAGAGCCTTTTATAAAAATCATGGCAGGGTTCCTGCTGTTCATTTCATCATAAAAAGTAGAACATCGTATCATGTTAATTTTGTATGGAGATGGCAAGAGATACGCAGAGCACGATTACCCTAAAGCAATATAACGTGGCCTAAATTAAACAGAAATAATGAGTCGTCAAGTTTCACACAGTGCAGAATTTCTCCTCTGAAATGCGTGGCATCTTAAGCAAATAAGGGAGGCCCCACTGAAATTACCGTCGTGTTTAATGTGCCACGGATCTTCACGAGTAAAAACATTCTCAGTATCAGCACCAGCCTGTACAATTTGAAAGGCAAATTGAGTCGTTATACTTATTACACATATGTCGTCTCAAAAGTAAAGTCCATTACACCGTTACAAATAAAACAGTGAAGCGTGTGCAAGTTTTCTGTTAAACTGTGAAATACTTATTCTTAGGTGTTTTCGGTAAAGTTACGTAGGTAAAACATTAAAATTAATAAAAGTAAAATAAAATAAAAATCACGACGTTTCGGAGGCAACACAAGCTTCCGTCTTCAGGTGGAACCGTCACAGCCACGACAGCTGTATCAAGTAAATGAGAGATTACAGGAGCTACCACTCCGTTTATACTTCATTGTGTTAGTTATGAAACACAATGCTGCATTAGTGCACTGCGCTATGAACCTCGCCGTCTGAGTTTGACTCTTGGCCATGGCATGGTGTGACATCTGAACCGGTCCTGGGACCAAACTCCTTCACCAACGCACACTGGCCAGAGGGTCTGAGTGGCGGCACAATGTCTAGCACACTGCACTATGAATCCAGCGGCCTCAGTTTGATTCCCGATAATGGAGAGTGATATTTAAGCGAGTACTGGGACTTCCTACTTCAAACACATTACACACGAATGCTCCATCCGTGCACATCCTGGTGGTGTTGCGGCGCTCTGTACAGCATCTGTTGCCTCCTTGGATTGGTTGAAAAAAGTTAGCATTCAACTATGACGTGTTTCAAAGCTGGGTTTTTTTTCTCCCATCCTGCCATGCAAAAGAAGAAGATTGACCAGCATGGCGAAGTATGGAGAAAACAATCGCCATGACTGAAACAGCGTTGAGACGCCTTCGTCCAATAGTGGATTGACAAAGGGCAGGCAGTAAGCTATAATTCTTGCTGCAATGGAATGAGTGTGGTATTCAGGTGGGTCTGTTTGGCATGCGAAAGTGCAGATGATTTGAACCCTTTCAGAGACACCATCAAAATTACGTTGGCAGCTGTATAAACTATGGGCAGTTATTGATGCCATTATAAGCCAGTGGAATAATCTGGCAAGAGCGTCACGATAACTACATCGGCAAATAGCATACTGCTGGTTAATAATAATAGATACGCCGACTGGCTCTGTACTCTGTGGCACTAAGTAGTTCCATATATTCGTTAAATCACTGAACATCGGATTTCAAACGTTTAACAATCCGGAACCAAAATTATGGTAATATTCAAAGGTTGATTCAGAATCATTGTCAGTGCAAACTCGTTTTAACTTTTACGCATATTATGAATGTTTTAATTGGAAAGCAATTTAGCAATTTTTTAGTCAACGTCAGGATCTTAAAATGGCCATTTTTGAAGAGGTGATCCATGATAGATGTGATCTCACGTTCGAGCTGCTGAGTCACTGCCGTATTAAAAAATGTCACGCAAAACTAACTCACTTTGTCAATCGCCACGAGTGGCACTGCATTTTTTTCTCTCTGCAATGGACTAATGAATCGAGTTGAATGTTATCGTAATTTTGTTTTCATAAAAAATTGTCCTGATTATTATCTTAAAACATTTTTTTTGTAAGGAAAATGTAAAGATCAGAGGATTTAGAGTGGCACCACAATGTTTAGCAACACTGCATCATGAGTTTGATTCCTGACAAAAGCTAATATCAGTGAAGAGCGAAATCTGAAGCAGTGCTGGGACTTCCCACTTCCACTTATCACAATGACCAGCATGGTGAAGTATGGTCAAACACCACACATGACTGAAGTAGTGGATTGACAATGGGCCCGTACAATACGACTATAAATACACAGCAGAAAGGCCACTTTCGATATACAGTACGTCTTAGTCAATGCAGGAGTCTAAATGAAATATTTACAATGAAAGTAAATTATACGTGTAACATTGCAAGCTTTCACAAACCACACAAAATAACACCTGCAAAATGTAGAAAAAAATTACCTCGTGAACATTTGTAATGTTGTCCCACGTTGTGATACTCAGAAGTTTTTTCGAAACCGTCGAATACGTTCAACCCAATTTTTTATCCCACTCCTCTCACTCTGCTCTACAGCGCTACCTTTCTACAGCCACCCTCAGTTCATACACTCGGGCACAAAGTTCTGTCTGCATGGTCCAGAGCTGTCCAGGCCCTCCACAGCCCCTCCAAAGTCTGCACAGAGGTGTCTCTGCAGAACTCAAAACAAGACTGCTCAGACAGACTGCTCAGACAGACTACCCA
Organism: Lethenteron reissneri; assembly: GCF_015708825.2. Classification (NCBI taxonomy): domain Eukaryota; kingdom Metazoa; phylum Chordata; class Hyperoartia; order Petromyzontiformes; family Petromyzontidae; genus Lethenteron; species Lethenteron reissneri. The sequence goes on from NC_083802.1 coordinate 12,194,850, forward strand.
GACAGACTTTCACTCTCCTTAAACATTCCCCAAATAATTGCTTTTAAAACCCCTCCTGTTCATCCCTCCCAAACAAGACATTCCTTCTTTATTAAGAAACCTCTCCTTCTGATGTTTAATCCCTTTCAACTGACCATTGTTTCAATCCCTGTTGGTCTTTCATGTTACCAGACAGTTCAGACGGACTTTGACCAGGCTTTGTGATTTATCCAAGATTCTTATCCCGAGTTACACCAGGATGTTAGGAGCTGGCTTCTAGAGGCCGTGTATACCCTTCCCATTGATACAATTTTCATTCATGCCCGTCCATTGCAAAATTAGTTTTTGCATCTCTGTCTTCATCATCATCATCATCACGCATGATAATCCACTGCTGGATGAAGGCATCCACAAGCCATTGCTGTCTCTTCCGATCCTGACGATGAAACATTCACCTCACACCAGCTGTCATTGCTCGCTTCATCTCCGCAGGTGACGTCCTCCTCCTGGGTGCTTTCTACCCTTTGGCTGGCACATTGGTGAAGAGGAACACAAACAGCGACAGAGATGTAGCTGACATATGCAGTCATAGATTTGGTTGAATATAGTTCATTGTGAAGATAATTCATTACCTATATGGAATTTACGGTCCTATTTCAGACAACCGTTAGATGGAGGCCTCCTCGCAATGTGTTGAACAAAGGGGCTTGTTTTATATTCTCTTCTATTTAGGATTTATCTAGGGTCCTTTCCGGGGCGCTTTACAATGCCAGCCGATGGCGGTACACAAGGGGCAAAGAGGGGAGCAACGGGTGGGGTGGAGCGGCTGTCAGCGAGGGAGGTGACTGAATGGATGGAGAGACAGGGGCTAGGGATGGAATTGATGTTGCTGGGGAAGGGAAAGCAGAATAAGTTGGAACGTGATGGTGAGTGAGGGTGTCTGATGGGTGCAACGTGGATGCATGCGTGAAGTGGTCAAATGGGCATGGGTGAGGGTAGGTGACGGGTGGTAGGTGCAGAGTTCTGGTGACTGGATAGTTGAGCTGATGGAGGAGCACAGCGTAGGTCTGGGGGAGAGATGTGGTTGGATGCACATATAAAGTCACCATGCTAGCCACTGGTTCAAATCTCACTCGCTACTGATTGCAGCCACCAATGAAAGTCGGGTCGCTGTGATTTCCCAGCCCATCGTGCTAACTGATGTGCCACACTGGTCCCCACACCGAATACCCACAATGATTTTATGGACATACACCATCTCATTGCAGGCCGATGATGCAAGCACGCAAAAAAACATCCCCTGTAATGTGTTACACCTGGCCTTTTGACCCGAAATCTCTTCCCACTGTTTGTTCAGAGATATGGAACGTCTGGCTGTTCTCACGAAAAATGTGGCCCATCTCATTTTGAGCACTTAATTTTTGTAAAGCAACATTCTGTCACGATATAATGATAAATATGCCCACACATGTTTTTAAAAGATAATGCTGTAAAACTCAATCTAGACTTAACATGACCATTTTATAAAGATGTAAAAAGAAAGCAACGCATTCATGTTTAAATGTTCTTTGTCGAAAAGTGGCTGTTACCGTTGAAGTCCGTTAAGACGTTGGAATGTGTCTAAAATTACCGGGGTTTTTTGGCGTTGTTTATGCTACGCCACCCCCTAGTGGAACTTGCCTCATAAACGTCTGAAAGTTTATTAAAATATTTTAAAACCGAATATCTGCAGATGTCGTAATTTTATCGGGGGGAGGGGGTGGAAAAAAATATGCGCCTCTTTATTTTAACACTATTTTTTCCTGGCTAAAAGTTATGATGACATGTCTGTCACACATGGCTCAGGATTACATATAGTATATCTGTTTAGGGGGGGAAAAAAACCCTCCACTCAATCCTTTGCTCCGCGGCTTGCCACCTCTGCCCCCCTCACCAACACTACCCAACCTTCCCTCCCACCCTTTTCTGCCCTCTCCGGCCCCTTCCCCTTACTAAATTCCCATCTGAGGCTGTCACTGAAAAACGCACCCCATGCTGACTCGCATTCCGCCGTCGGCCGAGCTGCACGAACAGCGTTCTCCCAGGAATTGATTTAGCGGGTGAACACGGCCAGTTTTCAAACTGCTTCTCAAGCGCATTGCTTTGGCATGAAGCTAGAGATATGCAACAGTTCAAACTTGTGTCATGGCACCTATGCTTCTTCTTAATATGGCCAATGAAAGCAAGTTCATACCAGCCAGAGATAACACTTAATTTGAAAACATTTCAAATGTGCGCAAAAAAGGTTTTACATTTTTTTATGTTACATATCAAATTTAAAACCACACTGCCACACATTACATTTTTTTCTTAATTAAATATACATGTATCCGTAAATACAATTCAATATCAAACGTTCGTTGTCGTGAAGCTGAATTTATTGACTTAAAATGGAAGTAAGAGTTTTTAAAATCATAAAGTGTATTGAAACTTGTAAATCACTGTCGTATATATTTATTCCTCCAAATGTGAGAGAAGAGCTGTCGACACAACGAAGCTGTTAAGGTCACGCTGCAAAGTCACGCGGTATTTATTTTAATTCATTCTGGGGTCGCTGGCAATGGCACTCTGAAGACAAAAATCTAAATAAATATGAACTTTGCCAAGGATAATTTAATTGGTCAACGATTCAAATAAATAAATAATCTGACAATTTACCGTAAAAACAAACTACATAAAACAATCTGAACTCTCAATCTTAGCCCTGGAAGACCTTAAAGGCAAAGTCTACAGAATCTCTTAATCTCCTGAAATGTGTTAAACCGTGAGATGAAAAAAAACACACCGTGAAAATTACCATTCCACTAGTCCCAGGTGACAAAATTAAGGCTCAACAGACCGAGACGCTTGACGTAGGGGTGTTAAGCATAGTGTAACTCTGTGCCGATTGACTGTTTTCATACCTCCCTGTACCCCTGCGATAGGACACATTTAAAAGTATTTTCTACTATTTATTACAAAACATTTACATGCTATATGTCACTGTCAGCCTTTTGACATATTTTCAGGTCACTGGTTTTTTTTCTCTCTCTCTCTCATGTAAATCTCAAATTATACTGGTGAAAACCATGTTTAATTACTGTTTCAAAACAATGTACAGTATTAGTTCCTCAAATAAATAATATTTGTTCACATTCTCTGTCATTTTATGCAACTTAAGACCTTAATGAATCACGCAATATGATGATGATGATGATGAATAAGTATTTTACTGAGCTAAAATGTTCCCAATAGTTTAGAAACAGCAGTGGCTATCATTCTCTTGGAAGGGGGCGGTAGTGGTAGTGCAGTGGTTAGTCCACTGTGTTATGAGCCTAGAGACTTGGAGTTTGATTCCTTGCCATGGTTTAACATCCTTTGTGGGGTGATGTCTGAACCGATCTTGGGTTCTCCCTTCAGAACCCGCTCGAACCAGCATGTTAAAGTGTGGTATTTTGAAAAAAAAAACCTCGTTACCACTATAATGGCGCTGAGGGGCTCATCCACATTGGTTAATAATAAGCATAAGAAGTCATAATTAGCACGGTTGGCTACATACGGTGTGAACGAAGTTCAACATACATGTTTGCATACAAATCGCATTTCTTCACGGCAGAGAGAGATAGACAGGCCAGAAAGATCGAGTGAATAACGGCTGGAGACTGCATTAAGTTAGCAAAGGTCTGTAAAAAAATACATGTTCATCATTAATTAGGGCATCTTTACTGGCCCATACACTCAAGACCATTGTGGGCAACTGCTCTTGTTACCATCAGTGGAGGGAAGCGTGCCATGGTAATAGCAAAGGAATGCGAGCATAACAAAAAAATGAAAAAGCAATTCATTTCATTCTCCCCTAGAGAGAGTGAATAACATAACCTTTGCGGTCTCCTTAACGCTTGCCACATTGCATGCAGGAACTACGCAGGTGGGAGAATTTGTGCGGAACTTGGACTGCGAGGGTAAGAACTTGCGCTGCCATATTGGGCAAAGGTGACATGTGTGATGGAGGAATGGAAGGTGATATTACACAAACAAATCTGAAACTTGTCATCAAGCGTACCATGTCCATTTTACTCTCCGACGTATAATAACAATGTTAATAGTTACATATTTTATGGCCTTTTGTCAATCCCGCACCACGTTGGCGATGAGGGTTGTTTGAGCATACTTCACCATGCTGGTCAGAAGCCCTTTAATGTGACATTGCGTATATGAAAATGCTGCTTAACATCTTTTTGGCTGCTGTTGAGAGAAAATGTAACATGTTTTTTGCCTTGAAAGTTGGTAATGTAGTAAAATGAAAGAAACAAAATGGGTAGATTACCACTTAAATTGGTAGTTTTGGCAAGCATTTAATCGTGTAGTAGAAATTAGATATAATTGGTAAAATATTTCTTGACATTTATTAACATAGGGCTTACATAATAAAACATTATATGACCTGATCCAAGTATATTTTTGTGTAACGCTTTTGCGTAAAATGTAAAATTGCGGTAAAAATTTTAGCAACAAAAATAACGATTCCTCCAAACACACGTACTCATTTTTTTGGCCCGATTCGCCAAACAGAATGAGTTGTCCCCCTTTTTATTATTACACGCTTTTTATTAATTCAGTCTGTCGCTGTCGTCGTATCCTCAAATCTTGTAACTCTAATTTAACCCACTTCCCAATGTGGTATCGACTGCAAACTTGGTATACTTATGTCATACTGATGACAATACTATATTCTATCATAAAAATAAAAAAAATTAATATTCATTTTTATATATGTTATGTTTCGGCTTGGATGCAATTGTCCACGCTCAACTGACGTTGGCTGTAAATCACCACGGTCCCTTACGTTATGGCAAGCTTCGGGGCCACTTCCTGGAGTCGTGGAGTTCTTCCATTACTAGTACATTTCATGAAAGCGTATTTAAAAAAAAAAAATTAAATATTACTTATTCGCAAAATAGATCACATGTAATCGCCAGCCTGGGGGAAATGTCGCTGGGAATCGGGGCCGCGCCTTATTGGCCCATTCGCGCTGCCGATGGACCAAACTGACCAATCGGGCTCCGTCCGTCTCCGTTCGTGTGACAGTTGCTCCATTGGCCAATGAGGCACAAGATGATTGCGCTAAGCCAAAGGTGGCTATAGTTTATGCAGAAGTTCTGCAAAAAGGTTGCACGATGAAAGTGTCAAACGCACACACGAACTCGGGTGGAATGGGCAGCCACACCCCGTCAAGTGCTCCCCACGCAAGCCACGATCCAAGCGCAACAGACACGATCCTGCACAATGGCGAAAAGTTTCCACATATTTGCGTTAACTATCCTTCATCGTTGGCTGTGTCCTAACCCTGTCCACTTTGGGCAATTCCGCAATTGCGGCACGAGTAGCTTTTGTGCAAAATCGGCCCCACATGATTTGCAAATTGTGGAACGGGGCCCATTTTGTGACAAAGCGGCTGTCATTCCGCCAAAATGTGGTGGAATGATGGCCAAAATATCTAGACAAATCGGAGCCCCAGTTCATAATGATACCTCAAACCCCAAACTAGATGTGTTTATTTGGCACGAGTGAGTAGAAATATTGGGCAGTGCTCATAACCGGACATTTTTTGTGAAGCACTGCAATATTCAGCCCAGGGAAAATCACTGCGCTTTTGGCGCCCATTAAATGTCTCCCAAATTTCATGGTACGTTTCCCGCATACCCTTAGAACGAATGAGTGCTTGGAAAAGGAAAACATCAATTGGTACTTCTCATAGTTTTTAATATATTTTATAGACATTTGACCGGCGATTATCTTGTTTTTTGTTCCAGTTGTTTTTTTAACTTGCTTACCAGGACTAAATAACCGTGGCCAGGGAGATGTTACGTATGTTATTTATCTTGGACGTTGTTATTGGTATTAACCATTAGAGTAATGTTATATTATTAGCCGTATTTCAAAGGCTTCAAAGAAAATATACGGTCAGGGACATACATCAGGAAGCAAGAGAACAAATTAAATTAGAATGACTGATGTCTGCTGTGTTATAATATTGGGCAATCATAGGCATCAATATACCAATATGTTGTCTCATGCATCAATATTAATAACAAAAATTACCCATCCCTCAGTCTGCTCGCTTAAATATTTAGTCATCCAAAGCCTAAATATATCCCATCGATAACAAATTACATTGAGTAGAAATGACTGGCAAAATTAAAAACATAATTAGTGTGGATTGCCAAATGCATGGTCTCTGGACACTTAGACTAGTACTTCTTGTACTATAATGCCAAGCTATCGATCATTTAAGATGCTATTTTTAACAACCCAAGATAGTTGATGTGACTAATGATAACACATGGCAATGTGAAATCAGCAGTACACAAAGGGAGTCTACAGGAACGTGAATAGAACATATTACAATGTCCCGAGACATAGTACAAAATGTTGTTCAGATTAAGCAATTTTTCCATCGGATTGCCTGAAAGCCAGTCCAATTTTCTAACATCTGCCTTTAAATACAGAACATTATAGATGGATGCTAGGCGCGATGTGGCACATTCCTACCTTAAATTAAGTTTCCTTGAAAATGGATTATTAATAATGCAAAGCACATGAAAATGAAATAATGTTGATGCAGGACAGCAAAATTAATATGCTATGCATTTCCAAATCCAAAAATGACAGAATTCTACAAATTAAAATAAAGTAGCATTTATCTGCCAAAAGAATTGTCAGCCTCCTTGTTTGCACTGGTTATTACTCAAGATTCCAGAAAGTAATTTTATAACCAACTCGATAGATCCAAGGAATTTGTTATTTTATTTTATTTTATTCCAGAGACACTCTCTTCTTTATCCATCAAAATTTGTTTAAATGTGATGATGAAATGTAAATTATAATAATCACATTGTTATTCTACAAAATATAAATCCAATACTGTATGTACAAAATACATTCGGCAGTAAATATGCGTACACCACAGTTGATTGGCATGTTGTGTGCGGTGAGGTAAAATATGTGTACTCCCACCCCTTTCACAATGTCTGGCCGGCATAGAAGAGTAGGCCAAAGCCATCTATAGTGACTCTCTAGAGCTCCTTATAGTTGAGACCCTTCCGCCCACAGTGGCGTGAGCAAGACATTCCAGGACTGAACGGTTACCATCTCGACCATTTATAAAATGTATCAACCTTAACATCTGTGCTGACATCCTCAATATTGGCAGGCGGCCATGGTGCACGCCTGTAACCCAGCGCTGTGGAGGCGAGGGTTGATGGACCACACAAACGTTGTGGAACTCTCCTCCTGTAGGCGTCGAGGTGCCATAACCCTGCCTTGCTAGAAGGCGATACAGCAAATGAACCTTATGGCGGGACCCCGGGGTCCCGAATAAACGGAAGTCAAAATCGTAATTAATCTATTTATTTTTGGCGACTCCGTCCCACCGCGCACATAAACCTGGCGCGGATCATTCTGTTGTCACGTCGTCCAAGCACAGCAGCGAGGACGAATGCGCAGAAGAAACAAAACTTTGTAACTTTGATTATCGCATCGTGTAGAGCTCGTCGAGAGAAATAGATTGCCTATCGTTCGCCTTCAACGGACATAAAATGACGTCGCAACGCAGTTTATGCGAGAGCCGGGGGCTTATAGGACCCCGGGGTCCCACCATAAGGTTCAAATGTACCATCCATCTGTTCCAACTGTATGTGATAAGAGTGTTGCCCCCTTGCACGTGTGGGTTTTCTCCAAGATAGTCCAGTTTCCCCCCACACATGCACACACCCGTTAATTGGCAAATACTTTACTATATTGAGGACCGCAGAGCATGGGTGAACATATGGTGCCTGCTCACCGTGTGGCTCCCTTTCCCATGTCCAAGTTGCATCCAATCTCATCAGATCACAGATGCTAAGCAGGGTTGAAAGCTGGCACAGTAGGTTAATTCGGTACTATGCTGCCCGCAGAGGGCAGTGCATAAATATATATACATTGTTGTACTGTATGTCAACACTTCAACGTCTATGATACTTGCCTTTATCATTTGGCACTGTGCAGCGTAGTCAACATGCGTGTCAAATAACGCCCAAGATCCACAGCGCATGCAACGGCCTTCATCAAGCAGTGAAATGAAGAAAAAAAAGGTTTCTAAATTTACAAAATGTTTTGTGAATTGGACTGGCAGCAGACCTGTAAATGAAGACATGAGGTCGATTGCATTTTGATCATCCTCGACAAGTGACGTTGTTTATTAGGGTGAGTGACCACAGGTTTATAGCAGCTGTGGCATTGGAGAGTTTAGCACAACAGACAGCCTAACGCAAGCCTCACATTGAGATGGTCAGTTTACGTTTTGTGTGAGAAGATGTGACTCACAAAGAAATAAAATGTCTCCAGACTTTGAGCTTCTAGACATAGTATGGACATTTTTTCATACGTGTGAATTAGGCTCAAGACGACTTGCCTAATCTTATACCAAGAAAGTAGTTCACCGTTCCACATACAACATTTTTGAAGACAGACCTGATAGATTCATTCTTTCAGACACCACGAGAATGATTTGCTGGATATAAAAAAATGGCCGCTGTAAGGCGTGTCCAGACCCCATGGCGCTGCTTCATTCACGTGACCTCTGAGTCGACAATATTTTAACGATGAAATTAAATACAATATTAGAAATGTGTGTATATATTTTATATGTGTGCCTTTATATCCTTGTTTTATTGTGTCCAACAATCCAATAAAGATTGAAACAACACAGGCTACACTTTTCTTTGTAACTGAAGTCTCGTGTATAAATGTCCACGGAACAAGTTAACACATTTCCTCAGAAACAGATCCTATGCCCTGTACAGTAACATTCTTGCCAAATCTAAGTAACACTATGCAGTGTGTCCTCGAGGGGAAAGGTTCTTGTCCTGGAACTCATTTATCAAGCATGACAACCTCTTAGCTTTGAGTAGATGGGGTTCAACTACGAATATCTGCAAAATAACAAAAAAATATTTTTCTGGAGCGTTAAATACTGAAACAGAGACAATCATTTTGTGGAGGGGTTTGTCATGAATCAAAGAATATTTAATGTCCAGATGTCTGCTTAAAAAACCGTACAGAACAAATACTATATAGTGATGTGATAATAGTGTTATATATGGTATTGAAAGGCTTCAAAGTGAACTAATTTTTACATGGGTTGAGTGTACGATCATCAATCATCGTTATCAGCCGTGATCAATCCACTGCTGGATGAAGGCCTCCCCAAGTCGTCGCGGTTCTATGACGATCACACGATCCGCCAAGCACTTGCACAATGGCTCAATTAACCGTTCCATCTCCTCGGAGCACATCCTCTAGGACGTGTTCCATCCCTTGGCTGCCACTTCGTCACTCTGCTTGGCCGGGGGTTGAGTTTACAATATATGAAGATGCACATTAAGACACGTGTGCTTCATTATAGCTTAAATACTTCTTCTCGAGAAACCGTAGGACCATTAATTTTGATCCTCAGCAACCTTGATTTTGATTTATTTGCTCTTATGTGCCCCCTTTGGTAGCTGCACGCCTCCGTCTTGAGTGGTAGTGGTGCTTCACCTACATTCACAAGGGTAAGGTCCCAGTGTTTTAAAGAAGAAGAAAAAAACGTTAAAAAATCCGATGCAATGACGTCACCAAACCTGGTCCAGAACATCTATCAGCATGTCAAATCTGAATCCAGAAACGCGTTGATAGCCCAAACGGCCTTGTTATTTGAACCCTGTTGAGGTTTTAACAGAGCGAGACAGGTAATGAAGCGGGCATTGCGTTTCTGTGCTCATAAATGTTACCATGTGTTGGGCCTCCACGGCATTAGACTTCTTGTCGTCTCGAACACACTGTATGGGTCTTCTTGCTGGTGCAGCGGCTGTACCGTGGATCCGTAGGAGATTTGCGATGCTAAATTACACTCGGGATGGACAACGTCCGTCCGTAAACATCCTACACGCATGGTGTCAATGAAGATACATTTTGAACTTTTGCGAATAAAAATATCACAGCAATTAATTGATCCCGCAACGTGGATGGACAGCTTAACATGTCGCCCATAACGTGGCCTAGCCCAAAAATGTAGTATGAATCACGGATGGACAGATTTGACATTTCAGGCTGCAGGTGGTCGTCAATTTATGTCCAGTGTTGTGTGTGCAGTATTACATGTTATCCTATGTTTACGGTTGGTCCCTTGTGCATTCGATGGAGTTACAGTATTGACGGAATTGACAATAAAACACTGATACATCAAGTCCTATACCATTGTTATATCAGAAATGTAACAAATTTATTATTTCATATTCAATCATCGAGTGTTAGTGTTGTTCTATGATAAATATAGTAGAATACACTATGACATATCCAATGCACATGTCATATTCAATGTTACGAAAAATGTAGCCCCACCAAATATCATTTTCAGGCGAGAACTCGTATAGAAACAAAGGCATTCGAGGTCATTCCAGCAGTGCCGTTGTGCGAAACAGGCACTTGACATTAAGATATTTTCAAAATTGGTTAAATCCAAAGGCGCTGCCGTGTGACATTGCTTATTACAATACCTAATGGCATATACAACCAAGTGAAGGTGTCACGAGCGGCTTGTTACAGGTTGAAGAGTACAATTGACTGTGGCCCGAGAAAATTAGAGCAGGCGTCCACGTTGGATTGTACATTTTTTGTAACTTTTTTTGCCCTAAAGGAAACAGACAAGGCAGGACGTGCCTTTGGAAGACAAAGCCTTACTGAGGTCAAAAACTCGACAGCTGTTTTTCAACATCTGGCCTGGCTGTCTGGACACATTTTCTTGTACGCAGACATCAACCGTCCTCAAACCACTTCTCTTGAGCCAGACTGCCAGGAAAAGGAGGGAGAGCGAGAGAGCTTGTTAGGCAGTTGGCAGCTTGAGTATGATCCTTGATTAATATACAGGACCAATGCAAAGCCATAGGAATTCCAAACACTTTGCCAAGCAAGCAGTTGTTTAATCTTCAGCCGTGTTAAAAAAAGAGAAAGGATTCATAAACTCGCGCAGCTGTGATTTTCTCCCGCGGATTTATTGTGGTCTGATTTGTAAAAGTAATTTATTGTGTTCATTACAAGAAATCACGTAAAAATATAATTCCCTGATGAATATTAAGAAAATACAAACTCAGAACAGGCTGGAATGCGGTAATTTCGTCTGCTTTTTACAATTACATTAAATGTCGGGTGAAAAAACACACGTGTGACAAGTGCTGACGATCATCGGCTGTGCTCCATCCACCGCGTTGGATGGAAGCCACCCCCCAAGTCGTCACCGCCTCGCGCCTGCACGCGAGCTGATCTCATACCGCTCATCTCCGGAGTGAACGACGTTTCGGAGAACGTCCCCTGCTATTGGCTACTGCGCCGTCACCATTCTCGAGCGTGGGCCATCGTGTCTCATTCTACAAGCGACGTGCCATGACAACGTGCACTCGCGTTTCGTAACAATTCGAAAGACGCCTTTAATGTTCTGCAATGCACGGATTCCCCTTTCAATGTAATTCCAAGCGTGCATCTCTCCGTTGGTACCTTTGGAGAGTCATGAGGTTTTGTAGCGTCAATGTTTTCTGATCCATGTCGTAGCATATAAAACACATTCACTACAACATGTTTCAGTACTTCCAAGGACACACACGAATTGGGAATCGTTACAGAATATATGCGTATGCGTGATTTTAATCCCCTGTTTCATACCATCAAGGGCACAGTTTGCTTTTCAAGTCTAACATCTGGAACGTCCTCCTTTTGATGAGAAATGGTCCAATTACTGGGATGTACGATTCTTTACTTTAGATATTTTAAAGCAACTATGTTTGTATGTATGTTGAACTTCTTTCGAACAGTATAACTAAATGTAATTGGTTAGTCTTTTCAATACAGTATAATTCTCAATACAATTCGAATTTACGCAGCATTTCAATGCAACAAGATCATCAGAAATTGTAGTGAAACACGTATGTAGTTGAGAGAAAGGCTCTTCAATTTGTTTTGTTCAGCATCATCAGCCATAATCTATCCACTGCTAGATCAAGGCTTCCCCAAGCTGTCAGAATTTATCATGATCCTGCGATGTCGCAATCCACAAAACACCTGCACACGAAACTAATGAACTAACTACTTAATTTACCAGGCAAAGCCCACTGAGCTATGTAGCTCTGTTTCAGAAGCAATCCTGGTCACAAATGATAGCCCAACGAAGTGGCTTATCATGCGGAAATTTATCACAACCGAAGTAATCCTAAACGCACGTTTCTAAATGTGGAGGGAAAAAACCGGAGGACTCGGAGAAAAATCCATGCGACCACAGGGAAAACATGCAAACTCAAAATATACAGGCATCAGGGATTGAACCTACGACCTCCTACATACCAGGCGAGGGAGATGACATCTAGAGACCACGGCGCCCCTGATTTCAAGCTTATTTCATTGCTCCATCTCCTTGGTGGCTATAATGCCTTATTGTTTTGTTAGTAAAAAATATTTAATGTATTGGTTTATTTGACAAAATTACTCTGCTACAACAATAACAATGACAGGCATGAACAGAGGACTAAAGTCACCGAAAGAACTTGGCAAAACGTTGATGACTTTATCTAATCTCATACCTTTGTTGCCACAGAGGAGAATGGGATGGTGGCTTGGTGAAAAGGTTTTTAACGGCAGTGGAGTGGTTCGGAAAATAAAACAAAAACCAAACAAGATACATGTAAACGGCCCTAGCAAGAATCGGCTCAGTGCATCGAAAGCAAAGATAATATATAGCACGAGCAGAAATATCCCCCTTTGAAGAATAACCACTAAACAAAATATACAAATATGAATTTTACCAGTTAAAGCCCACTGAGCTATGAGCTCTCCTTCAGAGGCGATCTGGCCACACATGATATCTCGTCGGAATGGCTCATATCATCACATACTGAAATCATAGCAGCTAAATCATCTAAACGCATGTTTCTGAATGTAGAAGGAAACCCCGGAGAAAAATGCACGTGACCAGCCTGGGGAGAGAGAACGCGGACTCCAAATATACAACAGGCATTGTCAGGGTCTCAGGATCGAACATACGACCTCCTGCATACCAGGCAAGTGAGTTATCATCTCGCCACAGGGAACTAGTAAATATAACAATTCTCATATGAGAGGCTAGCCGAATGGGTTCAGAAGTGAGAGTGCTGAGCTGGTACGACTGAGATGCTGGAGATATAACTCTGAGCAGTGTCGCTAGAACTGTTGTGTAGGGTTGCGAATAACTTCACTGATAATGTTTTTTCAGTAATTTTTTTAAAATTATATTTAAAATAAAACAAATAAACGCACATTTAATATCCAGCGATATTAAATCTGTGTGTCTATGTTGTGTCTCTCTCTCTGTGTGTCTCTGTGTTGTCTCTCTCTCTGCTTGTGTGTCTGTCTGTGTGTCTCCGTGTCTCTCTCTCTCAAATGTAATTCTACCTGATGACGGTTGCTTGTATTGCAATCGAAACGTCGTACTCTATTATTTAATTTATTTTCTTTCTACGTGACTTTACCAAAAGAACCAAAGAGTAATTCCTGCAGTCACGAAAGCTTCAAATCAAGTTTGATATCCAGCGAGTGGGAAAGTGGACCCCCATCCCTTCCGTTGTGTAAAGGTATAAAGGTGTAAAGGTATAAAGGTGTAAAGGTATAAAGGTGTAAAGGTATAAAGGTGTAAAGGTATAAAGGTGTAAAGGTATAAAGGTGTAAAGGTATAAAGGTGTAAAGGTATAAAGGTGTAAAGGTATAAAGGTGTAAAGGTATAAAGGTGTAAAGGCATAAAGGTGTAAAGGTATAAAGGTGTAAAGGCATAAAGGTGTAAAGGTATAAAGGTGTAAAGGTATAAAGGTGTAAAGGTATAAAGGTGTAAAGGTATAAAGGTGTAAAGGTATAAAGGTGTAAAGGCATAAAGGTGTAAAGGTATAAAGGTGTAAAGGCATAAAGGTGTAAAGGTATAAAGGTGTAAAGGTATAAAGGTGTAAAGGTATAAAGGTGTAAAGGTATAAAGGTGTAAAGGTATAAAGGTGTAAAGGTATAAAGGTGTAAAGGTATAAAGGTGTAAAGGTATAAAGGTGTAAAGGTATAAAGGTGTAAAGGTATAAAGGTGTAAAGGCATAAAGGACACTCCAAAGGGTGTCCACATGTTGTTCAGCTGTTCTCGGACCTCGCAAATTTTCGAATAAACATATTTTTCATGATATGACGGTGACAGCCTAATGAAAATAACATCGATAAGAGCCCAAAAAAAAATCTGACAAAATATTTGGGGGGGAAATGTACGCACCCAAGGAGTGCTTCAGCACCCTTTGGGTGTGTACATTACAGGAAAACATCTGGAACATAAACCACTGTAATAAATTTCGATTTAAAGCTTTCGTGACTGCAGGGATTCATCTTCTTGGTTCTTTCGGTAAAGTCACGTAGAATGGAAATAATAAAATAATAAAAATTAAACATAATAAAATAATTCTCAAGACATTTCGGCCACAACGCAAGCAGCCGTCCTCAGGTGAAGAACAGGTCCGTCGAGACGACAGACTCTGCCGAAACGTCGTGAGAATTATTTTATTATGTTTTATTTGTATTATTTTATTATTTCCATTCTACGTGACTTTACCGAAAGAACCAAGAAGACACTGTAATAAATTGTTGATATTATATATTCAGTAATAAATTGTAAATAACTTCAATGCGTGCCATATACCAGTGGGTTTTTTGTTTAAAAAATGCAACAATTCGTTGAAAAAAATTACTTAGTTTGTTCTTAAGGCGTACAAATTTGCATCTGTAAAGGCTCTAAAGTCACCGCAGTGTACTTTTATGAAAGACACGTGTCCCGTGTACAAACGCTTACAGGCCGCAGATTCCACAAAGCCCTTGTGGCTTTCTTTATGCCAATTAGTAATCAAACTAATTGTCTGCTATTATAGGTACATATATATACACACACAAAGTGATGTTAGAAAGGTCGCTACAATATTAGGGATGTAGCTCATTTGCTCAGTATTTCTGTAAATGAATCTGTAAAGCAAGCTCTGGGATTGGTGAAGTTGGTGGTTATATGACCTACATTTCGCTGGGTACAATTACAACGTCTACAAAGTTACATAATTTCATATACACACGTACATAATAATGTAAGAAAGTATAGACACATGAAAGCCATGTCATGTATACATAAACATAGTTTAACATTAGTGAATTTGTGTTGCTTTGCTTGTCATCGAAGTGCCCAACATTTTTCTTCAATGTTACCTACATATAAGGGTTATACTGGACTTTCTATAAATACAACATTAACGTTTAAATAGATGCAAAAAATGTTTTTGATGCATATGAAAATAAATATAAATAAAATAAACAGGTTATCCGTCGAAAGTGATTACATATTTCGATTCAACTGTGTCGTTTTTTGAGTCCCCTAAGAGAGTAACAAAATAATGAAAAATACACTTCAAAAACATCTGTCTGTAACATCTGCCACTCTGTATACATGGGTGACCTCAAATCAGGGTTTTGCTGGACGACTCAAATTGTTTGCAGATGATTTGTCTTTTCATGGTCTCCTGGCCATGTAGCCGAGACACATTTGGAGTGACTGGTCTTCAAGTTTTTTTTTCTGCACTGTTTTAAAATGTTAACAGTTTTGCTTTTGACCATTCATCAGGTCTCTATCACAGCATACTGACTTTGAGCCACTGCAGCTTTGTTTACTTCATTGGGAGAAATGCTCAAGACCAACATATTCTGCCTTGATGTGTTTTCCACTCAGACAACTGCAAAAGCAAAACCTTCCAGATTGTATTCAGTTGGCTGCATCTTTGTACTAAGTCCATCAAAGAAATCTTCCCCTACTCTGAACGATATTGTCTGGAGCATACTTTTGTAGGCATCATTTGAGCCAGATGTAATGGAAAAAATTTAGCTTGTGCCAACATCAAGGATTATTTATACTTTGGCAAACGAAAGAGATGCCACTACATCCACAGAATGTAGAACTATGGAGCGACACTGATGAAACATGCCTCTATAGAAATTCCTGCCAGATTGCTTGCAGGCAATAGAGAAATTTGGTAACGGTAGCCATTAATAATGGATATGAAGGTTAATGTGAGTCCACTGATACAATATTTAGTTATGTCTCTAAAGTCAGCTGATTAAAGGAGTTTATATGGGCACTTGTGATCGATTATAAGACATCTAAAAAAAATAATGCATCGTTGGAATGCGCTGCATGTTTTCGGTGCCTGGTCAGATGTATAGGAAACGCATTTAATGTTTTGCATCTGCACGGACTGTGACTCATCAAACCCTTCTCCAATTTCACCAAACAACCACTTGTGTTTTTTTTCTTCAATGTAGACTCATTATAACATGTCCCTGGCGATTGCATTCTCTCCAAAAAGCAGCGCTGTGTCTGATTTCCCCTTCTGTTGGCCTTTAGAGCAGCGACGTATTATTTTTTTCTCTACCTTCCTATACCCATATGTGCACATTCCTCCATCACGCTCGCCTTCCCCCACCTCGGAGGACCGACTTGTTTGTGCCCGTTGTTTTTTGGTGAAGACAGCTGCTATTAAGGTTGACTGCCGAGCCCCAAGTAAAAGCTCCGTACAAAGACTATTTGGCGTCCATCAGACCCACGTAGATTACTTGGCTAGCGCCTGCCTCGTTTCAACACTCGGGTGCAATTACTGTACGGAAAAGAAACAAAAAAACTGGAAAAAACTCGAGGCCCTGAAGCCTTTTTCGAACATCAAAATGCAAAATAAAGAAAAAGTCATAATCCGCAAACATATTTTTTAATCTAAAACCCCAAACCCTGCTTCTCCACACTGGTTGCACATTGTGTGTGTCATGCCCCAAGAATGCAACAGCATCATTGCAAAACCCTTCGCATTTTGACCATTCCCCCCTAATTCAATCACATGTCAACATTTATTTAATCACGTACTTTTTTAATGTGAACTTGTAAATTGTTTATTCAGGTTGCCGCCAGTAATAGATGGCAAATATCACCTTTGGCACCCGATAACTGACTGGCACTGATGTGCCACACCTGCAGGATTCTTTTTTTTAAAGAAATTTGTTTTTACAGACCGTGTAATGTCTTTTTGGAACTCACTGCTTTCTTGTTAATGCCTTGCCAGCTTTTAAAATGTACAGACACATGTACCTTACGCTGTTAGAATGCTTGCTCAGTAGTGAACAGCTGGTGCCAACTTCATCGCGGATTTCTTTCCCACAGGTGTGCACTCGGATTATTTGGTTTGTAGCACACACATATTTTCGAAGTTGTATATATCAAGCAGGTATGTGTACTGAAAGAAATGTTATAACAAACACTGAATGTTGATATAAGTTGTATCTGGTGCCACGTAAGTAAATAGGCTACAAATTAAATGTAAAAACCAACTTAACACCTGAGAAAGTGAATCATCAATAAACTCTCAAATGCCATTTGAAGGCAGATCAGTATTTAATTGCTGTAAGTGCCAATAGGTTTTAAAAATATAGACATTTGCGAGGCAATTTGCCGCTGGTTTGGCATTTATATATATGCAATATGTCATCAAATAACTTGGCTACCTTCATTTATCTTAATATATTAATTACACATGGGGAGGAGAGGTGGTGCAGTGGTTCACTCACTCGCGGGCAAGGTTAATATCAGTAACGAGTGCT
This sequence comes from Lethenteron reissneri, assembly GCF_015708825.2. Taxonomy (NCBI): domain Eukaryota; kingdom Metazoa; phylum Chordata; class Hyperoartia; order Petromyzontiformes; family Petromyzontidae; genus Lethenteron; species Lethenteron reissneri. The sequence goes on from NC_083802.1 coordinate 12,212,589, forward strand.
ATCTGAACCAGCACTGGACCCCCCCCCCCCTTCTCTGTGTAACCATCCCCCACTTACACGGTGCGGGGAGGACTTCATCCAACAATGGATTCACAAAGGTCTGTTAATTAGTATGTTTTATTATTTAATGTTTTACCTTATTGTTTTTCACCACAGCAGCTTTTAGAAATATATGTATAAAATGACATCCATGATTAGTATGTGGGATCTTGAATAACGCGTTGTTTTAATACAAAACAAATATTTTTTTTATATATTATTGCGCTTTACAAAGACGATTTGACCAAACGTTTAATTGTTGCTAAAACCGAATAGGCCAAACATTAAAATGCATGATCCTTTTGACAGGAGTCTTGATACGCAGAGATGCATTTATGGACATATAAATGACATTATTATTATTACATCGATCATGTACTTAACATCTTACCTATAAAAGGCATTTTTTTGTCTGTGTGTCCATCTGTCTGTGTGTGTGTTCGCACACTTACGAAGGATTTGGCTCTCAAACGGTGGGGTGTGTGTAAGTCCGTGTGTGTGTGAGTCCATGTGTGTGTGAGCCGATATATGTGTGAGTCAATGTGTGTGTGTAACTCGATGTCTGTGCGTGGGTCCATGTATGTGTAAGTCCATGTGTGTGTATGTCCATGTGTGTGTGTAAGTTGATGTGTTTGTGTGTGTGTACGTCGATGTGTGTGTGCGTAAGTTCATGTGTGTGTAAGTCCATGTGTGTGTGTCAGTCTATGTGTGCGTATGAGTCGCTGTATGTGTGTGCACGTCACTATGTCTGCGCGTAAGTGGATGTATGTGTGGCTCCATGTGCGTGTGTGAGTCGATGTGTGTGTGTAAGTCGATGTCTGTGCGTGGGTCCGTGTGTGTGTAAGTCCACGTGTGTGTGTGTGTGTGTTAGTCAATATGTGTGTGTAAGTCCATATGCATGTACGTGTAAGTCGATGGGTGTGTGAGTCTATGTATGTGTGTGTGAGTCGATGTGTGTGTGTCGATGTGTTTGTGTGTATGGGACGAAGTGTGTGTGTGTAAGTCGATGTGTGTGTGTGTGTGGGTCGATGTGTTTGTGTGTATGGGTCGACGTCTGTGTGTGTGTAAGTCGATGTGTGTGTGTGTGTGTGGGTCGATGTGTTTGTGTGTATGGGTCGAAGTCTGTGTGTGTGTAAGTCGATGTGTGTGTGTGTAAGTCGATGTGTGTGTGTCTTTTTCGCCCGGGCAACGCCGGGTACTTCCCGCTAGTGGTGGTATATAATGCATGGTACATGGCTGCCTTTGAGTCAAGTAAATGTAAGACAGTCATTTTTCTTGACTAACCGATGACTCACTGAATTAACAACACCTTACATTAAGGCATTCAATTTAATGTTTGCACTGTGATTGTGGAAGACGCCGAAGAACCAACATTAGTTGATGTGTTGCTTTTTACACTTAGCAGTAAGCTATAATGTTTGAGCCAACTAATAGCAATGTATAACCCGTAAACAAATATACTGAAATATTTTGTCGGAACGAATCGAAATATATGTCATAAAGTAATTAGTTTGCTCACAAAAAAACGCATAGCGTGAGTTTGTTTGCTTAAACAAATTCTGTTGGATAATATTGAAGGATGTGTTGGGTTTCTTTTGGGATAATATGTAAATCAGTTAGGCCGATGGAATGACACGTATTTTTATGCGTGTGGTGACACAGAGCTGAGCACTACTGATATGTGCTGTACCTATATCCTGAGAGTGTTCCGTTATAAATCGATTTGCACAGGAGCGCTTGGGTAAACAATGTGTAAATAGCATGTATATTTTGTGTAAGAAATGTGCTCTCTGAATAAAGCCCAAGCATGGATTGAATTAGAATTACGAATGCCTCAGGTTGGCGCATGGCCTGCTGAAATATTTCAATCGTTACGAAATATACACAGATGTTTAGAAAACTTTTGCCAAAAAAATACAGTTTCATAATAGTATGTACATAAGAAAACAATCAAAGTTTTTCATGCATACGAAAAGGTCCATTACTTCACATTACTATGGGAACCTCATTTGCCAGTAAAAATATGATAATTGTTTTTTTACCCTTCTATCTGGCAACAAAACTGACACCTTTTTACAAGGAATCATGTTTGCATAGACCGCAATACCTGCAGTCATAATACTTCACATTAAGCAATAATTTACACTCACGATAAACAGTTAATTGTGAAACAATGTTTAAATATAAAAATGTATATAGCGCATAGAATATAATATCTGATTAAGCAATGTATATCGTTGCATAATTAAAAAATATTCCCACCTGAAAAATAAAGATGTAATCATGGCTTTGTATTTTTGTTTCATGATTTTTAACCAACTTTATTTCTAGTTCATTATATTCGCCATCGGGTCTCTGTAATCCCGGAGTGGTGGTGGATGCTTTGGCACACTTAACGTGCAATTGAAAGGTAGCCGGTTGAAACAATGGGGCGCGTTTCTTGATCCCCCTCTATCCTCTATCCACCCAGCAATATAAATGGCTACACTTGCAGTGAGATCAAGTGTGGGTACTCCAATCTATTCGTAAGACCTCTGGCCAGCGTGGAAGAGTAGGCCTTAACAACCCCCAAGATGGACTCTCTGGACCTCCCTCTAGTATAGGCCCTACCATCAGCAATGGCGTGAGCAAGCAATTTCAAGGCTGGCTATTTACATGAAATATATTTTTACGTGATATTTCAGTACAACGTTCGTATAAAATATAAGCTCGTGTAATTAGTGCCTTTGTAGTGAGTTGCAGGGAGACGGACGACGGAGTTGAGGCACACTCTTTTTATTAACTCAGGGACAGACACAATAGTTGAAGGGGTAACGGCCCCTTCACCCGTACTAGCTGGGAAACCACCCCTAGTACTAAGTCCCCTGTCCTGTTCCCAGTCCTCCTCTAATAGGCTACGGGAGGCTGTCTGATCTGGCCCTGGTAAGCACAGATCCCGGCACCCAGCTAAGCCGGCCTTGCCCTTACAAGAGCAGAGGTCCGGAAGCTCTTGGGCCGCGCCGCTGGCTTACCCAGCTCGGCCCTGACAAGGGCAACGAGACAGGGGAGTCCCAGGGCCTAGTCTGCCGGTCTTCAGACTTCACTGGTCAGCTTCTTGTAAAACTGGCCCCGAGCTCTCTGGCTCCCCGCCTTTTATAGGGATCCCCTCGGAGGGGCGGGGTTATGGGGGATCACAGAGCCCCCATGGCCCCCCAGTGGTTAACGGATGCGGACGTTGGTGTAGACACCCGTGTGTGTGGGTGCAGACACCCCTGTGTTTCCCGTCCGCCTTTTCTCCCGTAATAACCCCTACACCTTTATTCCCTCTTGTCATAGTGAATAGCTCAGGGTGGGGGGGGGGGGGGGCAACTGAGATAATTCCTTGCATTGTTTCCAACAAATTCCACACACAATGGCATTTAACGACTACTTAACTACTATTTTTATTTTACCAGGTAAGGCCCACTGCGCTCTATAGAGCTATTATCCAGAAACGACCCAGCCACAAATGATTGCTCAACAAAGTGGTCTATCATGTGGAAATATATAGCAGCCAAATACCCTAAACGCATGTTGATTATAAATGTGGAGAGAAGAACCGGAGGACCTGGAGAAAATTCCATGTGACCACGGGGAGAATATGCGAATTCTAAATATATAGGCGTCAGGGTCGGTATTGAACCCACAAACCCACGACCTCCTGTATACCAGGCGAGGTAGTTAACATCTCGCCACCACGGTACCACAGAAAGAGTGGAACTTCAGTACTTGCAGTCACCGTTCATTTTTACACAAATAAAATCATTCTCAGATCCCAGTGAATCCACAAATATGTTTGCATTTTCTGATAAACCCTGAGTATTCAGATACTTTGGTAAGACCACAACCATTAAACTGCAACCATAATGCTTTCCTGTGGTCACATTTGTGCACTGTGGGTGAAAGATTTCTGTGCTACACAGTGTTATGGAACATTATTGTTTTTCATGTGGCATCACATGCCTCATATGATAACAAAGCAAGGATTAAATCTTGACATAAAGCTTTCGTGGCTGTAGGATTTCATATTCTTTGGGTCTTTCAGTAAAGTCACGTAGATAGGTTCAAAGAAAATAACAAAAAACTACGACGTTTCGATCGCAACACAAGTGATCGTCATCTACGTGACTTTACCTTAAATACCCAAAGAATATAAAAATGCAAGGATTATTTTTATGACAAATACATTAATGTCATCAACAACTGAGATTCAGTTTAAGAAATACAGTACAGTGATAGGATGACAGATGTCAAAAGGTTTATCAAGTAGATTGTCTATTTGTGTTAAGTTAATTTAACAAATCCCATTACTTCTCCACTAATTACAATTTAAAAAGTAGTTTTTGTTTTGTTCTTATCCAAGGAGAATGGTATCGCAATTATGTTCATAATCACATGGCAGTCAATCATTCAACACCATTTTATTTAAAAAAAAAAAAAATTTAAACATAAGGCCCACTGAGCTGTATAGCTTTTTTCCAGAAGCGATCTGGCCACAAATGATAGCTCAATGAAGTGGCTTATTATGTGGAAATGTTTGGCAGCTAAACACTCTAAACGCATGATTCTAAATGTGGAGGGACTAACCGGAGAACCCGGAGAAAAATCCACGTGACCACAGGGAGAACATGCGAACTCCAAATATACAGCAGGCGTCATGGTCGGGATCGAACCCACCAACTCCTATATACCTATATTCGCCACCGTGGTGAGACGTTAACTGGAAGACGATTTATACCTGAGAAATTCCAGAGAATAATGACAACCACCTAATGACTTTGTGTTAGTTTAATACAGTATATCACTTATCTCGTCATTAGATGGTATTGTGACGTTTTGTCATGCAACCATAAGTGAGCTTAATTGTATGTCACTATTATTAGAAACTTTTTTTCCCATTGGTGATTGGTCGGAAACTTTCATCATCATCAGTCATGGTCAATCGACTGTTGCATTAAGGACACACTCAGTCAGCACCAGCTCTCACCATTCGAAATAATCCGCAATGAGCTGATTCATCGCTCCATCTCCTCGGCGGTCGTGCTCTTGGATGTGTTCCATTCTCGAGCCGCCACTCTGTCACCTATTGACTCTATAACAGATGAAAACATCAACAATAAACAACACAAGTTGCATGCTTACGTGCATGCATGTGTAAGGTAAGTGGTGATGCTGTATGTTCATATGAGACAGCGTTTTAAACCACCTGCTATTGGCCACTCTGGTGTCTGCTTGGGCTGAGTATGTGCATGGTAGTGGATGATTTAAATACAAAAAAGTATGTAAATTTATATAAATGTAACCCTGTCGGTGTTCACACTTGTACTGCCAACAAATATGCTGTATATGTACTCCAAGTGGGTGCATGGGTGACGAAGGAGACGCATTTTGTAGAATTCCATTAGGTTTTACACTGAAAGTAATCCTATTTTAGGGAAGAAGTTAATATAATTCAGGGATGTATCAGATTTAAAACCGCAGGAGTTTATCCCCGTGGCGTAATTCTACTAAATTTGGTGAGACGGGTTGAATTATCTTCACAAGACAAAGACTGCCTGAACCTTACACATGGCTAGCGGCACATTGTGAGCGGCTGCACTGCCAAGGACCTCTTCTTATCCCCACCATCTGAATGCAGCCTCCAGAGAGACTTAAAGTGGCTCTTAATGAGCTAAGAATGCAAAGCATGGACCCAGGCCAATTTCGGTCATTGGTTAGGCATCCTCGTGGAAAATGTGCCGTATGTACGGTATGTATGCGCTGGGAGCTGCCGTCTGTGGTGAGATGAAGTGTGGGTGCTCCCAACTCTCTAGCCTGGAAGAGTAGGCCAACATATCCCCGCTAGACCTTCTAGTGGATTCCTTTCTGCCAGCAGAACATGGGCAAAAAGTGCAGGGCTTCATATTTTTACCTTTATTTAGATATTACAAGGTGTCCATGAAAGGTATCATCTATTATACATTATTATACAATTAGAAAACAGACAATGGGTTTAACTGTGTGGTTGATGTGTTAGCAATATATCCCACATATACAGTACAGGGTTCAAAACACGTATGAAACTGAAAATAATAAAAGCGTGTTAAACGATCACACCTGAGCTTTTAGCAAAACCCTAAGGCTCTCTCAAATCTCGATATGACCTGTATTGCCAACGCACATATACAGTACAGGGTACAAACACGTATGAAACTGAAAATAATAAAAGCGTGTTAAACGATCACACCTGAGCTTTTGGCAAAACCCTAAGGCTCTCTCAAATCTCGATATGACCTGTATTGCCAACGCACATATACAGTACAGGGTACAAACACGTATGAAACTGAAAATAATAAAAGCGTGTTAAACGATCACACCTGAGCTTTTGGCAAAACCCTAAGGCTCTCTCAAATCTCGATATGACCTGTATTGCCAACGCAACGAGAGCCATGTGGAGGTTTAGAGAGATGAAACTAATTTGATAACATTGTCAAACTGCCCCAAGTGTGCGCGTGAGTGTGTTTCGTTGCCTTTGCCTTGCTCAAACTGCTGGCGAATCACAAATATTAAAGAATGCATAACTGACACCCTGATACCTAAAGTATTATTGAAAAGTCATCGTAAATCATTATCCACCGTTAAGCACTATATGGTTTGCAACAGTAAGAAGAGAATAATGCATAGTAATTGAAATAGTACCCACCTTTCAGCAAATGATATGCACTTCCAAAATTGTCATGACATTGTGCTGCAGGGAGAATGTGCCATGAGGTTAGGTAATTCAACCCAATGCTTAAGTTCATCCCAGTGCATTCTAGAATGTTAGCCAGTATAGTGCAGCTAAACGTGTTGCAGACATTTTATGAATGTTGAAACACATTTTTCGAATACGCGACTGTGTAACATGCGTTTGTGTGTGGTTGTAAAATTACATGTTTATCTTCAGGAAGTGTTGGAGAGCACTAAATACGTTAACTATGCTTTCAGAATTCTGGAAAATGTCATTTTTAACAAACAAGCTATCATCTGATAAACGAAATGACAAGATTTCTGGAGATAAGCAAGTTCGAAGATATATTTTTGTTTAAGAATGTTGTGACAAAAAGCTTTATCCTTATTACGATGAATAATTGCCATCGGCACAATTACCTTGTTTGTTGAACAAAAGCAATGTGTTCTTGCTGTCAGCTAAACCAATACCAAATCTCCCATGAGAAAGAAGGTGGCTTGAAGTGGTAGGTGGGCAGTTCAGATGCAGGCCGAGGTTGAGAGAACGGGGCAAGGGCAGGGGTGAGTTGTTGGTTTTGTCAATTGATCAAATCCAAAGGTGAATCGGCAATGTAAACATACACCTTCGCGTATTGACCATTGACATGGTCAATCAGAATGCTTTAGCCTATCAAATTTACAACGATCCTTGAAAATTTTACAAGTGAAAGTTGCGTATTTGTAGAAATATAGCACTCTTGTATGGCTTGAACAGAAAAATTGTGTTTCAATCGATATTGATCTCTCTTTGACTTTAAAATACAAGATGGTATGTACCCTGTCAAGTTCGCAAAAGGCTACCGGGATGGAGTGGGTAGCACAGTGGCTAGCGTGCTGTGGTATGAAGCCTGGGCCTCAGGTTTGACTCCAGCCCATGGCTAACATCATTGGAAAATGATATCTGATATTCTTAGGTTTTTTCGGTAAAGTCACGTGACTTTACCGAAAAAACCTAAGAATATGAATCCTTGCAGTCACGAAAGCTTCAAATCTAGAAATGATATCTGAACTTATCCAGGGTTCTCCAAACTATTCAGCAACCCACACTGGCTCCTATGGTGAAGTATGGTCAATCCATCCTCATTAAGCATGAACGTCACAAGGTCATCAAAATATTGACAACGAATGAAGTAAGACTAATGCAGGGTGAAGCCACAGCATGACACGTCAGTAATTGTAGCTATTTACTGCGTAGGCAAAAGTGGCAAGCAATTGATTAATATCTTTTTTTTTCAAATATCCACAACCTTTTTATAAATTCTTGATTTTTTGAACTGTATTTGCGTGCATCTTTAAAGCAGATAAGTATATCTATTTGGATAACCACTGACTATTTGGTATTTTTCTTTCTTATCAAATGTGTTTTTTTTTAGATGATTCATTCTTTTTATTAAAAAAAAACGTTTCAGTGTCTTGGCTAAAGTATCCCAAAACTCAACTCATTGACATTTTCTCCTTTGAAGAATACATTTTTTTCTCTTCAAATATTTCCCTAAAATCTGTTTTGCGGTTCCGGTTTCTGCATTGCAAGTGTTTGCAACACACCGTACATTTGGACACATCATTTAAAAATAGACCCTCTCACTCTTCCAAAACTGCCCTACCTCCCCCCACCGGGGGAATGCAAAAATGTCCCTTTTAAGAGGTCTGGGCTGACCAGGCTTTCGGGCCAACAATGACAAATGACTGTAGGTACACATGGGTTTGTATTTTTTGCATTTCTATTTGAACTCCTGGATTACCGGCAGCGTGTGTGTGATCAGCACAGATGGACTGCTTCCTTAGGGCCCAATTGGGCATCTATCACGTTGCTGGCAGATAGGCGATGCTTTCCGGTTGCTATCGCCAAGATCAATCACACCCTCCGGAGAGCTGGCACAATGTCAGGGTCGTGGCTGACAGACCAGTCACTCGATGGCTCGAGTGTAGGGGAGGAATTTGTTTTCGAACTGTTTCTTATTGCACCCAAATAGCAACCGGCAAACCTCCGGGACCGCGTTCCACGTGCACATGCGGCGTTAAAAGATTCATTGGACGTCTGCGTGTGAAAATGTTTGTTCATCCATTGCAAGAACAGTGCAAACGTGCGCACATTCACTCAGCGGCGTGGATATAAATCATTCAGTGTAATTCAATGGAGTGTAAAACATTTTCATATTATGAGAAATAAGAAGAGGTTTTACCCTTTATGGCAATAAAACAGTTGTTAAGATGTTCAAACACCACATAGATACCTTTTGCAAGGAATCAAGTTCTGCATTAACCACACGTACTTGTGGTGAACATGCAAAACAAACATGCTCTGATAATATAATATATGGCATTGCCTTTGAAGCGGAATGGCCTACACCAGAGAGAGCCTTCTTTATGACCAAGTCTCACCAACTGTCAGACAAGAGAACGCCAAAAGACGAACAGTACAAAGAAATTACTCTTACAATACTATTGGTTTTTTTCGGTCAAGTCACGTAGGTTAAAAGAAAACAAATAAATTAAATCACGACACAAGTTTGTGTTGCCACCGAAACGTCGTGGTTGAATGTATTTGTTTTTTTTACCTACGTGACTTGACCGGAAAAACCAAAGAGTATGTCTTTGTACTGTTCGTCTTTTGGCGTTCTCTGGTCTAACACTGGTGAGACTTGGTCATAAAGAAGGCTTGCAGTCACGAAAACTTCAAATCTAGAAGTACAAAGACAATGCACGTATCAGAGCATTGATTGCTCGGGGTGAGCAGCTACATCATGGGACCTTTTGTCAGTATCAAAGTATGAGAAATAGGTTTACCTGCTTTATTGCCAGAAAGCAGGTAAACCCTATTCTTATTTAACACGTAGGCTTTATTATTTCTCATACTTTGCTACTGACAAAAGGTCTCATGATACATGTTCAAATTGTTCAGGTTTAACATATGGACTGCATTGTCATGTACGCCATTTATATATCGTGCTAAATATATGCTTTGAATGAAGACTCTTTATACATTTGTGTCAGAAGCAGAACAGTCTAATGCAAATGAAATGTTAAATGACAAAAACAGGTATTGTTTTAGAAGAAATTAAATACAGTACAGCGTTTCGAAGTTTTAGTCAAACACGAGGATGAGATGAAACGTAGGCCAAAGAGGCTTCCATTTTCTTGCACTTCCTACACAAATCACGCATGCGATTAGTCTAAATAATCAAAAAGCAAAACAAACACTGATGTAATTCTTTGTATACTTGGAACATTCTCAGCGGGAGATACGGTGTGGCCACATGAGAATAAACATTGGGAGAAAGCGGGCATTTTAAAGAATGGGGTTACAACACGGCATTCACTCGGGTCACTTGTGACAAAATAGAACAACACCATGTGGTCAGTCTCGAAATATTTATTTACAAAGACTACAAACATGTCATCTTTTTGATCCCTAATTTCGGTCTCGAGTAGACTACAATTCCTCTATTTTACTTGGCCTGTGTTTGGATCACCTACTGATAATCCAGCCCTGTCCTTTGATCTGATATGCCGTTTGAAGAAAGTTACACATCGTAAATTTCACCCGAAGAAAACATAGCAATAAAATATTGCATAATCCCCGACTACAAAGTGTCTCATTTCGTACTGGTAAAAGGAATTCAGAGCAGTATTGCGCTGTTGTATTAAACATGTCAAGATATAGAAAGAATATGAATACATTATTTAATTGAGCAATAGTATCGCGTGTGTGAAGTCTCCATTCTGCCAGCAATTCACTTTATTCACTAAGCATGAAGAAATGCAGGCAAGGTAGATGGATGAATTGAAGTATGCTTTGTAAAAAAAAGAAAGAAGAAAAAAAAACTTTCAAGCTTGCGCTTTGTGACGTTTTGCTGCCAGCTGGTGGATGTTTTGAAAAAACAAAAATATATAGCAGTTACTTTAATCAGTAAGTTACTCTTGCACAAACAGGACGCCATTATTCCTGTTAAATGTGGGCATGTACAGATATTTTATACATATTTTACAAGCATCTAATTTAAATGTTATTACATCATGAGACCTTTTTTTTACCAGTATCAACGAATGAATACCTATTCTGAAGTGTAATTATGGAAGATAATTTCAGCTTGTATGGAATGATATTTATCGTTGCCTTTCAAACTAGTCATTCGGCAAAATGGATAAGACATACTACGTTTAGGCAGTTTGGGGTCACCTCACTTTGGAGTCTTACCAATCTGGCCTTTGTCCTTCGAAATGTTTATCACTGTTGAGCAATTTAAACGCAAGATCTAGACGGCGTCGAAGAGCAAAATTAATTAAATGCAAGTGGTATCTTATTGGAATGGATGTTGAAAGAGTGAAGTCACGTCCCTTTTCATTATTCGCATGGGCATGTGCACGCAATTACAAGAATTAGTGTGCCTCTTGTGGATTTGCAACATGCTTGGATAAACATAATTTCAGGGCATCCTTTCAGAAGGTTGGCAGCACCGTGGCATCCTCAATGAGGCAATGATCAATAAGAAAAACACTACATTTTGTTGGGAAATGGTGTCAATGCAAATGTCAAATACCACAGGGACAGGTCAATGGAGAATGGAGGGAAAAGCAACTGTATTCCTCAAGCTCATGCAGTTCAAATGTGTTTATGTAATTGCAGCAGAATAATTTAAGGTACAGTACTTATTAAGGCAATATACATAATGCATATATATTTTTGTAAAAATAAATATTTTGACACTTACAAATCTGAAATATTTCAAAAGTCACTAAAGTCTTGTACAAACCGATCGTACAACTAGGGTGAAGGTGCTAAGTTCATTATAACTTCACAGAATCATGACAGGGGGCAGCAGCTTGAGGAGGCCTTCATCCAGCAGTGGATTAACCATCGCTGACGATGTTGTCATCAGTGATACTTTTAAACCTATAACATGTAAATACTAATTTACACTTACATTTTCTCATTCAATTTAGTTTAAATCATATTCATTCATGTGCTTCGAATGTTTATTATATCATGAAGATTGGATGGGATTATAAATTCAGATTTAAAAAAACAATTATCAAATGTGCATAATGTACACTACAAGCTTTATTTGTGACCAGGTCAGAACCCAGTGACTTTAACATCTGTTTTGTAAAGGAAAATGAGTTTGTATTTGATGGCAACTTGTCATTATTTTCAATTCTGTTAAAAGTATTCCATAAACGACCCTTTCGCCATACCTTTGATTCTATTAAAGGCAATTCAAATGTTTCAATTACAAATGTCATTGCAGATGTAATGAAAAACCTCATAAGTTGACTTGCGGGTCATGACAAAAGAATAACGAAGTCTCGTGACAAAGCAACTTGTTTCTGATCTAACCATCTAAAGAGGAATGTACAAATATATTTTTATATTTTTCACTTCAGAAATGTAAAAGTCTCCAATTCGTTATGGTCATAAACACTGTTGGAGTCCGGTCATGACAAAGTTAAGATTGAAATTGTTTAAAAAATATATTTTTACAGATGGATGAAAAACATGTACAGCATGTTGCTTTTTGAACATAGTTTGGTTTAAATCTGTGTGTGTGGTCTAACACTTCAATAGCATACAATATATTTAAATAAAGCATCAAAAGATATCGATAACATTTTTTAAAATGGGGTTAATATGGCCTCAAATCTGTAAACATTCTTAGATGAAGAAAAACAACATAATCCAACACACACAGAGTTATAATGTGGGAACATATTTATAAGAAGTGTCCAACTACATAATAAAAGTAGGAAAATGTATTGTTGGGATCATTTCATTTTTCCATTTGTTTTCTAAGCACATATTTTTGATGACCGCGTACTTTTATATCTATGCTGTATACAAAACACGTGTAAAAGCACGATAATTCAAGGCAAAGCTAGAAAACTGCAGTTCAGAGGAAATGTGTTACCGGAGAAAATGAGTACACAAGCACTCTCAATCCTTTTCTCTTGATTCATCACTCATCTTGTAACTAATTGCGCATGAGGCGACTTTAAATTTTAAAGGCCTGAATGGAGTGGTTTGTGTCAAGACTGTGCTACAATTTTGGTGATGGTGAAATTGAACTTCAAAAAATGAGAAACATGCACACGATCTATCGTGGGAAAAGCATCCCCTGGACAAATCACAATATTCGTCATTGCACGGCACCGCCTTAGGACCAGCTATGGAGCAGCTGCAAACTGTTTTGGGGGGGGCGGGGGGTGAATTTCTTTCTAGACAGCTCCCGATAGCTTTACACAAATGTAAAGGTTCAAATTACACCCCTTTGACGTCATTAATGTAGGGTGACCCATGCGCTACAAAAACACAGGAGCACACATGTGAAAAATTTGCTGTCAGCAACAGTTTGTGGGTTTCTGAAATATTTGGAAGGGGGGGGGGAAGAAAAAAAAGTCCTTGAACTGATGGCAATTTTCAGTTTATGGTGCCTTGGGAGGTGCCAACCGTGTATGTTTTGGATGTGTACATATTTGGTACCTGATAGTGTCACATGAATGCTCAAAGCATTATGTTCAAACTTTGACATTACCATATTACACTCTGCCAAAGCTTGTTTAGCGAAACGTACACTCAGGACTGCGTGGTGCATTAAATGTGTACCCAGTCGACAGATAACTTAACATATACTATATGAATGAAGAATAATATTGGGAAATGAGTAACAGTATGTATGTACCGGGGTAGTCTCAAAACGTAGCAATGCTCTATATAATGATGTTAAATGCTATGTAATTATTCACATCGAAATAGCTCTCGATAGCTGGCACATTTAAGTGGACATGTAGGTGTGAAAAAAAAAAGTGGTCACTTGCCAAAAAAAACTAGTACATTGTTCGCATATATTAATTGTTTTAATTATAATTATACAAACAGTTTAATGATGCATATAGTATTTAGATATACTCATAATATTACAATTTAACGTACTTCTCGATTTGAAGTTTCCGTGACTGCAAGGATTAATACTCTTTGGTTTATTCAGTAAAGTCACGTAGGTAAAAAAATAACTAAATTAGTTTTTCCCCATTTATTTATTTTTCACCTACGTGACTTTACCGAAAAAAACAAAGAGTATTCGACATACTGTATATAAATGTATTAGACATAGAGTACTAACAGTGTACTTTTGCTATTCGTGTGCGATATCCCTGGTTGACTTCATGTATGGTTATACTTGATTACATCAGTGATAATTTGTTTAAGATAGTCTTGATTTGAAGCTTTCGTGACTCCAGGAATCCATACTCTTTGGTTCTTTCGGTAAAGTCACTTAGGTAGAAATAAAATAAAACAAATCAAATCACGACGTTTTGATCGTCATCAGGTGGGACAACTACAGCAAGAAACAACTGCTGAAGAAGGCGTGTTTAAGATAACTAGATGCCACCAATGACCATGATTTTCCTCAACAAAACACAAAGCAAAGCGTCACATGATTTTTATCATCACCTGCTCAGGTAGACATGTTTACTCTTTTGGCAAATTTTGAGTAGAGTGATTTCATGTATTTTACTTGAATATTAATATTCTTTTGACGGGCACTGTGTAGAAAAATGAAGAGACAAGAGTAAACGTGTATGAAACATATATAAAACAACATTTCTGCTGAAGCCATACACAAGCAAAATATGTGATAGCTGTCCAGGTTTTCGTGACTGGAATAAAATATACCTTCAATTTGCAAGAAGATTGTTGATTATATAGTGTATATGTCACTATATTAATGTATTCTCTGAGGGCTTAATGTCTAGATCTGCAAAGTTTTGGCAGGACTTGATTTGTTTAAGTGATTTGGAGGATTTTTTGGAAGCAATAAAAGATGCTGCAATTGAGCATGTGGGACACTTAAAACAAATTCAACACCAGTGAAATTCCTAACATTTGAGGACTAAACGACCATCCTACTGTTAAAGCAAACGTGTCAACGATTGGCTATGAGATGGAAAGGCATACACATCTTATTAGATTACATTATTTTCAAGTAAGAACAATGCAAAAACAGTGGTTTAATTGTACAAGAAATTCTTCAGTCCCTGGAGTGAGGCTGAGACGGCCGCCTAATGATGGTACCTTGGGCCTCAATTAGTGGTCGCGTTTTGTATGATGTCACCCTGGGAGCATTTCCAGGCTGAAACCTTACCCAAACATATCGCTCAATCCTTGCATGAGTCCCCCCACCAAACACTAATTGTTTACAGCTGCGTAAAGCTTTCCTGATGCCAACCAGATCCCAGAACACATTAACTTGTTTTTTTTTTCAAAGCAGCCCCACAGACTTGTCCCCTAAAAATGCCACGGTAAAAGCTGTGCAAATCTGTAATGCAACCAACATATGAGGTATTCGTAAACAAACAATCGATGTTTATTACATACGCACTGTCGGCTAAAGGTATTCCCGTTAAGTTAGTGGCGTTAATATATGCCAACGTTTATTACATTGCACGATAGAATTTGAATTTATTATATAGCATCTAAATGCAACAGCATTTCATGACGCCGTGCAAAATATTGGAATGTACAATACGACAATGTTATGTTAAATGTCAGGGTTATTCTTTTTTATACATATAAGTACTACGTGGTACTTTTGTATTTAAGTAGAAATGTCGTATTATACATGTGTATTTCATTGATAGAACAAAAGCAGCTCAAGAATTCATCCGCCCAGGAGATGGATAAATTAAATCAGCTGTTATGCAGGTGGTCGGTGGATTATATTGCAGGATCATGAGAGATGGCGGCAGATTTTGGAGGGCTTCATACTGCAATGGATTAACCATGGCTGATGATGATAATGATGTGCGTTTAAATAAATAACATAACTGAAATATTCATCTTTTCCTGTTTGTGAAATATTTCATTCGCCTGTATTTGATCTCAGTTTTCCCATGTAAAATATACATTTTTTGTCCCATGGTTAGAAATAAACCTACATATTTTTTATGGAAGTGATACCTCACCCATGTATTTGTAGCGATTGGAGTATCAGAAAAATGCCAATCGTTTACTATATAAACTTTATGATGTGCATTCTGTAAATACAAAATATAATCATAGGTTTACTTTGGTACTCAAATAGGATCTAAATGTACTGTTGCCTGATTTCTGGCATAGACAATCAGAAGGTATACTGAACATAGCTGAGAACAACCTGCCACAGATTCACTTTATAGTGGCATGGTGATGGCCTGGTGGAGCAATGAGCTTCATCATTCAGGTCGCCAAAATGTGTCACCTAAGGCTCCGGAGAAGCATGGTTGGCTACGTACGGTGCGAAAGAAGTTCAACATACATACACTACATACAAGGCTACAAAATACCTAGTGATAATTGTACTCGGCTTTTATTATTTATGCTTAACATTAGGAAGATCAATTGTGATAAACCCACTTTACACCATCTGTTGTCAATAACATGTTGCCTGCTTTCTGTTAAAGTTGTCATGCGTCATTGGCAATGTTTTCACATAAATCTGCAATGCAGTGAACCCATGAGCCAGTTCTTGAGGACAGGTAGCTTCTGGATATGAATTAATTAGATTCGCATCTACAGTAGTAAGGAGTGTTCTGGGATCTACCTGGATTTTTGAGGCATGTGTATGTTGAGCTTTCACTATGAAACGAATCTGAAATTCATGAAACAGCATGGCAAGAACAGTCTGAAAATGAGATTAGTTTTTGCCCTCTGCTGGACATTTTCAGTAATATTTTACAAAAAAATATGAAATAAGGCGTAATGATACAGTACATTCACACACCTTTGGGTCAATGCTGTATTGTTATATTAATGCTGCAATACTGGCTTTTATTTGCATTCTTACACAATTGATAAGTAAAAAATAGCAGTTTGTCACATTAAGTAGCCATGTCTGCAGTGTCTTGATTTAGAAAGTGCATTATATATCATCCCACTTCAACTTTAATTATAAGTAATGCTTTTAAAAAACGTTCATTAGAGTATTTCACGCTATTTATTGTTTTGTGTCTCAGCGTCTAGACATGCAATATATTTTTTTCATGTACTCATAAGATCAACTAAGATTCCACTGCAAAAAGATAAAACTGTTCCACATATCTCAACATTAATCACAATGGTAATTGGTTTTTCCTCTTTTTTCTGGAAAACACCAAACTGAAACCTTTTACAAGGAATCATGTCTGCATTAACCGCTGTACGCCTTTTGGCGTCCTCTGGTCTAACACAGTTTGAGACGAGGCTGAAAAGAAAGCTGTCTCTGGTGTGGACCAATCAGTTTCAAAGACAATGCATAGATTATCAGAGTATGTTTTTTTTTGTATTCTGACCACATTGTGGTTAATGCAGACATGATTCCTCGTAAAAGTTTCAGTTTGGTGTTTTAACAACTTAACACCTGTTTTGTTGCCAGAAAAAAGGGGGAAAACATTATCATATTTTGGTACTGGCAAAGGAGGTCCCATGATTAATCGCAATGACAATTGTAAAAATAGAAACATTTAAAATACAGTACTGTATATCATTCTATTTAGCCACGGGCCAGACTGTGAACTGGAACCACCTGAGGTAGTAAACTTTATTGGCACCGATTAATTTATATTGCCAATATAAATGAATTGTGTGATAAATAATATATTTGAAGAAGACATCACATAATTCAATGTTATTGACCATATTAATAAATCAGTACCACTGAAGTTTTTGCCACCTTAGGTGGTACTAAAAAAAATGTATGGTCTGGGTCTGTTAACTATTTCAGCAGAATACTCTATTTAAAGCATATGATGAATAACCCTCATGTTCAGGTGGAGCGGTGGTGCACTTTCAGAGAAATAAGCTATGAACCCAGAAAATTGAGTTTGATTCCTGGCCACAGCTATCACATGGAGCAAGTGATATCTGAACCAGTGCTGGTTTCACCTTGATCACCTATCTCAATGGGGAGGCCTTCATCCAGCAGTGGATGAGAAACGGTTGTAGATTGTAATTCCAAATGTTCGTATGACAATCAATTGAAATGTCCTCTTTCAGATTAATGCAGTTATTACACATATATTGTACATCTCGTGCTAATATTCACAGCAATACGGCACATGCATATATTGTCGTCTTTATAGAATGCTTAGCGCAGCATTGTAAAGTAGTAAACAAAATATACAAATTACGAATCCCTTGTGATATATGTGCATACGTTGGCACAATAACAAAAGACTTAGTGAATACCAATCATCACATCAAAGCCATATTGATCAACGCTTTAAATTTCACTTTTGTAATCAGTTGCATTTTAAGGTAATGCTTTACCAAATAATTAAAAGTACGCTACACATATAAAACATTTGCTATTTAAAAAATATACACTTTGTTCATACACATATTATGACCAGAAAGGAAAACAGAATTTGTTTCCGAAAGTTGTGCTGTGATGAGAAAGTGTTACTCAACATCGGAGGGGGTTTAAATCTTGGTGAGGGATTGATTCCGCTCATCATCTCTCAGGGATCATTAAAATCAGGATCCTGTTGTTTGTTGCCAACGGTTGTCATCACAATATACAAACTGCCTCCTGCCTTTGGTAATGTGGAAGAATCCACCACTAATTGGCGTGACGCTTGCCAACCAGGAACAGCGCCCGCCCTCAACCTTTTTGGAAAAAAAAAATGTTTTTACGTGAAGTAATAGGTTCTGTGTTTGACATTTTTAGACGTGAATGACATCCACGAGTTACTTTCACGTTTGACCCCATCATCCGCTTTGTGCATGGTGCCAAGACGTTTGTAAATGCAGCAGATGGCGCTCTGAGATCGTAGTGAAACCCTTTACGCGACGTATTCCAATTGGCAATTCCCCCCCCCACTCACCAGACTTGCAAAGAATACCAAACATAGCTGCCCGAAGAGGAGCAATGCCAATACGTGAAAGATTTGCCTTTTTGTGGGTTATATTTAGTGGGTGGGGGTTGTTATTTCATAGACACCTACTGTACGGTAACGTGATATAGCAAACAAAAGGTTACACTGTTTTTCAAAACAGTGCACGACAGCGTTGAAGAAAAGAGACGACAGAGTTTCTTTTAATCTGAAAATGTGGCCATCTCCTTGCAAATTTGCTTGAAAATGAGGGCTCATATGCAGGATGGTCCATATGTCTCATGACCCCCCCCCACCTTCATTTAATTCTCTAAAACGGAATATTTTTGAAGTAAGGTTAATTTCATACAAAAATTAATATGTAAGAGAAAAATAATGTAAGGGGTCAATTACGTAGGGGTCACAAGGCATCTGGACCACCCTGTAGAGTACAGTATTTGGCAACGTTGCCGTTTGCCAATATCTGTGTTCATGAGTTAATTAAAGACAATAACATGTTAACCACAATCTAGATTTGAAGTTATCGTGACTGCAGGGAGCTGAAGCAACAGGAGATGCGGATATGAAGGCAACACCATAAAGCATTTTAGGTTTTACCTGGTTAATAACATCCTTCCAATGATTGCTCAATGTGTATCCATCTTCTCGGTTTAAGTTATGTCTATGGCTCCTCCCCCCTACGTGACTTTACCGAAAGAACCAAAGAGTATGCTAACCGCATTTAAGTGAAAAGACCAAAAATAACCCATTGGCTATTATGCCATGCAATTCTTCGGTCCTATACAGAATGTACTGCCAGCTTTAATACAGAAGCAATGGAGTCCACAGTAATTGGTATCACTATCCAATTTGGTATTACTGCGCATTAATTGGTATTACTGTGCAGTAATTGCATTAAGTGCAGTAGTATAATTAAAATATTGCCAACATTCAGAGCAATATGTACGACTAATGTAAGTGTTGATCTTATGCATAAACATTCATATTGCAAAGTGAATGTCAGCTAAAACTGCTCAACATATTGAAGCTTGGACTGTATTAAAAGCATACAGTACATGAGGTCATAAATAACATGCATTATTAATGTACTGTAATTCATTTTTAGATTTACAGTACGTCTTGCATGCCTGGTATTAACACTGACATTTTTATAGAATCCCCAGTTATTATTGCATTGGTGTTAAACAGATGTTACAATCTGTAGTCGCCTAGGCCACTCCTGACCCGCGTTACCGTATTAATGGTTATTGTTGATAGAAATTAGTAATTCTTTATTGTAAAGGTACCACTTTTGCTAACTATGTATGGTATGCAAGCCTTGCCATACATCTAGCGGAAGGACACATTTTCAGACATTTTAAAGATTGAACATGTTTAAAACTATTTTCTTGTTTGCAAACCTGACATTTTTCACCACTGGCAGTAAACAACCTTAACAATCATTGCACTTCCAACTAAAATTCTTATCAAAACTAGCTCACGTTTTAATACAAAAAAAGTTACAGCAAAACAGGCTTTACAGTATTTTAAAACAACAATTACGATAGAGGCACAGTATTTGGTTACACGTCCTGTCTTGTCTTAATTCCAAGCGTTGCCATGAAATTAGAACGTCACAACAATTATCCGTGTTATTCACATTGACTGTGATATCAAATCAAGGAGATGTTTAACGTTGAGAAGTAATACTCTTTGGTTCTTTCGGTAAAGTCACGTAGGTAGAAAAAATTATAGATCACGACGTTTCGATCACCATACATCTTGATTGCTTGTGTGGCGATAAAAACGTCATGATCTTTTATTTTTTTGTAACTACGTGACTTTACCGAAAGAACCAAAGAGTATGGATTCCTGCAGTCACGAAAGCTTCAAATCTAGGTTGAGAAGTAAATACAGTATTGTATGTTTTGGTAACAACATAAGTGACCAACTTCATTTCATTCTTTTATCAATTCAGACAAGTTCACAGAACTCCATTATCACTGTAGCCAGATGCTTTCATCTTCTACAGTTATGTACAGTACTTGAGTTCCACATGTAGCAAAATGCACTACAGTATGGTACTATAAATTACTAAACAATGCACCACTTGGTACTGCATATACTTATATTCTGTGTAGGTAAAATCACTGCTGGATACACCTGCCAATTCTAGAGGTTAGGCATCCAATTGCAGAGCTATTGGCTGTATACAAGACTAAAATAACATTCCCCCAATCTTGATTTGACATTCCCCTTTCAACTAAAGTTGTGTTACTTTCTAAACGTATGCATCCACCACTTGTCATCTTCCATTAAGCGGAATGCTTTTTCTTGACCGAAAGTGATGTATTGCACGCACAGCGGGTAACTTATCAAAGTAGTTCTGTTGTTGGCACCCGTGATATGCCTCGTGGACTACTTGACTTTTCATGTTGACTTAGTAATGGTAACTTAATTCCCTTGACACGGCCATGAATTTGACTTGTAACATTGGCCAATGTGGCTATTTTTGATGTTGGCATTCAAGTGTTGGTGTCTGGCCTTGCCTGCGTTGGGTATTGGGGGTTTTTGTGTCCCAGACGGTAACCTGTGGCACCTTTGAATTTGGAATTATAGTCCAGTACAACCATAAAAATTGTGTCTTTTTGTTAGCTTTTAAATGGCCTTCTGTATGTTGATTGTCATTTCTTCATCGTTTCATTTGCAAAAGAGACACATACAGAACATTGATGGGCTCTTTCCTGATTATTTTTAACGTATATTTAGTAATGTACTGTATGCTGTTTCAGAAAAATAGTATTAGTGTACGGTACTATTTTTGAGAAGTCGCCACTGTGCATTATGCTATCACAGTAAACACGTGATCATACTTATATAATCACCCTGTCCTTGTGACCATTTTAACAGGCATCACCCCCTCCCTCTTCGGATAAAGCAAGGCTTCAGTCGCCTCTCCATCATCATGGTATCAGGGTTTTCATTTCATAAACAACACTATGCTCGTGATTGGTAAGCTCGCAAGACTTTCTAAGGTGACATTTCAGCTCGTGACTGCACAGCTCAGCCCCTGAACAACATTCTGTCACTGGATTGCATAGCTTAACACTGCTAACATGTTCGTATAAACACACACACATGATCGTTTGGAACTACACATACTTTATGTAGATTTGAAGCTTTCGTGACTGCAAGGATTCATATTCTAAGGTTTTTTCGGTAAAGTAACGTAGGTAAAACATCAAAATTAATAAAATAAAACAAAAATCACGACGTTTCGGAGGCAACACAAGTCTCCGTCATCAGGTGGGACCGTCACAGCTAATTGATGCAGCTAATCCGGCTGTGACGGTCCCACCTGATGACGGAGACTTGTGTTGCCTCCGAAACGTCGTGATTTTTGTTTTATTTTATTTTTATTAATTTTAATTTTAAAGATTCCAAAGAACACAGGATGAGATGTTACTATCCTTTGTGCACGCACTTCCAAGAGTTCATGAACAGTGAGCCTGGTGAAATTTGGGGAGCGCATCGTCAGTAGTGACCCTTTGGTTCCTAGGGTGTTTCGGCCTTTCATACTATACACCCTCACCAAAGGCGGCCAGCGACAGGGTGATCAATCCTACGCTTGTGTCCCATTCCCAATTAGTCATAGGAGTTGCCTTGTTGTTGGTAGCCAACATCCCATGGGACTATGCATGGCAGGGGCGTCCTCCTCCCTGAGTCAATCATTGTTGACTACATACCTCCTGGCCCTCTCACTTTGGGGCCCAGCTGGGGTCTTTCCTCTTCATTCAGAGCCACTGACTGCTGCCTTCTGCCGCCTCCGATACAGCTTTGATTGCCGAACACAGTGCAGCAATAATCTGTAAAACCATACAATAAATAAACTATCCATGTTAAACCACATCTGCACAGTGAAATGTTCTAAATAACTTCCCAACGAATGTACCATAATTATATTTTGAACTACTTTGCAGTATATCCTTGTGCTTATTGGCTGCTGCTAGGATTACTGAGCAATAAGGTCTTTCTTGCATTCTATGGTAGGGTATTGTCAACTCTGTGTTATACACTGCTACTATACAGGCATAGAGTATTTGGGAACATCACGTTAAAGAATGGTATAAACTAGAAAAAGTTACACACTTATTTATTCTACAGGAATCCCTCACCAACCGCGGATTTGTCAACCGCGGCTTCATGTATACAGAATAATATACCAAAATAAATATTCCACCAAATTTTGCTCTAATGTAAAAACTACGGTATTCTAGTTGCACGGTTTTCGATATGCCAAACATTTATTTCTGTATACGGAATATTGTTTTGTGAAAGAACTGTAATCTCGACTACATTGCCCTATACATACTGAAGTGTACCCTTTGCAGCAAAAAAAAATACTTTTCATTTAGTGACAAAATACTTAATACAACACCGTACGTATTATTATTATTATGGCCAGGTGGCGCTGTGGTTAGGGTATATAACAATTGTAAGTTTGAATTTTCTCATTCTTGGTCGAGGGTCATAGATCATCCCTCTGGAGTCAATTAAATAGTTCCCAAATTGTAAAAATGCCACATTGGTTATAACGTACTTTTTACAGACCCCTGCCATAGAAATATGGAATGTCCAAAACTAACTCACGATGGCCACTTCACCACCGTCACTAGCATGAGAATACACTGAATTTTAAGTTTTTAATCATGAGCACGAGCGCATAACAGTGTAAAAAAGAAAATATGCATATTTATAACTGTCCAAATACAGTAATCTGAAGTTGTATCTATTTTTACTTCAGTAATTAACAAGTTCATTTTGCATAGTACTCTAATAATGTTAATCAGTTTCATCAAGTCCCTCAGAGCTATAAATAAGGGGCCGTCCATAAAAAGTCAGACCCCCCCTCAAATATGACGTCACAAAGCTGCCCCCCCCCAAATAAAACATGCTTCAAATCGCTTTAAACTATTGTCATTGTAGTGCTTATGTAATGTGGCGCTGAACTCTGAGGTTGTAGGAGAAAACATGTATTTAAAAGTATATTTAATTAAGTAGAACGTGTTGTCTATATTTATTGAAAGATGCACATTTTGATGTGACGTCACATTTCTCAACCCCCCCCCCCCTTGTCACACATCGTCACAAATGTCTGACCCCCCCTAGGTGTGTGACGTCATTTATGGACGGCCCCTAACTTGGCATCTCGGCAGGTTAACTGCTTTAAATAATATAATTGCGCAAAACAAAGTATTATCCCAAAATGTATTCATAAATGTACATTACATATAGTGAAAGAAGTGATCATTATTACAGTGCTGTAAAAAACATTAAGTAGGACATGGTATGGAGTGGATGGTCGGTGATACCCATTTTGTTCCATAGAATATTCCATAGGGTTCAAATTTATTGGCTTGTAAAAATGTGTAGTGTAATTAACACTTGTTTTTATCTCATCGTTTTCCAATATCCAGTTAAATGTTTACACTGCACCAACATTTTGATATTGGGTTTTTAGTTAGATGTATTCAATGAACATAAATTCAGCTGCTTAGGCATCTTGGACACATACTAATAGCTTTAAACAACACCAGCATATACATTATCCTGGCATTCCTAAAGTATGGTGGTGTGGAACGTTAATGCACTTTTGTGTCCTGTGTCACCTTTAATTTAAAATAAAATAAAAACTTTTTTTAAAAACACGCCTTAATTAAATGTACCGTACGAGTAATGGCAGAACTCCACGACTCCAGGAAGTGGCCCGAGGCTTGCCATAACGTAAGGAACCGTGGTGATTTACAGCCAACGTGAGTTGAGCGTGGACAATTTAGACCCAAGCCGTAACATAACATATAAAAAAGAATGTTTAAAAATAATTTTTAATAGAATATAGTATTGTCATCAGTATGACATAAGTATACCAAGTTTGCAGTCGATACCACATTGGGAAGTGGGTTTAAATTGAGTTACAAGATTTGAGTATAGACAACAACAACAGACGGAGTGAGTTCATAGAAAGCGTGTAAAAAGATCGTTTAAATTTTAATTTTTATGATAGAATATGGTATTGTCATCAGTATGACATAAGTATACCAAGTTTGCAGTCGATACCACATTGGCAAGTGGGTTAAAATTGAGTTACACAACAACAGACAGAGTGAGTTAAATAAAAGGGTGTAAAATAATAATAATCTACTTTCTCCGGTGGGTGATTTCCACAGCTCCTTCTCAGGTTCATCATGGAAATACAGTTAACAAACTGCACACTGAAATAATGTTGGTCCAGAACTAGAATCATAAACGCTACCTGAGCTTTCAGGATTCTAGGACTGTGTGAATTTGAAAGCGACCTTGGCCTTTAAGTATTCTCAGGCATTGCCACTATTACAGTAACGTTTGAAGAATAATTCACTGAGAACATTTACAGGAGCACAAAAACATTGGGAAAAACTCAAGAACCTTAAGGCTATTTAATGATTTCTAAGCAAGAATGTTTGCTTTTTAGTTCATTTCAAATGTAGAACACTGTTCACGTAACTATAATAGTTCCATTAATATTTACAGCATCTTGAGATGTGGTTGCGTTTATACACTACATCACTGTATATAAATACGAACCATATTGAATAACAGTTTTAGGTGTGAAGAGGTCACTGTGGCTCAAGCCATTGATGTGGCTGGCTTAAGCCATCTGAACTAAGGTCTTGTGCATCTCTCACCAGCATATCATTTCATAACGTACAGTACAGTGTATGTTTTCACATTTTTACTTATCCCCTTACATACCAACTTTTTAAATTACAGTATGTGCTCAGCCTTGAACACACGAATGACCTTCGTCTCTTTTGTCTAAAGGAGAAACAGGTGGTACATAAATTGAAACAATGTATAGCAGTCCTTGAAAGGCACGCTCGTGCTTATACTTCAGAGGAGTGCCAGTTTGGTGTCTTGATTTCCTACATGAATCGCGACTTATCTACTTTGCCTTCAATGGATTTGATTACCTGCCCATAACATATCTTGTATTGGACTCTATGTTCAGACGTAC
Source organism: Lethenteron reissneri (assembly GCF_015708825.2). Taxonomy (NCBI): domain Eukaryota; kingdom Metazoa; phylum Chordata; class Hyperoartia; order Petromyzontiformes; family Petromyzontidae; genus Lethenteron; species Lethenteron reissneri. The sequence continues at coordinate 12,238,273 of NC_083802.1, forward strand.
GAGACATCCAGCTTTCACAAATATACCAGCTTATGTATTTATATTATTTAATATGCAATCATAATCATCAATGGACAGTCCTCTGTGAGATTTAGGCCTCCCAAAGCTACCACCGCCTCTAATGAGCCTGTGATTTAATAATCCACCTAGCATCTGCACACGAGTTGAATTCCTTGCTGGACGTGTTCTCGGACGTGTTCCATTTCTTTGCTGCCACAATATAAAAACTTTTTTTTTACCATTGGTGAAGCCAATGGTGAACCTGCATATGCTAATATGCAATTATAAATTATAATACCTAACTACATTAAACATTTTTGAATTTCTGGCTCCCCAATTGCCCGAAATACCTGCAGCTCTCACGAAAGGAGAGTGTAAAAGTCTAAGATAGTGCCCGATTTGACCAACGATCAGTGGATTTATTCAATATTGGTTACTCGGGAGGCATGTCCAGACGCCCTGGAACGAGCGATGGGCCACACGACCCGGAGCTTGTTTGGACTGTGGCGCATCCATCTATGAGGACGTCTAAATGATCACGCACAATATTTGTTGGTGCAGCGTTACCGGTGAAAAACAGTGGACACAAAGCAGTACACGCCTCACAACCCTGGAGAACTACACTGGGATTTGACACAGCCGCAGGTGCCGGTTCATGGGTGTCCTAGATTAAGTATGTCCTGTACGAGGAAAAGAAGACGGAATCTCTGATTTGAAGAAACAAAAAAAGATGAAAAGAGAAGGATCACATCAGTTTAACACGTAGGCTTTCGCGACCAATGTTATTCATAATCAACGATTTTTGGGTTTAGATCGCGTTTATTTATAAATGTGTCGTAACCCTCCACCACCCGACACGGCCAACCAGTAAAAATGTGTCACGTTGACAAAGACAAATAGTTCACTGCTTTAGCCCACCGGTGTGTTGAAGCAACAACATTTACAATTTGAGTACAACGTTTCGCTGGTAATTGCAACCAGCATCATCGGGCAATTCGCCAGAATGGTGAGGCTCTCCTGTGTCTCCCGTTCTTATATAGAGCAGCAGCAGGGTGACGTCATCATTAACTCATTAACTCATCAGGTGCAAAGATTCAAGGGGGGGAGTGATTGTAATTATATACTAGATTAGTAATCAGGCTATTGTTACGATGCGAGTTGTAGATTAGTAATCATTTGGAATGTGTTTTATTGTGATTATGCTACATTAGTAATCAGTTAGTGGTTGTTTCCCTTATAAGTAATTGTAATGTATCTTATTTAATAATACGCTTCCAGGCCGCACTAAGCCTATAGCTGTCTGAGCGATTAAAGTTATTTCTGTTTCTCTCAATTTCAATCGATTCTCTAAATAGTCTTTGCCAGTAGTAACTAGTTTTACACAACACTTCCACGTTGTCAAAATCAATTGAGTGTCCCTGTTGGCATGCATGTTCTGCTACTGCCGACAGTTGTGTTTGTGATAGTTTAATATTTCTCTGGTGTTCTTTTATATTGGACAGACAAGGCGTAACGTTAGTGTAAGACTAAAAGAACACCAGAGAAATATTAAACTATCACAAACACAACTGTCGGCAGTAGCAGAACATGCATGCCAACAGGGACACTCAATTGATTTTGACAACGTGGAAGTGTTGTGTAAAACTAGTTACTACTGGCAAAGACTAATTAGAGAATCGATTGAAATTGAGAGAAACAGAAATAACTTTAATCGCTCAGACAGCTATAGGCTTAGTGCGGCCTGGAAGCGTATTATTAAATAAGATACATTACAATTACTTATAAGGGAAACAACCACTAACTGATTACTAATGTAGCATAATCACAATAAAACACATTCCAAATGATTACTAATCTACAACTCGCATCGTAACAATAGCCTGATTACTAATCTAGTATATAATTACAATCACTCCCCCCCTTGAATCTTTGCACCTGATGAGTTAATGAGTTAATGATGACGTCACCCTGCTGCTGCTCTATATAAGAACGGGAGACACAGGAGAGCCTCACCATTCTGGCGAATTGCCCGATGATGCTGGTTGCAATTACCAGCGAAACGTTGTACTCAAATTGTAAATGTTGTTGCTTCAACACACCGGTGGGCTAAAGCAGTGAACTATTTGTCTTTGTCAACGTGACACATTTTTACTGGTTGGCCGTGTCGGGTGGTGGAGGGTTACGACACATTTATAAATAAACGCGATCTAAACCCAAAAATCGTTGATTATGAAGGATCACATGTTTGTGAAATCCGTATAAAAAAAAATCCTACTGAGTGAGCATCTGACAGAAATGATTCTTCTCCACTTGTGGAGGAATCTGGAGGAACAGTTTAAAGCACTTAATCGTTGGACTGCCTGTGTGCACTCCCAGAGGAGCAAAAACGGAAGTTTGTTACGGTGCCATCATGGCTTCCAGAGCTTTTTCTCTTATATCTTGATTTGCAAAAATCCAATTCTAATGATTAAATATGCTCTAGATAGGATAGTTGACATAGAGGTCATGGAAGTCTTAAACATCCAAAATGGTCATAATAAAGAGTGGTAACAAAGTTCGCATACATAGGGAATGTTATGAAAAAGTGACTGGAAAAAGTGAAACCTAAAAGCACCACATCCTCTACCAGATTGGACTATGTGGAGCTCAAGATGGTGGCAGCTGTTGTATTGTCAAATATCCCAAGGGACTACATAATGAAGGAAGCCTTAACAAACAGGAGTAAGATATTTTTGGAAATTGAAGTATCTTGGTCTTTCCATAATTGGAACAGAGATCGGAGTTCTACTATCTTGTTCATGACCCCAACAGCCATCTCATTCTGGACCTGGGAGGGCTTATTAAGAGTACCAAATGACAACACTTCAAGATGGAATTTCTTGAGTTCCAATGCATGGTGTTTCTTCCTCTGGAGAAAGCAGTGAGCGACATAGCATGTGTGATATCCTTCCTAATTCACCTGAGCCGAATGACAGCCATGATGGAACATGTGTAGTGGGTGAGATTGAGGATACGAGCTTATTAAATGGTGTCTCCTTCGACAGTGGAATCCGAGTACATGCCACTCGTGGTTTTAAGACCTGAGGAGGCTACTAATCGGTGAACTGTGGCTTCTGCGGAACAGATGATATCGACTACAAAGGGGTTTTTCTTTCCCATCTCCAGACAAGTTTTCACTCACAGTATGGCCATTAAATGGAAATATTCCACAGACAAGGTCTGCTGAAGGAAATCCAAGACCTGTTGTTGCAAGGCCGTAGCCATGGAGTCAACATTGGGGGGGACCAAATCTTCCAGGGGGTCTAGGGCCCCCACCCCTCATAAAAAATATATCTAAATTTGAAAACAAATTTCCTGCCATTTCCTGCCTAAAATATTTAAAAATTCACTAATACATGGGACAGACTTTTTACTATTTTTTTTTACAATAATGTCAAATAGTGTATTGTATTACATTGCTCTGTATTTTTCTTTTTAACCTTTTCTTGTTTCATTGTATGTAATGACAGAGATTAGGGATTTCTAAAGTACAACCATAACCACAATCATATTAACAGAAATCTATGCATTGTTATATGAAGACAATACCGGATATTGTGGCCAAGGTTTAGCAAATTGTTGTTTTTATTTACATAGCATAGAATAAAAAAAAAATATATTGTTTATACCAAAATATTGGGGGGGGGGGGGGACATTTTGAGCATATTTATAATTACGGCCTTGTGTTGTTGAACCAGGAAGTTTTCCACTTCGGTCTACAAGCAGCCACTGGAATAAATATGTAGTGATGATGTCAACAGGATGCCTTAAAGTGTAACTTGCCCATTTTGTTGAAATGCATTGTGGAGGAAGTGGAGAATAGCTGTTCCTTCACGGTCCTGAAGGTCAAGGGTGGTTTTAACTTGTCATTATGAGATTGAGGGCAGGTTGGTGGTTTTCTGCAACATTGTATCCCGGTTGTTGAGGGCGTTGCGGCAGGTTTATCTGCCGATCAGAACAATGGTATCCCCGTGGGACCTCAAATTGGTCTTGAACTTTTTTTTCTGCTGAATCACAGAGCGTTGTTGCAAGTCAATACCTGATTTCGAAGACCATATTTTAAAGTATCTCACCATCTGGCTTTATGTCTTAATTTAATTACACATGGTTACAGAAATAGAAACATATATGCTATTGTAAAAACATTAAAATATGAATGAAAACTGTGCATGCACAACAAACCTTCCCTATACTTTTTAATATATGCACAGTACAATCTACATTTATGCTTAACTATCGCATTGTCGCTAACAAAAAAATAGTATATTCAAAGTAGCCTATTCCAATAGGTCTTTTCCAAAAGGCTACTTTTAATTGAGTTCTGCCATTACTGGAAATAATCAACATTCAAAGTAGTCAGGCCTAAATTGCAAAGAAATGTAAATGACCCATGCTTTCGCAGTTGGATGCTTCAGCACGGTCAGATTAAACTGTGCATCCGACAGCTGAGTTATTTATCTGATTAAGTTAAAAACAGTTTAAGCTAAACGTCGATTTCTGAGTTATTTATCTGATGAAGTTCAAAACAGTTTAAGTTATACGTCTTGAGCCAACGGTGAGATGTATTGGTTCATAACAACTTTGGCGGGCATAAATATCTTTACAAGCGTGACAATTTTGTCGGGTGGTGCAGGGTTAACGACAACAAATTGTTGGCATACAACTACCAGGTGGCCTTACCGAAAAACCAATATGAATAAAAAAAAGTCTTATGAATAAATGGCTCAATCATCGAGTATATACTCAACAGTATTTTAAATTTAAATACTGTATTTTTTTACTTATAAAAGCCCACGAGAAGTCAATACAGTAATTAATGCATACTGAAATCACAATTGCTTAAAGGTCCATGAACAGAAGAAGGTAATTTTATTTGTACACTACACAATTCAGGATGATCGTGGAGTCTCAATGGTGGAGGGAAAAGGTTTGTGCATAATGCTAACCTATTCCTTTAATTAGCAATTACAAGAAAGGTCTGTGAAAATGTGCCTGTTTGCCCAGAGATTAATCCAAAGGGTTTCAGTTACCGATGCTTTCTATAAATATATGACCGACGTAGCAGGTTATTAGACACGTGGGAGATCAATCGCAAGTTGGGTGTATATCAGTAACGGATGATTACGTCTTCGGTCTATTTGCGAGGATCTAAAAGGTCGTTTTTCTTTTCTGAGGTGTTTATAACCTGGTTTCCTTGCTTACCATGGACAATTAAAATCCTAGTAAAGAATTAGTGACATTTTCAAAGGGGTTGTGATACACATTGCTAATGTACAAAGCAATCTAAAACAACACTGACTCTATATGATGATGGACTTGGATGGAAATGTCCTGTGCAATCACATTTCATAAAAATAAATTCTAGCTGACTAAACATTTCAAGCAAATATTTAAATGATTAATGCAAATGTAGAATGTGTATAATAACATTACATTTTAAAGGGTCGTTTTTTTCACACGAATTCTAAAGGACAAAATATTATTCATCCACCAAGCATCGAGTACAGTCAAAATACCAGTCATAAAACCTGTCGAAAGGTTGGGAGATGGTAGATGTTTTGTGTTACCTGAAACACAGCTATAATATTGTCATCGAGGTGAAATGGACGTCGTTAATTCAAATCCAGATATGTTCAATAGAGATAAATGCCAAAAATTACATTAACGGCCAGAAACCGATCAGACATTGTTGGCATTTGGCTCCTGAACATATTGCCATACGCAAGAATATCATGTGTCTATAAATGCATGCAGTGATGCTGCTCCTTAATACTATAAAACCCTGTATCGGTAAGACATTAACATATATTCTGCAATTATTAATCATTAATTAAAAGGTGGTACTGTATATTTAGATCGGTTTTTTGTTGTTGTCCTTTTAGCTATAAAGATGTTTGGAAAAATCTAGACAATGAAAAACGCAGAGCTAATTTTATTCTTTCGTTTTGCTTTAGACACATCGGAGTGCATACTTTTGAAGTTGGGGCTATCATAGCTATTAACGAACGGCTCCCAGTGGTTGTTGGTTAGATTACAGATATCTCTTACTGCATCACGGATACACGTACGGTAGTTCTACGGCTGTATTATGCAGTAAATTATAATTATAGTACAGCAACTGTGTTTATAACAATGATACATCTATATAACTACTGACTCGGTGCTGAACTATTTGTGATATTGTGTATATAAACGGTTCAACGTGAGCATATTCAGCATTTATATCACCTTTTTGAACGGATAAAAATGCAGATGTTAAAATACCATAATTTGTTTTCGTCATGTTGGGTGGTGTACACAGACACTCAAAGTGGCTGTGCCCATGCCATTATAGTACACGTGAATGAAATGGGGGTAAATCTCTAAACCCCTTGCTAGTATTGCTAATGAAGATTCGTCGCTGCATGTAAAATGAAAGTAGCTGTATCTCCAAGAAGGGGCTGAGGCTGGTAAAGTATATACACGGCGTGGCATTGAAGCATAAGCCACGCTGTGAAAATCTCTGTGCTATGCTGGTGACCATATTTGAATAATAACATTAATAGGCTATCCAACTGGATGTTTGCTCTTCCAGCAGGTCATTGCGATTAGTAAATTTAATATTTTTAGATATGAAATAATCAGATAAAAATAAAGACTGCTGACGTCGTAAGCCCAATGTACTGTCAACTTAACAGGAGCAGCCAGGCATATAGAAGTATAAAAAGTACGAAGACACGAGCAACAAACATTGTAAGACTTTACCGAAAGAACCAAGAAGATGAATCCCTGCAGTCACGAAAGCTTTAAATCGAAATTGTAAGAAAACTTTATTTTTTACAGTGAACTTGAGATATGTCAAACACATCATTGTGTCCACTTGTCAATGCAAACACAACAGCTATTTAAAGTTAACATTTGATGTGATGTGGTGCTGTGTACATCTAAATAAAACGTATTTCTGTATTAAGTCACCAGTCATTATCTCACAAAACATTTTTTATAAAGCATAATTCTGTCTTGTGAGCAATGAGCCACGTTGGAGCCAATTAATAAGCTAGCTGGTTCTTTGTTCTCTCACTACATCGCAGCGTGCTATGCTTATATAAACACTTCGGGGAGGTGGGAGGGGGGCATTCCAACACGGAAAAAGATCTAAAAAGATTCCTCCACATAACTCGCCCAACCCAAGGGAGCGTTGAGTCACGAGCGCCACCTACGTTACCAAAGGGTTACAATGCAGCCACGAGTGGTGGGGGGAGGGGGGTGGAGGCTTTGTAACATGCAGCCCATTCAGTCAATACCTTATATCCAAAATAGAGGGGTTTTTTTGGGTTAAATCGCGTAGACAAACATGTGTCGTTAAACCCGCCACCACCCCACACACAGCCAAGGGGCCGTCCATAAATGACGTCACGAGATTTTGAACGATTTTCGACCCCCCCCCTCCCATCGTCACACGGCGTCACAAAAAGTCAGATCCCCCCCCCCCTCAAATATGACGTCACAAAGGTCTGCCCCCCCCAAAAAAAATATAACATGCTTCAAATCGCTTTAAACTATTGTCGTTGTAGTGCGTATTTATTGTGGCGCTGCACTCTGATGCTGTAGGAGAAAACATTTATTAAAAAGTATTTTTTATTTAAGTAGAACGTGTTGTCTATATTTATTTAAAGTTGCGCATTTTGATGTGACGTCACATTTCTAAACCGCCCCCCCCCCTCGTCACACATCGTCACAAATGTCTGACCCCCCCCCCCTAGGTGCGTGACGTCATTTATGGACGGCTCCCAATTAGTAAGGTTTGTCACGTAAACAGAACATGCTAATTCGTTACTAGTACAGCACACCGGTGTGTTGGAGAGTAAATACGCAACATTTACAATTTAATTTATTACGAGTGTGGATTTACTCTGCAACGCACCCATGTGCTATACTAGTAACGAATTGGCATTTCTATTTACGTGACAAACCTTACTAATTGGATGTGTCGGGTGGTGGTAGCGGGTTTAATGACACTTATCTATGCGATCTGACCCAAAAACCTTTATTATGGCTAATATTGGTCGAGAAAGCCTCCGTGTTAAACTAACCACGCCCTTGTCGTCTTTGTTCCTCAGTCCAATTCTGTTCTCATCCCTTCATAGACCAAGTTCTGATCATAATTCTTCTTCTCTTTAACAGAAATATGTGTGTCCCATTGCATCATATTATGTATTCAGATTTGAAAGCCATGCGGTATATATTTCTTCAGTATTTTCTTCACCTGATATTTTTTTCTCTAAAAGTAGTATTGTGCAGGATCATTTCTGTCGATTGTTCTTGTTGTACCATTTTATCTGTACTGTACAGTACAATGTTTTCCATTTTCATTACATTAATGTACTTACAAGGCACAACAAAAATTTGAAGGGATATTTTATGAAATATTTACTAACCAGGTGAGTGAGAGCATGTGGCACGTTACTTCGCAAGAGAGACCTGATTTAAAATACGTTTATTTTGCAAGATAGACCTCATTTAAAATAAGTTATGACAACCAATTTTATTATAGTATTGTGTAAAAAAAACCCTGTCCAGTCATATATCTCCATTCGGAATGTGTCTGTGTGGACAACAATACTGAACACCAGTTTTTATCCCAGTGTAAGAATAGCCACAACAAACTGGCAGCTGGCCTATTTAACAAGACAATTGGACAAAGATCCATTCACATACATGCCCTGTTTTTTTAAATTACCTATTTTTTTAAAAGCTGCTGTCTTTTCTCAAGCTACATCTTTCAAATATTGGGGCATTTTCGCTGTTGCTACATAGAGGGTTTGTATTTTACCTAATTTTGGCCAAGAGGAAAAATATTTAGATACAAATCAAACTTAAGTATCTGAGTCACCACGTTGTGAAATGGCATCTCCAACTTACGTCACATTCTACTAATATACCCTCTCTTTTCTCTGAAGGGTTGTTTATTGGAATGTTAGCTTATTGCCACATACTAATCAGTATATATTGTCATTGATGAGTGTGGTCAAATTGGTGAGATAGCATTTATTAAAATTGCTTTTTTATTTATCTTAAACATGCTACTGAGAAGCAGCAAAAAAATTGCAACTGAAAAATAAAACATTCCAAGCAGGACCTTGAGATTAAGTAAAGCTTAACTGGGTAAACATTATTTAACAGCAGGTAAGAACCTATTTAGAGTAAAATGTTTACTTCTGTTTGTTTATAGTAGACCTTAAATCAATTAAAAGTAGATTTTCTATATTTTTTTACATGGTATACATTTGTGTAAAATAGTAATTGTGTACTGTACACAGAATTTTCGGTGTACCAAAGGAAGTAATCCATGGTTAATTTCTGAGTTTCCATAACTATAACAAATAAATATTGCAAAATTGTACGTGTACGCTGAGTAATGCAATTATTTCTGCCTCATGGGCTACTGGTGTAGATGCACTGTAATGTATTGTGATTATGCATTACAGTACAGTATATTAATAGTTGACCCCTGATTAGAGCTGTCTGTGATTGGATGTAATTAATATGGTGAAGACGATGCTTCAAGTATCAGACTCATTATCATCATCATACATCCAGCAGCATCAACAGCGTGATGCTCATGATGATGCTGTGGTTGAGTAGCAGAATCATCAGCAGCATGATGATAGTGATACTACTGTGGTTGAGTGGATACTCATCATCATCACCACCACTAACACCATGCCGCATCAGCAGCGTGATGCTCATGATGATGCTGTGGTTGAGTAGCAGAATCATCAGCAGCATGATGATAGTGATAATACTGTGGTTGAGTGGATACTCGTCATCATCACCACCACTAACACCATGCCGCATCAGCAGCGTGATGCTCATGATGATGCTGTGGTTGAGTAGCAGAATCATCAGCAGCATGATGATAGTGATAATACTGTGGTTGAGTGGATACTCATCATCATCACCACCACTTACATCATGGTGCATAAGCAGCGTGATGCTCATGATGGTGCTGTGGTCGAGTACCAGAATCATCATCACTATTATGAGCAGCATGATGATGATAGTGATAAGAATACTGTGGTTGAGTATCCTCGTCATCATCACCACCACCACTAACATCATGGCGCATCAGCAGCGTGATGCTAATGATGATGCTGTGGTTGAGTACTAGAACCATCAGTAGCATGAAACTGATAAAAAATACTGTGGTTGAGCAGCATAACAACCAACACCACCATAATCACGCCGCATCAGCAGCGTGATGCTAATAATGTTACTGTGGTTGAGTACCAGAATCACCATCACTATCATCATACTGCTGATCATGATGACGATGATGATAATACTGTGGTTGAGTAGTAACATCACCATCATGACCATCATGAGCATCATGCAGCAGCAGCATGATACTGTGGTTGAGTACCAGCATCATCATCACTATCATCATGCTGCTGATCATGATGACGATATGATAATTCTGTGGTTGAGTCGTAACATCATCATCATCATGACCACCATGACCATCAGCAGCAGTAGCAGCATGATACTGTGGTTGAGTACCAGCATCATCATCACTATCATCATGCTGCTGATCATGATGACAATGATTGAGTAGTAACATCATCATCATCATCATGACCATCAGCAGCAGTAGCAGCATGATACTGTGGTTGAGTACCAGCATCATCATCACTATCATCATGCTGCTGATCATGATGACAATGATTGAGTAGTAACATCATCATCATCATGACCATCAGCAGCAGCATGATACTGTGGTTGAGTACCAGCATCATCATCACTATCATCATGCTGCTGATCATGATGACAATGATTGAGTAGTAACATCATCATCATGACCATCATGCATCAGCAGCAGCATGATACTGTGGTTGAGTACTAGCATCATCATCACTATCATCGTGCTGCTGATCATGATGACAATGATTGAGTAGTAACATCATGACCATCATGACCATCAGCATCAGCAGCAGCATCAGTGGCAGAGCGCACCGCGTGGAATGATTGACACGGAGCGAGTGCGCTGCAGGGGTTAATTTGGGAGCAGGGCGTGGACCAATGGGCGAGCTCCGCTCCGCTTGTTTACTCCGACGGCGACGGAGGAGAGAGAAGGAAGAAGAAGAAGAGCCGACAAATGAACGTCTCTCTCCTCTCGCTCTCTCCTCTCGCGTTACCTTATAGCAACAGGACGGTTATCAGGCGACGACGACGACGAACGTTAATCAGGACGAGATATAAACAACAACGAGTCGAATTTAATTGCGGTAATTTAAGCGATTACGGTAGATTTTTTTTCTTTTATTTTGGGTGGGTTGGTTGGCTGGCTGGGTTTGGTGGTGGTGGGTGGGTGGTTGTTGTTGTTGGTGGTGATTGTTGTTGTTGGTGGTGGTGGTGGTGGTTGGGGAGCGAGTATGAGAGGGAGAGTCGTTTTATAACCCTGACCCGCCACCCTCTGGTAGGCGGGAATAGAGAAGGGAGGGAACACGGTCAAATCCTTCATCCCATTAAAAACACATCGTAATCAATTAATTTATTATCATCATCATCATATCTCAGAATATTAATTTCCACGCTTGAATCGTACATTTTTATTTTTTAATTTAAAAACAACACAACTGGCGTTTTTTTTTTGGGGGGGGGGGTGGGACTAGCAAACGAAGAGGACGACGTGGAATTTTAATTCGTTTCTTTTTTTCTGTGATTTATATAGAAATAAATATATATTGCTATCTGGTGTCATTACATCGGCTTGTGCAGGCGACCGCTACTGCATAGTCGGAGCAGGAGGGAGGGAGTTGCGCTCAGAAGGTTTATAAATACGTGCGCAGAGAGAGGAATACCCCCCCCCCCACGAACCACTTTTGCGAGGGGGCCCCCCAATTCATTTGGAGCACGTTTTCATTCCGTGCTGGAGGAGGAGGAGAGAGGGATTCTTCCCTCCTTCTTTACCCGCTTTCATTATTTGTTTTATTCCTTGGGAAAGGAGGGGAGGTGGCTCCTGCTGCTGCTGCTGTTGTTGGTGGTGGTGGTGTAGGGGGGGGAGGTAAGAAGAGAAGGAGGTGGGGTTGTGGGAGACGACTGGTAGTGAGTGGTGAGTGGATGTGAATGTTGGTGGCGTGGTGGTGGTTGTTGTTGTTGTTGTGATGGCAGCGAAGGTGATGATGGTGTTTCATCAAAATGGGCACCGCGACGTGTAGCAGCAGCAGCAACATCAGCAGCAGCAGTGACGACGGCGGCGGTGGTGGTGGTGGTGTCGTGAATTCGTAATCTCAACAACGACGTCTGGAACGTCTGCGACGACGACGGAGGAAGAGAAGAAAGGGAGGAGAGACAAGAGAGAGAGAGACCGAGAGAGAGAGCGAAAAGAGGACGACCAACGCAGACTTGGATGATGATGATGACGACGACCATTACGTGCGAGTGGATGTCTTTTTGTTGAACGCAAGGAGCGGGCCGCCGCCGAGGGGGTTGTGGTTCGGTGTCTTTGTGGCTATTTTGAACAAAGATTTATCGTGGGTGGGTTTGTTTTTTTTCGCTGTTTTTGGAAGATCCTCCGCTAGACGTACACACGCGTACGTGCGTGTCTTACGTGCACGTATTTCTGCGTGCGCGCGCGTGTGTGTGTATATTTAGACAGTGCATACAGTATATAGTATATTTAAGAGTGCCATCACAAGATTTAAATAGCCCCCCCCCCCCCACAGACAGAGCTCGTCGTTGTCACCTTTTCAACAAGCAACACCCCCCCCCCCCCACTGGATTCAATGAAGAAGACGAAGCGACCTGGACACCGGGTGGTGGTGGTGGTGGCCGATATGCCAGGGCCCCCGGGCCCCTCTGGACTCATGGAGACCCACAAGGACACGGGGGATGGAGGAGGTGGTGGTAGTGGTGCTGGTGGAGGATGGATCATCGGTGGCAGTAGAAGAAGAGGACCTCATTACGTCTTCTTGCTTGTGCTGCTCATGCTCTTGGCCAACGTGGAACCCAGCTCCGGAGAAAGTGAGTGAGATTCACGTGGGTTCGTGGGGGGCTGACATTCGGGCACACACACACACACTACAACACACATTGCAACACACCAGCACCTTGCATTTTGCTAACAAGGTGGGAAGAGAGAAGAAGAAGAGGTGGTGGTGGTGGGGAGGGGGATAACGTGGCGATTTATTTATTTATTTAGGCCATTTTGTGCTGGGAAGGACCCAGAGTCGTGATGATTGCCATGGCCCCTGCGCGCGTGTGTCGTCTTTGCTGTTTCTCTTCACCCCCCACCCACCGTCTTCCCAAGGATTCTCTCTCTTTCTCACGTTTTCCCACCGGTGAACACTTGGCAAATATTTGACCATGATGATGTTGATGTTGTTGGTGCAAGCCCCGTCCAAAATGTCCGTTTGTTAGGAAAGATACAATGCTTTAAAGGTTGCATTTTTGTGTGTAAAAAAATGCCAGTTTTGTTTGCTTGTGTGTGCGTGTTTCGTATTTGGGGATGGGTGGGTTTCATTGTTGTTATTGTGGCCACTTTGTGTATTGCCGGCTTGTAATAACGTTAATTGTAAAACGCCGTAGCGTTGTATTTTATGTGCTTAGAATGCAGGATATTGTTGGTTGTTTTTGGATAGACGTCCTTGCTCCACGTGCACCCAGGATGGCCAATGCGTCTCGTGTACGGCGTTTTCGCCAATTCAATAATTCATTCAAACATTTCAGATGTGTGGTTATTTAGAAACTGACCTCGTTGAACTCAATTTGTGCAGTATAAATGCTTAAAGAAGGTACCTGCTACTTGCACAACTGGGATGTGTGTGTGTGGGTGGTCGTGTTGGTGAGAAGTAGAGGATAGAATGGGTTAATTTCTAATTTTAGATGCGTTTGCACTTTCTGTTTTTCCATAATTTTACACAATACCGATCAATTCAAACCTGCTAAACCAGTTGCAAATGTGCACGTTGTTTGGACAGGTTGGGAAGTGTGTGGTGCTTTGTGTAAGCACAGCCTATAACCTCTTCTACATTGCTTGACTGTATTTTCAAATATTCTATGCAACATTTATATTGCTTCGAAGTAAACACTGCCGCATGTCAATGTTTACACTAGTAGGAAGTCGTATAGACTTCCTATATCGCAGTATAAGATGACTTCAAAGCCGAATGCAAACAAACTCATTTAACCAGTCTATTGTACTTGAAATTGCATTCAGACTGTAATTTAACGCCGTTGTTATTTGACGGTATTTCCCTGTTGGAATGTTTTGTACCCACCTGAGATTCATTATAAACAAGTCTGTGTTTTGGGTTCGGAGTATGCCACCCGCTATAAAGTACCAAATGTCCTACTGGCATGTGATTTCTTTTGATAAGCACTTCACAACGGTGCTTGTACAGTATTTTACACACGTGTAGCAATTATGTCCATTGCTCGGCACGTTCCGTCAATGAGCAAAGATGAAAAGATGGTATGTATTTATAACGTCATTTAATAGCCTGGCACGAACAGGAATACGGCAAACATTGCCAACTTTTTACACAGCCACCAATGTCAATGAAATTTAAGCGTTTGTTTGAGTTATTGAAACATCACTGTTACGTTATCTTGCGCCAAAGTACTTTGATGACATTTTGTAGACACGGTCGTGTATTTCTGGTGGACAGCATTTTAAACAAGCTTCATATTTGACGTTGAAAAATAATTGCGTTATTATTGTTTTGATCCCCCACCCCTCATCTCACCATTGCCATTTAGTCTGTGGAAGCATCGATATCCGCAACAACATCACCTTGCTGCAAGAGCTGGAGAGCTGCACCATCATTGAGGGCTACCTCCAGATCGTGCTGATATCCAACACGAGGACAGAGCATTACCGAGGCCTGAGTTTCCCACGGCTGAACGTCATCACCGAGTACCTGCTGCTTTACCGCATCTCTGGCCTGGAGACCCTCCGAGATCTCTTCCCCAACTTGGCCGTGATCCGAGGAACACGGCTCTTCTTCAACTACGCCCTGGTCGTGTACGAGATGCTCAGCCTCAAGGATATCGGCCTGCCCAGTCTCACCAACATCACGCGTGGCGCCGTGCGCGTCGAGAAGAACACGGACCTCTGCTACCTCACGACCATCGACTGGTCCCTCATCCTGGACTCGGAGGAGAACAACTACATCAATGGGAACAAGCCCGACCGGGAGTGCAGCAACATCTGCCTGGGGTCGGTGGACACTGGAGTGGCTGCGGGGTCAAGTCACGTCTCTGGCGCGTCTTCGCACGGGTCTGCTTCTGGGACGTCCCAGTGGAACCCGTGTCCTCACACTTCCTTCAATGGGCGGAACATCTCACGCTGCTGGACATCGGAGCATTGTCAGCTAGGTGAGTTATGCCAAAGCTGCTGTTGTGGTATGGAGTGCACGTGCTTTTAAGGCATTTGCAATGGTACGGGGAGATGAACTAACAATGGAATATCACAAAACCGAAAATGTGTGCAGGATTTAACATTCTTTGGTTGAAATCATGGTTGCTGAGCACAGGGTCAAAGGGTCCCAAAATGCCACTACGTTGCCAGAAACAAACTGTATTATTATTATTGAAGGTGTAGTGGGTAAGAGTTCGTGTTTCCTGAATTGAAAAGGTTTGTCGTAAATTGGGAAAGTAGGCAGTGATACGGAAATTCCCCCCAAAAATCAAGCAGTTTGGGGAAGGAAGCAGAGAAATGTTTTGGCCTGCAAGTTTGGTGGTTGAACAAAGTGTGAATGAGACAACACGTTTGGTGGGATACCAAGTCGTCAACGTGGCGTGGAGGAATCGGTGAGATTCAGAGGAACGTGAACCCAAGGTAGTTGCGATAAAGAGTGATCTAGGAGCGAATCACTGCTCATGAAGATTGACTAATTGTTGTTTTTTTGTGTTGAAGACATTGGTATTACTTGGCTTTTTCATAAAATACTGCGCATTAAATTCGCACTTTGGCCAACAACAAAGAATCTAGCGGTTGCGAAGGTATTTTTTTTTTGCAGACTAAACAATACAACACTGAAGTGAATGATTCATGTCTTTAAACAAATAGCTTTTTATATTATACATTGTTAACCCAAGGCAAGTACTGTATACTGTTGTTCCAAAATTATTCAACTTTATGAAGTTACTTGCACAAAAAATATGCCCAAACTATGTGTAGAGTCAATAACATGTATGTAACGGTAGGTTAAATATCCTCCTTGAGTATATGACCAGATATTTTCTGTAACTTCTTCAGTATGCCGTCCTGTGATGTAGTGTCTCACAAACCAAAATAGGAGTGTTGGCAGTTGTGCAACTGAACATACATGGTCTGGCTTAATGTTTATCATAACATTCCAATGGGAATCACACTTGCATTTGAAGAACTGACCGAACTGGCAATGATTATAGAAGGGTGAGGGCAACTATATTTTTTATTTTAAAATCCATTTGTTTTTAACTGGAAACTCCGTTAATAATAATAATAAAAAAACGCCATCAATTTGTGTTTTTCCAAAGTTATTAATTTTTAGTACCTTGACATAGACAACCATTGTAAATAATTTAATTACTTTAACTATCAGGCATGTGTTTCGTTTGGTTAAGATTTCAAAACATGTTTTCGCCTGCTAAAGTATGAAACTGACCATCTGACGCTGAGTCATTATGTATTAGACACCAGGAAAGAATTCTTCACTTGAATTCAAAACTGGATTCTGTGCATCTGGAAATGCTGGTGTTTTGGATTTAGGAGCTGCTCAAGATTTATCGCAAAATATTGTTTCGGCTTCATTTAAGCTGGATTGGGAAAACTCTACAATTTAGTTTAAGACTGCCAGAAATAACGATGCATTCACATACTTTCTATCAAATGTATATTGTTTACATTTAAAGACAATACTGTGGCGATAAAAAGGCTCCGCACTGCATTTAAGAAGTGCTCATACTATGTTTGCACCTTTTTATTTTACCACTTCGTACTTTTCGTGGGCGGCCACGACCATTTTACTTTTCAAGTGGCACTACAAGCAATTATGTTATTTCTTCTGGAAAGCCCCATACATCACCCATTGCGTGACCTTTTGCAAGACAGCGATTTCTTCACTTTCTGTTGCGGATCGTTCGTGAGAGTTTGAATCACATTCGTCCGGAAAAGAGGCGGTACTTAGTTCACAGGCACTTATCAGCGAAGAATAACATTGTAACAGCACGCAGTTTACTGTTTTACTATTATCTCCAGATATGCATCATAATCATGTGTTTTTTTTATCTGCGTGCATAGAAATGTTGTTGTGTGTGTGTCTCGTGGTGGTGGTGGTGGTTGGCTGGGTGTGGTTGCTGGCTGTCATCGTCATAGGTACACAATCACAAACCGCACTTGTGCCAACAGTTTCTCTAGTCAAACTCCATGTCGTTTTGCATGAATGCCCGGTAAATTTCCATGCTTTTTTGTTAAATACAATGCATCCATAAACCTATAGTGCGTTAGCTAGTCTGATAAGAGGGCATTTACACGGCAGACGTTTTTAAATGGTAATAAGTAAATACCGTACAGTATACAATTTAGACAAAGCTAAAGTACTATACTAACATTGCCTTCGTATCTATTTATCTATTTCATTTATGGAGAAAGTTACGTACGTCGTTATAACGATATGGCAATGTGAATTATCAGACAATCTTTCTTGAAAACAGGGTATGCCTTGTTTTTTGTGTTTAGAGTTAAATGTGGCATTGTTTCATTGTATTTGAGTGATGAATTATCATTGCAGGATTTGTTTTTAAGAAAGCTTGTTAGTGTTGTTGCCAAAATAAATTAGTTTTTGGCTGAATATCTTGTTTGTACTTACCAGGACTAGCTGATGCATGTTTATTTTGGCACTATAACGTTATAATTTACTCTATAGTACTCTAGCAGTGCTTCTAAACCAAGGTTTAACTTACCCCCCCCTCCTCCCCCAGAGGTACGTAGTATCATCAGGGTCCTTAACAACGTTAAGGGTTTTATATAGAAGAGTCCTAGGTGACCCAGACATGCATAATTGCAAAATAAATGTCTAAACTTTTCCAAGTCGTACAGTTTTGGATAATTAAAGCTTTATTTAATGTGCCTAATTATGGTTGACAGAGTTGTAATTTGTGTGTTTCATCATTCTTGGTAAAGATGGGTTATAGTTTGGCTGTAGCAGAGCATATGTGACTTAAAACGCATCTTAATATTCGTTTGTGCGATTGTCCTTACCTTGATGAAATGCATTCTCACACGTTCTCACTGACCACTTCATATTAATTGTATTTATTTTGTTCATGGGATTGTGCCACTACAGAAAAAATTGAGGTTTTCTTAGTAGCTCCTCAAACTTGGGAACTTTAACAACAAGGCATGCCCAGCCATACAACAATCCCACTGCAGAGTAAAACACATCTGACAGAAACAGCAGATGACTGAACATCAACACTTCCACATGTTGTGCACCCGTGGGGCACCCAGAAACCATTGCTGGTTCATCGCTCAGTTGTTATTGTTTTGCAGGCTAAAGCCCCCCTTGTCACGAAAGTGCATTTGTAAAACCCGACAATATCAATGCTTTGTCTGCAGAGAATAACATGTCTGGCAGAGCAGCAGATTGAGTGGGCATCGACCCACGTGCACACGATTGCCTCCACGTTTGTGCACGTGGGGGCAATCGGAAAATGTTACTTGTTCACTTCATGACTGTGGTGCCCATGATCCAAAACTAAGCTTTGCACTGTCTTCGTGATTGTACTACTTTATTTCGGTGTCCTCTACTGTAAATGCTCTTATTATGATGCTTATTTACCTAGGAAATAGCTAACGCTTGCTGCCTATTTGTAGATTATGGTATCATTGGTCGGTGTTATAAGCCGTACTACAATCAATCTTCGGAGTGACACATTGGTGTAAATTGGTTAGATGACAATTCATGAAAGGAAATAATAACACTAACTGAAAGTGTAAACAAAGAGGGCGAACTAAATGTAAGCCAATAGCTCGAATACGTCACTGCATTTGAGAGCTGATTTTTTCCACATACTGTTTACAGAGAGTTAAATTGTTTGCTGTTTTAGTTATATTTGTGTGCATCTATATTATGTGTTCAGTGTAAACAGTGAAATTATATGTTTATTTTCTTTTGAGGCATCCTGGTTACCAGTTTTTGAAACTGCCACGTGTACTGTACACCTCAGATTAATAGGGAAATCCAGGGTGGTTTCTGTATGTCGGAGCAGGCTGTCGTGTTGTTTGGCCGACTTCTTCCCCTCCATACATTTTTCAAGCATGCATGCAAAACGTTTAGCTGAGCAGTGTGTGATAGTTATATGTCGTAGGGTACAAATATTTCTAGCAGCAAGATGAAATGTTTTGTAATGGCATACTGAAGAGATGCCCTTGGGTTAACGTGCCCAACCTGCATGTTAATGGTGTGTTAGCCAGGTGATGCGTGCATCTCAGGTGTTCTATCAAAGTACGCTATACTATACTGTTACTCTACAGTTATATTAAATCTTAAGATTCAGGTAAATTTATTATACAAATTATTGCATCTGGAGACATTTTCAGAAAGGTCCAGGCTTGGGTATACATACTCTGATGATCTATTATGTATTTTGGTAGCTGTTCACCGTTGGAATGAAACCAGAGTGGTGGACAGGGAAATGTCACGTGTGTGATGGTACAACACTCAGCCTCACCTTGGATAGGTCAAAAACATCTACAGACATCTAATTGCACTGTATGTGACATATGCTCTTTGCATCTCTTTGTGATTCACAGACCTCACCTATTCTTTGGATTGCAGAACGTATACCTTGTATGTGTTTTCAACAAAAGGCACATGGCATGATTTGTGTGATTTTAAATAGAAATCCTTTATTGTGTGAGGAAATGTTTTGTGTTTACAGTTTTGTGGTGACTGTGAGCATAAAAACGTGTCATTGAAAAGCAGCATCAAAGCATTCTCCCTCTTCACAGATGTTCACACACCTCCACCAGTCATAACAATTACCATTGATCTTCCAATCCCCTCTCATTCAGTGTCATGCCAGTACCGATCAACATAAACACAACATAGTACTGTACAGTACTTTCCTCTGTAACGCCCACCTTCATGGTAACTTTGTCCCACAAGTAAATCTCACACCACCTGATGGCCATACCTGTGTATTGCGTCTCTTCTGACTTCAGAGTTCTGAGTAGAGGACATTACAGAACAGTATTTTTGCATTTTGGCAAGCACTACTGCGAGACTAAAATATTTCAATATCCTGGCCGGCTTCATAACTTGACACCTGACATTGTGCCACTGTTATTTGATTAAAAACAGTACTGTAAATAGGGGCAAGAGAAAAATCATGCGTAACAAATTAGCTGAAAAAAAAAGGAAATATGTATTTTCAGGGACACAACTGGACAACAACAGCTTTGTACGTGTCTCAAGTAATTCTTGAAAGATTAACTGGAATCAAGATAAGGAAATAAGAGGAATATTACAGCAGGATGGAGTACTTTTGGAACCTTTAATTTCTAATAAAAAGTAGTTGGTGAATGTACCTGCATACCATTTTCAGTCCTCATGTTACCTGTTACAACATCAAACAGCCATGGAACAAAAGGTGGAAAGTACGCTAAAGAGCATGGACGTGCGTGCTGGGAATATGATTCGCGTGTTTAGGTAGACTATCACTCGAAGGAATTGCTAATTTGACAGATGAGACTGGTGACAATAGCATCTAAAGGAAGGAACATGCAGAGGACAAAGAATCGCCGAGATGGAGTGATGAGTTCAGCTGATGTGCAGGACCAAGATGAATTGTGTCATCGCAGGATCGAGATGGATTGTAGCGACATGGAGGCCTTT
Source organism: Lethenteron reissneri (assembly GCF_015708825.2). Taxonomy (NCBI): domain Eukaryota; kingdom Metazoa; phylum Chordata; class Hyperoartia; order Petromyzontiformes; family Petromyzontidae; genus Lethenteron; species Lethenteron reissneri. The sequence continues at coordinate 12,259,176 of NC_083802.1, forward strand.
CATCCAGCAGTGGATAGATTTTGGATTATTTTGATTATGTATTATACTGTATTGCATCTCTTTTTTTTATTAGTATAATAAATCACAGTACAGCTGATTTTTTTGTGATGTTGAATAATGTTCAGTACTGTATATTTATTGTAAAATAGCAAATGGCCTGATCACTGCACACAATCCAGGCTTCAATATTGGTGTGCCCCTCTTCAGTACAAAAATCATGCTTCATGGGGAAAGTAAAGGACTGAACGGCCTTCTGATTCTTACCACCCGATCAGTTCTTTTAAAGCACGTCTAACTTTGCTCTATTTTAGTGATGAATAGGCATCATTTAAAATACCTTGTAATTATTAACGAACCTATTGTGCATTGTCCTTTTGTATAGAACACCTGCACGATAGTTTTTTCGAGACTGTTGTGTTTGCGTCTGACAGCACTACCTAATTTAGGATGAACAGTAAAAGTGCCCAATGCTTGTGGCGTAACTGCATCTGAAGATGTACCATGAGTTGTATTTCTCTTCCCAACAGGGTTCACACATACAGAGAGGATGTTGTAACGGAGCATTGCTTAGTTTTATATGGTGGACCTATCCCATATTTATAATTTATGTAACAGTGGTGATATTTGTTTATCTGGGCCAGCACCACACCTTGGATGCTTTGGTTGCAAAAGGCGAGGCTTAACGTGTGGCTCACATGAGAAATTATATTATTGTTCAGTGAATTTCACTCAAGGGTGTGGATTAGACCACATCAGTTTGTTTGACTTGCGTGTATGTCCTGGAAAAAAACTGATGATATCTAATCACTCACTGATTTTGTCCCGGAAAGGAATGGGGAAAGTGCTTGTGCGAAAACCATCGTAGTACTTTATTTCTATGCATTCACTTGTGTTCTCTCGTCTGCACCAATCCCGCAATGACCAGTGTTGTAAAGTATGGTGTTGAGAGGCCCTCATCCAGCAGTGGATTGACAAAGTGCCGTAGAAATACAATTAACACTTGCAGACATTGTATACCAGTGTTCGTCATTGCAAGGCCTGCGGGCCACTGGCGGCCCATGATGGCCTTTAGTGCGGCCCCCGACAATACACAAGTGTAAAAACACTCCTTGAAGGTGGTGTGGCGGCCCTCACACTGATGTCTTATCGGCAAAAGTGACCCCCCTCTGAAAACTAGTGACGAACACTGACATATGCAATGGGGGCTTGATGTGTTATACTTAATGTATAGTGGTGCTATTTTACAAACCCACATGAATACAGTTATTGGTAAGGTTTTGTTTTCAAAGTATTGTTTTCACATATTTTCAACCTGTTCAAACCAAAAAAACACTACAGTGTACGTGTTTTATTTAAATTCAGCAAAGTTATTTTTGCACAAACTTGTCTGATTAGTACTTGGCATTAATACATTGTTTTTGTTTGCGGTCTATTTCACCTTTGCACAAGGTGCATATATATAATTAAGTACTCCGTCACTGTTATGACTAAAGGGTATTTTTTCCACTGTCTTTTTCGTTGTTGTGTGTTACAATGCCAACGCTCGGCATTACAACAATGTTTGGTAAAACCAACACTGCATTGCAGTCTAGTAATGTACTTACAAAGCTCTGTCATTTGGGATGGATTTTGCCATTTAGGATGGAATCAGCTGTAGGAATTTCTGGAAAGCACGCACTCTCCTTGTGCTATGTCAAGAAGCTAAAAGAAATGGACACTTCCAATGAAATCTCTTTTTTTATTGTCATAGTTGAATGTGCCACCAGAACATTGAGTAATAGGTAGTTTTTTTTTTTACAACACAGGTACTGTGGATGCTGCTGCCATGGTGTCATGGCTAGCAGGCTTGACTTAAAATCCAGAGATTGTTGGTTTATTTTCTCAACGTTGCAATATAAAAATGGGGCAAGTTTCTTAAATCACGCTGCCTATCCACCCAGCAGTATAAATAGGTACGCATCAGTTCGTCGGTAGGTCAGCGTGTGGTGGGGTAGTTTTTGGATATGCCCACCTCCTCCGAAGCATCTAGCCAGTGTGGCAGAGTAGGCCAAATACTTTCAGGAGGGTCTTGCTATAAAAGCTCACTCAAATGGAGGCAACTGAGCAAGCAATTTGTAGGTGCTTTACTTTACCTCGCTGTGGTTGTGGAGTGCCATTTTTTCCTTTGGCTCAGTTGAGTGTCTAGGAACGGGTTGGAAAACCAAATAACAAGAAGAGACATACAGGTTTTTTTCTGTTTTGGTAAAAAAAAAACCCTCAATATTTCAAGAGACGCAATGCGTGTGAATATGAGATGGTCCTTAATAAATTATGTCACAAAGGAGTCCTTAAAGAGCCGCAGGTTGCTGACCCCTGGTCAAGCACGAAAAGAAGGCGTTTAGCATCAATAATTCTTCACCATTGAAGATGGCATGTTGAGACTGCAACAGTTGAACAATATTATTTTTGTTAAAAATAAACTATTCGGTACGGTAATTAGAGCCTACATGATTGTATTTTCATGTTGGAATGGAATTCTTATTAACACTCTTTTGTCAAAAGAGCCCAAGGGACATTCTTTGTACCCTGCGACTCTTTGCAAGATGAGTGCCTCTTTATTGACAGATGTAAAAAATCTAGCGGCTGAATCAACTTTATGCCATTTTGATTGCTGAAGCAGAGGAAATGACAACATTCATTTGCTTTCTGAAGAATGTCCAGAATACATGTTCAATGAACTGCGTGAAAGTTAAAGGTACTTGTACGGTCGTTGTAGATCTGTATAACATCACCATCAGTATGATCGATGATGTGATAATCACGCAAAGTTATTTCAGTGCTATATCTTATTTGGAAATGAAAACATAGTTCACAGTTTTAGCAGAGACTAAAATTACCAGAGCTGGTGCAATGTATGCCTTCTGTCAAGGCAGCGAATGCCCGAGCAGCCGAGATGACTGAGCACTATTCCACATATTACATCTTCCAGAGGATAGCATTTGTCAAGGAGAAAGGTTGACCCACTTTATATACACTTGTATTTTTCTTTCTTAAAACAGATGACTTCAAGAATAGTAATATTGTCCATACATTGTTCTTAACTTTTTTTTGGGGAAATATTTGTTCTCAGATTTAGGCTTCAATAACAATATTCTCTTTCAGAGAATGCAAAAATTATTCCACGTGCTTTGTGTGTTTGTGAAACTACGGTACAATACTGGGAAAGAGAAAGGTTTATATGTTGTTATCAACCATTGTCTACCCACTGCTGGATGAGTGTCGTCTCCTCACTTGTCCTGTGATGCGACAATCTTGTCACTGATAAAAGGGTGCAATGCTGCAGTCATTTGCTAGATAGCTGCTGGGATCAATAGTCCTAAACCAGTTGCGTGCATGAACATTTCATTAGGTCACCACTTGGTGCATACGGTCAGCAGTCGGCTATTATCTGGGTGTGTGGGTGTGTGTCTGTGCACATTGTGTTAATAATTGGTCCCACTCATGTCAAGGGGTTTCATAACCATATTAGGCATTTACTGATCTCTGGAAATCCTGCATTCCTTTAAAATGTCTGTGGGTTTTAGTACAGTGTGTTTAGTATATTGCAGTAAAGTGGAGAACCACTGAATTTCACGTTTTGCAGTACAGTATTGGCCTTTCTTATTACTATTTATTGGCTTAAGCTGTGTTTTCCTCCTACATCAGAATACATTACAATAATCTGCGAATACAATACTGTGCTCGCCGTGGTGTAATGGTAAGCACACTGGCCTTGCAATACCAGAGGTCACTGGTATGGTCTCCCGGCGTGACAAGCCGAAACAATTGGCATGTTAAATTTCGATTTAAAGCTTTCGTGACTGCAGGGATTCATCTTCTTGGTTCTTTCGGTAAAGTCACGTAGAAGGGAAGTGATAAAATAATAAAAATAAAACATAATAAAATAATTCTCACGACGTTTCGGCCACAACGCAAGCAGCAGTCCTCAGGTGAAGAAACAGGTCTGTCGGGAAGACAGTCACCTGAGGACGGCCGCTTGCGTTGTGGCCGAAACGTCGTGAGAATTATTTTATTATGTTTTATTTTTATTATTTTATTACTTCCCTTCTACGTGACTTTACCGAAAGAACCAAATAGATGAATTGGCATGTTCCTTAAATCCCTCTGCTTTTGGCCACTCGCCACGTATAAAATTGTTGCACTCCAGTCAGTGAGTGGATCTCACTTGTGGTGGTGGGGGGTAAATTGCGAGGATTCCCACCTGTTTAAATGTCTGGTCGCCATGAAAGTAGGCCACAATTCCTTCTCGAGGGGCTCTCTAGAGCTTCCTCTTCTGGAGAGCCTATCACCGGCAGTAATCACACTATTACCATCCATAATAGAGGTTGTTTTGGGGTTAGATCGCATAAACATGATTTTTTCGTTAAACCCGCCACCACCCGACACAGCCAATTACTAAGGTTGGTCACGTAAACAAAAAGATGCCAATTAGTTACAAGCTTAGCACACCTGTGTGGAGAGTAAATTGTAAATCTTGTGGGTCTAGTCTCCAACACACAGGTGTGCTGAACTGGAAACTTATTGGCATGTTTAGTTTACGTGCCAAACTTTACTACCGTAATTGGCTGGTGGGTGGTGGCTGGTTTAGCGATAGATGTATCCTTAAGTGATCTAACCCAAAAAAAATCTTATTGATAATATTGGCGGCGAAAGGCCTACGTGTTAAACTATATTATCAGTATTGTGTATGTAGTTGTCCATTTGTTTAAGTTGGAGAAGAAGGGCATGCTCAGGTTTGTTATCACCCTCGGTGTAAATGTTGTAAGGTTGTAAAAATAATCTGCAGAACTGTACAGCATGATCTTAAGTTGCGAACACGTTTTTATCACTGTGGAAAAAACGTACGTTTTTAATGGCGTATCCCGCCTCTCCCATTTTTGAAGAGCCCAAAGGAAAGAAAGAAAACAGCTGCCCAATTTTATTACTTTCTTTAAGTACCTTACCATCCCCGTTGAGGTATGTTCGACTTGTTTTAACTTGTCAAACAGTATGCACTCAAGAGTAACCATCGAAAAGGAGGGGGGGGCTTATTGTCTTGGTTGGATATTGTGCGTAATTTTACGTGGAGGAGGATTTGTCGTGTGAAGGAATTTGTATAGAATTGGGCCTGTCTTGGGTTTGGTAAATAGCGTGTGGGCTGGGCCTAATTGCATGGTTGCTGCATTTCCATCAAGACTAGAGTTGGTGGTGGTGGTTGGTGCTGTTGGAAAAGGAGTTGTTTTTTAGGTGAATGCATGACTGGCTTGCTTTGTACATAGCCGAGAGCGGTTGCGAGTGAGTTTGTGAGCTTTTGTAATCTTCTGCATGTGACATTTCATGAAGGATTATGGTTGTGTTTAAACTGTACTGAAACATTCCACTTTAGCAAGCGCAATTTTTCGTAATCTGGAAAGGTTTGAGCGTTTTTTGCCAGCGTTGGTTAAATAAGGAGCTCTTTTTAGCGCTTATTTTATCTCTTGATTTAGTTAAAAAAAATTGTAATCAATCACCGTATCTCTTGATCCATTTATATCCAGAGATACTGAACTTTATTAAGAAAACAGTATAACTATATTAATAAACATATGAGCTGAAATATTATACAACATAAATCGACTTGACAGCCGTATTGAAAATAAAAGAATACATCAATAATATTTATCATATGTGTTTTTATGAGGACCTGTTTTTTGTTATTTGTATGTATTTTTTTATATATATGAGATTTGTGCATTCAAAGCTTGAGATCATTGTTAAGAGCAACCGCCATTTCTAAATTATTTTTGGAAATATTTTCATTTCAGTCCCATAGCACCCGGAGAACAATTGCTTCCTGATCACGAGAAGGTCGCACCAATTAGGAACTTTATTGTTCTGGAAAGAATAACTCAGGAAAGTGTGTGTGGGGGGGAAATACATAAAGAACACCGCCTCGGTTGTCTTTTCTAATGCCAAATATGTGTGGACAGATGTTTTTCCTTGGCCGCTATGCGCAATGACTAATTTATTTTAATAATATGAATTGTGTTTACAATTGTGTTTAGTTTGAAAGGGGCATTTTTGTATAAACCTCCCCCCCCCCCATCCATGTGTTCAGTCAAAGTTAAATCTGCTGAACTGATTGCACCTTTTATGTAATGTTACAATGAAATGGTCTTCATTTATTTTTGTTAACAAGTTATTTTTTTGCACCGCAAATTATTTCGTTGTGAGAATATTGCTGGCATATCAGTGCGAACTAGGCCAGTTTTCCGTGAATGTCTAATTTTTCCATCCCCAAAAAACCCCGTTTAACCCATCTTACAGAATAGCCTCTATACGAAGCGATAATCTAAGCACGTAATAATCTATTACCATACAAATATATGCGATAAATCCTTTCAGCCATCACGATGTGAGGGGACCAATGTCACGGATCCTACTATTCGTGGAGTTATCCGCGAATTAACTTGCAGTTATAATTCGCGAAAAAAATGTGTAATAATAGGAAGAGAAAAGGTCAACTGAAAATTAATCGGAGTTTTAGCTGTCCATACAGCCCCCATCGATTATCGAAATCGTGGGTGATAGGGCAACGGATAATCGTTCTCCCGAATCGATGTTTCTTGTCCGAGTTCTGTATTCTGAATATATAACCTAATGAATACGGTAGCAGATTCTCCAGGTGTGTTTTGTTACACGGACATGTCATGCTATTTATTACTGCATGTTAGGACTGGAAAACCTACCTGGGCATTCGTTATTCGACTGATGAGAGCGTTCCCAACCAAGCAGGATGTTTCTAGTTGGCACTCGTGACCTTGCTTGCATGCTTATTGTCACTTGTTCTTTCTCTCGATCATGAATGAGCTTGACTGACCAGTTTGAACTTGTCTCCATTTCCCCCTCCCCCCACAGCTTTACATTCTTAATTTAATTTGTTAGGCTTTTTTTCACTTTTTATTTGGTCCGATATGTCAAAGCATGTTTTTGTCAGTCTATGTATTTCAATGTAAATTGTGGTGGATTAAATGGCATCTGTATGCAGGCTGCTTAAAGAACAAAAAATGTAATGTTAGAAGATGTGAGCACGCATCTCTAAAATAATTTAATCTCGTTATAAAATGTGTATCTATAAATGAGTTTTCAGAATTACGTAGGGTGAAAGGTGCCCCTGTCCCAGGTGATAATCTGATGTTTTCAGAGAAGTGGACCGGACAAAGCGTGTCGGAATATTACATTAACTTCGCGTTTTGATGCGACTGACAAGTGACTTTTCTTTTGATGTAAGTGATATCTCAATACAGCTAACGCATTTTTATTTTCCTCGAAGCCATTTTATCTTTGAGCTGTTGGTCCTTAAGCTCCAGTTTATAAGCACACTTTTAGTGGCATGCTATAACTGTACCTTACACTGGTAGGAACCTCCTGGTTATTATTGTATCCGTCCGTCCGTCGTGCAGGGAGGGGCTGGGTGGGGAGGGTGGGGGAGGGGCTGGGTGGTGAGTGGCTGGTCACCCCGTGGTGCCCTTATAAAACTCAACGTTTAACTTACTCACGCCGGCTTGTGCCCGCCCTCACAGTCGGCCATATTTGCGGAATACACCACGCCGCCGTTGACCCTGGCCATTGACCGAGCAACCCAACGTTCCTACCAGCTCCCTCCGCAGGAATGTGTTTAATCAAGGCAAGACTGGGTCACCCGTTGCGTTTTTTTTCTAATGAAAGACCTGCTTTGGAATGTTTTGCTACTATGTGGGGATAATACAAGGGGGGTTTGCACAGATAGTTCAGCAATGTGCTTGCTGTATTGCCATATATTAACCACCTTGTAGCTTTGCATGGTAATATCTGCATGTTCCACCAACCTGTCCTTCTCTGTCCGTATATTTGCCCATCACTGTCTGTCTGTCAATCTTTAATGGGAAGGGGGGGTATGACAACTCTCATGAAGATGATACAATGAGAACGAAACTCATTTTAAGTTGTATTGATATTAAAGGATTACCCTAGACAACACAAGGGCAATTTAAATGCGTTTTCTTATTGCTAATGTTTCGCGATAGAAAAACTAAATTCAGCGAAAATGGGTGAGCCTCCTCTGCCAATGCAATCGCGTTGCACCGCCATTCGTTCGCCAGAAATTACGTCGGCGTGTGCAATGTGATCTCGCGATGTCCTGTACCGTGTAATGCCATGTCATCCATGTCGTGTTCCTTTGTGACATCACCTGCCATGTGCATGCATGCCTGCCAATGACGTCAAGATGTGAAAGCAGTAATTCCAAGTGCGACCTCCACATGATCCTTTGCACACGTTTCAGTTGTTGTTGTTGCTGCCTTGTCTTTATGAATGCCAATGTTTCTGAATCATGTCATAATAGGTAGGACACGTTACAGAAACACTTCCAAGAACAATTGCATGTTTGGAAAGCATTACAGCATCCACACATACGTATGATTTGTATTCCTTGTTTGATATTCAGAAGCTAAATACAAATACAAGCAGAGGTCCATCTGAGAGTATATATCCACATGCACAATTTTTTCACTCATATTTCAAATTGGTCATGTTTTTCATCAATGCCTGTGTTAGCTGAAATATACGTCTGATATCATCAGCAAATTTTCGTATTATCAGACCTTGCACAAGCAACATGAACCTAATGTATGCATAATGACAGGTTGGCTCCCAGACTCACTGCATGCTCTGAACTCACAGCTGTACTTGTACAGTTTGTAGCATGCCCATGCACGTCTTAATGTGCAGGTATGACCATAGCAATTTAAATTAGGTGTTAAATGACTGTATTTGCGCAAAGGGACATTTATTGGTCATGTTCATTTTAAAACAAGTTTTTCTTCCTTATGTTGGCACCCGTGTTTTGTTGTATGCAATTTAATAATGATTTTTTACAGATTTTATCAGCAATGGTCAAGGTACTCCATAATGCACAAATGTGTGTATAAGAGGAGTTTTCATAATTTTTATTCCTGAAAATTACTCCTGTCATCTGTGATGGGAAGTCCTTGGACAATGGGAGATAATTGGATGACTTTAGTGTGCAGTAACTGCGATTAACAGGAATAATTTTCCGTGAGCTGTAGTTCAACGCATTAATCTTAAGCATTGCCATCATGCGGGATTGTTTCTTCATTAATGCCGCCATCCACCTTTGATTTTATACCATTGTTGTCTTCATCCTCATTCATTGTCATCTTAATTATCATAATCTATTTTGTTCGTGGACATTTTCCTGTAGTTCATTTTATTTGGTTGTAATGATGACTGTTAGCATATATTATATGGTTATTACTTTTTACCCATTTATCTTTATACCTTTATTTCACCTATCCATTGTTTGTAAAGTATATTCAAACGTTGGTCTGAGTAGCCTTAGGGAAGAAAGCATATCCTTGCCTTATTCTAATTTGTATATTTAAAAACGTAACTTTTTACATGCAATCTCAGTTGTGGCCTTTAAAACAGTATTGCATGGTATTTTCTACATGTTTTTTAAAGTAAGACCTTGGTTTGTGAGAACTCGAGACGGCAGCATTCATTTTCAATACGTAAATTGTATTTCAAAAGTCTACAAAAGCCAGGCGTGGTATTTGATATTTGTCTGAGAATCTGATAGTATGCGAGTGATCAATGCGGGGGGGGCGGGGGGGCTCTTTGTAAATCCAGCTTGCTCGCCACGCTTGGTTGGCCTCTAAATTGCCCATTATTCGGTTCTATGTGATCTTCATGAACAATTTATATCCAGGAAAGATTGAAGAAATTTACAAAGAAGACTGAAATTGGTGCTAAATACGAGTAAAACAAAAGTGTATAAACAAGTTCACTGAACAAATACATTAGTTGGTGGAGGGACACAATAGGAGAACACAATGCAGTATGCATATCTTGAATATGTTAAGGTAAACCACCACTTTGATGAAATTGTGGGTGAGATTAGGGTTGTTTGGAGTGCTTTTTGAAAATGTTATGAAGAGTAGCATCACACCGGCGGTGTGCCTGAAGAAGTTTGCAAAAGGTGAATATTGTCTGCTGTTACAAAAGGGTCAGAATTATCTGCAGATGGCTGCGAAGATGAACACAACCTGGTTTTATTAAAATATGTACATCTTCAATTACAGTTATCTTGGCCAAAGTTAAATAATACACCTGCAAATTACTCAGTTGAAACCTCCATAGCAAATCATTGCCCCCTATTGCGAAAACTTGGCAGGACCCTCCTGATGTTGTGAAACGAAGTGAGGATTTCATGGGTAAACAAGCCATAGCAATAATAAAATGCTACAATTTTGCCAGAGAGGTCACAGTGATTATGGAACTTGTGAATTTAAAATGAAGTCTTACAATCTTGTAAATGACTGCCAAAGACACATTAAATTAGATGCTTCTATTATTTTCTTTGAAAAAATTGTCATCGTTGTGAAATTACATCTTTGTATACATCTTTGTATTTTCGAATCCTGATTTTTATATTCAAATACAGATTTGTATTTTCAGCAAGACGTGGGCAGTGGTGCCAATGCCAAGGCAGTTGTGGAGGGGCATAGGAAATATATACATTTTAATACATATTGTGAAAAACAACAAACACATTTTTATGGTGGGGCATTTCAATGCGTTATTCTGCAACATTCTCATTAATTGTTGTTCCCCCCCCCCCTGCTACTCAGGAGTTTAATTTGCAAAGATTATCGTCTTAATCGTCATATTCATCATCAACTTCATTGGTAGTCTTCATTAATTAAAACTTTTTTTATGATTATTTACATAGTTTGTCGAGGCTCTTCCACCACCGCTTGTACTCTTATTTATGTTATCTGCTATGGCATCAAAATCAGTATCTTGATCCTGGAGAAATCTGATGAGCTATGAAGCTCTTTTTCACATATGTCCAGAAGGGGCGGATCATACAGTTACAAGAAACAAATACAAGACAACGATAGGAGTGCAAAGTATAATAAAGGGAAGCAAATAACTAAAAATAAATAAAACTGAATCTTTGCAAATTAAGTTCAAATTGCATGAGTACACCAATTCCCGAGCTTGGGCAAGGCAGGAAAAAACAACAGCAAGAACAGTCTCAGACCACACCAAGATAACACACAGTTCATGAATAAATTTGTACATAAAAATTTAGCTATCGATACTACATGGGTAAGCATGAAACACATTTGCAAAAGCAATTGTATCCAGAAATAATCTTCTACCTGATATTTTTTTTTAAGGGAGATTTCCCGAAGTTTAGGAAGGAAACAAGATTGTTCCAAAACGTAGGTGCTGCGACGGCAAAGGATAACCGCAGATGAGTGCCAGTTTCTTTATCAAGGGAAGAAACGTGTATTAGCCTGACCCTATGGGGTATTAGAAGCAGTGAATTGGAGGGCTTCTGGACAAGAGGTGTTTCACCGTGCTAAAGTTACAACAAATTAATCTGTTAAACATATACAGCTTTGACTGTACGCTCAATACAAGGAGTCTCCTTTAAAAAAATACCACCGCATTTATGGACAGGAAGAGAACTTCGTTGAGCATTGTTGAATCTTTCACATTTCGAAAGAACGACCTGGACGATACCAGGACACGTCGTGATATATGGTTGGAAAATCCTTACCCCACACCCCAAAAAAAATCTGTAAAAAAAAGTCTAGCTTTTTGGTTAATAAATTACAAGTAATAGTAGAGTTAGTTTGACATGACACATTGGCCAGTATCCATGTGAAATAGCCTAATGTGACCCAACAGCTCCAGATACTCCAGTGCATCTATATTAGGGACGTGTTTTATTTTGGTACATTGGTGTTGTATATACCATGGCACCTGCATTAAGCCCTTTGAATAGCAAAATATCATGCATAACCCTGCTTAGCATGATACATCCTTCAAGGGTTCATAGTAAATTGTGCCTAATGAATATCTGTATATATTACAGGTAGTCAACAAGTTGCCATTTATGTGTGGATTTAGTTCCTCCTCGCATCCATTAACACTATTGCCACTTCTGTTGTATTTATATACCACATGATGTGAGCAGCAAATCCCTTTATTATGTGTGTGGCTACTTGCTCTCCATCATTTAAGCAACAGCCTCATTAACTTGTGTAACGTTAAAGTATAACATCATTCTCCAAGCTGTGACCATCTCTTTCGCAATCCTGTAATGTAATCGCCTCGCAAATACACACAAGCTGACTTCATTGCTCCATCTCCTCGGCAGATATACTGAGATGCATTTCATAATACGGCCTCTCTGCATATTCTTAAGCATAGGTTATCATCTCTTGCAGAGACATGTCCTGAACAATTTGTTTTTAACTAGGCAGGCGAATGGGTCTGTTGTTCTTAAAGTTAGTTTTATCACCCTTTACTTTAGTAAACAAGTCAGCAACTACAGATGTCACACAGTGAAAAACTATACTCTCCCCTTCGCAGAATGAAAATGGTGTGGGAAAACGCCTTGATAAGGTGCTGTAACTGGACATCACAAAATAAATATAAACTCTTAAACTACCTTGCCTTTTTTGACAAAGCAAAACAATATGACTGTCGGCTCAAAGTCAACTACCTTCGCCAACACAGCAAATCGGTGTTCACAACATTCCCGCAAAAAGAAAAGAGAGGAGCAAATTCCAGTCCCCCCTTGAGAAAGCTGTTGTGGAGAGTCCTGCAAAGTGCAACAAGAAACTGTGAAACTTTACAAGTACGAGTTAAGCATATAAATCTGTCCTTTTCACTAGACAATAGTAAATCTTTTGAACGACACCTAAATAAACTCAGAATTAATCAGACATCTTTTGATTTTCCCAAATTAACAGAAACCATAGAATTTGATATTATTATGAGCTAAGAATGTGTGTGTGTGTGTCCCGCGCATGACGTCATTCCACATGAGGCCCGCCTCCCTCAAAAATCATGAGCGGGTGACGTCACGCCACATGCTGCACCCCTCCCCAATAACCATTAGTGGGTGACGTCAGTCCACATGGGGCAACCCCCCCCCCCTCATTAATAATCATGAGCTGAACAATTTTGCTATTGAATATTTCAGTTTTACTGCAATATACACCCATCCTTTTGCAAACAAGCTAGTTAGATATAATTAATATTTAATAAACTGCATGTAATAACTCAATTGGAATTTAATTCTCATCTCGTATCATTTGATTCCAAATTAACCAAGATAACCATACTTTATATAATTTGTTGCGGGCGGTACAATGAAACAATAAATTTTTCTACCACACCCTAAATATAAGAAATTACATGTTTAAATGTGCGAGGGTCAATGTAGGCCTCTGGAAGAAGTGCCAAGGTTAAGAGATAATTACAACTAAATCCATTAATGTCCCGATGTTTTCCATGATTCTGTTGGATCCCATAGTTGTTGCAAAGTTAATGCCGGGACACCAAGCTTCACTTAGTCACAGACCTAGTGCTCACTTCAATGCCTTATGTTGGATATCTGCCATCCTCCGTACCTGCACGTGTCCCACCTATCACATTCTCCTTTTTTATGTAATTGGCAGCTTTTTCTTTCCACGTTCTGTTCTGACCTTCCAAGTTTCTTCCACTATCCTCCTATGAAATTCTAGTGTCCTGTATCCAAAGGCCATATGTCTCTTTTTAATAGTGCTGTATTAAATTCCAGCGCTCTTTTTACGAAAAGTAACACACACATTAACTCCCGTCTCGGATACCAATATCCCTTTAAAACTAAAGTCGACCCCTGCTTTTGTCAACGTAGTTTGTGCATGTTCCTCCAAAAACATCACCCTGATCACAGATCACTTTTATTATGCCTCATTACTACCTAAAATGAGACTTGTGGTAAAGGTGCTTGGGGGGGACCCGCCATCACAAACCACTTGCCAGCAACTTTGTTTTTGATATCTTGCAGGCCAAGGCCTCAGTAGTAACCAGACTCAGTAAACTGAACTTGCCAAAAAGTTGCAGTGCCCCAGCCAGGGTCACAGCTAATGAAATCCCGCGTTAACTGCCTGCTCGAAATCCCTCCGTTGAAAGCACCCCCAATGTGATTCTTGGATGTTTTTTTTTACCCCCTCCTCTCTACTAACCTATTCATGATTTTAGTGAGCACAAGTTAAAGCACAGCATTGAACAAAGTGGGTGACAGAATACACCCCCTGCCAAAAAAATCCGTCCTCCCCTACAATCACTCTCATGTAACTCGTTCCTGATCCACATAATACAAGCAGTCTGCTTGTGTTACCTGGAAAGCCATAACAACCTAGATGTTTGCATAGCCTTTCTCTGAAACAGAATCATGTGCTTGCTTCAAGCGTACAATACAAATTCAAAGGTCCCATGCACACTGCCTGTCCTCTTTGTTTGTGACTAAAATATATGATCCCTATATTATAAACCCATCCTGCTCTAAACCCACACTTGTCTTACTTCTTCCTGCTTGCTTATCCTGTTCAGCAAAAGTCTGGTAAACACTTTGTTTGGAATGTCATGTTATGACAATTACCTTTTTTTAGTCCTGTGAAACCTATTCCTTGCTCTGCAACTTGGATTATTTTATTGATATGTATCTGTTAGCTACCTTTCTTTAACATCTTGTCAGTAATATTACTCATATATGCTGCCTTAACAAAGATACAGCTCTTTCACCTTTGTTTCAAATTCTTCTAAGGTTATATATTTTCCCCGTCTGTTCAGTATTCTCTACCTTTTTACACGCTTTTATTTAACTCGCTCTGTTGTATCCTCAACTCTGTCTGTTGTCGTATCCTCAAATCTTGTAACTCAATTTTAACCTACTTCTCAATGTCGTATCGACTGCAAGCTTTGTATACGTATGTCATACTGATGACAATGCTATATTCTATCATTAAAAATTTAAATATATATATTTAAAGCATTCTTTTTTTATATGTTATGTTTCGGGTTGGGTCTAATTGTCCACGCTCAACTCACGGCTGTAAATCACCACGTCCCCTTACGTTATGGCAAGCTTCGGGGCCACTTCCTGGAGTCGTGGAGTTCTGCCATTACTCGTACGGTACATTAAATTAAAGCGTGTTTAAAAAAAAGTATTTTTAAATATTACTTATTGCAATTAACTTTTCCCCGGCTGTCTGATGTTTATCAGCGATTCCACGGAGTCTTGTGGGCTCCTCTGTGTTAAAGAGCTGAATTATAAAGCACCTGCACCAAACCTCTACGACAGCCTCCTTTTTGCAACGTTTCCACTGCTGCTGTTCCCTAATCAATTCTCAACCTGTATCTTAAGACATCTCCTTGCCACTAAGTTTCTCAAGTACACATACAGAGAATTCGTTTTCCCGATTGTTTTTACCAACGTCCATTTCAGATGTCTACTTTTGTTAATACGCAGTCCTGTATTGAGCAAGTCTTTCTCGAATGTATTGTCTTTCTGCTATTAACGTATCCTAACAGTCTTTCTTGCTCTTCTGCAGCAGCCATATCTTTTTCATTGTTTAAGTTTCCTGGCCTTATATATGCGTTTTTTCGGTTCGTGTGCTCACTAAGTTTATGTCCTTTTTCATTCTAAACATGCACATTTCTTGTTATCACAACCACATCTGTTTGACATAATTTCCATAGTGTGTCTGGTGCACTCGCTTATAATATTTACAACAGCTGCATATCTACCGCTTATTATCTGTAATTGTCAGATTTCGGGAACCTAAATGTGTCGAAGTGTTCGCCTGTGTGTGTCTCGCTCGTTTACCTACCAACGGAAATCGTATTTCTAAAGCAACCAAAATGTGAAGTGAGGATTTTTCAGCAGGAACAGTACAAGTCTAATCTTTAGTCCAAATAGCCTGTGGGCTTCTTTAGTTCTAAAGAAATCTTTCAGCATGTCAGCCTTATCAACTATTGATATCCGTGTCAATTTACATGGAATTTTTTAAAACCTTTTCTTCGGTGTCATCTTCTGCAGGCTCTACTCGTCACATTAAATGCACAAACGACAACCCAACTCAAACAATCCGCATGCACATCCCACCAGCAGAAACTTGGTAACATTTTTCAGTCTTATTACAAATGAGAATCCCTAGTACATGCTTGGTGTTACCCATTCTTCCATCCACAAACCAGTGATTTGTAACGTTAACGTCTTTGGTTAAATTACGCATTATGAAAATCTCTCTGGTGCCATGCATCTTCATGGTGTAGAGTTTAAGTTCAGTGATTAGCCTGTTTATCTTTCGACCTGCTTTGGTTGTCCGCTGCCAAAGCACTATTCACCTTCAAGCATCACTTTTAGCTTCCCCCCCCCACCAATTAACCAGTGTCTGCAAAAATGAACATGGGAAAGACGCCGGATGCCGAAGTGTGTTGTGTTTATGGGGCCCGAAGTATATTTAGAAGCGAGCCTTGAAATGTGTCGTGAGTCTTCAAGCTCGGATATCTGGAACAACAGCTGTTGTGCTTGTACAGTACACTCAAACAAAGCCGGCCAGGCTGGATTGGAGCTGGAGTGCATTGGATGCACATTCGTACAGTGGACCTGTCAAGCTGCGTAAGTGTGATGTCGCCATGCATTTTGCCGTTCAAATAATTTACTGCACTGTAACGTTGCCGATCGGGGCTGTATCTTGGACACTCACTCAGTATGTTCCCGCACAAGTTTGCCCTTCACAATGGACTTGCCTGTCCATTTTTAAATATATATATATACGATTGCTGTGTGTGCAAAACATACGAATGAGAATAACATGGTTTGGAGAACATTGCGCAGATTAGACATAATATTCACTGTTGAGAAAAGTAGATGGGTTTGGGCTGGAGATGTCCTTGATGGGATCGTGGCTGATGGTCAAGACAAACTACTTGGAGTGGCTGGCAAGGGAGGGAACATGCCTGATAGTGCATTCACCATGGAGATGGAGTGATGAAATCGGCTCACGTGCAGGTGCTAGGTGTGTTTTTTCTGGCTCGAGGTCTGTGAGGGATGCCGAAAGCTTGGTGAGGCCTTCATTTAGCAGTGGATTGGTCAGGACTAATAATAGTGATGTTGTGGACTATGAAGCATTCATATTTTTAATATAAATGTTATTGAAGAATGCAGATCACATTTTTGTTATCTTACAATGTTAATGGCTTTATGTGCCTGATAGTGGTTAATTTATGCATTGATTTACTTATTAATATTGATTCTTAAGCTCATGATACGCATGCCCAATTTTTGTGAAAAGCATTGATGATTTTCATTCGTACACTCTACGTAATGGGTTAATGTGACCCCTGCAGCCACTAGAGGCTGCTATATTGATGGCAATGTTTCAGTGGAAATGTAATCTTAAATCACAATCCTTATTCATGACAGTACACTTAATTTCTGCAGGGGGGCAGTGAAACATTCCTACCCTGCTGATTTCTATACAAATACTAAACAAATATTTTACTACTCGATTTGCATTTGTGTGCACAGTATCGTGAGCAAAATATGTTTTAGTTTACAGTTTATTTAATCTGATTACCTGTAACGACTGCTTTAGTTTTGTAGGCAAAATAACGATTGAAATATGTAAAACTCACGCACGTATTTTTGCCTAAGCTAGCAACCATGGTGTTTGAGTTGAGAGACTCCATTCACACGTCTTGCTTACTGTTATGCAAGGCAAGGATGATGAAAACAACGGAAGCATGACATTTGTATTCAGGTGACAGAGGGTCATAGACTTGCGTGTTTAGCTTTAGGCAAAGTATGGCCATTTGATTGTCCTAAAAGTGTTGTGTGTGATTTACTCTCCATAAAAAAAGTCGATGGGAGTGGTGGTGCAGTGGTTAGCACACTGTGATATGATCCCAATAATGAACGTTACATTTTTGACTACGGCTAATTACGTATTCCTGGTGAGTGATATCTGACGTGGTCCTGGGGCCCCACCTTCCTCCATGTTGTCGCACTGATGAGCATGGCAAAGTATGGTCAAACAACCCCCATGACCAACACATGGATGCCTTCATCAAAAAGGGCTTGAATTGGAGCAAAAGTTGTTCTTTCTTTGGGAGCTGTGAGTTGGGTGTTTAGAAGAGGGGTGAATGCACAGTGCAATGTCGAGTATGTGTACTGTAGTTAACAAACGACACGATTACGTAGCTGTGTGTAACTAAAGCAAGGCTATTAGTGGAAGACGCGTGACCACGTGAAAGTGGTAATTTTATCTCTGCTGCATGATAGGTGCAAGGGCCTTTTGTCTTAAATTTTGACTTAAAACTTTAGAAACGTTGTTTTTCTTTTATTTACTTTAATTTTTTTCTATAGGACGTGGCCTTTTGCCTGTTAAGTAATGTTTTATATATTCTACCATTAAAGTAGACCACACAGGAAGACAAAGTAAAAGATTGTGACTTATCACATGCCACAATCTTAACAAACTCAATAGGTTTCTGTCCACCATGCCGGAAGCAGGTGAACTGAAGTTATTCAATCTATCACGTTATTCACACATTTTGACCTCGGTAATGTCAGTCTGAAATGAGCAGACTGCAGACCAGACCCTCATGACTCAGATTGCCAAGAGACAGTCAGGAATTCAGCACAAAAGAGGTGGTCAGTGACCATGACCTCAATTTAATTCTGTTAGCCGTATCTGTCTCATGTGAAATAATCCTGCAGTGGGTGAAAATATGGCAGAGTTTTTACAACTGCGTAGTACTCTGCACTGTTGTCAAAACATTAACTTCATTGCAATGTTGGAATCAAAGGGATTTTTTTGGAACCGCAACACTGGTCGGTTAAATTGCTGTTTGATGCCAGAAATGAGGAGTTTGGATTGTTTTGGACAAGTGACATTTTTAAAAATAAGTTTCGAGTCTTTCTGAAGCTAAATCAACCTTTCCATTCCTGTAAACTAACCCACTTGTGGCATGTCGAGATCTCCCACCTGCTGGTACTCAGGATAGAATAGAGGGAACAGGTCTTGTTTGTAAATATATAAATTAAATGTCTCTTGCCAAACCACTTTTAATGCAACACTCACCGAGGATCTCTCATTTACTCTGGCCAGTTTTAATGATGAATGTTGTCGGCTTAGACTCCTTTGCAGATATTTTAATTGCCATTTTATTTAATAACTCGAGTAGGTAAAAAAAAATGCTGCAATTCGATCAGGTAATTTTTACTGCAGAATAAAAAGGTGATGCTGCCATTATGTTGTTTGTGTTGATTGTTGTTTGTGATGTGCTTTGAAGAAAAGCTACCGTTTATTTGAAAATTAATTAAGTTATTTGGTGACACTACGTTGGCAGTGGGGTGCACGAGCACAAGTAACGAAAACACTAAACACATTAGTTGATAATGCTGCCGAAGGAGGATGTGCAATGAAGAAGGGACTTTTCCCGAAGCGTCACCCATCATATAATTTTCCCTTTAGGGCAGTGTTATTTATGAATTTTTTTGTGCATTCTGCTATAAAAAAGTTTTATTGCAGCCAGAATCTGCACGTGTGTTCATTCACATGTGTGTTATGGTTTAAAGAATGGGACATGAAAGAACATTTTGATGTCTTGTGATTATTATTACTTTATGTGAAGTTTTATCATCAATCCATCTAATTGATGGATTTTATTAAAAGGAAATAAAACATGTCAAAGACGTATATGAAAGGACACTGCTCAAAAAGGAGTACAATTACAAGTAAAGTTTTTGGCAATAGCCCTTCTCCGCAGCAGAAAGATCTCTACCACTGCCAATGCAGTGTCACATAAAAGAGTTTAATTTGACCAAATGGAAGAAAATGCATCCACTTAGAGGATGATGGCTTTTGTATTTACCGTGAAAATCCTTTTGAGCACCACAATTTTAGATCAGCAAGGAGGGGGGGGGGGGACTCCCCCCTCACCCCCACCTCACGTGACCTCCGGCCACCATTTCCTCAATGTTTTTGAGTTCTGCACCGGGCTCAGATGCAGAGCCTTTAAGTGCCCGTGAGTAGCTATGGTTAAGATTTTTACATAGACGGGACGTACAAAGTGTCTCGCAGTTAACGTTAGCGGTATTTACCACTAGTAAGAAGCCCTTCAGAACCTTTTTTGTAATTTAACGGTTGCATGCACGCAAAGTGTTGTATTTTAGTGCCGGCAGACCTTTTCAGTGCCAAAAAGTGCCCTGATTGCGGGCTGGAATTAAGGCCAGCAACCTAGATTCAAGATGTTTTCCCTGCCTCGAGGCTGTGTATTTCACGTAAAAAAAAAATTGCGGAGAATGCCAGCAGCAGTGTGCTAAGAAGCCACCTAACTCATTCTAAGCATGAGGCAGTGTGGCAAAGCGGCTTCAAAAGGTGCGTTTGCCCCATTGGGACAACCTGGAGCTAGCCCTGGGTCCCCCGCTCGTGAAAAAGTGCCCAGGTGAGGGGGAGGCCCTTTAAAAACACCGTTCAGAGACCCCACGTAGTGCTGAGGCAGGGAGTGATGTGCGCCAGCGGCCCTACAAGCACACCCACCAAGCCATTGTGGCCTGTAAAAAGATGGTGACTCGGGGCAACGTCCCTGGGAGTAAATGCAGCCTCCCCGTAGCTGAATGGCAGCGTCTGTCAGCCCCTCCAAGGTGATGCACATGTAAGGGGGGGTGGCAGCACTGAGGCCTATCAATAGAGGCCAGGAAACATTGTTAGACGATGGCGCTGCAGAGATTGGTTGCCAGGAGGGCCAGATTGGTGCGAACATCATGCATGCAACTGTTCCCTGTGTTCAATACCTCTGAGCAGGCCTCCGACTGGGACTACGATTCCCGGGGGGGGGGGGGGGGGGGGGGGAGATGGACAATGGTGTCCATGACGTTGGTAGAGCCTTGAAGTGCTCAGATTGAGCAGAACCTCCAGCAGGCCCAATGGTCTGGGATGGCCCATGGGGGGGGGGGGGGTCTTGGGTCATAAAATTTGAGCCTAATTTTTGAGGCAATAGTTATGGCGACTGCTCGAGGCCATCTGTTTATGTGAACGAGTACCCTAGCATCTTGGGGGTCTCGGCAACCCCCACCAGGCCGAAATAAGTCGAAAAACCCACGTGGGACAAGGACAATGAGTGGCTGGATTTGGATGACGACCGCCCTCCTCAGATGGAGCCAAGAAAAAACAAAGGAGGATAGGGAGTGCTCATCATCTGGGGAATCGAGCGCACGAAGGAGGCCTTCACAAGTAATTTCCTCCTGGGAGACACAGAGGCCTAAAAGTTTCCTGCCGAATGGTCGCGGGGTGATAGCTCAGACCTATTGAAGTGTGCAGATGCTGACAAGGATGGGCGAGAAGCCACCAATTTTCTCAAGCCCTCCCTGTCTCTGGGGTTGTCGGGTTTCCCAGGGACCAGAGCACCCTGGATGTGTTAAGGCACGAGTGGGGAAAACTCCACCAAGTGTTTCAAAAACCCTCAGGTGGGGAACAAGCTGAGTAACGTGACGCGGGAACAAATGGAGGATGTTATGGATCTCTGCTTGGAAGGTTCTGCTCTAGCAAAACGTATATAGCCTCATAAGCCAACTCTGCTCCTATCAGATGTGGGGGATAGCAGTTAAGAGGTACTGCAAAAGGCTTTTCAAGCGGCAGCATTGTCAATGAGAGTGGGGGTATATGTGGCATACAAAAAAAAGCCGACTAACGGAGGGTAGAGGAGCGACGCTCATAACATCGAGTGGAGCGCCGGGAGGCTAAAACACAGCAAGTTGGCACAGTAGGGGGCACAGGTGATGCATCTACCAGTCATCAGAGTCAGTTGAGCCATGACACCTGGGTCTGCCCTGTGACCTGCCAGCGGGCGTTCGACACTTCAAGTGGCCTTAACATGCACCTAGCCTGGCACAAGTGACGTCACCGCCACTTAGTGGCGAATGACGGTTGTTGCTGTTGTGTGCGGTGTTCGGTGGCAAGTTGGCCTTGTAGGGCTGGCTCAGTTTAAGAGTCGGATGAACAGCACAGCACTGAAGGAAGTTTTTGATGAAGTGCGGCTCGCAATGGCATTCGCAGCATGGTAAGGAAATCAGGGAAAGGACAGATACTTATCACCCCTGATGGCATTCCTTTCGACCCTTTTGGGGCAATGAACACTGGTGCTGTCAGATCCCAGGGTGTGGGATCAGGACGCAGTTTCGTTCATGACATGGCGGGGGGCGCGGGGGGAGGCAAGGGCCCCAGCAACCGGCAGACTAATGCAGTTCGTCCCATTCTGGGCTAACATACAGGCTGGCGTTTACTACGCGGTCCGCCCTGGAAGCAGCCTGGGTGGAATCTCCACTTCCGTTGAACCCAAGATGAAGAGAGCCTTGTTAGCAGAAATGTCGAGGGCTCCTGGAGATAGCGGTCCATCATAGCAGTAGCAGGCGATCAGTGAGAGTCAGGTTCTACTCGCTGTTATATTCAAACCAGACTTGTTATTAACGGCTGCAAAGGCCCTCAAGCTAGGCAACTGGATGGTGTCGGTGGATTCCAAAGATGTGTGTCTGAATGTGTACATTTTCAAAAGCGACCGCAAATTACTGCATTTTATTACGTCCGGGAGACACTGGGTTCCAGGTGCTCCCTTCGAGGAGGACGTGGTGGCGAAGGTGGTTCGGAATTTGTCCTGAACGGTCCCAAATGTAGTTTGCGACCGGCAAGGAGGGTGCCATAATCGACACGGCCCCAGTAAAGATTTTCCCAACTGTGGAGAACATCAATACCCCTCGGAGCAGAGGCGGTCAGGTTGTTGAACAACGAGGTAGGGAGCGCGAGGCACTTTCCTCATAACACTGCCATATGGCAGCAACAGTAAACATGGTCCCTTGGGCCAGGTTACATATGGAAACCCGAGAATGGTATCTGCTAACACACTTGGACCCATATTCTTGGTTCTTTCGGTAAAGTCACATAGAAGGGAAATAATAAAATATGTTATGTTTTATTATTTCCCTTCTACGTGACTTTACCGAAAGAACCAAGAATATGAATCCCTGCAGTCACGAACGCTTTAAATCGAAATTTACACTTGGACCCCTGAGGGACGGCATGATGCACTTGGTGAAGGCTTTCCGGCCGGTAAGGCAGGACCTGCTGTGGTGGCTTGAGTCTCCTCACTTACAGGATGGTGTATCCCCTGGCTTTCTTTAAGAAGCAGGTGGTGATGAAGACTGACCTAAGCCTGTTTGGCTTGGGAGCGTGCTGACAAAGCAGAGCCTTGCAGTGCATATAGGACATTGACTAGCAGAGCCTCAGTCTCCTCGGGTTCAGGGCAAAATAAGGCTTATCATTGGTGTGGAGTAAGGGCGATAGTGATGGGAAAGGATAGCCTGTTGATATACAACAACATTACGGTGGTTGCCATGGTGAATCGGCAGGGCTCCCCGCAGTTCCACAAGTTGATGTGCAAATCAGCTCTCCTCTTATCTTGCGTGGAGAGCAGGGGAGTGCGGTTGTTGGCTCATCAGCTCGCCAGAGTAGACAATGAGACCGCAGATTAGTTGAGTTAATAAATCCTGGACCCGGGTGAGTGGTCACTGTATCTATCCCGAGGTTTTCAGTTCATTGCCAGGAAGGTTTGAAGTTCCCCAGCCGGAGGGATTAGTTGGCATCTAAACAAAACTCAAGCTAAGGCGATTCACCTCATGATACCGCCAGCAGAAAGCTGCAGGCACGGACGTGATGTCTCCAATTGTTGTTGGTCGGGGGGGGGGGGGGGAACTACGTACTTCTTTCCCCTGCTCCCACAAAGTTCCAAAGATGTAGGAGAACATTGCCAGGAAAGGAGCTCGGGCAATTTTAATTGCCCCGAACTAGCTCAGGGAAGGGTCTTGGTTTTTTCAGATCGGAGGCTGGAGCAACTCTTGCAGAAGGGGGTCTGGTGTTAGGGCCTGAGGCCTTGAACTTGACAGCATGGGAATTGAGGGCCAGGTTCTAATTAATTGAGTGATTGCTGAGTCCCGGCACAATAATGGTGTTAATTTGTGTTCAATCGGAGTGTGTTGGTGATCAACTATGAAAACTGGGTTTAGCTTAAGTACTAAAACTCTGTTATTAGAGTGTTTAGCTGTGAGGCAATCGCCTATACTTTAAAATTATATCTACAACATATTAAAATACAGTGAAACTTCTCATATCCATGGTGCCATTTCATTTGGCTGGATACTTCTTTGGCCTGACAGAAAAAAGTGCAGTTCGATGTTCCCCCCCATTATTAAAAATAATGTGTTTTTCAAGTAAATGAAGAGCATACGTGCGTAAAGACTGAGTGAATATACATCCTTTTTTGATTTTGTACAAATAATGCTTAAGAGTCATCAAGGATCATTGGCCTAATTAATGTATTTGTAGAGGGGCATTGTATGCCAATGTTTGGTGAGAAAATATTCTAATTCCCTGAGTTTTTGTATTTCCAATGTCCACGTTTCTGCTGAAAATAATGGCAACTGTTTCTTGAAAACGACATAAATCGGGCCCCCTGAGTGTAAAGGTGTTTTATTTGATCGTGTCCTCTGCCAGTAAAGGTCCATAAGCATGCCTTCGTCTGCCTACCCTCTGGCGCCAGCCCTAATGCATCCTTATTGAAGTGGAAAATTATTTGGGTTTTATGATAAAGTAAATAGGGCCCTCGTGTGTGTTTTAAACATGCGTCTACTTGGGTGGCATCACATTCCACTGCAGATATGCAAGTGGTGTTGGGCTCTTCAGTCTGTGTTGTTCCCCGGCCTTGCTATTTTTTTTGGTTGATTTGACCTCTATTTGGCCTTAGTGACACATTCCTTTTCAGGAGGAAGTTATTTGGGGAATCTTAATGTGCTTTGGCACAAATAGCAGTGTAAAAAAGGTGGCTTCCCAAAGAGCAATTAATGACCTAAACATAAGCCTTACATGTTTATATTGTAAGGTGAAAAATGCTCTGTACTCTACTATGTGTGTTTTAGAATTCTCATATACTTATCAGAAAGGGTACAAACCAATGTGCCTGAGGAAAAAAGCATTTAATCATGTTTGGTACCTGTGATGACATGATTCAAAAACCTGGTCATCACGAAAAATATAGAACAAGCTGAACTATACACAGAGAAGCATGGATAGGTGCATGCTTGAAATCGCACGTGTAAGACAAGAAAGTGTTTGCCACAAATAAACCTCGATACCTTGCTGATCTTAAATTTTGATTTAAAGCTTTCGTGACTGCAGGGATTCATCTTCTTGGTTCTTTCGGTAAAGTCACGTAGAAGGGAAGTAATAAAATAATAAAAATAAAACATAATAAAATTATTCTCACGACGTTTCGGCCACAACGCAAGCAGCCGTCCTCAGGTGAAAACCAGGTCCGTCACCTGAGGACGGCTGCTTGCGTTGTGGCCGAAACGTCGTGAAAATAATTTTATTATGTTTTATTTTTATTATTTTATTACTTCCCTTCTACGTGACTACCGAAAGAACCAAGAAGACTTGCTGATCTTGTCAAGGAGCACAAGCCATCACACAAACTCCAGTCATCTTTGCAGCGGCTTTTGGCTAACCATCAAACAAAGGCGGCCACTGCATCGCGCATTTTAAGATGCGCTTCTGCGGCCGTCTGGAACAATCTTCCACCCGATATTCGGAAGTCCCTGGAGCTTTGCACTTTGAAATCTAGATTTAAAACTAATTTCTTTAGAACTGCTATTTGTTTAGTTTGTTGTCCTTCCCCCCCTCACCTTCGATTAGCGCGGTTGGCTATGTACGATGCGAAATAAGTTCAACGTAACTACAAGAAAAGAAACACTTGCATTTGAAAAGAGGCAGCTTCATGGAATCATCTGAACTGTTAAGAGTAAGTTGGCTTGAGCAGGGCTCCACCGTTAGACGGTTTGATGAACAATTGTCAAGAATAATGGAGTGGCAGCTAAGGAATGGAATCCATCGAACAGGACGTCCGGTTTGTGTGCAGGTATTAAGTGGATTGGTATATCGAAAGATTGTGAGAGGTGGCAGTGGCTTGGAGAGGCCTTCATCCAGCAGTGGATTGACCACTGATGATAATGGTGAGAAAAGTTATCAAAGCCACAAATGTTTACGACGTCTTTTTTAAGTACCTATTAAAATTGGCAAAAGTTGTATTCATAGTTTATAGATGCAGAATATAATATACTAACTAGACTTTCGCCTGTCCAAGGACGGGTGTATTGCAGTAAATCTGAGACTTGCAAGCGAAAGAAGACCACGATGTGATGTTCATTGCATCCATTCGTGTGCAATTTGTAAGGCCGCGGTGACACTCATTTAAAGGTTATAATCCCTTGTTCATCATGACGTCCTTTTTACTTCTATGTCTCAATACCGTTACGGAGATCGCGTGACGTGAGGGTTCTGCCTTTGTAGTGAGGGTTATAAGTTTTAATGCTGAGGAGGAGGGAGGAGGCGCCTCATGTGGAGTGACGTGACCCGCTAATTATTATTAATTGGGGGGGGTGTCTTAATGAGGGGGCTGGTTGACGTGGAGTGACATCATGCGCGTTACACACTGACATTCTTGGGTAAATATAGTAGTAAATTAAACCATCGGTAGTATTTGGATTTATTGCAATTTTATTTCGATATTTTTGTAAGTCTATCTCTACCTTATTGTGACCTCCCGTCAACCTTAAACGTATTTGTTTTTCCAAATGCAGCTGGCACTTGAATGAAATCTGTTGGTCTGGTTAACAATATTCTCAGCTCGTTTGCTTTTCACAAAGCTCCCTTTTGGCCCAGTTCCGCAAATCTTCTCAATTAGGGTCATTGGCTGCTGGGACCGCACAAAATGTGACGTGACCGTTGGAGACGGCACGTCGCTTCTGGTTAATTTGTGTGTGTCTTCTGTTCCAGAACAGGCTGCACATTCTGGAGATTACACTTGTATTGATTAGCACGTAAGGAAAGATCACGGTGGTCCAAATTTTTGATTGCTTACAGCTGTTCCATGTGTGTCTTGAGTAGGGTAGCAAAAATTGCATTCTCAAGAATGCTGCAGCTTTACAGTGCATGAATAGAAAAAAAAGTAATCCTGGTGTTGGGAGAATTATTTCCAGCTTTTCTCAAGCCACCAAAGGATGAAGGACTCCCCACGCCATGCCAGCCTAGAGATGTTTTTTTAACCATGCTCGTCATTGTGGGTTAATCAAAGGGGGTTAGATGACCCAGGAGTGAGTCCGATATCAAATGCCACAGATATCAAATGCGTTAGCTGTGGCCAGGAATCAAACTTGGGTCGCTGGATTCGTAGCGCAGAGCGTGAACTTATCTACCGCTTCCTCCACCTCTTGGACAATTATTTGAAAGTATTAAATTTGAAAGAAGTACTGACGCCCGCTAGTTTTGTTACATTATAATTCATTATTGTTGTCAGTCTATTAAACGTTTATTTTCTTCGTTTCGATTTCTAAGTAGAAACAAATGTTGTCTTCCTTTGTGTTGACTAACGTTACCCGCATTTATTCTTGAGAATTTCACTTGCCATTGACAGATTGCCATATAATATAGGTTGGTACTGATGCTTAAGATTTACTTGCGACTGAAGCTCAATATTACTGTTGTGTGGCAGGCAGTCGCAAAGGTTTTAGACTAAGATGAGAAAATGTCACTTAATATAATACAGCATTGTACAAGGTTCATGTTGAGCCCTAAATTTTCATCATAATCATGTAATACTTCAGATTCGGGAAGTTGATTTCTCAATTATTTTGACATTGTGATTATTATGTAATCTCTAATTAACAAATATTATAACAACGCTATTTTGTGGAGTTATTATATCTATTTTTAAATCGATACATTTGTCATGCATTTACTGTCATGGATTTTAAATGAGCCAGACTTTCAACATTTAAAGATTGTTGGCTTGAAGACCTTGTGTATGTATTATTGCCCTCTCTTGGACCTTCAAAGTATTGCAGGTTTATTGTCCCATGATTGTGCATTATAAATATGAGCAAGCTTTATGTTTAAAATGTATGTAGAAAGGAGGCACATTCACAAATTCCTTATCACTGTATAGTTGCTTACATAGGTGGAGTTGGAAGAGAACATAGAAGTTCAATAACAGATATACAATTTTTTTAACTAAACTATTATTATTTTACCAAATAAGGCTCACGGGACTTAATAGGTCAGAAGCGACCTGGCCACAAATGACAGACAAATTAAGTGGTTTATCACGTGGAAATGTTAAGCAGCCAAATACACGACCATGGGGAGAGAGACATGCAAAAACTCCAAATTTTCAGGCCTCAGGGTCCGGATCGTGGTGGAACTCATGACCTTGTGTATACCAGGCGAGGTAGTTAACATCTCGCGGAGTGGCTCCCATATATACAGTATATCTGCAATGCAGCAAAAATAAAAATGGAACAGGATATAGAGAAAAGCCATTCATAGTGGGGCAGAGGAAAGTATTTATCCGGTACCACACTAAGATCTTGGAATCTCCTGTATAGTAAGTGCCTTAACATTTAAAATAAACCATCGTAATTCGTAGCCATTTGCAGCCTCCCCCACCACGTTGGTCCGTGGGAGTTATTTTCCCATACTGAACAATGCAGGTTTGTAAACGGGATCCCAGAAATGGTTGAAATATCATGCGCCACTCATTTTAGCCATGCCAAAAATCAAACTCCTCTGTATGCTGTGTTCATGGCTCAATCTGCTCACCACTACGCCACCACTACCTTTTATTTCCATAACCATCTTGAATAAATTACAAAGCTTCTGTTTCTCATAATAATTTAACCTATAGAATATTTGCATTCAGTAAATTCAGATGATAATTTACTTATAGTTTACCAACAGGAGGTAAGTGCATGTATTTGTAAATAAATGTAATCGTGTTTTTTAGGGTTATTTTCGTCTTTGTCAGTCGTGAAAGCATAATTTAAAACACCTTTTTGTCGTTGCTACCACTGTTCATAATGTTTTATGGCAATGCCTAACCTCTGGCAGTGTTTGGATTGTCACGGAATTGTAGTGTTATCTGTGTGTGAAAGGCACACACAATTGGAGGCAGCTGATAAGTACATTATTTCTAAATACTGAGTTTTACAGCAGCAGAGGTAATGTAAGGGCTTCATTCTCTCCAATGGGGTATTTTGACAGAGGGATTTTTTAAATGTATCTTCATGAGAATGTCACCATCCGTTTTTAATTGGCCCAAAAAATATATAATATTTATGTCAGCAAGTAGGTTGATAGAACTCTTAAAATCTGAAGATTCGCTTCCAGTTATTGCTATAAGGTTCATATGCTTTGCACGCTCCGACTTAGCTGTTATGCAAAGTGTGCCATTGCATATTTCCACAAAGTGGTCCACAGTTATGTAGGTGGCCAATAATGCTTATTTGAACTTATCATTTGCTGTACTGTGATAGGCTTAACAAAAGACCGAGACTTTTAGACGGCCCTAGCAGAAATAAGTATGCCGAAGATATAACAATTCTGCTGTTGGCAGCCCTGTCGACATTAGGGTAAGTGTTTGCCCCATATGACCTTATTCAGGGCCTGGATAGCATCCACCTCTCCCTTCTGTGGGGTTTTTGTTGTATGGCAGTGCACACAGGTGTGCTCATTTATGTGTACAATTAGATTTATTCAGGAGCTTTGCCATTTTCATGCTGTGGATGTTAAGTGAAATTTGATATTTTGGACATGTGTAGAGTATAGGTTACAGATTTTTAATTCTCTCTGATTAGATTATGTAAACTCCGCGTTTGTCTGGCAGATGTTTGTCCATGCAAAGAATATCTATATGATACATCACTCTTGAATGATACTCTTCGAAGATATGTTTTTTTTAATTGGTTTCGAACATTTTATAGCACTTAAGCAGACCATTCCATTAAGTGTAACGGTTTCCTGATCAATACTTTTTACCCACTGTAAAGCAAACATTTAAGTAGATACAAGGTGTAATTATAATGCGGTGCTGACCAGGGTGGTGAAGTATGCTCAAGTACCCCCCCCCCCCATAATCAACACAGTGTGGGGGACGCCTTAATATAGCAATGGATTGACAAAGGGTTTCTAATTTATAATTGTTATGTAATGTTGCGTGCAAATGTGATTTTTAAAAGGGCATTTATATGAAATAAGTGGAGTTTTAACTTGAAAATATAGTGCATTAGTTGACAAATTGTAGTGTGACGAAATGCTGGTTGTTTGTGAAATTTGTTTGCACTGTGCAGTGAGAGCTTTTACACAGTTATGACATTGTAAGCAAACTGATGTGAAGATTTCAGTTGCATATGAGAATTTTTTTTTACAATTTCTGTCGACACACGAACGTGCACTTAAAAATTATAATAATTGCCATAGTCATGCGTGTAATTCGGTTCCATGCAATGTCTTATTGCCTTGGGGATAAGTATTGGCATTATGTTTTTTCTTGCTTTACAACTGTACAAAATCTATGCGTATTGAGCTTCATATAGGGCCATCGAGTTGAAAGGAAATCGTGTGAAGCCGTGCGTGTGCTTTAAAAGTCAGGTCCTTGCAATTTTCAGGGCTCCACGACATTCGATCACGATTGAGTCTTGACATAGCCAACACGGTGTTGTGTCGCATAGTATCGACAAGGCTCGATTATTGACATTCGCTACTCTACGGGACGTCTGGCAAAATCATTACCAAGCTGCAGCAGTGTACAAATTTTTCTGCCACGTGTCGTGACGGGCACTGCAAGATCCGACCATGTCCGTCCAGTGTTGGCCGAGCTGCATTGGCTTTCCTATTGCCGAACGAATACATCAGTTAGCACTCATTACAGATGCGCTTCTGTGCCCGTTCTGAACGCTTTTCCTTCCGATATTGGGAAGCTACTTCGAGCTATGCATTTTGAAATCTCGATTGAAAAACTCATTTTTTTAGAACAGCTTTTCGTGTTGAGTTTGTTGTCCATCCCCCGTGCCTCCGATTTGCACGGTCGGCTACGTACGGTGCGAAAGAAGTGCAACATATTTACACACAAGTGCAGGTTGAACACAATGACCTCTCTTGTGCTACTATCGGTGTGACCTGAGGAAACGGATTACTTCTCTTGCAATCTATGGAAAGCAATGAAACCACTGTTTGCATGTGTGTTTTTTTTTCAGTTTGACTGATTCCTTTGTAAAATAATCTCACAACCGTTGGCTAAAGTCAGAGCACAATGGAACAGGATATTTTTTTGGTAAATAATGAAGGTTAGGAGGAAGTTAATAAAAAAACACAAGGCTACTTTTGATTAATCGGCCATTAAATCCATTTTATCGATGTGCTGTTTTGGCTAGAAATGTCTACATGCAGCAGTGTAACAAAATTATCTAGTCTTGAACACATGGAGAGTAATATTATATAAACATTCTAACTTTTGTCTTGTACCAGACTTCATTTTTTGAGATAAGAGATTATTTGTATGAAACAAATCCAATGTCAACTGCAAGGTTCTGTGTGTATTGCCTAAGTCATGGGAACTTTCAAAATGTACGACTTATGTCTTCACAATGTATGAAATATAGTTGAATAACTGTTTTTACTTCCCTGTTAAAAGAACAAAAATGTTTTATGTAAGCCTTGTGATGTTATGACTGCACGCTCATTTGACTTGGCATATAGCACAGCTTATAAGGGAGCTGTATTTAATGCAATCGTAACGCACAACAAAATAATTTTTAAAAGCACATAATATATAGAGATTATGGGAATGCCGTACAACTCTTATTCGATTGCTGCTGTGGTGTAATCGTTCGCATTCTCCACATGCAATCATGACGTCACCGGTTTGATTCACTTTCCCAATCGGGGGGCAGTTGAGTTGAAGCTATGGGCCACGTTTCTTAAATCCCCCAACACCTCTGTCCACCTGGCAGTATAAATGGCGACACCATGGGTGAGTAGATTGATGGGTCGCATGCGGTAGGGTAAAGTGTGGGTAGGGTACTCCCTCTTGCAAGATGTCTGGCCAACATGGGAGAGTAGACAGAGGGGCGTTCTGGAAGCTCTCTCTCTAATGGAGACCCTTCCGTCAGCAGTCATGGGAATAAAGCAGTTGCAAGGACTGAACGTTTACCTCTTGTCCACAATTGAGTCAAAGGGGGGAACCCATGACAGAGAAGCAAATGTACGGGTCAATGGAGTTTTGCTTTGAACATGAAGACAACTTAGCATTAGGTCAGCCCCAACACAAACCTAACACTCAAGACCTTTAAAAAAGTGCAATGTGTGCAGTTGCAGTGTTACAAGGCTACACTCGACCTCCCTGAGGTGTTGACACATGTGTAGACACTGCAGTGAGGAGCTTACGCTAAACTGTATCCCCTGTTGTTACCGAAAAGTCATGGATGGAGGATAAATTTGTCCCCATGATGGCTCCTATCTGTTTTGTGTCCACTGTCACCTCTGTGAACAGCAGCAATCATGGATAACCATAAATTGGCATTGTTTACAGACACTTTTTGTGTTGAACGGGGCCCCATCGTTTATGCAGAGTGCTCTTTCCAAAAACATCTGTTACCCAGCAACATTTTTATCCTGTGTGAGAGTGGCTAAAGTTGTTTTTCGGAAAGTCGTATACGTACATTCTAATCCATCTTATAGATATTTATAAATAGCTTCTGCAGTGTGGATTGGAAACCATAATTGTTATCATCATCATTATTAGGAAGCCACTGCAGCTATGCACTTTAAAATCTAGATTGAAAACTCATTTCTTTAGAACTGCTTCATGTGTTTAATTTGTTGTCCTTCCCCCGCACCTCTGATTTAGCACGGTTGGCTATGTACGGTGCGAAAGAAGTTCAACATACATATACGTACATAATCCTTTTTATTATTCTGTAGCTGTTACAAACAGCACCCATCCTGGTCTGAACCAATTCCTCAACCACATCAATTCCATACACCCAGCCATCAAATTCACAATGGAAGTGGAAAAGGCTGGCAAGTTACCATTCTTGGATGTTTTAATCGAAAAAAGACCAGATGGCTCAATGGGCCACTGTCTACAGGAAAGTAACCCATACGGATGCCTACCTAAAACTTGACTCCCACCACCATCCATCCCAGAAGAATTCCCTCATCAAAACTCTACACCATAGAGATCGATGTATTTCCGACCATCATCACATAGCCAGTGAACTGGAACACATACACTAAGCCCTCAAGACGAATGTATATTCAGACTTCGCAATCCGTAAAGCTATCACCCCAACCGT
The DNA here is from genome assembly GCF_015708825.2 of Lethenteron reissneri. NCBI lineage: Eukaryota > Metazoa > Chordata > Hyperoartia > Petromyzontiformes > Petromyzontidae > Lethenteron > Lethenteron reissneri. The sequence goes on from NC_083802.1 coordinate 12,292,324, forward strand.
TGGGAAAGAACCATCTGAGGACCCAATCAAAACCATCACTTTGCCATACATAGCAGGGGTCACCAAAAATATTTCCAAAATCATGAGCAAACGCAAGATCCAGGTTCGATTTAACACAGTACATAAAATTCGTGATCTGATCCCATCTGTGAAGAATGTGATCCCTGACGTGCAATACCCCGGCATCGACTAACTAAGCTGCGTCTGGGACCGTAGTTACATTGGGGAAACTAAGCGACGTGTCTCGGACCGAGTCCGTGAACATAAGGCAGATCTGAAACACGGTAAGACTAATACTTCGGCCGTGGCTGATCATTGCTTGAATGCGGTGGGCTCGCGTGAAATTGATTTCTCTAAGACGAAGGTACTTTGCAAACCCACTGGCTATCAACAAAGATGTGTTCATGCAGCCATCCATATATACAGACATAGACACATTGTCAACCGAGAAGATGGGTAAAAACTCAGCAATCACTGGGAAGGACGTTATCAACCAGTTTAAGTCATAACTCGCTGTAATGTTTCCATTTTAGACCTGGTGGCCCTTTAATTGGTGGAAGCCCACCACCAGCACTCATTACCCACTACTACCATCACCTCTAGCAGAAACCTCCACCGTCAGCAATGTGGGTGTGTGGAGCAAGGTGCAATGTTTGCCTGGCGGCCCATTGATTGGTGGGGGGACCCACTGCCGGTGTCGTTGTTTTTCCCCTACATTAACATTAGCTGCCTCCCGCCCATGCTGCTGACACACTTGGGCTACGCCCATCTCTAGACCTTTATAAACAGTTTGCCTTTAGGGGCTAACCCCCCTTTTCCTGATGATGACCGCTTGTGTTGCGATTGAAACGTCGTAGTTTTTTGTTATTTTCTTTGAACCTATCTACAAGACTTTACCGAAAGACCCAAAGAATATAAGCACCTGTCCTGCCAAACTATTCTTGTTCGACGTCCCACCATATAGGTACAACAACACGTTGTTTCGACTGGTTGTGGTGGCCCTGTGACCGGTGACGGCGATAGAAACAGTCGGCGACCATTGCAGTCTATAACGTACAGTTTTGACGGCTACAATTCCCTTATTGTCCGCAAATAATAGAATGAATTTAGCACCTCACTTTGCATACGCTGCAGATAATAGGAATACATTTAGCACCATCGTATGGTTACTTCTGCTTGTTCGGTGAAATTATCGAAAATGGGGAAGTCCATTATTTGGATAAGGGGAAGAATTAGTTGCTTGACTCGCCCCCGTGGATATTACGAGTCACAGATAATAAGTATTGCTATGGATTAGAGGAGTTCTGTTGTGGTTGTTGTTAAGGCTTTTATATCAAAATTGTGTTGTACGGTGGTGGACGAGCAATGGAAAAAATACATTTGAAGCTTGGATAGAATAGTGCACAGCATTTACCTTTCATTAAATAGTAGTTCTTTGACACTGCAGCCACAGATGCCCAACTTACCCAGCTCAAGTTATTAATGGTGTATGTAGATTTAGGTAGATTTACAGGCATATAGTAGTATATTTAACAATTATTTTTCTGTTTCACCAAAATAAGTTTCACAGCCAGTATATATTAATAAACAACACCATTCAGCAGCAGTTCAGTACGTACGTGAGTAATTAGAACCCAATTTCGGATCTCTTGGGAACATATAAATGCATACAGATGGGTGTTCGAGAAGGCCAGTTGGTAAACAACAGGAAGGGAGATAAAATAAAGATGTTTCTGAATCCATTCACACTGTCATGATAGATGCAGGTCTCCCCACGCCACGTCAATCATGGGGGTTCGGCACACAAGGTTCGTGCAGTTGGTGAAGGGGCCTGGCCCACCACCAGTTCACGTCACTCGTCACTGATTTCGGCCACAGCCGGGGATAAAACTCTTTGGGTTGCTGGCTTTGTAGGGCTGTGTGCGCTCATAGAATCATCGCGTCACCGCTTCCCCACGCCATGAAAACAGTCACGAATAGTGACATTCAGTTTTTTTGTTGTGTTCATCGCGTACCTTTTACTTGGCCTCCGTAGGGAAGCCTAATTGTATATGCAGTTTGTAGGAATACATCGTAAGTCCTGTCGGTTTTCGAAAGGAAGAGAGACCACCTTTTCCTTCCTTGGGCTCGGAGGGCCTTCATTGTTTCTGGATAAACTAGCTCTCAGTGGACTAACTTGTAGGCCACTTTAATTACTATAGGAACATAACGTGTATTTTAATATTGGGGTTTGCAACATTCACCTTATTAAGTACTGAGCTACATTTTTCTTATGTAAATTGTATGTTTGTAGCCTGGTGCTTGTTATATAATGTTACGTGGAATATTTATTGGACATGGGCTCAACAAGTGGGTCTTTGAAAATATAAAAATATTGCATTACCCAAAGTAATGTGAATTAAGCGAGTAATGATTACATATTTTGTGCTAGTTATTATGCCAAAGCAAACTTTAAAAGCCTGTGCTTAATGAAGATCTCATATACCAGCCAGTGCTAACATCTTAATTTGCCTCCTGTTTCACTTATTTATCTTAATTTTGTGTTTTAAGTTCCACACAAAGCTTAAGGCATGTCACAAAATATATAAACATTTAATGAAAATAATGAACAAAGGAATAAAGAAAATCACACACAGAACCCAAGGGAACGGTTGCAGTAATGTTTCAAAAACCTATAAAATGTAGCATCAAGTGTACCATTTGTTACATATTATCAACAATATTTAAGTATTATTGGCTAGTTTTTATATACCTATTCCTCCGTGAAAACATTCTTGAGCTTGCTTTGTCAAATCAAGCTCACAAGTGAATTGATGAGCATCAGAATCAGAATATTTTTTTTCGACTGGAGGAATCCAATGAGCTATGAAGTTTTTTTTCATTCATGTCCACTCGCATCGAGGCAGGGCTCATCTCATGTTTAAAGCCCTGAACCTGTGGTGGAAACTACACATTTCTTTGACAGGGGGGTGAGTGTGCATAGGATGACCACTGTTGACCTCACAAAGTGGTACAGTACATATTTTACCGACCCTGGAGGGATGATGGGCCGAGTCAATCTCCCATCCAGAACTTTCGATTGCAAGCCGACTCGCTCTGCCGCCGATCCACCAGGCCGGATAAGCCTCCGTATTAAATCGACGTAAATACACAACGGAAAAAATATCACCAATGTAATCTGCCACAGGAAGAAAAGGCCCATCACTTTCCACCCTGGATGAAATAGATGTGTAAACACCTGATTGTTTTATTGCGGAGGTTAAAACTTACGTGCTAAGAGGTAGTTGTCAGTATGTGGGAAGAGAAGCCGTTATTTTGAGTTTGTAGGCAACCTGGAATTCTGCCAGGTGAGGCTTCACCAGGCTGACTCAGGACATTTGCGATGCTGAATAGCATTCTTTATTGTAAAACCAGACAGAACAACCTTCCCAGTACTTGTAAGGTCATGTAACGTCACGGTTAGCAATGGGCATCATCATCAAATTTGCTTCATGTGTAATGTGCCTTCCTTCATATTCTTTAAATGCAGTAGTATTATTTTCAAAACATGTGGCTATGGTAGCACAGTGGTTAATCAACTGCATTATAAACCCAGTAACTTTGGTTTGATTCCTGGCCAGGGCTACCACGAGCAGCTTGGTTAATTATTTGAATCACAATCCACCTGACTGACAAGGTGTGGGCTGTAATTTATGATACTGCATTTAAAAAAAGTTTTGCTGGCTGGCTGCCTTCCTGGCCAGCTGGGCACGCGGGCGCGTAAGTGTGCGGTGGTGACGTTATCGCGCACATCTGTGTGATGTCACTCACATCCCACAAGGGTTGAGCCGGGTTCATGCTTAGCGCTGATGTCACGTCTTATTTATAACGTCTTTACATGACATTTATAATGTATCCATAGCGAGTGGCAATAACATTGCAATACCACGTCAATACTGAATACAGGACGTTTATGTTATTTTTTTTACACCTGTTTGTCAATCCACTGTTGTTTTACCATACTTCACGCAGGTCAGTGCGGGTTTGTGAAGGGGTGGTGGCAGAACTGGATCATATATCACTCACCACTGATGTCAGCTGTGGCCAGGAATCAACCGAGGTCGCCACGTTCATCGAGTAGTGCCTGACTATAGTTTATATCAGTACCACCGCTCGTATGAATAATGCATTTATATTTCTGTATTTAGTAATATGATGTGTATGGTAGCATTTAATCTGTATACCGTGGCGGACCACTTAAGGGTCTAGGAGGAGAGTTTATATGCCACGGATCATATTTACCTTATATGCGGGTCACCGTGCTTCCTGCTGTGATGCTTGTAGAGCGTAACAAATAGCCCTTTCCTCTATAAATAATAAACAATGCCTGTTACCAAATCCCCCGGAATGCAAATGATCTCATGAGATCTCGGAAGGTAAGCAGCTTTGAGCCTGGATAGTGCCCAGTTTGGTGACCACCTATTGTGAAACTGATTTCATCGACAGTGCAGTCAAATCCATTGTTGTTATTATGTACCTGTGTGCTTCTACACCTGTGTTACCTGTCTACACAAATTGAAACGGCATCGCGTGGTCAAGCCGTAACCCAGCAGTGGGTTCACAAAAGGGCCGTACACGTGTAAATATAACAACAAACATGGGCGCTATTGCCTCACCTTGGGCAACGTTGCCTAACCTACTCCTTTCTTGTTTGTGTGATCTCTTCTTCAAACCTTTTCTGTAAGCGATGGTGAAAACTCACACTGGTCTGTGATGTTGTGGACCAAAGGGAATAGCCCGAAAGCACGAGTTTGTGATGTTTCAGATTGGAGGGAGTTTTAAGGTTTAGTTTTCCTTCCCACAGTTGCTAAGTGAGGCAATGAGGTAAGGTAATTGCCCATATTTAAAGCTTTTAAAATATAAAATACAACCCCTTTACCGTAATCAGAAAATGGTATTTCATGTTATTTACAGTAAAATGAGTGTCATGAAAAAACAGAGACTCTCTCGTCCAGGATGTAGAGTGGAGTGAGTTGCGATCATCATGATCCATCTCGTTCATCCCACTTAAATAGGCAGAACGTTTCCTGGCAATGCGTAATGGTCAGTGTTATAATTGTCTCAAGTGACTCATTTCTGATGTCACCAGGAGACGTAGGGCAACTGCATGAGAAAACACTTATACATTATCCGGCACGGTGGTTTGCAGATAACGAGCGGCCCCTTTAATTTTGTTGGCTCCTAACAGTGAACAGGGATTTCCAGAAACCATACTGTATAATGGTGAAGAGGTTTTTTTTGTTTTGTTCCATCAGTGTTGCCCATTGTATTGTCAGATTAAGAACCCATCTCTTGTATTTAGCGCGTCACATTCATACCGGCAGTATTAATGGGTATACCACATTGCAAAACTTTGGTTCAGAGTGGAAGAGTAGGTCTGAATACGGGTGCTTCAAATCTTTTTTTAACACAACATGATAACAAATGTATGGTAATAGCTTCAAAAAGTCAAAGAGTCTCCACTTATTCGCCATCATTGTCAACACGTGCCTGGAATCTTCTCCAGGTGGTCTCCAGAGCCCGGAGGCACATTTCTTGTGATATTGTTGCAAATTCTCAGAAGTGTTCACATTTTTCTTGAAGCACCCTGTACTCTGGAGGGGCTCTCCAGAGCTCCCAATAGTGGAAAACATTCCGCCAGTAATGTTGTCAGTCAGCGATTACAGAGGGCTGTCCCTCTACCTTTTGTAACGAGATGCTGCATGAATGGGGGATTGTTTTCATAGCAATGTATGTTTCACTCCAATCCCATGTTGATTTAAAAAAGTGAACTCTTAATCCTCTCATATTTTTGGCACTTTGTGTTCATATTTTACCTAGAACTACAACAGTGTAAAACGTGTCATTTGCTTATTTAGAAAACCAATTTTGCTGTTAGAATTTGTGTTTTCATCTGTCCTTATACCGTAGTAATTTCGCTGTATGTCAATGTATTTTTCATGCGTGATTTTCCGTGCATGTAGTTCATGAAATGTGCATAAACCTCTGCTTTTAGGATGACGAAAGGCGCAGTGGTTTTGTTTGATAAACAACACCTGAATAAGTAAAAATCATCTTGTAGAACAGATGTGGATTGTTTGGCCGCACATAATGTAAAGTTCCTGTCATGTAATTTACATAAATGATGGTCTCCGTGTCCTACAGCTAAACTCATTTAACCCTTGAACTGCCAGCCTCGCAGATCATGAACTGTAAATACCAACAAAATCAATCATGCCGCTGGTAGCTGCAGTGGATGGCTTGTGTTTTACAAATATCGAAGTGTACTTCTTACTGGTTTGTGCTTCATACTGCGTAATAAATCACAGCCCTCAGTCACGTCACTGCTTGATGAAGGCCTCCCCATGGCCTGTCAGTCATGGGTGATGCTTAACCACACTTCACCACACTCATCAGTGAGGACAAATTAAGGGTAGGAGTGAAAAACAGGAAACACATTGCTCACCACTGACCTGGAATCAAACTCGGGTTCGCTGAGTTCATCGGGCAGTGTGCCGAGTTCATCGGGCAGTGTGCTAACCACTGCACCACTGCTCCCGCACTGTGTATTGTATATAGTACTTGAAAAGCGTGGGACTCATTTACAAAAAAACGAATTTATTCACAGTCTAGGTGATATTTGTATTCACAACTAAAATAAATATTTTTACTTTATTTATGCATGTTAAAACATCGTGTTGAAGGTGAATAAATACATGATGTTATTTTTGCTAAAAATACTGTCTTCTAAAAGAAGCTGGGTTAAAAAAAAGTTGTAAAAATGAATAATATGTTAACACGTTTTATATGCTTTTTTAATGTATCAAGAAGGAACAGGCTGTCTGGCAACAACCACTAAAACTACCTAAAGCAGAACTTACCACACTTTCTGGAGGGGGTCTTCTTACTTGTTTATGCCATCCTCAGAGGCATCACATGACCCATAGGGTCATTTGAAATCAGTGGGGTATCTATAAATGGAACATCCGATATACAAGACACCAACTCACATGCATTACACTCTGTACTGAAGAGAGATATATAGAACACTGGGGTTGTCAATTAGGCATGGAAGATGTTTGGTCTGTGACTACCTGGACTTTAAACAGGAACAACAAGACCCATGGGAGTTGGCTGAACGAGCATGGCTTTTATTCACGGAAATGCTTATTTTGTAAAAACAAGTCTTTCTACGGTGTTATAGAGATTGAGGAATAGCGAGGAGATATTTTAACATGAGAGGGAAAAATCGAATTTTGCCGACATTCATTCACTTAATGATTCAATAAATCAATATTCCTATGAATATTAACAGGTGAAAGCCCTTTGAGATGCAATATTTTCAAGGGAATGAGCAAATGTTAATTGATTTGTTTTTATTGCCTTTTGAAAATAATTGTATTACGCAATGATCATGGGGAAATTAAGAATTCTAGTTCATGTTTGAATTACAATTATTTTGTTGTGAAGCACATTTATTTATTTTACTGTCCCTTTTTTGTTATATAAATCTACCAATTTGACCAATAATTTTGTATATCTTATTCTTTGGGTCTTTCGGTAAAGTCACGTAGATAGCATAATAAAATAATGAAAAGTTCTATCTACGTGACTTTACCGAAAGACCCAAACAATATGAATTCCTGCAGTCATGAAAGCTTTAAGTCAAGATTTGTATATCTTGTTATTCCCCATCGGCTCCGTGCCCTTCAATCACCGATTGTCCCCTTAAAGGTTTCTCGGCCATTTGCACCACCTCTCTGTTGGCCACTCTCAATATTCACCAGACACCTGACACTCCTCACCACCAGACACTGTCACAAGATGCTAACCACTCATTTGACACCACTGCCATTCACCCAACAGACACCCAACCAGACACTCACCTGACATCTGAACCTCGCCAGACACCAGTCACCAAACACCGCACCACTCCCATGACACTACTCACCTGAACCTCATCAGGCACACCTGACACCCCACCACTTGGTAGACGCTCACCAAAATAATACTCACCAGACACACTACTCTCCTGCGACACATCACTCACTTCACCACTCACCAAAAAGTTATAGTACTACATTTCACCACCTCACCACACCCACTGTATGAATACACTGCCCCACTACACCATGACAGTACGCAACTAAATCACTGCTGTACACTACTACACAATTTAACTACCCCACTTAACACAACCACAAAAGTACACCATACCACTGCACCACACCACAATCCTACAGTACACGCTGTACCACTACATCACACCACTTCACAAATGCATTACACCACTACACGACTACACCACACACTGCATTGCATTGTATCACTACAGTATTACCACTGCACTATGCCATACTACTCCACCCCCTCATTACCTTATTCCATCACTCATTTCTCATTCTTGCTTAATTCAATCAATATTTCCATCCAGCACCTCTCACCAGGCCCCCTGGTGCTCTATTGTGGCTTTCTGCAGCCTCGGCTATTGCTAGGGGGGGGGGGATCCCTGTTGTTCGACTGATGGTTGATTCTTGTGGCCAGCAGAGAGACATTTAATTTTGCAGTCTACATAAACACGTTAGCGCCCCCATGGTTTTGAATGTTGTCGTTCACATAAGCGCTTGTGTTTTTTGTTGTGGCCATAACTCGGCAAGGAAAGGTCGTGGAGAAGAACGTCGTTTTGCTTGCACATCTAGAGACGACGGGCTTTCGATCGATATCATATTTGTAAATGTCTTGAAAAATGGGGATTTGTAAAGATGTTTGTTCATGTGATGCATACATATCCACATACAGACATAAAGCAACATTGTGTTTATATCTATTCATTATAACAAATAAATCAAATTTGAATCCCAGTATTTTTTATATTCTTTGGTTCTTTCGATAAAGTCACATAGATAGAAAAATTAAAATAAACCGCTCGTGTTGCGATCGAAACGTCGGGGTTTTTGTTTATATTTTTTATTTTATTTGTATTATATTTAAATTACTGAAAGAACCAAGAATAAGTCTACATTATAGACTGTCAGTATGCTCACTCAGGTAAAGAACCATGAATAAGTCTACATTATAGACTGCCAGTATACTCACTCTGATTAGAACCAGGCTACAGTCTACATTCGTGTTTTTGTTGTTGTTTATAATTCTTTTTCACTTAATTTTTTATTCTTTTTCTATCTACGTGACTTTACCCAAAGAACCAAAGAATATGAATTCCTGCAGTCACGAAAGTTTCAAGTGAAAATTTCCCAGTATTTTTGTTCATGATTGTTTTGTTCCATCCTGTAATAGCATCCTTTTAAGAGTGAAATCGACTGACTTCAACAGTGTAACAAGCATTGTTTTAATCTCATAAATTAACATCCACAATTCAACATTCTGTTAGCCAGATTTTCATTGAGCATTGCATTAAAATTCCTGGATATTAGCGACTTCATAATCAGTGATGAATCGTTTACATTAATCCTTTGTGTAGTGCCTTTAAAAATAGAACGTTATTTTTGTTTTAGCAAATAACAGATGTTGCTAATTTTCAAAACAACCCAAAATAGAGCATTGGCACATCATGTGTTTGATGAGCACTGCGTATTTAAGGTTACACTTGAAATGGTTGAAACCGGTGAAATATGGGTCAGAAGTCAGAAGTAATAATTAAATTTTTTTTTACTTATCTGTATCGTTTCATTTGTGCCTAATCCGTGACCACGTTTTAAGTCTCTGGCTGGTTGTGTAAAATAACTCTAGTGACGTTTTCCTTCATTTGCGATATCAAGCAGACGAAACTACTGTAAAAAACAACAACACAAGGCGTTTTTGGCAGCTGGGCCACGTGCCATGTCGATGCGAGGTTGTTTCTCGGACAGCTCGTGGAAATACTACAATTTCACCGTGTTTTTCTTGCCATATTTGGTCCAGCAAAGGAAGTCAAAATTATAAGCTTTTGTAAATGCATTATTGACCAGAATTTCCCCACAATTGCATCCTAAAATTGACATCGGTGAATGCGTGCACACCGAATTATCTCCCAGGTTTTGTACAGCACTTGAAGAGAAGTCCCAAATCGTGAATCCGCTAAGTGATCACCTACTTCTCTTATAACACGACGTTACGTGTGCGCTCGAATATATTGTATCTGGCACGGCGATGGCTCATCCATGGGTCTGCTGGACCTCTGTGATAAAAGTGCTTTATAGCTCATGGGATTCCTTCAGCCTAAATTAAGATTCTGATTTAAAAAAAGGGGTGGGTGTGTGGGGGAGCCCCCCCCCCCCCACTTTATAATCCAAATTTCAATAGACACCGAATAATTTCTTTCCCACAATACTTTTTTGCGATGCTGGTTTTTGGTGTGAGTCACTGGGTAAACAAGAGCGGTGATGGGGAACCAGTTAGGAGTGGAATTTTCCACAGGCAAGGGATTGTTGGAGGGGAGTTAAGGGGGGGCGGGGATGACGGGCAATGGGACGGAGTGGGGTGGGGGGCCCGGGAGCGTTGGGGGTGAATGAAGAGGGAGGAGGAGGGTTTGATTGTAGGGAGCTTGCAGAGGCAAGCAGATGAAAAGGGGGGGGGGTGGGTATGGACTGAGCCACATTAAATGTTGGCTGCCCGCAATGGTGAATGAAGAGGGAAAGACGAGGAGGGTTTGATTGTAGGGAGCTTGCAGAGGCAAACAGATGAGGGGGGGTAAGGGTTGAGCCACATTAAATAATGTTGCCTGCCTACAATGGGGGGGGGGAGGGTGTATTGCTTAGCAACAAAGCTATTTGTACAGTATTCCTTAAATTTCATGTGGTAGTTCACGCGACGGATAGGTTACAATGGTGCCGCGTTCATTTCGGTGGCATATAAAACAACAATGCACCTTTGTTGGATTAAATGACGGTATTATCTGAAAACACAAACGATAATTGTGTTAAAATGTGGAAATGCCATTTTTGAAAACATTTACAAATGACAATACGAAGCAGGTCTAAGTAATGTAGTGTTAACTTTACCCGACATTATATTGTTGAGTTTCTTTGCTTGTATTATGTTGACACAATTGAAAACATTTATTTTAACACGAGCCTCTATGTGATATGCCTACATTTGTCGAGGATTTCTCAGTATATGACGACTTATTATAGATCTGTATTCTAAATGACAATTCAGACTAATTTGTTGAGTGGAAACATCCCATTCGGTGTGTTTACGAACAGCGTTCAAAAGTCGATATCGAAAGACAGCTTGAGCCCGTTCACTAATGTGGTGCTTTCCTTTGAATTGCACATTGCAATCGTTTCAGTGCACAGTTCTTGTGTGGGTGCATCTGAAAATATCAGTTTGGTCCTTTTTGTCATTGGGGTAAAGTGGGTTTAAAAGGTGTTTCCCCCTCCACTGGCCAGATGGGGTGCCTTTTGTAAATGGGTACAGAAGCCTTTGTTTGTAATGTAATGCAGTCAGAGTTGAGCTTGTGTGGGAGATGATGGCTTAGAGACAAGATGGGATTTTCATCTTTGTCATGGTCTCTCACAGAGGGCATTTGGTCTGGTTATACATTTGTGTGTCTTGTGTTAACTCGCAGAGGCACATTTGATTTTCTTATTAATTTTGCAATGGTCACAATAGATGCCATTTCATATTTATGACAACTGTTTAAAATATTAATCACTTAATATTTTCATAAACCACCAACACAGAGGCCCACAAAAATTGAGGTTCGCACGCAGTTCCAAGCGACCGGAAAAAAACTATCATATTCGTAGCAGTCCCCGGCTGTGATTTAGTATTAGAGAAGTAGGAATGAAGGGAAATGGAGAGTTTAATAGAAAATAAAATTTGAAAGGAAAAAGGGGAGGAGAAAGGGATGGAAGTGAGAAAATACACTGAGATAAAGAAGTCTGATCAGGAGAAAATGAAATAAGTGTTTAAATAATCTGGCTCATTGGCAAAAGCAACATTATAGTCATAGATTACGTGGCATGTTTACATTTCTAACATTCAATAGTACTCTCGGTGAAAATTACCTAATAAAGCCGTGCTTAGTTATCACAAAACCTTTCCTGTGATTCAAGTTGCCCTGTCGTTTTGCTTGATCTCATTGATGTATGAATGCTTTCAAACCATTTATTTTCAAGTTTGGTATTCTGTGCCTTCTATTCATGCTTTCTTACTTTCATTTGTCTCGTGCCACTTACGTGTTCTTATCACAAACCGGCAACACTGGCCATCTTCACTCGTTAGTTTTGTTAATTTGTGCTTGTATATTACTGCCATGCATACATTTCTGAATTCATCAATAATTGGGTATTTGGGTCTTGTAAATTATCGTTTGTTTTGATGGAATTATATATTATGTAACCTTTTCTCCCCAAACCTGCCAAGGCTGTTTTAAAACAATCACTCCTTACCTTTTCCACCATTTCTCTAATTGGGGGAAGTAATATTCGTCTACTCTACAGGTGCTGTGGCTTTTTGCTACGTATACGAGATGGAGATATTTCAATTTGGAGCTCTTACAGCCCAGCGGTGCACCACCCTGTCAGGAGACTGGTCCAGGAATATAACGTCACAAAATTCCTTGGAAGTAATTTCACTTTGCCGCTTTAATCGCATGCTCGGGGCAAATCTATTCTGTGCCCTATAAAGAGTGTTAATTTTATGTCAAACTAAATGTTGATTCCCAGAGCTGGAGTAAGGCACACTAAATGGGAAAAAAACACAAATATATATTTTTGTGCAGTCATTGGTGATCATAAAATACCATCAACTCGCTGTACTTGAGAGCACAGATTAATCACAGGTGGCTGTAGTTTTCATTCCTGGATCTCAGTGCTGGGGTTCCAGTCCTCCGACTGTGCCATCCAGATATAAATTCGTTTTAACTGGAGTCTGGCCAATTCACAATGTTTCCCATTCTCTGTAGATCACCTTTCCTGTTATCCATGATTTGTGAATAAAATTAGTCTCCCACAGTGAGGTGCTAAATTCATCATATCCGTGGTAGCCCACGAATGATTGTGATTATGATGGATGGCTATGATGACAGTGATGGATATCTTTGAACATGATAGTCATCGTGGTAGCCTTCATTAGTAGAAACCGCTGTCACCACTTTTGTTGACGATGATGGTGAAGATGATGATAGGGTTTAAAGTTTTCGTGACTGCAGGGATTCATATTATTGGTTCTTTCGGTAAAGTCACGTGTCTTTACCGAAAGAACCAAGAATATGATGATAGGGGTTGATGATTGCCTTCACCAATGCCAGTCACTGCCCACAAGAGATGGCTTTCCAGAACTGGCATTGGCATGACATCCAGAGGTTGATGGCCATGCAGGAGATGAACTATATACTTGTCTAAGTAGGTGGGTAAAGGAGAATTACTTAGAAGATTCTGCTGATGCCATAATCCAACATCTGTGATGATGATGATGAACAAATATTCGTTTACGTCATTGAGGTTTTTATGATTGCTGCCATCTCCAGAGGCAGGCTGCCAATCCCGCCGATGCATGGTGTACATTACGTACACCATACTTTTCGATCAATGAATCCAGCTATCCACAATTATTGTTATCCATTATTTTTGTGTATAACTGTTGAGAGATCTGTACTGCACCCTAAATTCATCCTATTTACCTTTGTATTTGTGACTGGCTCACATCATTGGGAGGCATATTTGAATCGGTCCTCGATCCCTGATTTTCACCAAGTCGCACTGTGACCAATGTGGTGAAGTAAGGTCAAACAACCCCATGACTGACACGGCGTGATGCAGGCCTTCGTCCAGCGGTGTAATTCACAAAGTGCCGTCATTATAATCATTGTGGATAATATTTATGAAAAGGAGTTTTAATTCAATAGGAAATAAACACTTTTCCACATCAGTTCTGATCAATGAAGTGGATCATTACATATGTAGTTCTGTAGTTATGCCTTTAATTTTATTGAACAAACAGCACCATTTCTCTCACTACCATCTTGTGTCCTGCACAGCTTGAGAGTCAATACTTATTTATAAAAATGCTGGTTGTTGGTGGCCACTGAGTTGGGCCTTTGCTCAGCAACTGCGATTAAAACAAATGCAGAATAACTTTTAGATATGAAGCACTGTTTTCCTTCAGAAAAAGAAACACCTCATTGACTTGTTGCATGTGTATGATGAGAACTTGAGGTTTTAAAACAAATACGTACCGGGCTTATGGTAATGCAATCGTGTAAAATGGCCGTGAAACTAGATACGATCAGACTAAAATCAATTAAAATCGCATTACCCATCATTTATTGACAAGATGTATTTTGTAACACATGGTTATCATCACCATATGTGAGTCAATCGTCGATGGCCTATTTTGTCCATTGAGACAAACTTTCTGGATCCCTGCAATGTAATTTTGGTATTTTAAACTACATGTTTTGTTTGCCACAGCAAGAAAGTGATTAATTTTTGTTTAAAGCATTTTGTTTTTCATGAATTTGTTTTCCAATTCTAGCATTGGACTTCATTTGGTCACAGAATACTGGTGGGCTACCATATGATATAGCTAATTTGGTAAACATACAATAGTGGTACCATTATAACTGTGCTGTGTGCATTTTGCATAATTAGGTAATTTTTTAATGTTGGGTCTTGATGTATGTATGTTGCATTTTTTGCACCGTACGGAGTCAACCGTGCTAATCGTAGGTGTCACCATCCAATGGGCTCCTTTTCTAAGCTTTGTCTCTATAGTCTTTGTTCATACTTACTTTTACAACAAACTGTGTGCAGTACTTCAGTAATGTTTCACAGTACCGACACCCAGAGATGAGACTAAAAGTGCGGAAAGTGTGAACATGTGCGGGGGGGTCCCTTTGACAGGTCTACAGACCTGGGAGAGACTAAACTACTTGACTGTCCAGAAACTCCTGTATATTTGCACGCCTTATCAACATTAGGCTGGCCAGTGCTTCATCTTCCAGTGTTTGAGCAAGTGGTTGGCTTGTATGGTAAGGTTATGTTTTATTGATGAAAAGCACACCTGAGTCTTGCAGACAAAATGTATGGTTTGTGGCGATCGCTACCAGACGTGAACCTCTAATTTACGAGCTTTTTTCGCAGGTGTGAGTACGCTGAAAATACTTTACATATGGAAAATGTATCCGTTTTGAATAAACCTTGCAATCGGTACCGGTCAATCAAATCTCTTGAGTTTGTGCTTTAGAAAGAATTAGCTATTATTTACGTTAGAAATAGTTTTACTCAATCAATTACCATCAGGTCTGGCAGACTTCCTTTTTAGTAGAATGTTTCCTTTGTATTAACGGGACTCTATTTTTATTCATTTTTACAAAGCATTGTTTTTCCCTGTACTTAATATTTACATGCAAATAGTTTTTTGACCATATAGTACGGTAGTTTTTTTTGTAACTAATAATAATACATTTTAAACCAAAGTGTTAATAATTAATCTTAATACAGTGATATACATTCTCATGGGTTACAAACGCAGCAGAACACATTTCTCTAAATCTTACTGCTTTTCCCAAATAAAAAAAAATACATAATCCTGTGCATAGACATTTTTACATCTTCTAAAATTATCGATAAAGAGATCAAGCGTGCTGGTGTTTGGAAAGCTGGCAGGATGGGCCATGGGGTGGGGAATTCTCAGCACATGAGTGGTGGATGATGGTCAAGTGGTTGGTTGGTTGTGGTAGAAGGGACCGAGATCACTGGGGCTCGCTGTTCGAATTCCTCGTGGCGTGGTGCAGATTCCTCCGCTGTTGGCCCGCTGACGGAAGTGCTTGAGGATTTACTGTACGGCGCGCCAGCCGTCTTCTTGCTTGCACGGCTGCGGGCTCTCTCTCTCTGTGTGTGTGTATGTGCCATGCGGTGGGGGGCCATGCTGGGAGGGAGGGAGGGAAGAGGAGGAGGGGAGGGCAGCAGTGAAGGGAGTGCCGTCTGCCACCATTTTGATGTTGCTAAGCACCGCAGCCGCCACAAGCAAAACACAACGATTGGGTTGTCACACTGATGCTATTCAATGGTGAGGAGCAGGCGGTGGTGGACGTGGGTAGCGCACTTCGCTACAAACCTTGGCGACCAGAGTTCGAGCCTTGCTCACGGCCAACCAACATTATTATTATCTGAGCCAGTCCTGAGTCTCCCCTAGGTCGACTCGGCCTCAGATGAGTATCTGGTGCCGGTGTGTAAACATCGCCACTGGGGAGACAAAGGCAGCCGGGCGTGGTGCTGGCCAGCCACCCCCTGGGGTGCCTTGCCAGCTGCCTTTGTAGGTGCTCCCTAACAGCACTGGCCTCTATAGTCTGTTAAGGCCAGAGGTGGGACAAAGTCATTGTTATGCAAGTCCAAGTCGAGTCTGAAGTCATCAAATTCATGACTCGAGTCTGACTCGAGTCCAAGTCACATGACTCGAGTCCACACCTCTGGTTAAGGCCATACGGGGGATCTTTGTCCTTTCTTTGTTGTAATTTTAAAACAAAGTACAGTAATAATACCCCACGAAGCTGCAATTTGATGAAGGAAATTTGAATCTCATAAGTTGTTACATAACAGAACGTTATTTTAAGCATGCCTTTTTAAAATGTTGGTCATCCTTAATGCTGCTCGTGAAGTAATTGCCAATTTCATTACAAAAGTGACTTGTGTGAAGCGTCACAAGGCCCCGTAACCCCAAAACGGCTACCTTAAATAAAACATATTATGATTCTGCCGCTAAAACACGCTCGTTTTGCCTCATGGTTAACCTCCACTGCTATTCTGTTCCTGTAAAGATCTGTAATGCTGTAATGACACAGTCGATCGTGTTTGCAGCGTGAGCCTCAAGATCAGCCTTAGATGCCCGGAATACAATTAAACCCACCCCAAGAGGGGCACGAACAGCGAACGTGCGTTGCTGCTTGCTAAGCCATCCGTCGCAACTAATGTCTGCCCTGATAACCGAGATATCCTAATGGAATATAGGAATTGCACGAGTCTGCCGAAACAAAACAATGTGAACAAAGCCATTCGGGGGCGTCGTTGATTGGCTGAGAGCAATGGCTTGGCCCCACGTATGAGCGCTCTGATTGGCCAAAAATGGGGCCCGCGTGCATACAAGTGAATCAACCACTTTGGGTCATGACTTGATTTGTGTTTTCGTTCTAGATTTGAAGCTTTCGTGACTGCAAGGATTCATACTCTTAGGTTTTTTCGGTAAAGTCACGTAGGCAAAAAAAATCAAAATTAATAAAAGTAAAACAAAATAAAAATCACGACGTTTCGGAGGCAACACAAGCTTCCGTCTTCAGGTGGAACCGTCACAGCCACGACAGCTGTATCAAGTAAATGAGAGATTACAAGAGCTACCACTCCGTATATATCATGGTTGTGTTTTCGTGTCAACCTCCACCGTCAGCAGTGTGGGTATGTGGAGCGAGGTGCAATGATTGTCTGGCGGCCCTTTGATTGGTGTAGACCCACTGCCGGTGACGTTGTTGCCTCCAACATTAACATTAGCTGCCTCCCGCCCATGCTGCTGACACACACTTGGGCTACGCCCATCTCTAAACCTTTATAAACAGTTTGCCTTTAGAGGCTAACCCCCCTTTTCCTGATGACAACCGCTTGTGTTGCGATCGAAACGTCGTGGTTTTTGTTTTAATTTTTGTAAATTGATTTGTATTACTGAAAGAAGCATTTTATTATTATTTCATTATTATTTTGTATTATTCATATTGCCTTTAGAGGCTAACCCCCCCCCCCCCCCTTTAAGTCCCACCCCCCTTTGAAGTTAATTTTATTATTAATTTGTATTATTTTTTTGTTCTATCTACGTGATTTTACCGAAAGAACCAAATATTATTTCAACGTTAGTCGAAACCATGGTGTCCTATGGGAGGCGAAACTTTCACCGAAAAAAAAAACGTGAACCGATGTCACTAAACCGAGGGACTACTGCACTACACTAGTCTCACCTCAGGTGATATATAATTATCGGCTGTGCACAGCGTATCTCTGGAGGTGAGGGTAAAAGGGTGTAGCCCTGCAATTGCCCCGCGCATGCTACTGTTGGCGGAAGGGGCCTCCACTCGAGGTATTCTCTTAGCCAATTTAGAGGGATTTTTTGGTCTACTCTTCCACACTAGCCAAAGATGATCCAAATAACTACCGACCTATCTCAATTTTGTCCCCTTTGATGAAAAATTTTGACAAATTAATAACTACCAAATTAGCAGTTTCCTGTCCGATAACAATCTATTAATATCGAAACCAATCTGGCTTCCGAAAAAAATACAGCACCACATCTGCTGCATTAGACTCTCTAAATCACATTTACAGTAGCATTGATTATACGCAGTACTGCGCAAGTCTTTTTCTTGACTTGCCCAAAGCCTTCGATACAGTTGACCACAACACCCTGCTTAGTAAACTAAGTTGCCTCTTTCTCCAAACAGGCAGTGGAATGGTTAACAAATTACGTCTCTTCTCGCACTCAAACTGTATTCATAGATGGTTGGATGTCAAACAGTGTTAAGATAACAAAAGGGGTTCCACAGGGTTCCATCCTCGGCCCCCTCTTCTCTCTTTATGTCAATGACTTGGGTACTGACCTGGATCATTCCAGGGTAAATCTGTTTGCAGATGAAAACATACTGATTACTGCTGGCCGCTCTCCGGATGACGTGATTACTAAGCGCCAGGGTGATTTCAACAAACTACAACATCAGCTAGTTGCTCTTAAACTAGTCCTGAATACCTCCAAAACCAAGGTGCTATGCTTCTCACCAGGACTAAAGCAGGAAGTTATTTTTCCCCAATTACATTTCTTAAATAATTATCAAATAGAGCAAGTCAAGATCTTTAAGTATTTTGGGGTCATCTTTGATTCAAAACTGAATTTTCAAGATCACATTGATTATATTGGTTGAAAGACAATTAAATATTGGTTTTCTGTATAGACACACGCATTGCTTCCCCCCTATGTTCCGTTTGGAATTGATGAAAGCTACCATACTTCCTCTACTTGATTACTGTGACATCTCCATATATATAAAAGGCAAAGTTGTGATTATGTCTTGTGACCTCCGCATGTGGAAGCGTAACGCATTGTAGTGCAGTGGTTAGCGCGCTGCGCTACGAACCCGGCGACCAGAGTTCTATTCCCGCTCATGGCCACCACTGGTGATGATTATTTTAGCCGGTCCTGGGCCTCCCCTAGGTCGACTCAGCTTCGAACGAGTAACTGGTCTGTGGTGTGAACATCGCCACAGGGGGGACAAAGGCAGTCGGGGGTGGTGAATCCAAGTCCCGGGCGAAGCTGGGTAGTAAAGCTAGTCCTATATAAATCAGCCCCCAGTACTGTACTGAAGAAGCTTGACCCAATTTATCACTCTGCCTTAAGATTTGCATTGAACTGCCCATATAGGACCCACCACTGCGATCTCTACATTGGGTCAAACTTAATATCTCTTAATGATCGACGGCTTGTGCATCAGATCTTATTAATCATGATGTACTTATAAAAATCAGCAGACTACCTGCTGGATCTCCTCACTATTTCAAAGAACAAATGTGACCTAAGGTCTTCGCTCACTTACCAGCTTCACATTCCTTATTGCCATACAAATACTGGAGGAAGGTCCTTTGCGCGCTGCCACTGCTATGCAGAGTGGCCTGAAATCAAATGCACCGCTCCGGATGACCGCTGCAAAGTATGATCTTGAGTATTGATTATAGTGTGCTGAACTTGAAAGGTGCATTGAAAATGTTTGATGCTCCTGCTGATAATCCTGCTGTTATGGAGCGACTCATACTGCCAGCTATGGCTGCAAAGTTTGGTCGTACATGTTATGTATATCGTTTATTTAAAAATTTGAATCACAGTTGCTATGATCACTCTTACTTTGTTTTTATAGCTTTATTTTGGTGATTTCGAAAACGTCATGTTTGTTGAAGTACGGAGTTAGCCTGATAACGTTATCTAAATTGTCTTATGGTTGTTATTGTTAGACCTGCATCCCATTGGAATTTTTGCACACAGCATTGATATACGGTGCTTTTTTCTGGAAGATTTTACAGTTTTTTCCTGGCTGTTTCTGTTGTGCGTCGTCACTTTAAGATGTTCTTTGTTCATGTTTTGTTTGTTGCGGTTGCACCCGAGTCAAGAGCCTCATGGCTCACAGGGCTGTACCTAATAAATGAAAACTGAAAAACACTTTACAGCCTGCGAGACACCCAACATTTAGAGTGCTGGTGACTTGAAGAGCCTGGTGAGCAGCTCCTGTGATGCAAGTGTGGAGCACGCTAACCTTTCTTTTTAGGTTTTCATGATGGCAGCTCATGGTGTCAAGGTTAACAAAAAAGCTATTTTTCATCCTGATGTGATGAGCCTTCGACTCAAGAGATTGGGTTGTATTTTCATGCAGTGAAGACACTGTCTCTCTCGACAATGCCATGATCTTTGTGTAGCTACCAAAATGGCGATTGGTATTTTCATATGTGCACGAGTGTGTGTGTGTTCGATTCCCGCTCAGTCAACACCAGTGACGATTATATATGAACCTGTCCCGGGCCTTCCCTAGGTCGACTCAGCCTCAAATGAGTACCTGGTGCAGTGCGTAAAAACATCACCACTGGGGAGACAAAGGCGGCTGTGCGTGGTGCTGGCCACCCACCCCCTCGTGTGCCGTTCTGGCCTTCATAGGTGCTCGCTAACAGCACTTGTCCCAACAGTCTGTTAAAGGCTATACGGGGGTCTTTGTCTTTTGTGCCACAATTGTACTTGGTAATGGACTTACTCAACTTTCATTGAGCATTCTGAATTGTATATGGATCACCACCCCCTTCATGATTCGATTTATGGTCACAAATTGGTGTAGAGAGTGCATCATCTCTATTCTTACATTGAGGTAGATCTAGCGCCTCTAGCGTCTGCAGATGTCATGTGAACTATTGAAATACACAACCCATACGGTTTATCCTATATTCTTGTACAGGGAATTGAGTTTTCAGATCCATATGCCCGTACATCCGTTTCAATACGGGCAAACCCATTTTTTTGTCTGTGTTTCTCCCTTGTGATGGGACTATAGGATGAACGTTGAGATTTATACGGTTCACGGGGTGACCAATAAGGTCTGCATTGGTTTGTAATAGGGTGGACACTTATGAGGGGTTGACAGGTATGCATACAGTACGGTATAACACGAATTGAAAATACATCAACTTTCTCCACTCTCATTGATGTAGGGCTTCACCGTGGCAGCATAACGCACTGCAGCTAAATTGGTACTGTACATACTGTATTTCTATGCTGCAGCATCTATTCTCTCTTCAAACCACATAGACTGGTGTGGTGAAGTATGGACATTTAATCCCCGTGGTCCACACGGTGTAAGAACACCCTCATCCAGCAGTAGATTGAAAAAAAGCTGCTGTACATGCACATTCATAATTGTTTAAATGTGTTTTCTTTATATGATCCTTATGGCAGTACCCTGGGGTACCAAATAATACAAAATGGCCGAGGTAATTAAATATTTTATTTCTTGGGACACTATTTTTTTCCAGGGGTGTACTTAATTCCGCGACTGAGGTGCCAATCAATCCGAAATCGGTGCTACTCCGCGAGGACGATTGCGTTGAAAGCCTGAACGCTCGTATGAACCATCGTGCATCTTGTACAGCTCGTCGAGATGAGTGGATTGCCGCATCGCCGACCATCAACAGACTAAAAATGACTGCATCACGGACATTGTTCGAGAGCCGGGATACTATGGTCGCCCGGGGTACTGCCATAAGGTTAATATATTGCTTCATTCAACTGTGATTCGTGTAAAGAAGGGGGGAGGATTGAAGATTGTTAAAATTCATCCCAGATTATGATCAAGTGACAAAGCTTCTAGTGGTATTCATGTTGCCATGGTCCATGAATCCTTACCATTTAATAAACTAAATATGTACCCAACTAATATACATACAATACGAGTGGTCGGCATCTGCTTTTTAGTTATCAGTGATTCTAAAATGTAATTCAATAAGTTTTTCATTTTGTCAATTTTTCCTTGTCGCCAGAGTGTTTCTTTCTTTCCATATTTCATTTTAACGATGTCGTGTAAATAACGCCGTAGACAAAAAGCAATAGTCATTCAACAAAAACAACTAAAAATTGCAATTAAAATACTAATATTGGTCGCGAAAGACTACGTGTTAAAATGCTAATTTTATATGTAGTGTAATGTTAATGTTGAACATAATGAGGCTGTCCTTTGCCAATTCTCCTGGGTGTTGTGGTTAGGTGTATAATGTTCCCAATATGACTACTGCAGTTTGCCAAAAATAGGTAATACAGCATTTTAAAGTGTTTATTTTTGTGAACATTTACAAAAACCCCAACTTGGACACTTGCACAATACAGCCATGAGTACCATCGATTAACACTCTTAATTTCCTGTACTTTTATTCGGGTTAATATTAATCAGAAGCTACGTGAACTCGAAATCACATGCATTGCTTTCATACGAAGTGGACAATGTACTCGCGCTCCTGGTGGGTTTTTGGGTTGGTACCGCTTTACCGTTCGGCATAATATCATAATTTGGGGTTTAGGGCTTTACACTTTACAGCAACACTGAGAACCTACTCATAGATACTAAGTCAAATATAACTCGATGACTTCATGCGCCATGGTGGTGTACTTTGTGATGTTGTGATGTGCCTCTTTATCTGCATATACAGGGTTGACCCAACGGTTAGTTTACCTAAGGAAACAAATGTGTGCCTATTTCAGTAAGTTAACTTGGGCCACTCACTAACACGGCCTTTTAGCAAGTCACTGCTGCACAACGGAGCTCTCCCCATGCCACGCAGGTCATAGCAGCTATTTGACCATACCTTACCAGACAGGTCAGTGTGAGGTTGAGGGCAGTGGACGTGGATACCAGCTGGAGATTGAAAACTTAGACATTGTGGTCCGGAGAGCCGTCCCTGGCGTCTTGTTGTGGAAATACTCCCATAAGCAATGGATCCCTGTCGCTCAGTTGGGTGAGCTTCGTAGGAAATCACAGAGGCGAATAATGAATAGATCAGTCATTGATATAATTATTATGGCGGTCGTCATAAAAACAACACTTGCACTTCGTTGTTGCAGTCTCTCATAGTTTATGATACACTTTATACGATATTTAATTCTGTTTTAGCACTGCGTTATAAAGCACTTGATAAGAACATTGGGGCCGTCCATAAATGACGTCACGCACCTGGGGGGGGGTCATACATTTGTGACGATGTGTGACGAGGGGAGGGGGGTTAGAGAAATGTGACGTCACATCAAAATGCGCAACTTTGAATAAATATAGAATTGTTATAACAACACTAATTTTGATTCATTTTCATTATTAACTATTTGATTATTTAAATGTAATAAGGTCACCTTTTATTTATTCCATGAAGGAGCATTTTGCTTCTCCATGTGATTGTTATAATTGTACTCTCCATTTTGCTTCGTTCTACTACAAAGTTTCAAGTATTTTTTTTATAGTTATAATAATTTTTAATATTTTATAATTATAAGATAATTTAAATATTATTTTCTGAACATCTGCAGTTTTAGTTGGACGTTGAATATTTTCAAGTGAATTTCATGCTAAATTTAAGCTTTCCAACGCCTCGTTTTTAATACGCGTTTTCTCCTACAACATCAGAGTGCAGCGCCACATTAAATACGCACTACAATGACAATAGTTTAAAGCGATTTGAAGTGTGTTTTATTTTCAAAATGCAAAATGGAAATATGCTTTTGGGGGGGGGGGGCAGAGCTTTGTGACGTCATATTTGAGGGGGTTCTGACTTTTTGTGACGCCGTGTGAAGAGGGGTGGGGGGGGGGGGTCAAAAATCGTCCAAAATCGCGTGATGTCATTTATGGACGGCCTCATTGGTGATTCTATGAACCTGAACTTTTTTCTCTCCGCCAACTTGAACTTTGTATTCTGCCGCCAGCAGGGAAGAAAGTAAAGATGTCAATGCTACAGCTGATTGGCCTTCGGTGAATAACATTGCGGTCGAGGTTATTGCCGTTTGTTCAGCGCAGACGACTTGAGTTACAGGAGAAAGCGAGGTTAATTGTTGGGGGTGGCCAGTTTTTGGCGTTCGAATATCAATCTCATTGAAGCGTAACGCATATCACGCATTTACGGCCACATAGTACACTGTCTCTGATCTCTAATGTGAGTCATTTTTGGCTATCACCCCCCCTCCCTCTCTACCCACCTCCCATAACAGTTGGTTACACGACGCGTGCGCACGTTTTCTACCTCTCTTCGCTTAAATCTCTTTCCACGTCTTCGTGCCTAAATGTTGTTGTGTCAAATTTGGGTCCCCCCGCCCGCCTGCTGCGACATGGCTCCATGGGATGACGTCAGGGCTAGGAAAGTGCCCCCCCCCCCCCACAAAGTTTGTGTGCTCATTGACTGCAAGCCAGACTCTTCCTCTCCCCCCCATGAATGGGGCCATTTGTCTCTAACCCCTCAGGCCACACTGGTTCCATCCAGTTTGCTGCACTAACTGTGTCACTCACTGTAATTTGCAAGGGGGTGGGGGTTAGTTTTTTGTGTTTTTGTTATTCACTGGGGAAATGTGTTTTTGTCGGTATGATGCTGCATCGCGGTGACAGCAGCGATTAGTTAGCACGATGTGGCGATGAACGTGACGGTTCCCAGCCATGGCTGTCGGCCGTGGCAAATGATATCTCAACTATGTGCTGCCCCCCTCTCCACACAACTCCTGGCTTCACCAACTCGCGTTGGGTTTTGTGGTGAAGCATGGCTAGACAACCCCTACGGCCGACAGCGTTAGGAGGCCTTCATCCAGCAGTGGATTGACAGGAGGTTTGCAATTAATTATTTAATACTTTCACAAAAGGACCAGGTCTTCTTATATTGTATATCGCAACAGAAGGTCTTTGTATTGGAAAGAGGACAAACTTTTGAATGAACAAATACATCAAGAACTAATGAATAAATGTGTCAGCACTACTGGTATTGGGTTCTTTTTACGATTAAGTGTGATTTAAAAGCACACAATTTAGCTGTAAAGCACGTGAAAAATAACATTTCACAACTTAATAGTTGCAGCTGCAAATGTTATTCTTCCTTTAAGTTAGCCCACTACATATATCGATATTTTATTATTTATAGAGTAGCTCTTAAATATTTATTCCATTAGACACACTGCGAGTCACAGCATGGAACATTCTTAAACTCGCTTTGAAAGTTGTCTGCTTGCCATGCGGTCATGCAGAAATGTGGTTTTCTTGGTTGTATTGCAAGTTGGTAAAGCTGTTCTTCGCTGCAGTCTCAGTTTTTTAGCAGTATGAATGGCAATGCAACAGGCTTGAATGACCGCTGGGGAAGAAAAAAACAGGCTCCACGGACGCAAACAAAGCTCGGATTACAAGTGTCTTTTGTTTCATTGAAACATGACGTCTGTGCAAGGATGTCCTGGTGAACTTCATGATAAGTGTAACCACACTTAATCGATTAATATCTTTGGTTGCTTGACAGAGCTTGTATTTCTCTTTGAGCTGTAAGCAGTCGCACACATTTGTATAATCTAATTGTTTCTCACAAGTCGCTTGCTGAATTAACCCTATTCACCAATTTTCTCCACAAAGCAATGTAAAAAAACTGAAAAACCTATGGAAGATAGATAGTGCCCTCGTACTTTTTCCTAATGGTTATTTTGTGTAAAAAAAAATAATCTTATTTTCACCACAGTGGTTCTTGTCAGTACGACGCCTCTTCTCAGCCTTTGTGGAACATCTGAACTTTTTAAATCCTTCACCGTTTTTCCATCCGGTTGCTTTCGTGATGACACCATATGGAGTTCTGGGCTGTCTGAGTGTGGAAGTCGTTGTTGGCTCCACTTATTGCCCTTTGTGTTGGTGTCCATGTGAGGTTGTATGTGAGAGGGAACTGTGTTTATTGGAAGTCTTATATTGTTTACTCTATGGTTTGTATGTCTTGCACTTGATTAATTGTGATCACGCAAAACAATGGAGGCTGACATTCATATTTAAGTTTGGAAGCATCGTGGGCTTTACAAAAACAAAGTTGTTTTACGTGAAATGTTTTATCTGTTGTAAAATGGAAACATCTTGTGATATGACGTAGATTTTTCCCACTTTACAAAGTTGTTCCTACAAAAAAAATATTGTAACAGTACAATTATGCATTTGTTCGTGAATCATCTGACATGAGCAAAGTCATTGACTTTGCATTCTGATGCTATTTTTTCAACGTTTATAGGTCTGTTTGTAGGACGCTATGTGGTTAGATTGCATAAGAAGGGAAAATAACGGCTCATATCACATGAAATAGTAAACTACCATGAATACAGTTGCCATTAAATAAGACTAATTTAATAACACAAATTGAATGTGCCAGCAGCGAAACTGCAACCATTTGAATGCTTACATGCCAAACAGAAATGATTCCTTATTATCATTCAAGAGCATTTTTGCGAAAAATGTTGTCTTTACATGCACATTTAGCACGAATTGAGCCCTTCTGACCTGTTTTTTTAAAACGTTACAAGACATGTACTTGTTGGTAATGTTTTGTTTTCTGTATGTTCTTGCAGTGTGCCCACCGGAATGTGGTCGGCGGGCGTGCACCAAGTCGGGCCACTGCTGCCACGAAGAGTGCTTAGGTGGCTGCCACCAAGCGGGCAGTGAGCATCACTGCCTGGCGTGTCGCCACTACTGGCACAAGGGCATCTGTATTCTGGATTGCCCACTGGGCACCTATCGCTACGACGGCTGGCGCTGCGTCACGGCGGAATTCTGCCAAGCGCCTTACGACTACTCCTCGCAGAACGTCCTGCATCACGGAGACTGCCTGCCAGACTGTCCTTCTGGCTACATTCGCAATGTCACCAGGTAATGACAACAGGTGCGGTGGCTCGCAGATCACTGATTTGTGCGACCTCTTTAGTTCATAAAGAAAGAGCATCACTTTGGAGTGGAGCCCTGGTGCAGCGGTTAGCACACTGGAATGTGAACCTAGTGACCCGAGTTCGATTTCTGGCCACGAGTAACACCGGTGGTGAGTGATATCTGAACTGGTCCTGAATGCCGCCCCCCCCCCCCCCCCCCACTGGTTCACCAGCTCGCACTTGCCAGCTTGATGGATGTTCTTTCTTGCATGTAGTATATGGTGTGTGGACGCCCCATCGTGGGGAGTGGTAGTGTCACGGTTAGCACGCTGCGCTACGAATCTGCTGACCCGAGTTCAAGTCCCCACTCGGGGCCAACACCAGTGGTGATTATTTGAACCGGTCCTGGGCCTCCCCTAGGCTGGCTCAGCCTCAAATGGGTACCTGGTAGAATGTGTAAACATTGCCACTAGGGAGACAAAGGCGGTCGGGCATGGTGCTGGCCACTGACCTCCTCGTGTGCTGTGTCTGACTTCATCGGTGCTACTCGCGAACAGCACTTGCCCCAACAGTCTGTTACAGGCTTAACGGGGGATCTTTGTCTTTGGGGAGGCCAACATCCAATAGGAATTGACAATGCTGTTAACGATAATCAGCATCATCATTAGCCATAATCAGTCCACTTTTGGATGAAGGCCTTCCAAAGCTGCCTCCACCTCTCACAATCCTGCAATGCAACAATCCATCTAGCACCTGCACACAAACTGATTTCATCACTCCATCTTTGAGGTGAACATGCTCTCGGACACGTTCCATTCTTTGACTGCCACTCCGTTTTTATTCTTGACCATTCATTAACCCTAGATAGCCCTACAGACTATTGGGGACCTTTTTAAAGCCGACGCTGCACATTGAGAGGGTGGTGACCAATACCACACTTGGCTGCCCTTTGTCTCCCCAGGCAGCAGGTACCTACCTATCTTTAGATTTAAAGCTTTCGTGACTGCAAAAATTAAACAATTAAATTATCACGACGTTTCGACTGCAACACAAGCAATCATCATCAGGTGTGAAAACCACAGCAAGAAAATTTGAAAAAAGTGGCGTTTTTTTTCCTAAAGTTAGCACCACGGACACGACGGACAGCAACAAGCAGTTGTTCAGACGGACGAGTCCATCTATGACCTGAAATTTTACCCGGGTCAATGGTTCTGAACCGCCATTGC
Organism: Lethenteron reissneri; assembly: GCF_015708825.2. Lineage (NCBI taxonomy): Eukaryota > Metazoa > Chordata > Hyperoartia > Petromyzontiformes > Petromyzontidae > Lethenteron > Lethenteron reissneri. Next base: position 12,320,472 of record NC_083802.1, read on the forward strand.
ATTGCTGTTCCCTAGATACACACATTCAAATAGAAGCTCTGAGGATTGCTGGACTTTATCTTATCCAAATATGTACCTGGATGAATTATTGGCTCACGAGGTAATCTGTATACAGTGTGCAGGGATTTTTTTATTTTATTTTCAAAAGTGGCCGGAAACACTGCCATTCCCAAGAAGGCTCTTCTGCATTAAGACACTGGATGAACTGTTCAATTAATTGTTTGCTACTTTTAGGGTCACTGAATATGATGTTGTGACGAATTGCCCCATATGGTTGTTCACAAATAACGGATATATACTCTGCCATAGTTAGAACATTTTGAAAGCACAGCATTCTGCAAAGTATTTCTCTACTTGGCCACAAAAATGTTACTGAAGTCAGCAACAACCCCAACATTCCAAACCACAAGATGTAGGAATGCGCCAAGCATTAGTATTCAGAGGGCATCACTGCCACCTTGGATGACACACTGGCAATAGGGAGAACTATGGTCATGAGTGTGAGGAGCAACTTTACCTATCTGACACATCTTCTGACTTCGATATTAATTTTGTTTGTTCCCGAAAACCATATGGCTTCCTTTATCAGAGGCCATAGCGGGGGGTTCACATGTAATTTTGGCCTACGCTTTAGCAGAACCTTAAGTTAACAAACATGATTTTTTTCCATTTAATGCTCATCACACAGCTGGTTTGTGTTGGTGAATGCAATAACGAATGTTTTCGAATGTCAGGATGTGTTTACAAAAAAATAGGGTCGCTTACGAATAGTCAATAAGGTCGTGCTTGTTACACATGCCATCTCGACAGCTGTGTAAATGTGACCAATGTCTGCTAAAGCATGTTGTTCTTTTGGCCAAGCCAAAAGTGGAGATGGGGGGGGGGGGATTTTTCTGGCCAGGTGATTGCCAAAAATGATAGAGGTGGCATAGCTGACGGTTTTCTTCCTTTGTTGGCTTGGTGCCGTGAACTTTTCCAAGCAAAGCTATTGTTACCATGGTGATGTGTCTGATAGACACTAGGGAGACAAAGGCGGTCGGGCATGGTGCGATGTGTTTGATAGACACATCGCCCCATTGTTACCGTGGTCTGACGAGACTGTGCGGCAGAAATTCACGTCACCCGCAGATTTTTGCACTCTAAAGTGCCCACACTTTTTACGAACATGGGGAATGTAAATGCTTTCAGGAATTAAATCGAAACAATAAAGCTTTCGTATGCAGTGTGTAACTTTCATATGCAGTAATACAGTTTCCTGTCTTTTCACCCTGGTTAGCTTACACTTTTTACAGATTCTTATTTTGAATGTGATTTATTTATAAACGATTGGATTCAATGGTGAGACCATTTTTTATTATTCACTGCAACTGACAAAAAAGACAGCACCTTATCTGTGTTTTATTAAATACCATTTTTTTACCTATTATTTTAGTTTGGCACACTGTTAGGAATTGTGAAGTAATTTAAAATTTTAGTTTTAATTCTGTAATCATACGTAATGTATTCAATTATTTGTCTTGGAATCTTAAAAGCTACCATATAAATGATCTTAAGTGGAAAACTTAGTTCAAACAGCAAATAATATTACCCTTACAAACCGGTGCCCAGTGCAATTATGGAACAAATTCTTGATTTTTCTCAGGCGCACTCAACGTTTTTCTGCAATCATTTCCTCATCCACTGTTATTTTGACAAAAAAAATCATCACGAGTTATTTTTTAAATATATAAACAGTTAAACAATATTTGTCGTCAAGTAAATTATTACATTGTTTGTGAGCACGCGGAGTATGACACCAAATAAATTGAAGGGATAGTCATCTACCCTCTTTACTTTTAAAAATAGCAAAATACTTCTAATATTGACTTGTGAGTGCATCCAGCTGTTGCTATAAACAGCTTGAACAGCACCAAGCCCTGTATGGTGTGGAGATGTGCCATGCTGACAACACACAACACTCTTGTGTTGATCTGTGGACCAGGGGTTCTCAACCTTTTAGTTTTCACTAGAACCTTTTTTTTTAGGGGGGAGGGGGGGGGGGTGCGTTGTGGGAGCGGGGAGGGCAGGAATCAGTGGCTGCAATCCACGACCAACAGGAGTGAACAGTCTTGTTTTTATATTGCCGTCAATACAGCGACTCGTCGGCTGTCGGGAGGAAAGTGAGGGGATGCTGTCACACATTGGTCGGCCAGTGCACACCCCCAGCATTGAGCCACAGACCCCCTTTTTAAATCCTTTATATTAAGTTCACTTGCTTGCTTGCTTGCGCGCTTACGACCGTGCAAATCTTTCGGTCGTTTTTTAACCCACTTCCCGTGATCCAATCGAGCTGACATTTTGCACACAGACTCGTTGTGCGTGACAATTAATTTTCGTGAATTTTTTTCTCCAAATTTTTACACTTTTTAGGAAAAAAAAAAGATATTTAATTACCAATTGCTTAATGGTGGCAGGCATCATATGACCCATAGGTGGCAGCCATCTCAAGCCAGAGGACGAGAGGACTCTAGCCGCCACACATATAAAGGATTTATAGTGAAAAACTTTGTTTTTACGGGTTTATTTTTTATTCTTTTGCCCCCCCCCTTACCCTGGTGTTATTTCTGTGGAACTGTCCCCCCTTTCTTCTTTTCATCTCCTTAAGCGGGCATGCCCCCCCCCCCCCGGTTGAGAACCCGACTTCTTGCTTGGGATGTTTCGGTTAACTTGCCTTGCGATTTGATCGAACAGTAATTCAGGGCCTCAAGTTAATGAATTAATAATGTTTTGTCTAATTTTTAAATGTTGCCTCTGCTGTTACTAATTTTCTTGTCTCATTACCAATTTTTTTAAATTAAATCTTTTGCATAAACTGTATGGGGTGGAGTGGCCCCTCGCATGCGTGGGTTTTCTCCTGGTGTTCCGCATACACTCATTAATTGACCGATAATACCTTAATATAGAGAGGATCACAGATCTTTGGCAATTGTTGGCACCAGCTCATTTTGTGGCTGTTTTTACTGTGGTTCCTTACACCTCTGAGCCATTTTCGACGAGAGTGAGCGAACGCTGTGCGCGTTACACAAGTTGATATCCTGACAATTATTGCTTTGCGTATATACGCAACTTTTATGGATGTATCACGAGTCTTATGAACTGATATGAATCGATGCATCATTGGACTCATTCTTTTAACCGCACTGGGCCCCAATCCATTGTATCGGTGTAATCGCTGAACATGTTGTTCTGTGGAAGTGATCCTTATGTAGCTACCCTGTTAAGTTAATAAGGAGATGCAGGTATTGTAAAGAAAGCAACATTTTATTTCAAAGCCGCTACATTGCTCCCACGAATCCCGATACGCTTCTAATATAAGTTAAAGTTGGGAGAACCCTGAGAAATCAGTGAGGTGTCTATAAATGGATCACCCCGTAGTTTTAACTTCATTTTCTGTCATCTCAATGTACTGGATGGTCCAGATGTCTTGTGACGCCCCCCCCCCCCCTTTGATTTCTCAAAAAAGTATGTTTTCATACCAGTGGGTGTGTAATGTAATGTAAGCAATATAACAATGACATTTAATAACTTTATTGAACATCGTATCAACCGTCTAAAATAAATAAGGTTTATTTGCAACAGATGCGAATATGCAAAGAAAAACAATGTTAGAGGTCAATTAATTGGGGGGGGGGGGGGGGTCACGACACATCTGGACCACTCTGTACAGTAGAGACCGGGTTTCATTTGGGTGTGGCTATTGGGAGCGGGGCTACGATCTTCCTTGCCATGGGAACCGACAGTTCTCGTTCCCACAATGAGTGCCTTGTGAGATATAAAAAAAAATGTTGGCAATGTTTACTTTGGTAACAAGCTTGGTGGGAAACACCTTTTATCATTGTTATTGCAAACAAGGAAACACAAAAAAACCACACACTTTTTCAACAATTTTTTTTTAGATCATTGTTAATTCGAAAATGTTGTGTGTGTGTATATATATAATGTGTATTTTATATATAAAATGTGTATTATATATATAATGTGTATTATATATTATATGTAAAATGTGCTCCTTTATTTTTTTCTAAAGCATTATAAGCCATTGCCTGACCACTTCTGGATAAAGGACTCCTCATCCTATCGCCATACCTCATAGTCTAGCATTGCCGCAATACATCACGCAAGGAACTGATTTTATTTATTCTTTCGACTGGTATTCTGTCCCCAGTCCAGCGTAACATAATTATTCAAAGATTAACAAAAAAGTACGGACGATTACGTTTCTGAAAGACAGAAAGTCGAACGCATTTATCAAGTGAAGAAACATTCGTTAGACACGTCATGTTGACTTAGGGGATAGTACATGGGCTTGGACAGAACACATTGCTGCAAGGGATGATCAGAATCTTTATTTATACTGGAAGAATACCATGAAGCTCTTTTTTCACACATTTCCATTTGGGGCGGGTCAGAAAGTTAACGGCGGGTCAGAAAGTTACAATGGCCGAGACTAACGACGGAGTGGGAGCCAAAGGATGGTAACATACATTAGAGGATGTCCATCGTGGAGATGGAATGAAAATTGGCTTGTCTATAGGAATTACATTAGAGACTGTGATTGACGGTGATTGCTTAGGGAGGATTTCATCCAGCAATGGATAGATTATGAATTATGATCGTGACAAATGCTTTTGAGACTTTACCTTTTACTGTCCTGGTCCACAGCACTCATCCAGTGATCCAACGTGGGAGCTCCATAGTCAAGATAAATATATTTAAGGCTGCGTTTTTGTTGTTTGTGCACTTACATTAGTTTATACCACAACAGCGTTCAGTATAATATATACTGGAGCAAAAAAAAAAAAAGTGGCGAGAAAGTAAGAGCTTTCATTTTAGCCCAAGGGTTTACACTTCACTTCCAACAAGTAAAAAATACGTGAGTCTAAGTCACTGAATGGCTTGGGGGTGAGAACTCTGAACTGGCACTGATTGTCAAGGTTCTCTTCTTTGGCGGCCATCGCTTCAGCCAGGCAGACTAGTGAGCTTCAGGCTTTCACCGTGGGGCACGCCTTTCCTGTCCTTTCACCAGCACTCATTGGTGTTACGGCTCTCGCCACAATTCCTGTCTAAGGTGGCCGCTTCCATCTTTTCCACGCAGCAAGATATACACACTTACCTACACACTATGGGTGGGGAGGGGGCCTTTTGGTTGGAGCTGAGAGCTTTCCTTGCACTCCTTAGACATCCCCAGGGCCATAAAGTTCGTCGCTGGCGAGGACCGAGCCGCGTTGGTCCTCTCGGCAGTTCGTCTTAATTGTCTGTGGGAAATGGAAGGGACCCGGCTGCCTCCAAGGTGCGCATCTCTTGTTGGCCCTGGGAGTCTTTCACGCAAGTGCTACATTTTTAGCACACAGTGCACACAGTGCAATTCACGCAGGCTGTGGGCCGCATCTTGGGCCCCGGGCAGCTGTTGTTTGTCAGGCGGCTTCGTGGAAGTCTCCCCCACACCCTTTGTGAAGCACTGGAGATTGTACACCTTGGCCTCCCAGGATGCTGCGTTTTGGTCGGGCAGTCATGTCCTCGCGGTTATGGTTTTAACCGGCTTCGTCTCCTCTGGCTTTTGGTATTGTTGCGAAGTTGTGACGCCTTGTGCAAGGATGAACTGAATGAAGAGTAACGTTTTGTACCTGTAAAGGCTGGTTTTCATTCTTGCACACAGCGATCCTCACCCTCCTTTCCTCACTTTTCACCCTGACCAGGTTTGAAGATCCTGGTCGACCTGGGCTGGGTTTTCCCGTTTCTTTCTGATGAGGAATATTTTTTTTATATGAGGCAGTGTGACTCAGAGGCAGCCTTAAGGTGGGGGGGGGAGTTAGGCAGGGCCTAGGATAGGCAGGTGTGCTTTTGAAGCCTCTTGAGGGTGAAGCCTTGGCAGGTATGAATTGCAAAGTGTCCTGCTGTGTGCAGGGATGAAGAGTGAAAACCAGATTTTTAAAGGTGCAAAACCTTATTTTAAGTGACGTTTTTTCTTCTTTATCCTCAGCATGACTTGCACCAAATGTGATGGTCCCTGTCCAAAAGTGTGCAAGCATGGAAACGTCAACATCAACTCACTCACGGCGGCGCAGGAGCTGTACGGATGCACCGAGCTTGATGGGAACCTGACTATCGACATCCGTGGTGGAAGTAAGTTTCACATAAATTCACGGCTTTCAATAATGTTCATAGTGCACAGGGGGAGAGCCCTTTAGTTACGCGTGTCCTGTCTTCCGTGTCCTTAACCACATTTTATTGGGGCCTTTGTAAAGTCCTCGCAGTCATTTTTGTGTTGCTTGCGATGCCAGTAAGAACTTAGCTCTGTTTACAGATTTAATTCTTGCAAACAGGATGTTTAACGTTGAACAAACTTGGCTTCTACTTTGTCATGAAAATGGATGGCTTCTTGCTAAAATCAGTTCACTTCATGTCTACACAATGATTCCTAGTTTTTTACTGACATCCATTATCGTTCATGTTACAAGTCAAGTTAAAACTGCTTTCACGCTGACAGTCTTGCTGGCTACATTAAGGTGTAGGCGTAGTATGCTAGTTTTTGAATGCACGCAGTTTCGGAGCACCTTTACACGGATTTCTGTTCTTGAACAACATGTTCACTTTGCTTTTCCACTCAGACAACATTGCAGCAGAACTGGAGACAAACCTGGGACTGATTGAGATGGTGACGGGTTTTGTGAAGATCAAGCGCTCTTCAGCCCTCGTTACCCTTGCTTTCCTCAAGAACTTAAGGATAATCCGTGGAGATATGCTGGACGAAGGGTATGTCTCTTAATTTTTTAAAACAGAAAACTACTTTTGAATCAACTGAGAATGAATACCTCGCCTGAACTAGCTTTCCGGTGTGTTTTGGGGTTGTACCGCTTATTTTTTTTGCCATGATGTTCGACGTATTTTTTTCATGTGGTGAGGGTCACTTTAAAAACTTAAAATATTTGTATTCGATTTTTTGCTGTACATATGAACAAAGGCTCACAGCAGAATGTTGGGTGACAAAAAACAATTGCACGCGAATATCCGCCAGGCCCATGAACCCGACCTGGCCTGATTGGGGGGGGGGGGGCACACACAAGCTGATGGGCAACAACAGCAGCCAGCAATGCTGTATTTTTGAAGGAAAACGTGAACTGCTCAATTTAGTTCCTGAAGAAGCTCCCGGCATGTTGGGTGAAACGTCAGACACCACATCAAACAACACTCGGTAACAACCCGAAAATACATCGGAGAATTATGCAGCACACCGCTGAATACTACATATCACCTTTCCCAGAACCCTATTTTGTTATGATCTGCTAGGTGAGATAGCATCTCTATAATCCAGTAACTTGCTAGCACGGTTCTTGGATCATACATAGATTAGGTAGTGTTTACGATATCTATCTGAAGGAGGAAAGATGATGCCTTATTATTGAAAATATGTTTTATAGTCGGCTATAACAACCCACGCACGTGAGTTTTCTCTGGGCGTTTCGTTTTCCTTTCGCACAAAAACAAAACGGCACTAAAATAGTACTTGGCCAAAACAGGGTCCATCTGCAATGTGTTGACTCATTGATTATTTCTCATTCGTTTCACTGCTTATAAAGGTTTGAAATGGGTATAGCCTAAATGTTAGCAGCCAATGCCAATTCATGTGGTTGGCCGCGACTGTGGCGGTGGTGGGCTTTCCACCAATCAAAGGGCTGCAGGCAAAAATTAGCATGTTAATTAATGCAAGATCGCCGAGCATCCTTCACGACGAGTGCGCCAAGGTGTCTATGTTAATGTGAGAAATTTGTCTTGAACCTATTTACATGACTTTACCGAAAGACCCAAAGAATAGCTTGACCATCAGTCCTTTCTGCTGATCAAGCCCACTTTCCTGAACAGTTCTAATTCTGTCATTAATTTGTATGTTACCTAATCCATGTTTCTCTTTTTACGTCAATGCAATTCCATTTTTACCATATGCTGATAGAAAAACAATGATTTTCCTGATTTTATCTGCAATATACCCATCATGAAAACACCAGCCCAATAAACATTGGTTGTATTTTTCAGAGAAAAGCATTGCATTTCAAATTTGAATGGTAAGGTTGCCTTGGAAGCCAGGCCAAACTCTTTTCTACAAAAAAAATAGTTTTTATTTTACCAGGTGAAAAAGTTCTTTTTCAGAAGCGATCTGGCCACAAATGATAGCTCAACGAAGTAGCTTATCACATGGACATTTTTTTCAGCCAAATACGTAGCACGCACGTTGATTCTAAACGTGGAGAGAAAAACCGGAGGATCCGGAGAAAAATCCACACGACCACGGGGAGAGAGAATATGCAATCGAACCCGTGACCTCCATACCAGGCGAGGGATTAACATCTCACCACTGCGACTCCCACTTGTTTTGTTACCATTTCCTCAATTCGGTAGTGATCTCAACAAGCTTTGAGCAAAGCCTTAGGCTCGAGTGCCAACAAGTGAATTGCTTTTTGCAGCATTCTTTCCCCATCCCGTTCTTTTGTGGCTCTACTATTCCACTACCTTTTGTGTCCCTAATAGCCCTGGTCCTGACCTGGCTCCTGAGACACTAATATTGAAGTGAGTTTTTTTCCCCCAAAACCATGTTAGTTAAAGGTCAACGACTGCTTAAATAATGTAGATTGCACCCCCCCCCCTTGCACCTGCACATTTCTAAATTGGCTACAAACAATGGATATAAGGATGAATGGCTTTTTTGGCTCGACTGTTGAACGGCTATAGTTTTCTCTCTGCTGCCAAGTCTCCCACCACGCCGCTAAAGTATATATTTTTCTAAGATGCTGAAATATAAAACTCTTTAAGGAAGCTCTCATGAGGTGATGCAGAACCTGCTGCATCTCGTAGGAATGAGGAGATGGCTGTTGCCAGCACAAACAGTCTCAAAATGTTCAGGGATTATTTCTGTGAATAGACCGGAAGAAATGTTGTTGCTGAAGCAGTCACCCCCACTTATCGGCAAGGCAAATATCACCACTTTTGTGGTGCATACAGCTGTCAAACAGTTGTCTGAATATATACTTACATGTCCTATAAGTAAGACTACTTTCATGGGTGTTGATATTTAACTGGCAGTATTACACACGGATAGAACGGTGGGACTGGTTTTGTGCACTGTGCTAAGAACCCCAGCAGCTTGAGTTGGATTTCCAGCTCGGGCTAACACCGTTGACAAATGGTATCATAAGCCTTCGTTGGCCTCCCTTTTTCACTAACCTGTCCTAACCATAGTGGTCTGTACAGGTTGATCAATAAACTAAGCAATGTAATTCGAAGCTTAACTCAGATGGATCCGCAATGAAATTCCATTAAATTGCATGCATCTCTCCATGGCAGAAATCCCCGTTACCCATTTGAACGAATGGAGATTTGAACAGAGGAATTGCCTGTAGAAGAATCACGTTGCCTGCAGGTATAATCTATGATGGAATTTTAGAGATATAAAAAATGATTACGGCATGAATCGCCAAGCTCTTGTATACATTCATTGGAACTCTGGTGGCAGGTTAATCTGCGCTATTTGTGCGAAGCAATGAAATAAATACTTAGAAGAGAGAAAAACGGGTTCAATAAAAATGTACACGCGAGCAACATTCTTCACGTGACGGCAAAGCATTCCGGTTATATTCTATATGGAATTACAAACTATCTTTTGCTTTGGAACGGCATTTTCATGATGAAATATTTGGTGATGGAAAACACGAAGGCTCTTCGAATATACCGTTTATTTTTGCAGTTGTGCTGCTTGGGAGTAATTGCCCATCATGCATAACTGTGAATGGTGTTAATGCCACAGGGAGGATCATGAATAAAAAAGATGATGCACCTTTACATGGATATTTGTACTCCCACATATATTTTACTTCCCGAGCAGTTGGCATTTCCTACTCCTCTGCATTATGTTGCAATCGACATTGCTCTTTTGTACTGTCTCATGAACATTTATTTCACAACCGTTTAGCTGCTCATGCATACCTATACATGAGAGAGAGAGAACACCAGATGGGCGCCAAAGCAACTTGCATTGTCTTGTTAAGGAAGCTTGTGACAATTGTTTCCTACTGCTTGAAACATTGCAAGCGTTGGGGGGAAAAAACAGTTCTTGGCAAACATTGTCAAGTGCAATGAGACGGAGATCCATTATTTCACTCCTTAAAGCAATCACGCATGCAGCAGCAACATTGATTTACATCTATTGTGGCCCAAGAAGCACTTCTTCATTGGCATTGAGTACCAAAGTGATGATGCCGTTTATGTCCTGAAATGCTTGAGCGATTGTCCTTGAGCCGTGTCTGCTATTGGCACACGTGTAGACTCCTGTCACGCCAGTGGGGGAATTGCCTTGCTGTATTTAAGGGTGGCTCGACAGATGAAAGAACTGCCTATTTAATAATATTAAGCTATATTCTTATCCAGATACAAAGTTGCAAGTTAACCTTGGAACTGTCAATGTGTAGGTTAACTTAATATCAATTAAATTTACTTGGACTTGATTATGATTTGAAGTTGCGTTGTTTAAAGTTTATCGTTAATAACTATTGTGTTTTTTGGTTGCTTAAATGTTCACACAAAGTTGTACACAGGCTGCGCCTGGTATTTTAACAGAATCTGGCAAAAAGTCTTAGAATCCCACTGGCTATAGCCACCTAAAGTGTAAAACACTTTGGAGCCTACATGCCTAGTGAAACATGAGAATTAACGCAGACATATTACATGTGGGGTCAAGCTCAATTTATGTAATTAACAATTTCATATTTGTGGTAAAAAAAATTGTCTTAATGTAAAATTATACACCAACAATGGTTACTTAACAATAAGCCATGGTAAAAAAAAAAAAAAATTTAGAGAGGGAGAGAGTTGATAAGTGGATAATGGCTGTGTTATACTATTGAAGGTCTGATATATATTAATGAATTAAGCAAATCAGGTAGGAGTTTATTATATTGAAGCAGTATATACACAATGAATGCCCATGCCTTTTAGTGAAAACGACTGTTAGTGAAGACGATATAGTATGACGTTTTCCCCAATGTTTTAGGACTTCATGAGCAAAGTGACAAAGTCTTCTTAACCTGTGCCTTCTTAACCTGTGCCTTCTTTATTCGTACTCTATTGGGGGTAAGCTCATTGAGCAGCTTGCTGGGGCATAGGTGAAGTCATGTGCAATTATCTCAGTTTCCATCCAAAGCTTACGGATGCCCCTTATCCTATAATGCAGCATCCTGTAACCCAGAAGCACATTCAATCATGTAGGGCCCATTGATGTGTTTACTATATTTTATCGTGGGACTGTCACAATCTCTGTTTCAGGTAAATGTTTTACGGACTAGGATAAAGTTGACTTTTTGTGAAAGTGATGTAAGTGAGTCCTTGAATATGGTGTAATTTGACAGTGCAGATATATCTTGAGCTCTGCGTCAGGGATGAAATTGCTCTCTTAGCCTTTGTGACGAATCCAGGTACTGTGTACATGTGTTGAAGTCATCGGATAAGCATCATAGTCGTCTTTGTTGGCGCCATCGTTTGTCATTGCACAATTTTACTTTTGGTTTTTGGTCCCCATGTGTGGAGACTTACAAGGTAGTGGATGATGTCCCCACTTGTCTATAATTGCATTTTGATCCTCTGATTCATTGATCCCCTGTAATCTTGTGGTTAAAGGGCTGAAACCCACAGCATGCATCACAGTACTCAGTCTAATGTGTCCCCCTAGCAGTTCTCAGAATGTATATATATGCCTTCTGTTAAATTTGTACATAATGCTCGACTTGTCTTAATGCCAGTTAAATATAACGTATTTAACCAGGCACGCACGGGGGTAGTTTAAATGTGTTATCCGGTTTTATAATGTTCACAATTCTCGGCTTAATTTTGGAATATTCATGTGCGTGATTTGGATTGTGCCACAGTGTGATTTGGCACACATGCAATTCTCTTGTAAGCGATGTCACATTGTCTTAAAAAGCCCACATTAAAGCAGACAGAGCTTTATTAATTCCCAGCGGAAATCACTGGGCGCCTGTGGAAATCAATCTATCCATTGGCATGAATGCTGACCACTAGAAATCCAAATTCATTGCCATGCACAATTTATTTGGTCAAGTGTTAAATGAATTAAAAATCAGAAGCGGACGAAGGTGCCTCCTAGCACGGGCTACTGTCTGGGGATTTTTCGCTGATGGAGCATTCACGTGCTTATTACAACTAAAGGTGGGCTGTTGTTTGCTCTTTGTTGTGAACAATGGCATGAGAATAAGGCACTTGAGCGAGAAGTGCCACCTGCTATTTGAGTGAACTCAGCAGCTTTTGTGCTACCATGAACAGTAAATAACACATAAAGCAAGCACAACAAAAGCATGAGAGGGTTCGTTAACTATGTTTTTAGAGCTGCTTTTAAAAAATAAAATAAAGTAACTTTGGTGGTAATAAAAGTAATTTACTATAATCATAAGAATAATATAGTTTGCAGGTTAATAAATTGCATTGGCGATGTGTGGTGACATCAAAAGCTTTGTCCATGATGATATCTTGGTCAATTATTGCCTTGATCACTGTTTTGATCGAAAACCATGCAACTAATTTCATCGCACGTTTTTTTTCTCCTTATTTTTGTTACAATTATTATCTTGCAGAAATTACTCATTCTACGTTCTGGATAATCAGAATCTGCAGCAACTTTGGGACTGGACCAAGCATAATCTCACAGTGTTACGCGGCAAGCTCTACTTTGCCTTCAATCATAAGCTGTGTATGTCAGAGATTTACCGCATGGAGGTGGTGACCGGCACTTACGGCAGGCAGAGCCGCACTGACCTCAACCCGAAGGAAAACGGCGATCGCACCTCATGTAAGAAAAACACCTGCATGGATTTTAGGAACGTTTTGACTTGTGAACCTGGCAGCAAATGTCCATTTAACTGGCACGATTTTGTGGCTATGCTGAAACTTACTTTGTGTGCTTTTTTCATTCTTTGAAGGTGAGAGCAAATTCTTGCGGTTTACTGGCAATGAAACTTCGTCAGATAAAATTAAACTGGAATGGGATCACACTTGGCCCAAATATGACCGTGACCTGCTCAGCTACACGGTGTACTACAAGGAAGCGTAAGTAATGAAGTGTTGCAAAAAAAAACATGCACTACAAAATTGATGACGTGGAATATGGTTTGTAAAAATTAGTGTTAAATTTGGAAGATATTACTTCTTACACTCCTGTTTGAACAGGGTCGCTTCAGAGTGAATTTTAAAAAATCCATACATTTACACTCATTGAATAGATGAAGGCCTCCCTATGCAATGACACTCTTATGGATTTTTTTTTTTACCATACTTGACCATGCTGGTCCGTGCAGGTTGGTGAAAGGTGGGAGGGTCACGACTGGTTCTGATATCACTCGCCACGAGATGTTGGCCGAGGTCGGGAATTAAACTCAGGTCACCAGATTTATAGTGCAGCAGAATAAGCACTGTACCAACTCACCATCTTGTTTACAGAAAAAAAATTGTTACAGTAAATGTTCAACACTTTATGTATAAATCGGTGCTGTTATATTTGCAGGCCCTTCAAAAATGTGTCGGAGTTTGATCAGCAGGATGCCTGTGGATCCAATAGTTGGACAGCTCGGGATCTGGAGTTCAGGGCTGGCCTGAATCCACAGGAGATGTCCAATCCCAGCATCATCCTGCTGTCTCTGAAGCCCTGGACTCAGTACGCGATCTTTGTGCGTGCCTTCACGCTCACCACCACTTCTGGGGACATTAACAACCAAGGTGCCAAGAGCGAAGTGGTGTACATACGCACCAAGGCCAACGGTAAGATGAGCAACTAATAGAATTGTATGTTAGAGGCCCTCCTCCCGCTGAGCTGACGACCACTTTCCCTATTGATGTTTTGGATGGGCCGCGTCGATAACAGTTGAAATGCCATGTTGAGATTACTGGTGCACTGAAGTGGCAGGTGGTGGCATTGCCGATGGAGTGTCACAGGGAACGGCATAATTTGGTGAATGGGCATGAGAAATTGTAGCCCTGTCGCTTTTCTGGTCTTTGTTGGTCCCTGTGTAGTCAATTTATATGTTCATTGTTTTAGACAATCTTGAGTTATAATAGATACAACGTTTGGAACTATTTAAAATATAAAGAAGGTGCATTAAGTTGTGTAAGGTTTTCTTTGTCCAAGTACAAAACATTCCCTTTAAAGTATAAATCGCAAAAATATTTATTTGGACCAAATTACATAGTTATAGCTATCTGTTACAAGCCTAAAATAACATACAGGTGATGTTGGGATAATACAAATTCTATACTTAATGGACATGAAGTCATAGCAATTTACATAACATAGTTAACATTAATATCTGCATATTACAAAGTCAATCAGAGTACACTGCCTTCCCTTCTCATTCAAAGTCACCGAGAGTGTATTAATGCTCACACAAATATAAAGCTTTGAACAACAGCAATAAAAATATTCCATGAGGGGACAGCTGTTTCTGCTTGTGTGTATTGCTGGCTGCAGCTTCTTCGATTCCCCTGGATGTGATCGCTGGCTCAAACTCGTCCACCCAACTGGTGGTCAAGTGGCGGGCGCCCGCGTACCCCAACGGAAACGTGACTCATTACATCGTCCGCTGGCAGCGACAGCACGAAGACCCTGAGCTGCGCAAGCATGACTATTGCAACAAAGGTTCGGCACGCATTTTTTTTGCTGCAGCACGGGATTATGGCCCAAAGGGTATTTTGCGTTCGTCGATACCTTACTGCAAGGCGTCCAGAGTCCACGTTGACCACACACTAACTCGTGGCAAAACATGCCAAACAAAGGTGCTTGGATAATATTCATGCATTGTTGTCTTTGAAACTCATTGGCCTACACCAGAGACAGCCTAATGTCTATGGCATTGTCTCACCGGTGTTCGAGGAGAGAACGCCAAAAGGCAAAAAGATCCCGTGGATATGGCTGCTCAGGCCGAGCTATTAATACCTTGGTACTTGCATTGCCTTTGCACTGTGTTCGCGTTTTGGAATTCTCTGATCGAATACTGGTGAGACGAGGCCATGAATAAGTCTAGTATATGGCCAATCGTTTCAAAGGCAATGCATGGATATTATCAGAGTATGTTTTTTGCATGTTCAACACAAGTACGTGTGGTTAATGCTGACTTTATGCCTTGCAAAAGGTAACTTATTTGATGTTTAAACATCTTAGCATCTAATTTATTGCCAGAAAGGGTAACGCCTATTTTAGTTTTTTCATCATTTTGATACTGGAAAAAAAGGTCCCGTTCATATTAATGCTGATTGTTTGTTATCATGAAATCTTACCCATAGTGTTATTACAAATTAGTTAAATTGACTGGCTATTTTTTTTACCAACACATTTGTTAGATATTGCTATCACGCTCCGGTGATTTTTTTTAAGATTGTCCCCCACCTCTTCCAAAATGTTTAGCCAGCATAAGCAAAGTAAAACCTTTATTATGGATGGGCAAAGTAAGATGCCCTTACACAAGTCCCATAGCCCTATAAATGGTCTGCGTCGGTATTCTGTTTTGTGCTGCTTACTCAATAATTATATGCAGCATTGCTTTTCTACATTTCCAATTAAAATTCTTGTCATCGTGAACTAATGTTAACCCGAAGTTAAAAATATTGTACTTTTTTTTTTAGGATTTAAGAATGTTAAAGGGGGGATACCGAGTGCATGGCTTTCATTCACATGCCAAAGTAACTGATGTAAGCAGGTACAATCTGCTGACTAAAAGGGAAGCCAAAAACAGCAAAACCTTGCACGCTGTACAAGATCTCCACTCCTAGCGTCATCGCTAAGCGCTTGGCTTCAGTTACAGGGCACCAACATTTATTCATTCTATTGTGCCCCCCCCTCCCTCCTCATTATTGTTGGCTGCCCGACAGTTTTGAAGGTACCTCAGCGGGAGCCCGCAACAAGCTCGATCGACATGGAACCGGGCGCACGGGGGAACCAGTCGGAGCTGGATACCAGCCTAGCTCCTGAGAAATGCTGCGCATGCCCCAAGACCCAGGCACAGCTGCGCCAGGAAGCCGAGGAGGCTCAGTTCATGAAAACCTTTGAGAACTTCCTGCACAACCAGATTTTTGCCACCAGGTGAGTCGTTTACAAGTGCCACTCTTCAGAGCAGTTGTATGACTGCATGTCTCGAAATCTAGCTGGGTTATTGTGCTAATAAATGAGATTGATAATGTTACCTTTGGTAAAAAAAAAAATTGCCACACATTTCTCCCATTGCATGTTAATTGACACGTGACTTTGTACCTACGTGGTGATAAATAAGAATTATAAACAACTTATAATGCCATGAAATTAGTATTTTATACACTAGCTTTCAACTTTCAGTAAAGTTGCCTTTTAACACTTTTCGTTGTGCTTTGTGCTCAATGCACTCCAGAGTACAAATGCCATTGTTTTTTGTTATGTAATTTTATAAATTTGCCATCTGTGTTTTTGTATTTTCTTTTTGTGCGCACTTTCCGTACATCACGATGACACTTTGTTTATAAAGAGATTAATATTGGCTTGCAGTGTAGTTAATAGATCGCCAATTTTAAACCACGTAAGCAAGAAAGGCTGCCAGTGGACAAGTCGCTGTCATGAAAAAAAAATCTCCCCAAAGTGTACAGAGGGGCTTTTGTTTTTGAGGTGAATGTCTCTTTCCTTCCTGTTTACCGCCAAACTTTGGCATTTGACTTGACTGCGAAGTATGGATTGAGGGCAAAAGAAGGGGGGGGGGGTACATCAAAGCGGCAGACTGTTTGTTTCCCCAGCAACTTTCAATTATAACATTGGGAGAAAGTTTCTCATGCCAAGTGGTTATCTTGGCCCGTGTCCACATTCTGTGTAGACTTTTTTTAAATCGTCCATGCAAATTTCGAAAAATAAAAATTTGTACGAGATTATTTCAACAAAAGCCGATGATAATCCATTGATAGACTTTGGTATTTTTTTTCAAGCTCTTTTTGTACTGTTTAATTTTCATATGTTTTTGTTTGTTTACACACCATCATGTACATCCCAGGTAGCACACTTGAAAAATTAACAAGGCAGCCACTTTTAATATATGTGTTTAGGTTGACAGGAACAAATGGGTTGCTTTTCCTTGAATAATCTAGGTACACTTGGGGTGATGGGAGGGGTCTTTCTGGACGGGCACCAAATAAATGAATTGGTGAGTTAGCTGGTGAGTGAATAAGAAGCTATGTTTGGGCTTTAGCTGTCGCCGGCAGCCAGCAACTGGAGCACTCAGACCCACCGTCGCCACTGCTCGGGTGTCAAAGGAAAAAAAATACAAACGCTGCGCTGTGACGCACAGGCTTCTGGGGCGGAAGAAGGGGGCCTCGTTGCATAGTTTCGGCATTTTAGGGTGCTTAAAGGGCACTGCCTTGTCCAGCGTTTGCTTGGTGAATGTTGCCTCTTAAAAATGAAATGTGTTTTATGTGCACAATGCATGTAACCGACGACATTCAGGCATGACGGGTACTTCTTCGTTTTTCCTTGATTTGTATTTCAAACAGATGAGCACTTAGTAAAGTCATGAGCAGTTGAATCCCTTCACTGCTCTTTTTTTGGATGTTTTCAGACATGCACGTTGAAAATTGTTAATACAGTATCGCTCTTGTATAATTTTCTTTAACTTACAAAAAACAGTTGTATTACACTGTATGTATCATTTGGTCTATCATATAATTAGAACGTGTACCCGCCACAAACTCTCTTGACGAAATTTCATCTTCACTGAAAATGAAGGCTGTGCATGAATCTCAGTACCCACGTTTAATAGGGTTAGGTGTGGGCATGGGCTTGTCACTTAAACTCTAAGAACAATGTCCCAAGCAAGGATGAAACCAGTCGAGCAGAGTTCCACTGACCATCATCCCACCCTTTTTCTGGTGGTGGCAGTTGATGAGCATTAGTGGGGTGCGTGTAGGAGTAGCCGCCCTGTCATCACATGACTCCATGCAGGTTACTGTTTGTTCACAGCTTCCCCCCTTCACGTGGGCCCCTCATACCACGAAGCGTACCCTCCTCTCGCCCCCCTCACCCACCCTCTACGTCCTGGCATGGACAGGATTTTGTTTGGATTGGGGGACGACGACATGATGGCCCATTAGTGCTATATTAGTCAAGATCAAAAGTTTGCTATAGAGAGGCTCGATAAAAAAAAAACCCCACAAGTTTGTAGTAAACCCTAAGTTCACGCTTTAGGTAGAAATTCCAAGGAAAACTCAAACGTACTTTTTGTCATAGCCGCATTAGTGCCAACCGAGTGTATTATTAGCCCCGCTAAAATACTGCACTTTGATTCAGTAACGTTATTCCATACGTCTCAACATTTGCTTTCATTTTCTTGAAGTCTATTCGCAAACAGTTGGCTTTGAATCTCAATGTGACACGTGCATTGTATATACGCTGAGGACATTTTCTTTTTTCGTTTCGTTTTTTATAAAAAAAAAGAGGCAGACGACATACATCTGTTGGGTGTGTGTGGAAGACTGGACGTTACTAATGAAATGCTGCGCTGGAAAACAGATAAGCGTGTTTGTAATATAATACACGTGGTTTAATGCACCATGTCTGGACAAGATCATATTAATCAACTTTTTACTTCTTTCATTCAGGGGAAGTAGCCATGCGATGATTTTAAATTGTCAAATTGCATCATATTAGGTTAACGCGCAAATAATCAAATATTAATACTGTGCATCTCTATGCACTGTATACACATTCATGTTATATATTTTTAAAAAGTGTACAACAAATCATAAACAACCTTCGTGACAAATAAATGTACGTATAGGATTGTTGTCGGTGTTAGACATCGGGGAAGATACTCCGAGGGCTTGCGTTGCTTGTTATCGTATACAAGTTGTTCGGTACAAACATACGTGCAAGGATGCACACGCGGATAATGAACCCGGATGGCAGTGCGGTTTGAAATCTGAGGCACAACAACTCCATGTGTGTAGTAAATCAGTAGAGACCACCCTGCCGGGCATCACAGGTTGGCTTGCCCTTGTTCCTTTTGGAACAGAACATGGTCGAAAAACCTCGCTTTTATTTGACACCCTGTCACCTTCCATATTAACCTTCTCAAAAATAAATAACTAAAGCTGACTCTTTGTTTTAAAGTCGGCCTTTACGAACGGGTTTCCTTTGCTCGTGTTCACTTTTTGCCAGAGTCCTGTGGCTGTTGTAATTCTTGGCGTTATTTTTTTAATCGGTTAAATCCGCATCGGAAACCGTTGGGTGACGTTTTGTGATAACCGCGGTTATATATTTGTTTGGGCTGTAGTGGTAGCACAGTGGCTAGTGCACTGCGCTAAAAAACCCGGTGACCTGAGTTTGATTCCTGGCCACAGCTGACATCAGTGGTGAGTGATATCTGATCCGGTTCTTGCCCCCCCCTCCCCCGCCTTTATCAACCTGCAATGCCCAGCGTGGTGAAATATGGTCATGCAACTTTGTTGACCGATATGGCATGGGGAGGCTTTCATCTAGCAGTAGATTGACAAAGGGCTGTATGGACATGTTAAGAAATATGTTAGATACATGAATCTGCATTTATTGAAGGTACATTTATCAAGCTTATCAAATGTTGTTTTGATGTTTATGTTATTCAATGAAATGCAAGCTATGAGTCATTTTTTAAACGTTATATAACAGATGCTCTCTTTTGTCTAATTTTTAAATCCTGGATAAAGCTCGTGTTTTTTTCGCGCTCCCCTTGTGCAGAATCTAAACCATGGATTATGAACACAGAGCAAAATTTAGTATAAGTGGACCCCTAGCTTATATCCAGTTGGCTGATTTAATAAAGCAGGCCAAAGTTCGCATTGGAGCTTTCGTCAAACCTTGTTTTCCACAGAATTTACACAAACTTGGAACTTCTGTCAGTGCTGCGGCGTTCTATGTCGGTCTTGTAAACATGTGAGCGGATGTGCACTGTAGTACAAAAATATATCAGAAAAACAAGTCTCCAATATTGCCGCAAAAAATCTCGAGTAAGATTAATTTCAGGTGCTGGATGTCACGTGTTTATTTTTCGGCATGTGACATTGTTTTCATACTCCACCCCCAAAGTGGTGGGAAGGCAGTGGCGGGCGGGGGTGGGGGCACCGAAAACTCTCAGTCTCTTAATCATAGCGGTCTTAGTCGTGCAGTGCCATCTAGTGTGGAGATGCTCAACCTAATAAGCCACCGCGCGAACTCCGGTCAT
This sequence comes from Lethenteron reissneri, assembly GCF_015708825.2. NCBI lineage: Eukaryota > Metazoa > Chordata > Hyperoartia > Petromyzontiformes > Petromyzontidae > Lethenteron > Lethenteron reissneri. The sequence continues at coordinate 12,340,763 of NC_083802.1, forward strand.
CCTTGCAGTGGCTTTTGTCTCGCCATGGAACAAAGTCGGTCACTGCATTGTACACTTTCAGATAACGCTTCTGCGGCTGTCTAGACCGCTCTTCCTTCCGATGTTAGGAAGCCACTGGAGGCTATGTACTTTTAAATCTAGATTGAAAACTCGTTTCATTAGAACTGCTTTTAGTGTTTAGTTGGTTGTCCTTCCCCCCGTACCTCCGATGAGCACGGTTGGCTACATAGGGTGCAAAAGAAGTTCAACACACATACAGCAGCTGACGTGGCAGGTTTTCATGCATGAACACAATATGACATATGGGTTCTTCTCTAGAGAGTGGGGGATGGGGCAGGGTCATCTTGGGCTACAGAACATGAGCCCAAATACCAAGCCCATGTGTTGTCTAGGGTTTGGTGGGTGGGTTATAGTTCATCGAGTTCTTGGGCTCGGCAGTAGACGTGAAATAAAAAGCAGCTATGATTTCAATAAACTTTTACCGAAAACATGTATTGTTCTTATTTTTTGCAATGTGGAATCCCCTTCAATTCTGTAGGAATAATTTAATCATAAATATGTCCTAACTTTATTATAATGTTTATAAAATATGAACACATAAGCAATGTTCACATTATGCTGTTACTCGTGATACGATTACTCAATGTTAGTTTGGCAAGTGTTGCACGAGTTCGACTTGGCTTGTTATCTGAATTTTAACGTCGAACACATTTTGCTTGGAGACTCGACATCTCCCCGCCAAGACATTGTGAATCTCATTTTGAACTTCGAATCAAAATACCGCACCTCTGAAAGTTTCCTCCGAATTTTGCATTGCGCACAGGCCTGATCGGAAAAGACGGGACATGTTCGGGACGGATAACACCACGGACAGCGGAAACAGCACCTCTTCTTTGATCGGTTCCGAAGAGGTCATTCCCACTCCGGTAGTCTACTCCTTTGCCGAAGAGATGGTGTTTGGCAAAGAGCGCATCACCATCACCGGACTACGCCACTTCACAGCCTACCGCATCCAAATCCAAGCCTGCAACCACGCCTCCGAGCTCGTGGGCTGCAGCGCCCCAGCTTACGTGTCTGCTCGCACCCAACCCCACTGTGAGCAAACTCTTATGTTCATACCTCTATTCCTGCCACGTATATAGTAACGCTCAGGGGGCCTTAGTCTCAACTTTTTTTTCTTGTGCTGAGCGTACGACAAGCCCCCATAGCTCAACCACAAGCAGAGAGATCAAGGGTTGTATCATGTTAGGCCCATGTGCACTGCAGCCAAGCTTGAGCATCCATGAGAGCAGAACATCTCGTGCCCTGTGGTGTGTCCAAGCTTTGCCAGCTCCAAACCACAATTGGGCTTATTAGTCACCAAAAATTTCGGCAAGAAACTTGACATTTTTCTAAATAATGTTTTAACTGTCAAAATGTTAATAGATTGGATTTATCAACCAAATTTGGCCAAAGTAACATTGTTATCATTCTTTTTTAATTATGCCGTGAATATATTATTATAAGTTCAAAATAATCTGGAAAAAATACGTAGTTTTGTAAACCTTTCCATGAGTGTTTATCCAAATGTGTTTTTGGGTTCCCACACTCGCCTAGATTAGTGTGTACGACATTTACAAAGCACGCTATGGAATGGACACCAAAGATTTTGTGAAACATTCACGCACACAGTCTGCATTGTTTGTCAGTGTTAGAACCACTAATCTCGAATTGGAAAAATTCTAAGAGATGCAACAGACTCTTATCTACACACAACTGTGGTTACAGAGCTCTCCCATACCAAAGAGTGAATCTCAGTCGCATCATTCATATTGTTAGGTGCCGATTTACCCAAAAAAGTACAGCGTCTCCACTTTGAAATAGGCAAAATACTCATGTTCTTGTCCCGCTTCTGGTTATGCAGTTGACGCCGACAACATTACTGGCCACGTGAAATGTGAGGTTGTCAAAAACATCATCTACCTTCAGTGGAAGGAGCCCAGTGACCCCAATGGACTTGTGGTGCTCTACGAAGTCAAGTACCAACGTGACTCGGAGGTAGGACATGAAATGCACGAGCATTCTACATTTCCTAGTGGTGAATAAGCGTGCATTATTATATTTGCTGCGTACAATTGTTTGTCAGTCCATGGCCGGATGGAGGGTCGTCACGCGGATTATTTTAGCATGCTTTATCGCGTTGGTAAGTGTCGGTTGGTGAAGGTGGAGAACGTAGACATTGTAGCATAGAAGTAAAGTACAACAATGGATTTTACTGAACTTTCTTATGCTGTCCATTACCTAGTCTCATACCGAAAGACCCAAAGAATACCGAAAGACCCAAAGAATAGTCTCATAGCTTATACCAACCTGTTGTGCATGGTGATCGCCTATCTAAACACTATGCAGACTCAACGCTGCTTATCTTCTGAGCTCTGACGAGATTGGGTACATTCCAAGTGATTTGGCCACAGAGTTGTGCTCAGTATTTACTTATCAAGTGGCTTTTTTCATTAGATTCCCACCAAGCCTGTGTAAGTTAGTACTATTCATTTTTTGGCACGTAAAATGCACCATATATTGGGTAAGCTTATAATTATGCATTGATTGTAATATTACGGAATTTGCATTTGGGCACGTAAGAATAAATGCGTGAATTTGTTTTGCGAATGACACATTTAGTTGGTGGAGGCAGCATATACAATTTCATATGAGGTTGACAAAAAACATAAAAAGAATACAGCCAAGATGGAAAAAATAGAAAAAGAATGGATTACTGAATAGATAGTGACTCTGAATCTTGACAGCTCATTGTATATCTGAGGGGGAAGTCACTTGTCAAATATTGAAGGCATTTTGCTTGCACTTATAGTGGATGACAGCTTCGTTGAATGAATCTCACAGAAAAAACTGCATTGTGACTAAACAGTTATCTTTAATATCTCCAAGGATTTGTACGTGTAGACAACGTGGCATGTGTGTGTGTGCTGGTGTGGTGCTGATCTCCCATCCCCTTGTATGCTGTCTGCCAGCTTTCATTGGTGCTGCTCGATAACAGCACTTGCCCCAAAAGTCTGTCGGCTACATGTTTTTTTTTGGTCTTTTTTCTGCATTATTTCATGTGGGGAGCAGTCATGCAGCGGTTAGTGAACTGCGCGACGAACCTGGTGACCCGAGTTGGGTTCCCGCTCTCAGCTAACACCAGTGACGATTATTTGAACCGGTCCTGGGCCCTTCCCTAGATTGACTCAGCCTAATATATGTACCTCGTGCGATGTGTAAACATTGCCACTCGGGAGACAAAGACGGCTGGCCATGGTGCTGTCCACCCTTGTGTGCCATGGCGGCCTTCATAAGGTGTTCACTAAACAGCACTTGCCCCAGCAGTCTGTAAAGGCTATATGGGGGATTTTTGTTTTGTCTTTGTATTGCATTAGAGCCAGATTCAGCAGCACTGCGTCTCAAGGAGCTCCTACCGGGAAGGGAAAGGTTTCCAGGTTCGGCATCTGCTGCCGGGGGATTACACGGCTCACATCCGTGCCATCTCGCTTTCTGGAAATGGCTCCTGGACCGAGCCTTTTCACTTCCGCATTCCCGACCCAGGTATGCACTGCGTTTGGCACCGTGACGTGCAAGCTCGCGTTTGTGTCGACGTGGATCGCATGCTGCACTTGGATTACGATGCAAGATGTTTTTGTTTCACCCTCTTTACAGCTTAACGGTCTGACTTACTTTTGTCATGCGAAAGGGGACCATGAGTTATTATACGCAGAATCCATCCTACATCTTCACGTAAAAGTAGAAAAATGTTTTTGGTTCAGCCCATTGGCTTTCCATACCAACGTTTTCAAGCAGCATTTGTTTAATTATTCAGACCCTGGACCAGTTTTGACCTTTTGGAGCTCAATTGGCACATGCGGGCTTCTTAAATAAATGCTGCATAATATTGGATGGGAAAGCCAATAGGTTGATGGACTGTAACAAATATTTATTTATATGTCGAGACACAATGGATATATGCTTATATTTGCTTTTACCCATAATTCTCCAAGGCAATGCAAAATAAGTTTTTATGAGGGGCAATGGGTTATAGTGTAGGAAATACTGTTTTTTGGCCTGTTGGTTGTATTTGATTGAACTCTTTTGTTCTTTGGACATGGGACGCTATTAGCATTATTTGCAAAAAAACTTGTTTGTGTTATTATTCTGCGCAGTAATCAGGGATTATGGTCAGAGTAGAGAACGAGTTTTTTTTTCATATTAATCAATTAAAACTTGGAACCATTTTAATATCTTATCAAGAAATATCAGAATATTTATTTATACTGGAGGAATCCGATGATCTATAAAGCTCTTTCACAGATGTCCAGTAAGGGCGGGTAAGAACGTTACAACAACAAACAGTACAAAAACATGATAATTTCCAGTACAATACTTGTAAAAATATATAATTATTGCATTGCTGCTCATAGTACCACTGTAACAAAATAGCTCGGCTCTGATTAATGAAGGGATTAACATCTCGACTTTAGGTGGAGAACATGTGCTTTTGATGGACCCATTGCCTTGAGGCTTTTTGGCCATGCAGTGGTTAGATTCTAGTTCCAGCTAGAGGGAGACACGTGCTGAACTGATTGTGATGTACTGCGTGTGTGTACTGTTGTGGCCACCAAATTACGGCACTGTGTTTGTGTTCGTCCTATTGGCATTTTTTACCAAACCGTTTAACAAACATTCCAAAAGATTTATTTTCACACGTAGGTCTGCTGTTGCGATTTTGTTGGACGCATTCCTTAACACTTCACAAAGCAGTGTGCTCAGTCTATCTCCTCATTAGCATTATCAAGGGTAGCTGTGTTAAGCACTGCTCACAAGGAGACCTTGTACAATTCTCCCGTGGGAATTTGGATGCTGCAGGCAAATTGTTTTGGCAGCGGAACTCGAAAGTTTACTCTTCTGAATCGTATTATGGGATCATTTACGGCCACGGGGAAGCAGATGGGACCTTTAAATTTACATCTTTATCGTGGGTAGTGCACTTATTTATAAAGCACCTATAAGACAAGACCAGTGGTCTCAACGCAAATCCTTGACGGCGAACTCGCTTTCATTTCGACATCTCGGAGCTGGAATGGGATGACATCCTGGTGAAAATGTGCATTATTATCTAACTACCGAGTGATATTTGGCCGGTCTTCATTCGTGAAAAAAAAAATGCAGTCATTTATTACATTTCGAGTTTAGCAATTGCAAATGTTCACTGCTTCCCTTAGCAGTGGAATAATCAAACACATGCCACTTTCTGTCATTGGTCATAGCTTACTTGTGTAATTAACGTAATGCTCAACAGAAGGATTTAGTTTGGAAAATGTCCATACATTCTGTGGTTGCGAAAATAGATGACTGAAATACATCTTCTTGTTTCTTTCGGTAAAGTCACGTAGAAGGGAAGTAATAAAATAATAAAAATAAAACATAATAAAACAATTCTCACGACGTTTCGGCTACAACGCAAGCAGCCGTCTTCAGGTGAAGAATGAGACACTACCAAACTAGGAGCTTATATATAAGCTGCATTGGGGGTTGAAGAGCGCCTTAACAAAAAGAATGTGCATGTGAAGAGGGATTTAGCATATTCATGGAAAATGCGTAGGCGTTGGGCGGGGGGGTGTCAAAGTCATATTATGCCCATGCATTATGCAGGATCAGCAGCAACCAAGGGGGGTGCAGGGATTAGCAGTAACAAAGGAAAGGAATGTTAATGATATGTAGCTGCAGTTACTCAACAACACCGTAGAAAACTAAAGTATAAACTACATAAAAAACTAAAGTATAAACTGCATCGCACCATCAGTATACTTACTATACTCTATAATAAGCTGAGTTACTAACAGCAAGTAATACATTACAATTTTACCTCGTAAAAATTCTATAATATGCTTCCATCTAAACCTTATTCTCTTACATCACACGAGCATATACCGTACTATATACTGCCATAGATAAACCCAACATTAAATTATATACTGTATTGCTGTAAACCAACCTATATCTTATACATTTAATATCACACTATGTATTATTCTACACACCCTAATGTGTATCGAAATGGTTTATTACGTCCTTCCAATGATTGCTGAGCCAGAATCCATCTTCTCGGTTAAAGTTGTCTCTGTGTTTGTATATGTGGATCGCCTCATGAACGAATCTCTCATGATAGCCAGATGGCTTGCAGAGAACCTCTGTCTTGGAGAAGTCAATATCATGTGAGCCCACTGAGTTGTAACAGTGATCTACAACTCAGTGGGCTCACATGATATTGACTTCTCCAAGACAGAGGTTCTCTGCAAGCCATCTGGCTATCATGAGAGATTCGTTCATGAGGCGATCCACATATACAAACACAGAGACAACTTTAACCGAGAAGATGGATTCTGGCTCAGCAATCATTGGAAGGACGTAATAAACCATTTCGATACACATTAGGGTGTGTAGAATAATACATAGTGTGATATTAAATGTATAAGATATAGGTTGGTTTACAGCAATACAGTATATAATTTAATGTTGGGTTTATCTATGGCAGTATATAGTACGGTATATGCTCGTGTGATGTAAGAGAATAAGGTTTAGATGGAAGCATATTATAGAATTTTTACGAGGTAAAATTGTAATGTATTACTTGCTGTTAGTAACTCAGCTTATTATAGAGTATAGTAAGTATACTGATGGTGCGATGCAGTTTATACTTTAGTTTTTTATGTAGTTTATACTTTAGTTTTCTACGGTGTTGTTGAGTAACTGCAGCTACATATCATTAACATTCCTTTCCTTTGTTACTGCTAATCCCTGCACCCCCCTTGGTTGCTGCTGATCCTGCATAATGCATGGGCATAATATGACTTTGACACCCCCCCGCCCAACGCCTACGCATTTTCCATGAATATGCTAAATCCCTCTTCACATGCACATTCTTTTTGTTAAGGCGCTCTTCAACCCCCAATGCAGCTTATATATAAGCTCCTAGTTTGGTAGTGTCTCATTCTTCACCTGAAGACGGCTGCTTGCGTTGTAGCCGAAACGTCGTGAGAATTGTTTTATTATGTTTTATTTTTATTATTTTATTACTTCCCTTCTACGTGACTTTACCGAAAGAAACAAGAAGATGAATCCCTGCAGTCACGAAAGCTTTAAATCGAGACTGAAATACAGTAAACATGTTTGGCCGTCTAACTTTGAAAAATTATGAAACTGACCCAGTTTTGGGTTGTGTCGACAGGATAATTAGAGACTCGTTTTGGCTCGATTTCAGTTGTCATTCTGCCTCATTGTCCCATTCTATAAATAGTTGTATATGTTAGCGTGATCTGCTGACACTGGTATACACCAACTGCCAAATTTGTTTGAAGCTTTAGCATGGTAACGTGGTATAATTTGACACAAAGAAGTTTGTCTTGGGTTATAAATTTAACTGTGGAGTTTTCATGAGACAATAGTGTTATTAGCTAGGTGATTAATTTTAATGGTGGTATAACTTTGCATTCCACCCATCTAATCGTGGCTGCTGCAGTAGCAGCAGCAGCATAATCACATCTTTGTGTCAGGAGCCCATTTTGAAATAGCTCCACCTCCATGGGAGGCCATTTACTGGCCAAGTTTGGGTAACTGCAACATGGTTACGGAGAATGTCCCATTTTATTTTTAATTTGCGCATTCCATTTGGTGACTGTTGACTGACTGTGCTGCACAACATAGTAAATTGTGAATGTGTGTGCATGTTGTTTGTTATGGAGCGGTGGCCGAGTGATTAGCTCGCTGCTCTGCATACCCGGCAACCCAAGTTTAATTCCCTGCTCACAGCAACACCGGTGACGATTTTCTGAACTGTTCCTGGGCCTCACCTAGGTTGACTCGGCATTCAAATAAGTACCTGGTGCGATGTGTAAACATCGCCGCTGGGAATACAAAGGCGGGCGGGCGTGGTGCTGGCCACCAACCCCCTCGTGTACCGTGCCGGCTTTCATAGGTGGTTGCTAACAGCACTTGCACCAACAGGCGAAACAGGGGATTTTTTTGTCTTTTGTGCAAAAATGTGGGCTGTTGAGTGCCCCTTTTTAACTTGCGTATTTGTGGAATGTAAACATTATTTCATTACTCACGTGTATTTACAGCCAAAAAGGATCCACTGATGTTGGCCGTTCCGGTGACCATTGCTGTGGTTTTCATCATCCTTGGTGTCGCTATGATTGGGTTCTTCTTCATGAAGAAAAGGTAAAGATGCGTTGTTGTATTCCCAGAGATGGTAGTCTTAATCCCAACAGTTGCACTCGTGGACACATTAGTGGCCCCCAATGTTTACCATGAGCAAATGGGCTATTGTCGGAGGATTGTGCTGCAAGTTTTGCATTACGAGTTTCCAGAGTTCATGTGCATATACGTTATCGCTCAAATAGCACAATTCTGCCTCATTGCTTTCACCGTGTATCTGCCAAGAAAACACACGTACACTGTGTGCGGTTTTAACATTTTAAACTTTCAACAGTTGTGATTCAGAATTGTAATTGGCACTCTCTTTTTACATTATAAGAGAATAAAAAAATATAATTTTTGCAGGCATTCTCCTCTCCCATTCCTTTAACCTATCTATGTATTTAATTCACCTATACATGATGTTACACGTTTTGACCGCATTCAGACATTTTTAAAAACTTATTTGTATTTGCATGGCTTTTCGGGGTGAAATTCAGATGGCATCCTGTTCATACCTTGAACAGAATGCCACCCTGTTCATACCTGTGGGGCACCGCAGTGGCGGGATGTTAACTACCTCGCCTGGTGTACTGTGAAGTTTGCATGATCTCCCTGTGGTTGCGTGGATTTTTCTCCCGGTCTTCCGGTTTTTCCCTCCAAATTTAGAAACATTCGTTTAGAGTTTTTGCCTGCTATAAATTTCCGCATGATAGGCCACTTTGTTGAGTTCTCATTTGTGGCCAGGTCGGTTTTGGAAGAAAAGCTATAGAGCTTGGTGGGCCTTATCTGCTAAAATAAAAATAGTTTAGTTTATACCTAATGATTGCCCCATTTGAGTTCGTATTTTTTACTTTGTGTGTATACATTCTGTGTTTGAACAGAAATGAAGCAGCAGTACCCAATGGAGTTTTGTATGCATCGGTCAACCCTGAGTATTTCAGCACAGCTGATGGTGAGAGTCTTTTGCCTCTGTTCATCTCGACATATATTCCAAGTGTATTTTAACAACAATGATAAAATAAGTCAAAAATAATGTTTTAAATTTCTATTTTGGTATTGCTTTAACAGTTCATCTGGCACTGGCCTCTTATTAATAAACCATTGACACAACATGGTAAATATCGTGGATTCTAAATGTCAATGTAGTTGTGATGTGTCATAATTAACCAACTATATGTATCATAAAAAAACATGTATATTAAAACATACAATACAGAACAAGACCTCACATTTCGGAGGTCCTTATCATGGTAACAACGCATGAGAGTGAAACGTCGGACATCATGGAGAACAACGTGCGGCACAACCCGGAAAACACATCGGAGCTCGTTATACGACTCGAGCATGAAAACCTACGCATTAGGATATAACAACCATCGCTTCCCTCTTTCCTTCTGCCCTGTGCCGTGGCCAGTTTACATTGCTGACGAGTGGGAGGTGGAGAGGGACAAGGTGAAGATGATGCGGGAGTTGGGCCAGGGCACGTTCGGCATGGTGTACGAGGGCCTGGCTCGCGGCATCGTGAAGGGCGAGGATGAGACGCGCGTGGCCATCAAGACGGTGAACGAGACGGCCACCATGCGCGAGCGTTACGAGTTCCTCAACGAGGCCTCGGTCATGAAGTCCTTCAACTGTCACCACGTGGTAAGGATTCATTCTCATTGCGTCGTGCAGCTCTTCCCTGCCCACGTGGAGGTCTGCCAACCTGAGCCTTTGGAATGAGACGGTTTTCCATATTTACGGAGCTTCTGCTCATTTGTGGCCAATGCAGGTTTTGTATTTTACGCACGCGAGTTGCGTAAAAGTATTTGTTACGTGAAACGCGGGGAGGGGGCAGTCTTACGTTACTGGTATTTTAATTGTAGTGATTTGCCAGACTAGAGTATTTTTTTTTACACACCGAGACGGTCAAGCTCGAAAAACCACTTGTGTGAGACTTGTAGCCTCAGGCTACATTGTGAAGACCATTCGCATTCTTTGTTGGTGAGATGTGTAGAGGACATTCTAAAGCTAATTTTCATATTTGAAAACCTGTATGAATGTTGGCATTAGGTATAGAAGGTATGATATTAAGTTTGAGCTGTGTGTGTGTGTCACTTGTTTCGTTTTGCATGGGTTATAGGTTCGGCTTTTGGGAGTTGTTTCGCAGGCTCAGCCCATTTTGGTGATAATGGAGCTGATGACACGTGGTGACCTGAAAAGTTATCTCCGGTCTCTGCGACCTGATGCTGAGGTGAGGGCTGCATTTTTATTATCCTTTAAATGTGGACTCTGCTTTCTGGAATGACAAATGTATATTAAAACATTCTGTTTGAGTATGCAAAAAGGGTTGTTTGCATGTTTTTCCACAAGTGTGTGTGGTTAATGCAAACTTGATGCTTTGCAATAGAAATATATTTGGTGTTTGAACATTGTAATACCTACATTGTTGCCAGAAAGGGGAAAGCCTATTTTCTTTTTTCACTTTGTGTTTTTTTACTGCTAAGAAATAATCAAATGCATCCACTTTTCTTGTGTACAAGAAATAATGAAATAAATAATTATTACCAATCTTGTATTTATCTTGTCATGTTGATATTCACTGGATAGTATAGCAAAACAAATATTAAAACATAGCTGTAATTAATATTTTTTATAAACCATGACTGTTCTGTAACTCCGTATATTATTTTACGGAGACCATAGTATTGGCGTTATGTTAATGTCATCGCTACGAACATGAAGATGTATTCCATCGGGTTTTCCCCACGAGTTCAGCAAGCCCTTATAGCCACAGAACTAGGTGTCATATGTGTCCTTTATCATTTGACTTTTACTGTATCCATATTAATACTATGTATACCCTTGTAGTTGACAATACAAATGTGCAAGTAAAAATACCCGTTATTTGTGCAATGTGAATTTAATACATTTACTGATGGCTGAAATCGTGAAGCGTACGCTGTGATCACAATTTCGATTTAAAGCATTCGTGACTGCAGGGATTCATCTTCTTGGTTCTTTCGGTAAAGTCACGTAGAAGGGAAGTAATACAATAATAAAAATAAAACATAATAAAATACAATGTATTTTACTTTACCAAAAGAACCAAGAAGATGTGATCACAATGATTTACTCTGTATGTGCTTGGCCAGTTGCTTTAAGACAGACTGTCTTTGCAGTGCAGTTGCAAAAGTTCTGACATGAGTCTTAGCTCTTTCAGTTCCTCAGCCCTAGGTGAAGAGTTAAAAAAAAGTACCCTCTCCACTTTACAGAAAAAGCCAACACGGCCCCCATCAAGCCTGCCGGAGATGCTGCAGATGGCGGGCGAAATTGCCGACGGGATGGCTTATCTCAACGCCAAAAAGTTTGTGCATCGTGACCTCGCTGCTAGAAACTGTATGGTGGCGGAGGACTTCACCGTCAAAATCGGCGGTGCGTTTTCACAAGGCCGAGTCACACACGTGTGACACGTGACATATTCTTCACGTCGTGTTGAGCCAGGCACGGTTTAACGTGTACGTGGAAACTTTCCATTTAAAAGGCCTCGGGCGGCGTAGTGTCGTTTACCAGCTGTGTATAATCATCATGAAGGGTTCAATGTAATATGTGACCTGAGGTTTTTTTTTTTTATTCTAACGATACAAGTCGAAGCATATTTTACCCACGTTTCCATCATCGCTTATATTTTCTGTGCGCGCTCTTGCGATGCGCTCATGGTAAGAGAGGGTCATTTTCCCCCCTATATCTCTACACATCAAAACGAATGCATCAAGCGTTACACACACTTGTTCTGTGTGTTTCTGCAGATTTTGGAATGACACGGGACATTTATGAAACCGATTACTATCGCAAGGGCGGGAAGGGGCTGCTTCCCGTGCGCTGGATGTCCCCTGAGTCACTCAAAGACGGTGTGTTCACCACCCACTCGGACGTTTGGTGAGTATGGATTGCAGTAATCCATGGGAGTAACACGACCTTGGCAGCAATAACTCATACAAGGAAAATGGGGTGTACTTACAATTTGGCTTCATAGATATGCTGCATTTCTGATCTTGACCATCATCAGCCATGATCAATCCACTGCTGGATGATGGTCTCACCAAGTAGTAGCCATTCCTCAGGATTCCACGAAGTTACAATAATTCAATGGCTCCTCCTCTCGGTCGTTTATTAATATCAAGGTTTTTTTTTTAAGTCAGTTATCAGTGATTAAATGAATGTGTAAAGTGACTTGACAAGTAGAAACTTGACTCCTTTTGAAAAGTCACCATCTCGGTTTCTTTGGAATATTATGATTTAATTATCTAGAATAATGAGCCCAGTGATGTTCCAAGTGTGTGCAATTGTAATTGTTTATGCCGATTTGTTTTACAGGTCTTTTGGAGTTGTTCTGTGGGAGATAGCCACGCAAGCTGAGCAACCATATCAGGGCTTATCCAACGAGCAGGTCCTCAAGTTTGTCATGGACGGTGGGCTATTGGTATTGCCCCCAGCTTGTCCAGAAAGGCTGTGAGTTTAAATTATATACTTTTATGTTCTTCTTTGTATTTGTTGTAATTATGCAGAAGTTTGGTTTCGAATTAACGTGTGTGCACTTGAAAATATATGTACGTGTGATTTAAATTATACTGATAATTATTATTGCATTTCACACCTTAAACTACACAAGTAAACATTGCATGATTTCTCCAATAGCTACTTTTTCATGTTCCATTTCAGCATGGCTCCTTGTTAAAAATGTATTTTAAGAAAATTGCATTTCATGCAAGAGGATGAAATGGAAAATACATGATGTAATTGGGCTAAATTACATGTTAAAACTCGTTTTATAATAGTAATAATGGTGAAATTAATGGTTGGTACAAATATTTTTTTTGTCAAATTCGTAACACTTTTCCTTTTCTTTTAATCCACAGACAAGAGCTAATTCGCAAGTGCTGGCAGTACAACCCACGCATGCGACCAACGTTTCTGGAAATCCTCGACGGGCTTGCCCCTGACCTTCATCCATCTTTCCACGAGTTCTCGTTCTATCACAGCGAGGAGAACAGACCTCCGGATCACGATCGTGACCCACCTGGGATGGAGATGCAGAGCATGCAGAGCATGCAGAGCTACCCCCTCGATGAAGAACCCTGTCAGCTTGAAGGGGCATCACCGAGCAAGTCTCTTTCACCCTCTGAGGTCAGCAGGGCAAGCGGTCGACTCCATTCTTCATCTTCGCCCTACTTGGCGGTGGATATGAGGGCGACCCCAGAGAAAGGAGGACGGCAACAACTGCAGAAGCAGCAGCATCAGCAGCAGCAACAGCAGCATCAACTGCAGCAGCAGCAGCAGCAGCAAGTGCCGCAATCTTTTGAGAAAAAGGGGCCAATGGTAGATGTTGAGGTGGCCTTTGCGGGCATGCCAGACATGCGGGAGCCTTCCTCTCCAGTCCCTGTGCTTGGTGTTCAAGCGGTGGATGAGCGAAATCAGCCATATGCACGATTAGACACCCTCCCAGCAGAGAAGCCTCCATGTGCTGAATCTTCGTCTGAGAGCTCGGTGCCATCCTCTCCTACCGGCTCTGGTTCCGTGTCATTATCGCCCACAAAGGCCGGGGTCAATCTACCGTCGCCAACTGCATCGGGCAACAAACAGCTTCCTTATGCCCACATGAATGGTGGAAGAAAAGATGGACGGGCGCTGCCACTCCCTCAGTCAACAGCATGTTAGCCTGCCCATTTTTTTTATTTCTCACCAAAAAAAAACCAAGAGTTTATCAAGTGCGGCAATCGTGGATGCGGGGAAACTCCTATGTTTTTATAACTGCCAATACCAAAATCCCAGGAGTTGTCTCCTTACCAGGATTATTGTTACCACAACATCAAGTAATAGTGATATGCAACTTTTTTAGCTGTACAGCAATATACTCATTGGGCCACCGGCCCACTGCGTAGTCTGCAGTTTTGGGATGAAGACATCAGGGCCCATCAAGGAGCTGTTGCCCGGCACGACAATGGTGTGCAGCCTTAATAAGAAGGAATGAAGGAATAAGAAACCTGAGAGTTTATTCCAAAAGTGCAGTACCTTATTTTTGTTGGGCTACTTTGTTGTTGGAAAGGGCATTGATCCTTCCATAACCACCTATTGTAACAGCTACATTTTTCATAACATGGACAGAATTAAGGGCTACAGTGTTGGCTCTCTCGTCATCAATATTAGCTACTGTGAGTTGAAAACGTGATATAAAGCAAGCAAGGCTGCCCCCATTGGATGTTTTATTTACAAAGGACTGATACAGTTTTGTATCAAATTATGGTAGAATTAGAAGTTAATGAAGAAAGCTATCTACAGCTGATGTATTTTTAGTGTTAAAGGCATCAAACTGTATTTCCTGTAATGAAACATGCATGTGACCATTTGTGTTCTCTGCGTTCCACTTATTTTTTTTTTGACACCAAAATCTGTTACTTCTGTGAGTTGACATTTTTCACAAGACAATATATCCTGGCATTTACCTATACTATTTATTTTTAGGGAAGGGTTTACAGTTAAGAGAAGGATCAAATTTATGACTATGTAGGGCTATTTTATTTTGCAATAAAATAGACTGCAATGAAATCTGACCAACAAGCATTAGCTGTAAAGATATTTTGGGTTTCTTTTTATTACTTGTTTGGTTCATTTTGCCGTGTACATCAGTTTACACTTGTCACATATGTTATATCCTGAATTAAAGGCATTTTACAGGGCTGTCCCAGCTGTTCCAGTAGGAATTTGTCAATACATTTGTGGTGAAGTTTAAATTTGCGTACTTTCATTCCAAATTCTATGGGAAACTGAATGCACGTAAACATTTAAAAGAATCGAATTGTTTTTCCAAAGTTGAAGCAAGAGTACTTGTAGGGGATTAATTGCCAAGGGCCTGGCATTTTATCCGATGGAGGGAAGAGATAATGTTCTCATTCTCAGCTGGTCTGCTGATGTTTAGTCTGAGGTTGGATGCCCACTTGCCCATCGCGGGCACAAAAATATATTTGACAGTTGAAAATCAAATCATGAACGATGAGGTTGAGAAGGGAAAATTTATTTTGGTGCCATGTGGGCTGTCATGGTTGAATGTGCTTTATTTCTCTGTAAATTGTTAGTAAAAACACTCCCACCGATGTAGATTTATACACATTTATAGTGATATGAATGGTTACATTATGCTCCTCAGAAAAGATGGTGTGTGTGGAGCCATCAAAATGTTTTTTTTCGAGACTGCAGACATCCTGAGTAGGGTAATTTCCCTTTCACTTTATAATTTAACATTTTAGGATTTCTGATAGTAATAGACTCTCCATCATCAAAGGTTGGTTTGGGCAGTCAATTAAGAAAAAAAGCAGGGTAGGCATTTCTGAAGATGACATTGCTGTAAACGTTTTAAAGTATTCAGTGTATTTTCATTTCATATTTAATTGTGTGCATTTTTAAGTTCCTTTTTGAAATTTAGTTAAAGTATTTTTTCTTTTAGACGTTCTAGAAACTGTGTCTTGTTATGTATCATCATCGACTTTCGTGTCTCAAACTTATTATCTTGCTGCTGGTTTAAATTTCGTTTTTTATTGCAACGTGTTCATATACATATATGTATTTTGTGTGCGATTAGTCTGTTTTACACGTAGTTGTGTACAGCGAAAATATTTTTACTGGAAAGTAGCAGTGAAATAACTTAATATGAGATTAGTTTCTTTGATAAGATTATTTTAGACTGCTCTAAACCAACACACTCAGGTCAGCTATGCTCTGCAGCTAATAGTACCAAACCGCACCAGCGAAGAAAAATTCTACCGGTAATCACCGTCTGTATATCTGAAGTTGTTTTTTTCTCATTGGTTCTTTTCTATCATTATTATTATTATTCCTTTAATCATGATTTAAATGTCATAATGGAGTAACCGGTGTTTGCCTGCTACAAGATTTTTGTTTAGATACAAACGTGTTTTTTGGAAAAGCAGGCAATGCTTTTCCCTCTTATTACCTTCACGTCATTAAATCCAGGGAGCTGGGGGGGGGGGATGCCTGTGCTTTCATTTGTATATACTGTACTTGGTCTCTTCTTTGAGATATTAATATTGAAAATCCACTGCTAAATATTTAAGATGACATATTTTTTCTGGCTTTGAGCTTTTTGCCTGCTTTCTTACCTGCTTTAAACAAAAAAAAAAGTTTGTATTGTACCTTTTTTGTAATATTGAAAAAAGAAACACGATTACAGTTCATGTTAATTTTTTGTTAGGTTATTTATTCGGTGGTTAATTGTTGGGCTGGGCAAGAGGAATGTCGGCGGACTTTAGCGTCTTCTCAATAAATACCTTTTTGATAATGTACAGCAAGTTCTTTTCCCTGACAAAAAACTAAAATTGTCTGGCAATTTCCTTTTCGCTCTTGTTAATTTGGTTAGGTTTTTTTTATTAGAATGCTTACGTTTCAACCTATTAAAACATTGCAGCCTCATTAGTCATAATTGCAGGACATTAAGGAAAACAACAAATTGGACATCTTTGCCTACTTGTATATTCAGTTACACGCTTTTGCTGGTACATTTGTGTTTCACGGCACGTCTATTTAAACTCATCTGATTCCTTTGTCCTCTGCCCTTTTGTTATGCAATGGTATTTGTGTTTCCGCCCCCTCACCCCACTTCTGGACAGTTAACCCAAAACCTGCCACTCCATTCATTTTCGGTGCCATCATATACACACACGCATGCATGCATGCGCGCGTGCCTACCGCTTCAGTGGTTCGTAACACACTAACGCCTGTTTTGTGTTCAAGTATGTATGTATGCGTTGAACTTCTTTCGCACCACCGTACGTAGCCAAACGTGCTCATCAGAGGTGCGACGGGGGGTGGGGGGACATCAAAACTAAAACACAAAAATATGCACCTACACCCGGCTGCACCTTACACCCGGCCGTAATCTCTTGGACAGCGAGCAGAGCAGGGCTTGTGCTTTCCGGCAAGCAAGACCCAGCATTCATATACCTCCGGACACTCTCACCCCGTCCACCCTGGACTTAACGGTATCTGTGCAGCACACCATTGGGCTGCCCCCATTCGCATTGACGCACACGAAAAGTGCAAATGCGTACACATCTACCTCTTGTCAAGATGACGAGCATCCATCCCAGACACCGTCTGGAAGCCAGAGCTCCGGTGCTTGCTGCCCGACACACACATCTGCTGTTTGAGTGTCAGTTTTTTTTTACCTCTTAACAAAAAAAACAAAAAGCGGTGACCACACCTGACGCAGGAAAGCCTCTGCCCAGTGCAGGTTGCCAACTCCTGCTTCCGATAAAAAAAATATATATAAAAGGGCCTAATTTATTTGTTTTGTACCACACAACAATAGGGGTTTTTTAATACAATTGTGCATATTTGACTTCCGTCTTTTTTTTACTTGGTGTGGGGAAAGAAAAAAAAACCTTCCAAAATATGCATACTCGGCTCCATTGCGAAAACAGTCGTCATTTGCAAAGAATATCTGTGAATGGACGTGCGCTTTTGGGCTGAAATAAGAGCGGGCAGGGGCTCCCTACGTTCCGTTTATTCCGCTGGACCGGCATCGTCTGGTTCATCTACACTTAGGGCAGCTTCATGTACAGGACAAAATGCTTACCGATACATGTATTGTTCAAAGGTGACTGGGCTGCAGAGGGGGGAAAAAACATTTCTGGTAATCACTATAATTGTAGTTGTACTTTGGCTATTTTTTTTTGTTACATGACACTTGTACCTTGCTTTGCATTTCCAGTATAATGGTGTAATTGCTGTAGTGTTTGAATGTTATTGGACAATATAGAAAAGCTATCTCCCCTTTGGTGTTCACGTATACCGTATAAACACTGTGCACATGGTTATGTTTCGCCCCATTGAAAAAAGAAAAAGCACTTGCATACTTTTCATTGTGTTTTGACATACGAGTAACTCGTGATCCTGGTGAGTAATTCGAACGTGAGGATGTATTAAGTGAGCGTTTTTATTTACAAATTGGTGTTCTCTCATTTTGAAAAGGTTTGCCCTTTATTTTCTTGTAGGAAGACGTTTCATATTAAGCAGTCCATAATAAATTTTCAATGTAAATGATTTGCTGTTTTCTCTGTGAAAGGCTCTTTTTCCCATGGATGTTTGTTGCTTGAGAACACTCGGTTTGCAAGCGTTCCAAGTCGTGTTTTACCCTACATACGTCACTTGATTACACATGTATTACATTATAGCGCTTTGGAATCGAGTGCATTCAAGAGGAGTGCGGTTTTCGAATGTGCACGTGAGCTCTTCAGAGAAGTCCTGAATCTAAAAGTTATAGAAAGTGGACCGCCCCCCCACCCCAGATGTGGGGGTAAAAAGTTGATCCAACAGGTTTCCAAAATTGCCAACCGCCCCCTCCTGCCCAAAAAAGAAATGCATTTTGTAGGCAAATATGCGTATACACCCTAAGTCAGGATCTGCATATGGGAGAGAAGATGACTGGGGGCGACAGGCGAGGCGCGCATTGGCGAGAAGCCCTCTGTAGGAGTTGGAATAAGGCGGCCACAGCCTGCCGAAATGTTAGTTTGTGTAAAAAGGTTCGCTAAAATGCATAACCAGAGGGAATGTGTTTTTGGCCAGTTGTAATACGTGCCTTCAGCTGGTGTAGTTTTCCATGGCCGTAATGCCACGTTTATCGCCCAGACTCGATGTGGGTTTTTGAAATTTGTCGTGGTGCCATCTGGCGCTATGTCCATAATGGGCACAATTCAAAGGTACACAAGCAGTAGTGACCCATAACCAAGTACATTAAAACTAATTTCTTAAAATAGTTGGTAGCAAAAAAAGTTGTATTTTAAAACAGTGTTTCAACATTTATAACACGAAGTATGTTGAACTTTCGCACTGTGCATAGCCAAACACTAATTAATATGCTTACAAGCACTTTTATTCGCTCAACCAAATTAGTAACCGATGCTTTGTGCAAATTTGTCAATTTATGTTGTTTGTTTTAAGTAAGGGGTCCCTGGCTGACCATTTTGAAGCAGTTTACAGTTCTGTCAGCCATGGTCAATCCACGTGTGGATAAAGGCCTCCTCAAGCCGCCGCCGCCAGCTCTCACAATCTTACGATGTAATCATCCACCCTACACCGAGACATGCCGCCTCAGCGTGCACATGAAGCTGGTGGTTACACAGCTAAATGCAGCCCATTAGGACCATCTCAGGGACGCTTCTGGTCCTCGCAAACATTGCCACGACGCCACGTGTGCTAGGGAGTAGCGCAAGGCCATCAGAAATCTAAACCTCCCAATAAACAAGGACATTTCCATGCCACCACCCCACAGGCTCAAATCCAGAGAACCTTTCTGGCAATATACAAAGAACCTCCGTGACGATGACAAGACCACCGAAGCAAGATGAAGAGAAGCCTGGGCACACGTCAACCTGTTGCAGCGATTCCACAATCCTCCAAACCCGATCTGACCAACCGAGGAAGATGTGGTCCTCCTTGAATTGGATCCAGACACTCGAAGGAAGATGTGGTTGGACACTTTCTCCATGAATGCAAAACAAATAACGAGAGTCCAGTTTGTGTCTGTGGTGCGATATCTCGGAGCGTGCAACATATCGTGAATGACTGCCCAATCGGATCATTCAACGGCGATCTGAAACAAAACACATTCCTGCGGAGGGATCTGGTAGCAACGTTGGGTTGCTCGGTCAATGGCCAGGGTCAACGGCGGCGTGGTGTATTCCGCAAATATGCCCGACTGTGAGGGCGGGCACAAGCCGGCGTGAGTAGGTTAAACGTTGAGTTTTATAAGGGCACCACGGGGTGACCAGCCCCTCCCCACCCAGCCCCTCCCCACCCAGCCCCACCCCTCTCACCCCCCACCCACCCCAAATAGCCCCTCCACCACCCTCCCCACCCAGCCCCTCCCCACCCAGCCCCTCCCTGCACGACGGACACAATAATCCCCTGTGGGCTGGTGTAACCAGGAGGCTCCTACCAGTATTAACGCGACTCCTGATGCAGTCGAATGGATATCAAATCTCGATATCAATTTCTGATCTGTTGCAATCGCCAAAAATGTCATACGATAGAAGAGTGAGCATCTTTGATGGGTTCCAGTCATTGCCTGCCACTTCAATATCCTTCACCATTCATCCCTGCTGTGTTGCCCAAGAACACTTCATTTATTAAGTCTCGATTATGTCATTAAGTTTTCATAATTCAAGTGTTCCTCTCTCGTTCTCAAAGAAATTCCAACCATGCATCTCGCCATGATGCTTTGCATTTTTCAATTTGTTTCACTGACGTCTACGTTTCCGAGCCATGTGTTTTAGCAAGTAGCATGCACTGATTACAAAAAAAGTTATGTTTTGGCACATGACTATTTCTCTTTTCATTATCAAGTTCAATGTATAGTTCAACCATTAACGGGCCTGCTAAGAAGGCCCATTTTTCCAAGAATTGTTTACGATATTTCGTAGCTTGTGGAATACATTCACAAACTGTTTGACCAGATTCTACCCAGAACCAGTGCGCACACAAGTGCACATGTTTGAAGGTTAAGAGCGCTTCTAACGAGTTCTTTTTAAAAAGAAAAAAAATCTGAAATCAACATCTCAAGAGTACTCACTTACTTTATTATTAAATACGCACTTTGGGAAAACAAAGTAAAAGTGCATAACCAAACAAAATATAATTAGAAAGCATGTATTTTAGAATACCTTACACTAAGTCTCATTTATTCATTGTTGCCCATCCTCTTTGGTGACGTCGGCTGTCATTGTCTAGCCAGTCGTATGACAGTTCCTAACAAACGTAGGCATAATTTACACAAATACAACCAGCTCTTGTCAATCACAAACATAAAATAAAGCACACCTATGTCTCTGGAATATATAATAACTAGACGTAAATGTAGGCATTTGAGTTAAATTATTTGTAGATGGCTAATCCCAATAACTAGTCATTACACTAACATTTAAATACAATGTTCTACTGTTTAAAAACAAAGCTTGCATTTCTTAAAATTAGCAAAGGAAGGACAGCTGGGATTATGGTATTGTGCTGAAAAAATATAGTAAACCTGTATTTACATTTGTGGTTTTGTCTTTCCGCATAGTAGTTATAAATAATATAGGAATGTCAGTAGATCTATACTTTAACTGAAGTTTTCTGTTTAAAATGTTACCAAGCAGTACTTGCATCTTAGCTGCAAATAGAAAAAAAATGTGTCACGATATTTTCGTCAAATATATAATGTATTATGAAGCCGTACAGATATAAACAGTCGATTAAAGCAATATATTTTTTAAAAAGTTATATTTTACAAAACGACACTGAACTTCATAGAGCAAAGCAGGTCTTTAAAGAACCAACTTCATGTACCAAAGTAGTACGTCTGCGTCGCTATCACCGGTGGTGTGTGCCGCGGTGGGCACGATGAGAAATGATTAGTCCTCTCTTGGCACGAAGGCAGACTCCAAATCCTGAAATGATATTTAAACAAAGTTAGGTAATGTCATTTTAAACACACAGCATGTCATTGTTTATTGTGGAAACTATTTTGTGTTTTCACATTTTTTGCGACAATCCCATTATTTAAGTAAATACCTTGGTGTTCAGCGGGACAGCTTCTGAGTCTTCGAAACGTCTGCCCACGCCCTCCTGCGCTATCTGTGAAAGCAAATCTTCCGGCGTGTTCTGTCCCTGTCCTTCCGGCTCCCGATCGTCTGTGCCAGGTTGCTGAATATTGCGCACGTTGCTGACCCGTGAAAGCTCATCTCTCGTGTCCGCGTTGTCTTTGCTCTGCGTTTCTGTTTCAGCTGCTTCTTTCTCCTGCTCGCTCCCCCCCTCTTCAAAAAGTTGCTGGGGGGGAATTTCTGCCCGTTGCTCGAGGTGTTCCCAGCTCACTTTTTGCGGGACCTCTTTCGTGGCCGGTTCTGTTAGCTCCCCCTCTGCTCTCAAAGTGTCTCCGAGCTCTGCTTCCATTTCTCTGATTTGAAGCACGTCCTCCTCGTACGTTCCCCGTCGAGCCTCCGGTGCTACCCTGCTCTCCGCCTTTTCAATCTCCAGGTGCCGCACGGTAGCGTGCTGCCCCTGCTTAGCCTTGTCGACGTGTGCATTGTCACCACCGTCGCCGCCACCTGCGAGCCCATCGGCACCGATGCTCTCGCGACCGTCGTCGGCTGCACGGTGGAGTTTTGGGAGCGCGACCACCGCGTCGCCTTGCTGCGTCAAATCTGCGGTCGCCGCGTCGTCGTGCTGCACGTCTTTGCCGCGACGCTGCTCCTGCACTTCTGCGTGAACGTCTGCTCGGCCGCCGTCGCTCTCTATGCGGCCGATCTGTTCCACGCGGTGGCCTTCCTCGTACGCCACGTCGAAAGACTCGCCGTCGGTGTCGGAAACAAACGTCTCCTCCTCGTAGTCTCGCTCTGCGCCCTCGTAAAAAATGTCCGATGTTTCCCCTGGCACGGGCTCTGTGTGTGAATAACAGAACGTGTGTGTTTTGAATCGGTCGCCTTAAAGTCTGCAATACATATTTGCCATAAACTAAGGACAGCCCTGCAATTTCTTGCTCGTGCCACTGCTGACAGAAGGGCCACCGCCAGAGAGAGCTCTAGACTAGAGGATGTATTGGCCTATTCTTCCACGGTGGCTCAGACACCTTGTAAAAAGGTGGGAGTTCCCACACTTTACCCCACCACACGCAACCTGACAATCGACTCACTGGTGTGCCCATTTACACTGCTGGTTGGATTTAATCAACTTGCCCATTGTGTCAATTTTCCATGACAGCAGATCGAACCAAGCGATCTCTGGATTCCAGGCCCTTGTGTAAATAACCAGCGCACCGTGGCAGCATCCACCCCTATAATAAGGCTACTGGATGGGAGTTGACACGTTTATTTAAATAAAAAAGCGGGGTTACGTGGGGTTGGAAATTAGTTCCAAGAAGCTGCGCAAGAAAAAAAATGTTCTGCCCCCACAGTTGAAGCAACTGAACACGGTACAGATGAGAGGAGTCAGCCAAGTGAGCAGACTGCCATCAGAAATCTGAGTCCGAATACAAACATTCAGTTCCTGAGAACAACGCGGGAGAGAGGAGGTAACAGATTGACGATAATAGAGTGGCTGTCGTAAATCAACGGGCAAAGGGTCATAAATCAGATTGCTTAAAACTGAATCATAGCTGAAAGACAAAAAAAAAACGCGTTCCCATCAACTCTGTCCCAAATACTGTGTAAAAAGTAGTCGCAAGCCAAACAAGCCAGTGGTTTATGGCCTGCGCCTTGCCTGGTGTTGAATTGGCAGGGTTAGTGGGAGAAAGTATTACCTGGTGGAGGTGGCAAGAAGCGCACCGGTGGTGGTAGTTGAAGCCCTTCTATCTCTCTGGGTTCTTCGAGGCTCGCAACTTCTGTAATGTAAATACACGGTAGATTGTCACTTTTAATTTATCAGCATATTTAGATTGGTATTAACATCCCACTAACATACCAATCTATTTATAATTGGGATTTCCATCGTCGTGCTTGGGGTTGTTATATTTTTTATAGAGAGAAAAGAAAAATGTTCATGCCTGGTTAAAAAATCTTGGTGCATATCCACGATGGAGTAAAAACATCGCATGTGACGATAGCCCATGTTGGTTTCTATGCTACTTTCTTGCAGTTATTTCCGAATTCTGCACACGATGATGGGAAGTTGAGCAGCAAGTTAATACTGGTAGGAACCAACTGGTTCCACCAGCCCACAGGGGATTATTGTGTCTGTCCGTCGTGCAGGGAGGGGCTGGGTGGGGAGGGGAGCGTGGGGAGGGGCTGGGTGGGGAGGGGCTGGGTGGGGAGGGTGGGGCTGGGTGGGGAGGAGAGGGTGGGGAGGGGCTGGGTGGGGAGGGGCTGGGTGGGGAGGGTGGGGAGGGGCTGGGTGGGGAGGGTGGTGCTGGGAGGGGGGTGGGAGGGGTGGGGCTGGGTGGGGAGGGGCTGGGTGGGGAGGGGAGGGTGGGGAGGGGCTGGGTGGGGAGGGGAGGGTGGGGGTGGGAGGGGTGGGGCTGAGTGGGGAGGGGCTGGTCACCCCGTGGTGCCCTTATAAAACTCAACGTTTAACCTACTCATACCGGCTTGTGCCCGCCCTCACAGTCGGGCATATTTCCTGAATACACCACGCCGCCGTTGACCCTGGCCATTGACGAGCAACCCGACGTTCCTACCAGCTCCCTCCGCAGGAATGTGTTGTGGAGGAGCCGCCAATCCTTTTGAAACCAGTAGAACGAGGTATTTAATTTTGTAGCATTTAAGGTCACCCCATTCATTGGGAGCGGCTAATTTCCCCCCAAGACATATGGGCATGTTTAATAATGACGTATTCTTGCTGGCAGCCAGTAAAAAAAACATTTAAGATTCGCAAGAGAACGCAGTGTGAGAGAGGCCCATCGACGCTTATTTTTTGTTCAACCACATTATTGGAGACGCGAGGCCTTGGATCATGTGACATGCACATGTTACGGCCATTTTGTCAATCCACTGATGGATGAGGGGCCTCCCCACGCCGTGCAGATAATTTCACCACACCTCACCACCCTGGTCGGTGTTGATCGGCGAAGGTGGCAGCATAGACGTGCAGCGCAACAATGGATTCTATTGCATTGCCCTTTGCGGGCCCGCAACGTAGCGCAGCGTCGTGGTCAACCCATCCAAGTATTAGCCAGGTCCAAACCCCGTGAAGCTTCCCAAGATATGATGAGATCGGGCGCATTCTTTGGGAGTTCAGGCTTTCGGCCCCCCCAAACTACAACACGGCTTTTTTATTTAAACGCAGCGGGGAAAATTCTCTCCAGGTCCGAGAAAGAGAGAGCGCAATAGCAGCAGCAGCAGCAGCATAACCCGCCGACGGTGCTGGCAATGCGTGCTTACGGGATGCAGCGCAGTGTGCCACCGGCACCTGCTCGAGGCGCGTATTATTGCGGCAGGCGGCCACCTCGAGCTGGCAGCGGTTGGGGTAGAGGACCCCGTCGGAGCCGCACACCGGCTCGCCGTCGTAGCCGCAGTCACGGTAGCACGTGCAGCGCTCGGAGAAGCGGTTTTCCTCCCCGCAGCCGTACACAACGTTGCAGGAACTGCCGCTTGAAAATCCTGGCGAGTGGCAAAATGAAAAGAGGGCATTTTAAATGTGGCTTCGTAAGGTTTGCGAATAGCAACACATGTTAGTTTTCATCATCGTCGTTTATTAGTCATTCCGCGCCTTTCATGCAGTACATCTGGAGGTGCTAAATGTATTATTGATAAATTAAAAGCACACTTTAGTAAATAAATGTTGTATTTTGTCAGTGTGAATACTGCTTCAATTGTGTAACATTTGCCAGGTCAACCTTGCTAAGGTAGTTCAGGAATTAAGCACTCATTTAGTTCAAATTATGAAACATAGCTCTCCGCAGGAAAAAATATTTTTCTCAATTCTAGAAATGTTTAAAGAAGCAACTTGTTGAAGAATAATGGGATTGGCTCTCTGTCGTGTTCTCGTGGTGTAACTCCGATGTGCTGGGAGCATCGTCTTCAGCAACCGAATTAAAGTTTCCAGCACGTGGAGCGAAACGTCGGACATCGTGCCGAACAACACGGAGTGTACGATCTGAAAACACGCATCGGAGAGCTGTGCAGCTAGACCCGTGATAAACCTCGAGTACAATTTGAAACCATTGGGGATTGCTTCCTATGTTAAAAAAGATCTATACCAACGTCATGTGCCAGATTTTGTTGCCAAAAATGAGTCTTGTCCCTTGAAGTACCTCCTCGTTCAAATATGGGAACATGTATTCTTCCAAGATGAGAATCTGGCCTGTGTGTGACCTGGTTAAATAAAGCTGCACAACAGCAGAAATAGTTCCCAGGGTGTGTGGTTAAATGTGCTAAATATTAGTCGACCAAAAACATGTACGGATCTTCTTCGCATGGGTAGTACTGTAAATATGTTATTAACTGAAACCAAAATAATTTTTGAAATGCTCTACTGTATTTGAACTGGGTTTCTATGGACACCTTTTTAAAGGGCAAACTTGTATTACTGTACATGCTGACACGCGCACAAGAAAAACACAAATATGATTTGCAATGCTTGACCGACACTTGCAGGAGTGTTTAAGTTGTATAAAATATTTGAAAATAAATAATATTCACATGCCAAATACATCCCCGACAGTGATGGCTGGGAAGAGGCCTTCAGCCATCAGTGGATAGATCATGGTAGCTGCTGATGTAACCACATACATTTATTTAGTCACCTGGTGTATGCACAATCGATACAAATAGCCATTGATATATATTCAGAAGTGTGTTTAGGTAATGTTGCCTAGGGAAAACACGTGTTGATATTTTTACTGAAGACTCACAACATTGCCTCATGGCTGAGAAAATATCCACGTCCAGTTTAACAGTCCAATGAAATACGTTTTTGATGGCATGTTTAATTTTCCCGATACACCGGAGAATCCAGGGCTCAGTCTACATATTGAAAACCCGGTGAAAAAAGTACACCGTATATATTTATATTTTTAACCCGGTTTAGAAAAACATGGTCATAAACAAAAATACGGACCAAAAATCTGAACGTGCACAAAGAAGTGTGGAGAGAGGCAAGCTTGGAATTACAGTGAGAGACAGAACTAGGGAACGCAGTAGAGAACACACGCGGGCTTCTTAATGGCATTAAAATTGTTGAGAAAAGTCAATGGGCCTGCACAGGACGCGTCGCTACGAGGGATGATGGCTGATGGTCACGAATAATAATAATGATAATGGGTGTGTCAGCCAAGGAATGAAACCCGTTCGAGAGCTGGAATAATGAAATGTGTTTGTGCGCTGGCGATATGTGTATTATTATTACAACTCCATCGCACGAACATGAGGAGATGGCAGGGACTTTGGGTGGCCTGTCAACCCAGAGTGGATTGACCATGGATTATGATGTTGATGAAAACAGTTTGCTTTGGTTTTATGACCCCAGCCCTGCCAAAGATGCATATAATCCACCTAACGCCCTGAACAAAATATCTGTATTTGCCCTTGATTTGGTCATAGCCAGCTCTGAGGGGCGCAACTCTGACGGTTTCTTAGCTGAAGAGCGCCCTCTGTTGTGCATCTTAGATAATTGCAATAATAGTGGTGAAGAAGACCTCATGAGAGGTGTCGGCTCAGAAGCGTTGTCACCACTCTGTAAGTTTTCACACAGGGTAAAACTTCAGAGAGCGACGTTTGCTTATGGTGACCACAAACATTAATAATAAATAGTATTACATTCATAATGGCGCTTTTCATCAAGGATATCAAAGCGCTGAGCAAGAGACCCAGCATCAACAAATATAAATACATTTAAAATATCAAGATCAGTTCCCTCCCTGGGGTGAGGTTTAATATACGCCACTACAACAGGTTGACCCATAACTTGAAGTGGCAATGGGGCAAACATGAAAAGAAAAATCGCGGTGGCAAGAATTCACCCCCTGGAAATTTCAAGGAATTGGTCACGTTTCAGAGACTCGGTGATGATTAAAAAAAACGACAGTTTTTTTTTACATTGTGGTGAATGTAGCGGCCTCTCGCGGTAGGTAAAACATTTTAATACATTAAATCACGACGTTTCGGGCGCAACACAAGCATCCTTCTTCAGGTGGGGACAACGTAGCGAAAGCACAACCGCTTTACCTACGTGACTTTACCGAAAAAAACAAAGAGTATGAATCCTTGCAGTCGCGAAAACTTCAAATCTAGAATTAAACCGTTCGGTACAGCGGTACAACGTCCAGTACACGACGTAACATCTCGACACGCTCTAACACACACGGTTCGACGCGTCTATGGCGAGATTTCAGAATCAATCTTAATCCATGAGGACATTATACCTCACAGCACAAGCACTACCTACGTACCTTTTACTTAATCGAATGTGTAAATGTGTCCTAAATACATCTGATGGTCATTCACAGCCAGTGGTGATAGCTTGAACCGGTCCTGGGCCTATCGCTCTCAATTTGCGAACCCGCACCGACCCCATAAAACAAAAAAACCCATAACCACACCATTATGGGGTATTGAGCAAACAAGTGTTTCACTCTTCTCAAGCCTCCCACCCCACCCCACTCTTATTGCCACAGATATAGATGAAATGATTAAAATCAACTTTTAACATACATTTTTACTCTAACTCTATTCATAACTAATCCAACTAAGCAACAATCAATTGACATTGATTGGGGCACCGCGGTGGCGAGATTTCATCCCTTTCACCCGTCACCCAAGATGACATTGGTTTGATCCCGGACCCTGATAATGATTCTTGTATAGTTGGGTTCCGCTTGTTCTCTCTCTCTCCCCGTGGTGGTCGCGTGGATTTTTCTCCACAATTAGAAACACGCATTTACATTATTTGGGCTTCTATAAATTCCAACGAGTGATGATGATGATGATGAAAGCCGCTGCGATGAGCTGTCGTGTGTGGCCAAGTCGCCTCTGAAACAGAGCTGATGGTTTAGTGGGCTTTACCTGGTTAATAAAATAGTCTAGGCCACGGGACGGCAATCTTTCAAAAAAGAAGAGGCATTGCTTTTTTTTGTTTTTGACCAAAATAGTTCGAGAGCCGTATCGCACGCAGAGTTACTTGTACACATTATAGCAATACAGCAGATTACAAATACATTCTGACTTACATAAACAAAATAGATGATGGAATAAACTGCGTCTATTTAGGGTTTTCCCCTTTTGTTATTCTTTAACAGTAGTTTGACTATTGTTAATTTTGCTGGCACCAAGACATCCCATAGTGACCCATTCCCTGCCATATTAATACATTATCTTTATGTTAAATTACGTTTAAGATTTAGTTTTTTTTTAACGGCTGCCCAGGAGGGGGCAGCCACAATGAGCCACAGGAGGGAAGCCAAAGAGCCACTGCACAAGTGGCTCTAGAACCCTGATGGAGACAAAGGGCCTGGACGCAATATATATATTTGATACCGCAGACTGCCCTGAAGAGGGCGTTTTGATTACATTTATACTGCGAGAGACGCGCCCGTAAATTTCTCCAACAAATTCAATTTGTGCGGAGTAAACCAAGATAAATGTGTGTGCCTGCGGAGGTTTGCACTCCCATCGTTTTTTTCCCTAAATGCGTTTGAGAGATGCAAATAGTCCCTTCAGCGCGCAACATTCAACTGGACTATATTGGTATGTTGTTTTTCTGCCAATCAAACGAATGAAAGGGCAGAACATTTTTTTTATTTGGCACTCATTCCGTTTAAGAAAAGACCACACAGTCTTTGAGAACAAGGCCTCTCAGTGCTCCATCAATGCAACCTTGTCCTGACATTCACGGTGTCAGCCAGCATGCCCTCTTTTACCTGCTATCAATGTTTGGTCTTCATCTGTAAATGTTTATACTCTCCCAGACATATTATTCCAAATGTGTGTAATCTATTATGTTGTACGTTTGTTGTCACAAAGCCATTGGGCGAGTGGCTTAACTATGTTGTCAGAAGATTAAATAATCATGGCTTGTTCAGCTTGGAAATAATAATTTTTAATCTGAGATGGTGTGACTCATTACAGCATTATCTATTTTACCTGCAAGAGATCGACACCTATCAAAGGCATATGCCATATAAAAACATGCACGTTCATAATATTTCTTACGCATCACATAATAAAACATCGTCCTTTTGTTGAGCCACTGTTGGATGTAGGCTGCCCCACACCGCTCCGGCTGCACAGTTTGCTTTGTACTTCACTTGACTTGCTCAGTGTGGATTTTGTGAAGGGTGGGGAACCCAGGGACTAGTTCAAATATCACGTGGCTCTGATGTTATCCATGGCTGGAAATCAAACACAGATCGCCGAGTTCATAGCGCCACTGCACGAACGCATAATCCACAATGGTATTATTAATCACGATGTGATCGTCAGCCATGATCCATCCACTACTGCATGAAGGCCTCCCAAAACCGTCACAATCTCTCTCATGATTGTGCCACGTGGTAATGCACCTATCACCGACACGTGCTGGTTTCATCACTTGGGCTCCTTCGTGGACATTCTCTTCGACGCCTCCCATTGTCAAGGCTGCACTCTGGCACTATTCTTGACCATCGACCATCATCCCTGCTTGTGGACGTGTCCTGGCCAAGCCCATTTACTGTTCTTAACAGTTTGAACGGCGTAAATTTACTCGAATTTGAATCAATGTGTTTTTCTGTCAACCAAATTTATTTTTTTATAAACGTGAACCCAAACACATCACGCTGGTCGGTATGATTGTCTACAGTCAGTTAGCACACATTTTTTCTTCATGACAAGCGGTCAAACACTGAACATTTTAAACAGCGTTGATGTAATGGAAACTTGGTGTGTAAAAATAAAAATGCAGCTCTGCAATTGCTTGATCACACCACTGCTGACAGAAGGACCTCCACTTGAGTGAGCTCTTAGAGGATATTTGGCCCATCATTCCACGCTGGCCAGATGCTTTGGCACAGGCGGGAGGGCCCACATTCTAAGCCACCACACACGACCTGCTGGTAGACTATGGCGTACCCATTTCGTGCCGCCTGGTGGACAGAAGTGTTTGGGGGGTGATGAAGAAACTCGCTCCATTTGTTCAACCGCCACCCCTGGAGGTCGAACCAGCGACCTTCTGGGTTGCAAGTCCGTCTGCTAAACATTTCGCCATGGCAGCTTCCCATCGGAAACACGGGTTGTTTGAAAGTGAGGGCATGAAATGGCCGTGACAAATTCAGATTCCAAAGAACACAGGATGAGATGTTACTATCCTTTGTGCAAGCACTTCCAAGAGTTCATGAACAGTGAGCCTGGTGAAATTTGGGGAGCGCATCGTCAGTAGTGACCCTTTGGTTCCTAGGGTGTTTCGGCCTTTCATACTATACACCCTCCCCAAAGGCGGCCAGCGACAGGGTGATCAATCCTACGCTTGCGTCCCATTCCCAATTAGTCATAGGAGTTGCCTTGTTGTTGATAGCCAACAAAATAATAATTTTAGCGGAATTTACGTCTCCGCCACCAAAACGATGGAGTTGTTAACAATGAAAATGCACTTAATGTTTGTGTTAGCAATGGCAAGGAGCAGCCTCGCCAGGAAAAATGTGGAAGCAATTTGTAACTCGAGCTATTTTCAATTTGCCGACAAAACAAGGAGCTTTACGTCGTCGCGAACATTTTAAAATCACACCACTTTTGCAATTACGAATGTCCCGTGCAAAACATAATCTCTACAGATTGTTAAACAAAGCTACAAGTGGCTTTCCCCGCTAGGAATTATTGCCATAGTATTGCAGCATATTTCCTGAATTTGAAACGCTGAAAACCAATCTCGGGCGCTGACTTGCTGACTCGCCTGCGATTGCCAGCGCTGTGATAGCTTTTTTGTACATTTCTAATACTTGAAAACTGTTCAGTAGAGCTGCATAGTCGAGCGTCAGCGCAGCAGCAGCAGCAGCAGCGGCGGCTCTCCAGAGTGCATTAAGGAAATGAACTCAGATTTGGAGGAGCGTAGGCGGTTGTGGCCGCATGTCATTCTCCCCGTTGTGTGGCCCTGTGGTAAACCTCAGAGGGGGGGGGGGGGGAGGGGTGTTTGTCGAAGGGATAGGGATCACTGCACATCCCACCCAGACCCCTAAACAAAACACGCAATGTACACATGCCACCCCACAGGCAGCCCAACAAGCCATCATCTCATGGTAGAGCACAGGAAGGCAGCCATTACGCAGGAATGTGTAAAAGTATCCCCGTCTCCATGGATATGGGAAAAATAAGCCCCCTGAGGGGTGGACGTGACCCACAGGACCTCCCAGGCTCTGTGGACATCGGTCCCTGGGAAGGTCCTCTTCCTTTGCAACCGAACGCTTTGACGTTAATTGCAAATGGCAACGACAACAACAACGTCGTCGTCGTCGTCGTTGTTGTTGAACGTGGCAAACCTCCATTGAGAGCGTGTCCTCTTGACGATACGCTTGGCGTCTTGGAGGTCGACGTGCGTTATGTAACGTTCGGAACGTACCTCGAATGGAACGAGCCAACAGAAAATCCTCCAACGTTATAATTCGAACAGCGTGGCGATTCCATCGCAATGCACTGGGAGCCCAATTCGTGCCATCAGAAAATAAAATTGGGTTATGCGGAGACGATAAATCTGATGCGGATGTCTTGTTCAGCAGAGGCTCGCGTTGTCCCAAACTTACAGCCCCCCCCCCTATGCTTTTACGTGGCTCCTCACGGTCCCCCCCTTCACCGTAGAATTCTTCATATCTCTGAATGTTTGCGGTATTTCGGGCGTGAACCATTACGCGTCGCTGCTCGCAATGCGGCGGCTTGCAGTGATTGCAGCGGGAAATGGGGGGGGGGGGGGGCACCCAAAGTGGGGACACCAAAGTGGGCATCCGAGAGACCACCGCGGGGGGGGGGGGGGGGGGCCTGCGCCAAGCCTACAGCGTGTCGGGGCTTCGCAAAAATCACAAAAAAACGCTCGCTCTGTTCACTTTGCTCATTACATCGCCAATGCACCGGTACTCGGGATCAATCGGACCCCTTGCGATGCGCGCCTCCGATTAGCTCGGCCGGCTAACGTACGGCGCGAAAGAAGTTCGGCGTGACACACACGCAACGCACACGCAACACACACGCACGCACGCAGACACGCGCGCCGTGGCTCACCGATCCACTGATTGGTGGAGCTCTCCACCTCGTTGCAGCTCTTGCCCTCGCACAGCTCCCGCGCCAGAGGGCTGTTCGCGCTCGCGTTGTAAAACCGCGTGGCCTCCAGCGCTGTCGACGCGAGAGAGAGGGGACATTTTGACTTAAAATTTTTGTAACTAGCAGGAATTCATATTCTACGGCTCTTTCGGTAAACGTCGAGAGTTTTTTGGCTTTTTATATTTTTGATGTTATTATTTTTATTAGATTTTCGATCTACGTGACTTTACCGAAAGAACCATAGAAGAGAGGGGACATTCGTTAAGCATTTCCCTCCGTTAGTCTCCTCGCGCTTGCTTCCACTCGTGCTGTCAGGTATCAACGCCAAGAGACACCAAAAAAACGCCTCCTTTTGGAACTATCGTAGGGCAGCGTTAACCCCCCCCCACCGTGCGTTCAAAGGCAACCCGCGGAAAGAGGATTTCATAGCACTGCTTCAAAACAAATTGTAAAGTAGCGGTGTATTTTTCCCACATACACTGCCACACAGAGAGAAATGCATATGGAGTGCCAGTCAACCTGATATATAAATATTATCAGAGGTCAAGTTTATCCAAATCAATGTAATATATATTAAAATTAGATGTATTGTGCAGTCATTGGTTACCAGGCCGAGATCATCAACTCACTGTCCTTTAGGACTCAGTTGAACCACAGGTGCCGACTGGCATTGAAACCCAGCATCTCAGAGGTGTCAGCTCAGCACTTTAATCCCTGAGCCACCTTCAGAAAAGAAACTTCAACAGAATGTGTCCCGTCTCCCACAAATAATGTTAAGTTTGTACTGATGATCCTCAAAGGTAAAGGCACAGCTCCACAATGCCTTGCTCATGCCACTGCTGGCGGAAGGGATTTCAATGGAGGAAGCCCTAGACAGCTCCTCCAACGTGTATTTGGCCTACTCTTCCATGCTGGTTACACGTCTTAGAAGAGGTGAGAGAACCCACACTACTTGTTGCAAAATCTCGATTGAATATTTTTCTGCATAACTGCTTTTGTTTTTGTGTCCTTCCACCGCCGTCCTCCGATTAGTATGGTTGGCTACGCACGGCGCGAAAAAAGTTCAACATGGCATACCCATTCATACTGCTGGATGGAAAGAGGTGGGGTAATTGATAAACCTGCACCAATGTTTCAACCGCCTCGCCAACCGATTGAAACGGCAACCTCTGCTTTGCACGACCTAACCATCGTAACCACGGCAGCATCCGACCAACTTACAGTGATCACTAAGATAACGTAGTGATATTATTAATAATCCAGGCTGCCCCAAGACGAACCGGGTTCGTAGTAGTCGTAGATCTTGACCGGGACCGGAGCCGTTTGGCCCACGATGTACTCGCGGTCGGCGTGGAACTTGACGCACGTCATGCACTGGTTGGGGATCTGCACGGACGTAAACCAAGTGCACGTGATCACGAGAGAGCTGCAGTCACGGTCGGCTGAAACAAAAAAAAGCCTCCGTGCATTTTAATATTGCCCCGAAAGCTTCGTCCAAACTCTACCATATGTCTCCAATAATAGCGTCATCAACGACAGTTACCAAACGCACATTCAGCTGTTCGTTCATTGCTTACCTCGTCAAAATAGAACAACACTTTGCGGCCGTCCAATTCGTAACGTTTGAGACCCAGTTTCTTGTCCAGTAATACCTGCAAACATGTTCGTTGTGTTAGTGATGTGTTTTTTTTGCGTAACATGTTCAGGAAGGAAAAAAAAAGCTAAAAAACGATATTATGTTCAGGAACACTGCTTAAATTGTGTGTGCATTGCTTATGAGTAACAAATGTGAACACAACCCCAAGGGAATCTTTTAATTGTTCCCATGCATTTCCTTGGGACCAAGTGCAATTACGCATTACTCAAAAACCATATGTTTAAAGAGCAGCCTTTAATTACACGTTGCGCGTTTCACTGATGTGAACAACATTCCTAGTAATAGAAAGTCTCAAAACTCCGGTCCAAGCACCCGCACACAGCCCAGGCTTCCATTTTTCACCACTGACACAAGTTGTGTTCAGTATGTTAGGACATTAATTAAACAGAGGAGATTATCCTAACGTGAAAAGGTGAAACTATGGTGGAAGTTAAAGATCAGGCCTTGCAAAGCCATGTCTTAAAACAGTCGTCTCCAAGAACAATTTGCGGATTGTGCGGGCGCGCTGATTAATGTAGGTAACTTTTAAAGAAGCAGGCCAAGTGAATGTAAGTTTACTGCAGAATTTGCGTATATTTATTTTAATAAGCACCGGCGATAACGTTGGAATAAGAGCGGCAACATTTTTCACGGATGTCCTCTCTCTGGCTTATTATTAAAGGTTAAAGCTGAGTGAACAGACTCAGACCCATATGCCAGATAACATATTCGACTTTTCATTTTTTCTCCTGCCTTGCTGTGTCATCAAGGGAGGTTGCTATCCCCAGATCAGCTATTATATTAGAAACATATACAATGATGCTGGCGAGTATGTTTTCCAGTCTTATGGGATGCATCAGCGAGTATTAAACGAGGTACCAGCAAATATATTTGAGTGACCTACTTAAGAAACTCTTCAGGCGATTTTTCTTGAGCTCAAAATGTCCCAGGATGATTGTTTGCTCGAGGAATTGCCGTAAATCAAATAAACACAATTCAGCTTTTTAGGTTACTTTCTTTTGTGAGTAATTGAGAAGATTGTGGTGTACATTATTTATTTCAGGCCTCAGAATCACAAAATTCTCTAAACTTCTACACGAACCAATTTGCATTCATGTCTGTGCAATCATATACTATTAACGTATTCTTGCAAGTCACCCTTGTTGCTAAAGTAGTGTGCTATTTATTATACAATTGGAATGTAAAAGTGCAACTTCAAAGCAAACTTTGTTTGGTGTGTGCAACTTTTCAACTAATTTGTTTTCAAAGTATTTTACCGGCCGTTATATCAAGTGGAATGAAACTTAGCCTCAGAAGAATAACCTGGACCACTACTGGCCAATGAGTGTATGTTGAACTTCTTTCGTGCCGTACATAGCCAACCGCGCCAATCGAGGTACGAGGGGAAGGACAGCAAGCCAAGCACAAAAGAAAGCAGTTCTAAAGAAACGAGTTTAAAATCCCGATTGAAAAGTCCATGATTGCCTAGGCCAAGCTTACCTGTTCTAAACTTTCCACATCGGCACGGAAGCCAGAGAGCAGAGGCACCTCCAACACTGCCATGTTGGACGAGCCGGTTTGAAGCCATCTACAGGCGCACGTGAAGACACAACAAGTACAGCGATGTACACAACTATGCTGCAGGATTGAACCCGCAAATGAACCCATATTATGCAGGTAAAGGTGCAGCCTTTGCAGATTCTTCCTCACTCTGCTGCAGAAGAAGGTGCCTTCGTTCGAGGGAGCTTTCGGTGTTTTGGCCTACTCTTGCACGCTTATATTTTTTATCTCCGTAAAAGCTTGCAAAATGGTTATGAGCGGAAATACGTATTTACCTGCAATCGTACTTTAAAGTTAAGCAATGGTACGATTCCACTAATTCAGTACACCAACAATTACACCAACAATTATTTCCCGTGCAACCGCCAGTAGTCATAGCTGGGCGTGGTGATGCACGCCTGGAATCCAGCACTCTTACAGGCGGGGTTTGTGACTCATGCTGATTTTGTCATGTGCAGCAGACACCAAGCTGACCGAACTCGATGAGCGCACAGAGATAATTTTCTCCTCGTCACACGCACGTTTGAGTTTTACCACCTTATATGCACATATTTTTATCCGGATACTGTGCTCCGGCTTTTTCCTGAGG
The DNA here is from genome assembly GCF_015708825.2 of Lethenteron reissneri. Classification (NCBI taxonomy): domain Eukaryota; kingdom Metazoa; phylum Chordata; class Hyperoartia; order Petromyzontiformes; family Petromyzontidae; genus Lethenteron; species Lethenteron reissneri. The sequence goes on from NC_083802.1 coordinate 12,377,514, forward strand.
TGCAGCAGTACTCGTTGAGAGAGCGGTCGGTGGTTGTGCCGCATGGCTCTCCGACGTGTACCTACGGGCTACCCCGCCGTGTGTTGTTTGGCACCGTGTCCGGATAAAATCGAATTATTCCCGAAGAAGCGCTCAGAACGTGGGGCAAAAGACATCTAAACATCATCACAAACGACGCACGGTACAAACCCGAAAACACATCGGCGAACCCCAAAGCTTGACCCTACCAAACAGTCTTGAGCCGACCATTGACACTTTCCCAGATAATTAAAAGACAATTATAACGACGACGACGATGACGCACTGACCTGGCGCACACCTCCAGTGTGACCTTGTACTCCTTGCTGTCGTGATGCGCCGCCGGGTCATCATCGTCGTTATCGCTGCTACCGCTGGCGCTGCCAGGGTGGGGCGGTGGCAGCGGTGGCGGGTGGCGGCGCGCGTGTGGCCGCTCTGAGCGGTTGTCCTGGATCTGGTCGAGGGAGCTGGGCGCTCGGGTGCCACGTGGCTCTGTGAGCTCCACCGTGAGCTGGAAGGCCGGCTTTGCGGCCGGATCGGGCACGTTGTACGACACGTCGATCTGCGGAACATTTCAGCGTAGCGTCTTTCAGCGTGGTGGCATCTATCAGTGCTGTCTGGTTTTTTGTTGTACATTTTTTTACCAATTTTAAACCAATTGTGCTATCAGCATAACGGCGTGAGACGAAGTATCCATTCATAACTTTGCAGAGAAGTTCAACACTTCGTGTTAGAAAACAGCTGATGAAAGTGGAGATCACAGAGCTACCTCTGAGATCCGTTCCAGTGATCTCTGCGGTGCACACAGCAGATGGCAGCGATTTAACACCCACTCATCATATGAGAGTAATGTTTGTCGCAAGAAGGTCAAACCGACATTTAAATGATCAGAGCTGGAATGTAGCCAAAGTAAGGGAAGAACAGACATTTAATACGACAGGTTTTTGTTGTTTTGCGCGGTCATTGGTGACACAGGGCTCACACCATCAACAGTGCAGTTTGAATGAGCGGTTTTGTGCAAGTTTTCTAAGAGATATTGTGGAGTAATCTGTATGTTCATCGTTCACGACTGTGCGGTTTGTACCTGCATGAGGCAGCAGCCTTCCCCCTTTGCACTGACAAACAACCCAGTTGGGATGCTTGGGATCTGAAAGCAACGTGGCAAATCGGCGACGTGGTTTGGATCAAAACATTTGGTGACACTGCGTTAGTAACGGTGCACCGTGTACAAAGAGGAAAGCTCAAGTAATAAGTAATATTTAAAAATACTCTTTTTTTAAACACGCTTTAATAAAATGTACCGTACGAGTAATGGCAGAACTCGACGACTCCAGGAAGTGGCCCCATGGTTTCCCATAATGTAAGGGGACGTGGTGATTTACAGCCAACGTTAGTTGAGCGTGGATAATTAGACCCAAGCCGAAACATAACATATAAAAATTAATGTTTAAAAATACTTTTTTTGATAGAATATAGTATTGTCATCAGTATGACATAAGTATATCAAGTTTGCAGTCGATACCACATTGGGAAGTGGGTTAACATTGAGTTACAAGATGTGAGGATATGACGACAACAGACAGAGTGAGTTAATACAAAGCGTGTAAAAAGATTGTTAAATTTTTTTTTTATATATAGAATATGGTATTGTCATTAGTATGACATAAGTATACCAAGTTTGCAGTCGATATGACATTGGGAAGTGGGTTAAAATTAAGTTACAAGATTTGAGAATACGACAACGATGACAACAACAGACAGAGTGAGTTAAATAAAAGCGTGTAGTAATAAAAATGCGTCTAATCTTTCCTCTTTATTGACGACCGTGTGGAAAGTTTCAATGAGGAGAAGGAGGTTTCAGAAACCAACTATGAAAACAAAAACTATTGTGAACGTGCAATCGAGGACTGGGACTTTGGGGCACAGCTGACCGTTGCAGTCTGCAATATCTTCTTGTTGTCTTTGTTGAGCTCAAACGATTCCTGGAAGTCCAGGTTTGTGGAGGCCAGCGAGATGGTGAGGTTGACACCACCGATGTAAGACAAGATGGCGTACTCGGAGAGCGACTGGAGAGCCACGCACGTGTCCTGCAAAACATGTCATCACCTTAAGGAAAACCGAAGGGAATCGACTCGTACCGATTACTAAATGCTTACTTCTGAAGTGTCTCGTCTTGCGCATGGCTACGTTAAGTCGAATGGAAGTGAGTCAGAGAAATCCGATGAGCTACGAGGCTCTTTTTCACAGAATATTTGGGGCCACGTTATTCAGCCAAGTTGATGGCGCTGTCGGTAGGCGAGCGTATTTCAGCTTTACATCACGCACCAGTGTGATGTGTTGCTTATATAGTTGCTATGCTTACATAAGGTGTGCTTATATCCGGCTCCTACTTTTTATGGTACTTCCACTCCAGGCAAAGAAACACTTCAGGAAGTGTATGTATTTTGCCTGTTTATATTTTATCACAGGGTTACTAAACAAATAATCTTATTCATAGTCAAATAAACGTGGGTGATGGCCCACCTCGACTGTTGACTTTAAGCGGTGGGTGGAAAATCCACATTCCAATGGCAGCGGGCAGTCTCTCCACAGAACAATGACTTTAGACTGTTCACAACGTGCCACGCATTTTATTCACCCTAATGGCTGATTGGCTGAGTTGACCACAACCAGAATATTAACTTGAGACTTTCCCCGGTTGTAAGTTCAAGACGGTGCCACAATTCCACCTACCTTTTCAAATCTTAATTGCAAAATAATTGTCTAATGCATCAGATCTGTGCCAAGCCTTTCTGTGGCGGGGGGGGGGCACAGGCTGTGGCATGGATGTACGAATGTATGTTGAACTTCTTTTGCACCGTACGTAGCCAACCGTGCTAATCGGAGGTGCCGTTTTGGGGGGGCAACAACACGCTCTAAAACACAGCATGCCTTACTAACACCACATTGACCAGAGGCATGGTCATGTGACCTCTCTGTATTGTGGCCTAAGTAACCAAAGTCGTGTTTTGGGGGGGGCTGGGCTGGGGAGGAGGGACTAATGTTCTTAATTCTAGATTTGAAGCTTTCGTGACTGCAAGGATTCATATTCTTATGTTTTTTCGGTAAAGTCACGTAGGTAAAAAATTTAAATTAAAATTAATAAAATTAAAATTAATGTTCTTGATTGGGGCGGCGGGGGGGGGGCCTCCATACCAAGAAAAAGTTGAGAACCACCCGGTCTAACGTATGACTTTTACACTTACTTTAACATTCCATCTACAAAATTACGCCTTGCCATATTTACAACATGTTACCCTATTTGTATTTTTGTATTTTAGGATTGTATATTACGGTTAGTTTACATTTTATATTGCATACTAATTCAAAATTTTACATACTTTAGCCCCTGAGTATTAGTTACACTTTGTAATTTTAGTATAGTTAGACTGTATACCACTTATTTAAGTTTTTAAATTCCTACATGTTGAATGTATGCACCTTCCTGCCATAGTAAATTCCTTGTTTGTGCAAACTTTCATGGCGAATAAAACCCTTTCTGATTCTGATTCTGACCGTAGCCTCCCCTCCACCACTCACCTGCGTTGACGAGAACCCACCCTGGGCATTCCTCTGCTGAGAGAGCCACTTCACGATGGGAAGGGCTGTGGCCACGTCTCCGAGTGCCGTGTACGTCAGCAGGGCGTACGCGGTCATCTCCACCTCGGCGGACACCACTAAGCGGGCGCGGCGTGGGAAGGGACACACACACAGGACATGCAACGTGACCACCGCGCAGCGTCGTACGACTGCCAAGGCTCTGTGTGAAAACAAATGCGAGCGGTGGCACGGCGAACGATCGTACCGGATTGCGAGAGCCCGTCGCTAAATCCCATGAACGTGTCGTCGTTTGTGACGGTTGTGCCTGATAGACTCCAGTGTTTCAACCCATCTGCCGGAAAAAGGAAAAGAGAGAGAGAGAAAAAAAAAGTTTTTTTTTCAATCGTTTGAATAAATGCATCGCCGCTTATTGTTCATTACTTGAAAAAGTAATGATTGCTCATGTTTATTCTTATCGCCATCATGCATGTAACAATTCACCTCCTTCAAAATTAAATCAGAATCTTGATTTAGACTGGAGGAATTCGATGACTTATAAAAGCTCTTTATTCACAGATGCCCAAGACGGAGGGTTTATGATTAGATTTAAGAATCACCTCTTTATTCTTTCAACAATGTGGAGACAGTAGCACATCCAGCGTTAGCAGGGTTTACACGGACCCATCGCAAACATCAACGTCAGACATCTCTCACGGCCTCACGATGTAACGCATTGCATGCGAATTGACACTCATCGATCCTTACGCGCACGTTCGATGCAGATTTGCGCGAACGTGAGCTTGGACTTTGAAATCGGCTGGCCAACGCATCGTCACACGTGCCCACTTGCTCGTAAAGAGGTGAGTTGACGTGACTACGGCGGAAGGAGGAAGTCAGGGACCGAGGAGGAGGAAGTCACCTTGCGTGATGGCCACGTTGTTGAGACGACGGAGGGCCACGGGGGCGTAGGAGCTGTGTAGCAACGTCAGGGCGTAGGCTGAGAGGGCCGTGGTGTAGGGGTCTTCAGCCGAGTACATGTTGCTCTCAAGGAACACCTTAGCCCTCGCCACCGCCGTCTTCTCGCCCTGCAAGCAGATGTGTGTCGATGCGTGCACGTACATTGAAGTTATATCGCACCACCGTGCGTGTCAAATCGTGTGAATCGGAGGTGCGGGGGGAAGGACAACAAAACTAAACGCGAAAATATGCACCTATCCTATTTTATTTCGGATTCACATGGCGACCTTTCCAGGGCGCTTTAAAATTCAAGCCGACGGCGGTCAGCGAGGGAGGCGACGCAATGGATGGAGGGACAGGGGCTGGGAATGGAACTGATGTTGCTGGGGTAGGGAAGGCAGAATAAGTTGGAACGTGATGGTGAGTGAGGGTGTCTGATGGGTGCAACGTGGATGAGAGGCAGTGGGGCATGGGGCACGTGCGTGAAGTGGTAAAATGGGCATGGATGAGGGTAGGTGACGGGTGGTAGGGGCAGAGTTCTGGTGGCCGGATAGTTGAGCTGATGGAGGAGCACAGCGTAGGGCTGGGGGAGAGATGTGGTTGAATGCACATAAGAGAGCGAGACGTGGGAGCCGGGTCAGGAATTAGGGTCGGAGGAGGAAGAGGACTGGGGGGCTGGCAGTAGGTTAGAGGCGGGGGAAGCAACCGGTAGAGGTGGAGGCAGTGGAAGAGAAAAAGCGATAGAGCAGAGAAAGGAGCCGAGGGCTGAGCGAAAGGTGTAAAGCGAGGGTGAGAGTTTGATATGGAGTGGGAGTTTGCACCTACACCCGGCTGCACCTTATACCCGGCCGCAATCTCTTGGACAGCGAGCAAAGCAGGGCTTGTGCTTTTCGGCAAACAAGACCTAGCATTCATATACCTCCGAACACTCTCACCCCGTCCACCCTGGACTTAACAGTATCTGTGCAGCACACCTAAGGGGCTGTACAGAGACAAAAAGCAGTTCTAAAGAAATTCGTTTTCAATGCAGATTTGAAAGACTTAAAAAAAATGTACTGAGGTAATTACATCAGCGTACTGAGGCGATGGTTGTTTGATACGGATGTCCCGCTCAAAGTAAAACAAGAACAAAAAATCAACCTCGCGAATATATTACAGGTGCAGTCTTTCTAAAAGTCAAGTTTTATTGTTTATATGCCCATGCGGATCGCAGTGCAGGGCTCATCTCTGCTGGGAGTCGTGAGCCAGTGTTGGAAATTACACATTATTATGGTGGGGGAAACAGTGGGGGCAGGGGGGGGGAGCAGCCTGTCTTTAAAATGAGAATCCTTGTTGACGTATCGCGAAGCGGCACTCGGTCTATCGCTCGTGGAGGGATGATTGCGTGAGCGCTCGCCTCGTTGTCGGTGCCGGTCTCAATGAGAGCTGCGACCACGTACGCCGTCAGGGAGATCTTCCCGTGGATGCCACCCTGCACGGACGACAGACAGAAGGGACGAGCAAGGTCTTCCTTTTTGCAGACAAACAAAAAACGTAATACGTGATCGCTCAACTCTGTGTGTGTGTATTAGCTACTAACGCGTGTGCTTAATACTGGAATGCATAAGTATCACCGTTAATATGCCATCACAATTTTGATGCATTTTTTTTTACAATTCTGGCAATCGCGTAAAGATGCTGGTCATACTCAAATTGTAAATGTTGTGGGTTTGCTCTCTAATACACCGGTGTGTTGAAATATTAACCAATTGGCACATCTTGTTCACGTGACAAACCTTACTATTTGGCTGTGTCGGATGGAGGTGAGTTTACAACACATTCACGGGATTTAGCCCAAAAGATCACCATGACAACCTCAGATCTCTCTACCCACCATCATGAAACATCCCGTTACACTACCAGGTTAGCAAACTAAAATCCTCCCCCCCCAAAAAAAAAAAACCTGGATATCTTTGTTGAGGATGCGGCCCACGGCTGGAAAAGAGCCATCCTCTTTCTGATGGTTGATGATCCAAGCCTTGGCTGCTGCAAGCTCCTTGGGGTCGATGTAAATGAAGGCTCGCGACTGGGCAAACGACTTCAGCACAAATGCCGTCAGCCTGTTGATCGGAGAACCAAAATCAACTTTGTAATAGAAGGGCGGGGGAAGAAGTAGAAGAAGACAACTCTTTGTGAGGTTCACAGTTAAAGCCGAGGCACATTCGACGCGTGCCACACTCGCCGCCTAATATCCTGCGACGATAATGCTCGAGAGGAGATTATCATTTCGGGTTGTGCGATATTGGTTCGGGCACGATGTTCCTTTTCGAGGAACCAAAATACGAGTCATGCGAAGCAGCTCCCAGCACACGGAACGGAACGTCGGACGTCGTTCCGGTCCAAAGCGGCGTGCTACAACAGCCGCGAAACACGGCGCAGTGCTGTTGAAGCACAACCTCCGTGGAAAACTCTGCAGCAGGGATAATTATTTGTTTTAAATTGGTGATTTAAAATAAATCTCGAATGTTTACAAGGTAACAGATACATTTTTACCCACAGCTGTTACTGGATCTATAACAACCCAGGAAATATGATAATAATTATAATGATTATTTTCATTGCTGCAGGGAAAATATCCATTTGATTTCCCAACAGGCAACTAATGCTAAAAGTATCCTTGTTGTTTATTTCGTAACCAAAGATACGCTCACACTCGCCTATACGGGGTGCCCATGAATGCATCATCCATCATGAAAGATTTAGATGGCAAATTTAACTGCGTGGTTGAAACGTTGGCAATATATTCTTGCGTGAGTTACAAGACCACATTGCGAAAACATTCAAGATGATCGTACTCAAGATGATGGCAAACGCCGGGATTTTCATGTCACCGATGCCATTGCGGACGTGTGGCAGCTTAGAGGGGTGAGACTCGTACGATCGAATCTTCATAGTACCGAGCACGAATGTGTGCATAGCTCCTTCTGATGTTTCATCATAATTCTGGGTAATGGATGGTAGCACCTTCACGTAGTTCCTTCCTTTTAAGAAGCATGCAATCCTCACTGTCTCAACGACCACTTTCATGCAAACCAATGCCACCACTATGGAGACCCAACGTCGTTCATTGGCCTCTTGGTCAGAACAAGAACCCTAAATCCACACGACATACTCTTAGGTTTTTCGGTAAAGTCACGTAGGTAATTAATAAGTAATAATAAATAATAGAAATAAAATAATAAATCACGACGTTTCGGAGCCAACACAAGTCTCCGTCATCAGGTGGGACCGTCACAGCTAGATTTGCTATTATTTATTATTTTTTATTTTATACCTACGTGACTTTACCGAAAAACCTAACAGTATGAATCCTTGCAGTCACGAAAGCTTCAAATCTAGAATCCACACGACATCATCATCATCGCAATTCTTTATGAGCGGATGATAACATTACCGGCGCCCATGTACGCTTGCTATTAGCCGGCTACGGAAGGACCAATGTGCAATCCCGGCATCGTGAATTCACAATTAAGAGTGCGGCTGTGGTAATGATGGCTGCGTGCCCTGTAGAGTGGAGAAACCTCCACGGAAGAGCCCCGGGACTTAATCGGCGGAAACGTTTACACAATGCGTCCGATGAGCTCAGCTGTGCCACAATGGCCCTGAAGACCCCGGCATCTTAATCCTGCCCCTGCTGATTCCAATTATACAGCGCTCCGGATGGGGCGCAGCTCAACCAACTCCAGAGTACGCACAGCAGAAGCAGCAGCAGAAGCAGCAGAAGAAGCAGCAGCAGAAGCAGCAGCAGCAACAGCAGAAGCAGCAGCAGCAGAAGCAGCAGCAGCAGAAGCAGCAGCAGAAGCAGCAGCAGCAGCAGAAGCAGCAGCAGAAGCAGCAGCAGCAGAAGCAGAAGAAGCAGCAGCAGCAGAAGCAGCAGCAGCAGCAGCAGAAGCAGCAGCAGCAGCAGCAGCAGAAGCAGCAGCAGCAGCAGCAGAAGCAGCAGCAGCAGAAGCAGCAGAAGAAGCAGCAGCAGAAGCAGCAGCAGAAGCAGCAGCAGCAGCAGCAAAGCAGCAGCAGCAGCAGCAGCAGAAGCAGCAGCAGCAGCAGAAGCAGCAGCAGCAGAAGCAGCAGCAGAAGCAGCAGCAGCAGCAGAAGCAGAAGCAGCAGCAGCAGAAGCAGCAGAAGAAGCAGCAGCAGCAGAAGCAGCAGCAGAGCCTGAAACAGCGCGATTTTTGTAGAACACGAACACTAACATCGGCAGAACATTTCAGGGGAGAGGAAATTTAATTTTGCAACCACTTTGAAAATATTGCACTCTTTAAATTATTATTATGGCTTTAGAATTGTCGCAGTCGTTGTTAAGCTGGTTTCCACATATCTGATCGAGATAGAATCTACGCTGCTCAGTTCAGTTTCTGAAAAGGCCCTCCATCAGCTGCAGCGAAACGTCGGACATTATGCCGGACACCGTGGCACAGCCTGAAAACACATCGGAGGGATGTCCAGCACAATGACAAATACCCACGCGGCAGTAGTAAAAATATGTAAATCGCTAAACGCAGATATATCAAACTAGATTCGAAGCTTTCGTGACTGCAGGAATTACTCTTTGGTTATTTCGGTAAGTTACGTAGAAAATAAAATCGATATATCCCCACAGTGTTTGCTATAGCAGCAAATTAAAAGGCTTTAAAAGAGATTTGGATGCCATCCACCGCTGAATCAAGAAAATATTGGCTGTATCCATTGTTATATATTATTAAAAAAAAAGAAATCGTGGCAGCGTTGTAAGATTTTGCCTCATCTAGTTGTAATACGCCTATACACATGCTTGCCTTTACCACGTAAAGAAATCGTGTCATAGAAGTTGTATCAATTGGTTTTGTAAGTTTAATAAAAATTCAGCCTTAAACATTTGCTCACCCTGTGGGTTCAACTTTCTCCAAACATTGACAAACCACAGTCGTTGAAAAAAAATAGTCACCTCCTTTGGCATGTGGCAGATTGAACCATTTATGCATAAATGCCTGAAAATGAAAAACATTTGAGAAAGAAAAAACATAATTCTGGATGTGTTAAGTTTAAGCCTTAGCGTTTTTTTTCTTCCAGCGGTGTTGAAAACGTGTGCAGCTATTGCAGTTAAATGAGCCGTGCATTTTGACCCCGTAAAAATAGTCTTCGTGTGCTGGCTCCTCCGCTTCTTTGGCTCGAAGGCGTAGCGGCAGCAGAGCTGGGTTCAGGCTGATGTCGGGGGAAATGGTCGCGATGCCAGAGGCGATGGGGTTAAGCACCCACGGGGTTTTGGAAGAGAGAAAGTGGGGAGTAGGGCGGGCACGTGGGCAGAAAAAAGCAACCATGACTCACCACATGCTCCCCGATGAATCGCGCTCTCCGAAGGCGCTGTAAGAACCATCTTGCCGCTTGTATGTCAGCTGGCGCTGATAGCCTGCGATGCACCGCGCCAGCAAAATCACATAAACTTTGTCCCCCAAAGGTGTCGTATAACTTTGCATTGACGCTAACTGCTTCAACACACTTGCGTTGTTGCCATTAATGGCGATGCAGATAAAACATAACGTTTATGTACGCGGTATCTAATCGTTGCCTCAGCAAACGGCTGACTCGACTGTTGTGCGTGAAGGATTTGGGCCAAGTGTACGAGCCAATAAGCTAAGCTGTAACCATACAAACGCAAATCTGCCTGGCTCTGTCTTGATGTTTGACTCCAAGAGAGCCGTTCTGAATACTCACGGGCCAAAGCGTTTGCAGTGTGGATACGTTTTTGGATTTAAAGATTGTCATTCTGGATTTTTAAGGACAATTTCAGATGTTTTTTTCTGAAGTTCAGATCATGCACATCATTTCATAATTTAACGAGTGCCTTAGCGCAAGCAAAATGAACGTCACCCGATGCTACGTAACATCACTTGTGGTGGGAAAACGCGCGGAGGTGATGTCATGTAAGTTTTGTTTTGGTTCACATGTATTTATCCCCACAAAAAGCCTCAGTGAGTTTCCAATACTCCTTTTCAACAGGGCCTAACTAAATTACCCAGTTGTCTTCCTGATTGAGTAATTCGCAGTCATTCAAATTTGACAAATGTGGGCCATGCCACCAACACACATGGCACCCGATGCATTGACCATGGCAGCCACGTGGGGTGGGGGGGGGGGGGTCGAACCACGAACCTTCGCTGCAGACGTTTGTTAGTTTTGTAACAATTTCGGACCAATTCCAAAACAGCTTTCTCATGATCGACATTTCCCTTTCTAGGCTTGATTACCGGCATGTTTAGGATTAACGTTGAGGCACATCCCATCCCTCAGAATGCCCAGCCCCGCAGTGCCCACCATAATAATTAGATTTCGTTTAATTTCCACCATGTTAAAATTATTCCTATGTCCACAACCCACAGCGACCACAGAGGCTGCTTTCAATTAATATATTTTTTTGCCAGATCCGTTGCTTTTTTTCCTCCTCCTGAATGCAGGCTGAAGGCACGCCCCAACTGGTGGGCATTGAACAGACCGCCGTTAAAGCTCATGTCGCATTGGAACGCGAGAGGGCTCGCTGTTGGAAACGTGCAAAGAGTGGCCAACCCTGGAGCAGGTAGTCGGTGGCCTCGGTCCGAACGTCGGCGACGAGTTGCTTGGTCCGCTGCAGGTACTTGAGGACGAAGACGTTCGGAGCAAAGTGAATCATGTTCTGCTCTCCGCAGCCAAAGGGCAACTTGAGGAGGTTGTCCAGGTTGTTGAGCGTGGGGCCCATCACGTCACCTGGTTTGACGCGTGACACACGCGCGCGGCGTACGTTGATGCCAGCAAGCGAGCGAGTGAGCGTGCGTACGTGTGTGCGTAGGAAGGAGGCGGTGAGAGTCAAGTGATTTTAGCGAGCACCGCTTAAGGCCTGTGTGGTACACAAGAAGGTGGTGTGTTTAGAAGCAAGAACAGCCAACTTCATCTTCCCATAGCTGATGCTTTTATGGATGTATGTAGAACATCTTTCGCACAGTTTGTAACTGACCGTGAAAATCGGATTACGCGAAAGGAAAAACAGGAGGATGCGGAGACAACTCTACGTGACCACTGGGAGAGAAAACACGCCAACTCCAAATATACAGGCGTCGTCAAGGTCGGGATCGAACCCATGGCCTCCTGCATACTGGGCGAGGTAGTTAACATCTCGCCAACGCGGCACCCCTGCCGTAAGACGACAGCCAAAGAAGGCCGAGTCTGGTGTTCGTTGTTGCCGTGTTTACCAATCATCGAGGCGGTGGCTCTCTCGGAGCCCGGCACGACGGAGTGCGGCACGGCGAGTGTGAACGCCTCGTTGTGGTTCCCGTCCGACTCCTCCTTGCGCCAGATTTTGAACTCGCCCAGGGAGCCCCAGCCCGTCGAGAGACCCACATAGTTCACCCGCAGCGGACGGGGAGCCTGCCAGCGCACCATCACCGTCTCGGGTGATGGCAGCTGCCCACGGCCAACCTGCGTGACGACGTGACGGCAGGGCAGCAAGGAGAGGTCGGCGGAAGAGAGCGGGAGCACCGGGAACGATGTTACATTGTGATGCTGCGTTGGCAGTGGTGCACAAACAATGAGTACTATAACTTCACCACGTTCGTCAATAAAATTATGGTCCTAAAAGTGAATATGTATAATATAGAATGTTAAATTTCAGGTAATAGCCAGTAAAGAGAATGTTGATTTCTTTTTTGATATATCAGGATTATACGGTGAGAATAAATTTTTTTATTAGTTTGAATGACTTTAAGTTTAATTTTATGAACATCAAAGACTTTGGCTCTAACCCTGAATTTTTTCTCCATCCTTAAATTCTGTATCCTTAAAATCTCAATTCCTCCATCCTGATTAATTTTATGTTGTGATGGGTTTTCTGATCATTCGCACATGCAAATGATCGTTGCCTTTAGGCAAGCACCATCGTGTAAAGCCAAGTCTGCTCCATACATGGAGCTCTCAGAGACACGTGGCAGCAGGGACTATTGATGACTGCACTGTGCTGAGGAGTTCTGATGAGGACAAAACCTGTGTACAGTTGCATCCAAGTTTCACTGCTGCCATGTATTTTTTGAGCTGGTGTTCTGGATAAGGCCGAGAGCTATTGTACGCACAATGTTGCACAACCTTTATGAGTTCATACGCCTATTCTCCGTCCTGCTACACCCGGCGAATACAAAAATATTCTGCGCGTGACATCTGAATCACGCCAACCCATGGAACGGAAAACAAAACCACCCCAGAGTTTCGGTTTGTTTGCTTCGGCCAGATTTTGCTTGCTTAAACAATGCAGTTGTATAACATTGGTCTGGAAAGCCAATAGCGACAAGGGGCTAAATGTATACAGGTAGTCCCCAACTTACGATGGAGATGCGTTACGACGACCCCATCGTAAGTCGAAAATATCCTAAGTCGAAAATGGCCTAGCCTACCCAGGAGTCTTAAAGAATGGTGATAATTTAGCAAAACAGAGCAATTTACAGTACAGTACTGTATAAACTATATGCGTACAGTACATCCCGGCAGCGTCCTAATGTACACTATCGTACCTTGTATGCTGCTGTTTGCCTGCCGCGCGAAATGTAAAATATTTTACAAGTTTATCATATCGCTATCGCCATCGTAAGATCGAAATATCGTAAGTCGTACCATCGTAAGTCGGGGACTACCTGTATTTGAATTTATATGCGGAGATAAACTAAAACTGAATGAAACTATTTTTATTTTACCAGGTAAGGCCCACTGAGCTATACAGCTCTTTTCAAGAAGCATCCTGGCCACAAATGATAGCTCAACAAAGTGGCTTATCATGTGGAAATTGAAAGCAGACAAATGCATGATTCTACGGAGAAAAATTCACGCGACCATGGGAAGAGAGAGAACACGCAAATTCCAAATTTTGCAGCAGGCGTCAGGGTCGGGCTCGAACCCATGACCTCCTGCATACCAGGCGAGGGAGTTCACATCTCGTCACCCGGGGCGCCCCCTGGCCACGTAACGCTCTCACCTGCACCAGCCCGTCAGCCCAGCTGACCCAAAACGTGCGGAATTCGTCCCAGGAGAGGAGGTCGGGGGTCGCGGCAGAGGCGAGCGCCGGTCCGGAGCGCCCCACGGCGATCCAGCTGCGGGTGTTGTGCTGACCCCCGAGGACGAGCTCCAGCATGTCGGGCGAGTCGGCGTGCGTCGGCGCCAGCGCCAGACGCGCGTCGTTGTGCGCCTTCACGGCCAGCGCGAAGTGGGTGATGCGTGCCGGCTTCTGCACGTACTGGTACTCGTACTTGTTGGGCGTCGAGATGTGGATGCGCTCTGGGAGCCGGCAATGGGCGGCGGGCCCCGTTGGCCAAAAGCAAATGTTAGCTGACGATGGATTTTTACTTCTGTATTTTTTCGAGCTATAATTTTTATTTTTTACCAGATAAGGCCCACTGAGCTATTTGGTTGTTTTCAGAAGCGACCTGGCTGAAAATGATAGCTCAACAAAGTGGCTTATTTACGTGGACATTTATAGCAGCCAAATACTCTAAACGCATGTTGAGTTTAAAATGTGGAAGGAAAAACCGGAGGACACGGAGAAAAATCCACGCTACCATGGGGAGAGAGACATGCAAACTCCAGATATACAGGCATCAGTGTTGGGTTCGAACCCACGACTTTCTGTATACCAAGCGATGTAGTTAACATTTCACCACCACAGTGCCTTAAAATATGTTTTTGTTAGCAAAAGTCAGTCGGTATCCATTGATCTATCCAGGAGATTAAATAAAACCCTATTGATGCACACGAAACAACATGGTTTCATTCGCAAAAGGCCCGGGTTACATGAAGCCATTTGAAATGCACAAAATATTTATTTAAATGTTTTAAATATAAAGATGTTAATATGTTCGTGGATCGCACTACGCTAGATGACGTTTTGAGCAATAGTCCATCTTCATCGCTCTGCCGTGTCGATGGGGCATTGCCTGAAATGTTTCCTAATATATGTGTTCCATTTAGAGCAGTGTTATTGATGAAATGTGGTGAGGGTTTTTTTTATTTGTCCATCCAACGTAATTTATTTTCGCAACAATAATAATGACACGAACATTCTGTATTCATGCTGTTCTCATAGCACAGAGGCTATCACGAAGGTGCTAAGCTTACGTCTTCGTAAGCTTCACGGAACATTTCCAACTACGAGCCCTCTCCACGCTCCAATGCAACATCTCAAAGGCGATCGATTAATGCTCACCGTTGGGACAGAAGAATACGCTGTATGTGTACTCCCTCGGCATGCCTTCAGCCTGCATTCAGGAAGAAAATCAACAGAACCAGCACAAATATAAATTTAAACCAGGCTCTGTGGTAGTGGTGGGTTGTGGACATACTGATAATATTAACATGGTTGAAATTTAATTTTATCAAATTATAATGGTGGGGAAGTAGTACAATTGTAATAGACACTAACTTAATATAACTTTTATTTTATAAGAAAATAAAAAAATAATTTTGTCAAGGACATATAACAACTGGTTCTGAAAGCGAAAAAGGTTCCAGGCCAAATAAGACCATAAAAATATAAATGTACATTTGAGAAATTCCTCCGTGCTTCTGGGTTGAACCACGTGTTGTTAAGCATGATGTCCAACGTTTCTCTCTATGTGCTGGGAGCTCTTTCAGGAACAGCATAAAAAAAAGCCAAAGAAGCCCCCGGCTTTTGGAGATGAACGTCAGACATCGGTCCCAACAACACATGGCACAACCCGAAAACGCATCGGAGAGCTGTGCAGCACGACCTTGAAAACCAACTCAGCCAAATAAAAACCCTAAACTCGATCCTGAATCGCACAGGTAGCCAGTGTGATAACTTCACTGTAATAACCGTCATGCGTTGCGGTCTTTGCGTGCGACGTGAGGCACCATTGTGGAAAGATATTTACTACCTCGCCTGGTGTACAGGAGGTCGTGGGTTTTATCTCGACAATGACAATGCCTGTATATTTGGAGTTTGCATGTTCTCCTCGTGGTCACGTGGACTTTTCTCTGGGTCATCCATCCCTCCACGTTTAGAAAGTATTTTGTTACTATAAATTTCCACATGATAAGCCACTTCGTTGAGTGATCATTTGTGGCCAGGTCGCTTCTGAAAAAGAGCTCTATAAGCTGAGTGGGTCTTACCTGGTAAAATAAAAAATAGTTTAAAATAATTTAGTTCAGTGTTCTTCACTAATTTTCAAAGGGTGGCCACTTTCGCCGATAAGACATCAGTGTGAGGGCCGATACACATTTAAAGCCATTGGCTTTGACAATACACAAAAATGCGTTTTCACATTTTGTGCATTGTCGGGGGGCCGCACGTCAGGGGCCGCACTAAAGGCCACTAGGGGCTGCCAGTGGCCAGCGGGCCTTGCAATGAAGAACACTGGTTTATGATATTTGTTTTTTACCCTTCTATCTGGCAACAAAACTGACACCTTTTTTTTACAAGGAGTCATGTTTGCATAAACCACAATACCTGCAGCCATAATGCAAACAAAAAACACAACTCTGATAATATATGCACTGTCCTTGAAGTTGATTGGTCCACACCCGAGACAGCTTTCCTTAGAGCCTAGTCTCACATGGTGTTGGACCAGATGACGCCAAAAGGTGCACAACTCAAGGACAATGCACCATCAGAGTTCGGGGTAAGCATGAGGTTCCAATGGTGTAAATGCTTACCCCGAGCTCTCATACTCTGATGGTGCATTGTTTTGTTGCCAGATAGAAGGGTAAAACACCAATTACTGTATCATATTTTTTACTGGCAAATGAGGTTCCAATGGTGTAAACACTGGTTTAGTTAGTGTGGTGGTGGTGCTGCGGTGCGTACCTCCACCAAGACGCTGCGCATGATGTAGTCGAGGCCCATGGGCGTTCGTCGCTCAGGAGCCACCTCCTCCACGTACTTGGCGCCCTTGAGCGTCTGCGCCCCCTCCTCGCAGCAGCTCGCCTCGCCGTACGCAAACGCTCGCGCTGCAGGCGGCGAACAAACACTCGTTACAATACAAATGCAACCTATAAAAAAAATGTATAAAAGGCAACGTTTCAGGCAGCGGCTCTTTTTCATGCCACGTAATTGTTTGGTTCATTGTGTCCGTACACCACTGTCACCGCAGGATCACCGAATAACCTATCGTTACAACGGATAGGTCAGTTTGAATGCACGTATGTTTTGGAAGACCTTTTGTTTAATGTGCTATATGTATGTAACGTGTAGACACCTGTGATGTTAGTCTGTCCCAGCTCAGCAAAGGAGAGCACCAGCGACGTTGTCTTGGTTTCGTCGGCCTCCACGCACATCTTGCGGGTCAGATGCTGCTTCCCGTGGTGGCCCACAAATTTCACACCCTTGGGGACGGTCACCTTGACGTGCACCTGCATTGACAAGCCAACAACAAAAGAGGTCACCAAACATCAGCCCTGATCTATCAACTGCTTGGACGAAGGCCTCCTCCTCGCGCTGACGCCACCTGTCCGGCACCAGGACTGATCGCATCGCTCCATCTTCACAGTGGTCATCCTCCCAGGCGAGTCCAATTTTATGGCTGCCATTCCATTACCAGTTTCGTCCATCGGCCGTTATCCATTTTAAAGATGCCCTCCTCAAGCCAACTTACTTTCCAAACCTCACATTCCTATTTCTGTCACTCAGTGTACTTCCCAGCACGCATCTTTGTACGTTTACTTGTGTTCTTTTCGCGAAAATGTATTCAAACATAATAACCGTACAGTTAAAATTGTCACCCTTTTGTTTTCTATGAGGCTATTGACGTAAAATAGTTAAAACTATTTTAAAGCAGTGACATTTCATCCAGTTTTATGGTCAGCATGTGTGTGTGGAGAAAGGAAAATGGGAAGAAGCCACATTCTGTGATGATTTGCCAATTGAAATCAATTAAATCTTGCAAACAGCAGGAAAGATTTCGCCAACAACTGAAGGTTTCACGACTGTTATTAACATTACAAATAAAAAATGTTGTTACGTTAAATTATTTATTTCACATTATGGCAATGACAACATTTGAAACTGTGACACAATCTTTTATGACTTAAATGTATAAACTGTGGTAATTAAAATACTGGCTGTGTCAGTTGATGGCATCCTCTGCCGCCTTTAGTCTCCGCCCTTTGCCAATCCACTGCTGGACGAAGGCCTCCTCACGCCGTAACATTTGTGTAAGTTCCTTCACCATACTTCACCACACTGGTCAGTTCGCACTGTTAAAGTGGGGGGGGGGGGGGGGGGACATTCAGAACTGGTTCAGATGTCACTCCCCGCCGGTGTTACCCACAGCTGGGAATCGACGCCACAGGTCCAGGTGAATGCACGCGTTCATCGGGGCGGGGGGGGGGAACGCTGCGTGCGCAGCGCTAACGATGATCGATGCTCACCTCGGCGCAGAGGGGCATGTAGTTGTGGACGGTGAGCGGCACCTTGGCCTGCTCGCCACGGATGAGCGCGTACGGTAGCGTGAAGTCCACGAAGAAGGGCTTAAACGTGCGCAGGGAACGGGCGGGCGCCAGGCCAAGGCCCTGCGCTGGAGAAATGGCGAGGGCCTCGGCCACCCAGCTGGTGATCGAGTCCGGCACCTCCACCTGCAGCCGTGCCTCCCCCGTCGCCGCGCTGGGCAAGGTGAGGAAGGTGGACAAGGTGGACAAGGTGAGCAGGTAAAATTTAGATTTAAAGCTTTGGTGACTGCAGGGATTCATCTTCTTGGTTCTTTCGGTAAAGGTACGTAGAAGGGAAGTAATAAAATAATAAAAATAAAACATAATAAAATTTAGATTTAAAGCTTTTGGTGACTGCCGGGATTCATCTTCTTGGTTCTTTCGGTAAAGTCACGTAGAAGGGAAGTAATAAAATAATAAAAATAAAACATAATAAAATTTAGATTTAAAGCTTTGGTGACTGCAGGGATTCATCTTCTTGGTTTTTTCGGTAAAGTCACGTAGAAGGGAAGTGATAAAATAACAAAAATAAAACGTAATAAAATAATTCTCACGACGTTTCGGCCACAACGCAAGCAGCCGTCCTCAGGTGAAGACCAGGTCTGCCGGGGAGACAGCGCCTGAAATTTCAGACGCTGCTTGCGTTGTGGCCGAAACGTCGTGAGAATTATTTTATTATGTTTTATTTTTATTATTTTATTACTTCCCTTCTAGGTGACTTTACCGAAAGAACCAAGGAGAAGGTGAGCAAGGGCAGGGGCGGGGGTGGGTGGAGGCTCACTATCGCTGGCACTGTGAGTCGTGATCGTTGCGTCTCGCGATTTCTGCTCTAATTGTGACGACGCTGTCGTAGCTCTCCGATGTGTTTTTTGGGTTGTACCGTGTGCGTTGTGCGCTGGCATGATGTCCTTCAACTTGCCAGGAGCATCTTTAGGGAACTGGAGCTGAAGAAGCTTCAAAACGCTTGCGGTGAAACGTCGGATATCATGCCGAACAACCCTCGGTAACAACCCGAAAATAAACAACACAATCTTGATTTGAAGCTTTCGTGACTGCAGGAATGCATACTCTCTGGTTCTTTCGGTAAAGTCACGTAGGTAAAAGAAAGAAACAACACAACACACAAATACAACCTAAGCGGTAACACTGTCACCTTTATGAAAGCAAATTGCCCTCTAGTAATGGTTCTTCCACTGCAAAATAAAGTGCCGTGTTTAGAATCATGCCTTGTGAGTTTTTCAGTTTGAAAAAAAGACATGAATGTTAGGTCAAGTATTACAAATTGGAATGACAGGTTTTTTTTGTACTTTTAACAGTTCACATTTAAAATGACAACATTTGTATATGTAGTGATATAAAACGCAGTTATTGGAGTAGTCAGTTCTTTGACTTTTTTTTATTCCCCCCCGCCACCACCACCACCCCGTGCGATCTGGTCTTGTAAAAATTTCCGTTACCTGGTGTTGAAGCAGTGCCAGATCCAGGTCTCGGGGAAAAACGTTCGCTTTCGTTTATCAGCCCTGCCAACGAAAGCGACGCACTGCTGTCAAAGTGGTGATTCACCGCACGGTGCCACAGCACAACAGCTGCTGCGAGGCTGTACGCGTCGCACTCCACAGGAACTCCCGCAGTGTTAACCTACAGCGTTTCCTGCCGAAGTCGATTCAACTCGCACGTTCCACGCAAGGACAAATGCTCTCGGGGTCAGGTTGCACGATCGCACCAAAGACACGCCAAAGTCCTCTACAGTGTGAGCGAAACTTACAGTTTATTGGGGCTGCACGTAAAAGTGACGGGACCGTTATAGAAACTGCGTGAACAGAAGCAATGATGTGATCGAAATTAATAAGCGGCAATACGGCATCCCGTATCGTGAACATTTTCGAACTGACACGTACGTGTATGTATGTTGAACTTCTTTCGCACTGTACATTGCCAACCGTGCTGATCGGAGGTGCTCGGGAAGGACAACAAATCGGTACTGCGCATGGATATTATTCCCAAAGTGACTAAATTGGAATGTGCTTAATGAAAACGATCAAGGTATCGTCAGTTCCCCCCCCCCCCACCCCTGATCTCTTCCACGTATTGCCACCACAGCGCCGACCTCATTTTACACTTTAGTCGTGGCTACGCGACGCGACGAAGACCATCGCCAGCGTGCGAGCACACGAGCAAAAACACCATCGCCGTTCTCCGCGGGGTACGAACGGCGACAGTCCGCGCACCTGGAGGCCGCGCGGCCGTGTGCGGTGGCAGAGAAGAAGGCGCCGGTGTGCGGCTGGAAGGCGGGCCCGGCCTCCTCCGTGAACATGCCGCCATTCTGCCGGTGGTTGAGCCTCACGATGTCCGTCATGACCGTCAGACCGGCCTCCTGCATGCCAGAGGAGTGGGTGGTGCAGGACGTGAGCCCCGACGTGCCGGACTCAGTTCCCCCCGCTCGCACAACCGTTTAGAACGCCGCTGTGGTTTTTGGGAAGCTGCGCCTGATGCGTCGTTGTCCCGAGCCATTTCATTGAGTGCTTATTATTATAATGATATGATCATGGAAATTATTTACTCGGTTAAAAGCCTGAGTCTCAGTGCTCGCCTTCGGGAGGGTCCTGCGTTGGTTGATAATATGAACGCGACTTTGGGTTCTTGTGGGGGGACAATTTGAGTTCACGGGAAAAAACTCACACTTGATGGGAGGTGATATTCAACACTGCCAGCTCCTGGCCACCTTGCCTACATCACCGAGTAAATCCTGATTGGCCGGTCACTCATCCAAAGCACTTAATCAGTCTCGGGCCTGCTTAACACTCTGCGGTGTGTACAACTTGCAGAGGCCAAGCCTATAACACCTGGTATTCCCTGGGAGTCTCCCTTTTGAAATAAATATACCACGCTCAACGCTCAACGATGCCCAAACGGCCGCGATCTGATGTAATTGGACGCACGTAGGGAGATTTTTGTTTTGTTTCGTAAGCCGCACATTTTGTGCGTGAACAATTTAAGCGGAGGCTTGATGACCTATCGACGGTGCACGCTGCGGACCACGCAGTAAGCAACTTGGCGCACTCCTGAGCGCTGCGTGACAAATCAGCGGTGCGGTGGACCCACAGTGAAGGCAAAGCGCGCGTCCTTGGTGATGTCCCAGTGCCAGGGGAAGATGGAGGAGCGGCGCCGACGGGAGGAGATCCCCGGCCACCAGAAGTGGCTGTCCTCCTTCGATGTGCCGTACGACTCGCTCACGTCGAACTCCGCCAGTTCCTTAAACACCTGCGGTAGGACAGATGTAGAGGTTGTAAACCCTGTTCGTATTGCGGTCGTCCATTGTCTCTGTGCCATTCTTGAAATGTATTAGCAATACTGCAACATTTTCATTGATGCAACGGCCGCTTGCGCACTCTGTGCCTGAAGTCAGGGACCTTTGTTTGACTGTGGCTCGTTGTGAATTGGTTTGCCCCATTTGAAACTAATGTGGATTGTTCATGTCCACAGTACAGCAATGTATTCCGGATAACACTGCTTTAACTCATTGTAGAGGATTTGCGAAGTTAAAATCATTATAGAGTATGTATTTTCACATCACAGCCAAGATATAAAGCCCTAGACTAACTCCATGAGCAGAATATATATTCTGCGCCTTACTGACAAAGAAATGGCTTTACCCAAAACAACTTTTGCGGTGATAAAAATGCGAAAATCCGGACGTTATAATGCCACTCAAAATTCATTGACAGTACATCCGCCAGGAGTGTGCGTGGGTTTCAGAAGATCTGCGCATGTGCAGCCACCTTCTCCTTGGAGAGCTGATATCCAGGCTTGAGCAAGTGAACGCTCTTGTCCACGGCAGCCACGCAAGCGCACGAGCCCTTCGCCGCTCGCACCACGATGTCCACTTTGTCTCCAGGCGATGTCTCGTTCTGCGATAACTCCAGTGAGACCTAACCAGGGAATCGCAGGCAATGCTCCCTTTATTTTCTCCGATTAAAAACCCTATCCCGTTCTATGACGTACATGTGCATCATCAAAATGAAACCGGTAGAAAAATTAACAACTTTATCGGGAGGGCGTGTGGCACAGTTTGGCTCCAGCTATCATAGAGTGCGGTCGTGTCGTTTCAGTTCCCTCCGGTGAGTACAATGTCTTTAAAAACAACGACGCTATGCCTCTCTTTCTACTTCTTCCCTTGCATTGACCCACTCTGGAATTTCCTCCCATCTTCTAAACTAAACTTTTTTTTTATTTTACCGGGCAAGGCCCACTGAGCTCTTTTTCATAAGCGACCTGGCCACAAATGATAGCTCAATGAAGTGGCTTATCATGTGGAAATGTATTGCAGCCAAATACTCTAAACGCACCTTTCTAAATGGGGTGCGGAAAAAGCAGAGGACCCGGAGAAAAATCCACATGACCACGGGGAGAAGATGCAAACTCCAAATATAAACAGGCGTCAGGGTCAGGATCGAATCCGCGACCTCCTGCCTACCAGTGGAAGCAGTTAATATCTTGCCACTGCAGCGCCCCTCTGGAACCCCAAGGTGTTCTTTTTTTTTTGTTTAAACTTTGCTCAATTCAAGAAACGTATTCACCCCTTATCGATCACAACTTCAATGGCATCCGTTTGTTTCTGGCCGCTTGGAATATTTGGGGCCTTAGGGGGGGTCCATGTGCTCAGCAACTGTGAAAATAATTAATAAATAAACGTGCCTCGTTCTCGAAGCTGGGCTTGACGGGTATCTGCACGCTGTCGGCCACCCCCTCCCCGTTGGCGCGCACGTAGTAGACAAGCAGCCGGCTGGACGGGACCATGGCGTGCGTCACGGGAACGCGAAGCCACATCTCGCACACCTCCACAGGCTCCTCCACCGCTGATTTGCCGACCGACTCTGGAACCGCGGGGTGGCACATTAGCAAACAGTTGTTTTGTTAAAGCGTCGATTTTTTTTTATGTTTTGTTTTGTAAACGAACGTAAGCAACAATGACACTTTTTTCCCCGGCGTATGTGGAAGATTGAGGTACGTAATCCAGTATATCTTTAATAGTATATCTTTAATAAGTAAATAAAAAAACTGTACAAATTCCAGCCATTTAAATCCACAAATGTATGAAGACCTCCCCACACCATATTGGGATGCCGCAGTGGCGAGATGTTAACTATCTCGCCTGGTATACAGGAGGTCGTGGGTTTGATCCTGACCCTGATGCCTGTATATTTGGAATTTGCATGGTCTCCCCATGGTCGTGTGGAATTTTATCCAGGGCCTCTGGTTTTTCCCTCCAAGTTTAGAAACAGCATGCATTTACAGTATTTGGCTGCTATAAATGTCCACGTGATAAGCCACATCATTATGGCCAGATTGCTTCTGAAAATAGCTATATCGCTCAGTGGGCCTTACCTGATAATTTAAAATCAAAAGTTTAGTTTTATTGTTTAGTTTGATATTAGCCATGGTCGTTTTTGACCATATTTCATCATGCTGTTTAGTACGGGTTGGTGTTGGGGGGGGAGGGGGGAGGGCAACACCGGTTCAGATATCACCTTTAAATGAGTAAATATTAGGACCCACATTTATAAAGCCCCTCTCTAAGTCCCTTAAGTTGGGAGCCAGGGTGGTGACAGTGAAGCAGAGTGACGTGGCTGATTGCCATCAAACCCACGCGTTAGCTCCTGGCACGTTTACATTTTGAAACAAACAAAAAAGCTTTTCCAACTACAGTCGTAGCCACACGCAACCAATGTTTGGAGAAAGAAATCAAACTTGTCAACTTCACCAAATGGTTTTTCCACAAGGTTCATATTCGTGGTATAATTATTACTTAATGACTTTCTTAACCTTAAGAAAATATACTATGCCTTGTCTACCCTGGAAAGCCTCAAACGAGTCTAAAGACTAATTTCGACGAGTGTCTTGCTTTGGGAGTTTTACCAATTTCTGATGAATTATGATTGTGTATTCTAAGAAAACAGTACCCAGAACAAACAGATAAATACGACATACACACACTATCATTGGAAATTCATGCTTTGTATTATGTGGAATACAGTATTTTTTTTTACAAACACCCAACAATGATATTTTGTATACTCTTTGGTTCTTTCGGTAATAGACCACAAATATGAACCTTGTGGAAAAAACATTTGGTGAAGTTGACAAGTTTGATTTCTTTCTCCAAACATTGGTTGCATGTGGCTACGACCGGAGTTTGAAAAGCTTTTTTTTACCGAAAGAACCAAAGAGTATGGATTCCTGCAGTCACAAAAGCTTCAAATCAATGACATTTTGACCATCCCTGTTGGTAACCTATAACCAAACTACCTGGAATGTGCCTGACCTTGTCTGATCTCAGAAGCTAAGCAGGTTTTAACATGGATGGTGCTTGTATGGGCGACCACCATGCACATATGGTAAAGGCTGCTGCAAGGCTAGGCTATGGGCAGCAAAGGCCAGTGCAGCCAAAGCCAATGTTGCACCGTACTATGCTCCCACATCTATGCACCTTCTGCCTTCACCATTTCACACTGACCACGGATAGGTGTAACTCCGATTAATGGTGTGACCCAGTCAAACAGTCATATATCGGAACATGCGGTGGAGCCGCTGTGGCACCAGTGGTTAGCACACTGCGCCACGAACAGAGCGAGCAACCCGAATTCGATTTCTGGCCACAACGAACATCAGTGGCGAGCGACATCTGAACCAGTCCTGGGCCTCCCGATTCACCAAACGACACTGACCAGCATGGTAAAGTACGGTCAAGCAACCGCCACGACCCGCACAGCGGTGGGGAGGCCCTGTACGTATGCACGTTGAACTTCTTTCGTGCCGCACGTAGCCAACCGTGCTAACCGGAGGCGAGCCTCGTCACGCGGCAGCAGATCGACAGGCAAGGGCCGTCACACGCACGTGTGGGCGAAGCGGCAGCGCCCAGGCTGCACTCCGTACCCGCCTGCTCCTGTGACCCGTGAGTGACGTCGGCATTCTTGTCGAAGACGAGGGCGTCCCGACGGCGGCGCGGCGGGGGAAGCCGGGCCCCGGAATCGGCGCCGGCGGCGGCCGGCACGGCGGACCCCGGGGGGCTCTGCGCGCCGGACTGGACGATGTTGCCGCGAGCCGCCACCTCGTAGTGAAGCGAGACGTTGCAGGGGCAAGTGGACCTGATCGCCACCTTTGCTTCCTCGCCCACCTGGTAACGTCAATTTGCAGTTTTTTTTTTTACGATCGAGAATAACTCGGGCACGAACCACTCATTTACCTGAATGTGTGTGTGTATGTATGTATGCATGTACGTCGAACTTATTTCGCGCCGTACATTAGCCAACCATCCGAATCGGAGGTGTACAGGTATGTACCTGTGTGAACGAGTATGTGCATATAAATGCATGCACGTGCTTGTTTTTTTTGCAGTATTAATCAATAGTGTATTTAAAAACGTGAAATCACTCTCTATTTATATATTGCTTTAGATTTTTTTTTTACATCTGACTTTTATTTATTCATACAAGTAGCCTGAAACAGGCACTACTTCTGTTTGCATGTGGAGTGCATCCTCGGTATTTATCGTGCGCGAACGAAGGTGCAAGTTGCCCTCGATGGGACGTTTTCACCTTGAGCGGTGCAGCCGGAGGCTGGAGCTGCAGGTGACATTTGCTGGGCGAGAACCAGCCGGTGATGGACATGAAGTTGGACAGGTACTGATCGCCCACCTCTCTCCCATCGATCGCCGTCACCTTCGCCTAATGGCCACACGCACAGAACCGACCGACGCATTGTTTGTCACCCCCCCCCCATCCCGAGAAAGCGCTCGCACGCGTGAGAGAGAGAGAAAGGTTGCGCTGGCATTGCTTGCGCACTTGTGAGCCGCGCACTTTATTCTCTCTTCATCGTCACGGATTTTTGTTTCAGGATGCATTTCCACGGGGGCAAGAATAACCAAGAAATTCAAAATCACACCGGAATACGTGCCCCGGTCTCGTTAGATCTAAGAAGCTAAAAGCAGGGTTTGATCCTGGATAGCGCTGCGATGGGGCGACTGCCGTGCTCAAAAGACAAGTGCAGTCGGTGCTGTGGTCAGCACGGGGCGGTGCAGCAAAATCCATTTGCTCTCTTGCACTACCGCCCACCATGACCAACCTGCACTGACCAGTGTGGTGAACTACGGTAACGTATCCCCCCACGGCCTGAAAAGCATGGGAGAAGCATTCGTCCAGCAGTGGATTTAGAAAATGGGCTGTAGATGTATTTTCCATGCAATCGCTTGTGAGCATGGTTGTATATTTTATTACGGTGTAATCATAGATTAAAATCAATATCACCATACAAGCTTGCTGATCACCCTGCCAATACAAAAAAAGATTGTAAATGTTGTGGCTTGGCTCTCCAACACACCGGTGTGCT
Source organism: Lethenteron reissneri (assembly GCF_015708825.2). Lineage (NCBI taxonomy): Eukaryota > Metazoa > Chordata > Hyperoartia > Petromyzontiformes > Petromyzontidae > Lethenteron > Lethenteron reissneri. The sequence continues at coordinate 12,403,920 of NC_083802.1, forward strand.
GTACTAGGAATGTATTGGCCACGTTCTGTTTACGTGACAAAACCTTACTAATTGGCTGTGTCGGGTGGTGGCGGGTTTTAACGAAACATTTATATATTTACACGATCTAACCCAAAAAAAACTATATTATGGATGATATTGGTCGTGAAAGCCTGCGTGTTAAAGATAGGAGAATATAGATTTTAAAAATGTATATGTTAGGCCTTTCGTGATGTTTACAGAAATAGGTTCAATTGTGAAGCCATTACAATATTCATGCTACTGGATCTGTTCTCATTTGAGCAATCCATTTACAGCAAGGTCGCCGCGCGTGGAAACACACTCCCAGCATGAGTGCATTTCAGCCTTTCAGGGATAATTATTTTCACGCGGTTTATTATTTTTACAGTGTACCTGAAAATTATTTTCACACTTGTCACGAGATCTTTTTATATATGTTTTCCTTTCCATCCCCCCCCCTCCCCAATTATATTCCAATTGAGCTCTTCTCTGCGGAATGTTTTAAGAGGAACTGACAATATATTCTAACTGTATGCTGAGATTGTTAAACTATTCCATGACATCAGGAGTTGCTTGATATAGAATGTGCTCGTACCTCCTATGTATGTATGTTTGTATGTTTGTTTAACTTCTTTTGCACCATACACAGCCAACTGTGCTAATCGGATGTGCAATGATCGGTTATGTGCCCATCATACGCTTGTACAGGAGGTATTTGCGTTGTGTCATGAGACGAAGACATTTCTATTTGGAACTCTGCAGGAAGCAGTGCATCACCCTGTGGTGAAAAACAGCCCCAGAAGAGGACATGAGAAAACGACTTCTAAAGTAATTTCAAAAGGTCTCTTTAATCGACGCACAATTTAACACCCCCCAAAGATGTGTGTGTCGCATGTCAAATCAAATCAAACGCTTATACGTCCCAGCGATGGAATTTAGCCAGCAGCTCTCCCACTATATTGTTTCACCTGATGACGATTGCTTGTGTTGCGATCGAAAGTCGTGATATTTGTAGTATTTTATTATTTTTCTATTTACGTGGCTTTACCGAAAGACCCAAAGAATATACAAAAAAAGTCACACTTTTTGCAGTGGTTGATGACTGGGCTAATACCATCAACTTCGCGGTGCTTGAAATTCCAGTTTAACCTTGGCCATCTGCTCCGATTCCAACCCAGGTTCTCTGCGGTACCAGCTCCGACTCCCGAGCCACCAGGCCACAACCACGCCACACGTTCTCTAATAAAGCACAACGGGCAACGCTACTGACCTCCAGCCAGACATACTGGGCCATGGTGGGTATTGAGTGGATTTGGAACGCCACGATGCCATCTCGGGACACCAGCTCACTGGTGTAGATGTTGTCCTTTGCCGCGAGCTCAGCCTTGATCCGCACAGTCACGCCATCCGCAGGGCTTCCGTCCGGATATGTCACCTCCAGCTTGAGTCGAGACATTGCAATTCATCGTTAGTTTTTAACGCTTTTCAACTGAGGTTGAATGCACTGGCACTCTACCCGTCTGACCGTCCATCCATAAATAACGAGGTGGCATTATTGCTTTCATAAAGATGATCCAATAAGAACGAACCGGTGGCTATTATGGACTTGCCCTTTTGAAAACCGGCTAAATTGATCTCAATGGGTCGTCGGAAACTTGGGAGACAAAAGCCAGGGCAAAATATCGACAATTTTCAGATATGTAAATTAATTTTGCCCTGATGGCATAATCCCTAGTTACACGTAAAAACATTTTTACGAACACAGTATACAAGATTGTGCTGTCAACCTAAAAACTGAAATACCTTCCGCAATTAATACAGGGATGACAGAAAATCTTCTGAAAATGTGGCATCCCTACTACCTTGTTAATGCAAACAAGCGAAATTAGTCTTTTTTCAGCCTAGTGCAGGGTGCAGTTCCCAGGAAATGTGCAACGTCGGGCCAAGGTTGGCATGTGGTTGCAAACCGTTGGACCAACATTGGACCAACATTGACCCAACGTTCCATGTTTACCAGGTGTGTGTTCGATGCCGTTTTTCCTCCCCCACCTTTCCATGGTAAGGCAGCCCGGGCTTGAACTGCTTGCGCGTCTCACGCGAATACTTTATGTCCACCAGCTGCTTGTGCACCAGCGTAGAGTCATCGAACGCGATCTGCTTACTGCCGTCGCTGGCCACCACAGTGGCCCAGATACTCAGGGCTCCTCGGAAGTGCTCGGGCACGTTCGGAGGCATCAGGTCCTTGACGCAGATGTCAAAGGACGCCGCTCCATCGACCTGGGAGGTAAACGAGGATGGCGGTGGAGCTCGCGGCTGGCGTCATTCAGTCCGCCGCGTGACGTGTGCAGTATGATTTGAACGTGGCGAATTGCCATGTTGTTTGAGAGGTGAAGCCAATGAGACTGTGAACTCGTGTAGAGCTCACCTCGAAGGTTTTGAGCACGGGCATGCCGAGGTCCTGTCTGTAATAGCCGACTCCGTTCACGGTCATGTTCACGGTGGCCTTCCCTCGCACCGGCTTCCCAAATGTGTACCTGATAAAGGAACATAATTCACAAGCTGCATTTACTCCTTACTATCTTTTTGTTTCTTCTGTGATATAACAAACAAAAAAGTTTTACAATGCGCGTGTGACTACGTTCGTGCCGGACGTTAAAAGCAAACCTGGCCCGGACTCTTGCTTTATCGCAGACGTTGAGGTTTCTGATGAAGCTGGGAGTGCTGATATCAACTTCAAACTTTGGCAGCACTGGGGGAAAAACATGAAAGCGAAAGGTTTTGTCTGCACCTTGAACTCACACCATTAAAATGCCCTTCATAGTTTTGAAAATTGTATTGATTCACCACCCCATCCCTTTCATGTCTGGGAATTCAATGAATCGCTACAATTCAGGCCGACAATTCGATTTGAGAATTTATATTTTTTCACGTTTACGTGAATGGTAGTGCCTCTATAGTGCCTGTAGAAGTGACGTGAGCCCATTACACACAACGTATACAAATCCAAACATGTAAAATATTCAAGCACGCGGTCAATGCATGTAGCACGAGCATAATAACCATTCCACCCATCGTGTGCATAGATAGGGAAAATATTAAAATCCCCAAAAAGTGCACAGTTTTGGAAAAGAGTATTGTCTTGGAAAAACTTGATAACCCACTCAATTGCACGGGCCACAAAGTATGTGAGAGTGGGTGGATTAAGTCGTTGAAAAAATATGAATGATCACATTCACTGTGCAGCCATCTGCGAGGAGATTACGCAAGCGTATTGTAAAGTGTGACTTTTAAGCTTGTATGCGTTATCTTAAAACACATACATACGGGTTATTTTTTTTTACAGGACACCTTTGAAATGTACAGGAGGATTATTTTTGCAGAGACACAAGCTCAACTTTTTTTGTTACGCCAGATTGATTGTGGGGAGGTGGGGGGGGGGGGCTTTTGGAAGAGGAGGGGGGGGGGGGGGAACAAACACATAACAACAGCCATCAACACAGCATGGCTCCATCCTGCCGAGGGACGCTAAACCTTGGCATTAATGTGTTTTTTCCTTTTAAGGGCATCAGCCACCGCTTCCTGCAATGACCCCTGAGGGACGGAGGCTGCCATCCTGCCACGTGCCTGCTTAAAACAACAACTTCCTTCACAAAACATCCTGTCATCACCGAGGGGGAATGAGAACAATGGGCATTTGTCTGCGAGCAAAAAAAAAACATGGGTTACTGTTTTAGAGATATATATATGTATATATATATTTTTTATATTCTTCACCTGACGTTATTTTATCTGAATGTGCCGGTTACTTTGACCAAATCCAACAGGGAGACAAAATATGTCCCACCACAGTTCCGACAGCTTGTCATATTCATTTAAACATCTGGGCATGGGTGAAGGGAAATACAACAAAGTTGGGTTTGGCGAGCGATTTATCAAACTAATTAATTGAGAGTTCTTCCTCGAATAATAAATCCTGAGCGCTCATCCATGTCGCCCTGCCTGACTTAATCGGAGGTTTAACGGTGGTGACTTAAACAAGTGACAAATCCCAAAGCTAATTAATTTCCGAAAAGTTGAATTGATTTTACACCTAAATGAATACTTTATCCCTGTTAATAGGAGCTGTTGGAACTTAAAAATGACCAAAGGCTTTACGGGGCACCACTCGTGGCTTGAGTTGTTTGCATATTCAAGATTTCCGTCCTGCGTATAATGCTTGGTAATTATGTCTGTTCTTTCTCAATTTACTTTCTTTAGTTGTATGTGGCCAGACATTAGCTTGAGTGCAGTAGTACATTAGCTGTTTACGCATTAAGTTCACGATCATCCAGTCCCGTGCTGGCATGCTATAGCAAAGGTTGAGAAACCCACCGTATTTTTGCACTTCAAAGGACTTGTTGTAGGTGTGGGAATGGATCTCCACGAAGATCATCCACTCTCCAAAGATTGGTTGCTCGGAGAGTGGGAAGCTCACATTCATGATTCCTAAAATAAGTGCATGGACGCATACACACAAACGCATGGTAATAGACATTTCAGGAGACAGCTTGACCACTTCCCCTGTGCTTATGAGTTTATTTAACCAGGGCTATAACAATGGCTTAATATTTCACTCGATATTTTTCAGAACGCTGCTAGGCTAACACAGAGTAGGGATTCTCGAGGTACGCCTATCCATAATGATCCCATATTATTGTGCGCTATACTCCTCCAATTATCTGAACAGGTTTTGGACATAATAAGGTGAGATGGATGTCTCATGCCAAAATAATTCCCAGAACAATGTTCCAAAATGTTTTTGGCTGTTTTGGCTGAAATGAATCATTCGCTATAACTGACTTATAATCAGTTTATTTTGGGTTAGATCGTGTAGGTATCAATATAACGTACAAAAAAATATTTCGACAAGAGAATCCTAAATAAAATATGCTAAAGATTACAATACATCTTCAACACACAAATATGAACCAAAAAACATCCATACTGCAAGGACAGAGGCTAAGGAAAATGTAGTAAACCCGATTGCTGAATCAGTTTTTACCACAACAGATGGGATGTAGGTCACTCCACTGGACCATGCGTGATCCTCTTGGGTCCTGAATGTGAAGACAAGGCGAGTCAGCACTCATGCCAGTTCAGTAATTGGGAACAACTTAAACACGTGCATGGCTTTGACTCGCGTTTCAGAGCTACCAAAGCCCATTTACCCAACAGACACAGTTGTTAACGTGATATACAACGTGTACAATGTTGATGAATTGTGGATTTATCGCAGTGGAGCAGGAGGCTGTGAAGGTATTTTTAAATACTTTTGTGTTCTATTAACTCGCTATATTCATCGCCATGTGTTCATCAAAACAGTAACTTTTTCAGTAATTCTTAATTGTTTGCAGATGAATCAAGTCAAATTGTATGAGGTTGTAGACTTACCACAATGTATGCTTCCACCTGGAAATTAGAGATGGGTAATTAAAGATCACGTGAACTGGGCAACTGAAGCGATAACCAAACATGTGTTTGGGAAGCAAATGAAATGCAATTTTATGTTTTATTTCGATTGAAAAATTCTGCACGGAAACCATTTGGCAACGTGTGCAATGTGTAGAATCAACAATGCACTTTGTCTTTAGTAAAGACTACATTTTTAATCTGGCAATGAAGTTGCATTCACATTACACTTTTGTTTATATGTGTAGGCAAAAGAATGCATTTATTCTTCCTCACCTTTTCATTGATAGGCCTCAGTTCTGGACTTATGATAATGAAGTTGGCAAGAACTGTAAAAGAAATTCCCACAAAAAAGCACAAGTAAACCCTGTTATGATCATTTATAATTAATGAAAATAAAAAAATTCCCACGTGTTACGTTGCAATTATTCTGTTTTGGTTTTGTAAAAAAATCAACCAATGTGCCAATGCCGTTAAGTTGCTTTTTGGATTGCATATGTGCTGTGCGACAACACTTTACAGCTCTCACATGTAATAATATCCATCACAATTATTTGCTTTCTTTTCTAATCATATCTTTTCATTTCAACATGCACACGGAAACGTGACAGTTACAAAACAATGTCGCATATCCGACTCGTCAGAGACTGGGCGATATTCTGGACATGAGAAAAAGAGCTTCATAGCTCATCGGATTCCTCCAGAATAAATAAAGACCGAATCTGATATACGTGGATATGTGACATGGTCAGATGTAGGAACATCTACAGAAAAATAATTACACCCTTCACAAATACTGCCCTACGTGTGAGAGGTTAATTGGTCATGGTGGATGAGCAACGGTCGGATATGCGATCTTGTACCGTGCGGAAATGATCATTCGTGGAATGAAACAAGCCGTATGATCGTGTTTCAAATATCATTATTCTTGCCTCTCTGTTTGGGCTTGTAGACGGGTTTATCAGTCTGGATCAGCACTGTGGAACCTCTCTGCTCCACGGTGATGGTGGTGGAGTTTTGGAATGAGAAGGCATCATCACTCTTGGAGGTGGAATTATGGCTTCCCCACACCCTCAAGTGAGCTTGACCCCTCAATCCGCGCGGCACCTTTGGTGGGTACATGGGCACAACAGGCAAATACAAGTTTCGATTTAAAGCTTTCGTGACTGCAGGGATTCATATTCTTGGTTCTTTCGGTAAAGTCACGTAGAAGGGAAATAAAAAATAATAAAACTATAAAACAATAAAATTCTCACGACGTTTCGACTGCAACACAAGCAATCATCAGCAGGTGTGAAATCCACACCAAGAATATAAATACAAGTTTGTGAAGATTGCTTGACAGATCCCAAGCACGTGTGGCTTTTATCATTTGTTCGAAGGAGGGAGGTTGGTTCATATTTTTTATATTTACTTCTTTTGTCAAGGCGACATTCTGGCATTACTTGAAATGCGGCACAATATTAACATTTGATAACAAAAATGTGTGTTCGCAAATGAGTTAAAAAACAAACTTACTTTCAGTTTTATTACACCCTTTTCTGCAAACGACAAAAGGAACAAACTTAAATCGACGTGTTCACAGCATCAGAAACATTACCGTGCTTACGCGTAGATTTTTTTTTGGTGCGGAGGGGGGGGGGAAGGGTTAAAATGAGCAGTATTCATAAACACACGGGCTTCGTTACGAAGCACCCTCATTCGCCGTCGCTTACCAAACACATCGCCACGGCTGTGTGCCACCGTCTCGCCGTTGACCGCCAGGCACGCCTGGACGGCGGTCTCTGCCGCGGGGTTAAAAAAAGTGACGCTGATGGCCTCCTCCACCCCGGCTCTGAACACCGAGGGAGCTGCCACCAGATAGCCGCTAAGCGACAAAATTAAACAACAACAACAAAACAAAGACAACAAGCAGGGCCAAGTGTTACCGACTTGTCAACGAGGCAACGGCAGCGGCAAAAATTGCTTTCTGTACACGGGATGTATGAAAAGGGGCATTGTCAAATTTTCACTTAACCACTTGTTTTTATCATCGCTTGCAACACCACCGACCACAATATCCAACGTGGATCTTGTGAGAGAGAGAGAAACTCATCAATTTACACGTGAAGCTAGGCAATTAATGAAAACGCATATCTATGTATGTATTATTTATTTTATTAACCTCTCAAACAATGCAATTCTTGTGCAATCAGAACCTCTCACTTATACAGTATCTCAAAACTAAAATTCTTTGGCAACCAGTGCCCCCAAATTCCCCCGAACAGCGTGTACAATCACTTACTCATTCCAAGCTGTGTACAGCAATCCTTGTTTCTTGATGGTTACAGCGTACCGTTAAGTGACATACTGTACCAATTCAATTTGTGATAGACCACATGCCATGAACAATTGAATGAATAAATTCCACTTACCGTGGCAAGGGCCCTTCACAGTGACACAGGGCGAGGGCAGAGAGCAGGAGGAACCAGAGATGTCCATCTCCTCGAAAGTCCATGATGACAATGACGACGGCGATTGAACGTACAAAAAAGAACAACTCTCGATCCAAACCAGTCGAGTCCGCCCGAGTTCCCTCTCTCGCTGGAGTTGCCAGTCCGGCACAAGTGGCTTTTTCACAGTCGTGCCCAGGGATTTTTCACTTCAAAGGACAGACGGAGGCCGTAAGGATTTATCGCCCAGAGCCGGGAGGAAAAGATGTTTGCTCCTTCCACGACCCAGACACAGCCCGGCTTTTGTGCTCTTCGCTGCGGTCCCCGGCGCAATCTCTTAAGCATTCATTCATTCGCTGACTCGTTCATTCATTAATCGAGCCCCCGTTTCTTTTAAAGCCCAACACATTGCCGGGGACGAAACTGGATACCCTCTGAGCTTCTCTTCATTAGCGAGCCGGCACCCGGCGTTTGTATTAATTTATATATTTTCTTATTACTATTCTTTGTGTTGCCCCCCATCCCCCCCCCCTACCCACCCCCTACTCACAAACAGTTAAAATGTTAATCGTCCTCCTCTGGATGCTGCACGGACTCACTGGGGTTTGGAACGCGCCTGCCGCTCGCACGGCGCTGAGCACATTTAGTGTTTGCAGATGGGTTGAGGTTGCATGAAGAAGGGATGGCTTGAAGCTTGCCCCTCCCGGCTCTCACTCAACAACCACAACCTCCAACCACCACCAACCCCCCCCCCAACCATCTTCACATCATAAATCACCTCCTTAATTCACTTTGGCAGGGCGTCCTGTGGACCCCATGCAACTGCTTCTCCGAGCTCTAAAGCAATTGTGTAGTTTGTCTTTTGTGTGTGTGTGCGCGCTTGTCATTTTGTGCATGCGCGTGCGTGCGTGCCATTGTATTCGTTGTGTCATTCTGCGCAAATGATTGCGTATATGTGCCACTGCGTGTATGTTTGTGTTATTTTCTTTTGTGTCACTTTGTTCTGTTGTGTGTGCGTGTACAAATAAAATGTAACAGAGCGAATGCATTACAGGTTACTTGATGAATCGGCTCACATTCTTCACAAAAAAAATTGTTGAATTTGATAAAGTTATTGTTTGTCTGATTAAGAAAGGGGCCGACATGCAATATATTCGGTAATTCTACACTAGTCGGAGCTAAATAATGAAGTTTTAATTATGGACTATGTTGTATGTACAATACGCTGTACGAATTATATCTCCTCTTTACATAGATACGCCAACATTCTGCCGTAACAATTCTTTAGCGCCTACATATCCTGTCTCGTAATTATTGTTGCCAAACTAAGGATGGTGATGTGTGCAATTTAGGTGGAAAGAGCACTCTGGTACATACGCATTCATAACCATATGCTTTTCAAAATATGATAACTCATGTCATTGGCTTCATGTAGACTACATCATTGCAATTTATGGGACTCAAACTGAAATTAGATGGAGTCTTCAATGTGTGTTCAACAGTGTATTTATTCTTTGGTTCTTTTACCGAAAGAACCAAAGAATAATTCCTGCAGTCACGAAAGCTCCAAAATTAACAGTGTATTTGTTTACTTTCTAATGTAATAATTTACAGTACTTTTGTCAAGTAAATCTTGCTGGGTGAAGGCCTCTCCATGCCTTTTGATCACGGGGGTTGTTTGACCATACTTCACCATGCTGGTCAGTGTGGCTTTGTGAATGGGGATGTTCGCTGTGGACAAGAATCAAACTCGGGTGGCGCACTGTGTGTTCATGGTGCAGTGTGCTAACCACTGGTGTCACAGCTGCTCCGCCAACAGTTTTGATACATGGCTGTTTTGCTGGGTCATTCTACCCATCTGAGTTGCACCTATCCATTCAGTCCAGCCGCTTCATTGCCCGTGCAATGTTTCGTTATTCACTCATGTGTGTATTTAAGCCATATAAGAGCTCACTGGGGATATAACACATTTTTTTTCCAGGAGAGGCCTGTAAAACAGATGTGAGAGACAGAGGCAGTGATAGAGAGATAAAATCCCAGAGTGCAACAATATATACCGTATTGCAATAATTGAAATACTGTTATTGGTAATACAGCTATTGTGGATTGGACAGTGAAAAAACGCTAATAACGTATAAAAACAAACGATGAATTTTCTTATCTTAACGGAGGCTCTGTTTGTATAACTTGTGCTGTTGTTTATATTACATTTGGGCAGGGACCAATTCATGAGGTGACGTTGAGAATACATCTCTCAAAAAACCAAACTGAGACTGGACTCTGTTCACATGTTCATCGGTGGCTCTTCGGTGTCTTTGTTCATAGGCCCCCTTTAGCGGAAGTTTGGGCTTTTCAGAGTTTATCCAATTTCGCCACAACCCTACCCTGACACTGATATTGAGGTAGTACCTAACACAACTGAATGCGATTCTGGCTGGACAAATTAAACATCATTTGTTAAAACTTATCCTGAAATCTATTGTATATATTCTTGTATCTGCTATCTTACACAGCAAATAAAAGGTGAGTTAGACATGATTTACTGTCAATTCGAAAACATTTTTGTAATTCTCACCACTTATTTTTTTATGGTTCTAGAACATTTTTCAGCGCTAGATATTTCATTTGCATCTCAGGTCAATCTTGAAAGTAAGACCTGTGAGTCCCTTTGGGTTGTAGGTACTCGTATGTATGCATTTTATTCACAGTGGTTTGTCAATCCACTGCTGGATGAAGACTGCTAAGGGGGTGGTTTGGCTATAGTCCACCACGCTGATCAGTGTGGGTTGGTGAACGGGGTAGCACCAGGACTGGTTTATGGCTGGGAAACGAAGTCGAACTCAGGTAGCGAAGTTAGTAGCGCAGTGCGCTAGCCATTGCAATCACCACTCCATCCTAAGAAGATGAACAAGGGGGTCCCCGTATGACCTACACAGGCTGTTAGGGCAAGTGCTCTTAGTGAGCACTTATTAAGGACGGAACAGCAGCACGCACAAAGGGGTGGTGTGGCTCGTACCATCTCCGGCCAACTTTGTCTCCCCAGTGTTCGTGTTAACACACTGCACCAACAGATACTCATTTAAGGCTGAGTCGCCCTAGAGGAGGTCCAGGACGGGTTTAGATTCAGATATCACTCACAACTGATACTGACCATGGCTAGGAGTCGAACGCAGTCCAGTCGGGTCAAAACGTTCCAACAACAAACAATTCAAAAACACGATAGGAGCGCACAGGTAAACGAATCACTTGAAAAAAATATATGTAAATAAAAGTTATTTTGTTAATCTTCCCAGGTAAAGCCCACTGAGCTATTAACTTATTTTTCAGAAGCGACCTGGCCACAAAAAGAGCTTTTACAGCTCATCGGATTCCTCCAGTACGAAAAAAATATTACGATTCTGTACATACATCAAACTTCTTTCGCACCGTACGGTAGCCAACCGTGCTGATAAACGAAAGCGCAATTCATGGAGAAAATAACCACCACAAAGATTCCCCCCTGTAGCCTGAACAGACTGTTGGGGCAAGTGCTGTTAGCGAGCAGCACCTATGAAGGCCGGCACTGTGGCACACGAAGGGGGGTGGATGGCCAACACCACGCCCGACCGCCTTTGTCTCCCCAGTGGCGGTGTTTACTGCACACCGCACGGGGGAACTAATTTTAAGGCTGAGTCGACCTAGGAAGGGAGGGGGGGTTGGAGCCCAGGTAACCCGTTCGGATATAATCGTCACTTGGCGTGGGTGGCCGTGAGCGGGAATCGAACTCGGGTAGCCGGGTTCGGAGCGATGACCCCTAACACTACCGCACCAAAGATCCTCCGTATGGCCTTAACAGACTGTAGGGGTACCACTCACTCACACGGGGGGGGGGGGGGTCAATGTGCAACCCAGGTCACCCCGTCGTCGTCGTCTGATAAACGAGGCAGCAGACAGCCTGCCCGCGTGTGGCAGGCGCCGGTCGGGGGACGAGGTGGCGGGGGGGCTCGCCTTGTAAAAGGACCCCCCCCCCCAACACCACCACCACCACCAGTCCCTCCACACCACCATCACCCACACCACCACCACCAGTCCCCCCACACCACCACCACCACCCCCCACACCACTACCCCCCCGACACCACCACCCCCCACACCACCACCACCAGTACCCCCACTACCACCACCATCCGCCACACCACCACCCCCCACACCACTACCGCACCCCCTCCACACCACCACCCCCCCCACACACCACCACCACCCCTACACCACCCCCCCACCCCACACCACAACCACCACCTCCCACACCCCCCCCCACACCACCAGCACCAGTCCCCCCACACCACCACCACCCGCCACACCATCACCCTCCACACCACTACCACCACCCCCCACACCACCACCACCCCCCCACACACCACCACCACACACACCACCACCACCACCCCCCACTCCACCAACCCCCCACATCACCACCACCCCCCACATCACCACCAACACCATCCCCCCCCCAACCTTCCAGCGCTGATTTATTGATGTTGATGGGGGCTCCGAGTCAATTCCACGCACAAAGGCGTAATGAGCGCGACACGTGCATCGCAGGAATGCAGCACGCGTCAACGCACACTCAGGGGGTACACACACTCAGGGGGGTACAAACACAGAGGGGTACACACACAGGGGTACACACACACAGAGGGGCACACACACAGAGGGGTACACACAGAGGGGTACACACACACAGAGGGGTACACACTCAGAGGGGTACACACACTCAGGGGGGTACACTCACAGAGGGGTACACACACACAGAGGGGTACACACACATAGAGGGCTCACACACAGAGGGGTACACACACTCAGGGGGGTACACACACACAGAGGGGTACACACACACAGAGGGGTACACACACATAGAGGGCTCATACACAGAGGGGTACACACACTCAGGGGGGTACACACACTCAGAGGGGTACACACACACAGAGGGGTACACACACATAGAGGGCTCACACACAGAGGGGTACACACACAGAGGGGTACACACACTCAGGGGGGTACAAACACAGAGGGGTACACACACAGAGGGGTACACACAGAGGGGTACACACACTCAGGGGGGTACACTCACAGAGGGGTAGACACACACAGAGGGGTACACACACACAGAGGGGTACACACACACAGAGGGGTACACAAACTCAGGGGGTAGACACACTCAGAGGGGTACACACTGAGGGGTACACAAACTCAGGGGGGGTACACACACACAGAGGGGTACACATACACAGAGGGGGTAGACACACAGAGGGGTAAACACACACAGAGGGGTACACACACCGAGGGGTACACACACACACAGAGGGGTACACACACACACAGAGGGGTACACACACACAGAGGGGTACACACACACACAGAGGGGTACACACACAGAGGGGTAAACACACACAGAGGGGTACACACACACACACAGAGGGGTACACACACACACAGAGGGGTACACACACACAGAGGGGTACACACACACACAGACGGGTACACACACATAACCAGAGGGGTACACACACACACAGAGGGGTACACACACACACAGAGGGGTACACACACACACACAGAGGGGTACACACAGAGGGGTACACACAGAGGGGTACACACACAGAGGGGTACACACACACAGAGGTTCACACACACAGAGGGGTAGACACACACAGAGGGGTACACACACAGAGGGGGTACACACACACAGAGGGGCACACACACACACAGAGGGGTACACACACACACAGAGGGGTACACACACAGAGGGGTACACACACAGAGGTACACACACACAGAGGGGTACACACACAGAGGTACACACACACAGAAGGGTACACACACACACAGAGGGGTACACACACACACAGAGGGGTACACACACAGAGGGGTACACACACAGAGGGGGTAGACACACTGAGGGAATAGACACACACAGAGGGGTACACACACAGAGGGGTACACACACACAGAGGGGGTAGACACACTGAGGGGGTAGACACACACAGAGAGGTACACACACAGAGGGGTACACACACAGAGGGGTACACACACACAGAGGGGTACACACACAGAGGGGTAGACACACACAGAGGGGTACACACACACAGAGGGGTACACACACAGAGGTGCACACACACAGAGGGGGTACACACACACAGAGGGGTACACACACAGAGGGTACACACACAGAGGGGGTACACACACACAGAGGGGTACACACACAGAAGGGTACACACGCACAGAGGGGTACACACACACAGAGGGGTACACACACAGAGGTACACACACACAGAGGGGTACACACACACACAGAGGGGTACACACACAGAGGGGTACACACACAGAGGGGGTACACACACACAGAGGGGTACACACACAGAGGGGTACACACACAGAGGGGTACACACACAGAGGGGTACACACACACAGAGGGGCACACACACACAGAGGGGTACACACACACTCAGGGGGTACACACACACAGAGGGGTAGACACACACAGAGGGGGTACACACACAGAAGTGCACACACACAGAGGGGTACACACATAGAGGGGTACACACACACAGAGGGGGTACACACACAGAGGTGCACACACACAGAGGGGTACACACACAGAGGTACACACACACAGAGGGACACACACACACACAGAGGTACACACACACAGAGGGACACACACACACAGAGGTACACACACACAGAGGGACACACACACACAGAGGGTACACACACAGGGGGACACACACACACAGAGGTACACACACACAGAGGGACACACACACACAGAGGTACACACACACAGAGGGGTACACACACACTGAGGTACACACACAGAGGGGTACACACACACAGAGGTACACACACACAGAGGGGTACACACACACTGAGGTACACACACAGAGGGGTACACACACTGAGGGGTACACACACACAGAGGGGTACACACACACTGAGGTACACACACAGAGGGGTACACACACTGAGGGGTACACACACACTGAGGGGTACACACAAACTAAAATGCACACAGAAAAATGCTCATTACCACACACATTAGTACACAACCTTACGGAGAACCCATTCATTGTTATTCCAATGCAGTAGTAATTGTAATGATAAATAATATTAATAATTATCATTTGATTTAAAATGTATGATGATTGCTTGTGTTGCAGTCGAAACGTCGTGAGAATTTTATTGTTTTTTATTCTTATTATTTTATTATTTCCCTTCTACGTGACTTTACCGAAAGAACCAAGAATATAAGAATAATCATCATGTTTCAAATACACCTTCGGTCATAATAAATCCGCTGTTGGATGAAGTACTGTACTCATTAATATGTGCAATGTCATTTGAGAATGATTTTATTGTTTGTGCAAAGTGCATGCAATGCATTTCTACAATTAGTCACGAAACGAGGCCATAGCCGTGAATGTGGAACGAAATATAATTCACGTCCACCCCTGCCTTCTGCCTGCCGACAAATGTCTATTGTGTTTTCCATCCAGGGTTAACAATACTCATCAGACTCAAGTGCAAACAAAATCGGCGTCAAAGTTATACGTTTGGAAAGGGCACGCAGATTGCTTCCCAGCTGCTTAAGTCTGTTAACTACATGTTAATGCCTGTCGAGAACAATTGCTCAGCATAATTACGCAATACTATGCCTGAATTGTGTCCAACAGCATTTATTGAAACATGCAGGCACGCAACACTGATTTGAAGGAACTGATACCATGTATATACACAGTTGTTAACATAATAGTCCAACTTCTCGGGGATTTTTTTTTTATAATAGCCAACCAACACATGAGCACAATAAGTTCCGTGGCTGCTATAAAACATGGGGAATTTCATTCCAGGCCATGTTTGTCATCAATAGTCGTGATAGCCCAACTGGTTCAGGCTCTATAACCCCGTTTCATTAACCCTCCACTGGCGAGCGTGACGGTGTACGGTCAGACCAGGGCCCTATTATCCAATACAAGGCCGTAGCCATGGAGTCAACATTGGGGGGGGGGGACCAAATCTTCCAGGGTGTCTGGGGGTCCCAACCCAGAAAAAAATATCTAAAATGTAAAACTCATTTCCTGCCTAAAATATAAAAAAATTCACTAACACATGGGATGGACTTTTAATGTATTTTTTACAATAATGTCTAAGAGTGTCTTGTATTACATTGCTCTGTTTATACTTGTTTACCATCTCTTGTTTGCATTGTATGTAATGGCAGAGATTAGGGATTAATAAAGTACAACCATAACCACGACCATATAAACAGAAATCTATGCATTGATTTGTATGAAGACAAGCCCAGATATTGTGGCCAAGGTTTAGCAAATTGTTGTTTTTATTTATATAGCATAGCAACATTTTTTATAGCAATATATTGGGGGGGACATTTTGAGCATATTTGAATATTGAGGGAGATGTGTCCCCCTGAATAAATATTATAACTACGGCCTTGATCCAATATTATTATCCAATAGGTACAGGCGGAATTGTGCCTAGGGCCTACGAAAACGGAAAAAAAATGTTAATCGTGTTTTTTTTATATGAAAATGAACGGTATCTTTTTAAAGCTGCGTTATCCGATATGATAATCGTAGTAAAAACAAAGTTGTTGAAGAAATGTCCGCTTGTAATATTTTAGGCTTACCTTGTTTTCTTCTCCCCCTCAATAATTTCAATTAAAATCTGCTTATCTCCGGCACACAGCGCGCTCCCATTGAATTAGGGCACAGACTAAATAATGAACGTGTCGGTAACGACATCTGTCCAGCGGCTACACGAAGTCCACGTGAATCAAGCGGAGTGACAGCGGCGGTAGCAGTACCAACTGGAGAAAGTTATCGCTGAAGGTCTACGAAACAGAAGTGCCTAGGGTCTACAAGAACCGTAACCCGGCCCTGTGTCAGACAACCTCACACTGCATGGCAAGGGGCTTCAAAACAGAGGGTTGACGGTGCTACGAATCGTTCCTTTATTCAATATTGTGATATAAACCAATGGAAAATTCGTTGCGTTTAAGAATGGTGATGTGAAAACTGTGTTCCGTAGAATGAAATCTTTTTTTTTAATGGGGCCGCACGTTCTGGCTGATTCTCCCATTATTAATAAGTGGAGTTTTTGGTTTAATAATCCTGACTGCAACATTGTTCTTCAACGAGCAAACCAACCTCCCTCGTGTCATGCCGACCACTGGTCCTGTTCATTTACCATAACATTAGTTTCTTGTACGCACTAGCATGCAATGTTAACATTTTAGAGTGCAGCTATATATTCACAGCGTTGTTTGTAAGTTTGTTCTGAACCAAACTGCGATATAGTCAATTAGAATCGCTCAACAGTGTCATCTGAAATGTGTTTAAAACTGGAAAAAAATGCAGTGTAGAATATAAATATTAAGCTAATGGCTTTCTCAACGTATGGTTAATTTAAAATCATTAACGAAAAATGTTTGCACGGTCAGTTAGCTGTGGGTCACAGAGCGGCTGAAAGCTGAATGCTGTAACTCAGTCTCGGAGCGACAGATTAGATGACATGAATGGTAGAACGTATGCCAGGAATTCAGTTTATGAATTCCCTTCAGTTTAGCCTGCGTTACAGACGGTCAACCGAGGCCAATTTTATTACCTAATGGATTGAAATTGAGATGTGTTGACAGTGTCTGACACCCAATTGGTGCTCGGCACGTGGGTAATTTAGTATAGAAAGCATATGATATTAATTGTGGTTGACAGGACTTCATTACATTTAAAGGCGTGAGACTGTGTTCTCATCCATACACGTTTTTCATGTTTTCAAGGCACTGAATTGATAGTGGTTTAGTTATGCATACACAGCGCGTATATTTTATTGTTACATGGTGAAATATTGGCAATTTATTCTCGATTTATATACATTTTTTCTCGATAAATGTTTTACAATTAATATATAAACCTGGATGTGGAGTGGTGGCACAGTAGTTAGCACACTGTGCCATACACCTGGCGCCCTGCGTTAATTTCCAATTAGGGCTCATATCAGCAGCAAGTTATATCTGAATCAGTTATGACCCTCTATATCTTTCAATATGAACCCCCCATGACCAGCAACAACGTGGGGAGCCCTTCATCCAGCAGTGGATTGTGAAAGACCCGTGAATGATTAATTATATTATTATAACCTAATGTGTCTTGCAAATGCTGGATTTTTATTTAAATTTCGTTGGAAATATACAAATAAAAACTTGCACTACGGTATTTCAATCTCATTGAAAGTGTTGTGTAATTGAAATTTTTTATACATTGAGGAAATAAATATTGCTTAATTTTAACTTCCCAAACAATTACTGACAATGCATTAAATACATGTAACAATACATTATCACTTGCTGTTAATGCTTTTGTAAATATAATATATAACACACACTGATGATTGTTCAGCATGTGTTGTGTCCTTCATCATAACTGAGGCCAACAACATTATTACAGTACAATGAACCACAATAACGTGATGCTTTCCGACTGTGTAGCACTTGGAGCAAAACATCGGACATGATGCTGGGCAGGTTATCATTCCATGGAATTTTTATTTTGTCTATCGAGTGGTATTGTCGTATATTTTTTTTATGATGCTTGCGTAGTGGGTCAAAATGTTAAGCGTTTTAAGATGTACTTTGCCCGAATGATGCTATGTAAAAAATACAATTATTGTAAAAAACGAAACTTTACCAAAAATAACATGTTTAAACGTTTACAAATATAAACCCTTGGCGCTGAGGGGGAACCACAGCAATTAAAGCAGCCTCTTTGGTTTCGTTGAGGTCATATCACGCTGCTGGGAGTAATGGCTGTGGGTTAAAGGGCCTGTTCTCTTCCGCCACACAAACTTAAGCAGTTGGGAGGAGAGAGCTCCGCTTTTATTTTCTCGTTTGCTCATCAGTCCTGGGTGGCAGCACAGAGCCAGCTGCTCGGCAGGTTTTGCATTCCGCAAAATTACGAGCACAACTCACCCGGTATGGTCACCTCGTGTGGTTTGCACCAGAGCTCAAAATAGCTTCAAAGTACGTCGATATAGACTCTTGTCTCCTTTCTTTTGTTACCCACCGTGCTCCCGAGGAGCATACATTACCTTTTTTTAAATCTCTGGGTGTCACGGGTGTCTTCAGACACCCCCAAACAGTTTTACAAATGTCTAAGAGACACCCGTGACGTTTTAGAGCAAACAAACAAATTCGTGGTGCTTTCTAGTTTCTTCAACAAGGTGACATATGCTGATAATGCTTATGAGGCTCCGAACAGAGTCAGTAGATGCATACATTTGACACAATGCCAGTCCAACAGAACTCTTCTTATTATCTGTGGCACAGTTAGGGGTGAGCTTCACGGAACTTATCAATAATTTAACCAATAACCACCGGGAAGCATTACCTTGCACAGGAGTCGGCAAACCAAAATAACAAGAGCCATATTTTTTCGAATTCGCTAAGAAACTCAATATTTTAAGAGCCATAAAATAAAATAGAATTCAGGACGTTTCGGGCGCAACACAAGCGTCCGTCATCAGGTGGGAAAGCATGGTGACGGACGCTTGTGTTGCGCCCGAAACGCCGTGATCTATTTTTATTTTATACCTACGTGACTTTACCGAAAGAACCAAAGAGTATGGATTCCTGCAGTCACGTGAGCTTCAAATCAATGTTTCAAGAGCCGCAATGCGTGTAAATACGAGATGGTGGTCCTTAAATAATGTCACGAAGCGGTCCTTAAAGATCTGCATGGGGGCTCCAGAGCCACAGGTTGCCGACCTCTGACCTAGCTGGACACCCCCAACTTCCAAAGTCGTTTTAGTGGACAGTATTTACTTTGGGCTCACGTGACCCATGGCGTCAACGGATTGTTCCTGCCTTATAACATCTGGCATCGCAACAGGGTTCGTTTACAAGGCCTGACTGCTGATGAAGCCCAGAAAGGTCGAAACTGGTTCAAGCGGAAATAAATGCTCTGGGATATTTTCAGTGATTTTTTTTTATCTTCTCCAGTTGATACCCAGATAATGTTCTATCGGAAGATACCATGAGTTTTTTTTGTTAAAACCATGTATTTAATGTACATGTACATTTGAATTCATCTTTTTGGTTCTTTCGGTAACGTCACGTAGAAAGAAAGTAATAAAATAATAAAAATAAAACATAATAAGATAATTCTCACGACGTTTCGACCACAACGCAAAACAGGTCTGTCGAGGAGACAAACCTGGTCTTCACCTGAGGACGGCTGCTTGCGTTGTGGTCGAAACGTCGTGAGAATTATTTTATTATGTTTTATTTTTATTATTTTATTACTTCCCTTCTACGTGA
This sequence comes from Lethenteron reissneri, assembly GCF_015708825.2. Classification (NCBI taxonomy): domain Eukaryota; kingdom Metazoa; phylum Chordata; class Hyperoartia; order Petromyzontiformes; family Petromyzontidae; genus Lethenteron; species Lethenteron reissneri. The sequence goes on from NC_083802.1 coordinate 12,424,169, forward strand.
CTTTACCGAAAGATTTCGATTTAAAGCTTTCGTGACTGCAGGGATTCATCTTCTTGGTTCTTTCGGTAAAGTCACGTAGAAGGGAAGTAATAAAATAATACAAATAAAACATAATAAAACAATTCTCACGACGTTTCGGCCACAACGCAAGCAGCCGTCCTCAGGTGAAAACCAGGTCCGTCGAGGCGACAGAGTCTGAATGAAACAGCACACGAGCTTGGAGCATATATATAAGTTGGGCGCATTGACAAAGGAATTTGCATATCAAAAGGAATTTAGCATATTTATGGGAAATGCAGGAATGTGATTAGTACTGCATATGCATGTGCATTATGCAGGATTAACAGCATCGAAGGGAGCTGCAGTTACTGCTGCTGCTGCAGTTGCTGTTGCTGCAGTTTCTGCTGCTGCTGCAGTTGCTGCTGCTGCTGCAGTTGCTGCTGCTGCTGTTACTGCTGCTGCTGCACTTGCTGCTGCTGCAGTTGCTGCCTTATCCATTTTAATATAACACTATGTATTATTCTACCCACCCTAATGTGTATCACACTGCTATATGTTTACTATACAATTACGACACCATACATTACTCTGCACACTGCACCATGCCAGTGAGTGGAACGCGGTCTGAAAGTCACCGTAAACGTGAACACAATCAGTTAAGATCCGAAATGGTTTATTACGTCCTTCCAATGATTGCTAAGCCAGAATCCATCTTCTCGGTTGAAATTGTCTCTGTGTTTGTATATGTGGATCGCCTCATGAACGAATCTCTCATGATAGCCAGATGGCTTGCAGAGAACCTCTGTCTTGGAGAAGTCAATATCATGTGAGCCCACTGAGTTGTAACAGTGATCTGCCACGGCTGAGGTGTTTGTCCTACCGTGTTTCAGGTCTGCCTTATGTTCACGGATGCGGTCCGAGACATGTCGTTTGGTTTCTCCAATGTAACTGCTACCACAGAGGCAACTTAGTTTGTAGACGCCAGGGTACTGTATGTCTGGAACCACATCTTTTACAGACGGAACCAGATCACGGATTTTATGTACTGTGTTGAATCGGACCTGGATCTTGTGTTTAATCAGGATTTTGGAGATCTTTTTTGTGACCCCAGCAATGTAGGGTAAGGTGATGGTCTTGAAAGGCTCCTCAACAGGATCCTTCTTGATGGTTGGAGTGATGGCTTTGCGGATTGTGTAGTCGGAGTAACCATTAGCCTTAAGAGCTTGGCGTACGTGTTTGAGTTCACTGGAAATGTGTTCATGGTCGGAGATGCATTGGGCTCTATGATATAGAGTCTTGATGAGGGAATTCTTCTGGGATGGATGGTGGTGGGAATCCGGTTTTAGATAAGCATCCGTGTGGGTGGCTTTCCTGTAGACAGAGTGGCTCATTGAACCATCAGGTCTCCTTTTGATTAGGACATCCAAAAAGGGTAGCTTGCCATCATTTTCGACTTCCATGGTGAATCTGATGGCTGGGTGTATGGAATTGATGTGGTCGAGAAATTGGTCTAGAGCAGGCCGGCCATGTGGCCATATGACAAAAGTGTCGTCTACGTACCTCTTCCATAAGGTCGGGCGTAGAGTGGCAGTCTGGATGGCGTCCGTCTCAAATTTCTCCATGAAGATGTTGGCTACAACCGGAGATAGGGGGGGGCCCATTGGGGTGCCCTCAATTTGCTTGTAGAAGGTTCCATTCCGGGTGAAGTATGTATTGGTTAAGCAGTGTCTCACCAGGGGGGGTACCCCAGCATTCAGTCCTTGATGAACCAAGTCTTCAATGATTGCGATGGTGTCAGGCACAGGCACCTTGGTGAACAAGGAAACCACATCAAAACTGACAAGCAGGTCGTCTGGGGACAGGGCAATCCCCTTGATTGTCGATACCAGGTCAGTAGAGTTTAGTACTGCAGAGGTGGTTTTTCCAGTGAAAGGCCGTAGGATTTCGGACAAAAAACGAGCCAGTTTGTAAGTGGGGGAGTTGATAGTAGAAACAATGGGACGAAGAGGTGTATCTTCTTTATGTATCTTTGGCAAGCCGTACAATCTTGGTGGCCTGGCTGCAGAAGGTTTCAACGAGAACTGTTTGGTCTGATCAATTAATGCGGTTGAAGCAGAAATGATGTTGTTGGTTTTGGAGACGAGGCTGTTGGTGGGGTCTCTTTTTATTTACCGAAAGAACCAAGAAGATGAATTCCTGCAGTCACGAAAGCTTTAAATCGAAATTTACATTTGAATTGTTTGTAAAGCCTTACATAAACGCACAATTATATGTCCGTTGTGAATGTGTTACGTCCCAATTGAGTGCCTGTGCGTATACTGTGAAAAATATGAATTGAAGTGAGCAGCCCACAAGGCTTTGTAAAATTCTTCTCTTCACACTCGGTTGTACCTTCAAGAGCTCTCCTCTTCAGAACAGCACAACAGAATGAGGCATCACTCTCCAATGCCTTTTCGGATTGTGCTGCATTGCAACCCGAAAACGAATCGGAGAGCCGTGCGTCACAACCGCGGACACCCACGCAGTGGTGAAATGAGGCAGGATATATTGACCATTAATCTTGGGTTAACGTGTTTATCAGTGAATATTTAAGTGCTACTCTACACTGTCTCTTAAGCGTATGCCACTATACCACCACAATCAATGTCTTTTTTGTTCTACTCTGCAAACTTCATGAAATCCATCAAATCATTCAATTTCAACGATATATTACTCAGTCATCAAATATGCATGACAGCTTGAAGAAACTAGTCCACATGTGATTTTTTTAAGCCAACATAATCAGAACGCGCGACGACTTGCGCACTTGTAAATAGCTGAGTAAATAATTTGATGGAAATGCCTACGCTACCATTTTCTGGAATTCATGTCTTGCAAAATTAATTTAATGGGTTCATACTTGTGCGTATATTTTACTATGAATACACATGAAGAGTGCGTATTCATATAGCGGAGGTGCAGCACTTCACTACATTTAACTAGCTCGCACTGCTGCGAGCAGAAGGACCTCCGAATAGAGAGAGCTCGAGAGCGCCCCTCTACAGGGTATTTGGCCTACTCGTCCACGCCGACCAGACGATTTGAACGAGGTGGGGGTAATCAAAAAATACGAAAGCAACAACCGCCGTTCGCCACTAAGTGGCGGTGACGTCACCCCGGCGCTTGTGCCACTGGAGTTGGTAAGCGCTCCACCGAGCAATAACACTATGTAACACAGTTTTTGTTCCTGGGTAGTAAGTGTTATTTCGAAATTGCTTATGCCTAAAAAGTATAGAAAATGGCTATTATTCCCCACAAACTTGGCTTTTGTGACCAGGACAGTGATACTTAGAAATGTACCTATTTTCAATGGGAAAGCGGGCGAATTTGTGTCTTTTCGTTCACATAAAGTCAGAAAAAACAACATATGAATCAAAATTAACATGTATTTATACTAAAGTAATACAAAATTACTACAAAAGATTTAGAAGTGAGTAGTTTTTCGAGATTTACGATTATAATGTAAATCACTATCACGAATCATCCCCCAAATGTAGTCTCCAATCATGTTCTTGTTATACTGTCCTTGGTAGCGGCGTTCAAAGTCCAGCATATCCTGGTGTAAGCACTCGCCTTCCTCCTCCGAGTACGCTCCAATGTTCTCCTAGAATTTATTAAGATGAGCATCAAGGATATGGACTTTGAGAGACATCCTACATCCAATTGTGCAGTAGTTCTTCACCAGAGTCTGAACCAGCTCCACATAGTTTTCGACCTTGTGATTGCCCAGGAAGCCACGAACCACTGCGACAAAGCTATTCCAAGCCGCTTACTAGTGAGCTTCTTGGGGAATTCATTGCACTCCAGGATCTTCATCTACGGTCCGACGAAGACACTGGCTTTGACTTTTGCCTCAGACAGCTTAGGGAAGAAGTCTTGACGGTACTTGAAGGCTGCCGACTCCTTAAGCTCTAACAAATTGTTTCATAAGGCCCATTTTTATGTGCAGTGGTGGCATTAGCACCTTCCGGGGGTCCACCAGTGGCTCCCACTTGACGTTGTTCCTCCCCACAGAGAACTCGGTCTGCTGTGGCCGGTCCCACCTGTGGTAGTGAGCCTTGGTGTCCCTCCTGTCCCAAAGGCAAAGATAGCAGGGAAACTTGGTAAAACCGCCTTGGAGACCCATCAGGAATGCCACCATTTTAAAGTCTCTGATGACCTCCCAGCCGTACTCATCATACTTCAAGGCATCCAGCAAGGTCTTGATGCTGTTGTAGAATGTTCTAAAAGTTACTGCAAGTTTACTCAGCACTTAATCTATCTGGAATGTTCGGGAAAATAGGTAACTTTAAAAATATCACTGTCCTGGTCACAAAAGCAAAGTTTGTGGGGAATAATAATCATTTTCTGTACTTTTGATGCATACGAAATTAGGAAATAACACTTACTACCCAGGAACATGAAAAATGTATTACACAGTGTAATTTATGCCGGTAACCACGGTAGAAACACCAATTTAAGCTCGAGTAGCCACACCACACTTCACCGCACGCAACCTGCCGATCGACCAACTGTGCAGTGTTAGCACCATTACCGTCGGTACATTGGGGTGCTTCTAAAAATGGCTCAATATTAATCCCATCAATTATAATAATGTGTCTTTGCCCCCCAGCTTCATTGGCTCAACTGTTCTATGTGGTTCTCTTTTTGCACGCCCGACCCGCGTGGATGTTTTCCAGACGAAGTGTCCTCAGGCGAGTGAAGGAGCCTATTACAGAGCCATTATTAATGGAAGCCATTCGTTTTTCAATCAAGTGGGATTTGTGAAAACAAAAAGAAAAACCACCGCAAGCGTGCGCACACACTGGCTAATAATAGCTGGAGTCATTCTGACTGCAATTGTGTAATTTTTTAATTGCTTTAAATCAAACTTCATTATCTCTTCCTACCCTTTGCACTTAAATTAAAACAAAATGTTTGGCCTGATAGTCCTGTAAAAGGGTGAGAGTGCAACCCTTCGATTCCTCGCTTGTGCCGCTGCTGACAGAAGGTACTTCTGCAAAACGAGCTCTAGAGCTCCTTTAGGCAACATTTTTGGTTTTTGCTTCCATGATCGACGCATTTGAAAGAGGTAGGAGTTCCCCACACTTTACCCCACCACACACAATCTGCTAAAGGACTACCTGTGGTGTGTCCATTTCAGAAACGTAGCCCAAAGTAAAAAAAATTAAACATGAGCAAATCTGTATATGGACCATTTTAACATTCGTCACTATATATATATTTTTAAATAAAATATAAACCTCAGATTGTCTCAAACCGATTATTTATCAACATTGCAAAAAGTCAATTGAAGACATACTCAGTTTAACACGTAGGCTTTCGCGACCAATGTTATTCATAATCAACGTTTTTGGGTTTAGATCGCGTTATTTATAAATGTGTCGTAACCCTCCACCACCCGACACGGCCAATCAGTAAAAATGTGTCACGTTCACAAAAGACAAATAGTTCACTGTGGTTTCACGCTTCAACACACCGGTGGGCTAAAGCAGTGAACTATTTGTCTTTGTCAACGTGACACTTTTTTACTGATTGGCCGTGTCGGGTGGTGGAGGGTTACGACACATTTATAAATAACGCGATCTAAACCCAAAAACGTTGATTATGAAGACATACTGTAGATGATTGTTACAATTTATAACCTGAAGCACCATTTGTGAACATTGTACACAATACCTTTTCACAATTGTCAAGACAACTTCACGAATATTTCACTGGCTTTATGTAAACGATTCAGATTCGTTGCCGATTGTGAAAACAGCTGTATTTTATGGTGAATTCAATAAACACCTATTCAATTATTGATTATGGAATGGCAGCCGAAGGAAAGGTGAGAATGCTCCTGAAAGGATGGTGCAATGATACCAGCACAGAAGCCATCAATCTAGGTGGCTGCAGCTGACGTTTGTTACACATCGATTGGCCAAGCTTACATACAAATTTAGCATTTGAGAGTTATGAGCAATTCCTTCGTCCAAACCATCCACGTGGTATGTGCTAGGGTGGTCACATGACTATTTCTGGGATTGGCCCTTAGAGATTATACTCGCACACTTTAGAAGGCGTACTCCTGGGCCATGGCCTTGCATGGCTAGAATAAGATTGTGATTGCGGGCCCATGTTAAAGAAAATGGGACACGGAGACCTCAGCGCAAAATAATCACGGCCAGGGTCCAGGGTGCCTTAAGCTCAACGCACAAACAAGGCATGACAGGCCAGGTCAGTGTGCACACCCGCACAAGTTTTGTGAGTCACTGTGTTCACAGACCATGGAAATAATTATATGAACCAACTAATCCTTGGCTTAAGAATAATCAAATTACAACATACATTTCAATATTTGTAGCAATAGTTTATTGACTCCATTGTCCAAGACGAGAATAAGTGTTACGAATGTGATATAGGGTTAAAAAAAATGTACATGCAGCTATTACCCTGTTTACAATTTTAACCCTAAACACATGAGCTTAGGGTAAGTATTGAAAACTGGAACATATGTTTCATAATTGGGCTTTTATTATGTATATTTTAAAAATCCTTATTTAAATGCTGGTTTGTGGAACACAAATTTAGATGAACCAAGGATACTGTAAAATAAAGAGAACTTTAGAAAGTAAAATATGTTCCAATACATATGCCAAAACCACAATATTACAAATAGCAATATGTTTGAAAAGTTTACATTTGAGCGGGTGAGAAAATATATTTCTTTACAATATGTAGAACAATAGAATATGCATGACTCAGGAAGCTATTGAAATAATCGGCTGAACAAGAGCAGAATGGGTCTGCTTTGAAAAACAACTTGATAATGTAAATGAAAACATTAAGGAAGCATGGAGAGATGCTTGTTTGGAATCACAGAAACATAAATATATGTATTAGAAAACAAATCCAAATAATAAAGTAAGCTTGGGCAGGACACATACAGAAGGAAACATGGGCAGTAAATGAGACTGGTGACAGAATGGCAGCCAACGGAAATGAGAGAATGTGCCCAAGATGAGTACTATGGTAGAGATTAGTTCATGTGCAGGAGTGAGATGGATGTGGCATCAGAGAATCAATTTTGAGGCCCCTATCCATTAGTAAATAAACAATATATGAAATGATGATATAAACATTTGAGTACGTATTGCTTAACAGCAACAAAGACAAACACTTTTCTTTTTCCAATTAGGACATTTAAAGAAGTACTGTTGGTGAGTACCCACCATAGCCAGATGGCCCATCGGGATCTGATGTATCCTGCACAACACCCATCTGCATTTATATTCTCTCTGGTGATAATTACACATTGCATCATGTACTCATTTAGCTTTAGCTGATCTGAAGAACATTCAGACACAAACTGCCACTTAGTATGTGCCAAGGAGTGATGCCTTGATTGCTGGGTTTGAAGATTGTCGCGTTGTTTTGTAACCTCGATGCCATCATTCTCTTTAACAGCATGATACACATGCACATTTGTATAAAATAGCATATAATACTATGATCGTCCAAATTTTTAAAAGTTGCCTGGTATCCATACTCTTTGCTTCTTTCGGTAAAGTCACGTAGATAGAAAATTAATTGATCACGCAGTTTCGATCGCAACACAAGCAACCGTCATCAAATCAAGATTGCCTGGTATATTTTGTTTTTGTTAATAAATAAATAAAAATAAGTACCACAACCTTCAGAGGAAGTTTTTTTTTTAAAACACCATAAACCACGAAATATTTTAGCATGGAGAACAAATGAATGATCATTAATCGCGTGTCTCGCTTGTAAATTGCCAGAGGTTCAGATCTTTCCGACTGCAAGCAGGGCTTTGTAAAACCAGCCTCAATAAGGAGCAGTCCGCAGCTCAGCTCACGCTTGTATGAACCCACTAATCCGATGCAGATGGTGTGAGCTTGCCCGGCCGTGGCATGCCAGTGATGTGGAGTCTTGTTTCTTGCTCATCGTTCGTTAATATGGAGCTTTGGTTTAGAAACGTTTCTGCACACACGAACAAGATTCACCACAATTGGGCAATACTGTTGTGAATGATGCGTGTGCAATTCCAGCAGTAATTACACGCAAGTTAAGCCAGCATTTTTTTTAATACTTAAGGACCACCCTCAATGCGAAAGTCATCGCTTTTAAAAGTTCAACTTACGTCAGAAGTAACATTTACTTTATGAGGTGGTGGGGGGCGGTGGGGGGAGGGTGAAATCGAAAATAAAAGTCTGGCAAAATACTTTGCATTCCACGTTTCTCAAGATGGTGACAATAGCTATTTTGTCTCCCCCCCCCCCAATGTGAGCGGTGAATTACGGCTGAGCAACATCGGCAGTGTCCCTTTAATGCGGCGATGAGCACATGACTGCGCCGGTGATGACATCCATGTGTGCCCCACCAGCTGTTTTACGGCGTCTCTCATTCCACATCAAACGACTGAAGGCAACAAAGTGAATCCGTTCTAAGAGGTTCATGGAGACAGTGGTAGACGCATCACATAGGGATGGGGGTCTCATCACAAACATTGCGAATAACCTTATCGAGTCACGTAGATAGAAAGCTAAATTTTAAAAAAATATATAAAATAGCAAATAATAATAAGTAAATTGTACAAACTTTTATTATTATTTTATTATTTTCATTTTATTTTTTAACAGATTTTTTTTCTATATACGTGACTTTACTGAAAGAAGCAAGAATATGAATTCCTGCAGTCACAAAAGTTTTAAGTCAAAATTTAGCTTTATCTAGGTTTGAGTGGTGCTAGGGGGGGTCGGTCACTGTTTTCTAGCCTCCTTGTCTCAACACAGATAAAGCAGAGAGCTCTGTGCTCTCTATCCCACGTACTGTACAGATGCATTGTGTTGTCGTTCTGTGGCCTATTGGCTTCTCCGGCAGAATTTGTCCAATATCCGTTTAACATTAATTTTCCAAGCCAACGCCAACGCTTCATGAAATGTGTGTATCACTCGTTCTATGGACCAACGAGGCAGCCTATTAACCCCTTTATCGTGTGACTCGGGTGACAAACATGGTTACCACTCGTTTAACACTTCATTGATATCTAGGCCGTAATCATAAAATATATTGGGGGGGACACACCCCCCCCCCATATTCAAATATGCTCAAAATGTCCCCCCCAATAGATTTCTGTTTATATGATTGTGGTTATGGTTGTACTTTATTAATCCCTAATCTCTGCCATTTAATATAATGAAACAAGAAAAGATAAAAAAAAAACAGAGCAATGTAATACAATACACCATTAGACATTATTGTAAAAAATAAAGAAAAAGTCCATCCTATGTGTAAGTGAATTTTTTAAATATTTTAGGCAGGAAATTCGTTTTCAAGGTTAGATTTTTTTTCTGGGGGGTGACCTCCAGACCCCCTGGAGGAATTGGTCCCCCCCAATGTTGACTCCATGGCTACGGCCTTGATTGTTATTGTAAAGTACTGCACATACACATTTGCATAGAATACAAAATTCTATGCAAAAGTGCCACTCCCGTTTGAGTTGTCGGTTATTTTACTGTGACTTCCACTGAATGGGTTAAATGTGTTTTATTTACATATGTTGTCTCCCCTCCAGCAATAAAGGCCGTCTTAAAAACGCCCATAGTTATCCTTCATTCTTACATGGGAGGTCGCTCCTTCTTGGATTCTGCTCCCGTTGTCTGAATTTCTCTTCAAATTTGAACTTCAAGTTAAGACCTTGACCCGGTTGTTTTCACGTGCATACTACTTCCGAACATTCGACTTACCAACTTTCACGGATACGAACAAACTTGTCCGTATGTCCAGTTGCCCGTTCGCACCGAGAGTCGTAAGTTCAACCGCCGCACAATAGATGGCGGTGGCGACATCTACATCTGCAGAATGTGAAGAAGCAGTTGCATCTACATCTACAGAAGATTATGCAACTCTTAAAGCCATTCTGTGTTGAGTGTACATGCCGTACAACATGTTTGGAATCTACAGGAGTAAAGTTGGACTTACGAACAGATCTCTGGAAGCTAACTCGTTTGTAAGTAGATGAGTCCATATATAGCTGCATTTAGCAATGGTCTGTCTCCTGTGAAACCTCTGAAAATGCGGTTGCATTTAGACGCTGTAAAAATGTGAATTCGATTAGACTGTTCAGCCCCACTTTTTTCATTCAAACGTCCGATACGCTTAATCCCACGATTCGTGGCTAAATATGTTGCATAGAAACACCACGTGATCGACACTCGTCAGTAAAGATGAGGTTAAAGTTGAGTGGTTACATTTTGGCATGGTTTAAAGTTTAAAAGAAGACATGTTGAGAGTCGATTTTGCAACTGAGTCGGATACTGAAGCTCTCTTCTGCCACCTGCTGCTAAGCCAAGATCTTCGTGAAACGAAGTGGGCACATCTTTTCCCGGTATCAAGAGGGCCCATAAAAAAAACACGCTCTGATAATAGACAATGCATATAATATCAGAGCATGTTTGCTTGCATGTTCATCACAAATACGTGTGTTTGAACATCTTCGCACCTGTTTTATTGCCAGAAAGGGTAAAACGTATTCTTATTTTGACTTAAAACTTTCGTGATGCAAAAAAAAAAATCGCACTAAATCGCTAAGTAAACTTATTAAAAGTTGACGGATGTGAAAAACGAAATAGCGCTTGCTCACGGCGGGGCTTGGCACCTGGCTATTTTTTTTTATTGAACGTGAACCCCACCGTTGGAGAGGTAAATCCTGCGCAAGCGCGCGAACACACACAAACCGACAGACAATGTTTTACTTTTATATATAGAAGATTGTGGTGACTGTAGCTGCCACTTGTGGCTGCAAGGGGGTCACGTAAACTCATGACAAACACCATATGCAAAACAAAAACATTGTCACACACGTGATCGTTCGATGCATGAAGTGAGAGCTTAAGAAACGACATTGATTCATGAATCAATAACATCATTACAACCCTCATAGTTGATAACCACAACTGCACTGTGTTATATACCCACGCGAGTCACGTAAAAAAGGTTTGAAAATATAAAGTATCAGCAAAGGCATGCTCGATCTATTTTTACAACCTCATGATTATGCACGAAACATAAAATATTGGATTCATGAAAAGAATCGCGTTCTACTTGACAGTATATTGTATGAAACTAAAATGGTTTGAATGCTGCTTTGTCGGTAATTCAGATGTTTCATTCTCCAGGCAGGCCAGAGTCATATCTTGATCTCAAAATGTTTTGACCGCACCTTGCACACTAAAACTGTCAAATGTCAAGGGTTGAATAGTTATGCAGAGGGTACTAAAATGGTTACAGTGCAAAACTATTTCACTGAAGAGAAAACTGAATTTCAGTTGAGACGTTAAGTGACTTTTAAAGATATGTCTCAAAGGCTTGGGCACTGGCTATTCATTTTATGAGTTTCTTTATCAAATTTAATCTGGTTTTTCATAGAAAATCTGTTCTGCATGTTGGTGTCTCACAAACATGACTCCCTATTTGCATGATCCAACCAAACCTAGCTCCAAGTCACTGGACTACAGTTATTGTACCACCATACTTAGCCATTTAGGAGTCGTAATTTAGTATAAATAATCACTGGTTGAAATAAATAAGAGAGTCAGACACACAGCAAGATCAAAGAGACAAGGGACAGTAAAGGGTACTTTGGAAAAGGCGAGAACAGGCGAGGATAAATTGGTGTGGTCACATCACACAGATGGAGAAACCCAATTGGCAAAGGTGGCTCTTTGAGTTGGGGACAGAGAGAAAGAGTGCAACGACTGAGAGACAGGGCAAGGAAGATGTGGAAATATGGAACTGTAAATACCTTGCACAAGAGACGTAAAGACTGGAGAGTGGTGGAGACAGATAGGAGATGGAAAAATAGGAACGCATGGAGCTATCCTGTTGACCAACCAATAATCATCGGGAATGCAATCTTTAAAATGTAGCATGCTGTATAAAAATAATTTAAAATTGATATATCTAAGGTGTGTGTATACTGTATATGCGATGGGTACTTATACAATTTAAAGCTTTCGTGACTGCAGGGATTCATCTTCTTGGTTCTTTTGGTAAAGTCACAGTAGAATGGAAGTAATAAAATAATACAAATGAAACATAATAAAATAATTCTCACGAACGTTTCGGCCACAACGCAAGCAGCCGTCCTCAGGTGGAAGAGCAGGTCTGTCGAGTAGACATGGTCTGTCTATTATTTCCATTCTACGTGACTTTACCGAAAGAACCAAGAAGATACTTATACAATATTAAATGTCTCGTGGTTTTCTCTGCACAGTCATTTATTGAAAAAAATAATTGGCATGGGTGTGCATGTGTACTTAAAGTGACGGCTGACAAAGAACAGGTTTAAGGTGAGCCTGGTCAAAGAAAGCCTTGGGCAAAATACAACATGCTCGTACTATAAAACTGTATACCCCAGTATCTGTATATCTCCAAGCATACCAGTTGCAAACAGCAATGCAAATTGCAGCAGCAGCAGCAGAATAAGTGGGAGTCCCAATGATTGTTGTTGTAAAGCAGCGGGGAATATATGTGTGTGGTGTGTTGAACGAAGACAGAGAACGCGGGCATGAAAAGATGGAGATGAGGGCGCGATCTGGTTCGTGCAGGAATCAATTAAGGGCCGTCTCAAACGAAACGAACGCCGCCTTGAGGTTTTCGTGCGAGTGAACTAACATTTACGTCATCGCGTCAGCAAGTCGATGAGTGTTGGTGATACGTGTCGGGTGGTCTGATTGGCGTGTGCAATATCTCTCGCCATGCCTTCTGTGTGGAGATCTTGCACTTTTAATGCCAGTGCGTTTGATTATACGTTTCCCTTAAAAAAAAGCCACACACATACGTACATTTAAAGCTATATTGCAGGAAAATACATAAACAGAAACTCGTATTGCTTCATTCACACGGAGTAACGATTTTAAAGTGCTTGATGTGTATGTGAAAGTGTTTTTAGACGTTGCAATCTGCAGCAGCAGAAGAAGACAAAAAGCAGGCACAAATGCACTGCGACAGTTGTGAATTGTGAAAGATGACTTCTGTCCATCGTGACTAAAAGAGGAAATGTACAGGGAGTGTATATTATTATCATGTGTGTCATGGAAGATTGCCCAACATCATAGTGATACATGGGATGACTGTGTTAAGTAGGATGTTGGCAATCGAATTAATCATCACTAATTTTATTACGCAATGTAATTAAGCTGGTGGCATCAGTGAGTCTTAAATGGCAAACGTCAACGTGTATATTTATCTGGACGCTGTGTTCCCCATATTTACCTTCTACGTGAATGTCGGTGCCTATTTGTGTGCGTGACTATTTCTAGTGCACCGATTCAGAACTTTTGGGTTTTAACAGAATGTTTTAAAACACTATGCCTAATCATATCTGAAAAGAGAATATTACGCTATTTTGCAGGGCAGTGCTCCCGCTCAAATATAAAACATTTTAAGCCGTGACCCTGTTTTCTAGCTTTATTTCCCTGATTCAAACGTTGAGAAGTTAAAAGCATCTCCACTCGCCAGAGAAAACTGGGGTGAGGCCCATCTGTTTGCCCAACCCTGAGCTGCTATTCCACATTCCATTTGAACGTTTTCCCCACTAAAAAAGCTAAACCGAAGTAAGATTATATGTATTCATTATGCGATGTGTAAAATAATAATTCAACCATTAGTGCTGTCTGCTGAAGGTGCGTGTGTGCGCGCGCGGCTTGTGTTGGTGTGGCCAGTGACTTTTATCAATTAGTTTATTGCTAAAGTTGAAAAGTACAGGGCTACGGTTCTTTCTTGTGGGAACCTGTTTCGTGGACATATTCACAATCACCAATTAAAGGTGGCAGAGGAGTGCATACACTTGAGGACATTGGCCTGTGATTGTGGTTGTTAGTGACATGCTGAAAGATTTTCAAATGGTATGCGAAAAGATATCTCGTTAGGTGGAGACGATACATATGTGGCAGAGGTATGTGGCAGGGGGTGGTCGTGTTTGGTGGTAACAGATGGAAGATGCAGATAAGGGAGAATGGTGAGTGCATTCTCATTGCTATTTTAACTATGTGGGAAAAAAATACCCGTCGGCTTTCCCTTCGTTGTGCACTGCTATCACACAACCCACGTTGTTCTTTCACAAATGAGATGGAACGTAACGACATTCAAGAGTATTTCATCAATAAGCATCATCACCAGTGATCTAACCACTGCTGGATTAAAAGCCTGCCCATGTAATCGCCACACCTAATGGTCTCACAATGCAACACTCAGTGTGGGGGGTGATGAAGGCGTGGCCCAGGACTGGTCCAGGTACCACTCTCCACTGGTGTTAGCCACGGCTGTGAATTGAACTCAGGTTTCCGGGTTCATAGCACAATTCTATACAAGTGCACATATCTTAAGTTTATAAGACCGTTTATCCATTCACAAATGTGTTAACACTTTATACATTCGTCCGTGCCTACCCAATTAAGTTGGAAGCCAATAGCGTTACTCACCTGGATTTACTCACCTGGAGTTTAATGATGTATGCTCAATGAGAGAGTGACTTTTGTAGTAATGTATATGTTATTAATATTAAAACCCCTGTTGTATACTTAAACCTGAAACCAGTCCTCTGGAAGCCAGTCCTCTGGACTGGTTTCTTTGTCTCTTGTATTATTGTGTCACTATGAAGCCCTATATTTTACCCACATGTTGTTAGCTTGCATGTTCCAGTTTGTCTACTATTTTCGTACGTTGTTTTGCTTGGCTTACCAGATACAGTATATACACACACAATATTTCGATTTAAAGCTTTCGTGACTGCAGGGATTCATCTTCTTGTTTCTTTCGGTAAAGTCACGTAGAAGGGAAGTAATAAAATAATAAAAATAAAACATAATAAAAAATACTAAAACAATTCTCACGACGTTTCGGCTACAACGCAAGCAGCCGTCTTCAGGTGAAGAATGAGACACTACCAAACTAGGAGCTTATATATAAGCTGCATTGAGGGTTGAAGAGCGCCTTAACAAAAAGAATGTGCATGTGAAGAGGAATTTAGCATATTCATGGAAAATGCGTAGGCGTTGGGCGGGGGGGTGTCAAAGTCATATTATGCCCATGCATTATGCAGGATCAGCAGCAACCAAGGGGGGTGCAGGGATTAGCAGTAACAAAGGAAAGGAATGTTAATGATATGTAGCTGCAGTTACTCAACAACCACGTAGAAAACTGAAGTATAAACTACATAAAAAACTAAAGTATAAACTGCATCGCACCATCAGTATACTTACTATACTCTATAATAAGCTGAGTTACTAACAGCAAGTAATACATTACAATTCTACCTCGTAAAAATTCTATAATATGCTTCCATCTATATCAGTATATAGTACGGTATATGCTCGTGTGATATAAGAGAATAAGGTTTAGATGGAAGCATATTATAGAATTTTTACGAGGTAGAATTGTAATGTATTACTTGCTGTTAGTAACTCAGCTTATTATAGAGTATAGTAAGTATACTGATGGTGCGATGCAGTTTATACTTTAGTTTTTTATGTAGTTTATACTTCAGTTTTCTACGTGGTTGTTGAGTAACTGCAGCTACATATCATTAACATTCCTTTCCTTTGTTACTGCTAATCCCTGCACCCCCCTTGGTTGCTGCTGATCCTGCATAATGCATGGGCATAATATGACTTTGACACCCCCCCGCCCAACGCCTACGCATTTTCCATGAATATGCTAAATTCCTCTTCACATGCACATTCTTTTTGTTAAGGCGCTCTTCAACCCTCAATGCAGCTTATATATAAGCTCCTAGTTTGGTAGTGTCTCATTCTTCACCTGAAGACGGCTGCTTGCGTTGTAGCCGAAACGTCGTGAGAATTGTTTTATTATTTTTTATTATGTTTTATTTTTATTATTTTATTACTTCCCTTCTACGTGACTTTACCGAAAGAAACAAGAAGACACACACAATAGTTTAAATGTTTTTTTCAGATGTATTTAATACATATAGAAAATGTTGGTTTAAGCTAAATACGCTTGCATAGAACCATGTAATTTAACATTGCAGCATGCACATTTTAAAAATATTACAGTTACATAAAATTAGTATGACATAGTTGTGATAATCAGTTTAACACTTAGACTTTCGCGACCAATATTATCTATTATATTTACGCGATCTAATCCAAAAAACCTGTATTAAAATCGCGTAAATATTTACGATCTAACCCCAAAAACCTTATATGATAGTTGTAATAATGTGTCTGGTTTTTTCTGTTCGTTTTTTTTTCTCCCCAGGAAAGGTATATTTACGATGACGTGAGACCATTTTGTTTAAAAAAAATCTTGTCTGCAAGGCCACACCTAGAAAAAAGAATTGCGACATAGCAGTGGCGAAAAAAAGTGAACAGGTAAGTCAAATGTGGACACCTTGCAGCTTTCCATTGGCTGTCACCATGGCAGCCCCCTGATCAGCTGACGTTCAGGCATGCCGCGGGCTCCACATGACCTGATACCAAATAAAAACAGGGCTTACGTGGCTGCATCTGTCAGTCGAGCGAACCCTCAACTTGTCCGTCCACTCTTCGGCTGAGCTAACCTCGGTGAGTAGAACGCTTGGGACTTTTGTGGGTGCAACACATTGGCGCCCGGATCGGTGTTACACATAAACACATCTCCATTGCAGATGTTTTGCTAAATTCTTCAAGATATTTGCGTATACCTTGAAGCAACACCTCAACCATTGTTTATGTGCTTAATTTTTAAATAAAGTACGCATTTTACACAAAGCTGTAAAAATGCAATGTTTTAACAAAAATAAACTGTACAGGAAGATACGACATGCTAAATTTTTTACCCTAAAAGAAAAAAAGTATCGGTATTTTTTTTAAATAACAGGATATATTTTTAAAACTCTGAACGTGTCCTTATGCAGAAACATTACAATTTGTAAATGTGTATCGTTTCGTCTAGATGTTACATTTTTGTTTTACTTCATATAGTTTCACCCCTGACACCCATTAGAAAATTGGGAGATGCATGCTTATTCAAAATGTGTTCAAGTTTAGCAACTCATTCGATGAGTGTATAAATGCATTACATTTTTGCTGTGGTAACGTTTTACAAATTGTCATAAGTGATGTAAGCTGGAGTTAGAATGCACATGCTGACATGATAATTAATGCATTTGTCCATATGCCAGTCAGATTCTTTTAATGTCAAAACGTGATTTGGAATATGGAACATTAAGATGAAATGTTGCCTCTCGAGTTTGTATTAAAAGACTGAGTTAGCACATTAATAATTGTTAGGAATGTTCAAAAGACCAACAATGAAATTGTAAGAAACTACTGGTATCACTCCACAAGCTCTGCAAATCTGAACGTGATATACCATTTCCAGACATATCACAGTACCAGTACAAAGGCACGCAATGCACTTAGATGCATTCAAATCCACATACGTATTTGTGAATGTTTGATTGTGTGCGGAGAAATAAAAAAAACACCGGTGCAGACCAGTCTTGTTGGAATGATCCATTCGTTCGCACTACGGTGCATTGGTAAAGGTGGGGCTTCTTAAATCTCAACTGCCGAGCAAAATGTGATTCATCTCCAACCCACGCAAAGGGCTCTGGTTAGTTTTCACCAAACCAGTAATGAAAAGGCATCGGCTAACGCAACACGGTGACAGCCAATAACCCGACGAGGCTGCACCGCACCCGTTGTGCCCCACCCGCAATGAATAGAGACCAGAGGTCGCAACCGGGTACCCGATACCCGTACCCTACCCGATACCCGGCTACCAGTACCTGGCCGGGTACGGGTAGCCGTTTGCGACCCTGGTGCGGCCGGGTACGGGTACGGGTAGGCCGTGAGTCACTGGTGAGTCACCATTTGTCACTCATTTCCCAACGTCTTGTCTCTTCTCACAATTCAAGTTCCTAGAATCAACCCACCCGCGCCTGCAACATGGCGTCATCCCAGAGGTCGCAATCGGGTACCTGTACCCGATACCCGGCCGGGTACGGGTAGCCGGGTATCGGGTAGGGTCCGGGTACCCGTTTGCGACCCTGGTGCGGCCGGGTACGGGTACGGGTAAGGAATCAAAACCCGTTTGCGACCTCTGATTAGAGACTCTCGTATAAAACAACATCGGGGCTGTTGATCTTCTCAATGATTGGGCTGCAGCTCCTTCGACTGTTCAAATCATGAACGATAACACGTGAAAGCAATGCGCGGGGAGATATCAGGGAAGAGAATGTGAAAATAGTCAGAAAGTTAGTTGGAAGATGCGAGTACAGCTTTGGATGATTGAATCTATCTGTGCAGAACTCTGAGTCATATTCTTTCACGTGAATAGGATTTCTATGGGTGCTCCCATCTACTCCAATGTGCCACACACTCTTTAATAAAAATCAGCCGAACATGAATAAATGTCCTAAAACTTTGTGAGGCTTTCCTGAGTAAAAGGCATGGTAAAATAAATAATAATAATACAGTTTAAATCTAATTTGTAAATAAAGAAATATATGAAAAACTGCTAAATGATATTTAAGCCTTATGCTCAATTGAACTTGAGGTGACATGGCATATAGTTTTCAGATAGCTCCCCATCTTGTATACATGTGTTAATACGTGTTTTGCATATCAGTTTTTTTGTTGTTTCTCTGAGTAATGATGCTGTTAACCTGTTATAGAGAGTGGGTGTGAATGGATTAGGAAACATTGTGGTTAAAGTGATTTCATTTTTGTTTTGAAAGTAATGGGAGCTGAAGTGGCAGCTACTCGTCATTAGTTTAAGGAATGCGTGTTCATGCATTCACCACAGCCCAACCCTGTGGGCATCCGTAATGAGCTACATTAAACATTTAGAAACAGTTGCCTGCCTTCTGTTTGTTGCGACCGGTCTAAGTATCCAGTCCCACCTTAAACAATTAATGGTTGGTAATTGAAAAAAAAGAACCTTGTTAAAAATTGTTCGAACACCAGGCAATAAAAGAGCAATCTTATTAATAATGTACAGGTAAAACATATTCTTATTTGTTTGTGTAATGTATGTAACATGATCTCATCGCCGTTTTCTCCTCTCTCTCAGATTACTCAACAGTCAAGATGAGTCAACAGGCAAGTTTCACAATGGGTCAAAGGAATGGAGACATGTACATTATTTGCACTGGATGGTGTGAGTTGGTGGTGGCAGTCAGTGTGCGTGGTACGATGGAAGTAGAGAGGATGGTGTGGAGGGCTACGGAGAGGGGGTAGTGCGGTGGGAGTTGGGTGGGGTGGGAGTGGAGGGTGATGCGGTGGGAGTGGATGGTGATGCGGTAGAGGAGGGTGAGGAGAGCTACATCTATGTGGGTGCGGTTGAGGGAGCAGGGATTTGGGTCGATAGGGGCAGTGCTTCTAGGCGGACCCTGCTCCTCCCTGAGCAACAATTTAGTTGAGCCTGGAGGGGTTTTTGAGCTACTAAAACTGTAAACCGTTTTAAAGCCGTCGCCTTTAACCTCTCATTTCTTTCGAACTGGTGTATCTGGCTCCCAATGTTGAAGAGTAAGGCGATAGAGTGTATATGGTTCAAACGATTTTGACGGATTATTGGGTACATCAAGACCCACCCAAAATTACTGCGAGAAGCTTAAAATGATAATAGATTAATATTGATTCTTAAGCTCGCTATTAATGAATGCATCTACTCGCGTATGTGAAAATCGATGTGATTATTTCACGTGCGTGACCCCTGCAGCCACTAGTGGCCGCGAAATTTCTCAACCTGCACGAGGCAGCATGAAGTTCGGTCACACAACATACACGCCCCGTAACTGACATGGCATGGAGAGGCCTTCTTATGGCAATGGAATGACAATGGTCTGATTTTTTAAATGTTTTACTTATGAGCAGCTGAAATGTATTGGGCTAAATTATGAATTCCGTAAGTGTCTGGTATATGCACCTTGTTATATACATACATAGCTTGCAGAAGTGTTAACCAGAGTTCACTTTGAAATCAGCCATGCGCCAGTAAGCATTACCAAACAAAAACTTTTTACCATATATACGTTGTTCAGTGATTGTGCACAAATGGTATTCCCGTTGGTTAAACTTAAATGTGCAATTGGTCGACGTGATCCCTGCAGCCACTAGAGGCACTGCATTCGTCACAATGTTTCCCTTCTTTGCAAAGCCCTATTCACGTCAAGTACCGGAGTGGCAAAGCGCCCGAAGCTGCATTTTTCGGACTGAAACGAGGTGCTCTAATGCCCTCTAGTGTCTGGGAGTATAAACCCAGTAATCGTGCAAACCTTGGACCAACATTAATCCAACAACGTTGCATGTTTACTGGAAGAACACACAACAACAAAACAAATACACCCACGTGCAATGCTAAACCTCATTCCTGCTCACACAATATTTTCTGACATATTCAACACATTCTTTGGTTCTTTCGGTAAAGTTACGTAGATAGAAAAATAATTATAAAAATAAAGTTAATAAATATTTAAAATAATATTTTGCTATCTACGTGACTTTACCGAAGGAACCAAAGAATATGAATTCATGCAGTCACGAAAGTTTTAAGTCGTATTCAACACCTTAAAAGTTTACGTGTAAATTTGACTTACTAATTACTAGTGTGTTAAAGATTTAGACTTTATTACCGATGGTAGCTTGAACAACAGCACGAATGTAATTCAATCTAGTATCAGTGCTGGATTATCCTAGTAGTGCAAGTAGCATATGCTACGGGCATCGCACTTTCAAGGGCCCCGCGCTAAATGCTTTCAAGCTATCAATTCCGGTTCAGTGATTCCGCACTTGCTCTATTACCATAGTACTATACTGCCTTCAACGTTTATGAACGACTGGGTGTTTAAGGTTAGCGATTTGTCGTAATTATCTGGCTGTATAGCAAATGAAAAAATACAATTACTTTACTATGCAAGTAAAAAAATTGTGTTTTAATATTTATGTTTTTTTTAGGGCTCCTTAATAACATATGCTACAGGCCATGCACTAGCTTAATCCGGCACTGTCTAGAATACAGCCTAGTTAACTCATTTATCATAATCTGCCATTATGTGTAACCACTACTGGATGATGGCTTGCCTACGCTGTTGCCATTCCTCACCGTCCTGTGATGCCACAATCCACAATTTATATAACAAAGTACCTCACTATATTACAGTATGCTATTTATATTACGATTTATATAGCGGCACTGTATTCGCTTCACTCCAATGGGATGTTTGTGTATATGTATTCCAATCTTTGGGTGTTTTAACGCTGATTGTCTCCCCAATGCAGCAGTGCTCTGGATCCTGCTACCTGCCCTATGTCTATGGGCCAACAGTGAGGCCCTACCCCAACTTCAATGCCAACAATGATGCTGCTGCTCTGCAAAAAGCCATCACCACCAAAGGTGACTCCTCTCTTTCGATCTGTAGAGGATACGTGTGTTGTCTATGTCAGGGGGTTCTCACCTGGGAGTATGCGGGACCCCTGGGGGGTACGTGGCAATGTTCCAGGGGGTGCGTGAAGTTATATATTTTTTTAATGTGTGAAATTATATCATACGCCAGAGTCGCCTGGTGAATACTCACGTATGAATCTGGCAACGTAAAATAACTCCGATAACATTTAAAGCCACATTGTAACCTGGAATGATGTCAAGGACCTTTCTAAACTCACTAATCGCCAAGAATGGCAGGTTGCCAAGAGTAACCAAACGAGTGCGAACAAATGACGTCACACATGCAGAGCGTCCGTTGATTTTTTTGTATTTGCTTACAGTTACTAGCTAGTTAGGAAACCTCACAAAATGGACAATTGGTTAAAATATTTATGTTAACTTTTCACACATTTATTTCTCAGAACCATGTTGTTGTGAGGCAAGTGGGTACTGGGTTGAAACGAAATTCAACAAAGGTCAAAGTTGCCCAAAAAGGTTGAAAGCCACTGGTCTGTGTCATTATCATCATCATCAGTGATGGTCTATATCAGAATCAGAATATTTACTTATACTGGAGAAATCCGATCAGCTATAAAGATATTTTTCACAGATGTCCAGTCGGGGAGGGTAAGAACGTTACAACCACAAACAGGACAAACACATGATAGTAGTGCAAAATACAAGAAAGGTAAACAAATCTCCCAAACAGCACACACAAATACAACACTGAACCATCCACATCCTACCAGGCAAAGCCCGCTGAGGTATTCATTTATTTTTCAGAAGCAACCTGGCCACAAATGATAGCTCAACAAAGTCGCCTAACATTTGGACATTTATAGTACCAAAATAATGTAAATAATATCAATGCATGTTGATTCTTAACGTGGAGAGGGAAACCGGGGGACTCAGAGAAAAAAAATCACGCGACCACGGGGAGAGAGAGACACGCACGCTCTAAATATACAGCAGGCGTCAGGGTCGAGATCGACCCCCCGACCTCCTGCATACCAGGCGAGGAAGATTACATCTCGCCACCGTGATGCCCCTTTAATAAATACAGATATCACCCAGTAAACGTGGAACGCCGGGGGTCAACGTTGAGCCCAACGGTTCCAACCACACGTGTACTCTGCGCATTTACTGGGCGCCAAGTTAAAGGTCTCCCCATACCATCGCCACCCATCCCTCATTATCCTGTGAGACCACAACCCATCTCACTCCTGCACATGGGCTTGATGTGATTGGTTCATTCCCACGATGGTCATCCCCTCGGGGCATGTACCTCTCTCTTGGCTGCGGTTCTATCACCAATTTCCTGCCCAAGCCCAGTTTCGCTCCGTAGCCGTCAATAATACGTTGCATTACATTCACGGATGCTCTTGCATATAAAACATTGTCATTATTAAAATGAATCCTACATAACTGTGACTCGAATTAAACAACACATTTTTACGTAATTTACTATTTCGATTGGCTGTGGTGATGTAAAGTGATGTGATGGTGTTGCAGGTGTGGATGAAAAGACCATTACCAGCATCCTGACCAATCGCACAAATACCCAGCGCCAAGAAGTCATCAAGTCTTACAAGAACGCCACCTCCAAGGTGCTGTATAGGTTTCCCAGCGCTTAATTTCAGACAGAGTTGTCTGGGGCTGAGCTCTGAAAAAAAATATCCCCTATCCCCTTATATGGGGAGGGGGGTGAGTGAGGTCCCAGGGGTTGTGGGTTTGGTGGCCCCCAGAAAATATTCCATGAGAAATTAAGCCCTGGGGTTTACCGTTATAGTAAAGACAAGGCTTGGGAATACAACATTTGAGGGTTTACATCTGCATTTGCATTGTAATATATTCTTTCCATACTGCTGTGTATACAGTACGTCATCGGCATTTTTAAAGGTGGATCTTTTTGTAATAATGAACAACAACAAATCGAAAACATAAAATTGAATTATAAGGACAATGGCAGTGAGCGAGTGGTAAGACACCAGAGGGGATCTCATTTACTTGATTGCAGAAAAAATTATCTTCCAATGTTTGTCAACACAATTGTCAATCACCAACATTGCTTTTGCCAATTTGGAGATTGTATGTTGAAAATCTGTAATATTTCTCTTGCAATTTATCGAATTATGTCCATTGTACTTGACACTTTTTTTGCATGACAATTTTTCATATTATAAATGAAAAGACAATGCAATCAGACTTTAGTTTGTTGACGTAGCGACCATGGTGTAATGGTTAGCAGATTGGACCTGCAATCCAGAGGTCACCCGGTTGATTTGACCTCCTGGCACGGCACTAGAAACAATGGTGCAAGTTTCTTACACCCCCCCCCACCTCATCTCTGTCAAGCCAGCAGTATAAATGGGTGCACACCGGTTGGTCGATCAGCGTGTGGTGAAGTGTAGTTACCCCCAGCTTTTCCAAGACGTCTCACCAGCGTCGAAGGGTAGGCCACTTACCATGTAGAGCACATTAGTGTACGTCCTTTTGCCTACAATGGCACGAGCAAGCATTTGCAGGGCTGCACCTTTATCTTTACCCACCGTATAAACCTATTACACTAATTTTGCGAGACAATCCTTTAAGCAAATGGCAGCGCACAGACATGAGCATTAACTTATATAACAGTAATCCTACGTGCGCAGTCTTCACGTTAACATAGGATTGCAGACCTTTCACTTTTACATTCGCCTTTTACGCTGACATAGAGCGGAGCTCCCGACTGCCGCTTCATTCTATTGTTTTCCGCAGGACCTTGCGACGGACCTGAAGGGTGCCCTCTCCGGACACCTGGAGACAGTCATCCTTGGACTGCTCATGACTCCAGCCATCTATGATGCACACATCATCCGGCAGTCCTTGCAGGTGGAGACCGAGGGCCCCGCTCGCTGCACATGCACACATGCTGCAATGGCTTCTGGTTCCCGAACGACTCATCTTTATGGTCGCATTCATCGCACACAAATCGCTTGCCACAAATGAACCACACTACCTTGCTGATCTCGTCAAGGAGCATAAACCATCACGCAAACTCCGGTCAGCCTCGCAGTGGCTTTTGGCTAACCATCGAACAAAGACGGTCACTGCATTGCGCATTTTCAGATGCAATTATGCGGCCATCTGAACATTCTTCTGATATTAGGAAGCCACTAGAGCTTTACACTTTTAAATCTGGATTGAAAACTCATTCTTTAGAACTGCTTTAGTGTGTTGTTCTTCCCCCACACCTTCGATTAGCATGGATGGCTACGTACGGTGCGAAAGAAGTTCAACATACATACATATCGGCCCCACTTGTTCTGGAGAGCGATCACCAATACTTCAAAATGAACTAATAATGTCATCCGAGTGCGGGTGAATAAAAATGTATTTTAAAAAAGGCCACTCAGTTCGTTCAAACTCGTTACGCCACGTGTCAAAAGCTGGAAAGATTTGGTTCTCATTACCCATTGCACTTGTGAATGAGCCTTAAACTAATGTTTGAATAATTTGCATTTCAAGTAGACCCTCAATTTACTATCACTTCGCATAGCCCTAATAACGAATATTTTTGAATATACAAAATGAAATGATGCTGTTATACTAATATCGGCCATTTGAAACATCTTAGATGCTATATGAAGATGTAAATATTGCATTATGTGTCTTGGCACTTAGTTATTTATAAAAAAAAATTGCTCAAAACAACAGTGCCAGACACTGGCATATAGCGATACAAAAATTGCTTGTGTTTAGAAATAATTGTTCTGTAAACGTATAAATAACAATAACCTACGGCCTCATATTTGAAATCAAGCGCAACTCTGGAAGACAATGATTTGTAATATATTTTCACTGATTGCTATACCGTAGTTTTTTTTACATAAGCATTTATTAAAATACCTTTTAGTGTTGTGTTTGTGGTTCTATCGCTGTGCAGTCCTGGCCACACAAGTTGCCCTCTTGCAAAGGGGTGGCCAAAACAGGTGCTTGCTAACATCACTTGCCCCAATCGTCTGCGCACGCCGTACGAGGCTCTTTGTCTTCGTGTAATTTCCAGAAAGTGAAGAGTATTTAAAAAAAAAACCACAATCGTAAATCACATTACCGCTATTTGAAATCCTTATCGTCATTAGGAACGTTGGTCATACGCCCAAAGAGTGAGTGATGGCTTGAAATTGTTGAACGTCGCAGGGGCTGGGAACGGACGAAGAATGTCTGATCGAGATGCTCGTCACCCGCGATAACCTGCGGCTGAGAAGCATGGCAGTCGCCTACAAGTCCGGTGAGTGAAGTGAGCGGTGCGGAACCCATTAAATACGTACGCACGTCGCTCATCGCGCAGTACCTTGGACATTGTCAGAGGCGAATTAAACATTGAAGCTTAGCCGATTTTATATATATTAATGTATAATAATATGTTTATTTAGAACATTATATATAACTTATAAATATAAAGGACATGGACAGAAAAAATAGTCCATTTTTCTTTGGCTGATTAGACCGATGCATATAAATACCGTGCTGTGTTTAGCAATACATTATATTGCTGCTTCGGTGAGATTTATAACACGTACAGTATATTCAAGGGAAAAGCGTACATGTTACTTGGTAGGTTTTCTGAACAGGTAATAGCCAGTCTGGAGCATGGGAGACCCAGATGCATGTTTCGCTCTCGTGATGGCTCATCAGCAATCCATCGTTTTCCCGCGATGCACTCCATGAGGGTGACCGGTACACAAGTAGGACTGTGTGTTTTCTGAACAAGGCGGAGGAATATTTATTCACACGCACAGCCGAAAGATTTCTGGATTTGCGATGCAGATTTTCAGGGTGTTATTTGACCATACTTCACCACACCGGTCAGTGCATGCTAGGGAAGATGGGGAACCACGCTGCATATAATCACAGAATAACAATGAAATGCCTTGCCCTCTGTGCAGCAACATACACAATAAAAATGGTATTGAATGCACCCCCTTAACGCCCAACTCCCATCCCCTCTCGGTGTTTTGATGAATTGTCATGATTCAGGACCTCGATCGATTCAATTCGAGGATCAGAACTGTGACATTGTGGTGAAAGTCACGCCTCCGTTACATCCAACATGTACTCGTCGAAACACGGCGAATCTTATCAAGCGCAATTCCATCGATTGTATCTTGAGATTAACAATTCATATTACGCATCGTTAGACTGTTTGTAAACAATTGTATTCATTCAGTAGCCTCCTGAAGGTTTCTCCAAACAGTTTTCGTTGCCACACCAATTAAAATCGGGCATTTCTTTGAGATGTCAGTACAGCACGACGGTGTGGAGATGGTACGTTATCTTGCCAAAAAAATCTAAGATTCTTCGTCTCAACACGAAGCTCCCCTGACGTTATATTTGGGAACAAAACCAGCTCAGTGCATCTGCGCTTACTGCTGCTGCTGCTGCTGCTGCTCAAAAAGAGTGGTAAACATGCCGTAATGCTCCTTGCTGGAGTTGGGATAATGCGTGCCGAGGTAAGTGGGCAAATGAATCAAGGGCATTAAGTGATATAGTCAGAGGGGGTTCTCCCACGCACAACAAACCATTTATGAGGACCGCAGTGCACCAGGGCAATAAACAAACATGGGTCGAGGGTGGAGAGGGGGAATAGTGTCGCCTGTGTTTACTGTGATGTGGATGTGCATCGTTTTCCACCAGCAAGATGACTGCAGCCTGTGGCAGGCATTCGTCACAAATTCAATTGTATGCGTGCATTGGAAAGCAAATAAGCAGTTTTGTCTTGCAAGTACTCTTTTTTGTCATTTCACGGTCTGTTGTATGTCTCTTGCAGAGTTTAAATCGGACATGATGCAAGACATCGCTAAAGACACTTCTGGAGATTTCCAGAAACTTGTACTGGCCCTGGCGAAAGTGAGTTAGCTGTGTTAATCACTCAGCGGAAGAGTTGAATGTCCTCAGTGCTTTATTGTACCATGTGACACACTCTACTTTCGCTCTAGAAGTGTGTAATTCAACGAAATCAAACCAAAGATGCTGATTTGTTTTTATTGTTGTTAACCCCACTGCAATGTAAAAGCATGACTAAATGTGGAATTATCTTTGCTGCAGGGTGCCAGGGTTGAAGACTCAACAAAGGACCATGACTTGGTCGACGAGGATGCCAGGGTAAAGTGGCAATGCCTGTTGAAGCAGCATTGTGTATTTCCCCATTGCAGTCTTCTCGTTATGCAGCACTCTCATGTTTTTTTCTCTCGTGCGTGGACAAATTAAAAACGTTTCCGCATACACGGCGGGACAGTGGACGCTAACATCTCCGGGATCTGCTTGACCTTTGGATCTCATCCTCGTACTTTTGAAAATTACACAGAGCGGTGAACTAGAGAATTGATGCAAGGGACGCGCAAGTATTTAATGAAGACGACGGAGACGAACGCACGCACGCACGCGCCGTTTACATGTTGACATCTGAATATGTGTGCGCAGGAGCTGTTTGAAGCGGGCGTTAAAAGAAAGGGAACGGATGTAGGAAAATTCATCACCATCATGTCCCAACGGAGCTTCTCTCATCTGAAGAAAGGTGCTTTCATTTGACACAATGTTAATGAAATGAATGCTTAGGGCTTCGTCAGTAGCTGGCTTGTGTATTGAGACCTAGCCTGGACCGTGCAGGCCGGGGTAGGTGGCTCATGCTGAAATCATCGTGTGTGCATGTGCATGCGGTTGTGTAGCGGTTAGCGCTACGCTGCACTATGAACCCGGCGGCCCGAGTTCGATTCCCGCTCACGGCAAACACCAGTGACAATTATCTGAACCAGTCGTGGGCCTCCCCTAGGTCGACTCGGCCTCAAATTAATACCTGGTGCGGTGTGTAAACATTGCCACGAGAGAGACAAAGGCGGTCGGGCGTGGTGCTGCCCCCCCTCGTGTGCCGTGCTGACCTTCATAGGGGCTCGCTAACAGCACTTGCCCCAACAGTCTGTTAGAGGCTATCTGGGGGATCTTTGTCCTTGTATGACAATCTATCGGTATTGATTTTTAAGTGTTGTCACCTACGCGTGTAACAATTTGCCCCCCCCCCACCCCCGCACCACATCACATCGCCACGTGGCCCCCTGTGATTTAATGTGATTCTTTTATTCTCCTTTTTACTGTCACTCACCTGCCTCTTATATTTTCAGTTAATCTGGCTCATTCGTCCTATGAACCCATAGGCACGTTAACAATACGAATTGGCATATAATTTCATAAATAATAAAATTACTTGCACGAGTTAATGGTGGTATTTTTGGGCTCAATAATGTTGATCAACTAAATTGGCTAAGCATCTCAAAGTATGACCCCTCTTGCTCAGGAAATCTCGAGACTCAGTTGTGGCTTTCAAGGGGAAAGTCAAGTATATGGAGAATAAAAATAAAATAAAATGTCCGTTCGTAAAATGTGATCATTCGTTAATATTTTAGAATGCAGCACATGTGAAAGCAACCAGGGGATTTGAAGTTGCAAACGTAGCGTGTTGCCATTGTCATGTTTTCCCACCTCGTTTCAGTGTTTGAGGCTTACAAGTCGTACTACCCCGCCGGCATTGTGGAGAGCTTTGAAAAGGAGGTGGGAGGTGATCTGCGCAACGCTTTTGTGTCCCTTGGTAAGGATCTCTCTCTCTCTCCGTAACGTATGTAAATGAAGTTGTTGGAACCGATAGAGCCAGAGCGGTGTTTATTTGCTCTGCTGCGATGTTCGTAAATGTTCCGTAGGTAGAATGAATGGGATGCTGTCGTGGTAAATTGTTTAGCAAACAGGACTTGCAATCCAAGAGGTCGCTCATTGGATCTCCTGGCGCAGCAGTTAAAATGAGGGGCGAGTTCCTTAAGTACCCACACCTCTGTCCACCCAGCACTGTAAATGGGAACACCACAGTTAGTCGATAAGGAAGTCGTGTTTGTTGGGGTAAAGTGTGGGTGCTCCAAACGCTCTAAAAACATCTGCCCAGTGTGGATGAGAAAGTCAAATACACACCCTAGACTCTATAGACTCTAGAGTCGAGAGATGTGCCTCTAGAGGTACATCTAGTGGAGGCTCTTCTTCCAGCAGTGGCGTTAGCAGGAAATTGCAACGTTGCCCCTTTAGTAGTAACCATGCCATGCATGTTAAGAAAACATGTGATATTTTCCTTTCTGTTTTATAGCCAAAGCCATCAATTACACGCCTGGATTCTTTGCTGAAAAACTTAACGATTCCATGAAGGTAAAACACTGCACTTGTATGAAATATACAGATTATTCACGTGTACACATTTCCAATAAGTTGTGTTTACGTGCATTCGTGTTTATATGTTGACATCCACCATGTAACAAATGCATAGCATGGTGTTGAAATATCAAGGTAAGTTGGCCACTCATTGTTTAATTGTTCAATGCCACTCTTAATTTTAAATGCGTTGCATTCCATCGTTATTCGTGATATGTTGACAGCTCCTAACATGCTTGTAAAATATTAGATGATTGTAATTAGTTTGAACTAAATTTTGAAGTGAATATTGATCTCATCTGCCATTTTTAAGCGATGGACACAATGTAAATAAACCTTATCCTTAAACGATGAGAAAAATAGTATTTTTTGTTGATCATAGCATTCTCGTCAATATTTTCTAAAAGGCCATTATTCATATTTTATGCATACACACATTAACATGCGCACAAAATAAATACATAAAAATCCGTAACATTTTGTACATAAAATGGTACCAAGCGTACTCTCTCGAATCTATTCCATATTTAACACATGACTTGCAACACAAAAAAAAATTGTTCTATCACAGCAACGCGCACTCTCAACGCACAAAGACTTGCCCTCATAGCGAGCCTGGTATGGCTCGTCCAAGTGAGCGTGTGTGCGCGCGTGCGCTCACCTTTGCAGAGTTTATACGTTTTTGCCCTCTTATTCATCAGGGTATGGGGACCAAGGACCACATGCTGATTCACATTATGGTGTCTCGCTGTGAGCTTGACCTGCTGCACATTCGCACCGAGTTCAAGAAGAAATACAAGAAGTCCCTCTACTCCGCCATCGCGGTGAGCTGTGTGTGTGCGCCTTGTGTGTGGGTCGGAATGCCCAGCCGCGCATACTTTATTTTAATTAAAAGCTAATTTTAGTCATGTGTCAGTATTGATTTCCATTTTGAGTTGTCAGTCGTGACCTTTTTGTGGCCAGACTGTATTGTTTTGCATCAGTGATTGCAGTGTACGGCCTATGGCTGTGTTTACTGTGGTGGATTCATGTAAGATAGCATTTTAAAAGCCTAAAATTGGTATTTTTTAAATGAATTAATTGTGGGTTTTTTTCGTTGCAGAGTGACACCAAGGGGGACTACGAGGTTGCACTGTGTAACCTGTGTGGTCAGGATGACGTGTAATCATTTTATTGGACACCGTAAATGATTCCTCCTCGCCATTTGAGTAAAATCAGCTCGCATTGCTGTTTGAATTCCCATTTTTATGGGCGGAAACCCCAACGAAATGACAGAATGAACATGACATTAGGTTTCGGCTTTCTCATTTACAATCTGCTTCATTGTAGTGTTGGAATGTAATGCTATCTTTGACTGTAGTTTTAGTGGCCTAATCGCAGTTCAAGGCAAAGACTTTATTTTCTCTGTGTAGCTTGCAAATTTTATCTATAGGCACAGCGTATTGTGGGTTTAGTGTAACGAGGTGTATTTTTTTGCAGCTGTTTTTAGGCATCTTCAATGCATATTCTTTGGGTCTTTCGTTAAAGTCACGTACATAGGTTCCAAAAAAATAACAAAAAACTATGACGTTTCGATCGCAACACAAGCGGTCGTCATCCTGATAACCTATCTACGTGACTTTACCGAAAGGCCCAAAGAATATAAATTCCTGCAGGCACGAAAGCTTTAAGTCAAGATCTTCAATGCATTTACACAGACTACTTTTAGAATGTTAATTTAGTTACAGGGTTTTATCTGAAAAGTCATTGTATAATCATGACAATTCTCTGCCCATTAGAAACTGTTAATGCAGGTGTTGAGGGGGGCACATTAGGACATACATGGGTGAGGATGTTTCGTGCCAATATCATTTTTACTTTACCATTTATACCTAACAAAAAAAGTGTGTTGGTTTTCATTTTCTTTCAAGGCTGAAAATAAAACACAATTGCAAATGAAACATTGGGTTCCACTTGTTTACATTCTTGTATATTAGGAATCTGTATAAAATATATTTTTTAATGTTGGTGTTTTATCCCATGGTGCTGGGGGGGGGGGGGGCGATGGCGCGGTGAATTACGCGCAACGCTACGAACCGGCTCTCGTGAATCAGTTCCTTTCCCCATGCCCCCAAACCAAGCCGCACTGCCCAGCTGTGGTGAAGTATGGTCAAACAACCTCGACGACTGACACGGTGTGGGGATGCCTTCATCCACCAGTGGATTGGCAAATAATTTTTTTTTTATCACGAGGTCCCATCATTCGTAAATGAAATGAATGATCAGCAGAGGGAGCCACTGCACACTTGGCAGACAGCGAAGCTCTGTTTCTTAGCCGTAGAGGTATTCGCGCAACTTTCCTTTTCACCTTGAAGCTAAAGAATGTTGATGACTTTCAAGCGTTTAGTTTTTTTTGGCAAAGCAAACACAGCAACACATTCATACACACTACCATTTTATCCTGGGGTATTTGTCTGCCAGTGTCCAGTAACAACTGTGGGAGGATTTTTTATCTGCAACTCTACAAAATCGTTACTCGGAATAGATTCTAGATTTGAAGCTTTCGTGACTGCAAGGATTCATACTCTTAGTTTTTTCGGTAAAGTCACGTAGGTAAAAAAAAATGAAATTAAAATTAATAAAAATAAAATAATAAAAATCACGACGTTTCGGAGGCAACACAAGTCTCCGTCATCAGGTGGGACCATCACAGCCAGATTTGCTGTATCAAGTGCGCCTCACTTGATACAGCAAATGTGGCTGTGCCGGTCCAAGTGATACAGCAAATCTGGCTGTGACGGTCCCACCTGATGACGGAGACTTGTGTTGCCTCCGAAACGTCGTGATTTTTATCATTTTATTTTTATTCATTTTAATTTCATTTTTTTTACCTACATGACTTTACTCGTAATAGAGTTTTTTTTGGGTGAGATCACGTAAACATATAAATGTGTCGTTAAAACCTGCCACCACCCGACACAGCCAACTAGTAAGGGTTGTCACGTAAACAGAATATGCCAATTCGTCATTCGCACAACATCGCACAGAACACGCGTCACATGAGCTGCTGCATGAAGAGGCGTTACACTCGTTTTGACACAGTCAATGTCTTGAAGCATACATTCTTACAGGACCAGTGCTCCTTTTCTATAACAATTGTACATATTCTAAGTAGAAATAACCAATGGGGTGGTCACAAAATTAACAAACGACATAAGAGGTTGGTGCCAGAAAGATATGGCACGACTTGAGCATATTGGTACAAGACAGAGGAAAGTGGAAACAAAAGAAAGAATGTGTAGTGGACACCTACGGGATCTTTGCCAATGGATCATGATGATGATCACGTGTCCCTCCACGTAAAAATTTCAAGTATTTGTGTACCCTTCCCGTCAACCGCATGGCCTCCAGGGAGTGCATAATTTCAGCAGTAATGGTTCAAAACAAGCAACCTCTGAACTGGTTTCAACATACAGCGTCTCATCAGGAGAGTCAGGATTGCGTTAATAAATGCTGGTGAACTGCCGGATGGTATAGGCAAGGATCCTCTGTTTAAGATGTGGGTCCAACTTTAACGTTTGGGTCCCATGGGGTGGTGTCGTTTTCTGCGGTTTTCTCTTTGTGACCCTTAGCCCAGTGGTAAATATTCTGTATTTCTGTGGCAATAACGTCATATTCGTAAGTTTACATGTATATACGTTTAAAAAGAAGCATTGTAATTTGATAACGGTTGGAGCAGTTGTATGTAGTGGTTAGCGAACTTCACTATGAACCAGAGGTCGCAAACTGGTTTTGATTCCTTACCCGTACCCGTACCCGGCCGCACCAGGGTCGCAAATGGGTACCCGTATGGGTACCCGGCCGGGTACGGGTACCCGTTCCCTACCCGTACCCGTACCCTACCCGAAATGAGTGACAGACGGTTACTCACCAGTGACTCACGGCCTACCCGTACCCGGCCGCACCAGGGTCGCAAACGGGTACCTGTACCCGTACCTGACCGGGTACGGGTAGCCGGGTATCGGGAAGGGTACGGGTATCGGGCACCCGGTTGCGACCTCTGCTATGAACTTGGCGACCTGAGTTATGTTTCTCGCTAGGGCGAACGTCAGTGGCCACTTGCGTCAGAACCGGTTCTGTGTCCACCTCTCCCCGCTTCACCAACTTGCATTGACCACCCCCATGACTGCAACGGCATGGGGAAGCCGACATCCAGCAGTGGATTGACAAAGGGCAATTACTAAAATATAAATGTACTTTTTTAAAATAATTTAATTCGGCAAGAACATTTTTGGAGGCATACAACACCCTTTGCTCCACCCGCCCCCCCCCCCCCAGGTCCAGGTTCTGTTCGGTTTGACCTGAAAAAAAACATCGTGGAGGTGTCCTGAAGGCTGATTGGTGGTTTCAGAGGCTCCCAGCATAAACATATCCTTTCGGAGCCCCCTGCCTGTGCGCCTGACAGTTACAAATGACTTTCCGTTGCCTTGTTTGTTCCCCTACCTGTGAGGTGACAAAGAAGATCGGTGGGGGTGCGTGTGGTAGGGGGGAATGGATGGTCTTGAACACGGTGCGGTTGATTAATTATGCAGCAGCCTTAACCCACCATGCCCGGGAGACTATGAAAACAAGACATTAGTGAGCCTTCCTTCAAACTCCCAAAGTGACAAATAAAGTGCGAACTGAACTTTCACTCCTCGGTTCTCACATTGCTGTTTTATT
Source organism: Lethenteron reissneri (assembly GCF_015708825.2). NCBI lineage: Eukaryota > Metazoa > Chordata > Hyperoartia > Petromyzontiformes > Petromyzontidae > Lethenteron > Lethenteron reissneri. The sequence goes on from NC_083802.1 coordinate 12,458,570, forward strand.
CAAAGCTCAATTGGAAGGCATTTTTAGGTGCTTAAAAAAACAATTGCTGTTCCGATTGTGTTTGTGAATTTATCTAATTTGGAGTGGTTTTTATTCTCTATCTTTGTGCGACTCAATTCATTCCATCGACATTGGAGTGCAGTCGTTAAAAAAATAACAATTTCTGGATGGGGGCGGAGTGGATCGTGGGAAATATTGGAGCGTACTTCACGATGATGATGATGTGTTGCGGAACGTGGGCACCACAGACGTGGAAGCACAGAATCACAGTGACAACAATTGATGGTGCTGCACTGTCCCCTGGCTGCCCAACATTTAGCACCGCAACCACCTCTGTATTTATGTACGTTGCACCTCTTTCGCACCGTACGTAACCAACCGTGCATTGGCAACCTGGCGTGCATGTTGGCCCACGCACTATCCAGGCTCAAATACCGCTTAGTTTCCGAGATCTAACAATAGCGGGCACATTCGTGGTGATTTTGCCGTAGGAATGTTGTGGAGATATATATACACACACGTAGACCTTTTGGTATATTTGCATTGACTGTGAGAGACTGCTGATGCTGTCCTTTTTATAACTTTGATATTGATGTCAATATCGGGAACCAACTGTGCGGCACAATACGTGGTATATAAAGCAGCAGATATAAAAAAAAATCATTTGACAAGTGGAAATTGATCATTTAGACTGACAGATACCATTAATAAATCATTCATGCTTAATGCAACCACAATGAATAACACCAATAAATAATATTTACAGCCCTTCGTCCATTCACTGTTTGGCGAAGGCCTGCCCACACCATGGGTGTTTTTTTATTACCATTATGCGAGTTGTTTGACCATACTTCACCAAACTCTTTGGTTCTTTCGGTAAAGTCACGTAGGTAGAAAAATAAGACAAAATAAAAAAAATTTCTACCTTTACCGAAATAACCAAAGAGTTTGGATTCCTGCAGTCACGAAAGCTTCAAATGAAGATCATACTTCACCACTTTGGCGAGTGCAGGTTGGTGAAAACGAAGCAGTTGCTCAGGAACGGCTCAGATATCAATGATCACTGATGTTAGCCGTGGTTAGGCTAGGAATCAGGCTTAGGTTGCAGGGCGTATACCACAGTGCGCTAACCACTGCACCACCACTCCACCCAGATACCACAATGATAAGTGTAACTATAAACCTTTTTATTTCTCATTATCCCTTCACTAATCCACTCACTGCTGGATGAAGACCTTCCCATGCCCTGTCGTCCATCGGGCTGTTTGGTACGAAACTTCACCAGGCCGGTGAGCGTGGCTTGCCAGCTCCTCTTTTAGATTTCCTTATTTTTTTTTTCTCGTGGCAAAGCGCAGACATATTCTGTCAAACGGCATCCACTTTGCATCACACAGAAAGGTTATTTCGTCCTCAGTGGCATCCCAAGGGGTTCTCTGACCACCGTCCCCAACACCCCCCCCCCCCAATCCCAATTAGGGTGTGCAGGTGGCTCCAGCGTTCCATAACTCATCCTGGCAGGCTACCGTAGGGTTTTTTTTCCACGTCGCCAAAGAGAAAGTTTGCAATCGCGTCACCACCACTAAATCGTAGTGATTAATGACGACGCACCTGAGTTAAAGTCAAAAGTTTTTTTGGGGGGTGGGGAGAGAAAAGTTTTCTTTTTTCTTCTGTTGTTGTTGTTGTTTACCTGAAACAGAAAGTGTCATCCACAGAGTTACAATTAAGTTTATTTTATATAATTTTTGCCGTACCCCCCCCCCCTGCTGACTATCTGGCTGACGAAGAGGCAATTCATTAAGCAAATGCACTCGCAGGGTGCCTGGCACAGAGCGAGAGGCTGGGGAGTGTGGCCAGATGGCGATAATTCATTTTGTACCTCTTCGCGGTGGCAATTACGTACGCGGCGACGACTCCACACACATAAACGCACGCGGGTCGCTGTGCCACACTGCTGGGCAAGGTGGGGGGATTGACCAGCATAGACCTTGTTTGTTTTGTTTAAATGACGTAATCTCCGAAATAATTTTGGCGAAACAACACGTTTTTAATTGGTGGCACACCTCGCTTTCATCTCATTCCGAGTGTCACCTCCGTTGTCGATAAACGTACGCGCCCGATCGAACGTCCAATGGCGGGTCTAGCACGTGCTCTTGGCACGCGATCTGTGCGAAGATCGAGGCGCGTAATGCATTTGTTGCGCGCCGGGGGCAAATCCAAGCAAGCCGCGACGCCTCGTCTGCGGCGGGGACGTGGCAAAGTTGACAGAGCGCTTGCGTTTTCGCATCCTCGGAGGAGCAGACGTCCGCAACAGTGTGGCGTCACGTCTCGCCGAGGGGGGGAGGGGGGGGGGGCAGGAGACAGCGCCATCCATCACTGTCGACGGCAGCCGAAACGTCACGGTAAGGAGGCGTAGCGAGCGACTCTCCAAACGCGCGTCGTGGTGGTGTGCGTTGGCGCACAATTTGATTTGTGTTCGTTTAATCGACCTCAACAAATGCCCCCCCCCGCCGCCGCCGTCCCGGTTCGTGTTGTTGTTGTGGTGGTGATTTTTGTATTCGCTTTTCGGGGGGGGGGTTGCAGCAGCTGTGCAACGCGGTGGGCACGTGGTGGTGGGCACGTGGGACGTTAGCTGTTGTAAATACGCAGGTGATATAAAAAAAAAACACACAAGGACTTCTTGATGTGTCTGTTTTATGAGAAAATAAATTAATCCAACGCACCCCTGAGTTGTACAACGCAATGTTAGTTCGTGTGAGATGCTGTCAAGAATTGTAATTCCGGTTGAGAAATGGACTCTCTAAATCTTGATTTGAAGCTTTCGTGACCGCAGGAATCCATACTCTTTGGTTCTTTCGGTGAAGTCACGTAGGTAGAAAAAATAATAGATCAATCGTCTTCAGGCGAGAGAGAAGACTATTGCTTGTGTGGCGATCGAAACGTCGTGCTCTATTTTTTTTTCTACCTACGTGACTTTACCGAAAGAACCGACGAGTACTCTCTAAATGCCTGAAAATGTCAGAATCTGGTTGTGAGCTGAGATCAACTGTTCATATTCTATATTAGTGTTATAGCCAAGGATAGTTATTTTTTAACGTTTGTAAACATTCATCATCATCACCATCAATGATCAATCCACTGCTGTGAAGCCCTCCCCGTTCCATCACCATCTCCCCTGGTCTCGCAATACGTACCGTAATTCATCTCACTCGCGCGCAAGAAGCTAATCTCATCACTCCATCTACGTCGTGAACGTCCTCTTGGGTGCGTTCCCTCTGTTGGCTGCTATTCCATAACCCATATCGGCCATCGCACCTTCTCGCCGTGACGAGTCGGGCACGCCGGCTCACTTCGCGGTCAATACGTCTCTTCTATGGGAACCTCATTTGCCAGTAAAAATATGATAATTGGTTCTTTACCCTTCTATCTGGCAACAAAACTGACATCTTTTTACAAGGAGTCATGTTTGCATAGACCGCAATACTTGCAGTCATAATACAAACAAAAGAACATAACTCTGATAATGTGCACTGTCCTTGAAGTTGATTGGTCCACACCCGAGACAGCTTTCCTTAGTCTCATATGGGTTGGACCAGATGACGCCAAAAGTTATGTTCTTTTGTTTGTATTATGACTGCAGGTATTGCGGTCTATGCAAACATGACTCCTTGTAAAAAGATGTCAGTTTTGTTGCCAGATAGAAGGGTAAAGAACCAACTATAATACGTCTCTTGATTTGCATTTGTTCGCGTGCCTTCTCTTTCACTCGGCGCTTCTTCGTAAGCAATTCATCTTTGTTCCGTTTATTTACGCCATTGTCCACGTTTCTGATTCCAGGAAATATTCACTGATTCAGGAAGTACGCATCGTGCACACCGGTATGTCGCAGTTCATGGTCTCATTCAACTTTCCTAAAGTGTCCCATCCAATTCTTACACACCTGTTTATTTCATCACTCCAAACCCAGTGCACCTTCAATAATTGCGCTTGATGTAATAATAATTCCAATTATATAGCGCCTTTCATCAAGGATCTCAAAGCGCCTTACAGGACGAGGCAGCAGTAGCGGACACTCAGCATGAAAATAATTATATTATAAATACATTTTAAGAATCCATTTACTAAATTCACTAAAATTTTAATAAGCGGGAGCGTATACATCGGTTTTAACACGCCGTCTCTGTTGCGTTTTTCAGGATAGCCTCTCAAACAATTGTTTTGTGTTCATCAAAATTGTTGTACACGAATTTTTATTTGCTTGTATTTATCTCTTGCAGCCTATTTTAGAACGTTTTAAAATAGTTTTTCTGTAGTGCATTGGTTTTTATAATGATTGTCATCGGCAAATCTGAGATTATTTTTACCATTTTTATTCTTCATATTTAGGGAATGTGTTCTTAATTTCTCCAAGCTCTCAGCAAGCAATGTCTACACGAACATACATTTCGTTTATCAATATTCTATTCTTGAAAATGGCTATATTTTCAGGAGCTGTAAGGCAATGATGAGGTCTGATAGCCACAAGAGGGCTTCAGGAGAGGACTTGTGTCGTGTTGCTTATCTGTTGAAGGAACGCAGACTACAGTGGTTTACTATATTGTTTATACTTTAGGTTGTCTGCCCACAATCGCACAGGGGCTTGTCTTTAATTTTCCACTCATGAAGGAGATGTGCGCATTGGCCTGTTGATGTTCTAATGCGGTCGATGGTCACGCCAGTGTCTTCGATGAATGTCAAAGCCAGGAGGTCTGATCTTTGGGTCTCGAATTTGTCGGTGTTTATTCTGGACATCCACGCTGTTCCCACCCTGTTTGCCAGCGTTCTTCCAGATTTGGGCGAGATTATAGGATGGTCACAGCGCAATCCCGGAAGGGGGATCGGGATTTAAGTGAGCGGTGAGGTACATTGTTGAGGTCTTGGTTGATGGATACGTTGTCGTTGGCAAGAAAACGTGTAAACACCTTGCAGTTTGCGTATATCTATCGATATTTGGTAGTAGAATGTTCACCAGAATAGGGAGCGAGGAGAGACTGGCGTCAGTTTCAGTGGTCAGGGTATGCTGTGCGTCACGTTATTCAATTGTGCATCTAGCAGTTTTGTGTACAAGCTCACAGACCAGGCTGGAGTGCAGTACACTGAGCAGATTTGGTGGCAGTTTGCAGAAGATCGTCCGAGGTTCGCCAAGATTTTCCTGTCAGTTTTTGTAATGTTCTGCAGCAGGCCGATTCTTAAGTTGGTCTTTTCGTAGATATGTTTTACGTGGGGCTTGAAGGTCATGCTTCTATCTTTTATACCGCCTAGATACCATGAAGTCGTGTCATAGTGCACTCGGCTACCGACAGAAGAACACATCGAGGGAGGCATCTGCTGCATGGTTGTTCAGGTGAAAAGTACTCGGGGTGGTTTTGGAGGGATTTGGTTGGAGTCTCCGGCGATGGAAATACCAAACCGCTAGACGGAGACTTCCTGTAGAATGTAAGGAAATGCAAGTTAGAAGTAGGAGCCAGGGAAGGTGATGCTCACACCAAGGTTATTCACAATAACAACAGATGACATTTTCTGAAACACTCTTCAGAGAGGATGAAAGCGTAAATGTGAAAACAGAGACATGTATTAACCATTTCACATTTAGAAACATTGTCGATATGTATTTTTACATTTCGATCTCACCAAATTACAACACATACTTTAGAATTGCAATATAATGAATGCGCATTTCTTCAAATTGTCAAAAAATATTCTGATCTTCAATTAATTTCGGCAGCACGTCAGAGCGCAAAACAAAAAAGTTCGCTGCATTAGCTTACGTGTCACCCATCTACTAATGAAGAAGCGCCTCAAGATATCTGTCTGTTATTAAGGCATACCCGTCATACACACGGGCACACAGAGACACACAGACAAAGATCACCCGTATAGCCTTAACAGACTATAGGGGCAAGTGCTGTAAGCGAGCAGCCACGGCACACGAGGTGGCTGGTGTGCCAGCACCACGCCCGGCCGCCTTTGTCTCCCCAGTGGCAATGTTTGTTTTTGTACACCGCACCAGGTACTCAATTGAGTCAACCTCGGGTTGGAGGCCAAGGACCGGTCCAGAAAATCGTCAATGGTGCTGCCAGGTTCGTAGCGCAGCGCGCTAACCACTACACCACCGCTCCCCGCTGCTGTTACAACACACGAATGTGGACACGCACACAAACGTAGACACACACCTACAAAAGTCCATCCTTTTTCTCGTCGCCCACAACGCACCCTTTCAAACTCCCGCGGAGAAGGCACGGAGAGGTAAGGGTGGGTTGGTTGCTTTGCGGTGGTGGTGGTGTGGGTTAGGGGGGGGGGGTAGCGCAGTGCCGTGATTGATTCGGGCGCCCACTTAGTCGCGGTGATGATGGAGCTGGATATACAGCCGTGTTTCCTCATTAAGGGCCCATCGGCAGCAAGATAAATGAGCACGGCATTCGCCGGGCGCTCCGTCGGGATTCTCAGGCAGAGCTTTCCGGGTTCCCTTGGCGGAGCCGAGGCCGGGAGGCCATCGCCCAGCCCTCGAGCAAAGCGCAGAGCGCACGCGCGCACGGCCACTTTGACTTTCACAAAGTTCTTCACCAGAACACAAACTTACCACGACGACGACGACGACGACTACTACTGCTGTCTCGCAACGAACAAAAATAAATCGCTCGGGAACGTGCTGTCCTCTCTCTCTCTCGCTCTCTCCTGCTGCTGCTGCTTTCCTCTGTTTTTATTACCGACTCTATCCCAGCTATATATTTTTTCCATGTGTCGTGATTCTTTTTGCAGGTTTTTCTTTCTGTATTTCTCTTCCCCCCCACCACCCCCATCCCATTTCATTTCAATGGTTCCAGCCAAGTGTGCCCTAGTGTTGTTTAACTGAACGAATTATTTTTTTGTTCTTTCCTCCTGTGAGGGGTATTTCAGTTTTAAAATATGTTTTGTGAATTAGCATAGTCCAAAGGGACGGAAATGTCAAACTGCCAGAAAACCAAAGCTTAGAATTTCGCCATTAAAAAAAAGAACAGCCCGCTCACAGCACACTGCTACTCTCTGAAATCCTGCCCATTACTCTTTCCATTTCAGTTAAAAGCGGTTTGAAATGAGTCACTCGCTGAAAAGACTCCGCCAGTTATCCCTCAAAAAGGAGCAACCACTCACTGACACGGGGTCTCCGAGAAGCCCCAGAAAACCCCCTCTTATAACTGCTCTGGGAATTGTTGCGCCGAGGTTAGGTTGTTACTGTTTGCACAGTAACGAACGGTACTCCGTGTGGGAGCAATCCCCGAGCAATCCATCCTCACTGCGGAGGGAAGATAGAGGCTTCCCAATTTCCTCGTGGCTAACGCCTTTTAAAATTGCAGGCATCTCTGTATCACCCCCTCCAAATAAACTCAACACCCAGAAGTGATTAACCGGGGGGGAATAATGCGCGTGATATATGCGTGCAAAGAAAACAGCCAAGGTCTAACAACAAAACTATTCCAAACAGTTGTCGAGTGCTGTCAAATGTGACACTTTAATGGCCAAAAATAATATTAAATTATTTAACTGTTGCTGTTACAACCTTTCCACGCTCTACATCTGCCTGTTTCTGTGTATCCAAGGTCAAGAGTGAGTGGTATTGTTATGAGTAGTATTTGCTTTATTGAAAAATCTATTTCTAAGTAGCCAGTAGACGTTTCAAAACAGCCACATTCTGGTTCCTCAGGAGTATAACGAGCAGCTCACAATCGGAGGTTGCGAATTTAAATCCCGGTTGGGTTGTTGACTCAGCCCATCATCCTTCCGGGGTCAATAAAGCACGAAACAATTTTTTCGGGAAGTCAACAGTGATTGCCGTATAGATGGACTCACAACCCCACGATAGAAACATGGAATTTCCAAACAGGCTCAGGGCTGTAAGCAGGCGATGAGCAAGTAGCATCCCAATGTTGGACATCGCTTTGACTTTTTTTTCTGTCAGGAAATGTTTCTTTTTTTTGTGGCTACAGATTAATTTGGTCATTATGATAGAACACAATGTGCTGCTTACCCTTGGAAGTGTGTGCTGCAGAAACACGCAGAGCATGAAGCTGAATGTCCCATTCAGATGATAGCGAGTGTATCTTTTGACCACGTTCCAAATAACACAAAATAGACTAACACTGGATTATATGAACGAGACTAGTTTGAAGCAAGAATAAAACGCCCAATAAGTATCAGCTAGATATAAGCACTCCCTATAGTATTTTAACAAAACTATTTTTTTTGTTATCAGGCAAGGCCCACTGATCGACACAGCTCTTTTTCAGTAGCGACCTGATAACAAATGATACCTCCACGAAGTGGCTCATCACGTGAAAATATATAACGGCCAAATACTCTAAACGCACGTTGATTCTAAATGTGGATGGAAAACCCGGACCATCCGGAGTAAAATCCACGCAACCATGATGAGAACAAGCACAATTCAAATACACAGGGGGTCAGGGTCGGGATCGAACCGACGACCTCTTGTATACCAGGCAAGGTAGTTAATATCTTGCCGCCATGGCGCCCCTTCTTATATACACGCACAGTTTTCATATAAACAAACATCCTCACATTACACTGCCAATGGGGAAGGCAGAGGGCAACTTCTGATACAGATGTATTGACATCGCGTGCACCACACATGTGGGTGCAGTACCGGCCCTAGAGGGGCTCGGTGAGCGCTGACTGACGGCGCTGGATGGCACCACGCTCTACGTGCAGTGCCAACCCCTACAGGATGGGGTGTCAGGGTGCCGGCCACGGGAATGGGGTTGCTATAGGCCATGGCACTCTGGTTGACCCTCGAGGACACGTGACCGGTAAAGTCTACACAGGGGCCCCAGGTGGGGGTTAGGGGTGGTCACGTGCCAGGGCCGAGATCTTGCTCGAGGGTTCTCGAAGGTGGGCGTGGCTAAGGGCGGAGCCAGCCACGCCACAGAGGATATAAGCCGGGTCCCCGAGAGGGACCGGCTGCTGTTGTCATCGTGAAGAAATCTACGTTCTGCGTCCTACAGAGTCTCCAACACGTGGACCTGGACCCAGGCTGGGGTCCGGGCCGTTGTAGCTCGTTACGGTGTAATTAGTTAGCCTGGTGGTCACCACCATAGGTTGTTATCTTGTGAAGGGGTAGTTTACCCCGTGTGTTGGTTTTAATAAATGTGTTGCCTCTAAGAAGTGCGTCTGCGACTCAGTTGAACTCACTACACAAGCATGTGACTAATACAAGCATGTGACTGTGGATATGAGCACAGCTAGCCTTGTTCCTAGGGGTGTGCTTATACCCAGCATCTACTATAATACAAAATAACTTTCATCAGAAATGTATAACGCTCATTTAGAAATATATATATAACGTATAGCTCTTTGTCAATCTACTGATGAATGGCCTCCCTTTGCCATGTCGGTCATGGGAGATGTTTGACCATCCTGGTTAGTGTGTGTCGGTGAAGGGGCGGGAGGGGGTGGGGTGTGCTGGACTGGTTCACATAACCCCCCCCCGCCTCTGGATCTGTCCATGGCCGGAATTAAACACAGGTCGTTGGGTTCATAAGCGCAGTGCGCTGACGACTGCGTCCCCCCCCCCCCCCCCTGCGTTTATTTTTTGTATACACGCGTAATGCTCTGGCTCGTGCGACCAGGGAAGATGAGTACTTGTTTGGGCACGGAGGCACTCTGACTTTTCACTTTGCAGGTTTAAGGTAAAACATGGTAAAGGTGCAGCCCTGAAATTGTTCGCTCACGCCACTGCTGGCGGAAAGGCCTCCGCTAGAGGAGAACTCTAAAGAGCACCCCCTCTGGAGGATATTTGGCCTACTCTTTCACGCTGGCTAGATATGTTTGAAAAGGTGTGACTCGCAAACCTTTTATCCCACCGCAACTGACCTACCGATTGACGAATGTTGTGGCATACCCGTTTATACTGCTGGGGATGTGTGTGTGTTGAACTTATTTCACACTGTACGTAGCCAACCGTGCTAATCGTAGGTGCAGGGGAAGGACAACAATCCAAACACAAAAAGCAGTTCTACAGAAATGGGTTTTCAATCTAGATGATTTAAAAGTGCATGGCTCCAGTGTATTCCTAATATGAGAAAAAAGAGCGCTCCAGAGAGCCACATATGGTGGTTGTGGGGGGGGGGGGATTGAATAATTTACACCATTGTTTCAACTACAGTGCCGGGAGATTGAAGCAACGACCTCTGGATTGCAAAGTCCGTGTGCTAATCGTCACGCGACGGAAACTTCCCTGAAGTTTAGGTATAAATAAAAATGAAATGCATCCCCCTGAACAAAAAACACAAAAAAATAGAGCAAAGCAAAGAAAATCACATTGACATTGTGCGCCCTCATTTTGGGAATGCCTACACAACGATTCGATGTCGCGCCATTAGTTTAAAAGTTTTGGTTTTTGCCAAAATCACCGCATCGCTCTAAATATAGCTCCCGTCAATGTCTGACAAACTCTCCCTTAAGTTCTCCCAATAAACCTCACAACCACCGCTCTCTCTCCCTCCCTCCCTCCCAGACCCCCTCCATCACCCGCCGTCCACCCCTCCACAGGTATTTCCTCTCCTTTCTCCTTTCACTATTTTGCTCCCTCTCAAGGTCACAATAAACTTCAAGGGAGGATTCTTGCACAAATTGGCCGAATAATTTGTCCGCAGGCTGCAAGAATGTGCCCAAGAGTTGCACTCACCACGGTATAAAAATAGAATGGGGATTTGAATGTTCAAAATAACTGTCATCATTTGGATTTCACATGAGCGCTCCGTGTAGTAAAGTTTGCATAATGCCTTGGGGCGGATGGCTGGCCCACAAACCTGGTCACCAGTGACAAAATATCGATGATCTGAGGTGAAAGTGTCAAGAAACAAGAGGTTCCTGTGGAAATTGAACTTTAATTGTAGGGGATTTTAGGTTGAGTATCCAATTCTGCCTATTCTAAATCCATCTGTAGCTGGAATTGCACATTCATTAACATTTGCACCCCATTTGTCCGTTTAGAGGAGAAATGTGTGTTGTTAACGTAGGTATTAACATTTTGGAAATGTCAGAAACAGGGGAGATGTTTCAGTGGCTGTTGCAATCTTGTTTAGTTTGTGTAACCTTTACGTTTGGCGAGGCAAGTCATTATTCTCAGTGGGAACATGAAAATAACGAGCCTGCATTATTACGTCTGGCCATCTGCGCCGCGGTTTGCATAACAACCGTTTTCGTTGCCGCCAGCCCACGAAAGAACGAACAGGTTAATTTGAACCGGATGGGGCGGCCCTTGCTGCTGCTGTTGCTGTTGTTGTTATATGGATTCCAGAAATTCAGCTGTAGCAGCTCATTATCAACGACGCACTCCCAGGCTGCGCGTGTTGTCCAAAAATTGGCGCTCGCTCGGTCGGCCTCCTCCGAGTGGTGTGCGACAAAGGGGTTAATGCGGAGCACCGGGACGCCTGCAGGTAAATGTACGGGGTCCGTAAATGGCACTCCTATTACGGCGTGATAAATGACTTCCAAAGTGAGCACCCCCCGCTATCTTTAGCTTGCGGAGAGAGTGGGTTGGGACAACCCTTGGGAAAGGCACCTGCCAGGGATCACGCGAGCACGTGCCCTTTTCGCGCTGCCAGCGAGTGCTTGCGCGAGCTCGCCAACGCCAGCCCATGTGGCCGGGAACTTGAATTTTGCCAAACTTTTTTGTTTTAAAAAGTCGCCGTGAAGTTCACGCTGTCCACTCGCTTTGCGTTTGCTCAGGGGGCGCTGTCGCTGATGCCGTCCGAGTGGGATTTTTGCGTTGAAAACAAAGCGAAATGTGAGCCACTTGCCCATCTCCGGAAAATCATACAAGGAAAGTTAAAATTAAACGAGACAATTCCGTGAGTTGAAACACTTGCATGACTATACAATTTATATTCGTGGTTATTTACGTGTTCGGTAACGAAAAAATGTGGTTAGATGCAGTGGGCATTAGAAGAGCCGCATACCGGATTTGCTCTCTGACAAGGGGTTGCCGGTAATGCAGTTCACAGCGCCAGCGTGGTTTACTGTGCAAGGTTGGACAATTGGTGCAATCGGAGAAGCTGGAGTGAACTCAATATAATCGATACCACTGAAAGAAATTGCATTGAAGTGTGACAGGTGCACAGTGCAGTCAATTTGCCTGCCGTTGGAGGTGGAGCACGGCGCGTCTTTCACTGGTATATTGTGGTTTAAGGCACGATTTCACCTCCAAATGACCCCATGTGGAATTTTCGCACCGACCACCCTGCGAGATCGAGATGTGCAGTTAACAGGACTACCGGTGATTCTACCGTGTCCAGTATTTACGGTAATTGACCAAAATCCCACCCATGCCACTTCACCCGTCTGCAGGCAAGCCAGCGCAGGTTGCACACAAGCAGTAATAACACGGGTGTGGTAAGTCCTCCCTGGGGTATGGACTACAAAACGACATCATCACTGTAATCATAAGCCCTCTTATACGAAATTACAGTGGAGTGACATCACACAGAACACCTCTGTCTCCGCATCTCGGGCTAACGGAACTTTTCCAGCGTGTCAAGTGCCGCAAATTGGGTGGAGTTTCCTATTAAACTGCAATTTTCGGCACAGCGTGGTTAGTCGTGACATTTTAAACAGGTGTACTTTACAACCACAAGTGCATTACCGTATTATGTGGGACATTGCTGAAGATGCATGGTTTTGACGCATCCACCGACAAAACAGAGGGGGAGCTAGTCGAAGCTGCGATTGTGTAAGAAGGTTCTTTCGGTAAAGTCACGTAGAAGGGGAAAAAAACATAATAAAATAAAATTCTCACGACGTTTCTTTGTTGCCGTCTTTCTGACAGCTCTGTTTCTTTACCTGAGGACAGCTGATTGCGTTGTGGCCGAAACGTCGTGATAATTTTATTTTATTATGTTTTATTTTTATTATTTTATTATTTCCCTTCTACGTGACTTTACCGAAAGAACCAAGAATATGAATCCCTGCAGTCACGAAAGCTTTACATTGAGTAAGAAATGTCCTACATTTGATAATCGTGACTTTTAAGAGCGCCTGCTGGCGTTTTGGATCCTTTTTGAGACATACATATAAACACACACATGCAGAAATAAGATATTTAGGACGTGTGCTTTCAGTAGTCTCCAAAAAAGTGATGCGCTTAAGACAAAAGAGGTTTGTTTCGCGTGTTTAACTAAAATAACGCAACTCTGAAGGAAGAAGGAAATGAGTGTGTAGATTATGTTTTCTCCCCGTGGTTAATTGGTGCTTTGTTGATAAATGGTGCTCATTAACAGATTTGTGTTTTGTTGAGATGGGAGCATTGCCGATGTAGCAACCCATACATTCATGGAGACAATGCCTAATTACTTCAGGAGCATTTCTGTTTTCATAATTTTCTTTTGCTTGAGCTCTTTTATCTGGAACAGTTATAACACCCATGCTCTGCCAAATAACTCACTGATGTAAAACAGGCTATTCATTGTACTAAATGTACGGCAAAGATAGCTCCGTTGAACCGTGAGCTCACAACGGCAAGGGCATAAGTTCGACGTTGACTCAGCTCATGATTTATTTAATTTACTGGCCCTTAATCAAGCCAAGCAGGTTGGTCGTGGGAGCAGATTTAAACATACTTCACCATACTGGTCAGTAATCTTTACGAGGGGGTCACATTCACACATTTGGTGCCACACGGTACTAATGGGTGAATGCGACATGGTGGGAAGTCACCCGTGGCAGTCCCGTGAAGAACTCTTCCTTGACATATAAGTAATTCTTATTGGTTCTTTCGGTGAAGTCACGTAGAAGGGAAATAATAAAATAATACAAATAAAGCATAATAAAATTAGTATATTATTATATTATTTTGTATGTTGTATTTTTATTATTTTATTATTTCCCTTCTACGTGACTTTACCGAAAGAACCAAGAAGACGAATCCCTGCAGTCACGAAAGCTTTAAATCGAAATATAAGTAATTCCTACCACAGATCTAGGGCATTGAATAGGGATAATAATATACCATTAGTTACTCTATGAAGTTCAAAATATATCTGCCCTTTTGTAACTGCCTGGTTGTTTGTTTGTTTGTTTAATCATGAATATCGCAAGCCTTTCAGAATACTTTCTGAAATAATTGATGATTGATGGTTACTCATATACTCGTGAAATGGAACACATCCTAAAGGACATCCACCAAGGAGATGGAGCAGTTCGTGTGCAGGTGCTGTGTGCATTACTACACCGTAAGATTGCTGAAAGGTGGTAGTGGAAGCTTAGTGGGAAGGCCTTCATCTAGCAGTTGATTAACATGGTCGATGGTAATGATGATCTACTCATTGACATGTGAATTCCTAAAGTCAAATATTTGTTCTGTCTGATTAGTGAAGCGTGAAGCGTGGAAGTTAAATGTTTGCGTCTGATGGAGCCCTTTGGGTATAATAGAGATAATATGATAATCTAATTTGTAAACTTTTTTCTTCTTTTAATGTGTTAATAGCCTATTTCTATAAAAAGACAACTCAGGTGTTATGCCTGACAAGCACTAGTGAATAAACGCGCTGTATGTTTACCTTTTACGGAGGCTTTCAAGTAGCCATTGCTTAAACCATTTTTGTTTCACGACGAAACAACATTACTTTATTACACACTGCACCGATGATAGTTTTTTTTATTAAATGTGATTACATTAGTGTAAATAATTATGTTTCAGTACACCTAATTATTTCATCATTACCTCCTCCAAAGTCGTTGCTTTTTGTTGTAATGTTTATCGGCATCTCCAGTCAACTGTAATTGGCTACGATGCTGCTGCTAACGCTGCTCCTGCTGCTGATGATCCTTTTGGCCGGGTGTATTTGAAAACAAGTCTCCATTATATGTACCGTATAATTGGATTGAAATGCATTAGAAGGGCACCGGGGTTTTTTAATCGTACACATTCCAGCTGAGAAGTCAATAACGAACTGGTGCTAATGTTGTTGAAGTGCAGTGCAGAGAACGATCAAGCACCTTTAATTCGCTGTGTGGCCGGCCATCCCTGATATCGGCCGTTGTATTTCTTTCATGCGTGATGCTCACTGCACTTTTGATTGCCCTGCAAATGTGTTGGACCGTGCCATCTCTGTGTAATAGGGGTGTAACGATTCCATCGATTCATTGATTCATATCAGTTCCTAAGCGTACACTACCTGTTTAGGGTTGTCACCTATTCTGGCTTCCCAGGATCATCCTCTATTTTGAGGTAACCATCCTGGGAAATCCATAAGCCTTCTCGGGGACATTAAACGACCCAATCTTTGTCAGTTGTATAATAACAATACACCACTGAAGACAATGCAATTACGCGATGTTCTCCCCTCGTCCAGTATTGTGAGATTTTTTGTATTCCCATGATGTGCCCTGGTTTCTATTGTATACCAATGGTTTGCCATTCTATACATACACCGAAAAAGGTATTTATATATTCGTGCATGCTGTTCACGTGACCACTGCAGTCACGTGGGCAGAGCGTACATTTGCTTGAAAGTGCTACGACTCACTGCAATGTAAAAATAAAAATCAATTCTCGAATCTAATTGCCACCCTGGATCTCGACAATGCATTGCATTGTCACACTTTATAACATCTCTGGGTTCTGACCGTTTTTTTTATTCATAACAATCCCATAAAGTTTCATACTCTTCTTGCAAGAAGGATATAATTTGAGCTGCAGCAAAAAGGAAATGTAGTTGCCAAATTAAACACTGGCAAAACTCCCCGAAGTGAGACCTGTTATTTTGGCTATAGTGCTACAATTTGTATATTTTCTTACCAAATACACGGCAGGGAAATGCTTGCGAGTGCAAGCATTAGCGGACTGGAAGTGTAATAAAAAAGAGTTGGTGCCAGTGCTGTGTCCATCACACTCTCCTCTCACTGTTAAACCAGGTACAGTGTTGGGCACATGTTTAATTGGTTTAATCGTCATCAGTGGCCTCAATAAAAAATGTAGAAATTATCTAAACCATATGTTGAGATGGAATATCTGTGCTGAGATTGCATGAAGAAGGTTAAAAAGTTCAAATCGAAAGAGAAGTAATGCAGAGAGCTACCAATGCTATTCACAACAACTTTAAAAGATGGTTTCCAAAAAAACTTGGATTTGAGAAAGATGTACGGTATAATATTAACGGAGACAGGATTGTTAGCCATCACAATTTCGCTGATGACATTGTAAAAAAAAACTATGGGCATTTCATGGAAGATTATTTTAAAACGTAACAAAGCGTGGATGCCGTAAAGTTGGGCTTAAGATAAATATGTACAAAACAAGTCAGGTACTATAAGTTCATCCAACAAAAAGACGTTATTGTTTGAGGGACTCAACTGGAAATCACAGAAGGATATGTATACAGAGACCAATCAGAGAAGGTGGATCAACATCAATATGATGAAATGAAGAGGTGAATAAGAGTAGGTTGGAGTGTGTTTAAAACCGCCGTTTAGAATGGAAAGCAACACACCGATGTGCGGAATAATAACATCGTTCAATCAATGCCCATCACTCACCGCGCCACATGGATCAGAATCACAACACGCTGACAGAGAAAAGGAACAAAAACTGAAAATGATGCCAAAGAAGCATTCACCGATAGATGAGACTGGTGACGGAAGAGCATCTGAAGCAGGGAACGCGGTCTGAGAGACCGAATACCACGGAGATGGAGCAATGAGATCGGCTGCCGTGCAGGAGTTCGATGAATGGTGCCTTCATGGGTTCCTGTGGGATGGTGCCTGCCTGCATAGGGAGGTCTGCATCCAACAGTGGATTCAACACGGTTGACGATGAATCATCAGCAATGAATAAAATACAGTCGATGCATCTATTTTCATCTCGGCTCAATTTGTTTCATGCCAAAAGCAGTGAACACGCCTTAACTGTTGAGCAATGAAATCGGTTAATATGGATTGTCGCATCGTAGGATCATGGGACATGACGGCGGCTTGGGGAGGGCCTTCACCCAGAAGTGGATTGACCATGGCTGATGATGATAGTAATAATGAGAATCACTATTACTTTCCATAATTTGCCACACAGTTGTCTTGATTTTTTTCCAGCCCTGATCACCACACTCGAGAAAGGCATATTCGTTTCGCGTACGACATGTGGCAGGTGCTGGAACGGTGCAAGGACATTTTACTTGGCGCTCGTGACGGTTTTCTTTGGGATCTTCACTGACCAGAGCACACGTGGCAATTCCATGGAACCTTTAATACATGTTTTCATTCATATTAACATCAGTCGTGAATAAACATGAGAGTAAAATGATATCGACTTAACGCTAGGTGGCACTATCAAGCAGCTCTGCCAATTATGCCCACGCATTGTCGAGTTCTTGTTCTGGGGAAAAAACAGTTGTACATAACATAACGTACTATAATATTTCACAAACATACCCAGCATATAACATTATTAGATGGTGGCACAAATGGCAAGTAGCCTAATTATAGTCACCAAAAAAAGACAGAAACTGCAATCATTCCAATGTTAGATACAACAAAAATTACCCCAGTTCATACAGTTCGTCAGTTGACTTTTGACCAAATTCGCACCACTTTTGAATAATGACACACTTTACATGGCTTTTTGTGTAATACTCAAAAATGTGCCACGGTGGAAGGGCCTCGTGCAACCATTGCTTGTGGAAGCTCAGCGGTAGCTGCGGGGACTCTTTTTGAAAAAGAAACAAATGTAACTCATTAGTGGCTGCAGCGAGCTGACCAAACATCATCATAATAGATAATCCATCAAGCGGAATGGTGGGGTTGGGTAATGGCGCTACAGCATTTTTGGCTGCAAACACAAACAATGTTATTTATTATATCATTAATTAGGATGACTTTATGTTGTTGTTCAGGATTAAACATAGGCCTGGTGTGTACGCGTGAGTATACTTACGTGTGTGAACTTTCAGCGTAATTACCAGTTACATGTATAATTTAGCGTTTACTGTACATAATGGAATTATGTGCTGATTCTTCAGTGACTGTACGTGAGGTAATTTTAAATATTCTCATCCGAAATCAATTTTCTCTTGCGTGTGAAATTATAAAATTAAAATGTTGTTCACAGGCTTTTAGATCATTATTTTCATTTTTTCTGGTAACACAGACAGTATCTGCATGAAATACATTTTCAAAGAATGAATAATTACATAATAATAATAATTTTGTGGCCATACTTATACGATAAGTAGCATAATTGTGACCCAAGTTTTTAATACTAACCAAACCTGTTTAAAATCGCAATGCCAGTATCAACGTTTGCAAGCCCCCTTTTTAGCAATGAAAAAAACCTGCCAAAGTTCGGAATAGGTGGCAATAGTTCAATCATCACTCGAATTACAAAACGGTGAAAACTGCCCTCTATTAGCAATACCTTTAAATTATTTCTCAGCTTAGTTCCTTTTGAAAGCTCGGAAATTTGACTGCACGTGGGCAGAGTCTGCACTCGCTTTGAAAGAAACTACGCCGTAAATTGTGAGGCCCCATTTGCAAAGCGCGGCTGTAGTCACCACGGCAAGCGGCGGCGGCCGGGGTGGGGGGTAAAGCAGAGAATTAAAGCTTCTTTTGTTCCGTCTATTTTAAGCATCGTTGATGAGTGTCTGCGCTGAAAGCGGACTTAGCAGCTTTCCTCTCGACCGTTTTGCATTTCGCTGGATTTTGCTCCATCTGTGCTGCCTCCAGTGAATGTGTGGGTCTATGTGTTGTTTTTTTGTTGTTGTTGTTGTCCACCTCCGAAAGCATTCATCCCCCCAGCCCTCCTGTCTATCTTCGCCCTGTCTCTTCCACCCAAGTTGTCTCCTTTCTTTCCGCGTGACTGGCTGGCTGATGATTCCATGCACCGACTGGGTCAGCATCCTTGGCCCTCACTGTCAATAATGGCTCATCACACACACACACCACTCGCTCTCTCTCTCTCTCTCTCTTCCCTCGCTCTCTCTCTCTCTCTCTGTGTGTGCTCGAGCACAGTCGCTCGCTCTGCACATTTAAGAGCTCTGCGTTTACCGTAGTATTTGTGTTCTTTTGTAATTCTTCATGAATCCACTTCTACCCACAGGAGCCAACAGATAGATTTCCTCCGTCAAATCTAGCGGGCGCACGTGCAGGAATTGACGACGCAGTTCAGATTTGTGAATATTCATTGCGTGCTATGTCGCCGTGTGTGTATTTTAACACATTTATTGCAGATAGTTCGCAGGGCAGGCAATTAGGTGGGCGCAAAACGACGTGCTTTATATACTGTACAGTGTTGCAGATTTGGCTGTGGCAGGATTATCATTTTGAGTGTACACGTGTACAATTCTTCATGCTCTGTTCTCCCATCCGTCTCACTTAAAGACGGCAACGGGGGAAGAAGAGGAAAGGCGATGCTCTTTTAGGACTGAGTGAAGCTGATGGACAGTGTTATAGAGCACTGGTGGTGGTGGTGGTACCTCGAATGCTGCTGGGCACACCAATCGGGAGGCAGCTGGGGTAGGGGGATGGAGGGGGAGAGTTTGTGTGGCCACGTTTTTTGTCCATTATAAAATGGAAGTGTAGACTGCCGTTCCCTGTGAAGATGACGCCAGAGTAGATTGTTGAAGCTCTGGCAGCAGGGGGGGAAGGAGGCGGAGGAGGAGGAAGAAACAGTGTTAAAAAAAAAGAGCCAGCAGCAACAGCAAGTGCTGACTAAATCTATGCTCGGGCACCCCGCTTCTCGCGCATGCTGTCAGGTTCAATCCAACATAATGTACGTCTGCGACGATGCAAGGCTTCACCCAGGATGTCCAACGAGTCATTAATTTGCTCACCAGCGGTGTGCATCCCCAGGCATGAAAATTTACGGGATTAATAAGCTTCCGGGGCAAAAAAAAAAAAATATCGTAGTCTCTTGCTCACACGAGCATAAAATTGTGGCACAGCCGAGCCCCATTGGTTTTCTAAATCCCAGCAGGTGGTCTTTGATGTGTACAGTGCAACATGATTACTGCCTCCAGAGCAGTGCATACGTAATGTACGTCGCTGCTTAATTGAATGCATTCGGGGGTCGCCAAATGAAGGGGGGTGGGGAGGTGGGAATTAAGGCGGTGCGTGTGTAAGTCGGATCGTGGCAGTTTCTCCCAGCGGAATGTACGTCTGTTGCTGAGAATTGTGCACGTGATTATAAGCAGAAAAACAGGGCAAAAGTTTCAGTGGATGTGCCTGTGGTCTGATTGCCCGTAAAAAAAAAATGTTCGCCAATGGGTACTCGCTTGCTTGCTGGGTTCAAAGCGCGTGCGCTGTTTCTTTCATGTGTTGAAGCCACCTCGTTGCCACCTTTGTGACGAAGCCACTGATGGTGACGTCGACGTTTGAGAGTGCCCCACAAGATGACATCACCGTGCAATATTAATAGCATTTTCTTGGTTCTTTCGGTAAAATCACGTGACTTTACCGAAAGAACCAAGCAGATGAATCCTTGCAATCACGAAAGCTTTATATCAAAAAATTAATAGCATTGTGTTTTTTTATGAATTGCATGATTATGTGAACTTGAGTGGATTTAACGATTGAAATTTCGACCATGGTACATGTAAATGTTAGAACTTGTATTTTTGCCAATTACAAATCCATCACGAACTTTATTTCTTAAAGCATTGATTCTTAACCTGGGGTGCGAGATGCCCTTTCTGGGAGTGCGAGACATTCCACATTTGTTGAGAGGGTAAATAATCGAAACACAAATTAAGCACGGGCACTTAAGTACAACACTTTGTTTCATCAAACCAATGCATTTATCAACATAACGTGTTTAATGATGGAGAACCAAAGGAGTGCAATGCTGCAGTCAAGGTTAAGAACCACTGGCTTAACCACAAGAACAGAACAGACTTGCGCATGCGATGGCAGTTCAACTTGAAATGAACATAGGCTAGTTTTGTTTTGAATATATAATTATGTGCAAAGGTGTGGAGCCTGCAATTGCTTGCTCACACCACTGCTGATGGAAGGGCCTCGGAAAGAGCATTTATTTAACTCTTTCACACTGACCAGACGTCTTGGAGGAGGTTGGAAAATCCACACTTTATACCACCACATACAACATGCCGATCACATAATTGCGGTCTATCAATTTTGACTTCTCGGTGGACAGAGGCTGGAGGAGGCGGGTGGGGGGGTAAGAAACGTGCCAATTGTTTTATGGAGATAGAATCGAAACGGTGACTTCTGGATTGTAAGTACAGCGCCCTAACTGTCGCAGCGTCCTCAGTATTTACACAACTGCAATTATGCCCGTGAGGCACGGACACCCTTTTTGAAAACCATTTTGTTTGTAAAATGTTACGTGGGAAATGTGATCACGAGAACGATTCATCTGGTGCCTTGTTGTTGTTGTTTGACTTGCATCCCACTGGGATTTTTGCACACAGCGTTGGTGTACGGTGTTTTTTCTGCAATATTTTGCTGTCTTTTCTTGGATTTTCTGTTTGCACTTAGTCACATATTCACTTTAAGATGTATTTTGTTCAAGTTTTTTGTTTGTTGCGGTTGCACCCGATTCAAGAGCCGAATGGCTCACAGGGCTATACCTAATAAATGAACTTGAACTTGCTACGTGGGAGGGCGCTGTGGTGGCGAGATGTTAACGACCTCGCCTGCGGGAGGACGTGGGTTCGATCCCGACCCCTGACCCCTGCTGTATATTTGGAGTTTGTATGTTCTTCCCCGTGGTCGCGTGGATTTTTTTCTCCGGGTCCTCCGGTGTTCCCCTCCACATTTAGAATCAACATGCTTTTACAGTATTTGGATGCTGTAAATGTCCATGTGATACGTCACTTCGTTGAGCTATCATTTGTGGCCAGGTCGCGTCTGACAAAGAGCTACATAGCTCAGTGGGGCCTTACCTGGTAAAATAAATAGCATGTGTTTATTTTCTCATGAAAATGTATAACTCGGAGGGAGGTGGTAAGGTTCAAGCTTTATTTTTGTTGTTATCTGCCAACAAAATATACTGGTCTATCAATAAAACACAACGCAAGCTTTAATCATCCACTGTCTGACACTGTACTTGTTTTACATGCAAATGTCTCTAATAAAACATTTCCTGGCTCATTTGATCCGGTTTACAGGTTTTATTATTGTCCAATTAGCGTACAATTTAACAAGACATGCTGGAGGTGGAAATAATGGAGTCGCGCCGCATACACCGTATACCTTACAAAAGAGACTTGTGATCGATTGGGGTCTCACTTGGTTATAAAGGTCAAGTAAGTGTATATAATCATTATATTATAATCATTATAATGATTACTATTCTTATATAAATCACCTCTTGTGTATACTTGCTTAAGCCACATGAATTCCTGTACATATTGTATAAAAACAAAAGATAAAACGCGGAAATTATTTATTCATGACACTGCACGGCGACATGGCTGAGCAGTAGCGTATTTCCTGCTTGTAATAGAGGTTCGTAGTTCGAATCTTGCGGTCGCCCTGATTAATACTTTGTGGCATATGAAAATGGGCACTGCATCATGGTAGAGTTGGCCACGTGTGCCGGCGTCACGGTTCAAAGTAACGAAATGTTTTTAACTTACAAATTATTAAACTTGTTAAAACTACATGAAAACATTGCTCTCCCCCTCCTTACCAGCAATCTGTCCTCGTCTGTGTAAGGTAGCCTCTTCATGATAGCCTATGTGCTTTAGGAACGGCACAGACAGGAACATTGCAAAACTATTGTTAGAGTATTAATTTGAGCAAAAATAGGATTAGTTGTATGAAATTAATGGCATTTGCATCGCGTTTCTGCGGCCGTCTGGAACACTCTTCCTTCCGATATTAGGAAGCCACTGGAGCGATGCACTTTTAAATCATCTAGATTGAAAAACGTATTTCTTTTTAACTGCTTTTTGTGCTTAGTTGGTTGTCCTTCCCCCCGCACCTCGACTTCTGATTAGCACGGTTGGCTATGGAAAGTGCGAAAGAAGTTCTCCATACATATGTAGTTATGAATATCAAATTGACAACCATGAACACTTCCCCGTAAGTTGTGCTTCTGAGGGCACAACGATGAAGTTGCACGGTGGCTTTGATGCAGATCTCATCAGTGTCACGACACGTGCCTTGTCACTCACGTGACCCAAAGCACATGCCCGTCATGTTTAGCTCGACATAAGATGGCTCACGAAGAGACAACCCATTCGACTAATTTCCTAGCTCTCCCGAGTGTTTTCAAATTGTACAGCGTGTTCTTTGGCACGATGTCGAACAACCGGATATATAATTTCCTGGTAGAAGTTTCCCGGCATGTGGAGTGAGAACGTCAGACATCATGATGAACGTGTGGTGCAACCCAAAAATCACATCACGAAGAGCTGTGCAGCAGAACCGTGAATACATACCCAGCAGTAGTAATTGTTTTGCCTTTCTTTGTAAGTAACAACAATACGTTTGGGGCCCTTTGTTAACCCGCTGCTGCATGAAGACCTCTTTGTGTCATGTTTGTTCGAGGGGCTTGTTTGACAATACACCACCATACTGTTCAGTGCAGGTTGGTGTTGAATGAGGGGCCCGGGACTGGTTCAGATATCAATAACCACTATCGTTGCTGGCCGTGGCCGGTAATCAAACTCAAGATTACTGGTTCCATAGCACCCAGATATCTGAGAGAAAGGAAGAGCGACAGATGAGCTCGAGAACACAACACAAATGAAGCAACATCTAATTGACTGTTAAGAAGGGTAAGTGGGCTTGGTGCAGGACTCATCGCTGGGGGGAATGATGGCTGGTGGTCGAGACTAACAATGAAGCGGCAGCCAAAGGTGGGTATTTGCCTGAAATGGACATCAACTGTGGAGATGGGAGCCTCGAGATAAGATTATGTGCAGGATGAATTTTTGCATCGCGGCGCCGTCAGAGATGGCGATGGTTTTGGGGAGGCCTTCATCCAGCTGTGGATTAGATCATGGTTGATGATGGTGAATGTACATTTTTAGGACTGTAGATAATTATATCCCCCCATAAATAATCTTTTACAACGGAAGCGTTGCATACTTGTGCAACATATACTTTTTGTTTGGGGCGGGGGGTGGGGGGTAATGTCTATAAAATAGAATGTTTCGTCTCAACAAGGAATGTTTTATATAAAATCAAGGATCTCTCAGTCAAATGAAGCTGTTATGCCCCTGCCCTCAATCCATTTGGAGGTTGTGTGAGTTGACGTCTCTGTGGCCGTGACATCATCATGGCATTTTTAGTTACATAGAGAATATCTACAGTCGCGTTAGACACCGTTTGGCCTGCATTCATACTGTTAGAAAATGGGAAGCAGAAAAAAATGCAACGGTCAGTGAACGTAATAAGAAATAGCGTTTATTGTTATGAAATGTTATAAATTGGCGGCAAATTTCTTTGTACACCGTGACATAGAAAAGCACACACGTTGGACAGAATTTACGTCTTCCTGCTTAATCTTGTACTATGCATGACCGTGTGCTGCTCTGGGGAAAAACAGGGCATGGAATTTTATCTGAATGGTACAAGCTCGATCTCTCGTCAAATCGGCGCAAAATAAAACTTTTCATGTTTTTTAAAGCTCGGCCTTAATTCTCCGAATCTCATTTTAATAGTGTGTTGTCAGCATTATAAGGTAATTTGCGTTAGTCGTTTCTACACGTGTTTTCACAGAAAAATTTGAGCATACAACAATTTTGATGAATACAGGAGTACATTAAACACTGAACTCATTAAAATCAAAAGATTATGTTCATAGCTCTCTTTGCTTTAATAATTATTTCTTTCTTTTTTTTCTTTACAAAAATAGAATGTTGACTCATTTTACAATGTACTTTTTTTAAATCCAATTTTAATTGTCGCAAGTGCTATGCTGCCAAGCACCATACTGAGCAGATAGTCTCAATTGGAAAAATCATCTCTCGCAAGGTGCAATGTCACCACATTAGTCAGGTGACGAAATCCAGCATCCGCCTGAGCAATATTCGAAAATCAAACTCAGGTGCAGCTCTTAGTTTTGAGTAAAAAAAACTATGTTTTTGTATACTCTTTGGTTCTTTCGGTAAATTCACGTAGGTATAAAATAAAATAAATCACGACGTTTCGGGCGCAACACAAGCGTCCGTCATCAGGTGGGAAAGCATGGTCTGCTGCTGAGACAGACTATTTTAAAAGGTTTGAAATGGGTGTAGCTCAAGGGTTATAAAGAAGTGGCCGGGGCTAGTGATGTTAATGTGAAAAATTAGCATGTAACTGTAAGGAAGAAGAGCGGCCCCCTAAACGAGAGCACCGAAGTGGCTATGTTAATGTGAGGTATTAGCATGATGTTTTTGTATGTTTGCGTTGGCAGTGGTGACACAATCACACACCTTATTTTCTTCTTCTTTCGAATTGCATTTGAAAGGCAACAGTATGCTTCGATAACGGAGGTTTTTGGGTTTTCTCGCGTACATATAAATTGTGTCGTTAAATCCGCCACCACCCGACACAGCCAATTAGTAAGGTTTGTCACGAAGTATGTTTCGTTTGGCAATCTATTCGACAGCACCAGGAGTTGCTTGATGTACAGCGTCCGTACCTCCTGTATAAAGCGTTCCGGTTCACGTGATTAACAGATTTCGAAATCTCACCTCAATCACATTCGAGCGACTCTTGAATATTTCTACTTTGTGAAAGTAAATAGCCCCGGGAACCTGCCGTGTGTTGTTTGAAGGCGACTATTAAACCGAGCCCATCGTCCTCGACGCGGGCTTGGAGCCGGGGCCACTCCTCAAGTTCAAGTTAATTTATTAGGTGTAGCCCTGTGAGCCATTCGGCTCTTGAATCGGGTGCAACCGCAAAAAACAAAAACATGAACAAAAAACATGAACAAAAAACATCTTAAAGTGACTGAGTGCAAACAGAAAATCCAAGAAAAGACAGCAAAATATTGCAAAAAAATCACCGTACACCAACGCTGTGTGCACAAATCCCAGTGGGATGCAAGTCAAACAACCAACAACAACCACAAGACAACTTAGTTTAAGGCCATTAGTCTAACTCTGTACTACAACAAACAAACATGGCTAAACATGGCTAAACCAATACACTTTTTGAAATCAGCAAAATAAAGCCATGAAAGCAATGAAACAGTGATCATAGGAACTGTGACAGAATTTTCACAATAAATGGCATAAACAACATGTACTACCAAAACCATGCAGCCATAGCTGGCTGCATGAGTCACTCCACAACAACAGGAGCATCCTCCTGGACGTTGCAGACCGTCTGTCCGTCCGTCCGTCCAGCTTTTTTTGCACGGCTCATCGTTGACGACCTTCCTGGCCATCGGGAGTGTGCGCTTGAGCACAAGCAACAAAACACACAACTCGACACATGCGCCAACGACGCTGTGGCGCTTAAGGGTGGGGGTGGGGGGGACAATAGGCAACGTTTCGAGAGGTCATTTCTGTGCCCTTATTTATGGAGTTAACTCAGTTCCAGTATGAGGTTCATCATCATGATCATCATCATTTATTGTTCATATTGCAGCGCCTTCCATGCGGTACATATCAAGATGTCAGAACACAGGGTGTATTTGAGTGCAAGGAAGTGATTTTGGCCTGAATGTAATGTTTTTAGAGAGTATCGACGATTAACTGTGTTCTAGATTTGAAGCTTTCGTGACTGCAAGGATTCATATTCTTAGGTTTTTTCGGTAAAGTCACATGACATTACCGAAAAAAACCTAAGAATATGATTAACTGTGTGTACTGCCCCAGATCGCAGTGTATTTTGTTTACAAATGTCTGCATATGTATTTTGCAACAGCTTATAGCCATCATTAGCAATGATTGGTCAGTCGCACGGCTGGATGAAGCCCCCCCCCCCCAAGCCGTGTCACCATCTCTCACGATCCCGCGATGGTAATAATCCACCCCACGTATAAAAAGGACGAACATCAGGGAGAAAAAATTAACCCGTAAAAACAAAGTTTTTCACTATAAATCCTTTATATGCGTGGCGGCTAGAGTCCTCTCGTCCTCTGGCTTGAGATGGCTGCCACATATGGGTCAGATGATTGCCTGTCACCATTAAGCAATTGGTAATTAAATATTATTATTTTTTTCCTAAAAAGCGTAAAGTTACGGAAAAAAATTTCACGAAAATAAATTGTCACGCACGAGTCTGTGTGCAATATGTCAGCTCGATTGTATCACGGGAAGTGGGTTAAAAAACGAACGAAAGATTTGCACGGTCGTAAGCGCGCAAGCAAGCAAGCAAGTGAACGTAATATAAAGGATTTTTTAAAAATGCACAACCTTGCAAGGGGCTCCTTGTTGCAGGTTCACTGACAAGCCTGTAGCTTTAAACAGTCACACAGCTGTTGTTGTGGCGTTGGGCCACCCTGGGCTGGTAGGTAGGGTTGGCCGTAGTTGTCACGCGTTTATCTGTGCTGGGCAGGTGCATGCATTGGGAATAGGATGGCGGTAAGACTGTTGGGTTTTTTTTCCTTTTCTCATTGCTTGGGGCAAAATTTGTCACTGAAAATATGCATTACCCCCAGGTAGTGTAGCAAAAAAAAACCCAAAGTAAAATAACAGCACTGTGCAGAAAATGTGTTTGGCAGTCTGTCTCTTTCCCTCTCGTTAATACATAGGGGACGTGGTTTTTATTTCTTTATTATCACGGAGAGAGCGGGTTTATTTTATTCAGTGTATTTACTTGTGAGATTACTTGAGTTTCTCGTGAAAATAATGCTCATGTATTGATATCAGAATATGTATTTATACTGCAGGAGAAATCCGATTAGCTATGAAATTCTATTGCACAGATGTCCACTAAGGGGCACGGAGATCAGAACGTTACAACAACAAACGATACAAAAACACGACAGGAGGGCAAAGTATGGGAAAGGTAAACAAAACACCAAAACATATTTTAAAAAATGTTTTCCCAGGCATAGCCCACTCAGCTATTAGCTTATTTTGCAGAGGCGACCTGGTCATAAATGATAGCTTAACGATGCAGTTTCATTTACGTAGACGATGTACATTATTTTTACTATATGCTTCAAATAGATATAATGATTGTAATACAAATGTACAGATCTGTGTCAATCCATTGTAAAATGAAGGACTGTCCATGCAGTGTCGGCATGGGAGTTGTTTGGCCATACTTCACCACACTGGTCAGTGTGGGTTAGTGAAAGTTCAGGGATCACTCGCCACTGATATTAGTCATGGCTGGGAATCTAACTCAGGTCTGTTGCTTTAATTGCACGGTGCGATAATCACCGTGCCATCTCTCGACCCTTGTAGAGAATAAGCTTATCCATTTCGATTTAAAGCTTTCATGACTGCAGGGATCCATCTTCTTGGTTCTTTCGGTAAAGTCACGTAGAATGGAAATAATAAAATAATAAAAATAAAACATAATAAAATAATTCTCACGACGTTTCGGCCGCAACGCAAGTAGCCGTCCTCAGGTGGAGAACAGGTCTGTCGAGGAGACAGTCTGAAACTGGCTGGGAATCTAACTCTGTCTCCTCGACAGACCTGTTCTCCACCTGAGGACGGCTACTTGCGTTGTGGCCGAAACGTCGTGAGAATTATTTTATTATGTTAAATTTTTATTATTTTATTATTTCCATTCTACGTGACTTTACCGAAAGAACCAAGAAGAAGCTTATTCATTTGAAAAACTCCTGCTCCTACCTGCCCTCGCTTGACACCTCATCATGGAAGGCCCACGGCGTAGAGGACTAGTGGCTAAGCTTCGATTTATTTTTTATTGCCGAATATAGCAAAAGGTACTAATAGTGGATGCATTTATATTGAGGTGCACCCATTGCGCTCGATAACAATTCTATTCATGCAAGGTCTCTGAGGTGCGTCGGTTCATGGGGAGGTTGTTGAACCAAACTGCAGCCAAGGAACAGGATGCATCTGGAACGCGCGGAGAGGACGAGGAGAGGGAGGGGTTAAATCAGCTCGTTGTGGAGGTGCGAGGTGGGTTCTTGCATCGCATGATCGTGAAAGTTAGAGACAGTTTGGAGAGGCCTTCATCCAGCAGTGGATTGACCATAGATGATGATGATGATGATGGTAATGGTCTTTTTAGATGTTAGACTAATAGGTATGGTCTCGACCTTACATAAACTGGCACGTATAAATGGCATGACATTTAATTAGTTATTGGTTCTTTCGGTAAAGTCACGTAGAAGAGAAATAATAAAATAAGAAAATAAAACATTAAAAAAATATTATTATTATTTTATTATTTCCCTTCTACGTCACTTTACCTTTTAATTAGTTATTGGTTCTTTCGGTAAAGTCACGTAGAAGAGAAATAATAAAATAAGAAAAATAAAACATAAAAAAAATATTATTATTATTATTTTATTATTTCCCTTCTACGTCACTTTACCGAAAGAACCAAGAATATGAATCCCTGCAGTCACGAAGGCTTTACATCGACATTTAATGAGTTGCTTATAATCTTGGTTTTGCTTGGACCCAAACGCCTCCTTGTTGTAAAAAATGAAATTCTCCTTGTCCAATCTGGGGAAAGTAAGACACGGGGGCAGAACACTCGCAGTCGGTCATTGTAAAAAACCATGGGAGTGTCAATGCCACCTTTAATGGATGCACACATTTCATATGAATTGTGGGCAGATAAGATGCTGTGGAACAGCAGCGAGCGAAATAGGACTTGTGCATTTGTGTTGGCTTATCTAAAACA
This sequence comes from Lethenteron reissneri, assembly GCF_015708825.2. Taxonomy (NCBI): domain Eukaryota; kingdom Metazoa; phylum Chordata; class Hyperoartia; order Petromyzontiformes; family Petromyzontidae; genus Lethenteron; species Lethenteron reissneri. The sequence continues at coordinate 12,488,330 of NC_083802.1, forward strand.
TTTCAGTTACGTATCTCAACGAAAATGTTTGTATCCATGTGAACACGAATGTGAGCATGTTGAGGGAGAATGCACGTGACGTGGCCGTGAAATTTCATTGAAAAAATGTAATCGATTTTCCCAAAGCATCAATAAGCAACATATTTCACCAAAACCTACATCAAATATTAAAGGGTGGAAAAGCATCATACTTTATTCGTTGGTTAGTTATAAAAGAAAAAATGCACCTTTGGGGCCGTCCATAAATGACGTCACACAATTTTGGACGATTTTTGACCCTTTGACCCCCCCCCCCCCTCGTCACACGGGGTCACAAAAAGTCAGACCCCCCCCCCTAAAATATGACATCACAAAGCTATGCCCCCCCCCTAAAACCATATTTCCATTTTGAAAATAAAACATGCTTCAACACGCTTTAAACTATTGTCATTGTAGTGCGTATTTAATGTGGCGCTGCACTCTGATGATGTAGGAGAAAACATTTATTAAAAAGTCATTTAATTAAGTAGAACGTGTTGTCTATATTTATTTACGTCACATTTCTCACCCCCCCCCCCCCTCGTCACACATCGTCACAAATGTTTTACCACCCCCCCCATCTAGATGCGTGACGTCAGTTATGGACGGTCCTATTGCATTTGCTGACAATGCTGAATATCATAATTTCTCTCCTGCCAGTGCTTTGTAAATTGTTTGGCAGATCGCACATGTGCCGAATTAATGTCACTTTCTTACATCGGTTATAATGACAACAATAGAATCCGCACGTGGGACTGCGAAAACCATTGTGATGTTCCATCCTTGTGCCTACAACTTAAAATTCATAACCGCACTGCATCATGAAGTTGACAGACTTGAGGAGTGGCTCTCGTTGAATAAATGTCGTATACATATATATTTTTTAAACACTCTCCGTAAACTTCTGTGAGGACATCTGTTTTAATCATCAGCCATGGTCCATCCACTGCTGGACGAAGGCCTCGCCGAGCCACCAACGCCCCTCGCAAGATCATGCAGAATCAAAATCTTTATTTAGCCTGAAGAAATCCGATGAGCTATGAAGCTGATAATAGTTTTTTTACCCTTCTATCTGACAACAAAACGGACACCTTTTTTTTACAAGGAGTCATGTTTGACGCCAAAAGGCGCGCCTTTTGGCGTCATCTGGTCCAACCCATGTGAGACTAGGCTCTAAGGAAAGCTGTCCCGGGTGTGGACCAATCAACTTCAAGGACAGTGCATATATTATCAGAGTTATGTTTTTTGTTTGCATTATGGCTGCAGGTATTGTGGTCTATGAAAACATGACTCCTTGTAAAAAAAATGTGTCAGTTTTGTTGCCAGATAGAAGAGCAAAAAACCAATTATCATATTTTTTACTGGCAAATGAGGTTCCAATGGAGCTATGAAGCTCTTTTTCACAGATGTCCAGCAGGGGAGGGTCAGAAAGTTACAACAACAAAGAATACGAAAACGATCGGGAGGGCAGAGTATAGGAAAGATAAACAAATCACAAAAATGAACGTAACATAGATAAAGTATATAAGTAAAAAAATGCGCAATCCACCTCGCAGTTCCACACACAATTTGATTGCATCGCTTCCATCTCCTCGGCAGACGTCCTCTCAAATGCATGAGAGCGTCCATTGAGGTGGAGTGATGCTGCGTCTTTATTTTCCAACATATATGCACGCAATATTTAATATACAATGTACAGCCATTTGTTTCGCCACTACTACTGGTTGAAGGCTTCTCTATGCCACGTCGGCCGTGGGGGGTTGTTTGACCATACTTCACCACGTTGGTCAGTGTGGGTTGGTGGAAGGTGACGAGGCAGAGGGCTAGGAAGAGTTCAAACTCCACGGAGTACATCCACGGCCCGGAACGTAACCGAGCTGAGCCAGGTTCATGGCGCTGTGACCTCACCACCGCACCGCCGCTCCACCACTCTACCCACCCCCCCCCGTCACCTCCCCCACAAATTAATGAAATAAATGCATAGATATATAAATAAATTCATCAACTACTCTATATTCAAAACCCAATTAGCAAAAATGGTCGCATCATTAATAAATCACACCCATGTTAGAATTCAAATACATTTGCACCCAACTATTGCCTTGCCCGAAATAATGATGCAACTTGAAGGGATATTCAAATGGGAACTATTTTTCGTGATATCTTCCTGCCACCCTTTTTTTTTTCTTCAATTCATTTCTTCTCTTTCTGCCTTTTCTCCTTCTCCGCCTTCTTAATTTTTTTAGACTCTTCTGCCTTTTTTTTGTCTGCTCCATAGAAGTGCCGCTCGGGATCACCGCGGCCGTGCACTCGCACGTCAGTCGTTTGGAGGAGATGCCCTTGAATTGTTGCTGAAAGTATGTTTTTCAAATCTCAACAAAAAAATAAGACGTACAAAAATAAAACTATTGCGAAAATAACGCTGTGGGGTTGTGACACGGTACCGTGTGTCGACTGTGAGCAGGGGACGTCCATGTTTTTCGCAGCTCGGATACACACTGTTACCCACCGAGAGTGTTTTGTCACCTGCCACGGACAATTACATCCACCGCATCGTTTAAAATTGATTCCAACTCGATTCTACCGTTCATGTTTGGAATGACGGGCAAATTACAAATCGGAATTTTAAAAAAACATTTGAAATATATCGCTTCGGTAGAAATGACAGTGAATTGTCAAAGACCAACTGACAATGCCTTTAGCATATGGATAAAGGAGTAAAAGCTCTGAATGAAAATACAAAGCAATGTTCTAGACTCTGTTATACAAAAAAACACGGAAGTCACCCATTCAAGAGCAAATACTCGCTATCACTTATTTTGCAGTCGAATCATTCACAGCCCGTAGTGTGTTATACTTTATCTTCTGGCTTTTGTTTAAGATGCAACTCCTGAGGGTGCCAAAGCCGACAGCGGGGACCGGGATGTGTCACTTGCACATTGTCCACCCGGTGGCTTTGTTATGCGCATTGTGGTCCGTGCACTGTGGGTTTTACAATCATAGCCAACAGCAGTCGCTGATTATCAACCATGGTGCAAAAATCCGCGTGATAGTGATAACATTAAGTTTCGTGCAGACACGAGGTGGGGCATTGATTTTTTTTTTTGGTGTGTGAAAAGAAAAAGAAAAGCCAAACCTCGCAGGGACAGTTGTGTGAATGAATAATCATAATGTTATCTGTCACCGCTCACTAAAAATACGGTATCACAAATCTCGGCAAGCAGGATTCTCTTATGATGTTCATGCTTTGTTTCAGCAATGTTTTATTCTAGTTAGGAGACTATTTTCATTGTAATATTTCTATGAACGAATGTTTTATTTTAATATGTGCAATCTTTTCTTATTATATATTTCTGTTGGCATGCCGTCCTAGGTTACCGCACGTGAAAATATGCGTTTTACCAAATTCACATTTGTAAATGAGATATCGCATCTGAGATCTGCATCCTCGGGAATCAATATTCAAAGCGGAACAAATTGATGCGGAAAAAGAGATGATGAAATACAAAATAATAGGCTTAACCCTTTCTGGCAATAACCACACATGGTTAATGTAGACTTGATGCCTTGAAATATGTGTCTTTGTGGTGTTTGAACATCTTAACGCCTGTTTTATTGCCAGGAAGGGTAAAGCCATTTTGTATAACTTCATCATTTTGCTACTGGTAAAAATATCTCATAGATACATATATTGATGCATACTGATTCTGAATATATAGGAGTGCATGCAAGCGAAAATCTGAAAGAGAAAGAATTACACATTTCATAAGGTAGTTTTTGCAGCAATCATGATATTTGTGCCAAAATATAATTGATATGAATACCACATTTTCTTAGGTTTTTTCGGTAAAATCACGTAGGTAAAAAATAAAATTAATAAAAGTAAAATAAAAATAAAAATCACGACGTTTCGGAGGCAACACAAGCTTCTGTCTTCAGGTGGAACCGTCACAGCACGATAGCTGTATCAAGTGAGAGAAATTCCAAGAAAACAGTCCTTGTATATATACTGGTGGAGGGTGGGAGGAGCCAAGGTAGGCCCTGAATATTATTTTTGTGAGGTTCGGTGCGGCTGAAGCACGCTGTTAGGAATGAGCCTTTGTTGTGTAAACTAGGTGCGGATGATGTAAAGGTGCGTGTAAATGGGACTGAGCCTTTAGTTATGTAGAGGTGATGCGGCTGAAATCGCTGCCAGGAAATTAGTCTTTGTTGTTCCACCTGAAGACGGAAGCTTGTGTTGCCTCCAAAACGTCGTGATTTTCATTTTATTTTTATTTTACTTTTATTAATTAAAATTTTTTACCTACGTGACTTTACCGAAAAAACCCTAAGAATATGAATCCTTGCAGTCACGAAAGCTTCAAATGTAGAATGAATACCACACTTGCCAACACAGCAATACCGTATGCTATTGTGATCAATCACTTTTATTCCCCAATAAAGCGTACGCTATGTCATTCAGGTTTTCGAGACATTTCACGGTTTGGAAACATTTGGGGTTGTATTTCTTGCAGTGTTGTGAATCTGTATAAAATGGAGGTCCCTAGTAGGACCTTCCTTAAAATAAGTCGAAAAAGTGTGAGGCATTCCTTGAAAATATCAAATATCTCAACATTCACAGCATCACTATTTTGGACACCTATTGTTTGTTTAAAATTAAAAATACTCATTTGATTCAGAATGACAAAAGTAAGCTTATAAATCATGACAATCTTTTTTTTTTACCCGTTCATAAAAGGCCTTTCCTGCAACTGTAACGCTACTCGCTAACTTGAAGTCAAACTCCTAGAGTTCTTAAAATTGATATTTGCAACAACAAAATTCAAATAGATTCATGCAACGTATAAATGAGTGAACGACAGCACATTTATTGGCAAAACAAAAGGCTGCAGGTATTTTTACCGCTTCCCTATGTTTTGCTTCACCACGTGTTTTATGAAAATACTTTGCATCATCTCAAACAAATTTCTCTTGAAAAAAAGTTCAGGGTTGGCATTGCAAAAGCATATCCTATGGAAAACATTTTAAAATGAAATCATGAATTATAATTTCTTGTTAGAGTAATCGAGCATGAAATTTGAGCACTTTTGTGTGTAATTACTTAATGTGACTTTGAACTTTTTAGCCATTACAACCCTTATAGAAAAGACCAATCTGGATGTGCTGGCAATGAAAAATGTAAGTAGAAACTGTCATGAAATGTGTTCGAGTTGTGTAATTACATGCGTGGACCTAGTACAATTGAATATCACGATTTACTTATCTTTTTTGGATGTCTATTAACTTGAATAAAGATTGACAATTTCTACCACTTCACTGCAAAAAAAGGTTGGAAGGTGCCCATCATGCATGCTTCAAGTGAATATGAATTAATCTAAAGAATGGTGGGATGCTATTAGCACGAATGACGCTAAATAAAACGAAAGTAGTATTATTATTGTAGTATATGGTATAAGGACACGATAACCAACAAAGAGGTTCATTAACAGACAATATCAGCAATTAACTAAATCGGTCGTCAAAAAACGTTGTTTAAACTCGGCTGGGCCACCTGTACCGCACGGTATCAGAGAGAAGACCTTGTATCTGGGGAGGTCGCAGGAAATGGTAAAACGAAGATGAGGTCGACCACTTCTTTGAGCCGGAACCAAACAAAGCAGACGGATGTCGCATCTACAGGTACCACGTGGGAAGAGCTCCGAGTGATGGCGCGAGACTGTGACAAGTGAGGGCACTTGGGTTGCCCGATATGTCGGTGACACGAGCCGGAATAAATCCGAATTCTGAGGTGGGTGTTCTGACATAACCACAACCAGGCCTGATAATAATACGGTCCAATAATATTATGAAAATAACAATTTATCCCAAAATGCCTCGTTGTATGTAAATGATATTTTTAGGAGGATATTGTTTGGGATGTTTAGTCAATTTATTTGTTGAGAATTTTGATGCAAGACCAGCGGATTAGGTAAAAGTCTATGCGTTAAATGGGATGATACTGAGAAATCCATGAAAATAGGTTAATAATCTCTTTTCACTTAAAACTTTCGTGACTGCAGGAATTCATACTCTTTGGTTATTTCGGTAAAGTCACGTAGATGGAAAATAAAAATAAAAATTAAAGTGAATAAAAATAATAATTATAAAAAATACAAATTATGAAAAATAAAAATAATACTGTAGTCTGGTTCTTGATCGGAGTGAGTGTATTGGTAGTCTATAATGTAGACTGTAGCAATGGTTATTAATCTGGGTGAGTGTACTGGCAGTCTATAATGTAGACAACCTCGGTGAGCGTACTAGCAGTCTATAATGTAGACTGTAGCCTGGTTCTTAACTTCGGTGTGTTTACTGGCAGCCTATAATGTAGACTGTAGCCTGAAAAAAAAATAATAAAAATAAAAACAAAGAAAGCCACGACGTTTCAACCGCAACACAAGCGGTCGTCATCAGGAAAAGGGGGGTTAGCCCAGGGGCGGTTTCTTCATTAGGGCGATTGGGCGACGCACCACCAATGTCATTCAACCACAGAGTCACGCTAACCGTCACTGTGCCTCTGGATATAGTCCAATCAGCGTCATGTCACGTTCTGTGGAGTACCGCCTCTTTTTGGGCGATTTCACTCTGGCTGAGAATCGCCCCGAGTGGCCCCATAGACTTACATTCAAAGATGTTTTTTTTCGAACGGGGGCGCTGCAATGCATTCTCTATGGCTTCCGGGAGGGCTCGCCCTAACGTGCTTACGTCATCATACGTGCTTACGTCATCATACGTAAGCACGTTTCATTCAACAATATAATTTGTGGCCACCTAGTGGAATCTTTAATAAAATAAACTTGAGTGGTTTGTTTTAATAGTGAGTATAGAAACAAACAAGATGTATTGTAAGAGTCACTTTATTTTTCATTAATATTAAAGAAGTGAAGTTGCCTTTACATGCTTAAGCTGTTAATTTATCCATTGCATGGGTGGACCTTATCCTTATCAATCATCCAGACATTTGCCCCCCCTGAGAGATTTTGCAGGAGCCGCCACTGGGTTAGCCTCTAAAGGCAAACTGTTTATAAAGGTTTAGAGATGGGCGTAGCTCAACTGTGTCAGCAGCATGGGCGTGGCAGCTAATGTTAATGTAGGAGAAACAACGACACCAGCAGTAGGTCTAGACCAGGGGTCGGCAACCTACGGCTCCGGAGCCGCATGCGGCTCTTTACGGGCTGCTACTGAATTTTGTACCGAATTGGAAAGAAATGGCTCTTCTTGTTATTTTGGTTGCCGACCCCTGGTCTAGACCAATCAAAGGGTCCCCAGGCAATCACTGCACCCTGCTCCATACACCACACTGCTGACGTTTGTCATCTGGCCACATGGCCGACCGGCTCTGAACAAATTCCTCAACCACATCAATTCCATACACCCAGCCATTAAATTCACCATGGAGGTAGAAAAGGATGGCAAGTTACCCTTCTCGGATGTGCTCATCAAAAAGAGACCAGATGGCTCAACGAGCCATTCTGTCTACAGGAAAGTAACCCATACTGACGCCTACCTAAAACCTGATTTCCACCACCATCCATCCCAGAAGAATTCCCTCATCAAAACGCTACACCATAACACTCAATGTATCTCCGACCATGAACACCTAACCAGTGAACTCAAACACGTACACCAGGCTCTCAAGGTGAATGGATATTCTGACTGCACAATCCGCAAAGCCATCACCCCAACCGCGAGGAAGGAGCCATCTGATTATCCAATCAAAACCATCACCTTGCCATACATAGCAGGGGTAACCAAAAAAATGTCCAAAATCATGAACAAACACAATATCCAGGTCCGATTTAACACAGTGCATAAAATTCGTGATCTGATCCCATCTGTGAAGGACAAGATTCCTGACATGCAATACCCCGGCGTCTACAAACTAAGCTGTATCTGCGGCAGCAGTTACATCAGGGAAACTAAGCGACATGTCTCGGACCGTGTTCGTGAGCATAAGGCAGATTAGAAACACGGCAGGACCAATACTTCTGCCGTGGCTGATCATTATTTGAATGCGGCTGGCTCACACGATATTGATTTCGCTAAGACGATGGTACTTTGCAAGCCTACTGGTTATCAACAAAGATTCGTTCATGAAGCCATCCATATATACAGACACAATTTCAACCGAGAGGATGGTTATAAACTCATAAATCATTGGAAAGATGTCATCAACCACTTTGGGTCATGACTTGTGTTTTCTTGTCAATCAACCTCTACCGTCAGCAGTGTGGTGTGTGGAGTGGGGTGCAGTGATTGTCTGGCAACCCTTTGATTGGTGTAGACCCACTCCCGGTGTTGTTGTTGTTGTTGTTTTCTCCTGCATTGGCATTAGCTGCCCCGCCCATACTGCTGACACACTTTGGCTACGCCCATCTCCAAACCTTTATAAACAGCTTCCCTTTAGAGACTAACCCCCCTTTTCCTGTGTTGCGATTGAAACGTCGTGGCTTTTTAAAATATTTTTCAGGCTACAGTCTATATTACAGACTGCCAGTACACACACCGAAGTTAAGGACCAGGCTGCAGTCTACATTATAGACTGCCAGTACACTCACCAAACTTAATAACCAGGCTACAGTCTACATTATAGGCTGCCGGTACACTCACTCCGATTAAGAACCAGGCTACAGTATTATTTTCATTTTTTATAATTTTTATTAACTTTATTTAATATTTTTTTCTGTCTACGTGACTTTACTGAAAGAACCAAAGAATCGGTTAATAATTTGCTTTGTTTACTGCCATCTGCTGGCCACTCTTTAACCCTGTGATTACAAAGTATATAAAATGTGGACATTCTATGCACACGATGGATGCGTCTGATTTCCCAACCCCACCTGCAACGCACACCGGCTTGAAGGCATCCACCACTACGCCTCACTTAAGAACCTGGCTTGATCATAATTAGTGTTGGTTCACTGCTCTAACGGCGTACCACCTCTTGACTGAGATATTTTTTACGTGTTTATTTACGACAGAGTAATTCGAGTGTTATGTTGTTTCTGTAATCAAATACTCTCAGTCTCACCAACACAGGCGCAAAACAATCATCTCCTCAATCAAGCGCGCAGATGCTGTGAAATGGCACGTTCAAATCCGTGCTCGATTAAAATTCAAATATAGCAGTGCGTTGCGTTGATGCGTCAATCTACAACTCTTATGCAAAACCACACTGCCATACTTCTAATTGGAATAGGGGGGGAAATGGCACAACACGGCCTTCTGTTGCCTGTAAACAGCGGTGTTTTATACAAAGCGCACAAGCTGCATAGTCTGTGTGTGCCAGGAATATTTTGTTGTTGTTGTTGTTCCATTTGTGATGCATCTGTTGGGAAAAAAAACTAAGCGTGATGTAACAAAAAATATTAAATTAACGGGGGGGGGGGGGGGGGGAGGGATTACTTTCTTCGCAAAAAATTCAAATAAGTCATGTTTACATCTTTCCAACTAATGAGTTTCCCCACTCTATCAGAAATAAGTGTTTTTTTTGTCCATTTTTGACATGTTCGAATGTATAAATAATGCCAGATTGTCATCCCCCCCCTAATTGCAATAGCAGTTTCATATTGTTTACTTTTTTGTAAAATTGAGATTTAGATTTTTTATATATTTAAGTTTCTCAACTAACCACAGTCTTGTTAATTTCAGTTGGGATGTGTTGGCTTTAAGCTCAGAGGCTTATGAATTTCAATGTAATCCCTAGACTCTTAAGCCATGGGCAGGCACAGCCTAAAACCAACACTGGGTACAGCTTGATTTAGTCGAGATTTTTTTTCACATTTGCCATGCATGAGTGCCATGTGTTGTTCAATAACCTATGCGGTAAAAAAATTCAGAGCCGTCTTTCAGTCTTCATACACGGACTTGCCATACACACGTGGAGTATTTGCACATACCGTTGATACTGAGCATTCAGTCCCAAATGTCTACGCGTAATGTTGCATGTCCAGTCACAATCCTAACATATACACGAATATGTACCCAGGTGTACGCACAAACATTAAATTGACAGAAAGAAAACTGATCTAAGAAGCATTATGTCCATTCGAGAGTACAAAGAGTTGAATACATAGCTATTTATGCCGTAAAATACCATTGTTAAAATTAAACAAAAGAATGTGTTTTTTTGCGCACCTTGAATAAGCTTTTACAATTTAAAAGGCTGAAACAGATGAAAAACAGAACCTTGTACCACTATTTTACTGTGTGTGTTACGGTATATCTATAGTCTGTGCTAACCTTGAGATTCCAAGCTTGCAAGCGGCAGTGAGCTGCAAAAGCAAGCTAGAATTAATTAACCTATTATATATCCTACGTAGAAAGACAGCAGTCGTATAAGCATGGTGGGTTGCAATGCAGCAGAATGTCGTTTTTGAATAGCTGTTACCAAAAGGGGAATTTTTTCTCTCATAAAAATAAGAAAATAAACAATCCATAGGTAAACAACATACGTTCTGCACAACCGTATTAATCCATATCTGATGGATGTCTGCGGATATCACTATCGGTCAATGAAAATGGCAAATCCTCGGAGGCAAATGTTACCCGGTCATGCACGAATTTAGCATTGTTTAGCATTTTAGTAACGTTCAACTTTTGTTGTTGTTGTTGTTGTTGTCTGTGACTAATTAGTTAGAGCATTAAATTAAGACTCCACAACGGTTCGGTTCGGTATATTTGTTGCACTGTCCGCTAAATTGCATGTAGACCGTTCTCGGCAGAAAGACGGATGGATGAGCGGTATCATACGGCCGCCAAAGCCAAATGTTTAAAGCCGTCTTATAAGCACTTTCGTGACAAGTCTCGCCAACAGATTACCCGCCAGAGCTGACAACCGAGAGGAAGTCAGCGCGAAAGCACGAGTCTCAACAAGTCATGTGCATATCACACGGTGGAGAATTTTTTTTTTGCAGCGCAATTGCTAATAAGTTTTCAAACAACAAAAGCGTGTAAGGAGCGCCACAGCCACGTGCGCATGATGCAAACCACCACGAGCAGCAGCTCCTGAACAAGTGCATTGTGGTCCTTCCGTCTTAGGTCACCGTCAAAATAAAACTGAGCAAATGTGACTGACCTGACAGGCACCAGCGCGCCTGATGTTCCACTTCTTTATGTCGCACATCTGTACAGCTAAACAAATTGCAGTGTTAATGTGGATCGATGTGGAGATCGCTTCGCACATTAATAATAAATACAGGCGTGTCTTGCTTAACGAGCGTGATACGTTCCGCGAAAATTTGCACGTTCAGTGGAAATTCGTAAAGCGATCGTTCCTTTTCCCATTGACTTCCACGTTACACTTCAACCCCCAAAATGTTCCACCCTTACTTGATTTGGAGCTTTCAAACTTGATTTGGAGCTTTCGTGACTGCAGGAATTACTCTTTGGTTATTTCGTTGAAGAGTGTTCCACTCTTGAACAACTATCTTCGTGTTTTTTTTTTACCGTGAGAATTACAAATTACTATTTAAAAATCGAGTCATAAAACATGAAACGTTACACTCGCCACACACGAAGAACCACAGTGCTTGCGGGTGCCTGTTCTCGGCGTCTGCAATTAAATAGCTTCGCTTCCCCACCCCACAAATCCCACCCTTCCCAACACGCACCCACCGCTCCCTCCTCACCCACCCATTCCAGTGCCACCCGATACGGCGAATCACACGCGCGCGCGTGCACGCACGTGGCACAGCACCGCTGATGAACAAACAGCTACGAGCCCGTGGTGTGGCCCCCCCACCAACCTCCCCGGAAAGCATTGCAATCGATCGGTCCTCCGCTCGCGAACATTTGACTCGTTTAGCGAACAAATTGGTCTAAATTCAAATTGCTCGTGGAGAGCGAATTCTGGTAGAACGAAGGCTCGTTCAAGCGTTGACACGCCTGTACAGCCATGCTACTTACAGCCACGTGTAAAGGCACTGCTGGATCAAGGCCTTTCCGTGCCATGTCGATCTTGTGCATACTTCACCAAGCTGGTCGGTGTGACTTGATGAATTGGGGGATGAGCTGCCCAGGGCCACTTCACATATCACTCAGCACCGGAGGTTAGCCGTGGCAAGGATTAAAACCCTTGTTTCCAGGTTCATATCACAGTGCTTTAGCCACTGCTCCACCCACCGATATGTTAAATGTGTATAAACTATATATTATATTCATATAATATCAAACAATTTTTTTACATGAAGAGGGAAGATTTCCAGGGGTCACACTTGAAGAAGTAAACACTGCTCTTCACGTTATGAAAAATGTATATCTCCCTGGACCAGATGGAATACCTGTGGACATCATCAAAGAAGCAGAACCAAATGTTGGAGCAAAATGAGTGGACCTTTTTACTAAATGTTCATACAGAAATTAAATATCTTAATCATGAACATTTTCCTCTGCCATTCATCTCTAACAATTGGGCAATACAACTAGATTGAAGAATTACAGGCCCATGAGGCTCACATCACATGTAAATAGTTTACGAACATCATCAGGAACAGCATATTTCGTAATCAACCATCCACACGAGCAAGCCGAGTTTTCAGAAGTTTTCTCGACAATCAACCACATACATGCTATCCGTCAGATTGTGGAAAGCACTAATGACTAGCTATCAAATACCATTATTCCTAGCCTTAGTAGACTGAAAAGGCTTTTGATTGAGCTATCTAAGCTCTCAAAAACCAAGGTCGAAATAAAACATTTGGAATAAAACCCGATTACAAAAATGGAATAGCTACTCTAAGGTCAGAGGTGGTGCCGTCGTGAATTTGTTAGCGCACGGGACTTGCAATCCAGAGGTTACCGGTTCGATCTCCAGGAGTGACAGTTGAGTCGTGGAAATGTTTTCTCGCCCCTTTCAAGACGGTCTGGCCGGCATGGAAGAGGAGGTTAAAATATGTTCCAGAGGGATATTTCTGTCATTAGTGGCATGGGAAAGTAACTGCAGGGTTGCACCTTAACTATAATTGTTCACTCTAAGATTGCATAAAGGAAATAATGAAGATAAAGAGTGAAATCTTGTTTCAAAGTATGTGGGGTGTTACGCTGCATTTTCCTACTTTATAATAAAAAAATACTTTTACCTGAAATGACAAGAAAATAACAAGAAATGTAAAATACAGAACACAAAAATAACAAAATAAAGCAGGCACATTGTAAATAAACTACAATATGCACAACTCATAAAAATTAAGAGGGCCTCAAGGCTCAGGCAATGGCGCTGTTCTTGGACAAACATTTTAATACACTGCATATTTCAATGTAAAAATAATAATAGGATAATGTTTATATTCTTGGTTCTTTCGGTAAAGTCACGTAAAAGGGAAATAGTAAAATAATAAATATAAAACATAATAAAAATTCTCACGACGTTTCGGCCACAACGCAATGAAGGCAGAAGTATAAATGGCAAAAAAATATTCACCATTGCAACTTTGATAAAGGCGCTATTTTATCAACCAATGGAAAGGAACGCTATGAAATCATAGATAGATAGAGCTTAATAAAGAAGGTTGCGAAATGAGGCTCATGGTACATTTCAGAAAAATAACAGGTATGAAACAGGTTTACTAAACAACCGAAGACAACTGTTGGTGGGGCACAACTGTAAAACACAACAGTGTGTGTACTAAGGGCAGTTATTGTAGGCAAACTGGGATATTCATAATCAACGTTTTGGGTTTAGATCGCGTTATTTATAAATGTGTCGTAACCCTCCACCAGCCGATACGGCCAATCAGTAAAAACGTGTCACGTTGACAAAAGACAAATAGTTCACTGCTTTAGCCCACCGGTGTGTTGAAGCGTGAAACCACAGTGAACTATTAGTCTTTTGTCAACGTGACACTTTTTTACTGATTGGCCGTGTCGGGTGGTGGAGGGTTACGACACATTTATAAATAACGCGATCTAAACCCAAAAACGTTGATTATTAATAACATTGGTCGCGAAAGCCTCACACGTGTTCAACTGGGATATGAATGATGGCATAAAGAGGTGGATGAGGAGTCGTTTTGCCAAACTGATCTTGATAATGAAAACTAACATCCCACTGCCATAAAGAAGAACATTTTTCATCAGTGTATGTCACCCAATGTGATCCATGTTTTTATCTTCACGGTTATTATTTTTGAAACATTTACTATTTCACATTGGCAGCGAGTCTTTTACGATTGAATGCACGGCGAACGCGCCGACTTCTCCCGGGCAAAAAACACTCACGGCACTCCGCCACCAGAAAGTAAGGACGTTTCTAACGCTGTCTCGTGGAAGCAACCGCAATGAGCAATGGAAATGAAACACGTTGAAACAAGAAAGCGAATGCACTCGACAGGAACAATAGTTGCCACGTCCTGAGCCATAATTCTTCCAGCAAACCCGGTAAAGCCCTGAAGCTCTGTGACGCTGTGGGATCACGGTAACAATTCTCTGAGCACTAAGTAATTAAATGTGAATGCTCAGGTGTTGTGTTTGTGTTGTCACTTGCTCTTTTCGCCTGTTATGAGCAAAATTAAGCAGGTTGCAGTTATCATTATTGTGATTACTTAATTAAATCTATTTTTTCCCATGCTTTCAGATGCAGTATTACGATATTTACGACTTGGAAACGCACAAAGACACGCGTATGGGGTGATTTGAAAATGGGACAGAACTCAAATAAAAAAGGTCGTGCCAAAATATCAACCTTAGTCTAAACGCCAACTTCATTTGTAATAAATCCATCTATTAGATTCGCCTGGCCATACAGGGATGTGATAATGTTAATGCTTAAACTATATATTCAACTCTGTGTTTGTTTTCTCAATTGAAAGGATGGCTGATGGAAGAGACTGGTGACAGAATGACAGCCAAGTGAATAAATACAGATCACGACCATCAAAGAGATGGAGCAATGAGATGAGTTCATGTGCAGGACTGAAATGGATCGTGGAACTGCATGATTGTAAGGGATGGCGATGGTATGGGAAGGCTTTATCCAGCAGTGGATAAACCATGGCTTATGCTGATGACATGGCAGTAACCCAGGTTGCTATTTGAAAAGCAATAGATGGGTCGATTGTACATTTCTACCTGAGAGGCAATATCTGGACATGCCAATAATTAATTTTCTTTTTCTAGTTTGGCCATTTTTATACGAAGAATCGACGGAAAAGTGTCTTTTGCCAATGTAGATATCCTACACACTGTTTCTGAATAGGCTCTCACACAGTTATAACAAGAACATTGACGTATTGATTGATATTTACAGCCTAATGTATATCCACATTTAGTTGTTCAACTGTTGTATTGATTGGGTTTACAACATTTGCTTTATATATAACATTGTATTTACTCTGACTTGTATTACTGAACTGTACTGTGTTCCACCATCATCTCCAAACTAAGCTTTAACTTTGGCCTTGTCTGTATGATTCAGATGACTAGCACGGTTGGATACGTACGATGCGAAAGAAGTTCAACATTCAATACATACATGCATGGCAGGGTTTAGTCGTTGGCTGGTAGGTTTTTTTTTCTTTCGAGAAAGGAGGCACCATTGAGACAAGTTTGAAACTGATGCGATAGTTGTCAGAATATACAGTCGATTAAACATTTGTTTCAGAAAAACATTTAAAGCGTGCATATGTACCTTCTGTGTTCCATTGCATGAAACGAATGGGCGCTGTCGTGGAGTAATGGTCAGTACGCTTGACAAGCAATCCAGGGGTCACCGGGTCGGTCTCCCGGTGCGAGGGTTGAAACAAATAACGGGGCAATTTGTTTTTAATCGCCTTGCCCCCGCCTGCCTCTGTCCACCAAGCAGTATGAACGGGCACACCGCGGTTAGTTGATATGGTGGGTTAGTGTGGGTGTCCTCCACCTCGTCCAAGATTGCGTGGCCAAATTCCCCTCCTCCTGAGAGGCTACCGAGAGCTCCGTCGACAGGAGGCATCTTTTTTTGCTAGCAGGGGGGTGAACGAGATATTGCAGGGCTGCACCTTTACAATGTTATCGTGGACCGAGGTGAATAAAGGACTGTATTCCCAATCTCCCTGCCTCTCTTTGCAGCCAGCTGTCACCATTAGCTCGTTATCAACGGTGGATGTACACCGCCCGCTTATCCACCCTCTAACAACAACGCTTCTCGGCTACTTGAACGTGTGTGTGTGAGTGAGCAAACAGCATTTGGGTGACCTTAATTTCATCCCGTTCATCTTGATTTTAGCGTGGTGCAGGTGAAGCGATTGTTGTGGGGAAAAAATAAAATCGAACGGGAATATCACCACGTTTTATTACTTTAGTCTCATATGCTGCTTTAGCGCAAGACGCAAATGAAGTTTATAGAGGATATACAACCATACCCAAATGAATATTTCATTAAAATGCACCTTGACAAGCTTGGGACAAATTCCCCGGCATGGTACTCATCTCGGCATTAAAAATATATATATAATTGGACCCAACTGCTCGCTTGCCTAATTTTTTGGTATTATGCGAAAAAATATAATTTTACTCTGGCAAGGCCATTTAATTTTGCTTAAAAAAAAACTTGCAAGCGTTTTCCCTAAACTCCACTTAGCGATAATAAACATGTTTGAATTGATGAAACTTCAATGATAATTCAAGAGCAGGTATTATTTTGAGCGGCGCGTTAATTTTGGCGCCGCCAGATGTTGGTGTTGAGGAGTGCGTGTTGAGGTTTAGAGAGATGGGAATTGGCTGCGCTGTGTGCAAGTCTGCTATGGGAGAGAGAGGAGAGAAGAATAGTGCGGTGGGGGGTGGGGATGGAGACTATTCGGAGATTGTACAAATTCCCTATAGTGTATAGATCCCAAGCATCTTCCCAATTTGACTGTGAATATCACGTTCCAAGAAGCATACGTCTCGCATTTTGGTCATTTGAAATCATCGCGATTTTGCCCCACGGGTATGGAAATGCCCCTTTATTTTCTCGTTTCACCTCCTCAAAGGTGCTGCATGATGAAACGCTGTCTCCTTTGTGTTAGAGACACAGATGCCCCCCATACAACCTGAACGGACTGTTGGGACAAGTGTTGTTAGGTAGCAACCTATGAAGGCCGGCAAGGCACACGAGGGGGTGGGTGGCCAGCATCACGCCCGGCCGCCTTTCTCTCCGCAGTGGCGATGTTTACACATCCCACCAGGTACTAATTTAAGGCTTAGTCGACCTAGCGGAGGCCCAGGACCGTTTCAGATAATCGTCACTGGTGTTGGCCTTGAACGGGAATCGAACTCGGCTCAGCGGGTTCGTAGCGCAGCGCGCTAACCGCTACTCCATCACTCCCCACTGCTAGAGGCACACACACACACACCCCCACACACAAAAACAACCCCTTTAACCTAATCAATCAAAAGCTCCCCAAGAAAATGCTGAGCTGTAAGTAGATGGCACTCTCGCACACCCCCCATTAGTCCTGTGTTTAATTGAGAGGGGTCGGTCCTAGCAAGGCATGTTGGGGTGGTCGGGGGTGTTTTGGGGGTGGGGGAGGGGGTGTGTTTGGAAGCATTCGCGAGTTGTGAACTCGTATTATGGTAAATTCGGTCGGCACGCTGCAGGCCATGTGCAGGGTGGAGGGGTGGAGGGGGGAAATAGCGGGCGAGTTGTCACGTGTCGAGCGGTGTGCTGTCCCGCACTTAAGCTGCCCTGAGCCCAGTTTACCTTCACCACTGACTGTGGCCGCAGACCGGAGGGGAGAGAGAGCGAGCGAGCGTACGTTGTCTGGCAAGGGGTGAGGATGACAGGCCACGCAAGGGAACAACGGCCGCGTCTATTAACTATTCGTCTCGGTCGCTTAAATTATTCAATCTCTTTATTCACTTACACGTTTGAGCATCGGTGTTAAATTACATTTTTAGGGGTGGTGGTGGTGGTGGTGGGTGGGGGGGGATGACAACTTTATTTATAATCAACTGAGATATACGCTCGTGGGGTTGTTTTTTCTTTGCTTTTGTTTAATTGTTTTTTATTTACTGAAACGCGGCCGAATAAAATGGAAAATCGATAGGTTTCTCTGAAGTTAAATCAATTTATTTTTGTTTTAATATTCGGTATGTCGATATAATTAGCTTGAGGTGGGTGGAGGGGTAAAGAAGTCCACTAGTCTCATATCCCAAGCACAGTGTTCTTCATTTGCAAGGCCCGCGGGCCACTGAAAACACCCCTTCCCCACCCCACCCATCATCGTGATGTCAAACCCCAATGGTTTCAAATGTGTGGCGGCCCTCAAAACGCCGATGTCTTGTCGGCGAAAGTGACCCACCCTTCTGAAAATGAGTGAAGAACGCTGCTCAAGCACATCAGCTGCCGTGCACAATTACACTGGCGCCGATGGCAAGCAAAGTGCGGAGAGGCACGCGCACGAGATGAGCTCCCCCCGTGCGCGTGTGTGGCTTAGCGCAGGTGGTGGGCACATTCACGCGTCCAGGCCGCTGACGATAACAATGTGTGTGGCAAAGCGAACGTCGTGAGATGTTGTATCTCGGTCAATGTTGCGGACAGAATGTATGGCACGCTTTGGTTTTGTTACAAATGTCGGTACGATCATTGAAATCCACTATCCACCACTTTTACAATCACCATGATCAGCCATAATCTGATGATGATGATGATTTATGAAAACCTCCCCAAGCAAGCCGTGATAATACTCTGTCGCCTGAGTTGATCGCATCGCTCAATTTCCATGGTTTTAGGTGCTTCGGTCAGTGTCCGAGTTGCGTCCAAGTTGCTTCTTGAATTTTTGTGGACGTTGTGAATCTACATTTTTTATTCTTCACTTTTTTGAGCCATCACATTACTTTATTGTTGTTAAGGACAAAAAAACGAGCACTTGAGTGACGTAATAAAACGAGTAAACACTTGCTCTGGCAAGATATGACAATGCAATAGTGCTCGGTGTGCCATGTGTTTTTTATTTTCACGAAAAACCTAATAAAATGATTTACAACATTTCAGGAGATAAAATTAATCCACACTCATAGCCACAAATTGTGCAAGGGCAAGAAACGCTGCTAATAAAATGAAGTTAGCTGTTGATGCTCCGCAGATTGCATTTGACTGTTAATATCCGCACTCCCTTGACTTTCATCTTTTGTGCTCCAAATCCATGAGCAAGGACACCCCCTAAATAGATTTTGCAATTTGTAATATTTCATCAAGTGGATCATCCACGTGCATATTGCTCACAACACAACGTGAGCGCCGTGCAGAAGTATTTGCACGGATACTTCGGCAATGCTGATCAGATCGGTTAGGAGAGTTTGAGTACCCACAATGTATCCCACCAAACGTTATCTGCTACTTCACTTACTGCCATGCACACACTGACTGAGAACGTTCTTAGTGTATATTCCCTGCTGTGATAAATGGATTAGAAACACAGACAGTGTAAAAAGGAAATGAAGCAGAAGCTGAAAAGTAAACAAAGAATCGTGGAGAGGTGCATGCTTGGAATTGCACCGAGAGGAAGAAGAAGAAGACATTGAAACGAGAAGACGCACAAGTTATATACGCAATTTTGAGATTGGGGGAGGACACGTCACGAGAAGGGATTATGGCTGTTGGTCGAGACTAATGATGGAGAGGCGCCAAAGGAGACAAACCTGCCCGAGAGCACGTGAAAAGGTCGCGCTCATTACACACAAAGTGCCTGCCACAAAGTGCTTGCCACAAATGAACCACAATACCTCGCTGATTTCGTCAATGAACATAAACCATGACGCGAACTCCGGTCATCTTCGCAGCGGATTATTTTGGCTCGCCATCGAAACAAAGACGGCCACCGCGTAACGCGCTTTCAGATGCGCTTCTGCGGCCGTCTGGAACGCTCTTTTTTTCCGATATTAGGAAGCCACTGGAGCTACGCACTTTTAAATCTAGATTGAAAACTCATTTCTTTATAACTGTTTTTTTGCGTTCAGTTTGTTATCCTTCCCCTGCACGTCCGATGAGCACGGTTGATCGTGTAAGGTGCGAAAGAAGTTCAAAATACATTCATATATATGTCCACCATGGAAATATAAGTAAGTATGAAATCAACTCAGGTGCAGATGCTTACTTGATTGTTGCATCGTGAAACCACGAGAGATAATGATGGCTTGGGGAGACTTTCATCCAGCAGTGTATTGACTATGTCTGATGACAAGGATGATAGCAAGACAGGTGAGGAATTAGCCATAAAATGATGACAGGGAAGTTCTGGGTACTTGGGTTTGACTGCAAAGCATGGGGGGAAAACTTTAGTGTGGCAATTAAAATTTAAATCCATTCTGATGACATTCAGACGATAAGGACAGCAGTGGAAAATGAGCAACCCTCCATCAAGCAAAGGCTGATGCACAGATCGAAGGGAGAAATATGTTCTGCAGTAAGCCGTGTGCAAGAATGGGTAATGAAGAGGTCAGAGAGGTAGGAAAAGGAGAAGCCTGGGGGGATCTTTAAAAAACAACAGCCATCGTGTAGACTGTAGAGCATCTATGGGTAGCTTGGGAAGTAGCAGTGGAGGGTTCTGAGAATTGAGATGACGTGGTCTTCAGTGCGAGCTGTGAATGATGAAAAGGAAGGTATCGCAGCCGTAGAGGCAGATGGTTATGAATGAATGAATGAGGGCTGCTGTAGCCAGAAGATCCAGAGAATTAATAAATGTAGAATGTGTTCCTTAGATGAAGGTAAGGAGGTCTTACAGAGTTTAGAAAACACGAAGGTCTCCCTGGGGTTGAGGATAGCGGGTTCAAAGATTAAAGGAGATCAAAAGTTAGGTGCCGTCAGCATGAAGATGCTGATCAATTTTGGAGCCAAACATACTTTTGCAAGAGGCAAGAGAGGAGAGAGATAAAGGACAAATATCCAGCCTTGAGGAATATCGAGCCAAGAGAGTCAGTGGGCGATTGACCTTGCCGAGAAACAGGAGCAAATAGGTGAGTGGAACCAGGATGAGGGTGTGCTAAGAGACTCGAATTCGGCGTTTGACAATACGGAGGATAACTGTTGATCGATGGTGTCAAAGGTAAAAACCGACGATAAGTAGAATAAGTGGAGATATGGAATCATGGTGAGAAAATGAGGGGAGGTCATTGGCCGCTCGCAGCAGGGCAGTAAATACTTTGTGTACCTGGCGTGCCATGGCTGCATAGACTAAGTGGACAGTATGTTGGTCATTGTGCAAATTTGCATGGATGTGATTATTGTTATTGTTGTTTATTGCCAGTGCTTTATAATGAAAAAATCACAAATTATTCACTCTGGCATAATTGATCTCCTAGCAAATTCATAATGTTGTCCTTTGATCAGCCGCTGCTGGTTGGAAGGCTTCTTCTATGCCATGACAATTGAGGCGGAATTGTTTGACGCTGCTTCGCCTTGCTGATAAGTGCTTGTTGGTGAAGGCTGAGAGAGGGTACGGGACCAGTTCGGATATAATTCGCCGTTGATGTTAGCCGTAGCCGGGAATTTAATTCAGGTTGGCGGGTTAATGACTCCTCGGTACGCTTTGCGAACGCTACTTCCCCATAAATGCTCCCTCTGTAAAGAAAACATAATAATGTTGTGCAATTACCTTTCCTAGGCATCCCTTGCAAATGACAATTAACATCAACGGGCTCGCGCACTTAGTTAATTACGTATTCGTACGTCAAAACTGGAAACCGTGAACTTGGAGTGTGATGGGCAAAAGGGTCTTCTAAAAAGCAGTATACTGATACGCCTGACGAAAGCAACGATGCATCTTAACGGGCTCTCGCCTGCTGTAAAAAAAACCCGATGCTGTCACTCATATTAGTTTCGTGAATGTTGAGACTGAAGGACTTATCAAAGACCCACACAAACACTAAGTTCTTCCGCACAAAGCTGATCATGAATCCCAGCGAACTGCTTGCTCCTCAAATGACACCGCATTATACTGTGATCTATTATATATATTTTTTTTTGGTGTGCCCAAGAGCGCTTGAAAGAAACTTGAATTTTGAAACTTAGCAGATCAAGGTGGAGGGACGGACATAGAAGGAGGGGACGGGAGGTGTCGAGAGCTGGGGTGGATGTGAGGTTGAGTTCGAATCGCGAGAGGAAGAGAGAGAGAGGAGAGAGAGCGGTGGGGGGGGGGGAGAGAACGAGCTCGTGCATAGTGGGAGAGAGAGAGGAGGAGAGTGGAGTGGGAGGGAGGGATTGTGAGACGCGAGTGCTACTCCTCTGTGTGAGCCGGGCACACCGCATGTGACGCACGGATTCGGGCTCCCGTGAAGCTGCCGAGCCGCAGTTCGCACGGCGCACACCGGGACCGATCTCCTGCGCGCCAACCCACTTCAGAGACGGCGGAGCGCGCATCCTCCTCCTGCTACATTGTTTGTGTGTGCGGTACACGCACGTGCGTGTGTGTGGAGTACACGTGCGTGTGTGTGGTGTACACGCACGTGTGTGTGTGTGCGCGCCGTGTGTCTACTATATTGCGCGCACGTGTGTGTGTGTATATATAAACGGATACAGGAGGCACTTCGCGCGCTTTGCGTAATTCGGTTAAAAGAACAAACGAGGCAAACGACGCACAAATTGACTGTGAACGCGCACGGCAAAAAAAGACTAATTCGGATTTACGCAACGTGCTACAGTCGAATACAACGATTGTACTCTACTCTCAACAATCACCCGACGACTCAACGGTTACCGTTATAGCAGATGTACAATAGAGCGAGAGCAGAGAGAGAGAGAGAGAAAAGTATCAGGCAATAAAATAAGTAACCGGTTAAATAAACCCCCGCATCGACAGCGGAGCGTGGAAGTTGAACGCGCGCGTCGGGAAGAAACGGGGGGAGGAGGGTCTGTGCTTTGCATTCGTCCGCTACGCTCTCGGGGGATCGAATGCACGAGCGCCTCTGTGCCTCGTTGCATTCATAGACAGCGGCGACGGCGAGGAGAGCACACGACGCTCGAAACACACAACGGACACACAGACGCACACAGAGACGCACGCACACACACACGCGCGCTCTCGCTATCTACACACGCGCAACGCACGCGCGCGCGCGCGCCGCCTTCACGATCGGCGCGCTCCCAGCCACGTCTCGCCCCGGCGAGCGCAAAAAAGGAACTTCCATCTTTATCGTTTGAGAAAACAACAACAACAACACCACCGGCGGGGTTGAAAGCAAACAAGCAACTGCTTTACCGCAACCACCTCGATCAGAAGCAGCAGTATCAACACCAGCAGCAGCAGCAGCGGCACCATCATCTACCACCATCATCATCATGATGGAGAGCGCGCATCAATCGCTGCTGCTGTCCACGGCCAACGCCAACCACACCACGGCGCCGCAGGCTCCAGCGCCGCCCCCGCTGCCCTCTCTGCCACCGCAGATGCCCGCGCACCACCCTCCCGTCGCAGCCGCGGCTGCCCCGGCGATCGAGAGCGGCGAGCGTCCTCCTCTGCCCTCGCAGCCAGCGCGCCGACCCAGGTGCCCAAGCAGCAGTCGAGGTACAAGCGCAGGGATGGTGGGGGCAGGGGGAGGCTGCCCGGCCAGGGCAAGCCGGTTTCCTGCCTTGGCTGGGATGGTATTCATGTTGGGGTTCGATGTGGAGATGTCGTTGTGGGTTGAAGGTTGAGGAAGAGGAGGGGGCCATGGGGTTGGTGGGGCAGCCCACGCGCGCGCCGGTCGGTCAGCACTCCCAGGTGTCCAAGTAGCAGTGGAGATGGATCCCGGGACGTTGTGGTGGTGGTGGAGGACTGTGGGGGAGGCTGGCAGGGTATGAATGTTGGAGTTCGGGTAAGGGACGGGGTGGGGGTTGGAGGTGGAGGAAGGACGGCATGAGGTTGGTCGTACAATAGGGTAGTTAAGGTCAGCAGAACGATGGTTGGTTAGGTCGTATGGCATGTAGAAGTAGAGGAGATGGAATGATTCCCTTCATGTTTGCGGACGGCCTCGTGTGGAGTTGCGTGTGTGTGTGTGAATAGCTGGAGTTGTTGTTGAGCCCATATTAATTATGACGGCTCACATTTTTGTATTTTTTTTAAATTATGTAACGGCGATGCCCAACTTAGCGAAAATCTCTCCAAACTCTGTGCATCTGTGTATTTGAGACGTGGCTCGGCTAAATACGCAAAATCAAGAATGTGTGCCTGTTGTAATTAAACTGTTACATTTTAAAGAAAAGCAGCTCAGACGAGCCTGGCAATTTGCTCATACAGTGAGGATATGTTTAGACAAGTGCCTTATACAGTATAATTTGTGTCCGCATTAATATGTATTCGTGCTTTAATATTTCAAAATATGTGTTTATATGCATTTAGCATAAGTGTGTATTTAATGGCCACAGACTTAAATCTACACATGTGTCCTGTACACACAAGCTAATACGCACGTGTAAGAGTGTATGACCGTGTACATGACATATACGAAATACAATTATACTCTTTGGTTCTTTCGGTAAAGTCACAATTCTTACATTTCCCTTTGCTATTTGCTTCCAGATCTACCTCGGTTTAAACGAGTC
This sequence comes from Lethenteron reissneri, assembly GCF_015708825.2. Lineage (NCBI taxonomy): Eukaryota > Metazoa > Chordata > Hyperoartia > Petromyzontiformes > Petromyzontidae > Lethenteron > Lethenteron reissneri. Next base: position 12,512,859 of record NC_083802.1, read on the forward strand.
ATCTCAATGTTTCTGTCGGCTACTTATAGTGAGAAAATAGACTTGACAGAGCATTGTGTGTGTGTGTGTCTATGAATGTGTGCCACTGTGCATTACCATCACCATAGGATACAGTGAACAGCTTCAATCAGTCGGGGTGGACACGCCAGGATGTATAAGGTCCATCATTAGGGTCGTCTCATCTCAGCTGTGTCTCTGCAAACCACATTTGTGTTGTGCACAATGTAATGTGACTGTACTATCCACTGTTGGATGAAGACATCTCCAATCCCTCTCGGTAGTGAGTGTTGCTGGACCAGACTTCACCACGCTGGTCAGTGTGATTTCAAAACAACAGACGGAAATATGTAAAAAAAAGAATACAGCCTCTGTGCATATGCAACCAAAAAAAAAGCCAGAATTTCCTAAAGAAGTGCACTGTGATTCTCTTAGCTTAGATCACCATTGAAATACACTTGAGCAAACGTGACCGGCTGACAACGGCAGTGATGCAGTGATGGATAAATGTGGACCGGTTTCATCTTCATTTGGGACTCATTATCACAGCAGAGTCAACCAAAACTCACGGCTGCACAGCCTGCCTCTGGGAGCTATGAATTGTATATGGAGCCTTCAACATCCACACTACGGGACCGATTAGCTTGGATAATGCCAACAATAATCACATCTGTAAATGAAGATAAAACGGCGTTCATAGTGCAGGCTGGAAATTTACAAGTTTCAAACACCGCACAGAAATGTGTAAATTGGCACATTTTGACGATGATCTAAGGCAACAGAGCCACATTGCACTTCTTCAAGAAATGTTGATTAATTTTTTGCAACAAAAATTGCACAGAAGCTGTGCACTTTTTTTTTTTGCTTCCTTGAACCCGATGATTTTCCAGCCTGCACAATTCTGTAACGATGAGTTTTTCTCGTCGTGAACAGATTTGATTGTCAGTGTGGGTTGGGGAAAAGTCGGGGGGGAGGGGAGAGGGGGGGTGTAACGAGGGAGGGAGGGAGGGAGGGGGTGCTTTTGGGCGATAGAGGACAGGTTGAGATATCACTCCGCCACTGATGTTTAGCCACCCGTCGGGAATCGAACTCAGGCTCAGAGCGCAGGGTGTGCGCGTGCACACCGAGTAGGCCACGCACATCAAAGACTCAACGTTGGCTGTAAAGCATACGACCGGCAATAACCCCCCCGAAGAGCATCGCAAGAGAAGCAGCAGCAGCAGCAAGGAAAAGAGCAATGCTTTTGCAAGCTGCACCCCACAGGCCAACGGTGACTGCAAATCCCAGCCTTTCCAAAATAACTCAACTGTATATGTTACATAACATCACTGTCCTGTTTGGGGAATAGCGCTTTGGTCTACACGCATGGAAACTGAACTTCCTACAGTCTCTGTTAAGGCAGACACACCCCGACTTGATGCCTGCATAATCCCCCCCCCCTCCCTTGCCTCTATGTTTCTGTGGCTATGATGTTTGTGTGTGTGTGTGTGCATTTTTATGGGGAGCGTTGGTGTAGCGGTTAGCGCGCTGCGCTACAAACCCGGTGACCCGAGTTCGATTTCCGCTCACAGCCGACACCAGTGACAATTATCTGAACCGGTCCTGGGCCTCCCTTAGGTCGACTCAGCCTAAAATGAGTAGCTAGTGGGATATGTAAAAACGTTGCCACTAGGGAGACAAAGGCGGTCGGGCGTAGTGCTGGCCACCCACCCCCTCGAGTACCGTGCCGGCCTCCATAGGTGCTCGCTAATAGCACTTGCCCCAACGGTCTGTTAAGGCTGTGTGTGTTTATGTGTTAAAGCGCTCTCTGCAAACACATATCCATCCAGTATTAACCAAAGTGCTGCTTTGAACACAAGCAGAGAAACTGAATGACAACCATACACATGAGATCCTTGACGATAGTTCGGGGTTCTTGTTGGGGGACTCAGAGCATCTCATGGATAGGAATATATGCACCCCCACCGACCAGAAGAAAGACTTATCACTGCTCTACATGTCGTCTTAGATAGACTGTGCATGTACCTGGCTCTAAGGCGTTGATACTTCACACGGTGCATTCATAGAGGTTTCTTCACATTTTACGCACGAATCCTGAATACTTTTTTTTTTAAACCCCATTCTGCGTTCCCCTCCCACCGTCAGCCAGCACGCCACCAAACCCTCCAAATCTCTTCTCGGAGGCAAGTACATGCAAGAATTCTCAGATAATGTGGAAATCCGCAGACTGAATATAGCGTATTCATTACAGTGCCGCCACCGTCATTGTTATGTAAAGGAGAGGGCGATGCAAGTTGGAGCTGGTGTGAGTGTTATCATCCTGCGCGTGAGAAGAGCGCCCCGTAGCGAGGTGCCTCTGGTTTGCCAGACGAAGACCGATACAAAGGTTTGGTTTGGGGAGGGGGGGGGGCAGTATTGGAGGGAGGGGGGTGGTAGCGCTATAAAAATAATAATACAGAAATTTAACCGGTCATATAAGCAACATGCAGTGTAACAATAATAATAATAATTTCCATAAACATATGCGTGACTGCCTACGGGTGCTGTAATCACTGCTCAGCACGGAATTTGGTGCCACAGTTCGAATAGGCCGAGCCAAACGGCCCCTGCGCTAAAGAAATAATTATCGGGTCGGTGCTAAGGCTTGCTTTAAAAAAACAAAAAAAAATCTTATTTAATTTATGAAATACCGAGCGAGCGAGCGAGAGCGTAGCGCCGCTCTCTCCGCGGCAATTGGCCGGGATGCGCTCTGGCCGACTCGTGTGCCCAGAGCTGTTCTGCCTGCTTAAGTTTCAAATCACATTTCAGGGCCTGAGTTGACAGTTACATATAGGAGTAGAGGCTGAGAAGGCTGTCCTTCCTTTGTAAATAATAGCACCGGTTTATAAAACGAGAGAGGGAGAAAAAGAGAAAATAAGTATATATCTCCGGCAATATACGGTCCTTCTTCGGAGACGAGAAACAGGCGGGGATGCCTCCTTATTCGAGATATTTCTGTGCACATATGAAACCAGCTGTCGAGGGGCAGATATAATTTGACCGCTGCTGCATTTTCACGTTTTTAGCCGTTCTTGTGCTGGCTCTGTCTCTTCCGATGTCAATGTGCCCAGATGGTAGCGCAAGATGGGCAGAACATGACCTACTGATCCATAAGCAGTCCATCATTCCTGTTTTGCCTGAGCCATGATGGACCCAGAGCCCACTTTGTAGAGGCTTGCCATTCACCCATGACGTCCTTTGCTGTGACATGCGGTTATTATTGGTACGTTTCCAAATCTGAGATCATCGTCCCTGAAGACATGCTTGCAAAAGCTGAAACTCGTGGTTGCAGAGTAAAAAAACAAAATCTAAAAATCACGAGACCGTTGATACTAATGTTTGTACGTTTACATAGACTCAAAAAAATTGCATTATTGCCATGTGTAGACCAAACTAACGGGAAAAAAAATACTGTAACACGGCTGATTTTCTTCTTCTTCTTCAATTTGTATTATTTACTCAGTAAAAGTCTCGTGGAATATTATGATTTTTTTTCGGTAGGATCCTGCTCAAGACGTTTCGCAATGCCCCTCTCGGGAATGTTTTTTTGCGCACGTGGGAGGGAACCAGAGTACCTGGAGAAAACCACGATGTTTGACTCGGACGAGCGAGCCGAGTTGGAAAGCACACTCAATCCTTTCCCACGCACACGCACATTGATCGTGTTGCAAGGGATGGAGACGCCGTCGAAGGGAGAAAATGAGCAGAACCCTCCTCGCTTTGCAGTACAACCTCGAGCGAAACTTTTTTTTTACGAGCCACGGCGAAACGGTGCGCATGTGTGCAATATTCCGGTTGTTGTTTTTCATGTTTGTATACACACACACACAGATAGAGTGTAATAATATCTTGAACAAGCTCACTGCGCGTCTGCAGACAAGCAATTATTGCAGGAGTGCAACAGCCAGTCTGGCACATTTGCCCAAAGTAGTGCTCATTCCTTTGACTCATTATCTAAGTAAATGCATTATTAAACACACAATTACATGGGCACAATTGATTCATTTACCATCTTGACCTGCTATCGCACTTTTTATAGAATTCTCTGCCGTTTTTTTTTATTCTGTGTCTTGCAAGCAATGTAACTTTGCATCGCGGAACATGGCTTATTCAAATGATTCATTTGTCATTTTATAAACAACTTTATGCCATTATTATGTAACGAGCAGGAACCCGCGGAATTTTCGCGAGGAATTTAGCAGTCTCCAATTTACGAAGGGGGTCTGTTCCGAAGACATACACACACACACTGACTTTCACACGGACACACAAAGATCCCCCGTATGGCCTTAACAGACTGTTGGGGCAAGTGCTGTTAGCGAGCACCTATGAAGGCCGGTACAGCACACAAGTAGGTGGGTGGCCAGCACTACGCCCGACCGCCTTTGTCTCCCCAGTGGCGATGCTTACACACCGCACCAGGTACTCATTTTAAGGCTCAATTGAGCTAGAGGAGGCCCGGCACCGGTTCAGAAAATCATCACTGGTGTTGGCCGTGAGCGGGAATCGAACTCGGGTCACCAGGTTTGTAGCGCAGCGCGCTAACTGCTACACCAACGCTCCCCATAAAAATACACACACACACGCTTTGTACAGACACACACAAACATCATAGCCACAGAGACATAGAGGCATCGAACTCCGACTGCCAGGTTCGTAGCGCAGCGTAGCGCTAACCGGTACACCACCACTCCCCACACACGCAAAACATACACGCGCGTGCGTACACACACAAACTCTCAACAAACACGCACACACAATTTCAACACGCACACTCTCTCAACACACACTCTCAACACACACAATAAACACACACACACACACTCTCAACACACAATCTCAATACACACACAATCTCAATACACACACACACTCAACACACACAATCTCAACACAAACAAACACACACTCTCAACACACACGCTCAACATACACACTCTCAACACACACACTCAACACACACACACTCAACACACACTCTCTCAACGCACACACAATCTCTCAACACACACACTCAACACACATAATCTCAACACACACACACTCAACACACACACAATCTCAACACACACACACACTCAACACACACACACACTCAACACACACACTCAACACACACACAATCTCAACACACACACACACTCAACACACACAATCTCAACACACAGTCTCAACACACACACACTCAACACACACACATTCTCAACACACACACACTCAACACACAATCTCAACACACACACACTCAACACACACTCAACACACACTCTCAACACACACACTCAACACACACACACTCTCAACACACACACAGTCTCAACACACACACTCAACACACACTCTCTCAACGCACACACAATCTCTCAACACACACACTCAACACACATAATCTCAACACACACACACTCAACACACACACAATCTCAACACACACACTGAACACACACACACTCTCAACACACACTCTCAACACACACACACTCTCAACACACACAATCTCAACACACACACACTCAACACACACTCTCAACACACACTCTCAACACACACACACTCAACACACACACACACACTCAACACACACACAATCTCAACACACACACACTCTCAACACACACACATTCTCAACACACACACACTCAACACACACACACTCAACACACACACAATCTCAACACACACACACTCTCAACACACACACCCAACACACACACTCAACACACATACACACTCTCAACACACACACAATCTCAACACACACACACAATCTCAACACACACACACATTCTCAACACACACACACTCTCAACACACACACAATCTCAACACACACACACAATCTCAACACACACACACTCTCAACACACACACAAACACCCAACACACACACTCAACACACATACACACTCTCAACACTCACACACAATCTCAACACACACACTCAATACACACACACTCTCAACACACACACTCTCAACACACACTCTCAACACACACACACTCAACACACATACACACTCTCAACACACACACACTCAACACACACACACAATCTCAACACACACACACAGTCTCAACACACACACACTCAACACACACAATCTCAACACACACACGCCCTCCCAGCGGTGATGCGAGGACTCTTTTACAGCTGGCGGAGGATCTCTCGCTCCGCCGAAGCAAAAAGTTGGGGGTGCTACGTTGACAGCCAATGCGAGGAGGCGTTTGCAAAGAGGCATTTTGTGTGCTCGCAACGAGCGTCGCCGACTTACGATCAATTGGCCCAATGAACGAGCGTTTGCAAAGAGTGTGTGTGTGTTGAGAGTGTGTGTTGAGAGTGTGTGTGTTGAGTGTGTGTGTTGAGTGTGTGTGTTGAGATTGTGTGTGTGTGTTGAGAGTGTGTGTGTGTTGAGAGTGTGTGTTGAGAGTGTGTGTGTTGAGTGTGTGTGTTGAGACTGTGTGTGTGTTGAGATCAATTGGCCCAATGAACGAGCCTCTGAAAGAGGCCCCGTTCGTAAGTCGGGGCGGTGAGTTGCAAATAACGTTGCATTTTGCAGCGCAGGACGATGAATGATTGCACGGATAGGGCGATTCGTCTCTATTTTTTTGTTAACATCGGAAGTTGTTTTTGTTGCCATCGCGTTGACGGGACGTGTGTGGATGGAGCAAGCGGCCAGGCAGCACGTGCTACGCATAAATTATGTTAGCGATGGTCCCGTCGCGCACGCCGATTGGTTGCAGCGCGTGACGTCATACGCGGCCGAGCAGCCAATCAGAAGGGGGTACAATGTTAGGGGTGGGGGGAAAAGTCTGCAAAGCGTATTTTGTGTATGTAGGAAGATCAGATTGAGTTGCAACAAAGTTCACAAATGTCAAATGTAACCTTCCAACCATTTGACTGCGAGCATTATATTAATTTGTAAAGGTACCTCATTTGAAATGTATATATATTTTGAATTTATGTTATTGCTTACATTATTTAAAATTTTCCCGCAAATGTAGATGATCCAGATAAAACTAAAATCTGAGGATGTTTAAAGAGTAACACAATGAGCGTGAACAATCTATATATCTCAATTGTCAGGGCTCACAATGCATGCATGGCATCGTGTGTATAGGTACTGGTGTATACTCTTAGTTCTTTCGGTAAAGTCACGTAGGTAAAAAATGCAATTAAAATTAATAAAAATAAAATGATTTTTATTATTATTTTATTTTTATTCATTTTTATTTCATTTTTTACCTAAGTGACTTTACCGAAAGAACTAAGAGTATGAATCCTTGCAGTCACGAAAGCTTCAAATCTTAAATTAGGTACTGGTGTGTTTAAGTTCATACGAATTGGTAATGGGAATCATTCCGACAGAGTTGGACACTCGCGGTAAGCAGGTGACCCCTCCCCCAAGCTCTGCGGTTCTCTATATGAAGGTGTTATCGGCCAATCAATGAGTGTTTACATGTGGGAGGAAAGTAAAGCACCACACAACACTCTATCCTGTGCCGGATTAAGTTAGTGCGGGGCCTGTAGCAAATATTACAAAGGGGCCCTAAATAGTAAATAAATAAACGTGAGTATTCAAACACATTTTTCTACTTGCATAGTAAAATAATTGTATTTTTTTAATTTTTATACTGCCAAATAATACGACAAATCGCTAACCTTAAACACCCAGTCGTTCATACAATTTGAAGGTAGTATAGTACTATAGTAATAGAGCAAGTGCAGAATCACTGAACCGGAATTGATAGCTTGAAAGCATTTAGCGCGGGGCACTTGAAATAACTGGGCCCGTAGCAAATGTAGCTACTTTTGCTGCGAGCATAATCCGGCACTGACTCTATCCCATGCAAACACAGGGAGGAACAGATTCAATTTCGTCCACGCTTTGCTGGAGCACATTCTCGAGGAGGGAAAGTGGGCCCAACGTTTGTGTGAACCACCAACCCCCTCTGCCTTCACGGTGCTGCAAAAACGATCGGCTCATAATGTCACCATTTACGCAAACGGGATGAACAGAACTGCGCAACAACTCCAAAAACTGAAGAAGAAACAAATTCCCGAAACACTACAAACGAGATGGTAAAAAGGATAATGCAAATATCAATTCCTGATTTAAATAGTGGCCCCGAATCATTTTTTTTAAATCAAATAACCCATGGGAGGTACGGCTGGTGAGTTAAGCCGTTGTACACTGTTCTAAATCATGGGTATAGAGAACTGCAATCTCCCTCTCTCTTCGCTGGTGCTGAAGTAACTTGTGCGTCCACCCCCGACCAAGTTACAAAATTGCCTTTTAAACTTCCATATTTGCAATGTAAAAAATACAGAAAGCCATCAAACGTGTTTCAAATAGGCCCTATTGTTGACTGTAAAGGATCTTGAAAGACTCATTTCGTGAGACAGCGCTAGGTGAGTGGCGTTGTCCGAGTGGCTTGCTGCCTCGCGGTTTGAACACAATTCCTGAAAAACCCTTGCACAGCAGGGCGGATCAAATATTCACTGCATCATTAAGGAAGTATGAGAAACTTGCTTGACAGTTCCTGCACATTTTGCAGATGTGTTGCACGTTTCCCTGACCCATTATAGAGTGCCTGATTTGCAAGTAAAATTATCCAGTGTTTTATCATGGTCATATATATGTGTGTGTGCGTACGCTCATGTGAACACTTTATTCAAACAAATTTAATGATTTATGATGGTCAACCAGAAATAAGCGTACAACGAACGGTCACCATCAAGTTTTCACCGACATATTTTACTTGAGGCACCTATGGTCGTAAATTGTTACGTGTCGTTTCATGTCTCCAGTGCAGCCAATTAAGTTAAAGTATTTAACTTAATACTAATTTTGGTTATTTATGCGGGCACATCCCTGTAATACCAGCAGCTTAGCAACAGGACATCACGCTATTGAGAAACCCACCTGCAGAGATATGAATTCCCCGAAGTAAGCATTTAGGTAAACGGGTTTCTGTATTCGAGTTGCATCACGCGTTGTTCGGCGACGATGTCCGACGCTTTCACTATGCCTGCTGGGTGCTTCTTCGGGAACTGAACTGAGCGGCTAACTTTCTCTGAAGAAGGTCCCAGCACGTGGGGCAAAACGTCGGACATTGTGCTGAGCAACACGCGGCACAATCTGGCTCTCCACCGGAGAAATCCCAATCTAACCGTATACACAATAATATCCATTAAGGGAATTGACTGAACCTCCCAGGTGCAAGTCATGTCTTAGGTTGGCTGTTGGGACTCAGTGAGACTTTACTGAGTAAATATACACATCAATGGGGCTTTTAAAATATGAGTTATGGACGCTTATTTAAATATGCTCCGTGATCTGTAGCATGCATAGTGTAATATATATGCGAAACATAAATTTGACATTCAATATTTTCTAAAATAAATTAAAACTTGTGCAATACCGCTAGACATTTTATATCGCATGCGCAGATGTTAATTACGACATACATATCCACCGTAGTATTACCATAATGACTGCGTACTATAAAATGATGCGTGCATAATTGCACAATGTAACCATTTGCATGGACCACTTAGAAAGAAAAATACAAGTTCGTGATTTATTGCTCAAAAGACCAGCAAGGCAGTGCTCACCTCCTGTTTACAGCCCTGAGCTAGTGATAGTAAATCACATACCTTTGGCGGGGGGGGGGGGGGTCTATTTATTGGACAACCGCTGCTAACATCACCATGAGGTGATACTCATTTTATGAACCCCCACTCACCCCGGAATGATGATGGGCTTAGTCAACAACCCAAGCAGGATTTGAACTCGAAACCCTCCGTTTGCGAGCCACTCGCTCACTCTTCCTGCTGAGCCACTTGGTTCGTTTCAGCATGTATGTATTTTTGTGGTCACACGTGCGCTATGTCGAGAGCACGAGCGCTTTTTGAACGCCAAGTGTTGTTCCAGAAAAATCGCTGGCTACCGCTAGAAAAGATTTCTTTCATTCATAATGAACAATGGAAATCATCAAATGACATTGCACCCATTAAAGGCGCTATCGCTGTGCCCTTGGATTGGCGTGCTACTCTCATAGTGGCGATTTTTACTTCATACAAGATAACTCATTACTTTTTCGACAATCATCACTGTGTCAAAAAAAACCGCACACACACAACTCACGCTCCTAGTTGTATTCGTTAGTGTTCTTTTGCCCTTGAAAGGGAACGATGTCATTGTGACTCTTCACCAACTTCGTATTGAAGCCCACGACAAATATCCCCTTACAGATTTGGATTCTTATCAGTTTGCGTAATTTTTTTTGGTTTGTTTGTTCCCTCCACGAAGGTGATCGTTTTTTTTTTATCCCTCCGGAGCTGCGCATTTGTTGAGAACGGTTCGGCCGGGGCGTCGTCATGCAAACGTGGGGGGGGGGGGGCGTTCTTAGTGAGTAGACTCGAAGTGCACGTGGTTTAGACCGAGTGTTTCAGCTCATTCCCTAATGGCGTATTTGATTACAATCCCATCCATAGCAACGTGCCGCTGTGCGCCCGATGCAACGTTAACTTAACGGCAAAATTGCACTCCAGAGGGTCATTCTCAGCGCATATATGCAAACGGCGGTGCTTATGGTATCCTGCATGTGTCGCTTTGATAATGAGTGACAATTTAAATTCTGACGATTTTTTAAAATGTGTTTTTTGTTGTTGTGGCAAGCAGTCATTCATGTGCTTGCTATAGTTTTGGCTGAAAGCAATTCCCAGTAACTTATTACAAGGACATCTGGACCCAACAAGCATTTAATGACTGACGAAGTAATTGTATACATTGTGTGTATATAACACACACACGGCATTTATCATATATAGTCTCCCAAGTTCGTCAATCCATTCGTAATACATTGCACAGAATGAAATAAAGATTGTTTTGCTGTTATGCGTTTGGAAATATGCTAGTCTATAAAAATTATAATAATTTTCAGACATTTGTAAATTCACTGCTGGATGGACTTTTCAGTTATGCGGGTTGTTTGACCATACTTCACCACGCTGGTCAGTGCGGACTGGTGACAGGGGGCTTAGGAACATTATAAAATACACCTTTACACAGTATATATTATGACACATTTAGAATTGCGTAATACATTTGCTAGGCTTGTTTTGGCTCTCGTACGCCTACACATTGGAAAATTACGTTAATACAAATGGCTGATGTCGAGGCCATAGATTCATAATCTAATCTTAATTGTGCCTCAGTTATGTAGTGTGAGATCTGGTCAAATGATATATTCACGCAAAAATCAATTGAACCCAAGCATTAAACACTCCCTTACACGAAATTAATCTAAATGTAAATTGTAGCCTTCGTTAATATCCCTGGGGACAATTTAGCTGTTGTAAAACGTTGACCTGTGATCATTTTGTTTATTGCTGTCATGATAAAAAATGTCCCTAAATTCATATTTGTATGCTAGTGTGTGTGCGTAGAGCAGTGGCGCAGTGGTTAGCGCACTGTGATATTAACTCGGCTAGCTGAGTTTTAATTCAGAGCCGAAGGCTTTACAAACCCACACTAACCAACGTGGCGTAGAATAATTAAACAACCCCCACAACCGACACTGTAGTGAAGCCTTCAGCCAACAGATTGACGAAGGGCTGAACAGAATTATAACATTTTATTATTGTACATGTGTGATAAAATCACATTATTTTAATTTGCCTCCACCAATCAATTCTTGCTTACAAATATCGCGTTTTTTTTACAGTGTAGTTATGATCAAGGATTGTGACAAGCTCGTTATATTAAAATAAGTTCTACATTGTGTGGTGGCCGGGTGCCTCAGTGCTGAGCTTGGCACTGCTGAGGACCTGCGATCAAACCAGCCTCTCTCGGGTCGAGAATTATTGGTCTCAGTCCAATCACCATGGACTGAAAAGCAAAATTGCGTTCAATTTGCTTCCCTACTGAACTTGGCTAAATTCCAGCTGTCATTTGGGTAATGTTTATCCTCTCTGCAAGATGATGGATGGTGAAGTGATGCCCGCTACTGTGGACTGAGTCACTTGACGGGATTTTGACGAGGTAGCCCAGTGTTATCCGCTTTCACGGGATGTTCTCCAACATAAGGTTCAATGTTAATTTATTAGGTATAGCCCTGTGAGCCATTCGGCTCTTGAATCGGGTGCAACCGCAACAAACAAAAAAACATGAACAAGAAAACATCTTAAAGTGCAAACAGAAAATCCAAAAAAAGACAGCAAAATATTGAAGAAAAATCATCGTACACCAACCCTGTGCAAATATCCCAGTGGGATGCAAGTCAAACAACAACAACCAAGACAACTTAAATTAAGGCCATCAGTCTAACTCTGTACTACAACAAACAAACATGGCCAAACCAAAAAACTTTTCGAAAATCACCAAAATAAAGCCATAAAAGCAATGAAACAGTGGTCATAGGAACTGTGACCGAATTTTCACAATAAACGACGTAAACAACATGTACTACCAAACTCTGCAGCCATAGCTGGCTGCATGACTCACTCCACAACAGTAGGAGCATCAGTCGGAGTATCAACAATTTTCAATGCACATTTAAGATCAAGATTAAGAACACGAAGAAAGGGCTGCACTGCTCTGCGAGAGGTCCGGACGAATTCTTCGTCTCGCGTTGATGTGACACCGACAGCGCCGTTGAGATGAGACTGGGTGTAAATGATAAAACAAATTCTACGAAAAAGATCTGTGATGCACAGCAGAAACATTTTATATTCAACTTAATTTTACATTTCCAACATCCAATTTTACAAGTTGCCTATTATAGTGCAATGTACTATTGCTAACGGAGCTTTTTGGGAACTAAAAGAGTACTCCTTTATTTAAATGTAATTTATATTCGCACATTAAATATTTGTACATATAATGTTTCAGCGTATAGTCAAGTAGAATGAAGCGAATTTTACATTCTGCATTGCTGTAAACAGAGCATTTAAACATACACACAATATAAAAGCAGCAACAGCTTTAAAAAATAGATTTGCAGTATAAAATCTCCTTAATCCTACATTTCAATTTTTAGAAATGTCTTTGCATTTGTTGGCAATGTAAATTGTCATTTTAGGGAGCGGTTTTCTTTCTCATTTTAAACTTTATCCAACAGTAAAAAGGAAGTTGCTGAGACAGCCGGGTAATAATCTGATTAACACATAGGCTTTCGCGAAACATCAGATTATTATTTATTGTGAATAATAATATTTTATAATGATTAATTATCTGATGTTCAGAACGTCAGGATGGCATTGAGGAAGGGGTGAGGCATAATCTGTTAGGCTGCCTGAGAGCGTTGGTGAGTCAGAGACTCATTTGACCCAAGAATACCATCCATTGGGCCGCGTTCACATCGTTGAGCAAACGACCAAAACGCCTCACGTTTGCAATTTTCCCACCTTGTTGGGGATGGAGACATTGACACCTTTTGGACATAAAATCCAATGAAAAGGAATTTCGCCAACACATGAAATCGAATTCATACTCTTAGTTCTTTCGGTAAAGTCACGTAGGTAAAAAAATGAAATAAAAATCAATAAAAATAAAACAATGAAAATCACGACGTTTCGGAGGCCAATCTGGCTGTGACGGTCCCACCTGATGATGGAGACTTGTGTTGCCTCCGAAACGTCGTGATTTTCATTGTTGGAGACTTGTGTTGCCTCCGAAACGTCGTGATTTTCATTGTTTTATTTTTATTAATTTTTATTTCATTTTTTACCTACGTGACTTTACCGAAAGTACTAAGAGTATGAATCCTTGCAGTCACGAAAGCTTCAAATCTAGAACATGAAATCGGCCCTAATGTTGTTTTTGCCAGCGACAGTCGTGTGTAGGTCCAACAACAAACAAAACATTAATTGTCGTGTTGCTGTAAATGCAATGCATCGACGACTTCATTATTTGCCTTTTGTGGTGACCGTAGGATCATAGCGATAAGCATTGCTAACAGGACATGGTGTTGTCAGGGAGACGTCAATGTAGCTAGTTATGAGCGTAGTAACAAGGTCCTGTCCTTGGTAGTCTTGGCAGAGCGAAGCCTGCTGGGGGTGCCCAAGAAACTTTTGTCCTGACAGTTGATGCCAAGCCACTGACCCTTGACCTCCACGGAATTGAGACGATGTCTGCGGCCATGCTGGCAGGGCACACGTTCATTTCATTCCCATGTGTATTGACCTGATTGCATAAGCCCAGCTGTTATCCTGGTATTCTCCCTGTCAGGTGTCTTAATTATTCCACTATGAGTTTAAACGAGATAATACGTGTATGGCGATTATGTGCTTTTAAAGTAGGCCTTAGAGAGTAGAATGGAACAGTATTGCACGATAGAGAAACATTAATAAACATAAAGGATGGATTTTACGCAGATATCTATAGCAACAACAACTAAATAAACCACACCACATACCCCAGCAAGAGAAACATGTCACATGTAGAGGAGGAGGTTCCAGATGTCACACTTGAAGAAGTAATCCTACACCTCCACATTTTAAAAAGAGGATAAGCTCCAGGACCAGATGGAATAACTGTGGACATCGTCAAATACGGAGGACCAGCTGCTGAAATAAAATAAGTAAACATTTGGTAAGTACAATATTTACGAAATGTTTACACTTATAATGTAAACGCCACAGCAGTGGAACAATGCCCTAACCGATGATGGCTGATGGCAGCAAATGAGGGATCATGCCTGGAGATTGAGTGAGGGGATCAGCTCATCTATAGGAGTGAGTGATGTGGATTGAAGCGTCGCAAGACGGATGATGATGATGATGACAATATGGACTAATGCTCGTAGAAATTTCCCCGTGGAACTGACCGCTTGATGAGCGAACGTACACTATTAGGATTCCATCCACGGAGCTAAAAGCACAGAACCACGGAGAGAAAGGTGAAGGAGCAGCAGGACTCTAATGAGAAGTACACATTTAAACGTGTCAGGTTTCCTGTAGAATTGTCCTATAACGGGTATTTGACATTGGGGATTTTCGGCCTGACTCAGGGGAAGGCATGTGAGATTGAAGGTCAGATGTCCTGAGCTACCGCAACTGCACCGGGCCATCTTCCACGAGCTCCATACAAGATCTCGGGAGCGGGAAAGCCGCTGTCGCGTGAAACCTCCACGCGAAATTGAAGTAACTGAGGAATGGGCACACGAAAATGTGCGAGAACGGTTGTCAATCTGCTTTTAGTCCCGTACAACGGCCCTTCACTTTCTTCCATTGGCCTTGGCGACGCGGGACATTTTCAAATCTTGTCGCGCATCATGGTGCGGCGCGTTTCTGCGTTCAGGTTACACAATCGCTGCTTCTGCCCGTCCCATCTGTTCGCTCGCAGACATAAAATATCACGCCACGCTCCACCCGAGTAGACCACCGTGCGCCAAAAAGATTTTCGATCAGCTGCTGCTTCATATGTCCTCGTGCAGTGTGCTTATCGACGTCCTTCCCTCCTGCATTACTCTGGCTTCTTGTATAAGTATACCATCACTTTGACAAATACGATGAGTGAGCTCTAATAAGATATACATTGTGAAAAAGTTAGTGGGGGGAGGGGGGGGGATAGCGGCACAGTGGGTAGTTTATTGCACTATGAACACGATGACCAGTTTTTTTAGATTTCCAGCTACGACCAACATCAGCAGCATGCGATATCTGAACCGGCCCTGGGCTGCCATGACATGAGGAGGCCTTCATCCCACAGTGGATTTACAAAGGGCTGTAAAATATTACGTAAAGGTTTTGAAATCTGTTGTTGTTGTGTAAAAACTCTCAGGCTTTAGTTTAGTCACCTTTTCTGCCACTTGGAATACTCTACGGTAAAATAATTTTAGTGCTTCTCTTGAGGCCGACGTATAAAATTTAATTATGAATAATTTCAGTTACAGAGTAGATGTCCAATGCAAATATACACATTAGAACGTGTTTCATTATTCCGCGTCACGTAAATAAGTCAGGCGTAAATAGGAGGCCTGGTTTAAAATACTGTAATATAAATAGCAAACAGGTTAGCTGCGTTTTTATGACGTAATTTGGAAGTTCCAGTATATTTGTCCAGTTGCTTAGTGCTTGTGTACGGGAATGTATAAACGAATGTGTACATGTAGATGACATCTAAAAAAATTATAAATTCAGTGACAAATACCATTTTTACAGTTTATTTCATTACCGTCATCAGCAGCAGCAGCCATAATAACACGTAAGCTTTTGCGATTAATATTATTTTCATTATAAAGGTTTGTGGGTTAAAATGCGTAAATAGAAATGCGTCATTAACCCACCACCACCCGATACACACAATTTTAAAGGTTTGTGACGTGAACAAAACGTGCCAATTAGTTACTACTTCAGCACACTGGTGTGATAGCGAGTAGACCCATTTCGCTGGCGATTACAACCAGCTTCATCAGGCGATTTGCCAGAATTATGGCAAATCGCCTTTGTTATGAAGCATCCATGATCTATCCACTGCTGGATGAAATTCTGTCCACGTTCTTATCCCTCACAGTCTGGCAATATTGCTGCAGTACACGAGCCAGTCTCATCGCTCCATCTCGGAGGTGGGCGCTCATCTTGAGCATGTTCCCTCCTTTGACTGCCATTCCATTGCCAGTCTCTTTCATTGACCATAATGGTTTAACATAGTTATGTATATTTGATGTTTTGATTGGCATATTCATCCCTTTTAACAACACCCTTTTTGTGATTTTAACAACAAATCCAACACATTCATCAATAAGAGCGTGGCCTTAAAAAGAAAATAGAGAACTGTTCAGGCAATGTCCCTTTTTCATTGCACACAAATTCACATTCATTGATGTGCTATGAATAAGGGACAGTGCCCAAGCGTTACCTATTATATATATATTGCTCATTTCAAGGCAGTGTTATTTGGAAACATGCATTGAGATGATATAGATTTAATTAGTTTGCTGCGATAAATGTCCCAATGACAAGCCACTTTGTTGAGTTGTCATTTGTGGCGAAGTCGCTTCTGAAAAATAAGTGAATGCCTCGGTAAGCTTTGCCTGGTAGGATGGAGCTGGATTAGTTGTATTTGTATGTGTTTGGGCAATTTGTTTATCTTTCTTGTAATGTGCACTACTACGATGTTTTTGTGTTGTTTGTTGGAGTAAAGTTCTTACCCGCTCCTACTGGACATCTGTTAAAAAATTAACCCGTAAAAACAAAGTTTTTCACTATAAATCCTTTATATGCGTGGCATCGGTTTTATTTTATTATTAATTTCTGTTTTTCTTGAGTAAGAGTTTCATTTTTATCACATTGGTATTTTAAATTAAATATGATTTTTTTCCCCTAAAAAGTGGAAAATTTTGGAAAAAATTTTTCACGAAAATAAATTGTCACACACAACGAGTCTGTGTGCAAAATGTCAGCTCGATTGGATCACGGGAAGTGGGTTAAAAAAACGACCGAAAGATTTGCACGGCCGTAAGCGCGCAAGCAAGCAAGCCAGTGAACTTAATATAAAGGATTTAAAAAGAGCATTACAGCTCATCGAGTTCCTCTAGCATAAATAAATAAATATTCTCATTTTTATATTAATTCATGTGTTGAGTGTTTTGTAGTGGTGCTTGTGCATCACTACCAATGCAAAGCAACACCAAATAATGATGTAACACGATTGTTGTTCCTGGGTAGTAAGTGTTATTTTCTAATTGCTTATGCCTCAAAAGTACAGAAAATGGCTATTATTCCCCACGAACTATGCTTTTGGGACCAGGACTTTACGTGAATGAATGACACAAATGCACACCACGTTTTCTCATTGAAAATAGGTACATTTCTAAATATCACTGTCCTAGTCACAAAAGCAAAGTTTGTGGGGAGTAATAGGCATTTTTTGTACTTTTGAGGCATAAGCAATTAGGAAATAATACTTACTTCCCAGGAACAAGAAATAAATAAATTTGTTACACAGTGTTATTAATGGAGTGGATTATTAACGTTGCTTTTGTGTCCTGGTCACAAAAGCAAAGTTTGTGAGGAATAATAGCCATTTTCTGTACTTTTGAGGCATAGGCAATTTGAAAATAACACTTACTAGCCAGGAACAAAAAAAAGACATTTTTTTGTTACACATTTATTTAGTTTTTGCCGTTTTTTAAATCTGCCTTCCACTTTCAGCACACCGTTACAATGTTAGTTATTTAATTTTATAAAGTGGTGACTTCTATTGAATCATTGCCATTCTCTCGGGATTGAAATCAGTTACTGCACTCGTCAAAAATTCTCCTACATCGCGACCTGTGTTTGACATTAGCCGTCACGTTTTTTGTGTGTAATCAACGCTGTCCTCTCTTTGAAGTGTAACTCTTACCAGCCTCTGATTCGCTAAAGGCAGCGACATATCTAACAATGTGCAGCTTTATTTATTAATAATTTCTCCATTTGGGCTCCTCTCTGTCCATAGCTACAAATATGAAGTCGTTGAAACCACAGAATTGCAATGGAGACCACAAGTGTCGCAAAGCTCGGTGACCTCTTCAATTAAGCGGTCAAATATTCCCAGCTTCCTTGGGGAAAAGTCCCGCAAGTTTTCTGTGTACAGCTGTAAAGCGCCGCACGTCACAGATATATTTTGTTGTCGCTGTAGGAGCGGGATGTTTCCAACGGGATTGATTTCATGCTGTGCAATGTAATCCCACCTTCTCCAACGTGCACAAGCAACACGACAAGTTGTGCTGCGTAGCTCGTCGATGTGTTTTTCGGGTTGTGCCGCGTGTGATATTGGTATGATGTCCGTTTGTTCGCTTCGCGTGCTGGGAGCTTCGTCAATTCGCAAACCGATTTGTTCAATTCAATGAAGAAGAAGCTCCCAGCTGTAACACCGTTCGCAAAACGTCGGACGTCATGCCGAGCAGCACGCGGTACAGCCCGAAAACATCACGAATCAAGACAAGCAATGGCCCACCATAGCGTGACTGCAGTGCAATTAAATTTCGATTTAAAGCTTTCGTGACTGAAAGGATTCATCTTCTTGGTTCTTTCGGTAAAGTCACGTAGAAGGGGGGGGGGGGGGAAGAACCAAGAAGATGCAGTGCAATTGTGCTTTTCTCTGCTTTGGATTGGAGCAGCTTGAGTGTAGCGCACATATTTACGCGATAGCTGGTGTTAAAAGGGTGTTTTACAATTTCATTGAGCAATGAAAAAGTAATGGAGAGGGCTGCGACAGCTTTGTCACAGCCGTTCTTAAACCCACACCGGTGGCCTTCTTCTAACACTGTCTTTTACTTTCGTGTAGGTTAAATTTTTTTGCCTATAACACTCTTCTGAAAATTGGCATATTAGAGTATTATTTTTTTCACTGCTGGATTCTTTTCTAAATTGCTTTCCGATGTATTATGTGTACCCCCAAGTGTTTCTGTGTTAAAATTATTTTCTCATCGGAAATGTCTTGGTGTGTGTTTTTAAAATGCAAAATTTCATTACATAATGACGAATGTGTGGGTTAGTTAGGCTCGTAGCTTAGCTTGTTTTCCCCCAACTGTGTTGTTCGGTGGCCAGGCATTGGCGTGGATCTGTGCTGTATTTTATTTGCATGCTCCTAAAAATAAATCTGTGAATTTTGACTTTAAACTTTCCTGACTGCAGGAATTCATATTCTTGGCTTCTTTCGATAAAGTCACGTAGATAGAAAATAAAAATAGAATTAAAAATACATTTAAAAAATGTAAAAGCAAAAAACCCACGACGTTTCGATCGCAACACAAGCGGCGTGACTTTACCGAAAGAACCAAGAATATGAATAAGAAATCTGTGTCAAAATAAACCAATTATTTTTATAACAAACGCAGCCCTTAACAATACAACTGTAGAAAAACGTTGTGTTCTAGGATGATTATAAAGGAGGTTTAAGGTGCAAAAAATAAAAGCAGAATGAAAAAAGGTGCATGCAAGGAAAACATTACATAATGAGTCTTTTGCAAGCACTTTAATTGGCAAAACGGCAGCTACAGATGAGAGTCTTTTAAGCCTAAGTAACGAAGAAGAAGCACCAATTATGAATGACCTGTATCCATTTATACGAACTGTTATTCCTGAATGGGGTGTTTTAATGCAAGATGTTCTTTAATGGAAAGGAGCATTCTCATGCAGGCTCAAAGCTTTTCACATCATATGTGCGTGTACGCTCAGAGATTTTGTGTTATGTAGTGTTAAAATGCAATTGTATTTCTACATCATGGGACCTCCTTTGGCAGTACCAAAATATGATAATAGGTTTTTCCCTTTTTTCTGGCAACAAAACAGGCGTTAAGATGTTAAAACACCAAACTGAAACCTTTTACAAGGAATCATGTCTGCTTAACCACAATAATTGTGGTCAGAATGCAAACAAAAAACGTATTCTGATAATATATGCATTGTCTTTGAAACTGATTGGTCCACACCAGAGACAGCTTTCTTTTGAGCCTCGTCTTAAAACGGTGTTAGACCAGAGAACGCCAAAAGACCTTATTTTGGAACAATCAGTTTCAAAGACAATGCATATATTATCAAAGTACGGTTTTGTTTGCATTCTCACCACAAGTATTGTGGTTAAGCAAACATGATTCCTTTTAAAAGCTTTTAGTTTGGTGTTTTAACATCTTAACGCCTGTTTTGTTGCCAGAAAAAAGGAGAAAACATATTCTCATGTATTTCTACACTCTGTTGGGTCACAATTTTGTATATTTATATTCAATTTGGAATGATGTCTACATATGTATGAGATTGTACGTGTCTTTAAATGCGTCAAAAACAATGGTCCCCCGTGTGCGTATGGGGAGCATGGGGGAACCCATGCGCTACCAACTTAGTAAGCTGGGTTCAATGCCTGCCCACGGCTAACATCAGTTGCTGAGTGATATCTGAACTGGTATTGAGCTTCCCATAGGTCAAGTCAGTCTTAAAACACATTCCTGCGGAGGGAGCTGGTAGGAACGTTGGGTTGCTCGGTCAATGGCCAGGGTCAACGGCGGCGTGGTGTATTCCGCAAATATGCCCAACTGTGAGGGCGGGCACAAGCCGGTATGAGTAGGTTAAACGTTGAGTTTTATAAGGGCACCACGGGGTGACCAGCCCCTCCCCACCCAGCCCCACCCCTCCCACCCCCCACCTAGCCCCACCCTCCCCACCCAGCCCCTCCCCACCCTCCCCTTGCCGCCC
Organism: Lethenteron reissneri; assembly: GCF_015708825.2. Taxonomy (NCBI): domain Eukaryota; kingdom Metazoa; phylum Chordata; class Hyperoartia; order Petromyzontiformes; family Petromyzontidae; genus Lethenteron; species Lethenteron reissneri. Next base: position 12,534,076 of record NC_083802.1, read on the forward strand.
CTCCCTCCCCACCCAGCCCCTCCCTGCACGACGGACACAATAATCCCCTGTGGGCTGGTGTAACCAGGAGGTTCCTACCAGTATGAGTACCTAGTGGTCAGGTGTAGTGCTGGCCACAAAACCCCCTCGTGCACCGTGCCATCCTGCATAGGGCCTGCGTTGGTGCAGCAGGTTTTAAGTCAATTGAGGTGGTGAGTAAAAATGCACTCACCATGACCGTGATTGCATTGAAAAAAAGGCAAAACCTAAATTAAATATTTTGAGTTAGTTATACAGCTGTCATATCTCGGCAAAATGAGTCATGCCTTAGACAAAATAACATATTAATCTCTTGCGGCACAGAGGTCGTCTGATTGAAATACAGAGCAATAACATTAATTGGAAAGACAGTGATTTTGCACTGGGTGTATTTATTATCTTCCAAGTGACAAAATATCGTGGGTGGCAGAAGCTGTGAACATTGGGAATTAACCATTCTTACAATAGATGTGTAGATGAGTTTCATGGTGGTATTAAAAAGTGACAAAACATCTTGTGCTTTGTTAAAAAATGTCCCGCTTGAAAGGCCATTATTTTTCATTAACTGGTATTATATATTTTTTCTAAGTCACATACCCAATTCTCTAATCCTCTTTGACCTTTTCCACACAACAAATATCTCACAACATACATTTACATGTTCTAAATGTAACATCTAGATGACATTAGAGTATTTAGTTTAAAAACGTATAATACTACCCAGTTTAATAAGAAGAAACAAATACGCGTTATTTAACAAACATTGGAAACCGTATTGTATTTATCGTCGCTTTTCCGTATGTAAACGTTGTGCAATGAAGGTGAATACTTGTATGTAATGTTAGTAAACAGCTTTAACTGTATGGAGCTGTATCAAAACTTTACAGGAGCACTACAGTCTGATATCTTCCATTCCAAAAATCACTTGGTAAGTGCACAACCAAGATTATAACAAAACAAAATTATAATTTCCATTTCCTCAAAAAAAATGGTCCATCAATTGGTGCCTCCATATTATTTTTCTCATTCCGCCCACCACTGACAAACGTTGGCTTTCCTCAATAGACGAGAGATTCAATAGGTGCCTCATTGTACGCATTAATACATTTACATTACTTTCAATACGTCCCCCCCCCGAAATCACTGGAGGCGAGCCATAAAGTAGGGGCCATCATTTCAATCGTTATTCTATGCAGAGGTGTCTTACTTGAATTAAAAATCTATTTACGATTTTTATTTGGGGTGGGGGGGGGCGCTGGGTCTTCAGAGCTTCGTTTCGTGTATCGAGTCATTCGTGAGCAAAACAAAACATGTCGGAAACCAGTCGTATGATTGGATTTGAATTTCATGGGACGCCTAAATTCACACATCTTTGCTGTGTATTCAATCCACAGCTTTTTCCGCCTTGGAGGTATGACCTCACAGGCTGGTCTCTGCTTGCTGCCAGTCTCTAAACACTGTAATTGTCATCTCGATGGTTGTACGTTCCAGGCCGTGTCCATGCTTGTGCCGGTGAAAACTACCAACGCCGCCTAAGAGCCTTTGATGACACCTCCCATGCCACCTTTTTGTGCTCCAGCATGTTTTTTTTTTGTTGTTGCTGTGCGGTATTGTGTTTTAAAACAAACTGTGTGTGTAGCATTATTGAAGGACCTGTGAAGCAGAGTTGCATTTGAGATGAGTGGTTCTTAACCTATAGGGGCCATCCATTTAGTACGTACGCAGGTGAGGGGGGGGGGTGTGGAAAAAGTACGCGTGCGTACAGGGAGGGGGGGGAGGGGTCAAGTTTTTTTTTACAGATTTTTGCGTACCTACTAAATGGATGGCCCCATATTATTTCGGGGTAATGATATTACATAAGATAGTCTATCCCAGTTGTACGTTCTAGTCAACTCTGCATGATGGCTATTGAAAAAGAAAGATCCCATTATTGCACATTTGTATGAGGATTTTATTGGTTATTGAAATACATATACACATATGAATAATGAGTGTTTTATTTGGATTACTCCATACGATGTCAGTCTGAAAAGAAGACTTAGTTTCTTTAAATAGACGACTTAAATTTTTTATCATGACAGTAAGCCAATCCACATGCATGGAACCATAATATACCTCCAAGATTACTTGCGCCGGCATTGGATGACACACCAAAGAGGTTTGCTCAAATCGCCTGCACAAAATATAATGTCCCATCGTTTGCCAAAGAGAGTCTTGTTATTGTACGAGGCCAACAACAATGACATAACCACAGACAGCTGAATGTATTATGCCTGTCAAAATGCCCTAGACTTAAAAATACAATCATTAAACAAAGGCTTCATTTGGGAATCATGTTTTCTTGTCAAAACAAGTTTTATTTTATTGAATTCATTCATTCAAGGGCCTGAAATGATATGCAAAGTTACATATTTAAAAACATGTATGACATTACTTCTAATAGTAACCGCCATTGGATAATAATTACGTAACATTGTTCTTCACACATTTATGTATGTATCTCTGCCATACAATGAGTTAAGTTACAAGTGCTGGGGCTACATGGGGATGGGTCACTTGGGCCAGCAGAAGCCAGTTGGAGGCAACGATGAAGAACAGGGGAAACATTCGACGGCATGGAACACCTCAATGGAAAAAAAGTGACTTCCCAATTCACAAAGCAATCATTGGCCACTACTAGCAAACTAAAACGCACTTTGCAGGTCAATGCTGAGTTACCTTCTGCCATACAGACATGGCTGCCACTGTGGGTCCCTTTTTGAATGGTTTAGATTGGCTGTGATGTAAGACACTTTTGAAATGCAGAGGCAATTAAATGCCCTATAAATACAAACATTATTATTCGTAGCAAGCTTGAGGTGATGGAATCTTGCATCACCTCGGTCTAATCACACGGGGTGCGTAAGGTTTCCTGCCTGTACATCCACCTCCCCCAGACTGCTCAGCAGGGTTCCTGCCTTAGGACGTTCCACCATTCTCTCAGCTTAAGATTGGTAGCAGGATGGCGCAGGGCTACCACACACACAAGTGTAATAAATAGAAACCTTTTGCAAGGAATCCTGTCTGCATTAACCACACGTACTTGTGGTGAACATGCAAACAAAAAACACGCTCTGATAATATATGCATTGTCTTTGAAACTAATTAATCCACACCAAAGACATCTTTCTTCAGAGCCGAGCCTCAAAGTGTTAGACCAGAGAATGCCAAAAGGCGAACAGCACAAAGAGAATGCACTATCTGGGCATTTATAGCTCGGGGTGAGCAGCTACAATATGGGACTTTTCTTGCAAGTAGAGTAGGGTAAAACGTATTCTTGTATTTTGATACTGGCAAGAAAGGTCCCAAAAGGTCACCCGTTATAAAGGTGGAATGCCTCGATCAATAAAGATAACAAAGATGTAAGGATCGATAAAGGTATGGCATGGTGTGATTGGCGTCGATGTCTGAATTGGTGTGAATTAGCTCGGGCGTCAGATCCCATTCGTATTAAAATTAGGGCCACCCTCTGGCACAGGGGCCCGTAAACTTCAGAAACCTGTAGCTCGACTTCAACTCTCCAAGACCCATGAAACCAATACTAGGTCGATACAAAAGTCTGTGAACTCATTACCTTGATCCAATGGCTCTATGAGGACGCGATAAATTAAGACTCAAACAGAAATCCAAGAAACCATTCGAGAAACATGGGAACCTAATACTTAGATGACAGAAACTAAAACAGGACTCGAATATTGAGTCTGAAATCTAAGAAGACGAGGGAAGCTACACCAACAACTTTGCACTCGTGTCAATGTAGCCACGGCAGTGTAAATGCCTCACCCGGAGTGAGCTCTTTAATATGCCACTTGCCTTAATACACCACAATGAGTCAAACACACTTTTAGGATCCGGCACATCCGACAGAAAAGGACCTCTGGGTGTCCTGGGAGCAAACACAATTAAAAATGCGACCCTTGCCCTCCTCTCCAGTGAAACTGAAGAGAGAAAAAAAAACCCTCCAGAATATGAGCGTTGGTTTGAATTCCCCATTGTAGGCTACACCCTCCATATATGTCCCTGGAGGGTATAGAAAATTGTAGTCACTTGACATAGAAGATGGCGACGTGACAGCGCAGTGTTTTTTTATGCTGCTGCCCCATTTAATGGTGCACCGGCATGGAACACTGGAAATGGCAGGGCACGCTGGGAAAGCATAAAGGGAGGGGCAATAAAGCCCCTGCCAAGTCACAATAATTTCCACCTTGTATTGAGAGACTTGTTAAAAATACAGGTGGCACTTTTAGCGGCACTGACCAATTATCCAGGGGTAGGTGCATGCCAAGGTGTGTGTGTGTGTGTGCATCGTTGTGTGCACGTGTGCTTAGCCATTGCAACTTGGTATTTTAGTCTTCTCCACTCCACCCGCTTGTTCCCTTATTCTAACTCCAGTCCACCTCTGCTGAGCTTGGCACGGGCATAGGAATGGTCCCAGGCTTTCGGGTCAGTTTGATTGTCTCTGTTGATGTCAGGGGCGAAAGACCTGGCAGCCGTGGCACTACATTGGCCCGCACGTGTGAGTCTCGTGTCTGAGTGATGTTTCACACTTTGAATATTGATGTGTATAGATGTGTCACACTTTGGTTAGGTTGAATAGCTGAGCCATCCAACTTAACCAGATTGAGGCTCGGTATTCTCCCACTGGTGGAGTGTTGTCAGGGATCTTGGTGTGATTCTGGGTTGCATCCTGGGTCATCCTTCCTTAATTTGCCTGCTCAAGGTGGCTGTCATCGCCACTGCCATAATCTAAATCCTCCCACTCCAGACCTCTCCTCATGTACATGAGTGGTTGCGGTGGTGGGATTTCGAATAACAAGTCAGCTGAAAGGCGAGATTTGTTGGCATAAATTACTATGGATAGCACATGCTGGATTGAGGCATCTACTGTGGTCCTATAAGAGAAGAAGTTAATGGACAATCCCAATTCCACTTATTGGCTTGCAGCACATGGGTCGCTTGGTTGTGAGGATCTGTTAGGAGCACTCCATTGAAGCACTCCATCAACCTGTTGCTCACATGCTATACACAGTCACCCAATGCCTCATGTAGGCTATCTCCAATTGGCTCAGGAAGCATTTTTTGGCCTTCAACCTGAGGCTTCAGCTTAAGGTAGGCAGCATGCAAATATTGAAATGAAGTGCACAACCGGATCAGATGCTTGGGCAGAGTGTTTATGAATAAATTATGACATCAAATTAAAAAAAAATTGTCCCCAGCTCCATCGGTTTGTGAAGCATCATGGGGGAGTTGGTTCTGCAAAAAGGTATAACCTGAAACTTAGAAGAGGTCCTAAGGTGTTGCAAAAGATAGGCCTACCTCGTGCTTAACCAGGGTCCATCTCGACCTGCCAGTAGCCAGGTGCCAGGTCCCTATAAGGCCATCGATAGTCATATTAAGACGAGGGAAAATGAATTAATTACCAGAGGTGATGGAGGTAATCAACACAGGACCTTCAAGTTGATGGGCGCTGACCATTGGCTCGAGGAAGGGGCAATGATGCCCTCCCTCAGCGTGTTGTCCAGGCCACCGATATAGCAGGCCTAAATTTTCTAGCCCTCAATGACCCATGCTGGTGCTGCCCCAGTGTTAATAGGTTGCTTTACCAGGTTGGTGCAGCCCAGATCAGCGTTGTGACGGAAAATTTTTTGCAGAAGTCTGTAAAGAGTCTCGTCTCATGATAGGAGAAGCTTCCGGGGCTGTGGCATTACTTACCGCACCTCCGATTAGCACGGTTGGCTACGTACGATGCGAAAGAAGTTCAACATACAAACATATTATTGAAATCATGGCAAGCACGCATGTTACCGTTTATTTGCCTGGTAGTACAAAAATACAGTCGCTCGCTATACCCAGGGCTTAATTTCTCAATCGAGAAACCGGTTTTGAAGTAGAGGATTATCGGCATAAGGCACTACCACTATAGAACATGGTATGCCTCTCCACTATAATCCTATATCATTGTACCCTATATTCCATTATTTGTATTATTATAATGCAACTCACTACAACTCGGCCTCAATGTCCAAGGAAAGGAGACTTACAGATTTCCCAAGAGAGGTATCCCTAAAAGAAGATGATGCTGGCAGACCAGGGCAGGTGGCAACCCTACAGGGTGGAGCTTAATATCTCATGAAATATATTTTGATGGTGTCTCAACTCCCAACACTCGGACCACCCCCTTCCCACCCCTTATTGGGGGGTAGGGGCGTGGAAATATTTTCTTTAGCTCAGCCCCACAGTTCCAGCTGAAATGGCTGAATGTAAGTTGAGATATGATTTGGTTTAAGATCATTACACGTTTTCTATTAACTCACTCTGTTGTTGTCGTATCCTCAAATCTTGTAACTCAATTTTACCCCACTTCCCAATGTGGTATCGACTGCAAACTTGGTATACTTATGTCAAACTGATGACAATACTATATTATATCATAAAACAAAAACATTTCCAACAATATTTTTATATGTTATGTTTCGCCTTGGGTCTAATTGTCCACGCTCAACTGACGTTGGCTGTAAATCCCCACGTGTCCTTACGTTATGGCAAGCTTCGGGGCCACTGCCTGGAGTCGTGGAGTTCTGCCATTACTCGTACGGTACATTTGATTAAATCGTATTTATTTAAAAGTATTTTAAAATATTACTTATTTTTATGTACTTTCTTTTGCGGGTAACATGAACAGATTCTAGTGGTTGAATGGGTAATGTGAACCCGCTACAAACGGCATATACAAATTGAAAACATTGATTATTACACACCTGATTCAATGCTTGCATTGTAAGCTTAAATATATATTAATTTATATACTGTACCTCTACACCACTAACTTACACGCTAATGAAGAAGCCATGAAAGACGATTGAGCTGTTTGTAAAAGTATCTCTCAGTCTGCAAGAAAGTATCACATGAACAAGATGAGTGTTTTTTGTTACAAAAGATAAACACAGTTTATGGAATATGTATCATTGATTTGTAATATATTGTACAGTGTGACAGCGAAGAAAAATGCGTGTTTAAAAACTAAACTATGTATATATGTTAAGCAGGTAAGGCCCACTGAGCTATATAGCTCTTTTTCAAAAGCGACCTGGCCACAAATAGTAGCTCAACGAAGTGGCTTATCATGTGGAAGTGTATAGCAGCCAAATACTCTAAATGCACTTTGATTCTAAATGTGGACGGAAAACCCGGGGGACCCAGAGAAAAATCCACGTTACCACGGGGAGAACACTTGAACTCCAAATATACAGCAGTCGTCAGGGTCAGGATCAAACCCACGAACTCCTGTACACCAGGCGAGGTGGTTAACATTTCTCCACTGTGGCGAAATGTTATTCGCACCAACCCATAAACAACACAATGTACAGTTAAACATTAATGACACAGATTACTGTGTTTTTATCATTTTAGTTCCATTTTAATTCCCGCATGAGATTGCGATTGAGTACATGGGCTTGTTCATGCATGTTATTGGCATTGCCGAGTACTTTTGAGTATGCAAACTGCATGAGTGACTTGGGCAACCGTTCTTCAATTCTGCAACAAAGTTGTTGAGGGGTAAATTGCTGGCAGTTGAAACAGCGATATGAATGAAGGAAGCCTGGTTGTATACACTTTAAAGTTGACCGGTTCAGAAATAGTATCCTGAAATAATAGAAAATACTATGGGACAATCAACTGCCCTATGTTATTTGTATGTAAAGTACTCAGTCTCACTTTCCCTTAAGAAACAGCAGCTCCATTTACACATTATATGTTTTACATGGTCCCTGTATTCTACCTGATTGCCAGACAGGGCTAAAATCGTTGGCTTCAGCAACCTGCACTCCCCTTTTAGCAACCTGCAATGACCAGCATGGTGAAGTATGGTTAACTTGCAATGATCAACATGGCACGGTTACATGACAAAAGGGCTCATAATTATTAAAAAATTTACCTATTTGGTAACAATATATTTTCCTACTCCTGTCACTACATGCCACATGCATTTCATCAGGCTTAATTTTCATCGAATACACACTATTAATAAATGATCGCGAATTGTTCAGTGGAAAGAGTTCACGGAAATATATTGCCTGGACACTATCATGAGTAAAATGAACATTATTTGGTGATACTGCATTGTCAGTGGTGCACAAGCACACATAGCTAAATGAAAGCTGATGGCCTTAAAAAGTATAAAATGGCCCTTATTCACAGTTACATATCGAGGGCAGATGTCCACCTCTCTAGCCTTTCTCTGAGCTGTCCAGAAGGGCCATTGCCCGAAACGTTGCCTACGATGCATTTTTTTAATATAGTGTTATAGACGAGTGTGCCGAGTTTATTTCATTTGTTTTACTATTTTACTATTTAGTGATTGATGGAGAAGCTGCAGGCCTCTTCGTGATACCTTGAACAATTTTTTTTATTGTTTTATATTTTTATTATTTTATTGTTTCCCTTCTACGTGACTTTACCGAAAGAACCAAGAATATAATTCTAAACGCTTCATTTCAGCACACCGTGTGTGACTTAACAGTGTAGTGCCACGAAGCGTGATTGCCGAGTCTGTGCATGACACAGCATGCCTTGATTAAATTAAAATTGTCAAGCCTATAATGAAAGCACATTGTTAAATATTGGTCTTGGTCTGTTGCTTTGAAAACAGTGATACTTTTATACGCGGTGTAAGTGATTTTCATTTCCCAATGCTTCTCGACTAATAGAGCACTGTTTATTGTATAATTAAATAAGATGGCCATTGATTAATTGCTTATTAGCATGTAATCAGTTTAAGTATTTACTTAAGCAATTGTATGCAATTAAGATAATGATTTGGCTTTTACCACAGCACACCAGGATGTCTTAACAGTACCGTATTTATCGTGATAAAGGGACAAATGCAATATCAGGCCTTTTTTTTTTTTAGAAAGCTAATGGCATTAACTCAGCAGAGTGATATTTGGGATGTGTTATCATGCACTAAAGGGCGGAGCAGTGGTGGCGTAAATGTGCACACTGCTTTATGAAGCTAAGTTTGAGTGCCAGCCATTGTTACAAACATCAGTGGTCTTCATCTAAACCGATGCCAGGTCCCACCTTCACCAACTTACACTGACCAGCGTGGTGAAGTATGGTCAAACAACCCCCACAAGTGACATTCATTGAGTAATGGATTTACAACGGGCCGCAAATTTGTATAATTTAAATTATTATTAAATTATTATCATCATAAATTTAGCATGTCTCTTTTAAAGAGCACATTATCTAATTTAAAATTGTCATCTGGAGTATACATTTTTCACGACCCTTCCCCCCTATGCCCTTCATTATGCATCAGTCTAACCCACATCTGTCAGCTGTACCATAATTAGGCACATAGACATAAAAAAGTGTCACTGGTCAAAATAAACTTTTGACCCGATGAAAGATTTGAACACATTCCCATTTAATCCATTATTATTTAATACCTATAGCTTATACATTTATTAAAATACTCGTGCGCACAGCATATGTATGTCCATAGTGCAGTGCGGGGAGCAGTGACGTAGTGACTGGCGCACTGCGCTACAAACCCGGTGACCTGAGTTCGATTTCCCGGCCGTGGTTCATATCAGTGACGAGTGATATCAGAATTGGTCCTGTGCCTCCCCTTAAATGAGTAACCTGGGGCAGTGTGTAAGCACCGTCACTGGAGAGACTATAGCAACCCGGTGTGTTGCTGCAGGCTAAATCACCTCCCCCCACCCATCATGCACTGTGCAGTCCCTAATAGGTGCTCACTGACAGCACTTTCTCCACCAGTATACATGGATATCTTTGCATGATACAGTGCTCTGTACCTGTGCAATGTGCATCGTAGCATGCACACATAATCAATGCTGCTGTTGAGCATTGTCAGAAGGTATCTCTGTCAGACATTAAAACATCCGCATGTATTAATGACAGCACTGTAGGGGAGGAAACTGGTGTATATTTAATGTTGGGGCCAGGCTTTAAGGCACCCACATCCCCATCATCATTAACACCACCTTAAAACAGAAAAATACATGGTAAACTCATTTTTCCCAGCAGTGGTTCTTCCTCTGAGTCTTTCATCCGAAGTGCATTGCCCAAAAATTGTTGCTTGTTATGCGGTTTTTTTCTGTCTTAAGGCAATATTAATGATGATCACCTTTGACCCAATCACCTTGGCATGCTCCCCATCTCACCAGATCTCGGAAGCTAAACGGGGTTGAGCCTGGATGGTCACATAACGTGCTCCGCGTGAGTGAGGAGGCCTTCATACAGCAGTGGACTGTCAAAGGGCCATTAGATTTATAATATTATTAATTTATTGTATCCACGATGGGGTCAATCTGAACGTTGACGCAAGCTTGTTTAACTGCTCAAATGTCCACGCAACCGCACGACCCGTCCCAGACACGACCCTGTCCGCGTTGCACCGATGGCGTCGACCGGGACAGCCAACCATTGTCCGGCCGCGCAATGATCGGATGAAGGCGGCACCGACGAAGGCGGCGATGACGACAGCGACGACGAGACGAGTCCACTCCCAGAACGGCAATCCGGAGCTCTCGCTCTCCGCTGCTTAGATTCCCCTTGGTGTGGCTTGGCTCTTGCCTTAGCCGCGCCTCCCTTCTCAAACCCACCAGAGGGTTCCAGCAGCTTCCCCACGAGGTCTATCGTAACCCTTGCCCCAGTTCCTTCGCCCTGCCGGCACACACGCCGCGTATATGCTCAACGGCGTGTGCGCTAAGTGCCCACCTGCAGTTGCAGCTGCTGTACAACAGTCAGCGCTATGTCACTACACTAGTAAACACTCGTAATAATGTATTCCGTTCGTCAAGCAGAAGCAAAGCTCCCAAAGGAGCTCCCAGCTCGTTGAGCAAAACGACGGACCACGCGGTATCACGCAAAGACACAACGGAGAGTTTTGAATGTTTGGTCATTTTGTTGTGGAGTATGTTTGTATGTGGGATGATGAAACCGAGTCCGTAGAGAACATCCAGACAAAGGAGGGAAGAACATTGCCAGTCCGTATAGACATTGGCTTAGGGGATTGATCGCCACAGCATGGAGTTGGTAGGGTTGCCACCTTCGAGGTAAACATAAATAAATTGGGACATCATGGGAAACAGAATATCTCAATGCTGGAAGAAGGGAGAACTACATGTAAAAGTTCAACAAAAATGTCCATAATAGAGGTTTTTGGGTGGGATCGCGTAACTATATAAATGTGTCGTTAAAACCCGCCACCACCCGACACAGCCAACTAGTAAGGGCTGTCACGTAAACAGAACGTGGCCAATTCGTCACTAGTACAGCACACCGGTGTGTTGGAGAGCCAAGCCACAACATTTACAATCTGCGTACGACGTTTCGCCAGTAATTACAACCAGCTTCATCAGGCGACAGCCAGATTTGTGGAGAAGTCCACCTGTTTCGTTCTTTATATAGAGGCCACACGAAATAATTGATTACTTTTTTCTTACTCAATTTGGTCTATCAAAGCATTGAAGGGCTTGCTGAACATATTGGCACAAAGAGACCCACTCGCTTCCTCCATCTCTGCACAAGCTGAAAAGCGCAGCCTATGGTAGGTGTAAGGCAGTAACTATTGAATGATGGGCTTATTCCCTCATGTGTGACACTGTGGCTCTGTTGTCGCCAAAAATTCCAGAAAGGGAAAACGCTTTGCCCCGTGCCATTGGGTGGTAATTAGTGATAAAAAAAATATATATTAATGTAAAAATAAATATATAAACCTTTAACGTGTTGCCAGGAAAACACTTCATGCCACTACTTGCCTGTACAGAAGAAACGCGGACTGCTACTGTGCTTGCACTGTGCTGCGTGCGTTTAAAGGGTTTGAGGGCGATCAACGGTAATCATAGCTTGTTTTAACAGTCCATGTTTACCAGTCTGACACAATGATGCACATTTAACGATAATGGTGGGTCATCGTAATCAGCCATGTTCTATCCACTGCTGAACGAGGCCTCCTCGTGCCATTCCCTCCCCGCCCCACCCCTCCCCATGGTCCCGTTATGCCACAGGCCCTCTCGCCCTCGCATTGTTTCTGCATCTTTAAGGTGCTCCTCCCATTTGGTTGCGTTTTCCCCTCTAGGTTAGCACTCCGTCATCAGCCATCAATCCTTCTAACCGACGTGTCATGCCCGAGCCCATCCACTTTAATTAACAATCACAATGTTTTTTCTTCACAATTGTGTTTGTCCTCCTATCCACGTATTTCTCGTTCTATCTTTCAATGTAATTCCCAGAATGCATCTCTGCGCATGCTTCTTTGCGTGCTGTCACCTTTTGTTACACGTTTCTTTGTCAGTGTTTCTAATTCTAAACCATGTCATAGCAGGCAATATGCAATGATTGAAAACATTCTGTTGCTTTTCATCGTCCAATGAAACATTTCCAAAAAGCACCACACCTGTTCTTGCTCACCCTATTTCATCGTTCGTATTCCAGTCTCTCATTAACGATTACCCCCCTACTGTGTTGTATATATCACTCTGTTGTGCTTTCCAGTTGTGACGCTCCTCAACGTATTTGGTTTGCTCAGAAAACTTCTTCTTCTTCCTAGCGTTGTTCCCGCTGTGGCGCAGGGTCCGCTTTTCGGCATTGTCTTCTCCATTTGGCTCGGTCCAGGGCATCTTCAGGGGATGCGTTGACCGTCTTCATGTCTTCCTTTATTCGGTCCATCCATCGCTTCTTCGGACGTCCGCGTGGACGGCGGCCCTCTGGCTCAATACGCACGGCAGTCTTGGCCACTGATGACTCTTCACTTCGCATCACATGGCCGTACCACCGAAGCCTTGCTCAGAAAACTTTTGTAAATTACTTATTTTTATTCTGTGTGTGATTATCTCCAGCCCAACTTTTCAGCATTCTCTGCTAAGTTTTTCAGTGATTGATCATGATTGTTTGTCAAAATTGGCTTTCATGAACACATCTCAAATGGTAAATTTAGCACGTAGACGCTTCGCGACCAATATTTATCAAATATGAGGTTGTATTGGGTGAGGTCGTGTAAATGTCGATGCGATCTAACCCAAACCCCCCCAAAAACCTCTATCATGGATAAAATGGTCAAACATTGTCTCTTCATTTAAGTTCATGCCTTAATTTCTGTAGTCGCTTTTTTTATTATCTTCTAATTGTGTTGTAAATAGCCTCGGTGAGAGCATACAAATCTTATTTTCTTAATTAACCCTTCTGATTTATATTCGTTACTCACTTTATGCAGTATCAGTGGAGCCGTTCCCTCGTTATAAATGGATTCTGTAATTATTATATATTTGTTAATAAGGCCTCGGTTTGTGGGAGCTTGGATGGCTGCAACAGTTTCCACTGAATCAAATGCATTTTTTATAGTCGACAGAGCCAGGCATAGTGGCATTGGATATTTTAAAATATTTAACTTTTTTCAACATCACTATTATCTTTTGTATATAAACTATGATATGAAACTAAATCACTGCCATAAGCCCTAAGTCTGTGCATAATGTTAATAGTCTTCTTAAATTCATATGAAAACGATTGCACGCAACAATGACTGCTTTTAGAATGACTGTAAAATGTTGGAGAAAATGGGTTATTTTTGGCATACATATGTTTGCACTTATTTGTGAATGTTTTCCACGATTAATTGCCAGAGCACTCTCTTGGCAATGCATGTCAGCCTTTTAGAATTGTAGCTTAAACTATGTTAATTCCATATAATAAACGTAAGTCTGCATTGGGTTATGCATTTCACAGAAACGCACTCACAAATCTTTCCCAAAATCACGTTAAAAGCTCGATTATAAGAAACTTATTCAAAGGCTTTTGTTTTGACTCCAGTTGCATAACATGTTTGAGCTGATCACACCCAAAGTCACATTTTCTATGATCAACCCTAAAGAAAAAAAGATGATTTCTTTAAGAAAATGGAATGCGTACCATTAATATTTCCAAATATCAGCATGGGCCTGCGCAGAGTTGAGAAAATAACGGATGGAAAAGCACAACACGCACAGGAAATGGCCAGCATAGCTTCAGCAAGGGTTTGCAAATGTTGGCCTTTTGGGGGGGTTTTTTCTCCAGCTTTTTCATTTGCCAGAAATTTAAACAGCAGCCTCCGCCCTCCCACAACACTTGAGCGTATGGTAAATGGCTCGTCAGAGTTTCCGTTTGTCACTGCAAAGCAGAATGCAGTGATTTCTGTGGTGCAACATACAACCCCATCCTGCGGGTGTGGCATAATAAATTGTCGAGTTTTATTTTGGAATAGAATTCAAAACAAATTCTTATTTTTTTTGTTTCCCCCTCCTTCTCTTGCATCTACGTAGCTCAAAATGTTGCAGAAAAATGCGTGCACGAATTGCCGTCTCTCGGCGAGGCTTTGCAGCCTAACCACATTGCTTGTGTGGGAGAGCGTGAGCATTGACAAAATCAATTAACAACTTGTTTTGCTGAAACAAAAATGTTTTTATTAGGCGAGGCTGTTTTCAAAGTGATGCAACTCCTCATTAAAGAGAACACAACAAAGGCTAAATAAAACATCTACGAGCGGTTATCAATGCACACTGCAGTGTAAAAAAAATGCAGCTCATGCAACCCAAGTGGGTTTCAAGGGTAGCTTTAGATGGTTTTCAATGAGCGTATTAGTCGGCGTTCCTTTCATTATCCTCCTACTCAGAAAGTAGCTGTGTTAAATGGCCATTTTTCTGTCCCGCTTTTACAGCAATAAACGACCTCTAGACAGTTTAATAATGCGTTACAATGGGGGGAGGGAGAATTGTATATTGTTACTAGCTGTACTACCCGGCTTCGCCCGGGACTTGGATCCACCACGCCCGGCCGCCTTTGTCTCCCCAGTGGCGATGTTCATACGCCACACCCGTTACTCGTTTTGAGGCTGAGTCCCTCCCTCACCACTCTCCCTCCCTCACCACTCTCCCTCCCTCACCACTGTCCCTCCCTCACCCCTCTCCCTCCCTCACCCCTCTCCCTCCCTCACCTCCCTCCCTCACCACTCTCCCTCCCTCACCACTCTCCCTCCCTCACCACTCTGGCCGTCCCCCCCCCCCCGCGCTACAATAATACTGTGTAATCGCTATAATTTTATTATCTACCGACCCTATAATAGTAATTGCACACATTGGGGTGGCGGGGGAGTGAAGAGGACGTGAAAGTTTGATGAATTTACCTCAGAGTCGCGTGGTGGGTGTCGAGGCCTAGTACCGTGCAGAGCCTCCGGCCTCGCCTAAATTTCCCACCCGGCTAGAGGCAGGGTACGGGTGTCATTCCCCCCCCCCCCCCCCGCGCTACAATAATACTGTCTAATCGCTATATTTTTTTATAATATACCGACCCTATAATAGTAATTGCACACATTGTGGTGGGGGGGGGGGAGTGAAGAGGACGTGAAACTTTGATGAATTTACCTCAGAGTCGCGTGTTAATGCGTGCGCCTATTTTTAAGGGGAATTAAAAATGGATTCCACCCCGCGGCGAATCGCTACCCGTTGCCAGGGGCATCCGCCGGACCAATCGTGTCTCGCAAATCCCTGACATTTCGTCCAATGAAACTGCGTATGGTCCGATACACAGACACACACACAGACAGACAGATTCGCGATTTTATATATATAGAAGATACGTTTCAATGTACAATTACGAGCCCATTTATATTTGTCATGATTTAGTCTCATGCCTTGTAAACTTTTCTAAATGTGCAAATGTTGTTTTGCGAGTTGTAAAAATGTCACATCGGGTCCATTGTAAAAGTGGTGTAAAGGGTGGTGTAAAACAAAAGCAATGTGCACGTTTTTTGTATATCTCACAATTTGTCTACCATCCAGAATGCAGTGTGACAGTCTTGAGCATCTTCTTGGTTCTTTCGGTAAAGTCACGTAGAAGGATAACAATAAAATAATAATAATAAAACATAATAAAATAATTCTCACGACGTTTCGGCCACAACGCAAGCAGCCGTCTTCAGGTGGAGAACAGGTCTGTCGAGAAGGCAGAGTCTGACAGACCTGTTCTCCACCTGAAGACGGCTGCTTGCGTTGTGGCCGAAACGTCGTGAGCATTATTTTATTATGTTTTATTTTTATTATTTTATTGCTTTCCTTCTACGTGACTTTACCGAAAGAATCAAGAAGATGAATCCCTGCAGTCACGAAAGCTTTAAATCGAAAGTCTTGAGAATGTTTACTTGACATTGAGTGAACATCGAAGAGACGTGAGAGAGATGGTGACAGATTAGGGAGGCCTTCATCTAACAGTGGATTGATCTAGGCTGATGATCATGATGCTTTGACATTGAAAGCCCCCCTCACAATGCTGTGATGTAGGCAGGCTGTATGCGAATATATGTGCATTCAAAAGCACCCTGTGTGACCTGGGATTATTTTTGGGTCAAGCAGTTATCAATGTCCTAATAGCATTGATTCTAGCACACCTCAACATTTCTTCCTTCCTCCCCTTCTGCTAGATCCTGAAGTTGTATCAAGTCGACACTCGACCTTAAGAATTTGCTCTTACAGTATCTACCAACTGGCTTTAGTTCTTCCTCTTGATAACTGACCTTTGGATGCCACTCCAGTTTCTGTCTGGGCAACCTGCCTTCCTCCATCCTGCACACATACCCCAACCCATCACAACGATATTTTTCTCATTTCATCTATAAACGGTTTCTTGCCATGGTCTATTCCAAACTCCCAAGTCACTTGCCCCATCTTTCTATACTCCTCTGCAAACACACCTATATTCAAAGGCTAATATCTTATTTTCTATTTGCTTTGTTAAAATCCAGATCCGTGACCCACAATGTAATGCAGAGATTAATGCTTCTACGTGAACACAACTTTTAACACAAATGTTGGCAGCTATAGTCTTAATAGTTGCTGTAATCCATAAAAAAAACCTGCCCTGCTAATGTGGTACCTTTCTCAATCACCTTCTCACAACCCCCTGTATTTACACAAATTCACCACCTAAACATGCAAAGTCCTCTATTTATCTACACATTCTCATTTCCTACTGCTAACACATGTGACAATGGGGCACAGGACGTGCATCTCTAGCCACTGACATCAACTTCTCTGCACTGGCACCACGGTGGCTAGATGTGAACTAGCTTGCCTGGTATGCAGGAGGTCGTGGGTTCGATCCCGACCCTGACGCCTGCTGCTGTATATTGGAGATTGTGTGTCATCTCTCCCTGTGGTTCCGTGGCTTGTTCTCCAGGTCCTCTGGTTTTTCCCTCCACATTTGGAAACATGTCTTAGAGTATTTGGCCACTAGAAATTTCCACGTGATTAAAACCACTTCGCTGAGCTATCATTTGTGGCCAGGTCGCCTCTACAAATAAGAGCTATATAGCGCGGTAGTGAGCCTAACCTAGTAAAGTAAAACAAGTATAACCCCTTTATATGCGTGGCGGCTAGAATCCGCTCGTCCTCTGGCTTGAGATGGCTGCCACCTATGGGTTAGATGATTGCATGGCAGCATTAAGCAATTGGTAATTAAATATAATATTTTTGTCCTAAAAAGTGTAAAATTTTGGAAAACATTTTTCACGAACATGAATTGTCACGCACAAAGAGTCTGTGTGGAAAATGTCAGCTCGATTGGATCACGGGAAGTGGGTTAAAAAACGACCGAAAAATTTGCACGGTCCTAAGCAAGCAAGCAAGTGAACTTAATATAAAGGATTTAAAAATATATTCGCCTGTGGAGGACGCGGGGATCGATCCCGCGACCTTTGGCATGGGAATCGAGGGCGCTACCAACTGCGCTACTCCGCCAGGGCCTGCGGAGGTGTCACGCTCTGGGCTCCTACACTGTGACGTTCAGCCAAAGCCATGAATGAGTTCTATTTGAATAAATGTAAAAAAATATATTCGCCTGTGGAGGACGCGGGAATCGATCCCGCGACCTTTGGCATGGGAAGCGAGGGCGCTACCAACTGCGCTACTCCGCCACGGCCTGTGGAGGTGTCACGCTCTGGGCTCCTACACTGTGACGTTCAGCCAAAGCCATGAATGAGTTCTATTTGAATAAATGTTAAATAATTTTTTTTTGTCTAAAAAGTGTAAAATTTTTGCAAAAAAATTTCACGAACATTAATTGTCACGCACAACGAGTCTGTGTGGAAAATGTCAGCTCGATTGGATCACGGGACATGGGTTAAAAAACGACTGAAAGATTCACACGGTCGTAAGCAAGCAAGCAAGCGAACTTAATATAAAGGATTTAAATATAATCTGTAAAAACAAAGTTTTTCACTATAAATCCTTTATATGCGTGGCATCGGGGCGGCTAGAGTCCTCTCGTCCTCTGGCTTGAGATGGCTGCCACCTATGGGTCAGATGATTGTCTGGCAGCATTAAACAATGGGTAATTAAATATTGAAAAAAATTTCCCTAAACAGTGTAAAATTTTGGAAATTTTTTTTCACGAAAATGCATTGTCACACACAACGAATCTGTGTGCAAAATGTCAGCTCGATTGGATCACGGGAAGTGAGTTAAAAAACGACCGAAAGATTTGCACGGTCCTAAGCAAGCAAGCGAACTTAATATAAAGGATTTAATAAAATAAAAATCACGACGTTTCGGAGGCAACACAAGCTTCCGAAACGTGATTTTTATTTTATTTTACTTTTAATATTTTTAATTAAAAAATTTTACCTACGTGACTTTACCGAAAAAACCTAAGAATATGAATCCTTGCAGTCACGAAAGCTTCAAATCTAGAATAGCTTAATAGTTTCACTTGTGGAAAGACACCTATATTCAGCCTCAGAACCTACACCTGTCAAAAATCTACAATGCCCCCAGCAAAGGTCTGAGCTAACAAACCTCCATCGTTCTTATACTTCAAGTTGCCGAATGACCCAATGTGATCCCTGGGTGTGGGTATGTCTCTCCCCTATCCATGGCTTTAGTGAACACACATAGTCAAGCACCGCAATGAACAAAGTGGGTGGCAATGTAGCTTGTGCCAAAACAAAATCTGCCCTCAACTCAAACCGCTCTGATGTAACTGTTTCTTACTGCACAAAAACCTGCGTTCCATTGCACAAGGTATTAAAAAGTCAGATTAAATTATTAGGTCTTTCGGTAAAGTCACGTAGATAGGTTCAAAGAAAATAACAAAAAACAACGACGTTTCGATCGCAACACAAGCAATGGTCATCAGGAGAAACACAAACTCTGACGATTGCTTGTGTTGCGATCGAAACGTTATAATCTAGATTTGAAGTTTTCGTGACAGCAGGGATCCATACTCTTTGGTTCTTTCAGTAAAGTCACGTAGGTATAAAATAAAATATATTAAATCACGACGTTTTGGGCGCAACACAAGCATCCACAATCAGGTGGGACAACCACAGCAAGACACAATTGTTGAAGTGGGCAGCAATTGTTTCTTGCTGTGGTTGTCCCACCTGATGACGGACGCTTGTGTTGCACCCGAAACGTCGTGATTTAATTTATTTTATTTTATACCTACGTGACTTTACCGAAAGAACAAAAGAGTACAAAACGTTGTAGTTTTTTGTTATTTGGTTCTTTTCTTTGAACCTATCTACGTGACTTTACCGAAAGACCCAAGAATATGAATTCCTGCAGTCACGAAAGCTTTAAGTCAAGAGTCGGATTATAATATCGTACCTGGCATACCAAAGGAAGCGTTGTCATATCCCTACTATTCAAAGTCCCCCTTGTAGACCTGCGCAGATTCTTCCGTATATGTGTAATG
This sequence comes from Lethenteron reissneri, assembly GCF_015708825.2. NCBI lineage: Eukaryota > Metazoa > Chordata > Hyperoartia > Petromyzontiformes > Petromyzontidae > Lethenteron > Lethenteron reissneri. Next base: position 12,553,888 of record NC_083802.1, read on the forward strand.
ATAACTTCAAATGCCATTGTATTGTATTTTAATCGCTTTGCAAATCTTTTCTTGTCTCAATGGGTTCCCACCTGGTTAAATGCTGAACATGTGTAAATCTTACGGAAATATATTCTACACTTCGTGTGCAGCATTCCTCTTTCATAGCACAGATAATAATGCACAGCCCTTTGTCAAACCACTGCTGAATGAAGGCTTCCCCATATCAATCAGTCATCGTTGTTGTTGACTCTACCTTGCCACGCTGGGCAGTACAGGTGACTTCAGGTGGCCTCAGTACCGGTTCAGATATCACTCACCACTGATGTTAGCCGTGGCCAGAAATCGACCTCAGGTCGTTGGGTTAATCGTGTGCCCCACTCCATATCGTTAATATCTGAGTTTGTTGTTAACGTATCTTAATGTCATGTTGATTTGTTTGCTATCATAATCATGAAACTAGGAAGTTGAGCATGAGGACATACACACACACACATGAAAATTTGAGTAAGTTTCATCAGCTATGGGAGTACATTTTGAAAGTACATATTGTGTATGCTGCGTAATTCTAACAAGTGCAGCTCCTGAGTGCAGTTACGAGAATAAGGGACGATGTGAAATGAGGACTGAGTGCGAGAGTGCTTGCTAGCTCTTGGGCAGAGTGATGTTTCTGGGCCAAATACGTCAAAAAGATCACATTCAGATGCCGCCACATTCTTGTTCACGCACGTGCTGTTTTTTTGCAATGAAGACCAATGCAACATTGAAATATTCCTGTCTATTATTGAGGATTTTAGAAAAATATCTCAACCTTTTAGTCCACTTGCAAACTAAACAATAAGTCACTGCCATGGAGATAACTTTAATTTTGCTTGCGGACATTTTTATTTCCCATGCTTGTTTGTAATCGTCATTTCACCAGATTAAACGAAGTAATTGAGACGCATGAAACGCTTCCTCTTTTGCAATAGCAACCTGAATTTCGTCAAACTAAAACAGTTTCATTTGGTGGGCTGTTTACACTTTAAAAAAAGCCACATACTTTAACATGAATGATTTGCATATTATAATTTACTTTCTAAAATTAGAATTGTGTTATTATCTTTATTGACTTTATTTTATTTTTAGCTCCATTTCAAGTCACAGTGTTGATTAACCATCCTATGGAGTGAATGCTCCCACTGGGTCTTGCCGTTTTGGTTGGGCTATAGTCAAGCTCTCGCCACAAGCAGAATGGGGAACATTTCCAATGCCCGAATCGCTTCCTTTGGGGGAATTCCTTAATGATTTAAAAATGTTTTTTTATTGTATTAACTGAGTGAATTCAGTCTTCTGGGAACGCCGTTCGCGCCTGTGATATTCAGAATTTGAGGAGGAAACACACGAAGCATTTCACTTTGAAATACGGTACTGGAAAGGGAGCCGAATACCTGCTGCCCAGATGTGGTCTTTTACTTGCAACGGTTTCATTCCAGTGATTCCCTGTTCAGTTATCGTTCACGTTATCTCGCGCACGATTTGTCATAAATCGTACGTTGAAGACATAACTGATAAAAAAAAAGATTGGGACACTTTTGTGCAAGGGACTTCACCCAAATGCCACTTTTTGAATGTTTTAACTAAATGTTTATTGTTTTTGAATCTATATACAATCTCTGTCTGTCTCCGTCTCGATGCACAGTGCTATTTCTCGCAAAATAAATTCTGAATCCCGCTGGGCTCTTTTCTTATGAAATAATGTTAATGATCGAAGCTCTATACATATGCGGTTTAAGTCGTTTTTGTTCAAGTACAACGAACATAATAAACTGCACCTCCGGCATAACTGTCATAATCAAAATGCCTATTTTAAGACTCGTTTTTTTTGTGTGTGAAAAGTGCACAAAGCTCAAAATTGCATCTCGAAAACCTAAAAAGCAATTGCCATTGTAAGAGTACGGTGGTTTTCTGGATGTAGGGAATTTGCATGACACATATGCACCTGGTTGGTGGCTGTGAACAAGCTGGGCATGAAAAGGCAGCTGATCATGTATGGTCTTTGGAGAACCAATTTGGCTCGAAATATGGCGGTGCGTGGATGCAACATAAAAGCCTTCTGCGTCACGCCTGGAGGGATTGAAGGTTTCAGACATTTCGAAGAGCGCTTAGAAATTGATTAGATGTGGAGACTTTTTTCCGATGCTATTTTTTCTCCTCCTCTTTTATGTTGCAGAGGAGATTTATGCAATATGTTTTTTTTTTCTCCTGTTGTTTTGGCATCTTCAAAGTAATCCCGCGCAATTATTTCCTTCATCTAAGGTTTAGTCAGATAAGCTTATTTGATGCCCCAAGGAGAAACCCAAGGAGCAAAAACCTGCCTTGGTAGTTTAGACTTTTTCAATTGATATGGTTTGTAACAAAAATAGCATCACTGATAACATTTCCTCGGTGAATCTTTCAACTTTTTCGGATCTTGGAATTCTGCTGTATCCTGTGGTACTTTGAATTTTTTTTTTTTTAGCCGTAAGGCAAAGATGCAGCAAATTAAGGTGAGGCACACGAAGGGAAATGGTCTTGATGTATATGAGATTATATTTTTGCTTCGAGTTTAACCAGAAATCTCACATGTCTCTCCAAGGATTTAAACTTCAAATTACCGGTAACATTGCCTTATTTCTACTGCCCTTAGGAGAAGGCCGTCTGGCGCGTCACAATCATAAGCAGCGGGACATGGGAATGATATTAGCACATTGCGTACCCGTAGCCATTTCTGATCGTCCGGCTACGTTTGGTAACTTTCTCCAATGTCAGCATCAGCAGCGTCACCGCAGATTCAAGGGCAAGCGGCGGCGGGGAGTCATAATGATGCTGGGTGCATCACAGCGCTGCCGTTTGAAATGCGCAAGATTAGAAGGGTATAAAAAAAACTCCCAGAAACGAGTCCTGGTGGGATATGCACCGTAGCGCCGCCGACTTCAAAAGCTCCCAGTAAGGGGTTCGATTTTAACTCTTACAATGAATGCCGATTGCAACGTGACAGCCAGAGATTTATGGTAACAGATGAATTCCTCCAAATGTGAGAATAGAGATTTCCAGCAAGGGATGCTTTATTTTTCTGAGGTTGGGGAATTTTTCTTTCTGTACGATGAGGGGTTAATGAATACTGTTAAAAGTAGAAGCAACAGTAAACTGCCATGATATATGAATATTTACACAGCTCTCGAACGTTTGCTCAAGAGTTTTTAACATAATCAGAATATCTATTTATACTGGAGAAATCTGATAAGCTATAAAGCTCTTTTACACAGATTTCCAGTATGGGCGGGTCAGAATGTTATAACAAACAATACAAAATATAGGAAAGGTAAACAAATCATTTAAAAATATATACACACAAAACATTTTTTCTTTTATTTTACCAGGTGAAGGCCACTGTGGTATTAACGTATCTTTCATAAGCGGCCTGGCCACAAATGACAGCTCAACAAAGTGGCTCATCATGTGGAAATTTATAGCAGCAAAATTATCTAAATAATCTAAATGCATGCTTCTGCATTCGAAATTAACGAAGTGTACTCAATTTATGGAGGGCATTTATCTTCCCCCCCCGCCCCTTTATGTGTCACGTATTGATTTTAAAATTGTGGTTTCATACTACAGTACAGGCAGTCCCCGGGTTACGGAAGGGTTAGGTTCCCGAGAACGATCCGTAACCCGAATTTTCCGTATGTCGGAAACTAAACGATTTTCCATCAAAATCATGATACAATCCCATAGAGTTGGAAATAGCTCTGCCTCCCATACCGTTTTCTCTCAGTACCGTATGGCTCTGCCATCCGTTTTCTATCGCAACCTGTATCGTGTCGCTCTACAAACGCTCCGTACTTGCTACGATTCTTTCATTTAATCGAATATCTACCCTAACATTACCCATGATTAAACTAATGGAACATATACTGTATCCAATTATTTATAAATACCACGAAACATGTTTATATTAATTGTTAACAGAAAGCAGTCACTTCCGAATGTTCGTTCATTTACCCTGCATTAGGCTATGCCTAGACTTCACATACACAAAGACACATACACACATACACGTAAAGTGTCGAAGGCGACGTGAAGTGTCGAAGGCTCGCTGACAGGAGGTCTCGGGACAGACCAAGGTGCCATTGGTTGGCTGAGGTGACTGATAGATGCAGCAGCTGTACCCCCGACTGTGCTAACTTGCTGAATTTTAGCCGTCTGGCACTCCGTCAGTTGTTGTGAGCGTCGCTCCTCTGCCCTCTATTGTTGATGGAGGGCGACTGCTTCCAACTGCCCAGCAGCGTTCTTCACGAGCCTCCTCCACAGAGGCCGATCTTGACACCGCTGGTACCGGTCTTCGGCAAGTCCACTCAGCTCCACATCCTTCCGTACCGCAGCAGTCCATCTCTTCTCCAGCCCATGTCGTGCCTGTTTAGCCCCCTCTATGCGGCCAAATAGACGCTGTTTGGGCATGCGATGGCTGGGCATGCGGGCTACATGACCCAACCAACGCAGCCTTGCCTGCTGGAGGAGCTCACTGATAAGAATGTGTCCAGATCTTTCAAGGATTTGTGAGTTCCTCACACAATCCAACCAGGTTAAAAACAGGATGGATCATATGCAGGCCAGCCTGAATGTTTCTAACCGGCGCAGATGTTCCATTAGGGGGGTCGACGTTTCACAAGCATAGAAAAGGGAGGGAATGACTGTGGCCGAGAAGACATGAAGCTTCGTGCGGAGCGACAGTCCAGGTGGCTTCCACATAGCATTACGCAGCCAATTAAAAGATAATGCCGCCCGACTGATTCGGAGTGAGACCTCTGCTGTCAAACAGGAGCTGGTCATAAACACACTGCCCAGGTATGGGAAACTCTCCTCTCTCTCCACAACTGCTCCATCACCAATGGGAAGCTGAGGGCGTGGAGTGTTTGGTGGCACAAAATACCCAGGCAAGTGCTTAGTTTTGGTGGGGCTGATGGTAAGACCCCACCTCTTAGTGGCACACTCCAGGTTCAGCAACAACGCCTCGGACACCTCCTCTGAGTGAGCAGCAATCACCAGATTATCAGCATACATATGGTTGACCAAAATATGGAGCTTTCCCTCGACCGCACCCGGGTATCGATCAGCCTCCGATTGTATTTGTGTCGTCTACACACAAAGACAAAGATCTCCCCATATAGCCTGAACAGACTCTTGGGACAAGTGCTGTTACACAAGCACACATGCTCACACATACATACAGTACATACAGTAAATAACTGATTAAATAAACTTAAAATTAAGTAAACTAGCAATAGAAACATGGGGGGGGGGGAAAGATAGTTCAAGCATATAAAACAAAGATTTACGTAATACTACAAAAGGAAAATAATTACGTAACGCTACAAAAATCCATACACCTTAATCCTCGGGAAGCTTGGGCTCGTTTTACGCCGCGTGGTATTCATCCGCAACCTCACCGCGCTGCACTATTTGCGCTTACGTAACTAACGGAACACATTTCCGCATTCTGACATTTTTCAAACACGATTTATGGGAGAATTTCCGTAAAGTCGGGGTTCTGTAAGTGGGGTCTTCCGTAACCCGAGGACTGGCGGTATGTTGGGGAAAAAAGTTTTGCTGCCTGGCTACCTGCGTGTTGATTTAACGCCGGACGTGTAATCCCACGCAAATACACAGGCAGTGCTAGTTATATTTTTCCAACAAAATCATCGTTGAATACTGTTTAAAAATAGTTTGTGAGGAATACTTTTTTTTGCCCCTGTTAGAATGATGGGTCATTAAATCCTGGAAAAAGAAGAGAAAAAGACAAGAGAGGTGCCACATTGCTTGTGTAATATTAATAACACTGTGTAACAAACAAACACAATGTGTCCCTGGGTAGTAAGTGTTATTTCCTAATTGCTTATGCCTCAAAAGTACAGAAATGGCTATTATTCCCCACAAACTTTGCTTTTGTGACCATTTTCAATGAGAAAACGTGGTGTGCATTTGTGTCATTCCTTCACATAAAGTCCCGGTCACAAAAGCAAGTTTGTGGGGAATAATAACCATTTTCTATACTTTTGAGGCATAAGCAATTAGGAAATAACACTTACTACCCAGGAACAAAAATCGTGTTACATCGTGTAATGTATAGGTTCTCCGTATGTACGAAGAGAGAGTTTGGCTGTCACATTTAACAGTGGCATGTCATTATCCTGTTCTTTTCAGAATATCATCTCGGGCCGCAAGGGGTGGTACTTACTAAACTTTCCATCATAATTGGTGTTTATGCTGTGAATTATGCGTTCCCATCCTCAAGTACATTAACATCTGAACATTATGATTTCCATTGCAGCACAGTTTGCAATCACATTTCATAAATTGCGATGAGTTATCTAATAAACAGCACAAATATATTTTTTTAATAAAAATTATGAAGGTCGATTTTTTTTGTCCAATAAATAAATACTCCGCCAAATTAGAATAACCTTTTGTTCGCGTAATTCCAACAAAATTGCTTGTCATTCTGCACAGTTTTAGAAAATGACTTTCATGATTAGCGGATCCCGATTTCAATCTATATGAAAATGTGAATAATTATGTGTGGATACAGTGAAACGGTGAAGAGAAGCGCACTTTTGGAACCCGCCGCAATTGGATAGAGTCTCGAGAAAAGCCCCCCCCCTCCCTTATAAAAAAAAAAAACTTCAAAGAGAGATAATGATCATTGTCCGTTTGCCAAGTTTATTTTAATATCGCCATCTGATTCAGCATCCAACAAGCCCACCGCAGGCTTCGGTGCAACTTCCTTGAAGAAATGGCAAAGTCGAGGGAGACCGTTAAAGAAAAAAAACAAATCTGTTAGAAGGGCGGGCAAGGGGGAGGTTTGGTCGGTGGTATGTTAGTTGGTTGTGGTAGATATTAAAAAAAAAATTGGAGTGGAGAAAACCATCTCAAAAAATTGCTGGTTGCAGTTTTTCCGCACGGAGAAATTTCGGTGGAAAAGGTGGGGTGGTGGGTGATGGGTGCGCATTTTTTTTTTTAGAAAGGTGACAGCAGCAACAGCAGCCGCAGCAGGAGGCAGTTGTTGCCTCCTGCTGATACTGCTGTTGCGGGGAGGAGAGGAAAAGAAGGGACCGCGGGGTGGGAAGGGCGGTTATGTAAGCTTTGTTGGCGGCCTAGACTTGGATCGGATGTTAGACATTCCAGCGATGTTCCGTCAACGCTCTCCACACGACAGCTGCTCGCTTGCTCGCTGTAGAGATCCCTCAGGGTCCTCACCGAAAATTGAAACAAGACAAATAAGGGACGGGCGGGTGGGTAGGTAGTGTTAAGGGTACAGTGCACGGCAATGTACCCTGGAATAAGATGCGCACACGCAAAACACAAACGCCGACAAATATGTCACTGGTCCTCCCCCAATCCACCACGCACACACTCTCTTCCGTTTTTTTTGTGCGAGTGTGTGTGGATAAGTTGGCTCGGTGCAAAGTCTGCAGGCGAACGCATTAACACCAGTCGAGGTTATTTTAATGGCTTTGCAATTTACATTAGCGGTGGGGTAACAACAAAATGTTTTTTTTGGGAGGGGGGTAAAGATCTAAAGTTCATTGCACGGTGCTTATTTGCATTGCAAAATATATATATTAATCGTAAAGTAACGTGTTTCAGACAACCCTTATACAGTGGATACATTATGCATGACGACAGTTTTATTTTAGTTGCAATGCGTTTTCTGAGTCCATCCCGAGGCTCCGTGAAATATGTTCATTTTCATCAGCATACATTGCAGATTTACGGGGAGGGGTTTTTTGTTGTTGCACGGACGCTGGATATCTTCCATGAGATTGTCCGTAAATATTTAACACTGCGTAAGATTTGATGGCGCTCAGGGTACTACTGTATGTGTGCCAAAACTGTCTTTGTTTATCATTGGCATAATTATCCATAATCCTTGCCTTATGGAAACGGGCAAGGTCCACTTTACGGCACTGGACAGACAGCGTGGTCATTGTGTATGTTTACTGCATCAGCTATCTTATGTTAACCCTTTCATTCCTGCTAATCCTAACACTTAGCCTAAGCTTAAATCTAATTCCAATCGTAAATCCTAAATGCAACCTTCAATGTCCGTATGACGAAATTAATTGTTCAATGTTATCATTTTATAATGCCTTGAATTTCATGCTGTTGTGGCACGACTTAAGATTGCAACCGTTTTAATACGCATCAAAAGACGAGAATAAGAAATAAACGTCATGTAAGAATATGCATTTCGCGTTCGAATTGTGGCATTTGCATTTATTGACAATCATGGGATCAGCGCCAGTGCTCGACGCATACAATCTGCCCCATCAAAGGCAGTATTTTATTTTGATTTCATTGCCACAATGTAAAGTGTCCCCTTTTTTCAAGTGCGTAAGACTACGACGCATCAGGAATTCCATACAAACACGCAGTGTTGAGTTAAATGAAACGTGGTGGATAGCATTTCCCCCCCCCCCCCAAACGAATATAACAAACAAAAATCCCTTTTCAAAAATAAACAAAAAGCAAAGAACGTTCTGCTACTAACGCAACAACGTACGTCCGCATGCTCAGTGGCAAGCAATGTATAATTGTCATGGTCAAGTCACACCAAATCAGCAAAAAGCAAATCAGACTGAAAAATAAATTCAGCTTTTGTGTAATATCGACCTTTAAAAAAAAAAACGAAGCTCGCAGACTCGCAGGAAGAGAGAAAGAGAGAGAGAAGGGGGGGGGGGAGAGGACCGCATCTGTGCTTTCTGGCATGCACGCACGTAGTGCGCATACGGGTACAGACGATTGCATCCGACCACTCCCGTCCCGTGCGCACGCGTGAGAGAGCATTGGCGCGTAGCGCTACAGCTGCGCCTGTCGGAATGGATTAAGGTGACGGCTTAAAAGCCTCCTAACCCAGCGACCGACTGAGTGGCGTACATACAGTGCAGCTTTTCTGCCGAAGGGCTATGCCTGACCTACTGTATGTGTGGATGTAGTCACGGTGGCGAGTGCGGCAAACGCCGGAATATCGAAATATTTTGTTTGAAAAAGCCAACCCAAAATAAAGCTTCGGTTTCCTAGAAAAATTAAAAAAAATACAATTGTTCGATGCATTTTTTTATCAATGTTTTTTTTTTGTGGATTCTGAAATGTATTTTAATAAGTATCATCATCTATACTTATGCCACTCTAATATTAACACCCGAAAACTTACATCGGAAAAAAACCATCCACTACACTTCAATATGGCCGAAGATGTATTGTTCATATGCTCAATGCAATGTTATTATATGTAACGAAACATTGCAGGTTCGATTAATAAATCACCTTCCCACTATTCAACAGTCAATACAAGCACCAAACAGGTTACATCCAACTCGGTGTGTTTCTCTGTGGCTAGATCATGCTGTTGTTAATTAATGTTTTTTTTTACAGTTAGAAACACATTTTCCATGTTGAAGATTTTAAAGTCATTTATTTTCTAAGTATGTTGTGATTCGCCCCTCATTGTGATTCGTTTGTCAAGATTTGGTGGGGGGTCGCAATTTAAATTGTGAGTCGATTAATTGTGTTTTTTTTTATCATTGTGGTAAATGTGCCAACATCTAAGAGCTGCAGGGTCATTTTAACAAATTACATGCAACGTATGTGAGTTAAAATCAAATGTCCTTACATTCCTTGCTCGAAGAACTTTGACCCTAGGAATATATTTTCGTCGATACATCGATACACGCCCAAACATTTGATGTGGCAGTAACACATTAATTTAATGTATACATAATTTTTCTTGTGGGAAATTTACATTAACTCATTGATAACATTTTCTCTCGACATCAGTGGAATATACATATGCAGGGTACGAACAACGGAATTGCATTGAGACAGAAAGGGGAACACGTGGCTTGTAGAAAATATGCGGCGTAATAAGCATTGTCCCAACTTCGATTTAAAGCTTTCGTGACTGCAGAGATTCATCTTCTTGGTTTTGTCGGTAAAGTCACGTAGAAGGGAAATCATAAAATAATAAAACATAATAAAATAATTCTCACGACGTTTCGGCCACAACGCAAGCACCTGAGGACGGCTGCTTGCGTTGTGGCCGAAACGTCGTGAGAATGATTTGATTGTTTAATTTTTATTATTTTATTATTTCCCTTCTACCTGACTTTACCGAATAATTCTCACGACGTTTCGGCCACAACGCAAGCACCTGAGGACGGCTGCTTGCGTTGTGGCCGAAACGTCGTGAGAATTATTTTATCATGTTTAATTTTTATTGTTGTATTATTTCCCTTCCACGTGACTTTACCGAAAGAACCAAGAAGATTGTCCAAACTGTTAAGAAAAGTAAGTGGGCTTGGGCAGGACATGCCGCAAAAAGGGATGGTTGACGATGAATCAAGATTTAAAGCTTTCGTGACTGCAGGGATTCATCTTCTTGGTTTTTTCGGTAAAGTCACGTAGAAGGGAAGTAATAAAATAAAACAAAACGCTTTCTCCCCGACAGACCTGGTTTTCACCTGAGGACGGCTGCTTGCGTTGTGGCCGAAACGTCGTGAGAATTATTTTATTATGTTTTATTTTTATTATTTTATTACTTCCCTTCTACGTGACTTTACCGAAAAAACCAAGAAGATGAATCAAGAATAATAATTGATTGGCAGCCAAGGAATGGAACGCGTCGGAGAGGAGGCCCCACCTCGGAGATGGAAGCGGTGAGTGAAGGTGCTGGATGGACTGTAGGATATTGAAAGGCGACGGTGACCCTGGGGAAGTTTTCATCCAACAGTGAATTGATCATGGCTGATGATAATGGTCTAGACTCTAGAGCATGTGAAAAAAAACCTGCCAAGCATGCTTGTTCTTAAGTGTCCCACCAATAACAGGAACTTGTGATGTCAAAACGGAAAAATTTCCTTCTGCAATTGCGCAAAAGTCTGAATAATTTTCAACCGCAGCTTTGCAGTTGCGGGGGCTGGGAAAAAGAAACCGTTAAAGGTTCCAAAATTGCAACGTTAAACATTTAGTCGCACCTCCTAAACATATGCGAGCGATTGTAAGAAGCATGCTCAACTGGAAAAAGCCAATGATAAGCCTTCATTATGCGACAATAATGGAAAAAGAGTGCAATAACATTTTGTTTCAAAACAATTGCGCAATATGTAAGTTCTGTTTTATAGGCATGTAAAAAAAACAGCTAAACTATAAATGGTGGACTGATGATTGAATAACCCTTTTCAATGTACAGAGAAATGTGACTGTAAAACTGTATTATTCCCCAATAGCTATTCAGTGAACAACACCATCCAATCTTTGTATTGGCAGTGTTAAGGTGCAACATTTTAATTGAAGAGTCTTTTTTTATCCATACCTTCTCTCAAACGTGTATCACAGCCTGCATATATGTTTACATCTGGCAATCAGCATGCTCCTACCGTTAGACACGTGTGTTTGGCTGACCAATTTAAAATAAAATAAAAAACTTCTACTTGTGGCTATTTATCAGGTGTTCTTACCACCGCACACATTCACCAAATCGACAGCAGGCCTTGATGTACATTGATTTTGTGTGTCGTGTGCGATTTGCATGGTGTTCATTACGTTGCTGATATGTTTGTGGGCAGAGTAGCTAGATGCCACGAAGATGTCCCCAAAGTCCCGTTGCTTCACGCTTCACTTGGCCGCAATGGCCACGGGCGAGCTTAGGGTTTCAACGGCATCGCACACACGTGTTGGCAGACGATCCTGCAACAACAGAACAATGTGAACCCCGACGGTGGCGTCCCTGGTTTGTAACGTCAAGCATCCCACAATGGCCTTTTACTTAAAGGTACGTTGCAAAGCATAAAAGATGTCTTTGCAAGGGTGCCTACTGTTTCTAGATTTGAAGCTTTCGTGACTGCAAGGATTCATATTCTTAGGTTTTTTCGGTAAAGTCACGTAGGTAACAAATTAAAATTAATACAAGTAAAATAAAAATAAAATAAAAATCACGACGTTTCGGAGGCAACACATTCAAGTTAGGATCATAGCCTATATCGTCAGCCTACGTCTAGCATATGATAATTTATTTAAATAATGTAAAAGAGTGAAATATATTTCTAACACATCTACGAAGAATTAACAATGTAAAACAATGGAAAATGACAAGTTGTTTTGCACAATAATAGAATATAATGTCAAAATGCCATCCTGAGACTGAACATTTCAGTGTAAATGTACAGCGGAAGTATTGAAACAGAGGATTTCAATAATGGAGGGGCAAATGAAATGGTAAAAAAGTGCAAAAGCATTATACTTTTAATAAAGTGGAATGTATTAGTAAGTTGAATTGGGGTTAAATAAGAGAAGATACCGTGGTCTTAAAGGAACAATATGGTCTAAGAAAATCCACAATAACGGTGCCAATTGAATTTGGAAACAAGTGTATTCTTTCATTTTATATATAAAAAAAATTACTTGTGATTTCTATTATTCTACAAAATTGTGACGATAATTGACTTGTTACATCTTTGCTGGAGAGTAATTTTCTGGAACAAACACATTATTGCCGCTGAATTGAAATTTGCTATTTCGGCCGCAGACATTTCACTGGTTTGGCTAATTTATTTTTTACTTTAAAAAAATGTCATCTACCTATTATAGCAAGTAACCTATTGATGATTAAGCATTTACATAAGTCCTTGGTATGAACAAAAATAAATATTGTGTTTTTTAATCACAAAAAAAAACACTATAGAATGCTTGATGATTATGAGAGGAAAATTGGAAACATATAACTTGCATCCAATTTGTTATTGTGCTGGAGTGAAAAATGATGGGAAAAGAACAGGTTGTGTTGAATTGTAAAATACCTATTATATGTTGGGACCGGTAATTTGTGTTTTTTTATTCTTCCAAATAATACAATAATTGAGAGCTGCCTATAGAAAATTTGCAAGCTCCAAGCACTTTACCTTCCAAATAACACCTAGATTAGAAAAGAAGTACAATACATTTAATAGCATACACACACACGTATGCATGCACACACACCCACGCACGCACGCAAGCACACACACATACTCTACACGGATGACTAAAACAGAAAACTACGCTCGTTTCGGGCAAATAAATGCATGGTATTGGTAAATATTCCGTTAATGCAACACGGGCAGCATGAGTCTTTGAAATAACACGAGTTGGTGCACTGATATTCTCAAGGAGTGACCTCTAATGTGACCGGTTTGCTACGCTGTGATTAAAGCATCACGGTTGTTATCATTGAGCGTGCCTTCCAATCCATCACCATGTTCATCTTTAAAAGTTCCCAAGACGTAAAAATGTACAAGCGTCCCGTCTGTCAAGATAAGGCAACAGGAGAGCCTGCTGCTGCTGCTGCTACTGCTGCCTGCGCGTGTGTTCAGTAAATAAGGAGCGTCTCACCAAAGACGAGGGATGTCTTGTACCCCACGCGCATCGTTTTTCCGTATAATCTCGACATTTTACTGGGAACTATCCGACCGCACAATGGGATAAATACCCACTCTCAATCTTTATTTTGCAATCTTGATGTTTGATGATGATGTCGATGATGATGATGACCTCCAAGAGGTCAATACGGTAGTGACATTTTTTATTGAACAAAATTAAATAATTTGGTCCGACTTGCGAGCGCCTTCCGTTCATTTTATCTCATGTATATTTTGTTATCTATCGAGCTCTTCCTCTCTTATTTTTTTATATCTTCTTCATGCATTTCATTGTATCTTTTCTCACGCTTTTTTCATTAACGGTATCTTTTTATCCCCTTTTCACTCTGTCGTGCGGTATCTCAGACTCCGTCTGTCTGTCTTTCTCCCTTGATGGCACCCTTTCTGTCCACCATACTCTTCTCATCTAATGCTTTCCCATCCCACACCCCAAGCCTCTCCTCTCCTAGCCTCACTTCCCCTCTTCTCTCCAACCCACTCCTTGCCTCAATTTTTTTTTTATTTCCTTGCCACAAAAAAAAAACGCATTGCCTTGTCAATGCGCTGAAAAGACGAGCGGAAATGTAGAGGCAGATACTTTCTATCAAGGCCACGCTGAAATTATTGTTGCAGAAAGGTAGTCTGCCATATTTTTACAAATAAAATTAGTTGATAATTCTCAAATCTATATTACATGAACGAACCCTTTAAATTTTTTTACTTTTACTTTCAAGTATCTTTCATTTAAATAATTGAACAGATAAGTCATGAGCCAACATTCATAGCTCCATTAACTCACCAATGCCTGTATAACATACATGAAAAGGAATTCAATATTATGATTTAGACCCAAAAGGGGTTGCTATGGTGATAGTGTAAAGGTATACATATCAGGAAGGATGTTGTGAAATAGTAAGCAATGTTTTTCATTTAAATTGTCATCTTTGTTTCCCAACCATTCGTGAGCAAAATGATTAAAATGCTGACTTTTTTACTGCTTTCCAAAAAAAGTTTTAAAGCATTGATACGCGAGCTTTGTCCGTTCGTTTACCTTGTCTGAAGCGATGGGTCGCAATAATTCCCATAACAAAATTGATCAGTAAAAATGTAATTTGATTGTTGAGTTCTGTTGCTATCAAGGACTCTGGTCAAGTTGACCGAAGGGTTACCCACAAACTCTGATTAAAGAAACCAGCCCTGAATATTATATTCTTGGTTCTTTCGGTAAAGTCACGTAGAAGGGAAATACTAAAATAATAAAAATTTAACATAATATAATAAACTTTTCACGACGTTTCGGCCACAACACAAGCAGCCGTCGTCAGGTGAAAAAACAGAGCTGTCGGAAAGACAGCGTCCCAATGAATAGACAATACTTTTCTGACGTCACTTCGTTCGCTGCGTGTGATGACATTTCGTCGTGCCACTCGGAACGTAAAGTTATTCATCGTCGTCATCAGCCATGATCTAGCCGCTGCTGGATGAAGGCCTCGTCAAGCCACCACCATCTCCCACGGTCCTGTGGTGTAACACGCCACACCTAGTACCTGCACGAGAGTTGATTTCATTTCTCCATATTATGCTTTGGTTGACCTCTCGGGATTGGTCCCTCCTTTCAGCTGTCACTTCATCTGCAAGCTTGACCCTCACCCTTGGTGCCTTCTACCGGTGTATCCTGCCCAAGCCCACTTTTATTCACGATCAAGATGATGTCTCTTACTTGTTTACGGTCTGATTCATGTACTCCTATCTCAGTGTAACTCCAAACATGCACCTGTCCACACTTATTTGTGCACTTTTAAACTTGCTGTTCCACTTTCTTCGTCAATGTGCGTGTTTCTGGTTCACGTCCTAGCGCAGCGGTCGGGAACCTATGGCTCGCGAGCCATATATGGCTCTTCCAGTGACGGCATATGGCTCCCAGACAATTTTGAGTTGAAAAAAAAAAATAAGTTTGGAACTGATTTTAAAATACTTGTGATATTGCTTAATAATACTGTGTCATTTTAAAGTAAACAGAAATTAGTTTTGAAGATAAATTTCACGGGTCACGCCTGCATGAAGCTCAACCTCACCACGTATGAACCAGACTACAAGGCCATCAGCAAAACCATGCAGCACCAGAAGTCGCATTAAAAGTAAGACAATTAATTTATTATACGTTAAAAATACTATATGGCTCTCAATGAAATATATTTAGAAATATTTGGCTTTTATGGCTCTCCCAGTCAAAAAGGTTCCCGACCGCTGTCCTAGCGAGTAGTTCGCACCTACGATTGGCACGATTGGCTACATACGGTGCGAAAGAAGTTCAACATTCAAACAATTCAACTCTACGCGTGATTCATTTTTCCCTTACGTAGTTGAACACTCGGGCTGCACATAAACAAAGCTTTCTATTATGTATTTTGTGAAAGAAAATCAAATTAAAAACACGAGTAGAAAGCGAAAGGAGTCTTTTGCATATATCTCCCGGCAGACCTCTACAATAATTTGCTCGTTCATATTGAACACTTTGTAAAAGGTGCGTGCCATTCGCCTTTGCAAGATTGCAGTCTTGCTAGCTATTGCAGTCGCATGCTCTTGCGTGGCTCTAACACATATTGCACATACTGTTACGTTAACTCAAAAGGCAAAACACTCTGTTCTGCCCCACGCTGATGTGCTGGATAATGTCACTTGAAATGTGGATGGGAGGAAAAAAAATCATCACTAACGGTTTCCAAATGCTCTCTCAACTCCCCCCTCGAATAATCCCTCAGAGGGAATCTGCGGCTAATGTTCATGCCAGTGTGTATCTCCCACATTGAGCATGAGACTTTCTCGTGCTCTTAGCATAGTCCCTGGTTATCAACCATCAACCTCCTGATACTTAAAGGACTGGCAACGCTCATGGATGTGCGCATTTACCCTCGGGAAGTGCGGCGAGACCCGTGCAGCAGCAAGATTACATTTTGTCAGTTTGAAACTCACTTGTTGGGTCTCTCTTTTTTCAATGGCGAAATATGTTGTGTAAAAATTGTATTAATAAATACAACGGCGTGCAATAATAATAATGTGACAATGTTGAAAAGTCTACATGTGATTACATTTGTAGGCGCACCAAATGTTTCGTCAATTTAATGTCAGAAGGTTTTGTGCAATGTTAGACACATCATCTATTGGTTTGATTGAGCACGCAAAAAAGTAATATGAAAATGACAATTATAAGTCCATAATCACGATTCATTTTTATGTCATGCCTTAATAGCATATACTAATTGCGTAGAAAATGTCTATTAAATGCATTATTTAAATTAAAATAATTTCGTAATCTATTACGTAATTTAAAAATTAGTTAAATGTTCTACTTTAAAAAACGAATTAACATGTATTTCAAAGGAAGCAAACGGAGCTTACTACGAATAATAATAACGATCCTAACATTTGAATTGTGTTGCATATGCATGAACACAAACACAGCATTAGGCCATGTGAACAAAGCCCTTGGTCGTACTAGTTCCATTATTACCATTATCATCAGCCATGATCTACCTACTGCTGGATCAAGGCCTCCCCAAACCGTTGCCATCTCTCGCGGGTCTGCAAAGCAACAGTGCACCTCGCACCTGCATACAACTCAGCTGATTTAATCGCCGTAAAAAGCCAAACATTTACAGACACTTTACAGTGCAATGGTAGCATTTTGTGATTGGAAGTCTACATTTTGTTATTTTGTGTCCCAACAGGGAATAAACGACTCAGTGTTTCTTAATACCTTTGCAGTGTTGCTACATTCTAGGAGGCAATTCCTGATTTCCATTAACATATTTGTAATCCTGCGCGGATTATTCCCCGGATATCGGCTTAGCCCCACCGGAGCGAGGGAATTAGGGGTAAATTCCACGTCAGAGCTTGTCATGTGCCTCATATTGCTTAATTTGTACTGCAAGATTATACCCACGGGAAAATTACTTTATTATAAAGAATGTTAAATGCACACATTGCTCCTTGGATTTACAACACGCTAATGCACGATGGTCTTTTAACATTCAGGTTAACAGTACATTACACGATGAAACTGTGTACTTACAAAAGCGTGTTTATTCAGAGAACTATCTTTACCCTGCTGTGTCGAATTTAGCGATTGTGCTTTTTTGGGTTTTACCGCTCGTTGTGCGGAACGGTGTCCGACGTTTCGCACCGTGTGCAGGGAGCTTCTTCAGGAACTGCTCCCAGCATCATTGGAACCTCATTTGCCAGTAAAAATATGATAATTGTTTTTTTACCCTTTTATCAGGCAACAAAACTGACACCTTTTTTACAAGGAGTCATGTTTGCATAGACCACAATACCTGCAGTCATAATGCAAACAAAAAACATAACTCTGATAATGTATGCACTGTCCTTGAAGTTGATTGGTCCACACCCGAGACAGCTTTCCTTAGAGCCTAGTCTCACATGGTGTTGGACCAGATGACGCCAAAAGGCGCACTGGAGGGAGCCGTTGGACATCATGCCGAACAACACGTGGTACAGCCCGAAAACACAACGGGGAGCTTTATCTTAAACCCTGTCGTGCACAAATTATTAAAAGCAAAACAAAAAAAGAAATGTTGGCTTCGTGTGATTTTCAGAGTCAAAGGAACCCTCCGAAATGTGTTACAATGTGTCATATAATGTTACAGCAGTAGCACATGTGTCACAGCAGTCCACCACAGTGGAATTTGATGCATGAGAGAGTTCAATGGGCCTTGCGCTTGCCATTTGTATATTTCGTGACAGATCGAAGGCGTCTGCCACGATGCATTATCACATTCAGGAAGGTTAAATAGACGTTGCAAATTACTGTACTAAATGAACGGAATACTTTCGTTGCCCGAGTGAAGAAGAGCCTACTAATGGGAGACACCCAACCCTCCCATGGTCCCTCTTAATGACACTGTGTCTCTTTGTGCCCGCGCGTACCTCTGTGCCTGTCGTCCGCAACCTGTGTCTCTCCGGTCCTCTCTTGTAACCTTATTAATGCCCGCTCAGGGGGTTTGCTGTAACTTTAATGCGATGTAGCAAACTTTCCTCCACGTCTGTGCCAACGGTTTTCAGCAGCTCACTGCAACCATAACAAAGTTATGTAACCAAATAATGGGCAAGGTGGCTGGATCTTAGTTTCATAATTGCAAAACGTCTTCGCTGTGTAGATGTCCTTTGTGTAATGCTTTGAACGGTGGCAGGTTTTTTTCTATGATGTAATTCGCATTGGCCAGATAGAGGAGCAGTGATGATGGAGATAGAGAGTTTGCTATTTTAACATTAAATTAATTGGCCAAACCTGTATGATCATCTTGTGTATATCAAGTGCGCAGTGTGCATATGCATTGGCATGTGATAATTGTTATGGCTGGGTGAAGGAAGTTGCAAACGATTCGAAGGCTGCACGGTCAATGGAGCCCATCAATCTTATCCAGGGTTGATAAAATGGGTACCATTTTGTGGGAGGTCAGCAGTGGTCAGCCTTTAGATGGACCTGTTCTCAGCATGGGATTGTGGAATTTCCAACTCTGGATCAGGATTACACATGGGGATGAGATGAGTGCCATCCAATGTTCATTTGGCATGCGAAGGTACTTTAACATGGAATAAAATAAGTGATTTATTTATAGATATGCCACTAAAAGTAATCTGGAGAATTTATAGTAAAAATATAATTTGCTTAAAAGTCTTAACTTGTCTCCGACCAATTTTAATGCACTGATTCAATCTTTTAATACCGTACTCTCCTCTCTAATATATTGGCCCATCGCTTGCACAATAGTCTTATCACTTGTTGAGAACAAAGTAAGAGGGACATTATATATAAAAAAGTGGGCACATATAAAAGGATCAAGCTGCACATATCCATGTTTTCAGCGGGGTTTTTTTTCTACCGATATTTCTACGAAATACAACTTTCTCTACAATAGCTGCCGCACAGGATGACAAGCGTTTGGCTGAGACACAAACATCCCACGATGGCGGGACTGTAATTGCAAACTTTGCCAGAGTTGCGGTTTTACATCGCACTGGCCAGCGATTACGTAATGAGGTCAGCTGGTGCCAGCGCTGGATGATGAGTGGCAACGTTGTCCCTCGGCAGTGTTTTCGCTCAGTTTTTTCCCATGGCGCTTACACAGCGCAGGCGCGGGCAACCCAAAGTGTGGTTGTCATAAAACTGTAATGTTTGGTTAAGACACGTGCCGTAACCAAACCCGTGTTTCTTCCGTTCGCGAGTTAAACAATAATGCAGTTGCCACACAGCGGCACTGCGCTATTGCAGGTCAGTGGGCTAATGTGGTCAATTCTAGATTTGAAGCTTTCGTGACTGCAAGGATTCATACTCTTAGTTCTTGCGGTAAAGTCACGTAGGTAAAAAATGAAATTAAAAATTAATAAAAATAAAACAATTAAAAAAATGATTTTTATTGTTTTATTTTTTATTAAATTTTAATTTCATTTTTTACCTACGTGACTTTACCGAAAGAACTAAGAGTACTAATGTGGTCACTTGCCGTAGTCTAAATATGCCCACATCGCATTGGCCACTTCTTTTGTCAATCAATTGAACTGCGTCTTTGCTCCTCTTGTCTTGCCGTCAGAAATGTTTCAACGTTCACTGAATGTTTGGAACTTGAAATTTCAACTACCAGGAACCCAGGATAGCCACTGCCCTGTGAATGAATACTCACATTACTACTGCGTAGGTTTTAACGTTTGCGCTGATGCGTTTTCGGCTTGTACCTTGTATTGTATATATATTGAACTTCTTTCGCACCGTACATATCCAACCGTGCTAATCGGAGGTGCGGGGGAAGGACAACAAACAAAAAACAAATAAAGCACATCATGTCCGACGTGCTAGGGGCACGTGTAGCGAAACGTCGGACATCGTGTCGAACAACCAGAAAACACATCCGAGTGCGAATGCTCACATTATTCGGATAGAACAGTGCCCACAGTGGATGAGGTTTGTGCGATGCTCATAGTTTTCACAAGGTTAGCCGATTCCCTGTGTGGACCACAATCGTGGTGTCTTACTTTAGATGGGTTCATTAAGCCGGAAGCACCAATCTGCTTTCAGATGTGAAGGTCCTACAACACTGTGTGGTGACACCCTCTTCTGGGTCCTTGTTCACATCAAGGTTATCTGGCTGCTAAGCAAGAAGCTTTTCAAATTTAAATTGGTACTTATTCGAGAAAACATCGTGCAAGCATGGCCCTTGAATTGCAGCTTCTCAAGGGTTTTATATCATTTTGGGTGTATTGCAAATGTCTTTTTTTACTCAAATGAACCCTGAGTCCAATCTTTGCATAATGCACTGACACAGAGCATATTTTTTTTTATCACATATGATAACCAAAAGGTGGGCTGTTTAATATGTTGTATCAATGAATATGTAAAATATGCTATTTACAAGCATTCTAACGAGAGTAGGCCCATTGAGTGTACATGCATAAAATATTTTATATCTATACTATAATGATACATTTTAAGTAAGAGCTACTGTGGTAAATTTATTGCATAATGCACACCACTCAGGTTAATGTTTTATAAGCACAATTTGTGAGATTATTTTTCAGAATGCATCAGTGTTTGTTATCAAATGTCATCGATTCTAGATAAAGTTCACAAGCTGAATGCTAAAATCTTCTAAGCGATTCCATTGATGATCCTGTGTTAATGTCACTCGCTTGTGATGGCACAATAACACGTACGATTTCACCAGAGTTTAGCTGCTATTAATGATAATTACAAACTCTTCCAATAATATCAACAAAATGCTATAATTTTGAGCCCTCTGTTGAGCCACGACTGATGTCACCATACTTCACCACACTTATTGGTAAAGATATCACTTGCCACTGATGTGAGCAGTGGCCCGGAATTAAACTTGGGGTGGACAGGTTCAACGTGCAGAGTGCTACCCACTGCACCACCGCTTTACCCCTCAGACAATATACAGTAGGAGTATTATTGCTGGCATACTACACAACATAAATGGATCACCTACAATTCCAGATATGCTCTTAGTTTTATTTTAATAGTGAGCTAAAAGTGACTAAGTAGTTCTTTGTCCCCGGAGCTCTCATACTCTGATGGTGCATTGTCTTTGTTGGCGTCATCTGGTCCAACACCATGTGAGACTAGGCTCTAAGAAAAGCTGTCGCGGGTGTGGACCAATCAATTTCAAGGACAGTGCATACATTATCAGAGTTGTGTTTTTGCTTACATTATGACTGCAGGTATTGTGGTCAATGCAAACATGACTCCTTGTAAAAAAAAGGTGTCAGTTTTGTTGCCAGATAAAAGGGTAAAAAAACAAATATCATATTTTGCTACTGGCAAAGGAGGTTCCAATGGAGTTCTTTGTCATTGCACTCTCGGTTCTACTTCAGTCGTTGGGGTAAGTCTAACTACATTTCAGCATCCTACTCAGTGCGGGCTGGGCTGGTTCAGATATCAGCTCATATTTGCCAATTTCATAGCGATGTGTGCTAACCACTGTGACACCTCTCCCACCCCCAACTAAAAGTGTAAGCAAATTTTCATACACAAATGGAAACTCAGTAACATGGTCCAACCCATCATTCAAGGTTTGGTTTTATTTTGGTTCAAATTTTGGCCGACATGCAAATCTTTTGGTTTCCGAGTATGAGCCTTTTGCAAAGAAAGTGTATTGGATAATCCGAAAGTGAGCACAGAATAATTGTTATAATCAGTGATGTGGTTTGGATTTCTGTGGATTAGTAGGAGACTTCTGGATATTTGATGCGAGTTCATACCCATGTGTAATACCCTATTATAGAGTGGCTATGCCAAAACTGTGAAACTACAAAGGTGGGGCAATCCTCTTCAAGACATAATTATTAGTAGTCACGCGTTTATCATCCACTTTATTGGGTCACTGGCACACATTTTTACGTCTGAAGTGTGACACATTGCCAGAGAGGGATACCAATTGTACAATGAATGTAATTTTACAAAACACAAGAATTAGATTTACTATTTTAGCACAATTTGTGTTTTGAATTAAACTGTGTGTGGATATATATATGCTTATATTCGACCCAACTAATGTACACTTGTATGCAGCATCATATTTTCATTGGCGTTGACAAAGCTTTTAGCTGCAAGATATTTCTCACATGTGTCTTGTATAGAGAGCTTTGATCTGCTAGAAAGTAAGTGGGGAAAAGATGAGGTGGGAATTAAGGTGGTTAAAGCGAGCACTTCCCGACTTTAAAATTTAGCTACAATGTATGAAGTTATATTAAATAGATGGAGTGTTCAAAATAGTATCGGCAACGATGTGATTTGTAGTGAATAATATGGCCACTGTATTGAAAACTCATTTTTAAGAATTTACATTTGCAAATCAGAGATTGACCTTTGGTGTCAAAATTGTCAAATGTCTCTCCATGTTTTTTGCCTAATCAAGATGTGAAAGAAAAATGACACTTATGTGGTCTGTAACAAGTATCCTGGCATTTTGTGTTTTAAAACATATGGTCATCGTGGTCTTCAAAGCAATGAAGATGCCATAATAGACTTAAACTGCCCAATTTTAAGTTAAGAAAATTGCTTCTCAGAAGTATTTCTGAACTTCAGAACTATAATAAAAAAAATGTAAGCATTTTAACAACAACAAATATTAAATGTGGCAATCATGGAAAAGTTCCAAGATGAAAGGCTGACTCAATTTGAGCATCGCCATCCATGTTTCACAAACTGCACTAAAAAAATGACACAATAAGGATCTAAATGCTGGAAATATTTCGGGAGTTCGCGTTCACAAATATTTCCCTCTCTGCAAGTTCCTGAGTTGCACACTTGCATTTGATGCAGACTAATGTTTGTTTCCTCTGGGACAATTATAGAGGGAAGTGAGGAAATGATGTATTGAGCACCCTGGGGTTCACTGAAATCTCTTCCAGGTGATGCATTAGTGTGGGAAGTCTGTGGTTGTCTAATGAGCTGCTGCAGTCATTTTTCTTTATTGCTCTATCTGCTGGGAAAACAGACTCCAGAGAAAGAAGAACTAAACTTTTGAACATGAAAGATGACTTGTTAACTACTCATCACTGCACTAATGAAGAGACTTTTTTTGTATTTCTGGAAGAAATGTGTTTAAAAATCTTTGTTTTTACTTCTATTCTTCCAGTATTGAGAGTTTTCCAAAAATATTTTTTGGATTTAACCATAACTTGAAAAAGGTAATAAGACAGGCCAATTCACACAAAATAACAGTGGGTTTTAAAATATATATTATTTAGAGCCAACACATAACACAACAATATTTGCGATAACAATTTCCCATGTCATTTTAGTGGCTGATATCAAATGTATGTATATATGATGTTGCACTACTTTCGCACCGTACGTATCCTGCCGTACATTTGGAACCCATACTCTTGTAGCTACAGCCAATTCTTGTGGCTGAATAAATAAATACTGAATTGATGTCTTCACTGACCGGCATGGCAAAGTATAATCGAATAGCCTCCGTGACCTGCAAGGATTGAGAAGACCTGCATTCAGCATTAGACTTTCAAAGGTGTTGCACACATATATATACTTACCTCCATGTCTCAGGACAATATATCAGACATTATGGACATCTTCAGCAGTCGTGTCACTAAATTCCTGCCAAAACAACAAATCTGGTTATGCTACGATACTGAGATTTGTCGATTTGATTTTGTGTATATATTGCATGTATTCTAGATTTGAAGTTTTCGTGACTGCAAGCATTCATATTCTTAGGTTTTTTCGGTAAAGTCACGTAGGTAAAAAATTAAAATTAATAAAAGTAAAATAAAAAATAAAATAAAAATCACGACGTTTCGGAGGCAACACAAGCTTCCGTCTTCAGGTGGAACCGTCACAGCACGATTGCTGTATGCCTCCGAAACGTCGTGATTTATTATTTTATTTCTATTATTTCTTCTATTATTTTCATTATTTATCTTTTATTATTTATTTACTTTTTACCTACGTGACTTTACCGAAAAAACCTAAGAGTATATATTGCATGTAATTGGTTCCCATGCATCTCGCAATCACCAGAGTGCAACGTTCATCGCAATGGTAAAACATCCTCGGTTGACGCAAATGGTGACCCCGAAATACGGGGTCAATTCACAAAATTGTGAGGAGGACAAATTGTTGAATGATATATTGAACTATTTATTTTATGTATCGTAAAATAATGCAATAATTAATAGAAACATATGTATGTCCAGCACTGTACTGTATATCATGTATGGAGAGCGGTAGTGTAGTGGTTAGCGTTACGCTACGAACCTGGCATATCGCGTTCGATTTCCGCTCACGGCCAACGCCAGGGACAGTTATCTGAACCGGTTCTGGGCCTCCCCTAGGTCGACTCAGCCTCAAATGAGTACCTGGTGCGGTGTGTAAACTAGGGAGGCAAAGGCGGCCGGGCGTGGTGCTGCCGACTCACGCCCTCGTGTACCGTTTCGGCCTTCGTAGGTGCACGCAAACAGCACTTGCCCCAACAGTCTGCTAAGGCTATACGGGGGATCTTTTTTTTGTATATCATGTATCCAGTTGGGTGATTCTGTGGCAGTATTGTATACAAGTTTAAGTCCCAATCTGAGGTCAACTCAGCCCGTTTCTCCTTTGAGGTCAACAAATTGAGGAGTCTGCATATGAAGCTAATAGTTGTCCAGTGATGAGACTGGCCTCCTCCATGGCAACGTGGAATTTCCACCAGCACTACCTATAGCTATAACCGCCAAGCATTGCTCATTTGAGCATGGGCAGCAAAGGACACAAACTTTGGATGTTTTTTAATTACTTTATAGAGCGTGGAAAGTTATGTTTTTCCTTTTAAACAGGGGCAGGGAACCTTTTTTCTGCCGAGGGCCATTTGGATATTTTTAACATCATTCGCGGGCCTATACAAAATTATCAATTTAAAAATTTGCCTGTTATATTTGGTCAAACATTAAATTAGCTCACCCCTAATGTGATGAGCTGGAACTGCTTCTCTTTGGCGAGGCGTGTGATGTTAGCTGGTATTGATGGCGTTGTTACTCGCAACTGCTTTTCCAGGTTTGCTCCTGGATTTATTGAATTTCGAGTCCCGCCTGCAGGTTGCCTTGGCAGGGCCAGACCAAATTATTTCGCGGGCCCTATACGGCCCGCGGGCCGGACGTTCCCCACCCCTGTAATTTAAAGTAACGCATCTGTTCTTGCGCTCACAATATATCGAATCGTATATCTGTCAATCACCTATTTTTTGTTCATATACGTGGCACGTAGTTAGTACGTGCGAGTCTCCGCGGCCCCTTGACTGCTCTAACAATACACTCAACAATGTTAACAGCAACAAAACGAGAGGACCAGTCATTGACATGGAACCACGACTCTTGATCGTGACAATTGATCAGCTCGCGAGTCGGCGGGGTAGATTTGGTTGGGGAGCGGAGAGGCTTTTTGGTGGCTGGTGAAATCGTTGCTGGCCAAACACACGAACTAAAACATATGCCACGCGTGCCGTACAGTGCATTTGTTTTGCAACATGTGCCGCGTGTGTAAATAGCGTGCCATGCCCGGCATCAGATTCGCTTTTGAAGTTCCATGTATAACAGCCATCATTATTGTACATCAGCTTTTGATCAATCCGTGGCTGGACGGGAGCCTAGAACACCCACCACGTCACCGCCACCCCCCACTTGGCATTTGCGATGCCAAACATCCACGGTTCGCTCCCTGCACCCGCGGAGCAAAAACTAGTGGCTCAACTCGACTGTGGTCGGTCGTTCTCTTCGGTTCTTTTGCTCCAAACTCTTTGGTTCTTTCGGTAAAGTCACGTAGGTAGAAATAAAATGAAACAAATCACGACGGTTCTTTTGCTCCACCTCCAGTCGCCCTGCCCAATAACACCAGTCGCCGTCCCTTCCCCCAGCCACCGTGTTCCGTCCCCAAGCACGATTGCTTTTTTTTCTTCTTCTGAGTCTTCTTAGACCTCTGCATTTGCACGTGGTGCAATACCTGGCGGTGTACGTTATTTGTTGGTACATTCACTGGCGCGTTAATTCAAACGTGCGTGCATTTAAAACAACAACAACCACAACACAAATATTCAACCGGCAGCTTCTCTCTGAATGTGGTTTCCCGAGCCTTGCATCAGACCACTGTATCTGGGCACCTCTGGGGACAGTAATCAAAGCTGTCCCTGGCAGCTGTTTGTACTCCCTTTGCTCTCCGATAAAACAGCGAGCGCCTCGCTTCTCCACTTTCTTTTGGACGTTACACATCGCCGCCAAAGTCGCGTTGACTGTACCGTGCAGTAAAAGCGTCGCACATCCACCCTGGCCAATTAAACGGGGCGAACACCCAGGGGGTGGGAATTTGTGCACGGCTCAAAAGAAAGCTGTCTCTGGTGTGGACCAATCAGTTTCAAGGACAATGCATTTATTATCAGAGCATGTTTTTTTGTTTGCATTCTGACCACAAGTATTGTGGTTAATGCAGGCATGATTTCCTGTAAAAGGTTTCAGTTCAGTGTTTTAACACTCTCAACACCTGTTTTGTTGCCAGAAAAAAAGGGGAAAAACCTATTCTCATGTCTATAGATGTTCACAAATCCGACTTTTTTCGCGCACAGCAATGGATTATTAATCTCGTTTGCATTTGCTGACTTCTAATTCACGGTGCAGTAAACAATTGCCCCACGTTTAAAGTAGTTTGTGCTTTATTTTTGTCTGGTAACCTATTTGTGCACGAGTCAACCCGTCATTTTCTGTCGTTTTCTATACCTCAGTGTCGTTCACCCGCACCTCCGATTCGCACGGTCGGCTACGTACGGTGCGAAATAAGTTCAACATATTTCGATTTAAAGCTTTCGTGACTGCAGAGATTCATCTTCTTGGTTATTTCGGTAAAGTCACGTAGAAGGGAAGTAATAAAATAATAAAAATAAAACATAATAAAATAATTCTCACGACGTTTCGGCCACAACGCAAGCAGCCGTCCTCAGGTGGAGAACAGGTCCGTCAAGTAGACAGTAGACAGAGACAGTAGACCTGTTCTCCACCTGAGGACGGCTGCTTGCGTTGTGGCCGAAACGTCGTGAGAATTATTTTATTATGTTTTATTTTTATTATTTTATTACTTCCCTTCGACGTGACTTTACCGAAAGAACCAAGAAGAAGTTCAACATACTTACGTACGTCCAGCAAGGAGGATATGTGCTGCTGTGCCCTTTAACCGTGTCATCTGTTGAGTGAACATTGCGAGCGCGGCGACACCAATAATCTGGGTGCAACTGCATTGACTTGGCAGTGTGAGAACGATGCTTGCTTCCTTGGCCTGTCTGAGGTTAATTGAATTAAAAAAAAGATGCACAGCCGTCTGACCGCATTAAACTAAAAATGTTCTTTTTAGTCCAGAGCAGTCAGCTTAATAGAATGTGTTTCCCAAATTGTTCCAAAACGGTGTAAATTGATGGAGCAGTGGTTAGCGCACCGCATTGCAAAGCTGGCCACCTGAGTTCATATCCCGGCCGTGGCCAATAATAGTGTCAGGTGACATCTGAATTTACCCAGGGTCCTTTTCACCAACCTGCACTCGACACCCTGGCTAACAGTAGTAAGTATCTGAACTGACCCTGGGTTCTTCTTCATCTACCCGAACTCACCACCAGCGTGGTGCAGTACGGTCAAACAACCCACGTGATTGACATTTGATGATGAAACCTTCATCGAGTAAGTGGATCGAGAATGGGCTGTAAGTTATAAATAATTATAATGCTCCACAGGAGTACAAAAACACATTCCTGCGGAGGGAGCTGGTAGGAACGTTGGGTTGCTCGGTCAATGGCCAGGGTCAACGGCGGCGTGGTGTATTCCGCAAATATGCCCGACTGTTAGGGCGGGCACAAGCCGGCGTGAGTAGGTTAAACGTTGAGTTTTATAAGGGCACCACGGGGTGACCAGCCCCTCCCCACCCAACCCCTCCCCACCCTCCCCACCCAGCCCCTCCCCACCCTCTCCAC
Organism: Lethenteron reissneri; assembly: GCF_015708825.2. NCBI lineage: Eukaryota > Metazoa > Chordata > Hyperoartia > Petromyzontiformes > Petromyzontidae > Lethenteron > Lethenteron reissneri. The sequence goes on from NC_083802.1 coordinate 12,582,374, forward strand.
CCAGCCCCTCCCCAACCTCCCCACCCAGCCCCACCCTCCCCTCCCCACCCAGCCCCTCCCTGCACGACGGACACAATAATCCATTGTGGGCTGGTGTAACCAGGAGGTTCCTACCAGTATAATTTTCGGGCCTGTATGAGCTCTAGACACACAGTAATAATTATTTTGTATCAATTGCAAACAGATTAGTGTAAAATGACAACTATATGCACGGTATATTACTCGTACTTATTTGCTTTGTAGTTTTTGTGCTTTATTTGGCATGGGTTCTTGGCATTCTGGTTAAAGCACGTGACTCAAAATATGAAGGTTGCGAGTTCAGTTGTGGTCATGTACCTGTTACAGCCCTTTGTCAATCCACTTCTCGGTGCGGGTCCTGGCAGTTATTTGACCATACTTCATCACCCTGCTGCTCAGCAGTGCGAGTTGGTGAAGGTGGAGAGCATTGGTGTGGGAGCACATAAGTTTGCTGCGTTGTTGCCCACAATGCACCATCGCAGGCTGTAAACACTTGCATGTGCACGCTGGTCACCGACCCCGAGCACTATCCAGGATCAAGCCCGATTAGTTTCTACGATCTGACGACATCGGAAGCTTTCCAGATAATTTGGTTACAGGCCCGTTGTGGACCACCACTGATTAAAAGTAATCAGTGGTGGTCCGATGGTGACACTCATCCCCCATTGTGCAAGAACCCCCCCCGCCCACCTCCTACGCATTTTCCATATGCTGAATTCCTCTTGATATGCAAATTATTTTGTTTAGGCGCTCTTCTTCCCACCTCCCCCCCTCTAACCCAGCTTAAATATACGCTCCAAGCTTGGTGGTGTTTCATTCTTCGCCTGAGGACGGCTGCTTGCGTTGTGGCCGAAACGTCGTGAGAATTGTTTTATTATGTTTTATTTTTATTATTTTATTACTTCCCTTCTACGTGACTTTACCGAAAGAACCAAGAAGATGCAGAATGTATTTACACAATTGTCTCAGGACCACCAAAAGAGATCAGCAATGCCCCATTATCCACTGGGAACCCTTGTGCAGAGACTCATCGACTTACGAACATTCGCCGAACGAACTTTCAGAGATACGAACAAACCTGTCCGTATGTCCAGTTGCCTTTTTGGACCGAGAGTCGTAAGTTCAACCGCCACGCAATAGATGCCGGTGGCGGCATCTACATCTGCAGAACATTAAGAACCAGTGGCATCTACATCTCCAGGAGATTATACAGCTTTTAAAGCCATTCCCTGTGTTTAGTGTACATGCCGTACAAGATGTTTGGAATCGACAGAAGTCAAGTTGGACTTACGAACAAATCGACTTACGAACATACCTCCGGAACCTAACTCGTTCGTAAGTAGAGGAGTACATGCATCCTCATTTTATGTGATGCATAATAGTTGCAGTCCTGCAAATTACTTGCTCAAGCCACTGCTGGCAGATGGGCGCACTACTACAGTGAGCTATAGAGAGCCCCTTCCAGAAATGGGGTTCGCTGTGCCTTACTCTTCCATAGCTGGCCATATGTCTTGGTTAGAGGTGGACGTACCCACACCTTACCCCCAGCATATGCTACCTGCCGATCAACTACGTGTTGTGGTGTAACTCATTAATGCATTTGGGTGGACAGAGGAGGGGGGATAAAAAAAAATATATAGTGCACGTGCCAATATACATATTTCAGATTTTATGGAAACTACATATAACGCGGATCACAATTTAATTTAATTCCTTACCCAAGAAAAAAGAACAGAGTTGTAATGTAACTTTAATTGAAAATGACAATGTAGTTTTGCCTTTTTATTATTATTAAGTTTTAAGCATGTGAAGCAGTGTGTCTGAGCCACCAAACGTGAAAACAGAAGCCGTGTCACTGTTCTACTGATGTACATCTCTGTGTGATGCAATGTGGTTCTTATAGGGGGGGAGCCTATGTCGACAAGACCCATGCTTACGTAAGTCTTAATCCGATTCTGCCACCACAGAAGAATATACATAAAAGGATGATCTGGCTTTAAATAGGGAATGATTGTCTTTCAAGCTTAATGTGACACATTCGCCCTTTATACGTCTCTTGCACAATTATACAAAACAAGACGTTCTCTAAGGCTTCATATTAAGCATATTGCATGTTGCTGTTGTTGTTAACAAACTCATTTTTCTGATGGGCATCGGTGTCAAAATCAGGCAATTTAAATCATCGTTGGCGGAGGGCAAGTCGGTCCAGAATATGCAGACGTTTTCTTCTTCAATTTTACACAAGTGTTTAAATTGAGAACATTTAATTTCAGTATTGTATTACAGAATACGTCTCCACGATGCATAAATTAATTTGGTTGTGGGATTTGAAAATAATTAGCGCGATAACCGCTGCCAGAAATATATATATAAAGTCATCTTGCTCTTGTTACTCAGGGACAGATTGGCCGTTTTCATTTTAGCTCTTAACAAATTCACTTACAATGCGAAGTGTTAAGTGTGAGTCATAGTCACCGTTTGGTACAAGTGTCAAAGAACAAACAACACAAAAATTCCCTTAACGCAAGCCGTGCCTGTAAAGTTGCAAGATTGCGTAACAGCGTTTTTTGAATTCTGCAAGCAGCGTCCGCTTGAACAATGCCCCCCCCCCTACTCCCCATATCTCTCTCGGCCACGTTACGAGTTCTGCTCGCTCTTAAAACGAACCGTGGGGTGGTCGTGGGGGTGCCCAGGGGCTAACGGGGGGCCTGGAGATGGGGGAGAGGAGGGGGGCCTTGCTTCACGAACTATGAAAATGGCCCTCGGTCGATGGCTCGCCGCATACGCCACTAATTCTGTCTCACAGACGGATCGACGGTTGTGCTGCATTACACGTTGCTTTCAGACAGCGAGGCAAGGTCACAACAGTGCCGCGTTTCCACGGTGACCTGCTGGTGATGACAGTTCCACACACACACAGAGATGCCCCTCAACGCAGTGTGATGATGGTACACGGGTGCCAAAAATACAATGTATCATTTATAATCTTGATTTGAAGCTTTCGTGACTACAGGAATCCATACTCTTTGGTTCTTTCGGTAAAGTCACGGGAAAGCTGTCCCACCTGATGACGGACGCTTGTGTTGCGCCCGAAACGTCGTGATTGATTTTATTAATTTAATTTTATACCTACGTGACTTCACCGAAAGAGCCAAAGAGTATAATTTATGAGTTGATTTCACGACTTTCTGATGTTGGCGCTGTTACTTTATTTTAAGTTTCCCGACGAAGTGAGGATTTTATCTGACAGATCGCATTTTAGATTGACCGGTTCACACGTTTGTTATTAGGCTTACTAGCCCTTTGCCCGTCCAAGGACGACGGGTGTATTGCAGTAAATGTGAAACTTGCAAGCGAAAAGCAGAACGCGACGTGATATTTATTACATTAATGCGTGTGCAGTTTGTAAGGGCGCGGTGACACAGACCTATTTCATTTAAAGGTTATTATAATCCCTTGTTCATCATGACGTCCTTTTTACTTCGATGTCTCAACAGCGTTACGGAGATCACGTGATGACGTGAGGGTTCTGCCTTTGTAGTGACGGTTGTCAGTTGACGCCGAGGAGGGGGGAGGAGGCGCCTCGCCCCCCCCCCCCCATGTGGAGTGACGTCACCCGCTAATTGTTATGAATGGGGGGGGGGTGTCCATTTGGAGGACGTCACTTTATAATGATTATTAATGAGGGGGGCTGTTTGATGTGGAGTGACGTCACCTGCTCATGATTATTAATGATGGGGGGGTTCTCCATGCGGAGTGACGTCACCCGCTCATGATTATGAATGAAGGAGGGTCCATGTGGAGTGACGTCACCCGCTCATGATTATTAATGACGTCACCCGCTCATGATTATTATTGATGGAGGGTCCATGTGGAGTGACGTCACGCGCAGGACACACAGACATTCTTGGCTCATTATAGTCCCTAAATCGATGCACTGTTTCACGTTGTGCAGTATCATAGTGGGGGGGTGCAGCAATGGTGCAGCAGTTCACGCAGTGTGCTATGAGTCCGGGCACCAGAGCTCGATTCTCAAACGTGACGAACAATCGACGCCGACTTATATCTGAAACTGGGCCTTGTGCACTCCTCCACAACGAAGCTAAGCAATGGCAGTGAACAACCCACCCCGAGGAGGCCTTCATCCAGCAGTGGATTGACGCATGGCCTCAAATGAACGTCAAAATGTTAATTTGTTCGCTACGCCGGCAACAGTAGGAGCAGCGTAAACGTTGCGGCGGTCGATTTTCGAGGGCACTCAACTCGATAAGCTTTGTGCCACTGTCGAGACATAAAGTTAATATTTAGTACTGCACGTCAGAAGATATACTCATCAATATGGATATTAGAACAGCTTGGAATAGGATTATACCTTTTGTAAGGTTACAAGGAATTTGCAACACCATGCAGAGGGCATTTTAAATATCACAAAACCTACAGCTGTAAGAATTCAATTCATTGCCGTTGTCAGAAAATACTTGATCAGTCTTCAACGCATGGTGCTTCGTGTAAAATGTCAAATGCTTGTATGGTGGCATCATTTTAAGGACTTGCATTTTCAACTGCCTTCCAACACATGAGCCATATGTCGCACTAGTAGCACACGCCCATATTAAAATATGATTAACGTGTATCATCATCCTCAGCCAGTCCTCAATCCACTGCTGATTGAAGGCCTCCCAAAGCCTCCAACATCTCTCACAAATCCTGTGATGTATATAAACATGTACACTGTATGAAGAGCGGGTGAACATTTTAATATGTGAGAGTTCAGAGGAGGGGTTTTAGACCTTTTTCCGGCCCAAGGATTGATGAGGGTCGAGATGAGCGACAAAGCGGCAGTCGAGGAATTGAAAGCATCTGGGAACGATGACCACCATGGAGATGGAGCCATGAATTCGGCTCGCGTGCAGATGCTGAGTGGATCGTTACATCGTGGAACTGACATATGTCGACGGCTTGAGGAGGCCTTGATCAATGAGTCGATTGATCATAACTTATGATGAACATACCGATACTGAAATTTGGCTCTGGTAAGAAAGTCCAAACAAGCGTGGTAATATTCATGTATAAAAATCTTATTTTTTGTATATGCCGGGATACGTATACATTACACAAATACAATGTTAATAAAGTGAATGTACACGACCAGCAATATCTAGGGTATCATTTATTAAGGATTTGTTACTTAAACACACAAAATAATTACATTACCTTTTTTAAAATGCTTAACAATTGATGTATCTCTTTGTTCGAACATCAAATGCCTGCACGTGCCCAAGCCAAAACCATCTTGCGAAATTTTAATTCCCAAGGCGGTGATACTCATAAAAGATGAATCTACGGCAGCATTTGTCATTCCAGAATTAACTTTTGTGGTCAAGTGAAACACGATGACAGTGTGCATCATACGAGGTTGCACTTTGTAAATGCAGCCAAGTTGTAATCCCCCCAAAATCACCGAAGGATTTTAGTTGTTTACATTACTTTGTCATGTCAAAACTCATGAGAATGACACCCATAGTTTTTAGTGTGTGGTTTTAATTAACATTATTATGGTAATTCTGGAAGGGAGGGGGGGTGGCCAGCTTGGAGCAGTTCGCACACTGTGCACTGCAAACAGTGGCACCATGCATAACCTGAACCGCAGTGACGAGTGCTATCCGGATTGTTCTGTCCCCACCCCCCCTAGCCCTTCACCAATTCGGGCTCACCAGCATGGTGAAGTATGGTCAAAGAATCCCCCAGACACCATGGGAACCTCATTTGCCAGTAAAAATATGATAATTGGTTTGTTACCCTTCTATCTGGCAACAAAACTGACACCTTTTTACAAGGAGTCATGTTTGCATAGACCGCAATACCTGCAGTCATAATACAAACAAAAGAACATAACTCTGATAGGACAGTGCACATTATCAGAGGTATGTTCTTTTGTTTGTATTATGACTGCAGGTATTGCGGTCTATGCAAACATGACTCCTTGTAAAAAGGTGTCAGTTTTGTTGCCAGATAGAAGGGTAAAGAACCAATTATCAATCCCCCAGACCTTTACAGCTGTCATCCAGCAGTGAACTGAAATAGGGGTGACAATTTTATTTGTATCGCCACTTCATGGGACTTCCATTGCCAGTATATCAAAATATAAGAAGAGATGTTACCCTTTCTGGAAATAAAACAGGTGTTAAGATGTTAAACCACCAAACTTAAACCTTTTGCAAGGAATCATGTCTGGCATTAACCACATATACTTGTGGTGAACATGCAAACAAAAAAAACATGCTCTGACAGTATGTGCATTGTCTTTGAAACTGATTGGTCCACACCAGAGACAGCTTTCTTTAGAGCCGAGTCTCTAACAGTGTTAGACCAGAGGACGCCAAAAAGCGAACCAAGCTCTCAATGTCGTGATAGTGCACTGGCGTACGACTGATCCCTGCTACAGCAAAGTCGAATATTGCTGTAGCAGCTCAATAATGTGCAGAAACTGTCAATGAGTACACTACCCCAAAATGGGCATTGGAGGACAGAGGCAGTATTTACTTAGAGTGTTATTAGACTCTACTGCGACACAGGGAAGCTGTTCAATCATCGTTCTAAATACGGGTTTGAGCTCCTCCTTAGTCTTTACTCGGGCGTACTGTTACCCCCGTGATAATTAGGGCACTTTGTGCGCCAGTGTAGACAGAGAAGCCACGGTGCATTCACCACCTACTTGCAGTGGGAAAAAACACCCGTATCATTTTTATTGCAACGAGTTGAACGGATGAGGTAGGAATGCCCAATCCGTCAGGATGACCTTGTTCAACGGGAGGGCAGCACAACACAGCGAGTCTCGAAACAAATGATAAACGATCAACAGAATAAGCAAGAGCATGATTTGCTATCGTCTGCTCTAGCTATGTATATGAGGAACTACTACTAAACCTTTATTGCCCACCTGAATAACAACGCATAAGGGGGGGCTGAGCTTTCAGCAGAGGGGGCTAAAACCTACCTCCTCCCCGCCCCACAATGTTATCTCGAAATTCTGCAAAATCAATTCCACCTGTAATTCTCGTGCCAGTCCATGGCCCAATTTGCCACACGGAATGGGTGAAGTCCCATTCAGCAAGAAATCTCGCAGCCAGTCAGTAGCTGGTGAAGTGCCGAGGGCACTTGGGGCCACGTGTGCTGATGTCAACAAGCTTGCTCTGCCGACCGACAGAACTGGCCAATCAGGCTCTGGCTGTCACAAAGACTAAGATCTCCCGTATAGGGTTAGCAGGCTTTTGGGGAAAGTGCTGTTAGCGAGCACCTATGAAGGCCGGCACGGTACGCGAGGGTGTGGGTGGCCAGCACCAAGGCCAGCCGTCTTTGTCTGCCGAGTGGCGATGTTGACACACTGCACCAGGTACTCATTTCAGGCTGAGTCGACCTAGGGGTGGCCCAGGACCAGTTCACATAATTGTCACTGATGGCCATTAGAGGGGATTGCTACACTACCCCTCCCACACACACATACACGCAATAATGTGTGTGTGAGCTGCTTTGCCATCCTTCTTAATAACCATTAAGATGATGCTAAAAATTACATTGAGAATTATTAATATAATAGTAGCGACAATGGATGATGATGACAACGATGATGATGATGCTTCTGCAGCTCATGATTATCCACCAATACCCACCACCCATGAGCCACCTCCCTGCAAGCCTCGTTATCTGGCAATCGACCAACCCTTGGATTGCAAGTGTGCGGTAGTTGCAATGCACACTCTGCACCAGGCTCCCGTTTAAGACTGATTCTACGTCGTGGAACAAATTAATTATTTGCTGCGTTGGCTGTGGTGATGTGTGTCAGTGATGTGTGTCATGGGTAGGATTCGAGTTCAAGTAGGACAGGTTCATATCAGACTGGTGGTAAAGCAGGCCAGAAGCAATGCACATTCACAATAACACATTGTAAACATTAGTTATTATTACATTTTAACATAATTAGTAAATTAAACGGATCTACATTTAAATAATTGACCATGAAAACATTTTACAAAAAAGCGTTATTTAAAATGGTCCCGAGTTTACATATAAGTCATGAAAAGTGTACAAATTCCGACGTGAAATGTCGTTTTCAGCTTACAGTTACCACTTCGTATTAATCATCAGCTCACTTTCCTTTGTGTAATAAACTACCTCAGAAGCTGAGCAGAGTTGAGCCTGAACGGTGCTTTGATTGGCAACCACCACACATAAATAACAAGGTGTTTTGGGCTGCTGTGGCGCTTACATTGTTGGCAGCAGAGGGCAGCGCAAAACAACCTAATGTTGTAATGTACTATGCTCCCATGTGTATGGTACCTGCCTTCAGCAACCCACACTGGCCAGTGTGATGAAGTATGGTCAAATAACCCCCGCGACCCGCACAGCACGGGGAGGCCCTCATTAGGGTTGCCACCTGTCCTGGTTTTCCCAGAATCCTATTTTGGGAGTTGCTATCCTGGGAAATCTGTCGTCCCGGTTTTTGTCAGTTGCGTAATACAGTGATACACCACTCAAGATCATACATTAGCAGGCAGTTCAGTACTCTTCCGGCCGTATGAGATACACAATTATTCTTCCTGTGATATGTTCTGGTTATTTTATATTTGAGGGGTGGCAGCCCTCAACCTTTGAACACGAATGTATTGAGAACTGCTTTTTGTGTTTAGTTTATTGTCCATCCCCCCCCCCACTTCCTATTAGAACAGTTGGCTACATACGGTGCGAAAGAAGTTCAACGTACATACAACCTATCAATGAACTGCCAAAAGGGCGTTTACCTGTTCGTGTTCAATAATGCTACCTCGCCAAGAGTAGCTGAATTGCTGTGCTTTTTCATTACTCACCACGAACGTGTCCATCACCACTTGCTTGAATCGCTTGAACACACCACGGAGACTACCTTTTCGGTGACGCAAAGAGATGGTGATGTCCAGGGTCGATGCTAATTAGGTGACCCGCTGCATATAAAGGCAAATTGCTTTGCATTGCCCCGAGAACAAACACGGCGGCGCACTCGTCTCTTGTATGACAATAATGTGTTTACACTGGCCGGCCCGTCGCTAAACCGCAAGAGTCATTGTCAAGAGGTCAGCCGGTGTAGCTATTGAGCTTGCCAACGGTGTAAATACACTGCAGCCTACGGGACACGGTGACCCAGGCGCAGGACTACGGAGAGAGAGAGGGGATGGGGTGGGTGAGGATGGGGGGGAGTGACTGGACAAGAGGGTCTCATTTCATTCCATGCACCAGGACCAAAGCCAAACACGCCACGCGACTCCGCAAAAAAAGGGTACCTGCTTGAGATGTTTGACCGGTTTATTTCCGAGCGCTATTTGCCTCAAGAATGAGATCTAAAAATACTTGGAGAAAACGTACACGACACGTCGTATGAGGGATGGGCTCGGAATCTCCACACGGATAGGTCAGCAACCCGAATTGCTGTGCTTCAACCCAAAATGCACCTCATAGCCCCTGCGGGAGGGTGTCTCGCACACGTGTTCCTCAACGTGATCCACAAACCCGACCTCCTTGTTGTTGGATTACTGTCCGATAGGGATGAACAATTCACACACCCCCCCCCCCCCCACCAACAAGTTATTCAATAAATGTCTGCAATTCAGGGTCGCAATTCGATGCAAGAATCCCTTGCAATGATTGGTAGTGCATCTCGTGGCCACGTGAGCTCATTACAATGTGTACAAAATATAATAATGGTAATTTTCAGACATTCGGCAATCCACTGCTGGATGAAGGCCTCCCCATGCTCTGTCGACCATGTGGGTTTTTGGACCATACTTCACCACGATGGTTAGTGTGGGTTGGGGATGGAGTGGGTGGGACTGGTTCAGATGTCACCTGCCAGTCAGTTCCGACCCATGGCTTAAGATCAAATTAAATTCCCTGGGCATATATATGTCACAGTGCGCTAACCACTCTGCCACCATTCTACTCTATGCAACATACTAATAAAGAACATATGATACGTGCCACAATTCTACGCAAGTACCTTGTAGGTAAAAAATAAAATAAATGGAAACAACTAAATGAAATCACGACGTTTCGGGTGCAACACAAGCGTCCGTCATCAGCAGTAGGCCATGCTTTTCCACCTGATGACGGACGCTTGTGTTGCGCCCGAAACGTCGTGATTTAATTTAGTTGTTTTAATGTATTTTTTTTTTACCTACGTAACTTGACCGAAAAAACTAAAGAGTATGAATCCTTGCAGTCACGAAAGCTTCAAATCTAGAAGTACCATGTACTGAGAAGCATGGGTTTTAAGAACTGGGCTGCTATAAAATGTCCACATAATAAGCCACTTCATTGGGCTATCTTTTGTCACTTCTGAAAAAAAGCGACACTAAACTATATAGCTCAGTGGTCTTACCTGGTAAAATAAAAATAGTTTAACGTTTTTTTTCGTTTAATAATCTCTATTAATGATGAGCCAATGCGTCGTTCCACTCCTCGTGTGTAGACGTGTCCACCATAGATGATAGCTCAGAAAGAGTTGCTTCGCCAAGTTGCAAGTACGAAGTGTTACTGAACGGTACAGATTATGGAACGGCTCCGGTCAAGTGCTTGCCACAATTTACAAGCTGAAATTGCGTAATCAGGAATGCAAGTTTAGACATGGCAGAACGTTATAACAACGGCTTCAGCCTTCACGGCTCTGGCAAGCAACCATGTTACATAACCCAGCCCTGGAGAAACCTCTCCAATGCCACCATAGCCCATGACAATAATGGAGAGAAAAAAGCGTTCTGTCTGGAAAATCTTTCCTCGGGAATTTATTTGATACAGTTCTTTTTTACAGTTCGAATTCTTGCAGCGTATTTCAGTGTTATAGGGCAAAAAAAACATGTGCAGAACTGAATCAAGTGTGCTTAGTTGCAGCATTGCAGTGACACATTCAATACTCTTTATATTTGCCAAAATTAATATAGCTATGTTGTGCCAGTGGATTCTAACTGTACTGAAATGTTAATTGACACAGAAGTATATTTTTAATTATGTAAATGCATAAGATGCTTGTGTAAAACCTGTACGTATTATTTAAAATTTATATGACGTTATAAATTACCACTTGCCCCGGGCTATCAATATTTCATGAATAGTTTAGGGCGTTTTGAATGGCAGAAAATTACACCGCGCTAAAAATTATACATTTTAAAAGCAGAATATACTGAGTGATGTTGGAATGCGTCCAGACCTAAATAAAGAGTGAGCATTTCATCTGCCAGCCTGATCAAGGGTGGCTTCCTACTTGCTTGACAGCCACAAAACGTTTGCTGTTGTAACTGTCTAACCTATGCTACTTCCAAATTTACTTTTTGCCAGCAATGCATTGACTTGCTGCAACTTCTGGTGAATTGCATTCCAGCGAAATGTGCACAGGATTGAAAATTGCCAGGATAAATGACCAATGAACGCACGTACTCGGTTAAGTTTAATTCAGTACAGTACGTACTACTTTTTAAAAATACGCCCCTGAATATCCTTTAACTCTGCACCGTACTGTAATTATTAATTGAGTTGCAGCATTATCTCGTAAGTAAGTGGTGATATATTGTTAACGAGCATATGTACACATATTCTACCTATGCAAATGATTATTCTTCCAAATAGCTTTTAATTAAAAGTGAAAACAACATGCTTCTGGCTGATGGGAATGGGCCATTAAAGTTGTGCGATTTCTTTAAGCCAAAACTTTTCACATTTTTATGAATAAATTCCAGTACAATAGTTATATATGTTTCACTATTTATTAGATACATTTTAAATGCATTAAACAAAACGAAGGCCTTCTTACGCCTTGTTGGTTGCGGGAACGTTTGACCATATTTTACCACGATGGTCGGTGCCGGTAAGTGAAGAGGAACCCAGGAGTGGTTCGCCGATCAATCTCTGCTCCTGTTCGCCGAGGCCAGGAATCAAACTCAGGTTTGCCAAGTTCAGAGTACGCTAACCGCTGCACCAATGCGCCATCCCATTGGTATGTTGTATATATCTACATACAGAGTATTTTGTAATGTTTATATTTTTACTTCCTATTTGTATATTGGTATAACATTCTGTTATGGTTACAGACTTTTCCACAAACCATTTGATCTGTGTTTGACTTAAGCTTTGTCTCTATTCCCCCAATGGATAATTAGGTGACACACTTCATGCGCAGTTACATTTTCCTACCAAACTGTATTTATTATATCGATCTATTTTGAATATTTTAAAAAGGTAATCATCAAATTCTTAAGCATTTGTCTAAAAATAAAAATTACTCGCACATTTAAATGCTCATTTTGATTGCATATTGTAAAGTAATCAAACAGGAATAGTCGGGAAAAATACTTAATAAGGTAAACTGAGCTTCCATTCATTGGTACTTACACAAACTAATAAGGTCAGCTTGCAATACATATCCACAGCACTTGACATTTCTCAACCTAATATATATTTATTTTTCGGGAGAAAAATAAATGATTTACGAGAGAGGCAACGGTGGCTTCAGAAATGCCTGTAATGCTGGCACATGGAGATTGTCTAAAAGAAAGAAGATACGCTACAAAGAAACCTTTTGTGTGATGCTTTTCAATTGCAAGCAGATAAATAATCAGCCGTCCAATCTGGGGGCTCTAAAAAACAGACATTACTTTGCAATGCACTTGCATGCTTTGGAGAATACACCTCGGTAGCTGGAATTGTGAGTAAAGTTTTAAAAACCGCGCTTGGCCTGAACTTACCCGAGGCATTGTAATACAGGGGGACATTTTTTTGGCACGGACGATAGCAAGCTTGCTGGCAATTACACAGTCATGCTTCAGTGCTCCTTAAAAAAGGTGGGATAGAGTTCAGTTGGAAAGCACAAAAGATATCTACAGTACTGTATATAAAGTTGACACACACATATATATACACAATCTGTGTATTAATGCACTGTATGGACGAAGTAAAATCTCTATTTAGAATAATATAAAGTACTGCAGGGAGAGAGAAGGTAATAATGGTGCATCAATTCATCACGTTAATTCACTTCTCATGGGTTATAAATACACACAGTAAATTATTGTGCGCGTAAAAATCGATTATTATTTGTAGATCCTCTATGTAGTTCACTGAGTTCACGTGACCTCTTCTGCCACTTGATACTTCTACATTCACGACAATAAAAACATAATAATAGAGAATTGTTTCTTCAATGAAATAGCAAACCCGCAATTGTAACAATTACTCAAATCTCTGGAGGTCAACTATAACTGTAATGCCATAAACATCCAGATAATGGCTTTTAGGTTGATTAGGGGAGCACACTTTTACTTTTATACCATACTATATAGGCCCAATCTCCATCTAAAATGATGAACACTAACATTTCTTGCGAGGGCGAGAGCAATTTTTTTTCCCTCAATACGGAAGGTGCAATAACAGAACTTGTCTTTGTTCAGGACCGTAACGTAAATTTTCGTTCGTCTACGTGGTCTGCTGCGCTCACAAGCTTCGCTCTCACTATTTACACTGGCATAACCGGTGTCAAGTGCTGTAAAATAATTCAAGTGAGTCAAGGGGTTTGCTTTTTGTTTGCAGAGGTGCAATTAAGTTGCTTCACTGTGTACTTTTGACGTGACCCGTGTCTCCCTTCCAAGCATATCCTTCATTCCGTCAAAGATCAGGCCGTGCGTATGTGTTTTTCATCCTGGTCTTTTGTCTAGCCGTGTGCACGATCTGTTCAAACGTTATCAGTCTCTTATTGTGACCTCTCAGGTACGTATATCAATATGTCCAGGGTGTACGCGCTATACATACATTCAGCCAACGTGGGCACAATGAGTTTACTGAGTGAGCACAAACTCCATTGCTTCGCTCCACGAAATCACTGGGCAGAAACAACGGCAAGTTACCGCACGTGTTGCCTATGACCGAATCACACTGCATGCGCCCAATCTGGTCAGATCTCAGGAGCTAGGCAAGGTTGAGCCTAAATTTCGATGTAAAGCTTTCGTGACTGCAGGGATTCATCTTCTTGGTTCTTTCGGTAAAGTCACGTAGAAGGGAAATAATAAAATAATAGAAAATAAAGCATAATAAAATTATTCTCACGACGTTTCGGCCACAACGCAAGCAGCCGTCCTCAGGTGAAGAACAGGTCTGTCGGGGAGACAGCGTCTGAATGAAACACCACCAGGCTTGGAGCGTATATTTAAGCTGGGTCTTCACCTGAGGACGGCTGCTTGCGGTGTTGGCGAAACGTCGTGAGAATTATTTTATTATGTTTTATTTTTATTATTTTATTATTTCCCTTCCGCGTGACTTCATCGAAAGAACCAAGAAGAAGGTTGAGCCTGGTAAGCACGTGGATGGAAAACTGCATGGGAAGTGCTGTAAGGGCTTTGGCTGAGAGGTGGCTAAGAGATGGCAGACGATATATATGACTTAATCTATCTGTACAGAACTTTGAGTGTCCCCCCCCCCCTCCTCCCCTTGTACGCGTGGGCTTTATTCATGCACTCTGGTTTCTTTTCACATGCCAAACACTCATCAATAGAATTGGTCAAACATCATAATGCAGAGCGCCTGGAAAAAACATATGTTGAGACTCAGGCTTTTCCTTGGTAAACAAAAGGCATTTTTATTCTTATTATTGTTGTTGGAATTTTTTAAAAAAGAGCCCAAGTGTCTTCAAAGGCATCTCTTTCCATTAAGCTATAGAAATAACATCTTCCACGTTCAGTCTGCCCAGCTAAATTTATAATCATTAAAACATGTGTTTAGTATTTACCCTTAGCCTTGAGCAATGAAGATGGAGATTGCTTTCTGCTTGTTTGTTTCTGATTTGTTCTGCGGCTTGTGATTTGTAACGTGTATTATTTTGTACAGCCGTTCACCTGCCTACAGTTTGCTGAAATTAAAAAGGAAACAACTTAAGAGCATCGTTAACATCTCATTGAAATTCTACGTGACCTTACGTTTAATGATACTGCGCTGCCCACACTTGCGTTTGAGCACAGCGTAAATGGATGCGTCACTGCCAACAGCACCCTTTCACACCTACATAAGCCATTACATGGAGTGGAGTGTTAGTGAATTGTGCTACAAACCCACCGACCCCGAGTTGTATTCCCGGCAATGGCTAACATCTGTGGCAAGCGATGTCTGAACGGGTACTGGGCTCTAATTTAACCAAACTGCAATAGCTAGTGTGGTAAACTATGGTCAAACAATCTCCATGACCAGGGCAGCATGGGAAGGCCTTCATCTAGCAGTGGATTGGCAAGGCGCTGTACAGACCTTCGCGCCTATATTATATTTGCGCCATTCATCTGCTTAATTCGTACAATGCAACAATTTCCCCATTGGTTTTTTTTTGCAGAAGGGGTTTTGTACGTCGGCAATAGGAGTGGAAGAACTGACCAAATTGGCGAGCTTTTATTTATGTTCCAGTACAGCACTGCCAACACATTCCCTAATTTTTATATTTCCATTAAAATAACAAGTGTCAGCTAGCTGTCATAAAAAATATTTTTTGGTTCAAAACACCTAAATCCAATGTCATAAAAAGCAGATTTATAATGCAGTGCGAGTTTAATTTTGCACGATTCATCCCCTTCTACACAGAAGCACCAGCATGTATTTTAATATATTCACACATAGATATATGAACATTATGGCGGTACCCCGTGGTACCATAGTACCTCGGCTCTCGCATAATTTCCCCGTGATGCAGTCATTTTTAGTCTGTTGATGGTCGGCAATCGACTCATCTCGACGAGCTGTACACGATGTACCACCACTACGGTGCGTACCGCGAGCGTTCAGGCTTTCATTGCAATCGTCCTCGCTGCGTTTCGACATCGCGGAGCGGCACTGATTTCGGATTGATTGGTACCCCAGATGCGGAGTTAAGTACACCTCTGGTAAAAAAGTGTCTCAGAAATAAAATATTCAATTGCCTCGGCCATTTTGTATTATTTGGTACCCCTGGGTACTGCCATAAGGATCATATATGACCTACGCAGAACTCCGCTTATCCGCAATGATGTGGGGCATGAACATCGTGGATCCTATGATCTAAAACGTTATTGATTAATTCCACTTAATTTGCAATTTCGTTGCAGATAACAGGACGAATGGGGCTGTGGATAATAGGAGTTTTTTGCGGATCCTGCAGCTCCCGCTGGTCATACGAGTTTTCATGTCATACAGTTTGCGGATAAAAGAGAAGTTCTTCTGTATTGTATAAGCAAACACCAATTATTCTGTAATATGTACGGTTGACTACGTACGGTGTGAAAAAGTTCAACATACATATGGATATTATGCAATGTAGCACTAATATCGGCTAAACTTATCTTGTCTCGATGACCATGGGAAAGGTTGACATGTGGTCATTCAAGGTTTAGGTATTGTCTCCATATGCTGCTTTGGTTGCATGTCACAATTTTTCGTGTGAGTTGATGGTCTACAGGAATACCAGTTCACTCGGGGTGATTCATTACTTTTTTCTCCCTGCCCCGGTGATTTGATGTATTCAGGGTAAGTGATTCGAATAAAGAAAGCGGGGTGGTTTTTTTCTTTACATTGTGGTGAATTGTAGCATCTTTCGTGGCTGCGAGCGTATAATGAACCCATTACATATAACAGATACGAATGAAAACCCAGTATGTCTGCCACACAAAATGTTGTGCGTCTCTTATAGGTTTCAGGACTCAATTTCAATCAATGAATCGATGCATCGTTGCACCCGTAATTGGCAGCCATCCAAAGGAGGCATGCATATGTCTGCCTCCAATGCCCTACTGCTTGGAGACAGCCTTCCGTATATGCAAGAGCAGAGCTTGACCCCGCTTAGTTGTGGGGTTCAAACGAGATCAGGCTCATTAGCGTTGGGCATGATATTCTAAAAATACAACTGTAAACATCAGCCAAGAACATGATACTGAAATTGAGTTTATCACTACCATGAACTTTAAAAAAAGTTTTGATTTTGTGCCATAACCTAGATATTATAATAGTTCCACATATCATATAGACATCCAGTCCCTTCCTAATCCACTGCTGTATGAAGGAGTCCACTGCCGCAAGCCAAGTTTTGTCATACGAGTTGTTTGACCGTACTTCACTGCCCTGGTCAGTGTGTGTGACTCGCCGCTGACGTTTGCTGTGGTCGAAAAACAAACCGAGGTTTCCGGGTTCATAGTGCAGTGCGTTAACCACTGCACCACTGCGCCACCATACAATATAATGTTGTACTTTCAAACAACAAAACGCAACACGTGTGAAAGGCACATTTTTTTTAAAAATCATCAGCATTTCCTGCATGTATGTATGTAGAACTTCTTTCGCACCATACACAGCCCAGCGTGCTCATCGGAGGTGCGGGAAAGGACAAGCAACTAAACGCAAAAAGCAGTTCTAAAGAAATTAGTTTTCAATATAAGTTTAAAAGTGCATAGCTTCCAGCGACCTCCTAATATCAGAAGGAAGAGCGTTCCAGACGGCCGCAGTAGCGCACCTGAAAGCGTGCGATGCCTGCGACCGTCTCTGATCGATGGCTAGACAAAAATCCGCTGCGAGGATGACCGGGAGTTGGCACCACATGGTTTATGCTGCTCTTTGACGAGATCAGCAGAAGTTCACTGTGGTCCTCTTTCCTTAGCTCACTATCCAAATAAATTGCAAATTAAGTGGAATTAATCAATGACGTCGCAGATAATAGGATCCACGATGTTCATGCCCCACATCATTGCGGATAAGCGGAGTTCTGCGTAGGTCATATATGATCCTTATGGCAGTACCCAGGGGTACCAAATAATACAAAATGGCCGAGGCAATTGAATATTTTATTTCTGGGACACTATTTTTTCCAGGGGTGTACTTAACTCCGCATCTGGGGTACCAATCAATCCGAAATCAGTGACTAACGGACAGCTATTTGCGATACAGTAATGGACAACTGTGGACCGGTTTTATCCTTAGAAAGGCTCATAAGCACACTATCGTTATCACCGGTGCAGTAAATCACAAGTTTGAACTCAGACAAGAGGGCCAAAATGGAATTTTTTAATTAAATGCTGATCGTTTTTTCGTATGCACAAAGGCTGTGTGCTTTTGACACATTTCCTTGTGTTGTTTAAAATGTATGGTTTTCTTGTCTGCACTATTATGTTTTTTTCTCATCATTTGAAGATTTGATAATATTGTATTGTTTATATACATTTAATCTATATATATAAAATCGTTCATGTCTGTCTGTCTGTGTGTGTGTGTGTGGACTTTGGCCCATACGCACTTTCATTGGACGGCGGTTGCCCCTGGCAACGGCTAGCCACGCCTTCGCCGCTTTCATTGGACCTGGCAACGGCTAGCCACGCCTTCGCCAAGGGCTGCAGTTTCATTGGACGGCGGTTGCCCCTGCCAACGGCTAGCCACGCCTTCGCCACTTTCATAAGCTCCGTATTTAATTAAATAATAGCCATTACACAGTATTGTTGGAGCGCTGGGGGGGGGGGGGGAAGGAACGCCACCCGTACCCTGCCTTTTCCAAGCCGACAATTTTAGGCGAGGCCGCAGGCTTTGCACGCTACTAGGCCTCGACACCCACCACGCCACTCTGAGGTAAATTCATCAAAGTTTTTCCTACTCTTCACTACACCCCCACCACAATGTGTGCTATTAATATTACTTTTAAACCCAACGCGCCAACAATCGATTACTTTAATGTTCACTGTACAAATACTCATTAAGCTGGGTGAGCGTACTGCCAGTCTATCATGTACACTGTAGCCTGCTTATTAAGCTCGGTGAGCGTACTGCCACTCTATCATGTACACTCTAGCCTGCTTATGAAGCTGAGTGCGTGTACTGGCAGTCTATAATGTGGACTCTTGCCTGGTTATTATAATCGATTCTTTATATGTTCTTTGTACAAACAGTCATTAAGCTGCTTGAGCGACCCCAGTTCGATTCCAACTCACGCCCACCACCGCTGACGATTATTTGAAACGGACCTGGCCCTCCCCTAGGTCCACTCAGCCTCAAAAGCGTAACTGCTGTCGTGTGTGAACATCGTCACTGGGGAGACAAAGGCGGCGGGGCATCGTGGATCCAAGTCCCGGGCGAAGCCGGGTCATGTGTATGTGTGTTTGTGTTTATGTGTATGTCTGTGTGTCTCTATGTATGTGTGTATGTATGTATGTGTATGTATGTGTTTGTGTGTATGTGTGTGTGTATGTATGTGGGTTTTTTTTATGTCTTTATGTGTATGTCTGCGTGTCTCTATGTATGTGTGTATGTACGTGTGTGCATGTGTTTGTGTGTATGTATGTGTGTGTCTATGTATGTGTGTGTATGTGTTTCTGTGTATGTATGTGTGTGTATGTATGTGTGTTACGTGTCTGTCTGTGTGTCTGCATGTATGTGTGTGTGTATTGTGTATGTGTTTGTGTGCATGTATGTGTGTGTTTGTGTGTATGTGTATGTCTGTGTGTTTGTATGTGTGTGTATGTGTGTGTATGTGTTTGTGTGTATGTGTGTGTATGTATGTGTGTGTATGTGTTTGTATGTGTTTGTGTGTTTACGCTCGCATTACACAAATGTGTTGCTGGTCTAAGGCGTTCCTCGCACAGCATTGCCGCTTTATTATTTCAGTCGTTTACTGCCTTACGCACCCTGAAAGTCGTGTGTGTCTGCAGCAAGCGCGTGTATGTGTACCTATGGACGCGCGCGCGTGTGTTGTGTAGGGGGAACGGTAGTGTAGTGCTTAGCGTGCTGTCTGTGTCTGTGTGTGTGTCTGTGTGTGTGTCTGTGTGTGTGCGTGTGTGGTGTGTGGGGAGCGGTAGTGTAGTGCTTAGCGTGCTGTCTGTGTGTCTGTGTGTGTGTGTCTGTCTGTGTCTGTCTGTGTGTGTCTGCGTGTGTCTGTGTGTGTGTCTGTGCGTGTGTGGTGTGTGAGGAGCGGTGGGTGTAGTGCTTAACGCTACGCTGCGCTACCAACCCGGCGAACCGAGTTCGATTCCCGCTCACGGCCACCACCGGTGACGATTATTTGAACCTCCCCTAGGTCGACTCAGCCTCAAACGAGTAACTGGTGTGGCGTATTAGCATCGGCACTTGGGAGACAAAGGCGGCCGGGCGTGGTGGATCCAAGTCCCGGGCGAAGCCGGGTAGTACAGCTAGTAGACTATACAGTCCTCGAAACATGCTGAGGTACGCTGTACAGTTCTCGGAATACATCACAGTATTATACTTCGTAAATATGATTACTGCAATGCCAGATATTTGCCAGGGATTTCATTAAAGCATACACAACATTAGACCACAACGTAATTATGTTGGGATCGATAAATTCAAGTTTTACAAAAGGGGGATTGTCATGTGAGTAATGTGACAATTACCATTTTACTCGATATTAATACGCGTAAGTCAATATTACATAGAAACTATTTTAACTCAATAGTTTGATATACTGCATTGAAAAGTTTCAATGTTAGATAAATGATATATTGATTTGTAAAGAGGATTTCTATCCAAAATAATAATAACCAAGGAGAGAGACACCACGTGTGACAGTTACACCACCAGTAACTACAGTACTACACAATGTTATTTTGGTTTATACAACGTCTTAATATGACCATAAATCGAAACAACACACAGTAGAACTCCACTAAGCCGTTACCCTATTACCCATGATCTATAGGGGCCATGGAAACTCCTGTTATCTGCATTCCTATTCATTCAGTTCACACCCATTGTTCCAGAGATCATGCGTGCAATAGATTTGTGGATTCGCGGATAATAGGATGCCTAATGTTCACCCCCTCACATTACCGTGGGAAAGGGGAGCTCTGTGATAGTGGGATGTGAATTACAGTGTGGTTTTCAATATCCAACCAAAAAAACGTACAAATAAAACGCAAACATTTATCGTGTCTTGTTTTTTCCCCGTCACTCTTTGTTTGCGTTCATTTTTTTCTGGGATATCGATAAATGTAAATATTTCATGACATTTTTAAGGCTCACTGTCAAATGGTCTCGCAGTGATAAATGGCGTCACCATTGGTAACGGTAACTTTCAGATTGAAGAGCCATTGTATTGTATTGTGCTATGTGAAATTGCTAAATTACAAACACATTTAATTTGGGTTAATTGAAACTCATCCTAATTCAAAACACAGTCCTTGTATTATCAGTTCTTTATTCGCTGCAACAAATCCGTAGTTTTCTTAGAAATCTATTTAAGCCAATTTGTTTTGTTGTTGTCAAACAACTGCATGTTTCACAGACGCACAATACGTGTCCAAGCAATGCAATGGAGGGGTACACAACTGAGAAAATTGGGGGCGGAGTTAGAGTGACTGGCTGTGTCAAGGTTAATGCGCACAGTGTCTACTGCGTCGGAAAACATTCCACGTTGGCGCATTGTGGGCTCTTAATGACTCTCGTCAGCTTAACGAGGCATGATGGCTCTCAGGAGAGAGCGAGAGAGAGACCGGGGGAGGGGTGCAAGGGAGAGCGAGAGAGTTGGGAGTGAATGCAACATACCGTGCTAATCCCCATCCATATCTGGTGGAACTCAAAATTAAATGCATCAAAAGCGACTAGGCTTCATCGGATCATCAATTATGCATGGACTGCATGCTATGAAAGATACAAAGAAAAAGACGTCGTGTGTCTCAAAGCAGGTTGATGCCGAACAACCAAAGGATGAGCTGTTGACAATGTAAAGATAGTAAGGCACGCTCTTAAAACTAAGTAGACATTTTTTTGTGCGTTATTTTTAAGCCATTGCACGAGCCAGCGGACACAATAAATAAATGATGTCATTATGCATGAATTTCATTGCCTATGCAATACTGTACGTCGTAAACATCTGATCTGTTATCTATGTTGTAATGATTACCGTGGGTTTAAGTGCAAGATTTCAACTGGATAGCAGGAAAAGGTATGGAGGAGAAAGCTTAAGATGTCGATGTGGGTTACATCAGGCAAGCTTGGGCCCTCTCTAATCCAATGTTCTACTCTTCGTGCTGTGACTATTCTTAGCTTTAAAATCCCGGCATGAGCTGTTGAGAATTTTCACGCGTGTCCATCTACAGTGCACCGTTTTACAAGCGTAAGAAAGCTCCACCCAAACATGTGTAAGTAACTAAGAGTGCATTAGATCTCAAATTTAACCCCAATTTGAGATGGGGGAAGACACACACACACAAAACACAGAAATGCAGAAAACTGCCCGGGCTGAATCTCTCAAACAGGGACTGTCATCTTGTAGAAAAAAAAATATTCCCCAGAGCATAGCCCCCCCCCCCCCCTTTCCTCATCTCCCTCCCCACATTAAAATCAAAGGGTGTTGGGAGGAGAGGGAAAAAAAACTCGCAAGTTATAAAGGTTGTCACGTGGCGTCTTTGATGTGTTCATATCTGCTGATAATGCTTGCCTGAACACGTCAGGCATTTGATGGGGGAACCGCGGGGGGGGGGGGGGGTGCAGATCAGCAGGATGGCTTTGTCTCGGCTGTGAGAAATACGGCTAACTTTTGAGACACACTGTCAATATCGTCTCCAACAATTATTACGATTATTACGATCGAACTATTTGGAGGTTGGGAAATAAATAATGATTACATGCGGCTGGCGAAGCACGCACTTTCTAAGACTGAAATTGCTCCTTTACCTTTCTGTTGTTTGTAAAATGACGATGGTGTTTTTTTTCGCTCAAGTTGGTGATACAAGTCGTTGTTGTTTACTTGTAATCTGCTATGTTCAATGTGTTTTTTTTATAGTGTTAGTTAAAATTAAGCGATCAAATGGAACGTATATGTAAATGACAGGATAATTAAAAATAACAACGGTTATTTTTTTACTGTCACCAAAAGGAATGGAAGCTTTTGTATACTAATTATGTTCTCTGCAAAGCGCCTTAAAATGTATAGCAAAGCATATTGTATATATATAATTATGGATGAGTTTCGTATTTAATCTTTACGGAAATCGTCTTTTCATATTTTCAGGCCCAATTATAGATGTTATTTCGTGTTTTGATTCGTTGGGTTTTCGAATGTATTAGAAGTTGATACCTCTAATTGTTTTTCCACTAAACATTATGGGTTTTAATAAACAATGAATTTGTTCATTTAATCATGCAATACTTCTTTGTAAATATTTTTAAATTTTCATTCTTTCATTAAAGTGGTGCCATGTGTCACATCATGTAACATCGAATTGAGAGCACTTTTACCAGGAAAAGCACAAATGTAACCTCTTGGACATTCACTTCATGCGATACTACATTTTCAGATCAATCTGAAACAAAAAACCTTTTGAATCATCCAAAATTGCATATCTAGGCCTCATTTTTCAGTGTATATTCAGGATGAAGTTCCCTAATGTGTCACGACTGTATACTTTTTAAAAGTAAAGCTGCAATTGAAGATACCTCATAAAGCAGAAAGTCACTAGTTAGAGGAGAAAAGCTTAGAATTGAACAAAGGCAGGGAGTTGGCAGCACGGAGGGCGGGTGGAAAGGAATTCCAGGCAATGGGGGAGAGCAGTCAAGAAGGAGTGATATCCCATTGAGCAGAGGTTAGCTGGGAAAAGGCCATGCTTGCGGAGGAAAGGGGAGTGGATTGAGAGGAGGGAGTTAGGCAGGGGTGAGTCTGTGGAGATCTTGGTGACAGTTTCAAAGTGCAACAAATCCAACGGGGAGATGGAGATGGTTCTAACATAGCAGTGGAACTCGCTCAAAAACACGTTCCTTCGGAGTGGGCAAGTAGGAACTTGGTTGGACAGCGCATTCGTGCATGCCAGAAAGCTCGCGGTCACGTGACGCACTTCAACCAATCCAGGAGCGTGCTACATGTTTGGGAGGGGCTATGCACGACAGACAAATAATCCCTGGTGGGCAGTGTGGAACTGTTGTTCCTACCTGTAAGAAGACACGTACACACAGTACGTACGTTGATTGATGAAGTACAGATAGGTATATATCCTATCTGTGATATTAGCATATTTATCGGTATGTGAGGCGAATGGAAAATGGTCAGCAGTAAGTCCATTTATAAAATCTTTCCAATATTGGCAGAGCCAATCACATCCCAATAATGTTTTGGTATATAAAAGCAGTAATCGGCAACGATTCTGATTGGAAGGTGAGTAAATCTCTGTGAAGCGGAGGCAATAAACGGGTGGCATGTCTGCTTAATTTTCAAAAGGACGTGTTTCGCATAATTACAATCATGCGTGCAAACAATGTCCAATGAAGTTGCTGATAGCAAGGGGATTACTAATGATATGAAAGAGGGGACGTAACACGACAGTCCTGTTGAAACATTTACAAGCGCTGCCTCTTGTCAGCGCCTGTACATGCTGTCAGAGGCACCTCGGAAATCTCCAAAGTGAGGAGGAACTGTAACACTATGTAACAATTTTTGTTCCTGGGTAATAAGTGTTATTTTTTAATTGCTTATGCCTAAAAAGTATAGAATTGGCTATTATCCCCCACAAACTTTGCTAAATGCCCCAGCTGCGAAACACATCATGGGTATCTGTAAATGACTATGGAATACCTCTTGACTGTTTTGAGATGGGGACCCGTCTATTATCCGCAGGTTTATCGGTGAATTTGCTCCACTTATCCGTGGGAAGGTAAAATAAATAACGGATAATTGTAGATAATAGGAAAAATGTGGCACTCGATTCCACTTATCCGCGACAAAATTGCGAGTAATTGGATGCAATTATGTATCAAATTATCCACCGTTAACAGGAGATCATGTGAATGAATAGGGCTGCGGGTAATAGGAGTTTTCGCGGACCATACAGCTCAGGCAAATGATAGTCGTCCAGGGCAATAGGATAACGAATACGTGGTATCCTGTAATTTGCAACAATGTTTTTTTAAAAACAAACAGTGCGAAATCTAGTTCTGACGAGTGCATTTATTGTCACTGTAAACTAGAGTTTCGATTTAAAGCTTTCTTTACTGCAGGGATTCATATTCTTGGTTCTTTCTTGGTTTTTTCGGTAAACTCCTTTGTCAAGGCGCTATGCTCCTCCCACCCAGCTTAAAAATACGCTGCCAAGCTTGGCGGTGTTCATTGGGACGCTGTCTTTCCGACAGCTCTGTTCTTCACCTGAGGACGGCTGCTTGTGTTGTGACCGAAACGTCGTGAGAATTTTATTTAATTATGTTTTATTTTTATTATTTTATTATTTCCCTTCTACGTGACTTTACCGAAAGAACCAAGAATATGTAAACTAGAGTGTATGCTCGGCACAAAAACTGTCTTTTGAAATCTCAATAATAACAAATATTTCCTAATACTGTAGATTTACTACAATGTATATATTACGAATTATATATTACTAATTATGCAGTGTATACTGTACATATTAAGTTGATATATAGTGGACAATATGCACTGTGGTGCAGTACAGATATACGGTGAAATGTACAAACACAACATGCTCTAAAGTGTTTTGTTTTAGCATACTTAACATACCTAAGTTTGTTTCCAGTTACGACTAGCATCAGCGGCGTGTGATATTTAAACCAGTTAATGGCCTCGCCCACACTGAACACCATGGTCCATTATGGTTAAACAAACCCCTACAACTGACACAGCACGAGGTGGACTTCATCCAGACAAAGAGCTGTACATTTGTATGAAGGATGAGTAAATGCATGTATTTCATGCACGTGTGTTTCCGATACACGTGTGTGAATTACAAGCAGATATTGTGACCATACATGGGGGGTACATTTGCTTGAGCCTCGGAAATTGTTTGCACAAGGCAGACGATACGTCGCATGAACCTGGCAAACACATTTTGGAGAAATGTGGCTGGATTATCATAGCATCTGCTTGTGTCTTCATTACACGCCATACCAGTAACCGGATGGTGCATTTTTTAAATCACGTGCCATGCACAGAAAGTATATTTATATATTAATAAAATTATGTAAACTATGATCGACACTTTATAATATAATCATTGCCTGTAAAACATTATCCAGTTGTCGGTGGCTATTGGCTAAATGTTAACCTTTTGATATGTGTCGTCGGCATGCTACACGATGTGTGAAGAGATAAAATAAATTGAGGGGTGTGCATTGGCATCAGCTGTAAAGTGTCACTCGTAATCATTGTAAGCACTTCAATTTTTCTATAGACATTTTGAAAATCAGTGATACTGCTTGGACAACCGCTGTGTGCATTCACACTTAATTTATCTCACGCGGTATTCATTTATGAGAAATAAAGCGGCCGGGTGAAACGATGCCTGCCTGGCCATAACCCTGGCTGTAAAACGTCGTTACTTACCTTCAAGGCTAAAAAGACGCATACATCGCCTTGCAGTGTGCATACACATGAAACATTTGTCTCATATAAATATACACATGGGGCCCTAATTATTAAGCAATTCGGGCCATCTATCTGTCCTGATTTGGTCGAATGGCGGCTGATTTTGCTTAAAATCAGTTCAATTCTGCCATTTGCAATTGAACGGGGGGAGGGAGCTTTTCCACCATTATGGGACTGTATTATTGCTACGCTTCGGTTTGTTTGGTGAAATTCCACAATTGGTTGGGCTAGAGGGCAGCCAGAGGAATGGCCCCAAAAGTGGCTGTGGAACTTGGCATGAGACATTGTGCCTCGTTCACTCTGCCACAATGTGTCAGGAATTCTGCAACTAAAAGGCACCTGCCACACCCAACTAGAAATTAGTTTTATCCACCGGGGGATCTGTTGCATCACATATAGATCTGTTCCATTCCTGACAGTTCTTGCTCATCACTGGCAGATCAATCTCGTTGACAGATTAAAACTAAATATAAATACAGATATAGCATGCACAAACAACAACAACAACAGCTGCAAGGTCTTTGGACAAACACAGGTTTTAAAGGCTGACTGATTGATATAACTGGAATATGCCCCATCTGTTCTCCTCACGAAAAAAAAGTGCTGTGTTTTAGCTACCCAGTACTTGTTTTGAGTATGGCTTCTCATGGAAAAAAAAATGTTGCCTGCGGATAATACGATGCAATATTTCATGCACACACACGTACACACATAGACATACACTTTTTACATTACGCTGTTAGCCAGCACCTATGAAACCCGGCACGGCACACGAGGAGGTGGGGTGGCCAGCACCACACCCGGCCGCTTTTGTATATATAGGCACTCATATCGGCACACTTGAACACAGCCACATGAGTGGTTATGACTGAGTTCCATCATGATCATCAGCACCATCAATATCACCATGACCCTCATCATTCCTCATGTGCTGCTAACAACAGTCACATAAAGGCAGCAGACGGACAGCAAGGGTCTTGTACTTGTGCCACCTCGTTGGTGGCTGTGTGGCGTGTTGGCACATCTGCTGTCCATTGCACGGCGTAGTGTACCTCTTGGACAGGTTATTTTCCTCTTACCTTCTGTTTACCAATAAAGGGTCTACGTTCGTGGTTTTGTGTTGGTCATGTGCAGTAGGTAACCAAGGTATTTAACCTTTTCCTTTGAGTAATATTTGATACTTTAATGGGATCAGTTGTAATAAAAAGTATTGACAGTTGTTCATATATATAAAATCAGACATGAGCTCTGTCACAGTAATATGGAATTTCCAATGCTGGCTCCGCATCACTAATGGAGATGGGACAGCTCCTTACTTAGTAGACCTGTCCTACTTAGTGTGCACACTTTCAGATGGATCAGAGATTCATTTAGTTGGCTGTTTCCATGGACAGAGATTTATCCATGACATTATGATAATGCGATGGAATTCTAACACGCAGCTCACAAGGTTTTGGAGTTTAACAAATCTATGTGATCCATCATTCCATGCTTCCAAAGCACTAGTTCACAGGTGTATCCCAATGTGTGCAACTGCAGCTGTTGCTGCTGTTGATGATACTTCTGCTAATGCTGCTCCCGCTGCTACTGCTGATGATAATGATGAAGGATAAGATGATGAAGGTGTTTACTGTCGGAACTGCCCCTGCTGTGTTCTGCCACATCTAAGCAGGCCCCACTGTGTTCTGTTGTGTTGGACTGCTACCAATGTGTTCCACTGTCGGCATTGCTCCCACTGTGTTATGATGCGTCGAACTGCTATCACTGTGTTTTGCCACGTCCGGACTGCTCCTGCTGTGGTACATCCTGTTGGCACAACTCCCACTGTTAGTATCTGGGCCTAGACATTCATATTTGGTGAATACTTTCAAAGGCCTGAAACCATATAGAATCCTAATCTACTTTAAGATGAACCGCATTCCTGGTTTGTTCGTCGTTTTTTCTACAGGTGCCAGAATCCCATTAAATAATCCTTTTGTGAAATAGATGGTCAGTTTTTTTTAAAGCTACGAGATCGTGTTTGAGACATATCAGAGTTGAGTCCTCCAAAGACTCCTTTTGCCCCAACAAAGACAAAGATTCCCCGTATAGCCTGAACAGACTGTTGGGGCAAGTGCTGTTAGCAAGCACCTATGAAGGATGGCACAGCACATGTTTACATACTGCACCAAGTACTAATTTGAGGGTGAGTAGACCTAGGGGAGGCCCAGGACCAGATCAGATAATTGTCACTGGTGTTGGCCATGAGCAGGAATCGAACTCGGGTCGCCGGGTTCGTAGCGCAGCGCGCTAATCACTCCACTCTCTTTATCTTGCCCCACCTCTCCTGCTTTCACCAGCGTTCATGCCCCAATGCCTCATTCACTCATCCTCCCTCGCCTCCTTTACCCATTTGATTCCTCCCCATTATAACGATAACATTCATAACAGAGTCAATAGATATTTATAGAAATTACCTGTTAAATTTAACACTGGCCACTTTCCCAAAAACCTGCACATGACACCGATGTGTGGAAACAAATGGCCCTACAACTTGCCCTATGACCTACCCTCCCAAATCAAGCAGGGTATCTTGGCACAGTAAGCAATTGTTGAAGGCAACTTGATCACATTTTGATTTTGAGTCGAAATTTAACGTGAGGAAATGCATTCAAAGTATCATTTATATCGTGGGACCTCCTTTGCCAGTAGCAAAATATGAGAATAAGTTTTTCCCCTTTTATCTGGCAACAAAACAGGTGTTAAGTTGTTAAAACACCAAACTTAAACCTTTTACAAGGAATCATGTCTGCATTAACCACAATACTTGTGGTCAAAATGCAAACAAAAAATATACTCTGATAATATATGCATTGTCTTTGAAACTGATTGGCCCACGCCAGAGACAGCTTTCTTTTGAGCCTCATCTCAAACGGTGTTAGACCAGAGGACGCTTTCGTGCAGTTGTGTGGAAATTGTGTTTCTATCTACGTGACTTTACCGAAAGAACCAAAGAGTATGAATTTCTACAGTCACGAAAGCTTCAAATCAAGATTGAACCGCCTCTACGGGGAGGATCTCCACACACCTCAGACATGACTTCAACCGAGAAGATTGATGCAAAATTTAGCAATCTTTGGAAGGACGTTGATCAACCGGGTAAAGTGTTAACTGTTGTGTTGGCCGACTCTCTGCGTTGCATCACATTTCTAAGTTTTTATTTAAAGCTTTCGTGACTGCAGGGATTCATATTCTTGGTTCTTTCGGTAAAGTCACGTAGAAGGGAAATAATGAAATAATAGAAATATAAAACAATAAAAATTCTCACGACGTTTCGACTGTGTCGCACACACCTCAACACAGTGTTGCAGTCGAAACGTCGTGAGAATTTGTATTGTTATAAATTTATATTATTTTATTATTTCCCTTCTACGTGACTTTACCGAAAGAACCAAGAATATAATTCTAAGTTTGCTAGGTTTGTTCTTTTTTTTATCACCTTTTTCCCCTCTGTGAATTTCACCCCACCCTCTTGCCCCTTACGGCAGCTCCTCCCGCTCGGATTAGCCGAGGTTTGCCAAGCTCTACGATCTTACATTTACTTGCAACTTCCATCTCTAGCCCCGCCAACTTACCCTTGGGTTGTACCTACCGCAAAACGTATATAACATACTCTTTGGTTCTTTCGGTAAAGTCACGTAGTTAGAAATTAATTAAAATAAAATTTAGTTTTATCAGATAAAATTGCGTTTATTTCTACCCCCGTGACTTTACCGAAAGAACAAAAGAGTATGGATTCCTGCAGTCACGAAAGCCTCAAATCAACGTATATCACCTTTGGTTGCAGCAGCTCTCTCGCTACATTCCTTCCTGCCTCAGCAGTCCGCCTGCTGTATTGTTTCACCTGAAGACGATTGCTTGTTTTTCTATCTACGTGACTTTACCGAAAGAACCAAAGAGTATTATTCCGTGTAGGTAAAATTTTTTTACAATGCTTGCTCGTATCATCCTCTGCAGAACTTGATTATAATTAAGCATTACACATCTCTGATGTTTGATTTCCTGACGGCATATGCACTATTGGTGTTATCACACCCAGAAGTTTTGGCATTTTGCCATCTCGCAATGACCACACCAATATAAACAATGTACTCCCCTGCCTATCGAAAATAACGCCATTTCACACATTTTCAAATTGTCTCAACCCTTCTCTGTTGAACATAGCTTCTGTGTGAGCCATGACCAAATGGGTTTACAGTACGTTATTTTATTCTGCAACTAAACCCATTGAACTCAACAACAAATTTGATTTGAAAGCCTTCAACAACAAATGCACATTATAGTCCGATGAACAGATCTATAGATTGGTAGACAGCAAAGCAATATATGGACAGATCTTTCAAATAGTTAAGCTGGGCACTGTGAAGATATGATCAAACCTGTATTTCCAAGGGACCTATTATATTCATGATATAGTCTATACCATTGACAGGCTAGCCTTTTCCTTGTTTTTTTCGGTGATGCCATCAAACAGATGACTGACGCTTGGCAACTAATATTAAATTATTTACATACATTGCAAGATCCCAGAAAATAACTGGTATTTACGTTTATTAGTTACATTAAATGCAAGGTTATATTGTATGCAACGTCATTATAGTCTCAATGCAAACAAGTTGCATATAATGTTTTACAGAACATCTATTTACTTTAATGGTAAGATTAACGAATTCATATTCCATTCATGGGTTAAGTATTGTGTTTGCTGCTTGAGAGCTATGTAATATTCTGTACCTCACTGGTGATGACTGGCAGTTGGCATTCAAACACGCTCTCACTATTAATTAGATGCTTTTAAGATGTTCAAAATAAATTCTGTATTGCATTAAAGTAAATCACAATTAGCGTGCATATTCTGCACGTAATTTCCTATCAGCAAAAATTAATTACAGTAGCTGTCAACGTGTGCTAGTTGTAAACAAAGCAGTGTGAAGAGCTGGGGAGCGGATGAATGCAGTCTGAAGCCTCATTGCTTGTATTTCCCAAATTCATTACTGTCCTGTCTAACCTTTGGAAAATTAGCTTTGTATTATTATATCAAATATCTTTATACATTTTTATATTTGCACTGCGCAGGTTGTGCTTTGTAGCTCGCCGATGTGTTTTGGGTTGTAGCGCGTTGCCGTCGATATGACGCCCGATATTTTTTAATCCACATGCTCTGGGTGCTGCTTCTTCTGGAACTAAGTTCAGTTCCTGCACTTGAAGCGAAATATCGGACATGATGCTGAGCGACGCACGGTACAACCCAACACACATCTGGCAGAGTTCATATTTACGTTTGAAGACCAGGAACAATCAGAGATCGTTTTTGCATTGCAGGAGGTGGGATCATGCTAAGTGTGGGTGTTGAAGGCAATGGGCCATTCAGAAGCTGGCTGCATGACTGTATCCCAGCATTGTAAATAGAAGCAGCTGGCTGATGTAGTCAGCAGAATTTCCCAGGCTACATAAAATGTAAATGTTGGCTGAATGTGATTTGAAAGCTATAGTTTGGCAGCCAAAGTCGTAACTTATTTTTTAAGTTGTTGTACGCATGTTGGCAGTGTGTAAGGCACACAATTATATAAATAAAGTGCTGCATTACATGTTTTAATTGACACAATATTTTACTGCGCTTGCATTATTCAGAACGCTCGTGTACATTTTAATAAAGTAAATATTTATGAATCAATACACGTAAATTACATCTGTACTTTTTAAGAACACGAGACTAATCATTGCCATGGGAAATGGGTAACAAAAACAGCAGGGAATATTCAAACTTAAGCTTAGCCCTAATTCAAAGGGTGACGACAGTGTGTAGGTGGCACACAGGGGAGCAAGATTATTTGGGGAGGAGACCCAGGGAACCAAAGACAATAGACACCTGGTTCAATATGTACGATAATTTATATGTAAATACATCCTTAACGTGGGTAAAGTCACGTAGATAGAAATAATAATAAAAGAAAACACGACGTTTCGGTCGCAACACAAGCGTCCGTCTTCAGGTGAGAAAATTATCTGCTGTTGTGGCTTTATATAGACACGGGAGGGGGGGGAGTTTTCTCGAGTCGTGGCTGTAGGAGTTCACGGGGAAGAGGGGGGGGGGTATAATCATATTTAACTTATTGAATGCCATAGACACTATTTTTTTACATTAAATTATTGAATGTTAAGCATACATTACTCCGAGTGGTAAACACACTTCATATGTCATTGCTTCAGTTGCTATAGATTTAGATTGTAGGGTAATTGGACATGTAGAATAGTACCTGGTCTTCATGGATTTTCATGAGTCTCTAGCATAGATTCAAAATGCAAAGGGTATCCTATACAGCACACTAAGTGATCCGAGTGTTGTAGTGTATAGGGAAAGGAGTCAGTCAACGCTACCTCACTACCTAACCCCATCCAACCATTTCTCTCCACGACTTTTCTCATATGTAGTTAATAGGAAGCAGAATTCTACTCATCCATTTAGAATTATTAACTTAGAATGTCCATTTTGTACAGTTTTGTCATTCAGATAATGGTCATATGATGGGCATGCAAGAAATGCTTTGCATATAAGATGCGTGGGCAAAGTCTCAAAGTTGGACTTAGAATAAGTGGGGGAAAAAACGAGAGTTATGTTGAACCACATTCTCTTAATGGATAATCTCTGTTGGGGTTGGGGAATAAACACTGGAGCATAAACAGCCGATGAAGTGCATGTTTGCGCACAAAGGAATGGCAAAAGTGGATGCCTGGCTATGATATCAAAGCATGTGCACTTCATAGAGTATAAAGTGAAAGTTGTTTGAATGTTTAAAATAGGCACTAATGAATGAGTCAACTTCATAACAATGTAATGAATTGTCATTGATTCAGAGCCACCATTTAATTTAAGAATTAATAATTATTTTAAAGTTTTGACATTTATTCCCCCCCCCCCCCCCCCATTGTTAACTACCATGGCCTGGGCTATAAATGTGGCACCAAACAGAAGCGAATAATGTCAATGTGTGACTGCTAGAATGTCAGATATCTCACTTATAATCAACATTATTTATTTTCTATCCACTGCTGGATAAATGCTCTTTACACCACCCTCACATTCTTGCATTTTCACGATTAATTTAATATTTTGTTCCGATTTTTTTGTCAATGCTTTTGGCCCGTAATAGCGGATATGTTCTGACTGTGATTTCTAGAAAAAGCGATTTTTTAATTATCCATATGAAATGTATTGCAAAAGCGGGAGACAATTTGTGAATTATTAAGTACTGCACTCATGAAACCATCATGTGCATTGCATGTGCAAAAATCCAAGTACAGTATTCAAATTAATACACATGGCTTTTTCTTTTGTTCCTGACATTACCGTATCTGAAACGTTCACAATGCAGTAGACGGTGCATAGCATTTTGTAAATATTAACCAGGGTTTGCCACTGGGCTGGAACCGCAAAGTACCGGACGTGGCAAATGTGCTTCCACTTTTGTTCATGCCACAGGTCACAGCAGAGACCACAGTATAAACATTTCGCCACTTTTGCAATGGATTAAGTTAGCAAAGAACCCACATAGGGGAGAGTATTTGCTACCTCCAGTCGTATCTCTAAGTCTGAGTAGCTTGTAAAGTACTCTACTGTACTGTATTGCATGCTCATGATTGTTCGCCTGGTGTTAGAAATGTCAGTAGTGTACGCTTATATTTGATGTAGCTTTACAGTATTGATCATCTAAAAGTAGATACTTTCAAAACAATGTTTCAAGTTTCCTCTGAAACAATTGCCAGTATAATCTGGATTTTTTTTAAAGCTCTGAAGTGTACAGTATTGCCTTTGACACATTTGTATCCCAACTCATCAGAATGTAATTTCTTTAGTACTTAACAGTTACTGCATTTAAACGCTTTTTATAACAATAACACCGTAATACGGGAATCATTATAATAGCAACAACGCCCCTGCAACAACAACAAAAAATAACTAAATCCCCTCTTATTTTTTCCCTTTAACGTGGCAAGTAGAAATCCTCTCTCTCTCATTGGACAACATTGCGAGTTGGGGAGCTGCAGAGGAGCAGTGGGTGGGGGGGGGGTGTTGAGGGGCGGGGCTCCAACCAGTGGGGGGTGGGGGGTTCATGAACGTAGGGGTGAGAAGAGGAGAGGGTGGGAGGGGGGGGGGGTCCTTGCTATGATTGGCTGCGAATGAGCGAGGGGCGGGTGCGGATGGGGGATTTGTGGGAGGGGCGGAGTAGCGAGGGGGTGGGGTCGAGAGATTGGAGGAGCGTTCTTCAGTGCGCATGCGTGGCGAGGGGGGAGCAATGTGGAGGATAGGACGGGCTGTGAGGGAGAAGTTGGAGGGGGGGAGACCAAGGGGAAGGGGGTGGGGCCAGTGGGGGGGAGGCAGTGGGGGGGGGCAGTGGGGGGTGGAAATAGCGGGAACTTCACGCGGCCGCGCGCGCGTGACGAGCAAGGCTGGGGCTGGGGGTTGAGGGGGCGGGTTGAGGGGGGTTGAGGGGGGGTTGAGGGGGGGGTTGAGGGGGGGTTGAGGGGGGGGTTGAGGGGGAGGGGGTTGAGGGGGGGGGTTGAGGGGGGGAGGTTGACGGGGGGAGGTTGACGGGGGGGTTGACGGGGGGGTTGACGGGGGGGTTAAGGGGGGGGGGTTGACGGGGGGGGAGGGGGAGGGGGTTGAGGGGGGGGGTTGAGGGGGGAGGTTGACGGGGGGGTTGACGGGGGGGTTGACGGGGGGGTTAAGGGGGGGGGGTTGACGGGGGGGGGGGTTGACGGGTGGGGGGTTGAGGGGGAGGGGGTTGAGGGGGGGGTTGAGGGGGAGGGGGTTGAGGGGGGGGTTGAGGGGGGAGGTTGAGGGGGGGGGTTGACGGGGGGGTTGACGGGGGGGTTGGCGGGGGGGGTTGACGGGGGGGGTTGACGGGGGGGTTAAGGGGGGGTTGAGGGGGGGTTGAGAGGGGGGGTTGAGGGGGGGAGGTTGAGGGGGGGGTTGAGGGGGGTGTTGAGGGGGGGGGGTTGACGGGGGGGGTTGAAGGGGGGGTTGACGGGGGGGGTTAAGGGGGGGGTTGAGGGGGGGAGACAGCGCGCGAGACCGCGGGCGCGAGACGCGACTCGGGAGGAGCGGTGGGAGGGGCGGAGCAGGGGGGGGTGCACGCGCGCGCGCTTCCCCCCACCCCAGCGACAACCCCCCCCCCACTTCCCACCCCCCCCTTCCCCCCACATTTGGCCCCGCCCCTCAGCGGCCCCCACGTGTCCCCGGCTCGCGTCGATCGTCTTTATGCGCCGCTGCTGCTGCTGCCGCCGCCGTCGTCTCTGCCGCCGTCTCTGCCGCCGTCGTCGTGTTTATTTTTTAATATTTATCATAAATGGTGCGGACGCGAGGCGGACGAGAGGGCACGACTGAGCCATGAGGGGTGAGTTGTTGTTGTTGTTAATATGCCTCGTGTGCATCATGCGTTTGTGTGTACATCCGTCAGAAAATACGACGTGCGCCTGCGAGTAGAGTGTTGGTGGTGGTGGTAGTAGTGGTGTTTTTTTTTGCGTTAAAATTAAAATGTGAAATAACGCTACGTGGTGGCGGCCCTGCTCCTGCTGCTGGTGTGTGTGTGTGTACAGTAATGGTGGCTCGGTAGTGGATTGTTGGGGCCGTGAACGGTGCTCGCAATCCTCATCCTCCTGCTCCTCCTGCTCTGCTGTGTTTTGTTTCGGTGGCGCAATCGTCTCTAGTCATGCGGCAGCGATAGCGGGAGGATTATTTTTAGTTTGCACGCTGCCGTCGCTGCTTAGTGTGGCGTGTGCTTAGCGTGTGTGTGTGTGTTTTCAAGGGCTCTATTTCAACGTTGACATTGTTTGTCGCCTGTGTGTGTTGTGGCCGGATCGCTCTTTCGGCCTTGCTGATATCATCATCATCATCAGTCTCCGCCCGTGCACGGCACGCGTGCATGTGGACGACGGAGATGGCCATCGTCGTGTTTGCAATTGCATTTTGAGAGTGGCAGAGAGTGGGACTTGCGAACTAGAGAGACGCATACGCAGGTGAATGGCATCCTTCAAACTGTGGACAAAAGTGAGTGGTGAGGGCTCGGATTGGAACACGTCGAAAAAAATAGGAGGATGATGATGACGACGACGATGATGGCTTTACGGTCGAGGGTAATAACGGAGTGTGAGCCAAGGGATGGAACGTGTTCAAGAGCACGACCGCCAAGGGGAGCGGTGGATCAGGTGCTACGTGGACTATAAACATCGCACAGGATCTTGAAAGGTGTGCGTTGTGGGGGACGCGGGGGGGACCCTTCATCCAGCAGTGGATTGTGACCGGCTCCATCCCTCCTCCATCCCCATTCCACAACGCAAATTCTCCGAGGGTTTGTGGAGATGTTTAATAATACAACTAATTATCACCATTCTCGCAATTTGGCAAGAATAAACTTACCATCTTTAACCCAACAGTGACTCATTGGGTTGTTGCATTCGCTCCTTTTCTTTTGCATTTGGGTATTTGCTCGGGGTGTTGAGTCGGTGGCACTTTTAGCGTTGGCAATCGACGATTAGAAAGAAACCTGGAGAAAATCCCCGCGTCTGGGACAGGAGGAAAGTGGCCAACTCTGCAAAACAATTGTCACTGTCGTGCTGGTTGCACTGCCCCCTTGATGGTGTGATGTTGTAGCAGTGTGTGTCAAAAGGAGGACTTTCGTAAAGGAAGATTGTGGCAATGCCAATACTTTACTAACACCGTTTGAGACGAGGCT
The DNA here is from genome assembly GCF_015708825.2 of Lethenteron reissneri. Lineage (NCBI taxonomy): Eukaryota > Metazoa > Chordata > Hyperoartia > Petromyzontiformes > Petromyzontidae > Lethenteron > Lethenteron reissneri. The sequence continues at coordinate 12,619,544 of NC_083802.1, forward strand.
CAAAAGAAAGCTGTCTCTGATGTGGACCAATCAGTTTCAAGGACAATGCATTTATTATCAGTGTGTTTTTGTTTGCATTTTGACCACAAGTATTGTGGTTAATGCAGACAGACAAGAAAAAAAACTTATCAAACTTAGAAATGTAATGCAACTCAGAGAGTCGGCCAACACAACAGTTAACACTTTACCCGGTTGATCAACGTCCTTCCAAAGATTGCTAAATTTTGCATCAATCTTCTCGGTTGAAGTCATGTCTGAGGTGTGTGGAGATCCTCCCCGTAGAGGCGGTTCAATCTTGATTTGAAGCTTTCGTGACTGCAGGAATTCATACTCTTTGGTTCTTTCGGTAAAGTCACGTAGATAGAAACACAATTTCCACACAACTGCACGAAAGCGTCCTCTGGTTTAACACCGTTTGAGATGAGGCTCAAAAGAAAGCTGTCTCTGGCGTGGACAAATCAGTTTCAAAGACAATGCATAGATTATCAGAGTATGTTTTTGTTTGCATTTTGACCACAAGTATTGTGGTTAATGCAGGACAAGATTCCTTGTAAAAGGTTTCAGTTTGGTGTTTTAACACTTGTTTTGTTGCCAGAAAAAGGGGACAAACCTATTATCATATTTTGGTACTGGCAAAGGAGGTCCCATGATGCATTACATTAATTGTTTCTCGTTTCTTTTTGTTCCCTGTTGCATCCATTTGAGGTGTTGCATCAATCTGTTCATTACGCATTAGGGTACAATTCTGCGTGCGGGTTTTGGTGGCTTGTGCACTGTCATGCTGCTGGCTGTTCACTCTGCCAAACTCGTATTTTTGTTATTTTTAGTTTCGTCTTTGCTGTTTATATTTACTCGGTGCCTCTTGCAGTGTCTTGCCATGCTTTTAATAGTATTTGGACGGTATACAAAATCATTGATTGCATCCCTATGTTCTTACTGGCATTTAGGGTGAATACAAATCTTGCGCCGATGATTATCTTTATAAACATACAGTGTCTGAAAAATCCACGGTCTGTCCTCGTGGGCACGGCAGCCAATTCTCATCAGTTGGTGAAAATCACATGGTTCGATGCAGCCAAGAGCTTGCCTGATATGACCACCACTGTTGTTTTTACCAACAAAATTGTTCGACTTACCAGATAGTGCGAATTATACTAACTCCAGAAGGAAATTGCGGCGAGTCTGACCGTTGTTGGGATTTGAGCTCGTGCTCTGAATTGGGAGCCTGGTGCTCTTCTCATTGAGCCACTGTCTGTTCTGTAATGATTGGAAGGGTGTTATTTATGATAGCGTGACACGTTAAAAAGGGGCATATAACAACACCTCGGATATATATATGTACTGTGCTATCACACCATAGCAACTGTTAACACTGAGGCCAGCCACGTCCTTGGTTGTCTTGTCTCAATATGGTTGCAAGTTTATTGAGAAACCTTTTCCAGGTCTCCTTAAAAACTCAATCTAATTCAACCGTAGGCTTTGATTGATTTGAATGTATGGTTTGATTGATTTCCATGCCATTGTTCCCATTAATTGCACTGTAAACAAAACATGTGCTGCAAGACTGTTGGTTTGCTTATCCATTTGTTGCATACTTTGTTTCTGTATTTGGACATATGCATCATAACAAGTCAATATATTTGGAAATGTTATAACTTATAAGAGGTTTCCCATGAGCGTTGTACCACCATAATTTATTTTGAGTTAATACATACGCTTAAGGGGTACATTGCCATTATATGACGATTACTTTCAAATGTTCACCTTCACATAATTTGTGCATTAATGGTGAGAATCATAAGCGTTATTTGTACTGTAGGGATGTCGAAATTGCATTCCCGACTTGATAGTAAGCCTCACACACTTCTGCACGAATTGCACACATGTACCATTTCTGCAGTGGTTTTGTTTTACCTTTCCATTCATTTGGTGTCTGATTTATTGCAGTTGATATGAACTGTGTGGCATCCTATGTATACTTAGTATGTCTGCAGACAGAATTGTCCCGTAAAATACCATCACACTTCCACTTTCCCATCCTTTTCGAAGCTAAAAAAGTAAACATTGTTGAGTGTTTAATAAAGTAATAAGTTAGAAATTATAAGGAAGTTATGACGAGTGACTGGTCTGTGTGTGTGTGTGTGCGCGTGCGCGTGTATGCGACCTGATACTCTACTGACCCAGATGTGTCAGTGATGGGGGGTGGGTGCGGAAAAGGGCTCATGTGTCAAATCATGTGCTCACCACGCTGCATGTGCTGCATTGCCATTGTGGTGACCACTATACTGTACAATATTTATCATGTTGAATTCAGCAATCGGATCTTATTTGACAAGGTGAGGGCTCGTTTGAGAGAAGGCACGGTTTTTTTTCCAAGGGAGACTTGGAAAGAGCACAATGTGAAAATAACGTGCACAAACAAAACGAGACAGAGTACGAAGATAAAACAAAATGGGTTAAAATCAATAAACAATGAAATAGTCCAATACTGTTATAATACATGTATTGTTTAAACTAGAACACTGGCTGCAGTTTTGAGCAGGCCTCCATGTTTGTTCGGGCTGCTGAAGTTGAGAGCTCGGGATGTGGTGGGAGTAGAATGAGGCCCAATAGAAGGACATTTTTTAAAAGGTTTGTATTTTTGATTCATCATGAGGGTTGGATTCCAGCCTCCCAAGCCAAAATTTACAGCTATTCCAGTTGGCTTGTACTCATGGCAAGGGCATTTCCCAGGTGTACACCGCTAGAAATGAGTACCTGGTGCTGCATTCGCTGGAGCTGAAGGAAATCAAAATCCAGCCAGGCATCGTACTCTTGATTTGGCCCTACATTCCTTGAGGACTTGAATATGGTTTCTTTATCATTTTTTATATTTTATATATGGTATTACAGAGTGGTTTTGTGTGTGCTAACTCCATATCATTGCACTGTCCGTGTCTCTTCGGAGTCCATAGTTCAAATGCAGCCCAGACAGCAACTATGAGGTCATTCTATGCTGGTGGGTATGCTTTAGACTGCTCGTGCCCGATGGTGTTTGCTTTTGATTAAGGTTTGCCATTTACAGCCACCACCTCGCCGCCATTAAAAATGTGTTGACATATAAATCACAGTGCTTGTTTGTAGATCTGACAACACGTTATGGGCACATGTTACTTTCACATTCATAAACTCTAAAAATATATTACCTGCACAGGATAATTAAACAATTGCAAGACATGTTGTTGCCAGAAACTGACAAGAAAAGCTAAAACAACCACATTGCTTGGTAAACTGTATGTCTTTGAGGCTATTGAATGTAACAATGTGTGTGCTTATGTCCCTTTACTTACATGGGCAATATAGTACAGTGACATCCCTCCATCAGAAGTATTGGAAATGTTAGATTTCCAGCCATCATTATTTGGTATTTCGGTTAAGATAATGATCGTTTTGTGGCCATCTGAAGCACATGAAGTTAAACAGATGGAAATATAATACGAAGTTTGAATTGGAAGCCTTCATTTCAAAGTTGAACATCCATAAAAGTTTTTTTTTACATTGTTCTGCGAATATTCTTTTTGTTATAATATTGACAGTTAGGATTTGGACAAACCTACTGGAATGCAATGGTCGTGTAATACCAAAATATTATTTAAGGCCACTTTACAGAAAAATGCACTTTGGTGATTCCTTGCAATAATCACTGGGTGGCTGCAGAGGTAAGTTTTTTCGACTCTGCACACCAACTCGGTGTGATGTGCAAACACATATTCATATTAACCAGCAGTTTATTTCCACTGTCATCATCACATACTTATAAACAGATTAAGGTTCTGGGTCTGTAAATATGTAATTTCCTATTTATTCTGTGTGTGGGCATTATAATTTGAATGCATTACTTATTTTGGTCCCAAAAACATGTTATGATTTTAATGCTCAAATGTAACTATTGTTGCAATATTAATAATCGCCTGATAATTGATGGCAAACTAACAAGTATGCAACATGATTTTGACAGAGGAGCATTTACAATTTTTTTTAACTATCACAATGGGGAGCTCTTACATGAATATTCCAAATCTTTTAATGAACCGACTATAAAGAAATATTTGTGCAGAGCATGTGGTTACAGCTGTGGAAGAACAGGGAAGTTGTACGAGTACTGTATTTTAATCTTATGTCTTGTACAGCTGTAACCACAATTTTGGAGATTCGTAAGTGCTGTGGAAACAGTCACTCTGTTCCAGCACTTGTTAATTGCAATGATTGGAGATTTCCAGAATCGGAAATCCATTTACAATAATTTTTAGTAATTGGTACTGTCAAACCTTTAAATGTACACATACGTTGTCAAATATGAGTTTAATTAGCTATGATGTAACAACTGAATTAAGGGATAACGCTTTTGTTGGAATCCTTTTTTTGTAAACAAGTACATATTTATTGTATTGTAGTACTTAAAAACCACCATGCTTCTTTTGATATCGTTATCCCGGGGTTATTTTGTCCAATGAATATGACCAAAAGTCAAATAATTACGACATTAACATTATTTAAATGTACTCGTTTATATTGCAAGTAAATGAAAGTTATTTTGAAACGAAATCGACGTATAGATCACATGAACCCTTTCCCAATGCTTTTTGCAACATTGCTTCCCTTTGGTGAAAGATTATACAGTATGTAGATTTAATGAAAGATTGAAAAGGTTTATCCTTTCATTCTAATCCCCAGCCAATGGACAAAGTAGTGCTTTGGGCAGTGATGTGAGCTTATTTTGATGTATACAGTACGCAGTGTGTACAGTGCTGTATGATTAAGCTTTACCTTATGAAAGTATTCATGTTTGTTACCATCTTGTTATGTACTGTATTTTCATAATCCCAATGCAGATGACATACAGTAATTGTCTTTTTGCATACTCTGGTTCTTTCGGTAAAGTCACGTAGGTAGAAAATTTAATTTAAAAAATGTTGTAATTGACTTTACCGAAATAACCAAAGAGTATGGATTCCTGCAGTCACGAAAGCTTCAAATCAAGATTGTCTTTTTGCACTTTTATGTCATTCTATTGTCATTGTATACTCTGCAGCTTTTGCTCTTATGGCTCTTAATCATGATGACAGATATTCTTTGAAGTTTAACAATACATCTTTGTTTAGTTTCTAACATTGACAGTGAGTTTAATTCAACTGGTTTGTTTTGTTTGGAAATTTCTGAAAGGAAAGAGATTATTAATTGTTGTCCTTTTCAAGCTTGAAATGTTTAGGTTTGCCATACCATGAGCACAGTATGCAAATAACTCGGCCAACATAAAATAATCATTAGTTCGCATTCATGGTGTTCATTTACATGTTACGATGCTGCCTGTGAAATCCTTTTCTTTGGGATTTATTTACATGAAATTGATATTAAATCTGTAAACTTGTAAAGGGATATGTTGTATATTGTACAAATAAACAATGTATTTATGGCAACAGTTGAGGTCATTTCAACAAAACCTTGGACCTTCTGTTTCTTATTGACTGTCAGATGAACTGTGCAGTCCATGTAATGATAATCCAGGAATAATTGGCAAAATTCCAAGACACCCCCAGCACATAATCTGAGATTAGTGAGTAACAAATATTGCAGGGCTGTGGTAGAAAGTTCCACACTCCATTATCAGTGGACTTTTCTAACCTAGTTTTTTGTGATCATCCTAAAGTGTGAGCCGTGCAGTAGATAGGTTACAAAGATTTGTTTAAGATGAACCCATCTCACAGAAGGATGAGACAGAGGCTTAAATGTAATGGTAGTGCAATTGTTTAACAAAGTTTGCTCCTACATAAATGTTTTTCTAATCACTTTAATGTATTGCTGATATGACTGATCTCTCTTTGATCAGTGGTATGTCAATTATACAAGTGGTGTTGGGGATGTGTAGATAGTTCCGTGTGCTTTTTATATTGTTACTGTTATAGTTCTGTGATTGAAAAACAATCAATACAAATGGCCAATTAAAAATCTCATGTTTGAGCTTATAACAACTGCACTTGTAATATTACATTGTTCAGTAAATGTTTTATCTTGTTTGGATCGCACACTCACACACTATATGCTAATTTACAGAGGTGTGGACTCGAGTCATGTGACTTGGACTCGAGTCAGACTCGAGTCATGAATTTGATGACTTCAGACTCGACTCGGCAAAATGTACAAAGACTTGCAACTCGACTTGGACTTGCATAACAATGACTTTGTCCCACCTCTGAGGTGTGGACTCGAGTCATGTGACTTGGACTCGAGTCAGACTCGAGTCATGAATTTGATGACTTCAGACTCGACTCGGCAAAATGTACAAAGACTTGCAACTCGACTTGGACTTGCATAACAATGACTTTGTCCCACCTCTGCTAATTTGTATAATTATCAAACCTGTGCATTTCTTGTTTTGCAACAACTGTGCAAAGCAAAACATATAGATGTTGGGTCTCTTGTCCAGTGTATCTCTGATGACATCTGCTGGCCACGGTTTAAAACGTCTTGCACAAGCTATAAGTATAGAATTGTTCCTTGACCACTTTTGGCTTTCAATTTGATTTCCCAACAGGATTCATTATAAAAATAATATTTTTCTAAAATTGAAACGGCATATGGTCTCAAACAGTATTTTCTGCCTTTTGGTTAAATTCAGAAGGATGCCAGACTAGGCTTTGCTGTACCCACTAGATTTCAGCAAGTGGCAACATGTGTATCAAAGTTTGGACAGACATTTAAGCTGTTGTAATGGACTTAATTATAGTCTGGGCATCAAGTTAATTGCTTGTTTTTACCCTTCCTCAGAACCCGACTGTTTTATAAGGAACATTTTAATTCTCTCGCAGCTATTGCGTAAGACAGTTCTTTGATAAAAGTAAAAGGGTACATTTTTAGTACTGGTACGAAATTCTAAAATGTGGCATTAATCATTTTGGTGCTGACCTCCATAATTCACGAACGGGAACACTAACCTGGCGATGCCTAATATCTTCGCAGATATAGTAAGGAAAATAAAGTAGCGTAAAATAGTCAACATTAAATGAGTAGAATGTATTAGAATTGGCTTGAATAATGATGGTAATTTTTCCTGCATATAGAAACACTGTTGATAGTACATAAATGTTAATTGTTTTGTGTATTAATAACAACATTGCTGGACTGTGGGAGATGGTGACGACTTGGCAAGGCCTTCAGTCAGCAGTGGATTGATCATGTTTGATGATGATGTATTCAGAGTTCTGTCACACTGGATTCAGTGAGAGAGTGAAGGAGGAGTCGGATATAATCTGTATGCGTGGTTGTGGTCCTTTAACCCACGTATCCTCCTTCCACCTGTCCCCACGTTCCAGTACAGAACCTTTTAGACACTTTCTAAATTCAACATATTTTGGTTCACTTAGTCAACAGTTATCCTTGGATTACACTGATATATTTGGATGTAAATCAATGTTTATTGTCACTGCACACAAGTGTGTTTTAAAAAGGATATCATTAGTTAACATTAAACTGACACTTATCGAGTTAAAAGTGTTAAAGTAGGTGCATGCATATCGCAGTTTGCTTGTAGTTGTATAGCTTTAATGGTCGTTTGTAAGACAACATTTCAGCATCTATGATTCAGGAATTCTGAAATCTAAAAGTGTTTTTTCTATGAGCCTCATGTAATTACTTACAAGAAATTGAATAATATTTTGCACATTATTTTGCGGTAGATATACAGTACCCTCAACGGAATCCCTCTGTGAGCAAACACATTTTGGCTGTACAGTATTCCTATATTTACAAATGCACAGGACACGTGAACGCCTGTGTATAACGTGTATTTCACTCGAAACGGCTTGTTTGCGAATCGATATTTCTAGAAGCTTTATTTTGTCTGACGTTCATTAATAGAACAAAATCTGAAATTCTCACAAATGCAGGAAAAGTGGAATGGATCAGGGAGCAAACTCAAATCAGTGGCTTCATACTCGCTTAAATGTGCATGGGCAGTACACAATACATATTAATGAAGGGGTAGCATCAGATGATGACCTGTGTACAATATTTCTAACGACTGCCAATTGATGGGTCAAGTTGAAAGGAGATTGATTAAGCAAGGAGATCAGAACACTTGCCGATATAAGTTGTGGCAACAGCACCAACATGTATGGTGTTGTGTGAAGTCTTCAGCAGTTGCTTGATATTGGCAGCTGTTGATGCTGAATTTACTTGGCGTAGAATGTCTATGTTGTGTTGTCATCCACGGTTTTTTCTACCCTTCATACATGCACCAGTAGCCTAACAAAAAGTGTCATTATTTTAATGTAATCAGATGTTTATTTCTGTTTGACACAATAGTCTGTCATACATTGGAGCTGCAGAACTGAAGCACTGAGCCTTAACAAATTGGCTGCATATCCAAATTATCGAGGCGCTGCTTACATACAATTTTGACTGTTCATCTTTGAGAGCAAATACAGTTTAAATAATGTTTTGACAACGCGTGTTAAATGAATCTTGAATTCACCACACATTGTGAGTTGTTTAGCTCTTGGGAGGAAGTCTGATGAAGACAAGGTAGGGACACCAATGTATTATCTAAAGGGATCAGTAACATTAGGAGGCAACCTCGCAGAGCATTTGTTCAGTCTCATCAACGCTCCAATGCATTATTGAGTGAGCTGTGACTCGGTTGTGTTGCACGGCATCAACTCGTCACACACCTGTCAGAAATGTTGTGGCTAGTGTTACTCTAGGGGTTTCGAAGTATTGATTGATTTTCTTTTTTTACATTTTTGCATGACGTTTGAAGGAGTAAGTAAATGGTGGGATTTTTGTATTACGCATTTTTTTACAATTTTTTATTTTACCAGGTAAGGCCCACTGAGCTATATAGCTCTTTTCAGAAGTGGCTTATCATGTTGAAATATATAGCAGCCAAATATTCTAAACGCATAATTCTAAATGTGGAGGGGAAAACGGGAGGGCCGGGAGAAAAATCCACGCGACCACAGGGAGAACATTCAAGCTCCAAATATACAGGCGTCAGGGATGGGATCGAACCCACGACCTCCTTTATACCAGGCGAGGTAGTTAACATCTCGTAGCCACCGTGGCAATGGAAACACGCCAGAGGAGGGAGGTTCGTCGTGGAGATGGAGCGATAACATTGGATTGTTTGCTGAAGCTAGATGGATTGTTGCAGAATGAGGCTGAGAAATCGTGATATCTTGACTCTTGGGAAATGCATCTAACAGTGGATTGATCATTGCTGAAGAAGATTATGAATGTTGCAATATTGGATCACTTTGTCTCTACATAAACGTTTATGTAAGTGGTTCGTTTAAGTTTTTTAAATGCACCATGAAATCTCTTATGGTGTGGGAAATTCATATCTCCATTGCTGATGATTAAAAGTCCTTATCTGACCACATGGCCTTTAATTATATATCTTTATAGCTCAGTATATATGATTTGGCATCCAATATAATTCCATACGTAGTAAAATGTGAAGGTTTTCACCAGCCATTCTTGTTCAAGATGGTGCGTAAATATGTTCACCGCAGCAAGCATTAAGTATTCTAAGACATAATTTTAGGGAATGTTTGTGCTATACTGTTATTACGGACATGGTCCACAAGAACAATAAATGTTACTTACTTTTTAAACTTTTGTTTTGTACTATATACATATTGGTACATCTTAAGAGTGGGTTGAATTCATTTTCTCCTGTCTAGACAGCGCTGTCTGCAAAGACTTGTACAGTGCTCTAATCACACTCGTTTCACGACTTGATTACATTGTATTTTTACTCTTCTTATGGCCGCTTTGTATATCTAGTGTCTGCTTGGTTTATGTTTGTAAAACCCTGAAGTCTACATTTAGCTAGAAAAAAATGCTCAAGGGCAAATCTTGTTGGCAGCTGCCTGATATATGGTTGTATGAATTTGGTTTGATTCTCAGCGAGTTCAGCAATGGGTCACGCAGATTTATGAATGTTTGTCTTGCAATGGCATCTATTTTTCCATGCATTATGTCATTTTGCACATGTGATATGTTATTCTGTTGCGTATAAGACCAAAGTCCTGCCGGATGAAATCTATGTAAACGTAAAGAGGAGGCATTTGGAGTATATTGTGATTTTGTAATAACTTATAGCACTTAATGTATACAAAATGTGCACAATTAGTGTGTTTACTGCTTGTATATATACCAGTAACTTTACATAACATGGGTAACAAAATCCCTTCATTTTAATGTTTAACTCTAGACAGTTGCTGACGGAAGTTTCTTTTATGTCTATATTCTCATATTTTCGTTGATCATGACATTAGTTGATCGGCCACCTTTCTTGATGAAAGCAGGTCGATGCATTGTCCGGTTATCATGCTATCTGTATAGTTATTCAAAATGCCAAACAAACTCATTGTGTAGATTTGTGTAGTGGCTGCACTGGAATGTTGCGTTCGAGCCAATAATGCATTCCGTAAAAAAATATCTTATTGTTTATGCGTGGCAATAAAGAAGAGTGAATCTGTCAGCTGGGCAAAGTCTGATACTCTATTGCGGTTTATATAAAATATATATCCTTCAGGAAAAATTGACAAGACAATTATAATGCTGAAATAGCTTGTCTCTTCAGCACGAAGTATCGTGACAAAATAGCTTCCGACACGTTCATGTTTCCCGTGCAATTGATACTCACAAAATTGTTTGTGGCTTTTTATGTAATGCTTAATTGAAACACGGAGTTTTGTGGCTCCGGGCACGTTACTGCGTCTCCAAATTTAAAGGCCACAATGAGTTGTGACAGGAACCTATGGTGATTAATTGTGCACAGAAGTTAAGGCAAAAATAAGTGGCCCAACTATAGAGTTACATTTCTTGAGGGTAGGTTTTTTAATGTGCATCCGTTTTGTCTGTCTGATATCTCTTAGGAAAGTAATCATCTGTTTGTATATTCATGCAAGTGTGAACCTCTCCTGCTACTGGAGTGTTTTATCTCATACACACGCTTTAATATCGTTCATGACACCACGTTTAATTGAATTTCTACTCCAGTTTATTTAAGTAAAGTTATTTTTTTTGCGATGCGTAGATCCGTTTCATGATAACAACTAAACGCAACGGTTTTGCCAAATTTCTCACCTGCTATACCAGAGGTAAAATCCATTAATGCTATGTGTTTCATCACGCATTGTTCATATTAATAATGCCACCTTTTTAGATTTAATTAAAAACATCAAATTGGATAATTCGCAGTTCTTTTAATAGTCTCATGGCCCATTAGTTACAGAAATGGTATGTCAATTTTGGTATTGCATTTTACAGCTCTTTGGCAATCCACTGCTGGATGAAGGCCTCCCAAGGCCATGTTTGTCATACAGGTTATTTGACCATACTTTACCATGATGGTCAGCCTGTTGGTGAAGATAAATTGTAACTAGTAGTTCAATGGCAGGCGCTTAGACCTAAAGACATATAGATTTACTGAACTGTGAAGATCACAAAATGGTTTAATTTTTTTGATAGACATCTCGACTTCTAATTTAAATGGATTAATTTAAGATTTGTATTGGTACATTTGTAACAAGGAGTGACTATTTCAACTACACAACTCTGCTTGTTTGAGTGGTGGAAATTAAAGCAACAATTCATGAACATCAACCTTTATGCAAGTTAAATAATGTAGCCATGCATTTTATATCATTTCTTAAATACACCTATATAGTCTGTTCTGCTGCCCTGAGGTTATTTGATTGCAATAACGCATTAAAACATTGTCACTAGTTCTGCTTAGGTTTAACATGGATTGGGATGACTGCTTTGAGAGGAATGCTATGCAAGGAATTAGTAGGGTGTTGTTTAGTCATGTCATATTGAAACATGTTTTCTACCCCCATGTGCTTCATTGGCCTTTGGATACAGTCCGATTTATATTGCTATTGGTTAGTATCTGTCGTGCATTTGAAAACACATTCCTGCGGAGGGAGCTGGTAGGAACGTTGGGTTGCTCGGTCAGTGGCCAGGGTCAACGGCGGCGTGGTGTATTCCGCAAATATGCCCGACTGTGAGGGCGGGCACAAGCCGGCGTGAGTAGGTTAAACGTTGAGTTTTAAATGGGCACCACGGGGTGACCAGCCCCTCCCCACCCCCCACCCAGCCCCACCCTCCCCACCCAGCCCCTCCCCACCCAGCCCCTCCCCACCCAGCCCCTCCCCACCCTCCCCACCCAGCCCCTCCCCACCCTCCCCACCCAGCCCCTCCCCACCCTCCCCACCCAGCCCCTCCCCACCCTCCCCATCCAGCCCCTCCCCACCCAGGCCCACCCTACCCACCCAGCCCCTCCCTCCTCACCCAGCCCCTCCCTGCACGACGGACGGACACAATCATCCCCTGTGGGCTGGTGTAACCAGGAGATTCCTACCAGTATTAGATATTTATATCATCCTCTCTTGACCACAACTCTGCTTCTGTACCCTGTCTCGCTTGAGTCTGCTTGGTTGGTACATTTAATTCTGGTTCTATTTTTATCGAACAGTACAGAACAGTACATTTATATTGGCATTGTTACATGTGTATTATGAACTAAAAAAAAATTATCGTGGGATTGACTGGATTTGTTTAACGATGGCAAAAATGCACTAATTTTGCTCCTAAGATTCTTCCGAATGATTAATTGCAAGTGATTGTCGAAAGATGCACCTCCACCTATTCCGAATGATGTCATGTTCACAAGTTTAATGCTTGCCCAAGTGGCACGTAGGCCAAGGGTGATGTCATATTGCTTGTTTGTGGAGTGTCCATGCCAGGGTTTTGCCTCTAAGTTATATCACCGTCTTGTCATGTTTTATCATCCTGGTGCTTTGGTTTTAAAGGATGCCTGGGGCAAATTCCACAGAGTAGAGTGCTATCAAATGAGTGCCATTTGACTAAGCCTGAAGGTAGGACGAAAATACATGATACGTGCATGATGTTATATTTAAGTTTGTTTTCATCTTTCAAACATTGACAAAGATACATGATTTTAAGTTGGCATAACCCCATCGTATGTCTACAGCAGTCAATACGATTACTACAAGTTACATATTTCACATAACCACCGTGTATTTTACAAACCGCATTGCTTGGTCATATGACAAACATCAGTGCATCGCACACGGTATTTCACGTGTTATTTGCCTTCTGGGTGTGGAGCAGTATCGCATCGGTTAACACGTAATACTCTGACCCTGGTCAACTTATTTAGATTTCTGGCCACGGTTAGCATCAGTGGGGAGTGATATCGGAATCGGTTCTGGGCCTCTGTCATCAGCCTGCACTGATGAAGCATGCCTAAAGTATAGTGAAACAATCCCCACAGCATGGGGATGCCTTCATCCCGCAGTGGATTGACGAAAGGCTGTAAGATATGACGTGTATGCCTTATGCGGTAAATTAAGATGAAACGTATTGAGCATAATATACATTATTTAACCAATGTGGTCTGTTATTCATTGCTAAGGTTCCATCAATATTATCATCAAACATGATAAATCCACTGCTGGATGAATGCCTTGGAAGTTGTGCACCTGCAACATACGCTGATTTATTGCTTCTGCTCCACAGTGGACATCTTCTTGATAGTGTTCCTTTTGGTTAGGACCTCCCATTATTCTCCACCACCACCCGTCATCGCTTGTAGTGAACGAAGTGATGTAAAGTCCTGTAACTTGTGTGTGTTCTCGAATCTACGTCTTCCTATTTCTGTCTGTAATTACACTGATAATGTATACTTGGAATAAAAACAGAGCAGCATTTGGCTTCAAAGGCACCCTGTTGCATTGTGAAAGTACAGCTGAAAAATTAAGTCACATGGGGAAATACATCAATGTTGAGATAAATGTATAAAGTCAGACCTGACATGAGATGAGCAAGCCTGTAATGTGCGCATGAGCGATGAACGTCTTTTGCACCATCGTATGTAGCCAACCATGTTAATCGGACATAGAGTATATAACTTAAGAATGTATCTCGTTAAAAGTTCTGAAAGTCCAAAAAATGTGTGTGGGTGTAAGTAATTAGGCTGTATCATTAATGGTGAAGGCAATCAACGAAATAAGGTGGCTTTAATTTTAAAATTGCAATTATTGGTTTTTCTGATGCACATTGTTTTAAGGTCTTAATGTTTAAACGAAATCTATAGGATTACAAACATCCTGTTAACTCGAACAAAGGAAGAGACAATACTCGTGTATATTCCTGCTGCCTTTGGCACAAAGTCAACCACACCCTTCAGAGATGATAAGTGGCTTCGGATTAAGATTAACTGTACCCTGGCGTACCAAAATTACGTGAGTGCATTTGAATCTGGATATATTACATTGTATCACGTTGTTAATAAATGTCACGGCGCTTCGTTGAACTTGATGTTGACAATGGCTTTTAAATAGCAGCAGTTAAACACATTTTAAAGGGAGTAAAAAATGCCTTCTTGCAACATTCCTGTATTATAATTTTACCAATATTGTATTGGGGTATTGGAATAATATTTACGTCACGAAGTTCGTATGTTTCGCATACATTTTTACACCAGTGTGCATGTTCATCTGTGTGTTATTAATGTGCTTAAGGGAAATGGTGAAACTTGACATTACTATTTAAATAAAGCAACGTACCCAGCTTAAGTAGATATAAAAGCTAAAAAAATACATTAGTATCATTTCACGGAGTTTAGCCTTCAGATTGTTAATTTTATGGAAACGTGAGGCAAGATCGAGGACGTCCCAGTTGTTTTAAGAGAAGGCTCACTTACCCAACTGGCTTGTCCAGTTCAGTTATAAATGACATCGTTTAGCAGCAGGCATATACTTAGAGCTATGTAGGTCAAATACACCTGGGCGGTGGCCCTCTTTCTAAATATTTTAATTATTATTTTTACATGTAATTCCACATGAAGGACCACCTATGTGGGAGCAGAAACTAAACTAAAATTATGGCAAGCTGAAAAAAATTACATTTTGTGCTGTGCAAATGCAGGTTTATGCCATGTAAGCTTGCAGTCAGGTATAGGACATACTACCCGCTGGTGTTTGGGACGTCCTGACCAGAATTACGGCAGAATTGGTACTTATTTAATTACCCCGCGGACACGATATGGCACCCACTGTGCCTGTTCGCAATGTCACATCGATCAGAGACGTTTACTTTGCATTTTGAGCTTTTTGTTTTTAAGCCTGTGGAAGTCCTGATTCTTTTTTTTTTTACAGAATTTTGCCATGTTGTGATGCTTCTAGTTAGCGGATTCGTTTTCGACGTCGAGTATAATTGAAAATGTTAAGTCGGCATTGGTGATGAACGGGTTTGCTGTAATACCGCCATCTAGTGGTGCATGTAAATTAAACCGCAGAAGAGGCACTTGATGACTGAATATTCCATTACGTAAAATATGAAAGATGTATTTTTGTGTTGTGCTCTCAAGTCAGGTTTCACGTGACTGATTATACAGCCTGACATGAAGAATAGGTGAATGCCTACATAATTTTTTTCAAGAGTGAATTAGTTGGGATCATGAGCTTAGACTGAGCAAATTACCGAGAATGCACCCAATTACATTTTAATGTCAGAAGGTAAGCAATGTCGAGCCTGCATAGTGTGTGGATCGGTAACCGCTATGCCCAACCACTTTTATTGTTTGTGGGGCTCTGTGGTGTAGCAGAGGGCAGTGTAGTAAAATCTATAGTAGTCTTCACCAACCAGCACTGATGACGAGAGTTACGCAGTTCAATCAAATAACCCCCATGGGTGGCATGGCGTGTGTGGGCCCTCATCCAACAATGGACTGACAAAAAAATTAACCCGTAAAAACAAAGTTTTTCACTATAAATCCTTTATATGCGTGGCGGCGAGAGTCCTCTCGTCCTCTGGCTTGAGATGGCTGCCACCTATGGGTCAGATGATTGCCTGCCACCATTAAGCAATTGGTAATTAAATATAATTTATTTTTTCCTAAAAAGTGTAGAATTTTGGAAAAAAAAATTCACGAAAATAAATTGTCACGCACAACGAGTCTGCAAAATGTCAGCTCGATTGGATCACGGGAAGTGGGTTAAAAAACGACCGAAAGATTTGCACGGTCGTAAGCGCGCAAGCAAGCAAGCAAGTGAACTTAATATGAAGGATTTAAAAAGCCTGTACTTGTACGTCATGTGAATACGCGGGCCTCTGTGTTTCAGCACAAATTGAGGTGATCCCGTGCAAGATCTGTGGCGACAAGTCATCAGGGATTCATTACGGAGTCATCACGTGTGAGGGCTGCAAGGTATGACCTCCGCCTTCTCCTGTCCACTCTTGTTTTCCCTAAAGCAAATCCCATTTTAAACGCGCATAGTAGGGTAAACAGTAGTATGAGACCCCTCATTCTTGCAAATTGCTCAGACTATAAGTCAAGGTTTGCATATTATTTGATGTTTGTTTATAGTACACCTAATACATTATTTTAGTTTTCCTTTTGCGATTTAAAAAAAAATATATGTAAAATGTGTTAGTTGTGAAAAAAAGTTATTGACGTAAAATTCATGACTAAAATTGTTTGACCTACCTGGAACATATTCACTTGTGCACATTTTTTTAGAAAGGTGAAAATAGAGGGATTTGTCTTTTAGAACATTTCCCATTATAATGTGTTTGAACCACTTATTGCATTTATGTTAGGAGTACCACTGGCCTTAGTTATCAGTATTTAAGGTATGCACATTAATATGTTAATTCAATTATTTAAAATAAAACAACCGTTGTTGTGGTTATCCAATGTCAAAATGATTGCTTCTCATGTACAACTTCATCAGTATAGCTCACCTTGAAGGATATGCACTCTGTTCCAGAGGAGTGAATTAATCTGCATTAACACATGTCGATACACCCAATAGTCTGCCCAGACCAATTGTGTTTGGGATATACATCTTCAAATTGTGTTGCATTAAGTGCTGTTTTCTGTCACCTTACTGGTATGTTTTATAAATATGGCACTCAAGTGAGTACACCTATACATTACAAATAACATCAAGGGGTTGCTTTGCCAGTGGTGTGAGAGCACAACAGAAATCGCCTTGTTCACATTGAACACTGCTGTGTAACATAAACATACATGACTGGCTAACGTTTTGGGTAGTGGCCCTTCACATGAATGGTGTGAGGTTAAAATTCCACTCTGTTACAAACGTGTGGATGAATAAAATTACCCACTATTCAGTGTTTCTTATACGTGGTACTTTGCTTTAAAAGAAAATAAAAATATTCCTAAAAGGCATAATTGTTTATTTATACATGCATGCGTGCTTACTCGCTGAGAAATAATACACATTGACAGCTTGACGTAGCAGAATGAGATTTTTACCCATTAATCTTTTTTGTTTGCACATTTATTGTTTTTTTTATATAATCCTTTTTTATTTTAACCTGTTTTGTTTCCAAAAATATATTTTCTAAATGAATAAGAAATGTAATCACAGGATTAATGCTTCATTCCCTGCATGAAGAGAAAAGCTGACTGTTAAGTTATTAATTAGACCAGCAGGATGGCTTCCTGGGAGAGACGACGTGTGTTTTCAAACACCGATGAACGGATTGGAGGCCGGGTGTTGCATGCATTCATCCTGCACGGTTCAGTGGAAAAGGATGCTAATTAGAACCCACAAAAGGGACATCGCGTCACTTTGATGTATTACTCCTACTTTTATATGTGATAATAGAATTCAGATCAAAAGTTAGAAAATGCTGCCTATTTTGAACAGTTCACACATTTTTGTAGTAAATTGGATATATTTCGAGTCGGCATATGAAGATAAAATAGTATTGTACATATGGAGCTGCAAATTGCATTACTGTTCTGAAATTTGACAACTTGCCTGGTACTGTTACCATGGGCTTTTCAGTTTGAATTTTCATCACAGTTATTTTTGATAATTCATCTTTAAAATAATATTGACATTCTCTAACAGTAAAATGTATTTCTTCTAATACAGAGGCACATCGCATGCCGCCTGAAAGTGATACCAATTAAAGTAAAAAAAAAAAACATTTCTGAGTGCCTTGACTACCTCACTGGTCAATGTGGGTTGATGGGAATACATGTATCTTGTCTCTTGCTGATTATCGCATGAGTGGGTATTCCCCGATACAACATTTTTTTGTAAAACAATGGGTTTAACTGCCTTTGCAATTTTTTTTTACCGTAGAAATATACTTTTAGTGTAGTTACGAATTCACCTTTCTTATACCGTGTTCTCTCCCACTCTTTCCTTCCATTGCACCGTGCTCAAAAGGGATTTTTCCGGCGGAGTCAGCAAAACAATGCATCATATTCCTGCCCGCGGCAGCGCAATTGCTTGATCGACCGCACGAACCGGAACCGCTGCCAACACTGTCGCCTGCAGAAATGCTTGGCCCTCGGCATGTCGCGAGATGGTAAAGACACATTCATCGCCACCTCACTGAGTCATCCTTCCTCCTGTTACCGAAATAATTTTTGCTTTTTGCCATTTCGAAAGTCGTCGTATCGCACATTCATTAAACCACTTAATAGTTCTGCTTTTAATAACACATCAAGGTTTGCGTTGTGAATTTTTTGTTTTATTGTTCATGCATGTGCAGCGGTAAAGTTTGGCCGGATGTCAAAGAAGCAGCGGGACAGCCTGTACGCGGAGGTGCAGAAGCACCAGCGGCTGCAGCAACACCAGCAGCACCAACAGCACGGGGAAGCCGAGCCCCTCACGCCGTACTCTAATGGTGCGTTTGCACGTAGGTTGCAAAGATGTCATCGAGTACCCCTTTTAAAAATAGCACAATGCGCCACTCTGCATTAACGTGAATGTTTTACTTCTTGAATCTTTAAAAATATTCTTATCAACGTTTATGTTGTGTTGTCAACCGTTAAATTAATAATATTGTTAAATAAAATGCTAGGCATTGGGACCTAAGGTTTTTGTCTACCCTGGAAACTACCTTCCATCTGTTAGCAATGTGTATCCCCCTATATGCTGCTTAGAAGGTCACAGTGTGGAGTTGCATTTGGGTTGGTATGAATCAATGTTTATTGCTTTTCTTCTGCCAGAACCTTTTGTGACGGTACAGCCACTCCTGAATTACATGTTCATTCATTTTATCTACTTTGTAACATGGAGCATTCAGACTACGATCAATGTAGTTTTGGTAGCCAGAGTATATATTTATTAAACCACACTTTATAAGATAAGACAATGGGAGGCATACTATCTAGTGATAACAAATCCACAGTTTGGCAAACATGCGTCATAACAAAGTCAACGTCAACACGGCAAGCCTTAAGTGTGATCTTGTTGGTTTGCTTGTTAGGCAATGGCTTGGGCAGCGGAAGTGGCATCTCTCACGACCCGGACCACGAGCTGAGCGACCTCAACGACGTGTTTGGGCCAGAGCTGGCAGAGATGGCCTCTCAGGCGGGGAGCGCGGGTGACATGATGATGAGCTGCTATTTCCCATCAGCCTCCGGTGACACAAGCACTCCGCCCAGCTCCAACTCGTCCGCCTCCTCTGTGGGCTCCGTGTCGCGGTCCGGTTCGGCGTCAGGCCAGCCATCTCCGGACCAGTCCGGTTTGGACATAGATGGTAACCGGCCCCGGAGTTTGGTGATCAAGCAGGAGCCTGGCTCAGGCGTGGCCACAGCACCGTGCGTGGTGTCTGCCACCGCCAACAACGGTGCTGTTGGCATGACATATGACCTTAATGGTGACCTTACGTGCGACCTGGAATTCTTGGCCAGTGCTTTTTGCAATGGCCACTACGGCAGTGGGAAAACACCAACCAGTGAAATTGGTATGTTACAATTGTATCTGATAACATTTGTTAAAGATAATCAGATAAATTAACTTAATGTGTTCTTTTGGTCTCAAAAGTTGGAACTGTCATTGCGGCCCTGTTATATTGTTGTTTTCGTAAATACTGGTTAAATTCTTAACTCCAAGTCTGCCATTTGCACGAGATTCTACTTTTAAATTGTTCAATGAGGGTCAGCTGTCTGATAAAATGTTAATTTAACAGGCGCAGTTATAGCTGCATCACGATGATACCAACACCTTTTTCACCAAACCTTTCCATTAGCTTCGCCATGAAATACATTTTCTCTCGTGGTAAATTTTGTCTTTGTGTCCACTTGGGACTATTAACATTGGTTGGGTTATTTTATTAATCTGGTGGTTATTGTGCACATAATTAAACATGTTTCTGTGCTGTCGGGCCTTGCAGAACACCTTGCCCAGAACATTGTACGGTCGCACAATGAGACGTGTCAGTACTCAACAGCGGAGTTGCAGAGGCTGGCATGGCAAACATACTCCTATGAGGAAGTCAAGGTTTGCCAGAGTCAGGTGAGTAACGGTGTTTTGCAGAAGTTGCAATTAGTCTGGAGGGCAATGAGGCTTATTGGCCCTTTGACTGAATGTTTATGCTACACTATTGTTTGTAAAATTCTGAATGTAAACCGAATTGGACATGGTTTATCTATTGTGGAAGTTATGTTTGTATTCTGCAATGTTTTTTCCCCATCTATGAAATTAATGCCAGAATGCTTGTTTAAATCAAATGCATGTATTTTGGTTGGGAATATGAGTATGACAGTTATGTTTGCCTTCTACTTGTTATTATGTGGCTGGACATTTAATAATTTTAAATGTGTAATGTTTGCATAAAAAATGTTTGAAATGTATTGACATTGTCATTTTGTTTGTACGTACAGCCTCTGGAGGTGATGTGGCAGCAGTGTGCCATTCAGGTCACCAACGCCATCCAGTATGTGGTGGAGTTTGCAAAGCGCATTGATGGCTTCATGGACCTCTGCCAGAATGACCAGATCATCCTGCTCAAAGCTGGTACGAAGCTATATATATCTATCAAACACTGCAGTGCAAACAAGGGTTTGTTTAGACAGTGTCGGTAAATAGTGAATTCCTACAAAAAGGATCTTCATACACCACAAGCAATGCTCTTGCAATATATGATATTTGTGCACAGCTTTGAGAAGTCGATCACAAAATAGGAAAGCACTTTATTTCTATATTGATATTTAGTTTATAATAGTTTGTAATTGATATTTTACATGGATGCAGTGACTGCATGGATAAAAAAAACTCGCTAATGTTTTCTTTGTGGAAAGTAAAACATTTTTTGCCGTGCTTTATATATATATAAAAAAAAATTGCCCGTGCTTTTTTTCCCTCAAATAAAATCACATGCCTTGTTATTGCACTGTCCGTGATGAAATTGATTTTATTGTGTTGTGTATTGCAGGGTGCTTGGAGGTGGTGTTGATAAGGATGTGCCGAGTGTTTAATCCACACAATAACACAGTGCTCTTTGATGGAAAATATGGTGGCATTCAGCTTTTTAAATCGTTAGGTAAGTGCAATTTACTCCTATGGATGTCCCTGTAATATGTGTTCAGGTCAAAGTGGTCTCTGTGCAGAGTAGTGTAGAAATATAATGCACCGGATGTTTTTTGTATAATAAATTATACAATTAATGTGCAGTATATATTATGTTTTATAATCATAATAAGACAGGGTACTTGGTGAGTGCATTAGTAGTGGTGCACAAGTACAATTAACAAACAATAAAACTCAACACATTTGTGAATAACACTGCCTAACATAGAAATATGTGAATAAGAAAAGTATGCAATTGGTGACATTTCAGTCCGTGGACCTTCTTCACAGTGCTGTGAATTAGGGCCATTGATGTGCTGTCACTCCCCGAAAAGTTAGCTCTTGCATACAATTTATTTTTAAGGCATTATTGTCTTCGAATGTGTTGTGTTTTTATAAAGTGCATATAAGCGTACGTTGTTATTCCTACACTTGTTTACCAAGTAAAGCCTCGCCGAGTCTCCAAGACTTTAGCACGAGGGTCCTGCCAACTTTTGCCATTAGCGGGTGATGTTGCTAAACGCGATCACAATTGAGTCAATTTCAAGTATATTTTGGCATTGTCATGTCTTCTCAACATATCAGGTATATTGTGGAGGATTTTTTTAAGCAATGGGAGGGAACCGGAGAACCCAGGGAAAACCCATGCAGAAACAGGGGGAGAACATCCGAACAGTATGCTGAAAAGCACCCGGGTCGGGAATAGAACACAGGCCGTCTTGGTTGTGAGGCACAAATGTCACAACTGTGCCTCCCTAAATAATTATCATAACGTACAACTGTTTGTCAAGCCACTGCTGAGTAAAGGCCTCACCCACGCTGTGTCTGTTGTGAAGGTTGTTTTGACCATACTTCACTTTGCTGGTCAGTGTGGATTGGGGAAGGGGTGGGTAGCAGCCCGGACCGGTTTTACATATTACTTGCTACAGATAGCATACGTGGCTGAGAAGTGCACTCAGGTTACCAGGTAATAGTGTCATATACTAACCAGCCCTTTAAATCATATGCTTTAAATTGTTAGTCACTGTATAATGCCCTAAAGGAAAAAGTGCCACAGGCACCTCACAAAGGATCAAGGCACATGCAGAGGTTCACTAGGCCAAGGGCTTATGTTGCTATTCACAGAGGTTTATTTTTGACTTGCATTGATCTTCCACCGTGAGATTTCAAAGTGATACGTGCGTATGTGGCTGCGTGTTACATGCAGGCTGCGATGACCTGATTACTGCCATGTTCGACTTGGCCAAGAGCCTCTGCGCGATGCAACTCAAGGAGGAGGACATTGCTCTCTTCTCGGCCTCTGTGCTCGTCTCGTCCGGTGAGGAGTAATTTTCACCTCCCTCCGTCTTCTTTTGTGGCTCTGCACGCTTTGTGTTTGAACACCTTTTACATTTCAGTGCATTATTGCATGTTAACTATGTGCTCACAAAAGAAGGCAAGGATTTTTGGGAACCTTTTCAGCATACCATTTCAGTGAAATGTGCTTATTTATTTTGGGATTATTTAGATGTAATAAAATAATTCTCATGACGGTTTCGGCCACAACGCAAGCAGCCGTTGTGGCCGAAACGTCGTGAGAATTATTTTATTGTTTTATTTTTATTATTTTATTATTTCCCTTCTACGTGACTTTACCGAAATAACCAAGAAGATGAATCCCTGCAGCCACGAAAGCTTTAAATCGAAAAATGATTTAAATAGTTTTTAATCCATAATTTAAAAAAATCAAGTTTAAGTGTTATTTTGTGTAAAATTAAACATTAATGCTGTAGGTTTTGTCTTCATATTTTGGTTTGCTACATGTACCATAGAGATGGCCAAGATACGGTGTACTAATGGGTTTCGGTATTTGCAATTTTGTCAAGGCTGTTTTGTCTTAGTTTTTCCCTAGTCTGTTATGTTAAAAAATATTGCCGCATAACACATGAACATTAACTGTAAAATTAAGTTTGATTCCATGGAGGTTTATTTTCGAGTTTTAAACCTTTCTTGAAATGTCATCTGCCTAATGTAATGTTGTGGTGCAAAACACTCAATGATACTTATGTTACACACCTTCACATAAATTGTCACTTGGGCTTAAAGATGAAGGGGTTAATCCTTTTCATTAGCAAGTACATAAGGTGACGGAGGGAGTAATAAATAGATACCGTAATTGAAAGCAAGCACTGTCCAATGCCAAATGCTTAAAACAGCCATCATCAACACTGTTTTGTAGCTGAAAATATACGTGATAAGCTCAGGTTTAAGCAATGCCCTTGTGCTTTTGAGAAGGGCCGTTGCTTGAAATATATATTTTAGGATTTTGCAATGCCAGTGACAGCAGCACTATAGCGTTTTTAAGCCTGTGCTTATACGCCACTGATAACAGTTCCTGACATTTTATTTTCTGTCCATCAGACCGGCAATGGCTGCAGGATTCAATAAAGGTGGAGAAGCTGGCAGAAAAAATTAACCTTGCCTTCCGGCATGTGGTTTGCAAGCATCGTATGAATGACAACATGCTCAACAAGGTTGGTCTACATTCCAATATATATTACTGGTTTATAGAGCATGTGTTCAAATCCTGTGGGCAATGTGATCCAGTATCTTTTTTTTATTTCAAGATTAAGCAATTAAAATTAAAATCGACGCAGTTAAACTTGCGCAGTTAATACACAGGAAGCATTCTAATGCTGAATTTTAAGGATGCATCTTTTGTTCGTGTAACTTTGTGCATTGCTCATTTAATGCGCAACATCCAATGTTTAACAAAGCAAATTTGTTGCCCATTGTTTTCATGCTTGAATTGCTTATTTAAATCAATAAAGTGCTTGCATTTGTATTTAGTCATCTGTTTTGAATGAGGTTGTGTACTGCAGAGCCTCATGCAACGTTTTCCCCACAGTGTTGCAGCAATGTTAAACAGGGAAACGCTGAAATCAACTTTAGTTTATGCAAAGTTATTGCACAATCTATACCTTTTTAAACATTTGCTTGAGAAAATAGTTTAATTCACGAAGTAGTACACGGTCTCCTGAATTATGATTCAATGTGTACCAAATTTAATTGCTTTTGTAAAATTATTCCGAATTCACAATTTTAAATGACAGCAGTTGAAATATTAGCATTTTACGATGGCCCAATGTCCCGCAAATGTTTGCTCGTACGCATCGCTGCTCGATTTACAATCGCATGAACGTAATGCCATGCAAAATTCAGGTCAACATTTGGTGTTGGTTTTGTTGTTGCGTGTACAGTTGCTGCCCAAGGTGGGAGTCCTACGACAGGTGTGTGCGCTGCACATGGAGAAGTTTCAGGAGTTCCGAGAGGGTCATCAGGATATAGTGCACTCCCACTTCCCGCCTCTTTACAAGGAGCTCTTCAGCTCTGACATCCAGCAGTTGCAGCCTGGCTCAGCAGCCAACGGGAACTGATGCCCACTGTCATTTGCTGCCGCCGCTGCTGCTGCTAGTGCTGCTTGTCTGCACGTGACATTGGTTGGGGAGGGCTGGCGGGGGGGTTTTATGAACACCGTTCGGCATGCGGCACATGAGTTTTGAGTCGAGGCTCAGAAGCTACCTGAAGCAATAGCACATGGGATCCAACACCGGTTGCTTGTGTATTTCACAGCCCACTCTTGATCTCCCTCGTCCCTCCTTGTACCCACCTTCAATCCTAGCCATTCCCCTCGCTATGTCAAAGTGGTCTCAGCCAGGCGTTAATATTGATGGAAGCCACTCGCACCACCCCCCCCACCCCCATCTTCACACTGCAAGTCAACTTTTTTCAAGTGGTCTTCAGTGCTTAGCGGACAATTGAGTGGCTGTCACAACGCGAACACAAATGCAATCAACGGATGATACAGATGCACACCAGAGCATTGTTTGAAGGTAGGATTGCAAAGGCACTTCTGCTGTGAAGTTTATCATGATAGAAACTATCGGCAGCTGGCTCAAGCTGAAGTTACCTCGCATTTTCGCAACCAAAACCATCAGGAATATTTCGACATAACAGGGTCCGTTGCTCAGTGCTGCAGGTGAGTTTCGAGGGAGCTCAGGAAAAAATATTTAGAGCTGCCCCATCTTAAATTGTTTTGAGCCAACAATCCACTGCATTTATTGGAGATGTAATGGATATTCCACCAATGTGATGTTAATCCATGGCTCTAAAGCATTTAGGGTGGGATGCACTCCATGAAGTAGGAGTTTCAGATCTAATGATGGATTATTTAAAGGCTGGCGCGTTTCAGTTCACTCAACTATCTGAACGAAGCACAACAAGATTAGTATCTACACTGGTTTCATGGTGTGCACCATTCTTTTTAGAAGGGGTAAAACTTAATTTTCATCATCAGGATTTCCACATAACTGAAATGAACTCGTTTTTTTTTTCTAATTCCGGTGTGCAACATGAACCAAGGTATCATCGCTAATCAATCTTTTCTTGCGAAATCTCTTGTGAGGCCAGCTTCCCATTGGTCCCATTTTTTTCCCATTCTAAATGGATGGGTACCAGAGCCAATGACGAGGAATCTTACTGCCGGTTTGCTAAAAGAAAATATTCAGTAACAAGATGCACAGCGACAACATGCTGTGTTGTAGCAAGAAGCCGTGCTTGACTTCACTATATTTCACCTGTGTCCCACTTTCTACGAAAACTTGAACTTTAGTGATAAGCGTCGCTTCACATAAAGCCTCAGCTTGCTGAAGTTATACAAAGTGTGATGCTCAACAACTGACCAGCAGGGTGTGGTAAATGTAAAACGACAACAACAACAAACTAAGCATCAACATGAAAATATTTTCTACAAGCAGTAAAGCCTCTACTGATGAGCATTCTCCACCCGGATTGGTGGTGTGCACTTAGCAATAAATTTCCAGCAGAACCAATAACAACATTCTAACACAAATTCCTGCCATTTTAGTTCACGTTATCTGGAAATACCCAGGTATATGGTATGTTTTTGACAAGTCGTAACGCGTTTTATGCGAAACGTTATTTTGAAAAACGTAAACCCTGTGATTTGACTATTTTATCGCAGCACACTAAACACAAGTATAGTATAAATTGCACATTAATTCCAAGCTGCATGAGTGTATTTTGTTTTCTTTCAGCCAGTGGAGGCTTCTGGAAGATTGGCCTGAATCTCATGCAGTGTATGCATGCTAAATTGTTTTCTCAAACTTTGAACAAACTACTGATAGTTTAAAGCGATAGTATTTTACACCTGATGTGTTTTAGGCACTACAAACACTATATTTTGTATAATTTTAGAGTGAAAATAAAAACAAATGTCGTTTCCCTTTAATTGCTTAAAGCATTATAACCTTAACATTAACAAAATAAGCACTTAAC
Source organism: Lethenteron reissneri (assembly GCF_015708825.2). Classification (NCBI taxonomy): domain Eukaryota; kingdom Metazoa; phylum Chordata; class Hyperoartia; order Petromyzontiformes; family Petromyzontidae; genus Lethenteron; species Lethenteron reissneri. The sequence goes on from NC_083802.1 coordinate 12,646,297, forward strand.
TCCGTCCCTGTTATGAAGAGCCAAAGGATTTGGCTCCGATCACAGTCATGTCATAAAAAAAGTAATGTGTAAACTGGGCTGTATATATTCATTTTAGCACTCACCAGGCATCAGTGTGGTATGGCAATTTTAGATTTTAAAAGACTTGAAATGTATATTTTATTGGTTTCAAGAAATTACTCTTGGGGGGGAAAAAAACAAGACGCTATAACTGTTGGATTCAGGGTAAATGAAGCGAAGAGATGAATGTATCTTTGCAAGAGTGGAAGTCTTTAAGAAAGGCTACAGTGTTGACAATCAATTGTTGTTTTTTTTCTTTCCGTGGTTGAATGTCCTTTTTATTTACGAATAGTCCTGTATTTGTGATATTCCGTTCCTACATTTGTCCTAATTATTTGAGGCTGTACATTTTAATGGAGAAGTGTAACACTCTCTTTCGTATGGATATGAATTGAGTACCAACTATAAATTGACGGCGAAGTTGTATATCCAGCTGATGGCCTCAGTGGACGTATACCACTTGTGCTCCTGGCATACGCTGCAAGTGGACATTTGTTCATAATGTGTCCCACCGTTGGTTACGGCACGCAAGTCGCTTAACACTCAAATGTCCGTGGCACGTTTCTCAATTTTCAAATGCCGTTTATAAAAATCTGAAGTTACAATATTCTTTCCATGCAAAGTATGTAGAACAAACGCGTTACTAAAATTACTACAAACAGGATAATATATTTTAAAGTGGTACATTTTAATCCATGTATATAGACGGGTGCCAGTACTTTTAAGCCCTTGATATTTTATTGCACATTGTTAAACCAATTTTCCAAATCTTGAAAATGTTGCCATTAATATTCTCACGAATTTGAACGGTTATGATCGTTGATTATAATGATATAAGTGTGGATATTAGACTCAAACTGAAAAACAATGCAGTCAGTTCATAACTGTAAAAATTACATAAACAAAACAGCACGTCTATTTTCTGTAAAGTTATGTATTTTCTTATATGTAATTGTTTTAGTATGTAACTAAAACAAGCGTTTTATTAGCATGGGCATTCAAAGTAGATTATTAAGAAAACAATACTTTATTCTGATTTGTATCCTGGAAATTGCTGTGTTACACTTCACCATTGTCTTTGTGACACCCGCACTAAGAGTTGAAATGGTTTATGGATTCTTATTTAATTTGTAACCTGGAAATTATAGTATTACACTTGATCCTCGTCTTTGTGGCATCCGCACTAAAAGTTCCAATGGTTATGAAGAGCAGAGACATGTCAAAAAGCCTTGTCTGGATACAATCGTGCTGATGAGATTTACGCATTTTTGAAAAGTGTGTATTTTTTTTGAAGACACCTTATATTTTGGGTAAAACGTTGTAAGATGTATTGTGCATTCAAATTTTTAAGAGTATATTTTTGTGCGTAAATGTACCAAATACTGTACGAAACTTTCACAAACGCCAATGTGTTTTCTCCCACCATCTGCATACCTAACTGCTTATTATTTTGGTCTGTGAGCAAATTTTGATAACTGGTGACTTAAGAGTAAAATGACAATACAATTTTATTGCATGCATTATCCACGTTAAATTTCCAAAAAAGGGACTTTGATTTGACAGACAATACAATTGTATTTGCGTGTATAATTGTACACACAATTGGAAGAACTGATCATTCGTATGCCCTATATAACCCAATCCGGCCCAGGTTTATAAGTGCATCTATACATTTTTGAGTACACGTTACATTTGGTATTGTGGCTTCACTACTTTGGTAGGTCAATTGGATGTGCGCCTTTTAAAAAAAATACAATAATGAAAATAACGATGAAAAAAGTGACATTGCGCACATGCTTCTGCTAAAGTGTCTGGTGGTGGCTAATTGGTGGTGCTCTGCAAACATTCCAGCATGAGAAAAGGAAGTGGTGGTGGCTTGGTGGCAGTGTGGAATTGTTTACGTGTTGAAGACAGCGTTCCAATTTATATATATGTCGATGTACTATTGGATGCCGCATACGTAGAGTAACCTTCATGATTTGCTACTTGTTATTTTTTTCCCTTTAAAAACATTTTTGCACACATTATTTGCTCCTTGCTCCCTAGTGCAATAGTATTTTTTGTCTAGATATACATTTGGGGACTATACAGATGTGAGTTGCATCTATATTTGTGCTTGAGCACCTTTTTTGTTTGGGTGGGTAGAAAAATGAATGAATGAATGGGAGTGTTCAAGTCCCGATTTGTTGACATGTTCCCTTTAATGTCTTCTCTGTACTTTGACACTTTTTTTTCTGAGACTCCTTTGTATACGTACCAGTAGTATATCATCACAATCACTGTTTTTCGAAAATAACGTGATGGTTCACATTCGTTCGTAATTTCAAATCCCATTATGTACATAGCAACGCATACTTACATGGTATGCGTTCATCAATTTGTGCCTGGGTTGATTGCTTTTGTGTGTGTACAATTATTAAGTGTTTATAATTCTGTATGCATATGTATACAGATTTGTGTTATTTCGACTTAATGAATGGTGTGTGTATGTGTTAACTGGGTCATAGTCTCAGGGAGAGTGACAATACATTTAATGATAAAGGAATTCATCGAGCAAAATTATGATTTTTTCACTGTCTCACTAGACATTAAATTCCCCACGGTAGCAATAACCCATTGAAGGAAAGCTTATACAATTGCTGGCTTTTAAAGTAATATTTTTCATTAGTGTTTTTTTATCCTATGTCTCTTGGTTCCTCGAATAAAGCCAAACACGTTTTAACGTGTAATTTTGCATTATATATTTTTGCGTATAGTACTTTTTTAAGCCTCCAGCACAACTATGTAGCATTTAGTGTTTATTTTGAACATGGGAAAAGTAAGAATGGTATTATTAAGGTGTCTTGCTGTATACCTGAATTGAAGTATCTCTTCTCTACCTTTGAATTAAAGAAGTAAATAATTTGGGTTTGTGGAAAAATTACAAGAATTCACTGTTTTAAGAGCATTATTTTTTATTGTAATATGTATTGGTGTTCAACTCATCCTTTCGTCTTTGGTTCTCGGCTGAGAGATTAGTGATGTTGATGGTTAAGTTAGTGTGGGTTTGTAGCGATGTAAGGTGACAGAATCCCATTGTTGTATTGTTTTGTGCAAGCAACACAAATAATATATTGAAGGAAAATGGTTTTGTTTTCATGTGTCCTGTTATAGATCTTTGTGATGTTGGTTTGTAGTGGTGACATTTCGAAGGTTCCTTTTAACAGATCTCGTAACCTCTAGCCTTTCTCAGGGATAGTCCTTTTTGATTGAAGTAGGGATGTGTATGACCATTTCATTGCTTAACCTTTATATGCTGCTTGTGTTTCTAACGCTAAAATGTGCAAGGCATTAGACTAAAGCCCTATATTCATGGTTTTCCCATTTACTGCACAATTCATACTCTTGCGTGTAATGCTGTCTCAATGGCCCATAATTTATATCTTGTTACTTTTCTTTTATATAACAAATTAAATACATTTTTTAAAATGCCAAAATCTTTTTTTTTGGATCTGACGATTCAACCGTTATAATGTCCAACATCGTGCAGAGAACAGTAACTTTGGAGTGTGAAATAATTTTCAATGAAATATTCCAGCGTATTAAAGTTTTGTATGTAAATAACATACTTTTACTCTAGACAATCAAGTATGCTCTTGGGTAGGTTTGGTGCCAAAAGCACCCACTTTTTCTCATTTGACTTGCCCTTAATATGGTCTTTGCACTTTCCTTTTAAAGCTTGAGTTTTTTTTTTACCTGTAACGTGTATTTTTGTTTTTATTTTAATTACTGACATTCAGTATTACTAAGCACTCAAAGTTCATATTACAAAAAAAATTGCAGTCCCTTAATGCCCTTTGCAAAATACCCAACTTGTTTCCTCCACAAGTCCACCATAGTATTGGGACTTTCAAAATGTATTCATCCACATTTATAATCAGTATTGTGATGGAAAATATAATTTCAGTTAGTCCTGATATGTAAAATATTGGCTTTTTTAATGCATCTAACAACATTTTGTTCTAGCACAACAGTGAAAATGTCAACGCCTTTTAATTACAATGCTTTTATATATTTTTTCCATCATACAACGCTTAACTTTTATAGCACTTGCACCAATAATTTCATACATGGTTACGTGTTTAGATCTCAAACCAATTAGACCGTGTGATCACTCATCTCCCGCGTCTCAGGGATGCCCTCTTGTGTTTCCCAAGAATGTACATGCATCTTTTCGGTCCAACAAGTGGTTTGCAAATTGAAATGTGGAAGGCAATAAGATGACAAAAAATACACTTTTTAAAGTCCGAAAATTAATATGCTGCATGCTAATTTTAAATTTTACACAGTCACTACCAGACAAGGCTTTTCAAAAGTATAATTTGTCATGCTCGCTTTTGCAGCACTTGGCAATTAGAAGTATAAATCATGGGAAGGAAACCCTACAGATTATTGCAGGGTTATGACAAGGGATGATAATATTTATAAAAGGTTTATATAGTGTATGTTGAAATCTATATTTGGAGAATTTGAGTAGGTGCAGTTTCTGATGGATGAAAGCCGTAAAGACATTGCATTTTCAGTGTCCAAAAAGTATGACACCTTGTATGGCTCAAACTTGGAGGGAAACGTATTGTCTTTTTTTTCTCTCTCCTTTATTTCAACTCTGTTTATTCGCCATGAAAGAATGCTATGCGTTAAGATGTTTGTACATTGTAAGATGAATCATAGTTGTCGTCAATGCTAAAATGCACAGGTGTTGCTTTAAGTAGACAGTATTGTTAACATGAGTATAGGGTTGGTAACATTCAGCAATTTTGGTGAACAAGGGCAGTTCCAGCGCTGCTTGCATGTTACAATTATTTTTAACACATGCTATATAATGTTATTACAATTTACAGATGTGTCGTTTTAAACTTGTCTAACCAAGTAAAATACCAGTGGGCCAAATAGTAATGCTTCTCTTTAAGGTGAAATCTAAAATGCTGTTATAATGTCAATGCTTTTCAGTAAATACAGTGTAACTTTAGCCAAATGCTGGAACGGCCCTTTTTTTCAAAAAGTTCTACCATTTTAATGGCAACCCTAAACCAATGTTCTATTTTACACACTAAGTGTTTCCACTTAAAGAAAGTGTTATGAATGCACAATTAAATGCAGTCAATTGTTCAATTGTTTCTGCAATAACTTTATGGTTTTCATCTCCTATATGTCCCCATCACTCAGTAGAGTATTTCCCTATTCTTACCGTTTTCCGGTAATTACCTTCTTGTAATATATATTTGAATGTAACACATTTATAGTTGTTCCCTATTTGTAAAGCAATAAAACGAAGTTGAGAAAAAAAAACATTTTGAAACACAACATTTATTGTACGAGTACGTGGTTTAGTTTAAGCCATGTTATTATTGAAGCTTGTGTAATGTTTTAAACGTGCATTTTGCACACCTTTCATTACTAAGGATTAATCCTTAGGTTACCTGTATAGCTTTACTTATATATTGGGAAATATATATAAATATCTTCACTAACGCCCTGTTTATCTGACAGCATTGTTATAGCTATTTTTTCGTAAATGCATTAATTTATGTTTCTCAAATTCTTACGCGTACGGAAGGTTTAGCCTCGTCATTGCGAGTTGCGCTGCACGGGATGGATGTCGCGTGTTTGGAGCAGAAAGGAACTCACACCTTCACGGTTTCACGGATTCCGACATAAGCTCCTTATTTACAGATTTTATGTATTCACTTTGAAAATAAAATAAAAAGAAATCTTTAATTTACTGCGCTATGTGAACATTTGTTTGTTTCTTTTGTACATTTTGGGAACTAATGTTTCTTCCAAGAATTCTTTATCAATGCATAATCACAAACTTGAAAATATAAAATGTATGCGATGGTGATATCTTTTACAAATAACGCGTTGTGTTAAGATTGTGAAGGTCGGCAATAACCTTCGAATTTTTGTATACCTGTTTTGGTGTTACTTAATGTCAGGGTGTTTCAAAAGATGGACCTGATTTAGAAATCGCTATATCTCTGCAACCACGAACCGCCCATGAATGAAACTCTTACCACTTGAAAGGGCGGGGCATCGAGTTTAAAATGATTACCGCTAGATGCCTCTCCCGGCGTTTTGCGTTCTGCAGTTCAGCAAGACTGAATCCGTAATTGCGGTGCAGCGTACGTTTCATCGCACCCTGCGACTTTTTCTTTTGGTGATGCGTAAAAGACCGTGTTTTTGTGCCACCATTCCTGGCTAATCTGGAACACCTCATAAAAAGAATCACGGCAGCGGTGACTTCAGTGGAAGAAGACACTTTGAGAGGCGTTTGGGACGAATTCAACTATTGTCTCGATGTTGTCTGTACAGCAGGTGGAGGCCACATAAAGCATTTATAAAATGGTTAGCAAACCTTGATAACTCATTAACCGTTTGTAACTTTTTGTGTAATTGTAACATGTTGCCATCGTGAAATATACTGCTTTGAAATTGGGTCCATCTTTTTGGAACACCCTGTATAACTTAGAGATTTTCATTCATGCTGACATTCCAAGGTGTTGCCTTTCAATACTAGAAACACATTGGAATAAAAAATAATATTTAGAATTACTCAAAAAACACGCTTTAATGAAATGTACCGTACACGTAATGGCAGAACTCCACGACTCCAGGAAGTGACCCCGAGGCTTCCCATAACGTAAGGGGCCGTGGTGATTTACAGCCAACGTCAGTTGAGCGTGGACAATTAGACCGAAGCCAAAACATAACATATAAAAAAATATTGTTTAAAAATAGATTTTTTTTTATTTTCAATGATAGAATATAGTATTGTCACCAGTATGACATACGTATACCAAGTTTGCAGTCGATACGACATTTGGAAGTAGGTTAAAATTGAGTTACAAGATTTGAGGATACGACAACAGACAGTGAGTTAAATAAAAGCGTGTGATAAAAAGGCGTTATGATAGCAACAAAGCACCCAATGATAATTGATAATTGTTTTTTTTACCCTTTTATCTGGCAACAAAACGGACACCTTTTTTACAAGGAGTCATGTTTGCATTGACCACAATACCTGTGGTCGGAATGCAAACAAAAAACACAACTCTGAAAATGTATGCACTGTCCTTGAAATTGATTGGTCCACACCCGAGATAGCTTTTCCTAGAGCCTAGTCTCACATGGTGTTGGACCAGATGACGCCAAAAAAGGTGTCAGTTTTGTTGCCAGATAAAAGGGTAAAAAACAATAGGTTCCAATGATGTAAAACACCCAATGTTGAAAATGTCCGGTGATTATTAGGTTATTCATTTCCATTTATACGGCAGTGTTAGCAACAATTTGTTGAGAACAGTTTTCAGACAGGTGCAGATGCACGCGTAGAATGGCATGAAATGATTAGGTTTGTCATGTTATGTAAGCGGAGGTAACTCCCTTTGATGTTGTTAGAATTCGTAGACTTTGTGGGGTTGGGGGCCGTGGTGAAGCAATGGGTTCGTTCGCATGCTGTGCTATGAACCTCTTGGCTCGGGCTGACGTCATGTTCAAGCCCTGTATATTTCATTCCAGAACGTGGCGGGCGTTCCCACTCAACAGGTGTGCATTCAAATTAACCAGCAAGTGTCACCTGTGAGCAAATCTGGGTGTCCTGCACATTTGGTCTCGTGACGCGTGCACTATGTTCTACTCAAATAAGTCATCTCAAGGATGATTTCATTAACTACACGTGGAAATCTACAATTAGTGTTCTATGTGTGTTCAAACTAGTCGATGTATGTTTATTGCAAGAAATATTGCAAATGCAATGCTGCATAAAGGTCAATGAGTTTCACTTATAAAATATAATCTGGTCAACTGCATTTGTTGAACTTCTTTCGCACCGTACGTACCCATCCGTGCTAATCGGAGGTGCTAAGTGAAACCTAAGAACAACGATGCGCAGTCTGTCTGGGTGGTTTCGCAACGAGTCGGATATCTTTGTAAATGCATTCTCTCAATAATTAAATGCTTTACATTTTAAAATAAATTCCAGAGGTAATGGTGATATGGGGTTTTCTACTGATCGCACCAAACAGCTGCCATTTGTTACTAAATGGAGGCGACATCGCCACAACACTTTTCCAGAGTAGGTGAACATGCATACTTTCATTTGATATCACATCATGCATGCGAATAGCATCCGATAACGCTGCACATGAATTATAATGCAAGGACTAAATCGTATATACAGCTACTACCAAGCAAATGAAAACCCTACCATCGAAAAAAAAAGATTAAACTTTAAGAAATGGCACAAAAAAAAGCACAAAAAACAAAATTATCACAACAAAGAGGGCCAAATAAATGTTTTATTTTTTCTAGTAAAAGGTCTAGGGACATTATGGGTTGACTGGCAGATATGCAAGCTAAACTCCTCACTGCCAACTCCATTATGTCACTCCTCTGCCTTCCAACTGCCCAGTAGCAATCCTTCATGAGCCTCCCCCCCAGTTGCCGACGACTGGTTCCAACAGCGTCCGTCGTTGGCAAATCCATGCAGCCAATGAATAGATAATGCTGCTCGATTGACGTGGTGTGAGAGCCGCTGCCAAGCCGAAGCTAGCCATCGGCGGCACGCTGCTTTAAGTATGGGAACTCCACCCTCTCCAGAACCACCCTGCTACTCATGAAGGAAGTTTAGTTTTAGTAATGACACAGTATGATAATTGTTTTTTTACCCTTCTATCTGGCAACAAAACTGACACCTTATTACAAGGAGTCATGTTTGCATAGACCGCAATACCTGCAGTCATAATACAAACAAAAGAACATAACTCTGATAATGTGCACTGTCCTTGAAGGTGATTGGTCCACACCGTGCGCCTTTTGGCGTCATCCGGTCCAACCCATGTGAGACTAGGCTCTAAGAAAAGCTGTCTCGGGTGTGGACCAATCAACTTCAAGGACAGTGCACATTATCAGAGTTATGTCTTTTGTTTGTATTATGACTGCAGGTATTGCGGTCTATGCAAACATGACTCCTTGTAAAAAGGTGTCAGTTTTGTTGCCAGATAGAAGGGTAAAAAAACAATTATCATATTTTTACTGGCAAATGAGGTTCCCATAATGACACAGTACCCAGATAGGTAGCTTATTGTGGTGGGGCTGATGGTAAGGCCCAACCGCTTTGTGGTAACCTCTAGCTCGAGGAACAATCTCCAGCTCCTCAGAGCGATCCTGAATTACCAGGTCATCAGGATATCCGAACAGGGTCGACCAGGAGGTAAGCCATCCCTTGACCATACCCAGGCGTAAATAAGATGAGTGAACTGTATCCGCACTAGATGGACATTCCACCGGTACAGCCACAAAAGGCTCATTGAACTATTTGATGAACAAAACAAAATATGTTAAGCAAGTGTAGGAGCGACAGGACATACCCTGTTACACCCCAAGGTTAAAAGGTGAATGGTTCAGACTATTGGCCACACGGCTACACCTGGCCTTGCCTCCAGGGAAATCTGTCTGGGTGGTAGGGGGTATTGAGGGTGGGGAACGGTCGTGTAGCGGTTAGTGGCGCTGCGCTACGAACCCAGCGAACCGGTTTCGATTCCCGCTCATGGCCACCAACACCAGCGACGAATATCTGAGCCGGTCCAGGTCCTCCCCTAGGTCGGCTCAGCCTCAAATGAAGACCTGGTGTGGTGCGTAAACATTGCCACTGGAGAGACGAAGGCGATCGGGGCGTTGTGCTGGCCACCCACCCCTATGCGTACTGTTCGCTAACAGCACTTGCCCCAACACTGTTCAGGCTATAAGCGGGGTGGGTGGGCGTATTTGGGTTCTGGGGTGCACCCTGAACGAACAGGTGTCCCTCTGGCCCACCCAAGTTCACTCTCCTTAAAGGTGGCCCACACAATGGCTCTACTGAGATGATCTGGAGTTGTAGTATGTATGTTGAACGTCTTCCGGTTAATCGGAGGTACGAGAGTTGGACTGAAAACGTGAAGAATAAACCCAGTAGTGCCCTTGGGCCGTCATCGGAAGCCATATTGTATCCACTGCTCCGTTGTTACGTGAATGAGTCAATGCAAGTGTCTGACCAGTGAGCGCTAGATGGAGCTAAATGGCAGCGGAAACACTGCTGCTTGTGGTATGCCCTTATCCTCGGAGGGAATATGCAATTACGTTTAATGCACGCCAATAAGGGCAGCTGTAAGGCAGACAAAACGGCCACCAGGGTCGAATCTCTCCCTTGGTCTTCTCAAAACAGAAGCGGCTTATGTGGGCCTGGCTTCAGCTTGCAACCTCTTGACAACCCCTTGGCTGCATTGCTGCTGCTGTAAATGACAGCGTGTGGTGAGTGTAGGTCTGTTATGCATGCAAAAAATATATATTACATTTTAAATTACAACTCTGGAATACATTCCACAATATATTGTGCAAGCACAAGCTGTACTTTGAATCTGCCACACCGCATGCGGCTATTGTTGGTTCACTTATATGCAAAGGATTCATTATTTTTTTTAAATGCGTTACTCATTATGGGAGGAAAACTACTCAATACAGACGGTGGGCATTTAATAATAAAAAAAAAAACATGATGATTCAGGTTTTCAACTTTTGTCACGAAATGTTTTCACATATTGTAATTGTTTGGAGGAGGGATGTGTAGCGTCAATTCTGAATAGCGGTCACGACATATGGGTCGGAAATATGGTCACGAACAACAGGAATGTTATGACAGCTTTAAGCGTCACCAAATAAGCATGGAAAACTGTATCCGTGGACTAAACTGGTGCGAGGTGACCAGGGTGTTGAGAATAGAAACACGGATGTCAGGCAAACAAGAGTCCGACACACATTGCAATGAGAATTTAAACAGAGCGTGGGATTTGTCGAGGATACGTTGCAAGAATTGACAACTGATGAACAGAACTACGAATCGAAGGGTGAATCAAGAATTACATCGACTAGAATTTATGAAATATTCAGAGGGGATTGAGAAATTACATTTGGGAATGTGGAGAAGTTCCTATGCAAAGTCTGGGGTGATTCAAGTTAACAATTGATATATAATTCACGATAAGATTGTCCATGTCCTTTCCATCAGTATCTAGTTATGTAAGCCTGCAACCTCATCTATTATTTAAATAAACTATTCAACAATTTTGATTTAAAGCTTTCGTGACTGCAGGGATTCATATTCTTGGTTCTTTCGGTAAAGTCACGTAGAAAGGAAATAATCAAGTAATTGTTTTATTATTTTATTATTATTTCCCTTCTACGTGACTTTACCGAAATAACCAAGAATATTCAACAATTGTTTTTCTTTTACCAGGTAAGGTTCTAAATGAGCTACATAGTAATTTTTCAGAAGTGACCTGGTCCACAAATGACAGCTCAACGAAGTGGCTTATCACGTGAACACTTATAGCAGCCAAATAGTCTAAACGCACGTTTCTAAATGTGGATGGAAAAACCGGAGGACTCAGAAAAAAAATCCACGCGACCACGGCGAGAACTTTCAAACTCCAAATCTACAGGCGTCAGGGTCGAGATCGAACCCACGACCTCCTGTATACCAGGCGAGGTAGTTAACATCTCATCACCGCAGTAACCCGTTGTTTTTTTCTTTTAGGAACACAGCGTTATCGACCAAGGTGTTGAGAAGTTTTGTTATTTGTGCTTGTGCACCACCGTCAATGCAGTTTCACCAAATGTTTTTGTTAATTATGTAAGCTAAATCTTTAAAACACTTAAAGTTATCTGTTCGTTATTTGTTATATAAAACAATGGCTGTGAGGAGCTGCGAGTTTGCAATCCAAATTTTTAAAAGTGCAATTACTAATTGGTGCTTCTTTTCTCAACAATGAAATGAGAGGTTCGCGGTTGCCGTCCTATAGACATGCTGCCCCCTACTATTGAACGTGGAGTTTACACCACTGACTCAGGGTTCACAACACAACTGAACACCACGTTTCCACTGAACAGACAATTCATTATTTGTATAATTATTCGTATTTACACAGCATGTGAATGGGCCCACATCTAAATGGGCTCTACATTAACATTGGGTGTATTTGTGTTCTACAGATGTTAGTTATAGACAGAGGTAAGAGGTCTTGCGCTTGAACTTGAAGAGATTCAGGCAGTTGAGGTTTGGGGCAAGGGAGTTACAGACTACGGGCGCAGCAGATGTAAAATAGCAATTCGGTCCTGTGATATATTAGCTACTCATCTGCAGACAATTTACATTAATCCAAATACACCGATCCTTACACACGCAATTAGATGCACGAATCGTGAGCCTAAACACGTTTTTATTGATTAATCAATCTATGATCACGCCTCTACTATTCACGACATTCCCCTGCAGGTTAGGAAAGCTACTTGGGGAGACTTTTATCCAGCAGTGTATAAATCATAGCTGCTGGATTGCTGAACATGTGTGATTTAGTCGCCTGTGTGGGCCCTCCTCAAAGCTCACCCGCATCATTCCTAATTTGCATCACACACAACTGTGGCTTGGCAAGATACTGTAGTAGAGGGCATGTGTCAGTTGCTGGTTCTATTAAAAACAAACTTTTTTTTACTTTAAACCAGACTGCATTTCCTTTAAATTCTTTGGCAAAACCGCATCACAGTTGCGGTCAAATCAGTCGCACATCTGGACCACAATGCAGACCCATTAATGCCGTTCCCGTTATTTTCCCTGCGACATTTGACCCTTTTTGCTCATAATTTTCCATCGTGACAAATTGACCCACGTTGACATTTTAAACCGTCTGCAGTTATGCCACAAGTGTTTTGGCGATTAGATTGCCTGGTGCACAACAACAACAACAGGAGTGTATTGTACCACACCAATGCATTGATGCAGTCACTTTTCACACATTGGCAGCACTTGCAGAATCTCATCGCGGTGTCGCTCTGGGGTTCAATGCGCCGCAGTCACGCATCTACTGGCCAAACAGCTCCCTCTGCTGTTGTGAGTGTGTGATGTGGTCACTCGGCGTTTTGGGGGAGCGGCGGCGTAGCGGTCAGTGCGCTGTGCTACGAACACGGCGAGCCGAGTTTGATTTGTGCTGTAACGATTACCTGAACCGGTCCTGAGCCTCGCTTATGTCAACTCAGCCTCAAATGAGTACAGTGCCTGATGCAGTGTGTTAAACATCGCCGTTGGGGAGACTACGTGCGTTTTGTGTATATTGTTCACAAAAGACAAAGATCCCCCGTATAGCCTTAACAGACTGTAGGGGCAAGTGCTGTTAGCGAGCACCTATGAAGGCCGGAACGGCACACGAGGGGGTGGGTGGCCAGCACCACGCCCGACCGCCTTTGTCTCCCCGGTGACGATGTTTACTACAAACACCGCACCAGGTACTCATTTGAGGCGGAGTCGACCTAGGGGAGGCCCTGGAACGGTTGGAATAACCGTCACTGGGTGTCGCACGTGATTGGGAATCGAACTCGGATCGCCGGGTTCATAGCGCAGCGCGCTAACCACGACACTGCCGCTCATACACACACACGTGACCCTGCCGTGCACAGGTAAGGGACCGTCCATAAATGACGTCACGCACCTGGGGGGGGGGGGTGGTCAGACATTTGTGACGATGTGTGACGGGGGGGGGGGGGGTGAGAAATGTGACGTCACATCAAAATGCGCAACTTTAAATAAATATAGAATTGTTATAACAACACTAATTGTTATAACAACACTCCTACAACATCAGAGTGCAGCGCCACACTAAATACGCACTACAATGACAATAGTGTAAATCGATTTGAAGTATGTTTAATTTTCAAAACGGAAATATGGTTTTGGGGGGGGGGAGGGGGTAGAGCTTTGTGACGTCATATTTGAGGGGGGGGTCTGACTTTTTGTGACGCCGTGTGACGAGAGGGGGGGGGGGGGGTAAAAAATCGTCCAAAATCGTGTGACGTCATTTATGGACGGCCCCTAAGGACACCCCAAGACCAGCCAGGTGAGCTGGATCAACACAGGTGCAAGGGCCTCTCCACGCTGGATTCAAAAGCGCTGGTGGGGAAGGGGGGGGGGGTCTCTGTTCGATTCTAGGCAGGGATGAGAGGTGACTGAGATTACGGAAAGTTCCCCGGACCACAGAAGTGGGCTGTGTCGTCTCTGGGGCGTGTGCAGGTGAACCCGACGTAGACACGTGAATTACACTGGTCAACAAAAAAAAAACTATTAACCCGTAAAAACAAAGTTTTTTCATTATAAATTCTTTATATGCGTGGCGGTTAGAGTCCTCTCGTCCTCTGGCTTGAGATGGCTGTCACCTATGGGTCAGATGATTGTCTCCCAGTATTAAGCAATTGGTAATTAAATATTTAATTAGTTTTCCCTAAACAGTGTAAAATTTTGGAATTTTTTTTCACGAACATTAATTGTCTCGCACAACGAGTCTGTGTGCAAAATGTCAGCTCGATTGGATCACGGGAAGTGGGTTAAAAAACGACCGAAAGATTTGCACGGTCGTAAGCAAGCAAGCAAGTTAACTTAATATAAAGGATTTAAAAACATTTTTTTCTGGCATGCACTTTTGCAGCTGTTCTAGACTAATTTCAGGTTGCTGATTCCAAATCTGATCTCAGATTTGCTCTATCACATCTCATTTTTATGCTATCGGCATACCCCATTTTCATTGATTTTACCCGAAATTAACTCTGTCACCTATGATTGCAAGTTGTTGCGAGTCAGTGACTGCTTTAGTGTTAAAATATGGTGCTGTATTTTTAGGATAGTGTGTTTATAACATCATTTTATGTAGATATCCACATTTATTTAATATTTTTCTTCTGCAGTTTTTATTGAAAATGCAATATTTGATATCTCAAAAACCTGATGTGATAGACAAAAACTGATGCCAGATTTGGAATCAGCACCCCAAAATTACATAAAAACCGTTGGAATACCTTATGCCAGAAAAAGTGTGTTGACCAGTGTTATAGAACAGTCACTGCAGTGATGTGTGACCCCTGGCTGTCTCTTCATTGCGTTATATCCCACCCCCTAGCGCAAGGAATGGAATTGAGCCCCGCCCCATCCCCTGTCCAATTTCCCACTCCACCTCTTCGTATAGTCCACCACCTGTGCCCTTTCTATCCCGCGAGGCCACCATGTTGCAACGCCTGCACGCTCAACGAGCTATCGGAATCAGAACACGTCATTCATACCGGAGGAATCCGATGAGCTATTAAGCCATTTTTTCACAGATGTCCTGTAGGGGCCGGGTCAGAACGCTATGCCACGGACTTACATAGAGACACACAGACTTACACAGGCGCAGTGGCTTGGCGAAAGATGGCTTTCATGGGGCCCCGATGCAATGAATGAAATGGGGCCTCCTGTGCAATGTATCCTCCTGAAATACAATTAAGACACGCAGCCAGGGCCACACATATCTCCGTACGCACCTCAAGCTGTGAGGCTCTGCACGTGGAGCCGGGTGAACTCTGCACGTGGAGCCGGGTGAACCTTGCACGTGGAGCCGTCTCAAGCGTGAGTTTCCGCCTCCCTGGGGTTGATGGTTTGTGTTTTATCTGCATTGAGTGACGCTTTTACTTCCGAGATGTGAATGAATGGGAGAGTAGGGATAGGTGGTGTGCTGCTCGATCAAGGGTCGCAAACCAAAATGACAAGAAGAGCCATTATTTTCGAATTTGGTAAAAAAAAAATCGATATTTCAAGAGCCGCAATACGAAACGGCGGTATAATGATGCAACCTATCACACCTGTTATGCATGGACGTCACCGACCAAAGAACGACGCAGACTCAACCCCCGCTTAGCTTTTGAGATCTGATGAGATAAGGTTATGAGATCATATGTGTTACTGTAGCTATATATATCTGTATCATTACACCACAGCGCCCGTTTATTTTTGGATTCTGGATGTGTCAGTGCCGAGCTCCCAGGGCCTTTACAGTTGGTGCCTTGACAGTCCACGCTGCCCCACGCGTTGGTGATGAACTCAACCGCACGGATGTGTAGCGCCTGGAGCGACAAGAACATTTTAATCCACCACCAGGCGAGAGCAGGGAACGGACTCAAGTGATTCGGGTGCAAGGCGAGTGTCGCAATATGAGCGCCACGTTAAGGGAACCAAACCATCCACTCTCAACTCAGGGGCTTGCGGCTCCCGTGCCGCTTAAAGAGCGGCGCTTGCAATGACATACTCGGCACAGCACTTTGTGGATTTATGAAGCGTCTTAGTGAGACTGGATCTCTCTAGGCAGTGTACAAACATAATGCGGCATGATTTAGGGACACAGGGAGGGCTTGTTCTGTTATTTGCACAGGATGAGGAGAGGGACAGGAGGATCCAGGGCGGGGAGGGAATGACGGCACTTCATAGTCAACAGCAGAGGAGCCAGATGGCTTGAGCGTGGAGAGGGGAAAGGGACTTTGCTGTGTGGACGGTCAGGGAGTTGGGGGTTAAAGACGAAGGGGGCAGCAGAGGAAGAGTGACCTCCAAACTGAGCGGAGCTTGGCTTGGCCAGGGCGACTCGGAAGCTGGTGGGGAGAGAGCCACGGGGAAGGAAGAGCGATGAGAGGGGAGAGATGGGCGAGATCGCGTTATTCATGTTTGCCCAAGTGCTTTGCTCACCAGACGGTATCTATTTCACTTGCTAAACGTAGGTGTTGCGTTTTGGACGTAATGTTGTTGATGGATGCTGTTTGAGTCGTGTTTTGCTGTTAAAATAAAGATAATTAACAGTTATGTCATCATATTATATACAAAAAAAATACTTGATACAAATAAAGCCTGGGATTTGAACTCTGGACAACCACTTCCAAGGCAGTCCCTTGTGGTCCATTACACCACAATGGATTGGCAGAGGCACGTGTTCTCGTTATTACATCATTGTCGTTTATAATTTGTTGGATTCAAAAATATAGAGTACAGGTTCCCCTCGCTTTATGCGGTAGTAGATGCATTCCAAGAAAAGCGCGCACGAAGCGAAACCGCACGAGACAGCTGCTTGCCGAGTAGCACACAGTACACACACACACAATAGTGTCTGTCCCACGTCCGACCGCATAGCCGCATATGACTGAATTCAAACCGCATACAGCGAATTTTGGGAAGAAATAGGTTAACCACGTGGGTACAAAATCGCACAAAAGCGAACACGTACAAAGCGAGAGAAACTTGTTTTCTGAAAAACGCACCCTTGAGCTTTTAATGCACTGTACACGCAGTATTGCGTTTGATAATAACGAAGTAGATTTGTTAATCATCAAAACACGTGGCTTTAAACCCCAAACCCCATGACTCACACGCACCACACTCGCCGCTCAGCCACCACGCAGCTCTGCTCCTTGCGTTTAGTTTCTTGTCCTTCCCCCGCACCTACGATTAGCACAGTTAGCTACGTCATGCGCGAAAGAAGTTCAACATACCATACATCATACAGCCAGTGCCGTTATTGCATCTAACATCATCCGTGTAGCATTATGCTACTTTGCACACATGAGCCACGCTGAGTCTCAAAGTAATTTTTCAGGAGAATGCTGTCAAGTTTCCACAGCGGGGTGGGATGTTTTTTGTCAATTGCCTTAAAAAAAACCTGGCAAAAACCCCACGCAAAACAGGGAGAGAACATGCAAACTCCACATGCAGAGAGGCGTCCGAGTTCTGAATCGCACCCACAGGTCGGTAACAAAAATGACAAGACGAGACATTTTTCTTCGATTTCGGTAAAAAATAAACTCAACAATTCAAGAGCCGCAAATGCAATGTGAATACGGGACGGTGGTCCTGAATAAATGAGGTCACGAAGCAGTCCTTAATGAGCCGCATGCGGTTCCAGAGCCGCAGGTTGCTGACTCCTGCCCATGGTGAACTGGACTCCCATGGTAAACTGGTCTCCCATGGTGAACTGGATTCTCATGGTGAACTGGACTCCCATGGTGAACTGGACTTCCATGGTGAACTGGACTCCCATGGTGAACTGGACTTCCATGGTGAACTGGACTCCCATGGTAAACTGGTCTCCCATGGTGAACTGGATTCTCATGGTGAACTGGACTCCCATGGTGAACTGGACTCCCATGGTAAACTGGACTCCCATGGTGAACTGGATTCTCATGGTGAACTGGACTCCCATGGTAAACTGGACTCCCATGGTGAACTGGATTCTCATGGTGAACTGGACTCCCATGGTAAACTGGACTCCCATGGTGAACTGGACTCCCATGGTGAATTGGACTTCCATGGTGAACTGGATTCTCATGGTGAACTGGACTCCCATGGCAAACTGGACTCCCATGGTGAACTGGACTCCCATGGTGAACTCGACTCCCATGGTGAATTGGACTTCCATGGTGAACTGGACTTCCATGGTGAACTGGACTTTCATGGTGAACTGGACTCTATTGGTAAAATGGACTTCCATGGTAAACTGAACTCCATTGGTAAAATGGACTTCCATGATGAACTGTACTCCCATGGTGAACTGGACTCCCATGGTCAGGGGTCAGCAACCAAAATAACAAGAAGAGACATTTTTTGCGAATTCGGTAAAAAAAGGAAGAAAAGAAAAATAACCTCTCAATATTTCAAGAGCCGCAATGTGTAAGTCCTTGAAGAACCGCACGCGGCTCTGGAGCCGCTGGTTGCCAACCCCTGGTCTAACTCCACGTGCTTCTCGCTGTGTGGCCGCGTGTTTAATACCACTGCACCGTGAAGAGAAAGAAGCATCAAACGTGAACATTCGCGAACAGCTGGAAGCCGCGATGGCTCGTCCCATATGGCCGCGCTTTATGAAGTGCATTTAATAATGGGTATATTTATGGCACGCGGCACGCTCACAGTTTCATTGCCATGCTCACGTCAGCGATGGCGATGATTTGTGTTAGCATGAATGTAACATATTTCAATGGAGAGAGAGAGAGACTAACCATATTCACACATGGATGCACGTGTTGAGCATGACACGTTAACCCTTCACTTACCATAGAAGAAGATTCGGCAAGGTACAGAAGAAACGAGAAACAATTACGACTCAACACACGTGGTTAACACACATCGGGCTATGCGCCCAGAGACCTGGGTGTGATTCCTGGCCACCGCCAACCCACCACTGAGCAGAGGTGGTAGAACAATATTGATTTGAAGCTTTCGTGACTGCAGGAATCCATACTCTTTGGTTATTTTGGTTAAAGTCACGTAGGTAGAAAAATAAAACATTTTTTTAAATCTATCACGACGTTTCGATCTCAACACACAAGCGGTCGTCCTCAGGCGGAAAACATAATCCAGCAGTGGAACTGCTGAACCAGCGAGAGAGTTGTTACTACACAGTTGTATATGATACAAGGCTATATATGATATATATATATAACCTTGTTGTAACAGCTCTCTCGCTGGTTCAGCAGTTCCACTGCTGTATTATTTTTTCAGCCTGAGGACGACCACTTGTGTTGCGATCGAAACGTCGTGATAGATTATTTTTTATTTTACTCTTCTTGGTTCTTTCGGTAAAGTCACGTAGAAGGGAAATAATAAAATAATGAAAATAAAACATAATAAAATAATTCTCACGACGTTTCCGCCACAACGCAAGCAGCCGTCCTGCTTGCGTTGTGGCCGAAACGGCTGCTTGCGTTGTGGCCGAAACGTCGTGAGAATTATTTTACTAATAAAAATAAAACAATAAAATCACGACGTTTCGGAGGCAACACAAGTCTCCGTCATCAGGTGGGACCGTCACAGCCAGATTTGCTGCATCACCTGATGATGGAGACTTGTGTTGCCTCCGAAACGTCGTGATTTTATTGTTTTATTTTTATTAATTTTATAATTTCATTTTTTACCTACGTGACTTTACCGAAAGAACTAAGAGTATGAATCCTTGCAGTCACGAAAGCTTCAAATCTAGAATTATTTTAATATGTTTTCTTTTTATTATTTCATTATTTCCCTTCTACGTGACTTTACCGAAAAAACCAAGAAGATGAATCCCTGCAGTCACGAAAGCTTTAAATCGAAATTTATTTTTATTTTGTTTTATTTTTCTACCTACGTGACTTTACCGAAAGAACCAAAGAGCATGGTAGAACAACACGGTATGAGGACGCCTTCATGCAGCAGTGGATTTACAGAGGGCGCTGTAAACAGTTATCACTGCACGAGCACCTTATACAAGGAAATTGTTTCTTTGTAATGATTATTTACAGCCCTATGGTAATCGATTGATCGGCCTCCCAACGCCGTGTCCATTACGAGGGGAGGGGGGGTGTTTGTTCATACTTCACCACGACGGTCGGTATTGAGGTTGAAGGGATTAGGTGAGGAGTGGGGGGAGGGTGGAAAGACCGTTCATATAATTATATCATTATTCACTCGCCACTGATGTCCGCGGTAGTCCTGACCGGAAATTGATCGTAGGTCAACTTTGGTACACGTGCAATACTGTATGCGGGGCCATCCTCCTTCCAAAAAAAAATGTTGAGTTTCGATTTAAAGCTTTCGTGACTGCAGGGATTCATCATCTTGGTTCTTTCGGTAAAGTCACGTAGAAGGAAAATAATTAAAATAATAATAATAAAACATAATAAAATAATTCTCACGACGTTTCGGCCACAACGCAAGCAGCCGTCTTCAGGTGGAGAACAGGTCTGTCGAGGTTCTCCACCTGAAGACGGCTGCTTGCGTTGTGGCCGAAACGTCGTGAGAATTATTTAATTATGTTAAATTTTTATTATTTTATTATTTTCCTTCTACGTGACTTTACCGAAAGAACCAAGAAAATGTTGAGTTTGACAAAAAAGATTGACTTATAGATGTAAAAGCGTTTCAGATCATAAAGTTCAACGACTAAAGATGAGTCGCAATTCTTGGCATGATGCGAGTACAAATGAGAAGCAATTATAATATATTACACATCTATATTTAGCCACTCTGTACATGTACTAACAATCAGATGCTAGAACGAGCCAAATGCCATTATTATGCCTGGCTTTTGTCGATTGAGAGACTGATTCCGGAGAAAATGAATGCAAATCATCCAAGCTCTCACAAGCGAAGGCCTTAATAAAAACGTATACTTTACAGAAAATGTTTCTATTTAACTAAGACGGAATATCGACTGAGATTTCACAAAGTAACAACGATACAAAGCAGCAGAGGCGTGACAAATAACATCATCTTCCAAAGTGTGGAATATACTGCACTTTGCATGTGAAAAAATACATTTAGAGAAATAAAGGCATGGATATTAAACAGTTAAAAGGATTCAGCGTCTGTCTTGTTAGATTGGATGACGTAACTGTTGTGACGCAACCATTATGTAATTAACTACAGGATGTTATTGAAAACAAAACTTACGGCTGAAAATGTGGGCTCAAGGCATAAATGACCTAAAACAAAAGTCACGTGCAACGAGTTTTCGAGCCAAAAGGGGGACACAGCTGAACACCACGGCAGAATCTTTATACCTCGGGCAAATTATTGATGGAAGTCATAATACAGATTTTTTTTGGGTTAGATCGCGTAAATATATTATGGATGATATTGGTCGCGAAAGCCTCCGTGTGATATTGAAGGCAGATTGGGATGGAATCAGGACGATACAAACGCGAGCAGGATGTATGGAGCATGTTGACGCGACCACGTGCTCGTTCAATCTGTGCACATCATCATCCGCCTTGGCTGAGCTGTGCATCAGAAAACATGGACCATGACGAAAGGAAAACAAAGGCAGAGACGCGTGGCGAAATACGCGCTCTGAAATTAAAAGGAGAATACGGGCAACAGAAAAAAAAGGGGACAAAAAAGACGAAATGAGAGAGAGACACGGTATTGACTTTCGATGTAAAGCTTTCGTGACTACAGGGATTCATCTTCTTGGTTCTTTCGGTAAAGTCACGTAGAATGGAAATAATAAAATAATATTATGTTATTATGTTTTATTATTTTATTATTTCCATTAATTCTAGATTTGAAGCTTTCGTGACTGCAAGGATTCATATTCTTAGGTTTTTTCGGTAAAGTCACGTAGGTAAAACATCAAAATTAATAAAAATAAAATAAAGATCACGAAACGTCGTGATCTTTATTTAATTTTATTTTTATTAATTTTGATGTTTTACCTACGTGACTTTACCGACAAAACCTAAGATTATTATTTCCATTCTACGTGACTTTACCGAAAGAACCAAGAAGTCGGTATAGACTGTTAATGAAACGTGTGCTTACGCAAGGACACGTGGATTCCAGTCCAGTGTCGCCAATGGACGAGACACATCAGCCACGATGTCGAGCTGCTCGAGACGACGTTCCACTGTGCAGGGCGGAGCGGTGAGATCGTGTTGTCTTCGGGAGTGAGATGGATCACGGCGTCACGGGGACCTAAATGTGGCATTTAAATAAATGTAATTCCCCCAAATTTCCACAAGGTGGCGACGCGTCTCCATCCGTTACTTTGGCTTCAAATGTACTCGATTGTAAATGCGCATATTGTAATTACTCGTGATGACATCATTGTAATCATAATTTTAAATACGTTATCATTGTAATTACATCATTCTGTATAACAATTTTCAAGAAGCATATATATAAGAATATATACAACTTCTTGGTTCTTTCGGTAAAGTCACGTAGAAACGCAAGCAGCCGTCCTCAGGTGAGGACGGCTGCTTGCGTTGTGGCCGAAACGTCGTGAGAATTATTTAATGTTTTATTTTTATTATTTGATTATTTCCCTTCTACGTGACTTTACCGAAAGAACCAAGAAGATGAATCCCTGCAGTCACGAAAGCTTTAAATCGAAATATATACAACATAAGGCGCAGCTGTACTTTTCTGCTCACAGTCTAACACGTAGGCTCACGCGATCAAATATCATCCACAATAGAGATTTTTGCGTAAATATGAACGTCTCATTAAACCCCGCCACAGCCCGACAGCAAGCAAATAGCAAGGCCTGTCACGTAAACAGAACGTCGTTACTAGTTCAGCTGTTGGAGAGTAAACCCACAGCATTTAGAATTCGAGTAGCCGCAACTTTTCAACGGTGATAATCCTTCTCACAAGCCTTGTACTCGGAGCAATCAAAGTAATCCGATTTTTTTTACTTAATAAAATGCCAAGGCAGTTTTTAACTGAATCGTGTCAGTCTTCCGTATTCGTTACGTCCACCTTTTTTTTGGCCGCTATTATCAACACAATGCTCATCGCAAGGAAAATCCCGTTACGCCAGTTACCCAGCTAGTTTGGGTATAAATCCTTTGCAGCAATCATCTCGACCACTTAAAGTAACCAAAAATGCTCGCAGAAAACTAACGTGATGCGTGAGATGTCATTCTTCTCATCGACATTAACACTAAGGTGTTTTATTTGGGGGAGAGGTGGGAAAAGCAACCCTCTTAGACTGAACAAGCTTATTGTTTCCCCGCCAAAATGCTACAAAGTGGCAGCTTAAATGAAGACTTAAAATTACATCGCTGATGTGGATAATTGGTTACCGCTATAACGTTATGTTCAAGAGAGAGGGGGAAAACAGATTTTTTTTATATATCCTGCATCTCCGCACACTCTGGCTTTCATTGAAACCGCAGGAGATTGACTTGTTTTGTTATGACCGTGTTGTAAATCTGGAGGCTATTTTATCAATGGTCCCAGGATAATTTAAAAGCCATGGGTTTACGTTGGGTATGGAACATGCAGTTGTGGAACACGGCCAGAGAAAGGGCTTGAGCGCGCACAAGAAAACATTGTCTCCAGCCGGTACAAACATGTTAAATGCATTAAGCTCTGCGGATATCGCTGTACATATTTAACGTAATGATTAAACAAACGATATGGATGTTTTATTAGGATTACTGTTATTTTTAAGCTGGTGCACATAGTAAAACATATTATGATTTAATGCTTTACAATAAAACGTCTATATTATTCGTAAACATGTATGGTTATTCAGTTGCTAAGTTTCAGTTCTATATTTACCCACAGCAAACAATGATGGATGGTTGGATACAATCCGATAGAATTTCCTACAGTTTTTGAGCAATTTTGTAAATTTTTGGTGATTCAATTTACGACCCTTCATAAATCCACTGCTGGTTGAAGGCCTCCGCATGCCGTGTTGGTTGCGGAGATTGTCCATACTTTACCGTACTTTGTGGGGAGCGGTAGTGTAGCGGTTAGCGCCACGCTGCGCTATGAACCCGGCCACACGAGTTCGATTCCCGCTCACGGCCAACACCACTGACGATTATCTGAACAGGTCCCGGGCCTTCCCTAGGTAGACTCAGCCTCAAATGAGTACCTGGTGAGGTGTGTAAACATTGCCACTAGGGAGACAAAGGCGGTCGGGCGTGCGTGCTGGCCACCCACCCCCTCGTGTACCGTTCCGACCTTCATAGGTGCTCGCTAACAGCACTTGCCCCTACAGTCTGTTCAGGCTATACGGGGGATCTTTGATCATCCTGGATAGTACAAGTTGGTCACGAGATGTAGTCCCACCACCGGTTGCGATAAAACCCACCACTGAACCACCTCTTGGGTCACTATGGGGACCTCATTTGCCAGTAAAAATATGATAATTGGTTCTTTACCCTTCTATCTGGCAACAAAACTGACACCTTTTTGCAAGGAGTCATGTTTGCATAGACCGCAATACCTGCAGTCATAATACAAACAAAAGAACATAACTCTGATAATGTGCACTGTCCTTGAAGTTGATTGGTCCACACCCGAGACAGCTTTCCTTAGAGCCTAGTCTCATATGGGTTGGACCAGAAGACGCCAAAAGGCGCCTTTTGGCGTCATCTGGTCCAACACCAAGGAAAGCTGTCTCGGGTGTGGACCAATCAACTTCAAGGACAGTGCACATTATCAGAGTTATGTTCTTTTGTTTGTATTATGACTGCAGGTATTGCGGTCTATGCAAACATGACTCCTTGCAAAAAGGTGTCAGTTTTGTTGCCAGATAGAAGGGTAAAGAACCAATTATCACCTCTTGGGTCGTTTAGTAACTATCAGTATTTCATTCGCGTTATGAAGTGATTGTCACAATCTGACATTCACCGTTCTCGGTCGTCATTGCGCTCTCTAAAGCGGCTGCTAAATTAAGGCCTCAGTGCACACAATGTGTTCTCAGCTCGCAGAAAATGTGCTAACAACCTGCCGCATTTAGAACTTTTTTTTTTGCAAGAACGTGCTTTTCATACGACATTGTTAGATTGTAAGGGCACCTTCGCGTCAATATGCTATGCGTGTCGCACGTTGGCATCATGTTAACGGGTGTCGAATGCATGGTACGTTTAATAGATGAGGAGGGCATTTTATTTTTAATTCGGTTGTCTTCTTAGGCCATTGTGGGCACAGCCGTTTCCTCCACCGATGTCTCCTCGCGGTGATCTCTCCACTTTCTCCATGTCCATCGCTGCACCTTTCAACCGAGATTGCTCCCGTCTCGTCCATCGTTTGCTGCTTGACATCCACTCATACCGTGGCCTTTCCTCTTCTCCAAACACCTTCCCGTTGTTCCCTACATCACCGCCCTTTGCAACTGATCACCATTCATTCCGGTCACATGTCTGAAATATTGCAGTTTCTTAAACTTGGCCTGACTTTGGAGCCCGGATTCTTTGTCGATACTTTCCCAGGAGTGTGTTGTTCAGTCGTTTAGTTTATAAAACAAAAGTCTACTCAGATCCAGTCTTGTATGGTACACAATGGTATCAATGAATATTCACTTATGAGCGTCATTGGCATCTTCATCCGAGCCCTCTGCAATCTGGACTATTCTTCAACGCTCTCGCTTCTTCCATGACATCCCTTTTCAAATATGATCATCAATTACTTATAATAGAGCACTACAATAACATCAGACTGTATAACAAAGTTGATCGTTTACATAGATCCGGATCAAACGAAATATACACCATCCAAATGTAATTCGGTCAGATTTACAAAACGTACCCATGTGCCACGCGTTTTTTTTTTTCTCTCTGCAAGGAGTTTGGCCATCGGAAACGATCTCAGGCATTTTAAGGCTGTAGTATACACTGTGTTAGTGTATTTGTGAACGGGTAATGTAATCATCAACAGCTGTGGCCAATCCATTGCTGTATGAAGGCCTCTCCAAGCCAACGCCACCTCTCACAACCCTGAGATGCAATAATCTATCGAGCACCCACCGCTGCATCTCTTTGGTTGAACATTCAATATAATTCACTCAAAATATATTTCCACACTCTGAATGAGAGGACATATTATTTTAAAGGGTCCACATGCTTTCTATATGTGTAACAGAATATGGCTCCAATTCTCATTTTTTTCCCATTTCATTTTCTAATCTGCAAATTTGTCTTCTGCTCAGCTTGCACGCGGTCACGCATTTGGGAAAGATTCCTCAGTGTATTGCACACATTGCATCGTTACACAATGCCCCGTGCGTGCACGGTTGTTGTTTTTTTCCATCATAAAATACCATTTGGTTAAAACATTTAAACCGTCGAGAATCATTACAAAAACGGACAGCTGGAATGGTTGCAGAAGCAAACATCTGCACGTGGATATTAATGTCACATACTGATTACGCTTCCCCGACTTTCTGCATAATTCTGCAATTGCCCAAAAAAATACCCTGTTTATTTTCACGGCACAATTTGTGCAGTTTTTTGGGGGGGGGAGAAATCTGTTCGGTGCACCACTCATAGCATAACATTCGAGAAATTAATGTTAAGGCTAGAAAATATATGCTTAAATTCATAATCATTAGATTACTTTTGAAGCCAAAGACATCCACACGCAAAAGCAATTTGACATCGAGTTTGCATGTTGCAACAGCTGTCAGCAATGTTTATCGCGCGTAATTTATAATGGGAAACATAACACTGCTTGGCGATTTTCATAATCCGGCTATACAAAAAAATAAAAATAGTACTTTCTATACCAACGAAGTATTGGCTGTATTCTTTGTTGTATTTTCATGTAAAGTGCCCTACAGCTGCAAACCAACACACAAAGCACCACATTGAAATCCAATAAGTGCAAGTGTGTATGCTAATGTGAATAGTATTCGGTTTCAATTTGATTCTCAGGTTGGCTTCTTGTGGTGGCATTGGAAATGAGACTCGAATTCCAATTACAAAAAAATGCATTCCAGTGCAGTTCTGTATTTAAGTTCCTGAAGCAGCTCCAAGCACGTGGATCAAAACGTCGGACATAATGCCAAAACAACACAGCGGAGAGGTGCAGTGCGTCATTTAAGTGTATATATATAAACTTAGCACGGTATGACTACGTACAGTGCGAAATAAGTTCTACATACTTTCAAGTGTACTACTTACAGATGTATTATTATCAGGTCACCTGGTCTCCGTTAAGGAGAACAGCGTATACTGATACCAAGCCACTTTAATGCTCTTCATATCCAATTGTTGGGACAACTAGAAAATCGATAATAATTTTAGCGTCACAACCTAACAAGCATTTCCAAAATTGCACGTAAAGTACCATGGTTATTACTTTAGCAATATAGATAGCTGCTGTAGCATTGCACGCTAAGTGAGATGTATTCATTTGAAATGTGACATTCAAACAGATGGCTTCTGTTTTCCTTTAGATGCATTCATAAATGCCCCTTTGTTTTTTTTTCTTAAAACAAAAATCGTAGCCAAAAGGCAACACTTTTTGTAAATAAGGGGATGAATCACCATGGTAGCCGTTATGCAATATGCTTAAACAACAGGCAATTAGAGTTTGATTTGAGGCTGGGGTTGTGCTCGAGTTAAAGCTCTGCATTCGCAAAATGCAATCTGACAGGCGCGCTTGAACGCATAGCTGGCTGCGTTAACAATCGGAGTCAAGGAACAGCATTTCAGGATGAGTTCAGCCATAAGAGGCAGTCTTTGCAAAAACATTGCCTACAGAAGCCTCCAGGCTTTCTCTGTGGTCCATTCATCCCATGACGAGACTTTGGTGTTGAGACTGATACAAAGTCCGAACTTGACCGCCCTTCATTAAATATAACTGATGTATCTTTACTATTTAATACCGGTAGGAACCTCCTGGTTACACCAGCCCACAGGGGATTATTGTGTCCGTCGTGCAGGGAGGGGCTGGGTGGGGAGGGAGGGGCGGGGTGGGGAGGGGCTGTGTGGGGCGGGGAGGGTGGGGAGAGGCTGGGTGAGGAGGGTGGGGAGGGTGGGGAGGGGCTGGGTGGGGAGGGTGGGGCTGGGTGGGGGATGGGAGGGGTGGGGCTGGGTGGGGAGGGGCTGGTCATCCCGTGGTGCCCTTATAAAACTCAATGTTTAACCTACTCACGCCGGCTTGTGCCCGCCCTCACAGTCGGGCATATTTGCGGAATACACCACGCCGCCGTTGACCCTGGCCATTGACCGAGCAACCCAACGTTCCTACCAGCTCCCTCCGCAGGAATGTGTTGTGTGCTGTATCTTCTTGCCCTTTTGGTATCTGTGTGCATTTAATGGGCCACTCGTTTTGGGCATTTGTCGACAAACCCCAAGGGAAGCATCTCACGTTTAATTGTCCTTTATTAAAGTACTTCCCTGTTGCAGACTTTTGTTTGCAATGAATGTAGCCGATAAGGTGTTTTGCTTCCCTTTGGCCAACAAGCTATTTAAATATGAATCAGTACACGGTGGTGTATCACTACTGACCATGTTGTTGCGGTTTTGCCCTGCAACTCTGTGCTGTGTTTTTTTAGTTTGTTCCGTGTGTTGTTGAGCACGATGTCTTGACCTTTCGGTCCACGTGCTGAGAGCTCCTTAACGAACTCCATTCAGTGGCTGAACAAAAGCAAATTGCCCGAGCAGCACACAGCTACGTCCAGAAAACGCATCAGAGAGCTAAACAGCACAGCTGGTGAACACCTATGCAGCAGTTGGGAATTGCTGTTCGATCAGAGGCTGCAGTACACCCCCGGCAGGTCCACCTTGTCGAGTATTGAAATTCCAACTCCAACCCGACAACGCCTCTTCTCTCCCGCCTCGAGTGGTGGTTCCACACCCCAGGAGTATTGGTCACCTTTCCCAACAAGTATCTCACCAATCTGTCCTCTCTGAGCACGTGTGGAAAACACCGACCACGGAGCAGTCGGCGTCACACATTCTCGTGTAAGCTGGAGTCATTTTTTGCTCTTCTTGTCAATTGGATTGATGCAGGGCTTAATTGCTCTCTGGTGCTCATAACGTAGTCCTGCAGCCTATAACAATCTGTGCTTTGTGGTCAGCCAGCAAAGCATTATCCAGGCTCAAACCTATTTAGTTTCCAAGATGTGATGAGATCGGTCGCATTCCTGTTGATTTGGTCATAGGGTGAGGGTTTAACTTCAGCCCGAGTCTGGCTCAGCGACCTTTAGTATAATCCTCGCTATGGCTGTGGCTTCTCGTCACGTGCCACCTATACAAAGTCCACCAGCAACCCGGACAATATTCAGTGAAAAATGAAAGTCCCTGCTTGCGCGACACACACATAGCTTGCAAAACAATCACCGCAAGCGGCTAGCACATTTCATTTTACCACATTATCCATGGGGCTATTGTGATGGAGTCATTGCCATGAAGAAGATAACTCATAAACGTCCCATGAAAGACATTTTGATCAAATATGTACTTTCCTCACGAGGCTTGTAATTACATTTTGCAGCAACGCAGTTTTCATACCCAACTTCCGTCGACCCAACAACAAAAATAGTTTTGACGAAACAGTATATTTCATCTTGGAAATAACATGTTCAGCAAACAATATACAACAACGATTTAATTGTTTATGGTAATTATATATAGCGTACGTCTATTGCATTATGAACTGAGTGTGTGTGCGGTGGTGGGTAACGTTTGGAACAGATGCAAGTCTTTAAGTGGATTCTAATAATTGTTTTCATTTTTAAATCCTTTATATTAAGTTCGCTTGCTTGCTTGCGTGCTTGCGTGCTTGCTTGCTTACGACCGTGCAAATCTTTCGGTCGTTTTTTTAACCCACTTCCCGTGATCCAATCGAGCTGACATTTTGCACACAGACTCGTTGTGCGAGACAATTAATGTTCGTGAAATTTTTTTCCAAAATTTTACACTGTTTAGGGAAAACAAATTAAATATTTAATTACCAATTGCTTAATACTGGCAGACAATCATCTGACCCATAGGTGGCAGCCATCTCAAGCCAGAGGACGAGAGGACTCTAGCTGCCACGCATATAAAGGATTTATAGTGAAAAACTTTGTTTTTACGGGTTATACTTATTTTTTACTAGAATCAGTAGCAAAAATTCACACAGGCTCGTAGACGACATCGCAGCAGATCTGGCAATGGGAATCTCAAACGTCGTCTGTACATATATTGTTCAAGGTTCAGAAAGTTTTCTGTGAATGAGTAAAAAATGAGGATGATTAAAATTCCAATGACAATGATGATCACTGTGGTAAAGACCTTTACGAAAAAATGAATTTATATATTTCTACGTGGTCTATATAATGCGAAAACACATTTCATATTTTAAATATAACCATGTGCATATTTTTTTAAATATATATAATAGTTGTTTATATTGATGTTTGAAAAATAATGCTGACAGAACGCGGCGACTTATTTGGTAAACCAAAATCAAAATACAAATCAGAAAAGTCAGCGAAGCGATGAGATGTGTTCATTTGTACTTGTACACCACCACCGGCAATTTCCTTTATTTTATTTACATTATAAAATACACGTGATTTTTGTTTAAGCTGTCAAAGTTTTTCATTTAAAAACACCCAATGCAATGTAATTTAAAAAAGCTGCTTCTATAATTCAGTGCAAGTTTAATTTAGCACCATTCCTCCCCACCAAAAGAGCAGCATGTGCTTGGACACGTCTGTATACCTTTATAAACGTGAATACATTACACCTATAAGAGCAAGCACCAGTTCACTTCATTGCGTTTATGGATAATGGGCGGATATGTGTGCCGTATACAACGTAGCACCGATATCAGCCAAGCGACTTATCCCGTCTTGGCTTCACCGCGACGGGAAAGGTTGGTGTGCAGCGATTCAAGGTTTGGATATTGTCACCTCCCTGTCCTGATTTGGCTGCATGTTCTCTTTGCGTTTGTGAGCTAATCGTCGACGTCAAATGAAGTGTCCCATTTCGGAATTGTGGTCCGATTAAGAACCAATCTTTTAAAATTTCTACATTGTGGTGAATGGTCGCACCGTCTAGTGGCTGCAGGGGTGACGTTGGACGCTTTGCATACATCATATACAAATTGAAAAACAGTCTCATGCACGTGATTAAACGTGTTACCATGAGGTTAGGTATCATTGATGAATAAATGGATCGTTGCACCCCCACTTCGCACGGGGCAAAAGAAGAGATGGGTGCCGAGAGAGAGGGTAAGAAGAACATCAACTTACAATCGCGTAAAATGCGGTGTCAACACAGAAGAATACTTCAGAAAGTGGGGAGACTGGAATAGAGATGTATTACCATCTGCCCGTTCCAAGAGAGAGCACAATTTACTGACGTAGGTACACATGCACTGGGCCTCGATCTCACGTGTGTGAAAGGGTTCAACCGCCGAGAGTTGAGCGAAACGTTAATGGGTCTGTGATGCCGTGCGTCTCTGTCCATAAAGCATAGTGAAAACGGATATTGTGCATAAGACACAGCACAAACTAATTTCGATGAAGAGATCGCTTGTCTAGCCGAATCACTTGTGGGACGTTATTTGCATCATAGCGAGACTCAAGCCACTTAGTAATGAGTCGTGGTCAAAAGTTACCGTTGTCAAGAACACACTTTAAGTACACAATTGTTATTCGTTATATATATATAAAACTATTATATTCAGCAACCACCAAAATATATTCAGCAACCATACTCTACAACATATTTCCATCTGAGTTTGTTGTAAAGTATTTGGACTCAAACAGGAAATGCAGCAACAGATGTTGACTCACTTTCCCACGCGGTCAATGATGAAGGTTCATTCAAGTGTTTAAGCAGCAATAACTTCCTACTGTGAACAGGAATTTTGATGATTAAAAAAAAGAAACAATCATAACCAGCAGCGTTTCCCCATTGTCATATGAGCCGAGTTTAACAGAGTGAATTTGTAAACCGGAGTTTACATTTTAATTTTTTATATATAAAAAAAAACGAACGTTGAAAATGCCTCAGACTATGAGGTGCACTGTTTAGAGGTAGTTGCTACTCAGATTTGGCTGCTCGGCTGCTTGGAGGTGACAAGTGTTTAACGCCAACACGTCCGCTTTGAGCACCAGTAATTAACGAGCTGTTGGTAACTCATCACCATCGCACCCTGCAGAGTCACAATAAAAATTCCGTTTACACAAAACTTACTGTCGCAGCTTTTAGAATAACAATCTCAAGTGTGCTCTTATTCTTCCTGATGACGACGACAGCAGCAACAACAAGAACAACAACAACAACAATCACAAGTCCTCCTCTGAACCCAGAGCGGATCTCGCCACGTAGAAACGAAAACATCTGAACGCTTGACCCGCCGTCGACCGTTGGGGTTCGAAGGCTGCGAAGGTACCGGCGGAGTGAGTGGAGTCGGTTCGGTGAAGTTCGGTGTTGGGGGGGTGGTGGTGGGGGGTGGGAAGGTCGCGCAATGGTGGCCGCCCGCGGCGCTTGTTAGCTGCCCGACGGCCGAGCGGCGGGGAAGACCGGCGGCTGTCGTGGTGGTGCCGAGGCGAGCAGCGCGGCCGCGTAGAAGTCTCTGCAGGTCTGGCAGCACCGCTGGTACCAGCGCAGGTCACGGCACAGCTGGCGCTCACGCACCAGTCGGCAGTACACGGACCACTGGTCCCCGAGGCACTTGTAGGTCAGCGCAACTGGTGGGTGCGCGGGATGAAAAGAGAACCCATGGTGGGGAGATGTTAACTCCCTCGCTTGGTATGCAGGAGGTCGCAGGTTCGATCCAAAGCCCGACGCCTGCTGTGTATTTGGAGTTTGCGTGGAGTTTTCTCCAGGTCCTCCCGTTTTCCCCTCCAAGTTTAGTATCAACGCGCGTTTAATTTTATTAGGCCGATTTAAGTTTCTATAAGGCACATTGTTAAGCTATTCATTGTAGCCAGGTTTCTTCTGAAATTAGCCTAAATAGCTCAGTCGGCCTTACCTGCAAAAATAAAAATAGTTTAGTTTGAATCGTTTTTTTGTTTAAAATGTCAGAAGAAAATTATTTAACGGTGAGCAAGATCGTGTCAAAAATGGAACAAAAACCAAATGGTGTGCGAAGAAGCGTGGAGAGTTGCGTGCTTGTCATTATATTGAGAGCCAGAAAAAGGAACAGGTGGATGATGGTTACGAATTGAGACGAGCCTATGGATGGAACGAGTCCGAGAAGACTTCTACCAAGCAGATGGAGCAATGGAAAGAGTTTGTGTGCAGTTGCCTGGTGGATTACTACATCACAGGATCGTGAGGGATGGTAACGACTTGTGGAGGCCTTCGGTCAGCAGCAGACTGATGATGATGATGAAACACACTGTATACTGAACTTTGACTTCAAAGACAGAGTTCAGTTGTCTCCTTGCTTTAACATTTCTGGGGTGGTACTCTCCATTCATGGTCCAGGGGTGGAAATTCCATGTTGATATGACAGAAGCCAAGTCTCTCCCAGTGGTTGACCCACCAAGTGGCATTATATGTACTCAAGTTTATACAATTTTAATGCACGCATTCATCTCTCTTTGTGTCTGCGTGCAAGCCCGACGCACAGGAATGACCAAATACGGATAAACGTGGCCTCGTTGGAGCCAGAACACCGCCGGCTTCAGTAAATATGAATACTCAGCAGCTGCCTCGGGCAGCAAAAGAGATGGGATAGTAAATGGGTTGCACAATTCCCTCTCGAGCTGTTTTCTCATTGCCAAACGCATGGATGTACATACTGCCTCACTGAAGGTTTTGGTCTTTCTTAGTGGCAGCAAAAAAAATCACTTCAGTCCCGTGTTTAAAGTGTTTCTCAAAAGGTGCCGGTACACAGGTAAAACAAAAAAGATGCTATGTAAAATGTTTGAGCGCATTTGATTGACTTTACTGTATTTACTTCACGTCTCCCAAGATGTATGTACAGCGTGGAAGAATAGGCCAAAAATACCTTGAAGTGCAGGCCCTTCCGCCAGCTGGTTGCGTAAGCAAGCAATTGCAGAGTGGCGCCTTTTAAATGTTCCTGACTTCATAACGGTATTCGAGTGCAATTTAAACATATACAGTATTAAACACGGTGCTCACATTACCAATCTCCCAGCGTTCCGCATTCAATTTTGAGTGGCGTCACGTACAGGTTTTCATTATTTGTTTTCCCTCCTCTACAAACGCTGTGCTCCTGGGTTGCTTTCAGGATGAGATTCTTAATAATCTTCATTTAGACCGGAGTCCGATGAGCATTGGAGATCTTTCTCACAGATGTCCAGTAGGGGCGGTGAGGAAAGTTCCATTAACAAACAATACAAAAACACAATAGGAGTGTAAAGTATAGCAGAGGTAAGCAAGTTCACTGAAAAGTAAATAACTAAAAATAAATACTTTCAACATTAAGCGCAAAACACGTCCGTCGTCGCAGCAGCAGCCTCAACCACGGTCGGCTACGTACGGTGACGAAAGAAGTTCAACACGCGTACGTACACACGTACGTACACACGTACGTACACGCGCACGTACACGCGTACGTACACGCGTACGTACACACGTACGTACACACGTACGTACACGCGCACGTACACGCGTACGTACCGAGGCGCGGGGAGGTGATGGTGTTGGCATCGAAGGTCCTGTCGCACTCGCCGACGCCGCACTCCCGGTACGTGACGGGCTTGCCGTCGGCCTCGCAGCCGCTGCCGTGGCGGCCCGACACGCGGTGCATGCAGTGCACCACGCGCGACTGCAGACCCCGGCCGCAGCTCGTCGAGCACTGGCGCGACGCGCCGACGTCGCGCGGGAGGGGTGGGGAGAGACGACACCACGAAGACGACGAGTCGGTGAGTTCGCCGAGCGTCTCCCGCGCACGTTTGCTAGTGGAACATGTAATCACGTGTATTAAACATGCGCCTGCAGGGCTATGATACGGAGAGCGGGTGGTAGTACAGCAAGCAGGCTGCTCATCTTGTATGTGAAATGTTTCTCGAGTTCGTCGATTTCTAAAATAATTCGGTTAAGACTGATATTCCCCCACATAGTGCGTTCTGCTCCGCATGGGGCAAGTTACTCAATTTCCACACTGCTACGTGGCGCTACGTGGTGCAGTGGTTAGCGCGCAGAGACTATGAACTCGATCAACTCACCACTGGCGAGCGACATCTGAACCGGTTCTGGGTGACAATACACCAACCCACATTGACCAGCATGGTGAAGTATGGTCAAACTACCCCAATGACTGACAAAGCGTGGGGAGAGCAAGCGCCCTGTGGTTGGCACGGGTCCTGGTGTGACAAATGAAATGGGTCCCTCTGTAAATTTTACTACCCTCTTCATAGCCCAGAGTCTGGGCCCCTACAACCCGTGGGCCCCTGTGTATACATTATTATTATTATTCACACCATTAAGGTGTTTGTAAGCAGCAGGCCCTGTGTGGATACTCCGTTACAGCGCCCCACTATCTGCGTATGACAATGGTGGTGGTGGTGCTCCAGGTCAGGTAGCTGAAACGCAGCAAGTCGGCTCAGTAGAGGGGGCACAGGCGGTGCATCTGCCAGTCATCTCAGTCAGTCAACTCATGGCACCTGGGTCTGTCCCCGTGACCTTCTGTCAGCGGGCGTTTCGACACTTCACGTGGCCTTAAAGTGCACGTAGCCTGGCACAAGCACCGTGGAGATGTCACCGCCACATTGTGGCGAATGGCGGTTGTTGTTGTTGTTGCTGTGGGTCGGACTTAGCCTTAATCGAGTGCCTGGCGCGGTGTGTAAACATCACCACTGGGGAGACAAAGGCGGCCTGGCGTGGTGCTGGCCAACCAACCCCCTTTCTTGTGCCGTGCCCCATGCTCTTGCACGGGGGGATTTTTGTTGTTGTTGTCTGTCAGTGCCGTGACACACCTGTGACCAGTCGCCGGTCTTCCACTCGTAGCACTGGGAGTAGTCCTCGCAGCCGTCCTGCTCGCGGGGGCGGCTGGTGGCGAGGCAGCGCCCGTGCGGGCTCGTGCACTGCGCGGTCCGCACGCGCGTGCCCTTCCCACAACGCGACGAGCACTGCGTGACAAGAAAGAGCCCCGACCATGCATCACCGCAGCGCTCAGCGCTCGTGTGTATGGGTGCTACGGTGGCGAGATGTTGATTCTCCTAGCCTGGTAGGCAGGAGGGCGTGAGTTCGATCCCGACTCCAACGATGCCTGTACATGTGGAATTTCCCCCCGGGTCCTCCGGTTTTTCCCTCGACATTTGGAAACATGCACTGAAAGAATATTGTGGCTGCTATAAATTGCCACGTTATAAGCCCCTTCGTTGGGCTATCATTTGTGGCCAGGTCACTTCTGAAAAAGAGCGATGTAGCTGAGTGAGAGTTACCTGGTAAAAAGAAAATTGTTCAGTTTAATAGTTTTAGTTCGTATACGTTGGCCAGCGTTTCGTCACGCGGGAGATGCTGCCGTAGTAACGGTGACGGTTCGCGCACGCGACTCATAATTGCGAGCCTTGCGCGGTAGTTGGACCAATACGTCACGTGCGAAGAGGTAAACGTGCGTGCCCTGCAATTGCTTGCTCGTGCCACTGCTGGTGGAAAGGCCTCCACTTGAGGGAGCTCAACAGAGCCCCCTTTAGAAGGTATTCGGTCTACTCTTCAACTCGGGTCCGATGTTTTGGATGAGATGGGAATACCCGCACTTTAGTCCACCAAAAGCGACCTATCAATCGGCCGTGGCGCACCAATGTATACTGCTGAGTGGGCAGAGGGGGTGGGGGAGGGAGGGGCGAGATTTAAAACACTCTGCCCATCACTTAAACTGCCCCACCAGGGTGACTCAATTGAACCGGTGACCTCTAAAAATAACCTTCGTGCTAACCATTACACGGCAGCAGGATATGTTGGAGTAAATTCACGTGTTTGCAGAGAAAGGGAGAGACAGGCGAGACGACAGCTCACCTGGGACCAGCTGGTGGCCTGCCACACTCCGAGACAGTCGTGCCCCTGGCAGCCTTGGGACGAGGGCGGCCGCGGCTTGGGGCAGCGGCCGTCGCGCGTGCGCACCGAGCCACCGCCGGGCAGGTGCAAGTGGCACGAGACGGAGCGCGTCTGGAGGCCCTTGCCGCAGGTGCGCGAGCAGGGCGACCAGTCGGACACCTTCCACCTGACGGACCGTACGTCGGCAAAGCGCCCGTCGTCAGTGTTTCTGCGTGAAAGTGCTCGAGCAGCGGTTCTAGACCTCCGTGCCCCCAAATATTCAAACTAAATTCAAAACTAAACGATGTTTTAGTTCAACAGGTAAGGCCCCACTGAGATTCATGATGACCAGCATTCTTGGGGTAGGCCTTTATCCAGCAGTGGATTGACCAACGCTGATGATGATGATTAATGAAGTGCAAATATTCGGGTGTAGTCGAGAGTTAACGGTTGTTGCTAGAATTCCAAGGAATTTTTTTACGTGGCTGTAGTAGCGTTTACTTTTTCACGCTGTATCATTTTTCAGCATCGCATTGACTTTCAGTCATTTGATCGCACCACTGGGCATCCGTCTGCCCTATGGCAGCATTCGCGCGAGTCTCATGCCTCGTGTGAAACTTTTATCCCTAATCCTCCTTGGTCTCGTGATCGAGGATCAGTCCCGCTTTCATAGTTCCACTAAAGTATTGTAACGTAAACGAATCGTATAAAAAAACACCGTTGGTTTTGGCAATAAGAATTTGTTTCGATTTGTTTTCCTTTCACTAGATTTTAACTGGAATAATAAGATGAATGGCCAATATGGGTGTGTGTGTAAACTTATTCTGTCCAGAGAAACAGAGGCACTGCGGCTGAGAGTAACATTACACTCTGTCTCGTGTAAGCTTCGATTGCCAAACTATCTGTCTACTTTACAGCTGGATGAGCCTCCATGGGTAGCATTTGGAATACAAACACCCGTGCAGCGTTGGAATAAGAAT
Organism: Lethenteron reissneri; assembly: GCF_015708825.2. NCBI lineage: Eukaryota > Metazoa > Chordata > Hyperoartia > Petromyzontiformes > Petromyzontidae > Lethenteron > Lethenteron reissneri. Next base: position 12,684,408 of record NC_083802.1, read on the forward strand.
TAGGTGGTGGGGCAGAGGGGGGGCATGGGGGAGATGAAATTACATTTCACATTGGACAATGTTTATCGAACGTTTTGATCGCAGTAAAGTACTTGAAAACACACGCACGGGCATGCACTAACTCACAAATACCCGCCGTACGTCCGTATTGTTTTTGCGTTGTGCTGGGATTACACGCACATTGAACACTATGAGTGGCTTTTTATGCTAAGCTTAACCCAAAGTTGTAGTAGATCCAACTTCTGATGGCATTACGCAAACTTTGGCAGGCATCAACATTAACAAAGTTTAACAAAGATTTAGCACACATCTGCAGATTTTACTTTCGCAGGCCATGCCAGGGTGGGCTTTGGGTTAAAAAAAAAGTTTTCAAGCATTCAATAAAAGGTACGGTATTCTTGCATCCTCCATAACGCACCGATTCGCCTGGCACTCGACCGGCATTGGTTACTTTGGGCAAAAAAGTGCTTGCCGACTTCTCACTCGCGCCTTCTCACCCAGGCCCCCGTTAATACACCCCTCCTGTGTCTTCTCACTCACTCGCCCCCCCCCCCACCCCCAAAACAAAATCAAGCACCCCTCTTCCAAAAGCATCCCGCGCCAAGGCAGCTTTCGTACGGCACTGCCGCTGCGGTGATCGCCGAAAATTGCAGTCGCGCGTCGTCATTTTCTCAATTGGCTCCATTAAAGCCGCACCTGGCGAAGGGCACGCTGAAAAACGCAGCGGCTAAATCAGTTTCCGTTTCATTTGCGAGGAAGGAGATGGTGGTGGGGGTGGTGGGGTGTGATTCGCTACTAGCTACACTACACACCAGAGTTGCCACCTCTGTGCTACAAAAAGCTGGGACGTATCGTGAGACCACGAATATCTCACAATTACTTACAATAGCAAAAGAGGGAAAAACTTCTTCTTCTCTTTGGCCTTCCCCCTGGTCACCGACATTTGGGGTGCCTGATCCAATACGTCTACAAGTGAACAGCCCTCTTGCATCCTCCACACGTGTGTGTCCCACTCGTCATCACGACCCTCCTTTTAAGACAGGCAACCCACCTTTTTTCAAACGTCAAGCTATCAGCGCAGCTACTGTGGGAGAGGCTGCAATCAACACGTAATTCTTAACAGCCTCAGTCGCACGCGCACGGCGTGATGTATGTACGTTGAACTTCTTTCACACCGCGTGCAGCCAACCGTGCTGATCGGAGGTGTTTTAAAGAAATTATTGTTTTACCGTCATCTTTTGACGCGAGGGGCCAACATCTACATAAACCTTTAGCGTCGCGTTCCATCACGCGCATCCAAGCCGCTTACCCCCTATCCTTCATGCAATCCGCAGCATCCTCCGTGGAGTAGACCTGACCAAAACCTCGCGCCACAAAAACAGTTTCTTCCCATCCGCTGCTGGCCTCTTCAACAAGGCCAGGGGCTCAAACTGACTTTAACGCTCAAACTGACTTTAACCCTCAAACTGACTTGAACGCTCAAACTGACTTTAACACTCAAACTGACTTTAACACTCAAACTGACTTTAACACTCAAACTGACTTTAACGCTCAAACTGACTTTAACGCTCAAACTGACTTTAACGCTCAAACTGACTTTAACACTCAAACTGACTTTAACGCTCAAACTGACTTTAACACTCAAACTTTAACACTCAAACTGACTTTAACACTCAAACTGACTTTAACACTCAAACTGACTTTAACACTCAAACTGACTTTAACACTCAAACTGACTTTAACACTCAAACTGACTTTAACACTCAAACTGACTTTAACACTCAAACTGACTTTAACACTCAAACTGACTTTAACACTCAAACTGACTTTAACACTCAAACTGACTTTAACGCTCAAACTGACTTTAACGCTCAAACTGACTTTAACGCTCAAACTGACTTTAACACTCAAACTGACTTTAACACTCAAACTGACTTTAGCGCTCAAACTGACTTTAACACAATATCTGCACAATGACACCCTGTCATATTTGCACTATGTTACCCTATTTGTATTTTTGTAATTTAATATTGTATATTATAGCTATTGTATATTTTAGATTTTATTTTATTAAATTTGTACATACTTTAGCTCCTTAGTATTAGTTAGACTTGTACCTTTAGTATAGTTAGACTTGTAAGCCACTTATTTAAGATTTAAGATTCGTAAATGTCGAATGCATGCACCTTCCGGCCAAAGTAAATTCCTTGTCTGTGCGAACTTTCATGGCGAATAAAACCCTTCTGATTCTGATTCTGACCGCTTTGTGCGTGTGCGACGGCGCGAAAGCTGCCACTTGGCCGCCACTGGCCGGCCGCACCTGTTTGGGCAGGGGTGACTGTTGCAGTGACGGTTCTGCAGCGGGGGCCGGCTCACGTTCCGGCAGTCCTGGTCCGGCACGCAGCTCTGGGATCTGTTGACGATCTTCGTGCAGCCCAAAATGCTCCGCACCTCGCCTGTCCATCACACGCGCAAGCAACCGGTTAGCACGGTTGGCGACGTCGGCTGGCGAAAGAAGTTCAACGTTAGTTACATTTGCGGTGTGTTGGGGTTACACCCTTATTTTCAGCGGTTTCTTTTATTTGCAACATTTTAGTGCCGCCCGTTAAATGTTAATTGAAAAGGACTTGCACGCGCAGCTGGCACGCACTGCTGAAATGCTACTCTTATTTCCAAGACTTTGACACTTACATCACATAGTTTACCCTAAACTTGACAATATCCATGCAAGAAGTGCGCTACGCCATTGTCGGCATACTGCAAAATTAACACAATTCCCAGGGTGGTCCTTCATTCGAATGTGACCACTTTCAGCATCAGTATTTATCCAATTTGGAAACGTCTCTCAATGCCGGAAAAGGACCACACTGTGTCAGAGACAAAGCCGCAAATGATCACAGACCAACGCAGCCCGCCAGCGTCAAGGTGGGGATAGAAGGGGTGTGACCCCCCCTCCCCCACCCCACTCCCCGCTGAAAGCTGAGCCCCCCCCCCCCACTTCCCATCTCTAAATTCTTATAAATAAGTAACAAAAATATTGGTGCAATATTTAACACCGGTAGCAATGAGGCCCAGTGGCAACTGGGCATCGCAGACTTTCAGGTGCACAGTGAGCGGGAGCTGGAACGGAATTAATTAACAAAACAACACCATGCAGAGTCTAGTTCCCTTGAGCGTTTCACATTTGTTTAAAGTTTGTTTACCCGCTAAGTTTGTATATGCCACCCCCCCCCCCCCCCCCCCGTTGAAGCAAGGTCACACTACGGAGGTTTGGTGCAACCCACTGCGGCTATTCTTCGAGTGTTAAGCTCGGCGAGGCTTGAAGAAAAGAAAATAATATATAATGCTTAACGAGATGCCCATATTTGCACGAGCTTGTGTCTCGAGGCTTTACAAGACAGGCCTTGCGTAACGTACATCCTCCCAAAGGGCGGGCGGCGTTGTCGGAAATGAACAAAGCATTGCAGATTATTTATACGCCAGCTTCATGTCCGAGCAAGGATTGTCCATTGGCCACTAGACGTTGATATTTTCACTTAAAAACATTGCTGTACCGAGTAAAGTTTCTGCAAAAAATTCCATGAGAATTCATAAAATGATACGAAAGCTGTTTTCTTCTTATTTGTAGAATCGCAGCAGGCTCCTGTAAATTATATTTAACAGTTTTCGGTTTCTAACTCTCCTTGAAAAACATTTCCCCCACAATTACCTGTGCAAAGGTGAAGTGGAATGCATTGACGTGGACTGTATATCAATTTAACTTGGCGTAGTAACTTGCTGACCCGCCCCTACTGGACATCTGCTAAAAAGAGCGTTATAGCTCATCGGATTCCTCCAGTCTAAATAAAGTTAAAAGCTTCTGAATATAACGCACAATTCCAAGCTAAGCCCATCATACGTGTCAACCGCGAAGGCAAGACTTGCCGCATTCAGTTAAATCAAGCGAGCTGCCGAAAGTATGCGCTTGTGCGTGCACGTGTACATGTACACTTAATATGTGGGAATGTGTGCGAGTGGACAGTATAGCAAGGTGTATATGCATAGGTATGTGTGTGTAAAGTGCCGTCACCAACTCGTATCCACTCTACCTGTCTATATACGTGTTATGAAGAAGGTCCATCGCCCTGAAATGTCGCCCCATATATGTTTTCCCTTGTAGGGCGGTGTTTCATTGACGAATGCGTAGTTTTATTTTATTGTTGTCATTTGTGCTTGTGCACCACTGCCAATGCAATATCACCAAATAATGAACGTATACGTACGCGTGTATGAGTGGGTGAATATACGAGTGTCTGTGTCACAAGCAGCTGGCACAGAGCTCAAGGCACAGTACCGCATTGGCAGCCGTGCACACGGCAACCGAGGATCTGACCCCAGTGGCGGTGCTCGTCCCTCATTGGGGGCCCTAAGCTGAAATAATCTTTGCAACCCTCCCCCCCCTTTTCAGTCAATAAAATCCGAGTAAGATTACAGAAGAGATACCAAACAATAGATGGAGGTGTAGTGAGATGAGATCAACTCGAGATGATCACATTTAAGAGGCTTTTTTTTACGTTCATGAGCTTGTTATGTGCATTACGATTTGAATTTGAGCTGATATTTCAGGGCACCATCATTTCTCGTGAATCAGGGGCCTTTAAGCTTTTGCTTGGTTTGGTTGTGCCGAGTAAACCCACCACCGTGTGACCCAACCGCAACGTCCCCCCCCCCCACCACAGGCGGTCTACGGGTTTCAAACCAAGGATGCTTTCCAAGGACAGGGTCGGTGGCGCGCAGTGAGTTGTTGTGCGCGCAGTGAGTTGTTGTGCCCGCAGTGAGTTGTTGTGCCCGCAGTGAGTTGTTGTGCCCGCACCTCCTCCGCACTGCACGCTGCAGTCCTCCCAGCCGACGTGCGTCCACATGTAGAGGGGCGTCCGCGGTCGCTCGCCGTGCCGTGCGCTCCTGTTCACCGGCACCGTGAACTCGTAGTGGATTCCAACGTTGTGGTCATGGAAGAGCAGCACCTTGAATGGAAAAAAAACGGTGGAATTAAAAGTCAAGATTCGGGTTGTGTGTAGATCGGGTTGCTCAATGTGGAGGCAATCGGTCAAATACGCTTTAGAAGGGGTGGCCTCCCCAGTGCTCCGTCTAGCGGAGGCGAGCAGTGGCGTGAGCAACAATCACCTGGTTGCAGTATATACATTCAGTATGCATTGCGTGAGTGTTTTTAAAAAAATACAGCAAACCCAAAGGTTTTGCTCTTTACTAAGCTCCGTGCATTTCTGTGTTATTCAGTGGGATGAAACATTGAATGTGAATGCTAGCAGATTATAGGTTGAAGCCAGTCCTAGGTACCACCTCCTTGACCAATCCACGCTGGCCAGCGTGATAGAGAACGGTCACCAACACGGCATGTGGAGGCTTCCAACCAGCAGTGGATTGACAAAAAAATGTGAAATTATTCAAAATGATCTATAGTCGCCAAGAATTAAGACTATCTTTCAGAACTACTCTCCTACATTTCTACGTCTGCAAAAATGTAGCCACAGAGAATATAGCATCCATTGAGACATCATTGTATCTTGTGCACTGGTACTGAAACTTCTCACAGAGACAACTTTTGGCATGCTTTTGGCTGAACCCATCTGATGAGGTCTCACGGAAAGAAACAGAAAAAAAACATGAAATCCCACTTTTTTTTTGTTAGAAAAAAAAATGTATTTCGAAAATTACATCTGTTTTTAGACCAAACATTAATTTGCCACTTCCTTCTGCCAATATGTCCTCCCACATGGCGGTATGTCATGGCTTATTACTGCGGCGCTGGCACGAAGCCGGCTTGGCTTGGACGGCCCTCGAAACCCTTCGATGTCTGCTTTGCGAGATTGTCAGTGAACCACCGATGTTGGGGAGTGGAGCATTTAATTGAGCATGATAATTCTCCTGGGATTAGATTTTCTTTACCAAACCGCCCAGATAATTCGGGTGCAATCAAAATGTACGGCGACGTAATTAGAATTTTTTTTCCCCGTCGCCGAGACGAGCCTTGCGTTTTTTGTTGTTGCTGCTCGATCTCTGATTATATTTGACCGTGATTAATGCAGTCATTACACTGTCTAGTCTTTACCATGGGGCTCTTGGGCACGCAATGAATCTTCGGAACACATGGAGAGTATTAACTGAGGACAGCCCCTGCAATGTATTGTTGCGACGTGGATTTACTTTCACCTTATTGTTCGAATCAGTTGAGCCGGCGCTTGGCTGGTTTGCTTGAGATGGCATTGAGGCAATCCTGCTTCTTTGCGGTGTGTAGCCATGCAACTCGTAAACTTATTTTTTTATAGATTCATGGCTTTCACGGAAATGTATTACATTGCCGCAGTTTTACCTTCTCACATTCGTAATGCATTAGCACAGAGAAATTTTCGGTTTAATAATTAAACGGGGGAGGGGGGGGGAGCTTCGTGTTGCTTTCAAGGCCACGCTGGGCTGGTTGCAGAAGAGGTGGAGCAATGCAAAACATGGAAACTCACAAGAGATAGGCCACAGGAGTTGAATGGCAGGAACCTGCGTAGGATTTCATCAATTGCCAGGTTCAGAGAGAGGGCTTGGTTGTGACGGTGGCGGTGGTTGGTGGTGCTAGCTGATGAGGGGCCCAAAGGGAAACAATAATTTTGAGAGCCTCCCTGTAACGTTTTTTTTTTAAATGCTAGTGAGATTACAGAAACTATATAGACTAGAGATATACATGTAGTCATTAGATACGTGAGAAATATAGACAAGACAGAAATGCGGTGAGTTGAGAGAAGCGGACAAAATAGAGATGAGGCAGATTAATTGCCTTTTTGTTTTAAGTTCGAAGAGAGAAAAAAAGATGCGTACAATATAGCGATGAGATAGATATGAGAGAGTGTGATCGTGTTTATACATTATTTATCTTTTACACTATGAGATCTCTTTTACCAGTGGCAAAATATAATAGTAGGTTTTTACCCTTTTAACTGGTACAAAACTGACACCTTTATTCAAGGCATCATGTTTGCAATGACCACAACACAAGTAGTCAAAAAAGCAAACAAAAAGAAGCAACTCTGATAATGATTATTATCATTATTATCATTATCAGAGATGCTTCTTTTTGTTTGCTTTTTTGACTACTTGTGTTGTGGTCATTGCAAACATGATGCCTTGAATAAAGGTGTCAGTTTTGTACCAGTTAAAAGGGTAAAAACCTACTATTATATTATTTATCTTGTTATCTTTATTCGGATTTGAATTTGAGGTGATATTTCATGAATCTGGGAGCCCTTTGAGCCCATTTGGGGCCCTAAGTTTGTTTTGGTCGGTTTGCTTACGCCTAGTGCCGCCGCTGGCAGCAAGTAAGGGTTGCGCTCAAGCCCTCATACCATGACGTTGAGGGGCTGCTTCAGGGGGCCCTTGACGGTCATCTTCTCCCAGATGCCTCGGCGCACGTAGCGGACCGTGCTCCCCGCGACGCTGTAATCTCCGGGCCTCTCCACCTTCCACTCGCTGTTAATGGAGTTCTGGCTTGAGTCGTTCACGGCTGTCGTCAAGGCACAGTCATCATTCACAGTTAAGGGCCACGTTTAATAGCTTCGGCCGGTCGCGTCCAAACCATCGTGCGCGTCTCTAAAAAGACGTTAACAATGCATGTTGGTATGTGTGTTATTATTCTTATTATTATTCTCATTAGCCACATGTGGATACATAATTCGTCCATCCGATCCTTTCACCTGTAGGGCGGTCATCGTCGACTCAACGCGACAGCCAAGAATATTAAAGTAACATTTCTGCTGCAGATGTCCGAGACTGCTTTTACAGGTGCGACTCTTCACACAAGGCATGGTTGATACTCAGTGATGGAGTAAAGTATGGCTCTGAGGGTGGCTGGACATGTCGATACCCCTGATAAACGTCCAAAGGTTTGGCACTGGTCAGACTTGGACCAGAACCGGTCAGGTTTGTGACGATGTCATTCCCGTGCACTCTTTGCGGCCATCACTTCTGTTTCCAGAGCACTCGCAAGCATTAACGATTGAGTGTTGAAGTCACTGTGGAATCTTTTTTTCACGTACAAATGCACCGTGTATTGCGCGGAGTGGTGGTGCAGTGGTTTAGCGCAATGTGCTATGAACCCGCCAACCTGAGGTTTATTCCTGACCACGGCTAACACGAGCGGCGAGCGATATCGGAGCTAGGCTTGGGCCTCTCCTAGGTCGACTCAACCACGAATGCGTACCTCGTACAGTGTGTAAACATCGGCAGTGGAGAGATAAAGGTGCTCGTGTGTGTGATGCTGGCCACCGCTCCCCCGTGAGCGGTGCTGCCCTTAACAGGTGCTCGCCAACATAATGGGACAACCATCAGTAAGGCCCCATGTTTGTCATTTTAGAAAGTGTTTTCTTTCTAGGAAGCGTGCAGAGCTGAAGACGTCTGGCACGTTATCAAATGCTGATAGACTTTTATAACTGAAACTATAATATTAACAATGAACACTGGGTCGGAAACACATTTCAATTCGAGTGATTAATAGGTGGGAAAATGTTATCGTTTTGGACATTTTCTTTAAATAATCATAACCTTGCTATATAAAAATGCCTGTAAGTGCAGTAAAAATATGACCTTAAAAATTATGCTTTTATTGTTTGTAATCGCTTTTTTTTTCGCAGCACTTTGCAAGCATTAAAAATAAAATCCTCTCTGTGAGGGAAAGAAAATGGAAAATGAGTCACCAAATTGATGATACATTAGTCGCCACACATGAGACGAAGGCCAGCTGGAATAAACCTCACCAACAGTCTCAATGTATTTTAGCCGTAGAGATTACAGGGGAAATGCTTTATGCAGTGCACACCAACAGCGTAAGCAAAGTTCGCCTTCCAGTTTTAAGGGGCGCCATGGTTACATAATGTTAACTCCCTCGCCTGGTATGCAGGAGGTCAGGGGTTCAATCGCGACCCTGACGCCTGTATATTTAGAGTTTGTGTGTTCTGCCCGTGGTCACGTGGATTTTTTTCCTCCGGGTCCTCTGGTTTTTCCCTCCACATTTAGAAACATGAATTTGTATTTATATTCTTTGGGTCGTTTGGTAAAGTCACGTAGATAGGTTCAAAGAAAATAACAAAATAACAAAAAATATTTTCTTTTAACCTATCTACGTGACTTTACCGAAAGACCCAAAGAATATGAATTCCTGCAGTCACGAAAGCTTTAAGTCAAGATTTGCATTTTTATTATTTTGATTATTTTCCTGTTTAAAATGTACACGTGATAAGCAACTTCATTGAGCTATCATTTGTGGTCAAGTCGCTTCTGAAAAAGAGGCCAATTGCTCGGTGGGCTTTACCTGGTAAGTAAAACAATAGTTTAGTAGTATTTGTATACATTTGAAAGTCATTTGTTTACCTTTCCTATACGTTGCACGATCGTGTTTTTGTAGTGTTTGTTTTAACGTTCTGACCTACCCCTACCAGACATCTGTGAAATAGAGCTTTATAGGTCATCGGATTCCTTCAGTACAAATAAATATTCTGATTCTCTTCTGGCAGTGCATTGTTTAATTACATCACGCTTCCCACATTTTTACCCAGGTAGCTGTGCGCTGGCTTGTGTTCAACCACACGGATCCGGCGAGCACCGGCAGGAATCGTCAGCGCCTTCACGTAACCTGCCGGAGGACATCATCATCAGCAGCATCATCAGCAGCATCATCAGCAGCATCATCATCATCATCAGCATCATCATCATCAGCAGCATCATCATCAGCAGCATCATCAGCAGCATCATCAGCATCATCATCATCAGCAGCATCATCAGCAGCATCATCAGCAGCATCATTAGCAGCAGCATCAGCAGCATCATCAGCAGCATCTCTTGGCTAACCATAGAACAAAGACAGATGCACTTCTGCGGCCGTCTGGAATGCTCTTCCTTTACGATTAGCATGGTTGGCTATGTATGGTTTGAAAGAAGTTAATTATTACATGATGTTCTTTACCTTCATTCAGTCAATGCACCATCTACATGTGAAGCTAAGATTGTTTTTTTTTTAAAAAACCCACTTAGGGTGAGTTTTAAATCGTGGGAAAAGCATTAGTCACTTTTAGTGCCAAGATAAGTTAATTCCATAGTTTGGAAGCCACTAGTTTGGAACAGTCATTACCCTGGGCAATTCTCTAGTCCAACACAGCAAGAGGGCTTCTCATTTTCTGAGGCAATGTAAAACTTATGTTACATAAACTCGGTAAACCTTGGAAGTCATTACCATCAGCTTAAGTTAATTATTGGCTTCACCGGTAGCCAGTGAAGACATGAACATCAATCTGGCTGGTTACTGGCACCAAAAGCAGCCATCTGCTGTGTGCTGCGTTATACTGCAGGGACCTTCAAAGGCATTTGATTGCATGCAGCAGTCCTGTTTATTAAAAATAGTTATAATCATTTACAGCCTGATGTTAATTCACTGCTGGATGAAGGCCACCCCTTCCTGTATTGGTTGAGGGGCTTGTTTGACCCTACTTCACCAGTCCGGCTTGTTGAAAAGGTGGGATATCCCACTCTGCCCACACCCGGTTCAGACAGCTTTCACCACTGCTATTGGCACCGCTGGAAATTGAACTTGGACCACTGGGTCCAGAGTGAAGTGTTTGGAATTATATGCAACATGCAGTGTTATAATCTAAGATTATATCACGTAAAAAGGCAATTCCCCCCCCCCCCACCTCATGCAGCACATAAACACATCATGCTGTCAATTGATGTTAGCCGTGGCCAGGAATCCAACTCAGGTCTCCTTTGATTTAAAGCGTTCGTGACTGCAGGGATTCATATTCTTGGTTCTTTCGGTAAAGTCACGTAGAAGGGAAACAATAAAATAGTAAAAATATCAAATAATAAAATTCTCACGACGTTTCGACTGCAACACAAGCAATCATCATCAGGTGTGCAAACGACAGCTGATGATGATTGCTTGTGTTGCAGTCGAAACGTCGTGAGAATTTAATTGTTTATATTTTTACTATTTTATTGTTTCCCTTCTACGTGACTTTACCGAAAAGAACCAAGAATATCAGGTCTCCTTGTGAATAACACAGTAGCGCAGTGTTATTAGGCAGACGTTAGAGCGAGCGAGCGTGTGTGCGTGCGTGCGGGAAGGAACTCACAAAAGTAACACTTGGTGGGCAGCTTGGCCTTGGACAGACTGCAGATGGAAACTTTCTTGCAATGGCTGCTGGCTAGCGACAAGACACACGCAGGGCGAGAGTTAATTTATAAATAACTGCACATGATGCGTTGTTTCTCTGTGTGCCTATGTGTGTGTCTCTCTCTGTGTGTCTCTGTGTTATCTATCTCTGTTTGTGTGTCTGTCTGTGTGTCTCCGTGTCTGTGTTTTGTCTCTCTCTCTCTCAAATTTAGCAATCTTTGCTAGAACGTAATCAACCATGATGGGGTGTTGACTGTTATGTTAGCCGACTCTCTGTGTTGTATTGCATTATATTTAGAAGTTTACTAGGTTTGTTTTCACTTTCATTCGTACCCGATGATGATTGCTTGTGTTGCAATCGAAACGTCGTATGCTATTATTTATTAGTTTTTCTTTCTACGTGACCTTACCGAAATAACCAAAGAGTAATTCCTGCAGTCACGAAAGCTCCAAATCAAGTTTGAGCCTGTAGTTTGTCATGTTTTAATTTATTTTCGGTATAAATCTCTCCCCAATTTAAATGACCCTCAGTGAATTTGCTACGACGTTTCATATTAAATTGCGTGTTATCATATATGGTCCGTCATCATACAGTTTCATCAACGATGGTTTGTTTATAAATGATACTGCTGTCAATTGTAATGAAGCAGGTAAGAAAATGCTTCTAAGGATAATTGTTTTTTGCTCTAAATATTCTGAAGTGATGCTCTTGGTGAATGTGATGAGGATGATGATTATTGACTATGAAAACTGAGGACGCTGATCATTTTGTGTACTGTATTCTTCGGAAAGACACACCATAAGACTTGCTCCCTGTGTCAATTAAGTCAAAAAAGACAACGTTTTCCAGGATAGTTTAAACAGACTGTTGTGGAAAATACCAGGTACTCATTTGAGGCTGAATCGACCTAGGGGAGGCCCAGAACCGGTTAAGACGATCGTCGCTGGTGTTTGCCATGAGCGGGAATTGATCTCGAGTCTCCGTATTCATATCGCAGGCGCATTAACTACTGCGCCACCAATCCCCATATTACACTGCTCTACTGTATGGTAGGAACGTTGGGTTGCTCGGTCAATGGCCAGGGTCAACGGCGGCGTGGTGTATTCCGCAAATATGCCCGACTGTGAGGGCGGGCACAAGCCGGCGTGAGTAGGTTAAACGTTGAGTTTTATAAGGGCACCACGGGGTGACCAGCCCCTCCCCACCCCACCCAGCCCCTCCCCACCCTCCCCACCCAGCCCCTCCCCACCCTTCCCACCCAGCTCCTCCCCACCCTCCCCCACCCAGCCCCTCCCCACCCTCCCCACCCTCCTCTCCCCACCCAGCCCCTCCCACCACACCCAGCCCCTCCCTGCACGACGGACACAATAATCCCCTGTGGGCTGGTATAACCAGGAGGTTCCTACCAGTAAAAGAGCTATGTAGCTTGGTGGGCCTTACCTGGCAAAAACAAGTTTAGTTTTAGTTTAATATAAGTTGGGATGGGAGGGGGGGCGTGGAGAAGAATATGGTGAAAAAAGGGAGCACGGGGGGGTATTTCAATAGTTAATGGAGGGGTTGTGAATGAATATAAACGACACGGGAGTTCCTCCGCCAGAGACGAGCATCTCCGATCACAAGCACCTGTGCCCCGTGTGTGGTTGAAGTCCCCCTTGACCACCTTGCAGGACTTCCCGTCGCCGTCGCACATGCCGCAGCGATCCTCCCTGACCGGCGATCCCACGATGCCATCGCATCCCACCTTCTGCTCGAGAGGACGGAGAACCAACAACATAACACACGGTGAGCAACAATGAACTCGTTGGGGTGGTGGGTGGGAGGTAGCATCACCGTTGCTGAACAAGTGCTGTTTATTTTCAAGGGTATGTCTTTCAGCATGCGACTGCATATAGCCCCGATGTTATTTGGAGCGGCGGTTTGCTACGGATTTGTAAATACGTGGAAGTATTTCCTCGAGCTTCACGAGGTGCCTGCAACCGAGAGTTGGATGAACAAATAGAGAGTAAAAGACAGGCAAAGATGTGCTGTTCCTCGTAAGTGATGGTGTAATGTTGCCTTGTGAGATTATGCTGGCTGGCTGAGTAAGCCAACTCCGCAGGGAGGATGCAGGGAGGCCAGTCCCCTGTACGGATTGAATCCTGCATCTGGAGCTCGCTAACTCAATTTTACGTGCTCAGCAATATTCCAAGCGTTGAAACAAGAGCTTTGAGGCATCAGCCCCTTCAGTCCTCCATAGTTGTATACCCGAGTAAATCTACAGCTTCTACAACTTTTTTGGCCCGGCCTATCTGCCCTTTCGCTGTAACCAATACGAGTAGTTTGCTCACATATCTATTTACTGATTCACATTTTCCACGGCAGTAGAGAATGCCAAAGTGGTGCACCAGGAGAAGGAGATGTTTGCAGGCCACTGCCGCACAGCGTGCAACGATGGTCCATTTACATGGCACACTTTGATGTGGTCGCGTGAAAGCAGAACGAACACCACTGCATACACTCACCAATATAAATAAAATCTAAGTGAAATAGAAATCTGATAATAGCAATACCAGTGACGGCTCTCGAAATTCCCATGAAAGGAAGAACTATGATAAAAGCTACTCATAATTATTGCAGAGTAATCCTATCAGACAACAGAATTGATTTTTCAATCTTAAGTTGCAGGAAAAGCCATAAAAAGGGGAGTTTTCAGATGTGAATTAAAAAGTGATTCGGAATCCCTAACGGACCGTGGAAGGGGATTCCAAATTCGCGGAGCCTGTCTGGAGAAGGTTCAAACCCTCCCATAGACCATCACCACAGAGGCTTGTCTTTGGAATGACGAGTAGACCAGAATCAGCTGGTCTAAGTTTTTCGCAGTGATATATATAAAACGTAACGGTCGTCGCCTTTCCCATCCGCAAGCAGGCGCGGACAGCTGGACTTAACATCCCTTAAAAAAGAAAATCGTGCGCATCAACAGATCTGGGAATTTTCTCTAAACGTACAGACCCGGTGACTTGAGGGGTGAGAGCGGATAAAGAGGCCATAGGGCAAGCATGCAGGACACTGGGGCGAATATTTACAGTGGAGGAGCTTGCAACCGGCTGCGTCCGCGTTTAATGGAAGTCACAGATCCACGCGGCCGTGAGGTTCACAGGGCGGCATACATCACCTGGAAGCAATTTGGTGTGTTTTCAAGGTGAAATTGTCATCATTTTCATCACAGCCACTTAGCCATTGCCTTGCTTGTGCAGGGTGCACGATGGATTTTGCTCCTAATGGCTTAAATGTGGCGGGCGAACTGTGCCTCTTCAATGCTGCAACTGCATTCTACATGTCACCCGCGATCTGGTATGAAGCAAATGACTGGCCTCCCATGGAATATCCAGTATCAATCCGCAGAACATGTTGCACGTGTCCATGCTGGCAATGCAAAATGCTCAGATTTATATTGGATTTGAGCTGCCAAATCATCGCAGACCATAATTAATACGAACGCGGGTGATTAAACGTTTGTAAATGCGGCAATTTATATCTTGGTTGATTCCAGTGATTTGCATCCTGAAAGTTAATTAATGTCATTAATGCTTTGAGTTGTGCAGGCTGCCTCATTTGGAACCAAAGTTGCTTTTAATCTATCGCATTGCTTTGCTGAAGGTGTCTTGGTTTTGATTATCTGAGGATAGATGAGCGGATATGAGTAGTGGGGCCTGTGTTGTAGCGAGAATGAAAGAGGGGTGAAAAGGACGTGTAGGATGGGAATGTCAGTGGGGATTCTGGTAAGGGGTGGGTGACAGGGGTGAATCTTTAGGGGGAAAAAATAAATCAAGAACAGATTCTTCAGAGTTGAACAAATTTATATACAAAGACAAAGTTCCCCGTATCGCTGTACCACCTGAACAGACTGTTGGGGCAAGTGCTGTTAGTAAGCACCTATGAAGGTCCGTACGGGTGGGTGGCAAATACCATGCCCGGACACCTTTGTCTCCCCAGTGGTGATGTTTACACGGCACACCAGATACTCAATTGAGGTGGAGTCGACCTAGGGGAGGCCTATAACCGGTTCAGATAATATAATCGTCTCTGGTATTGGCCTTGAGTGGGATTCGAACTCAGGTTGTCGGGTTTGTAGCGCAGAGCGCTAACCGCTACAATACCGTCCCCCCCCCCCCCCCACACACACACACGCTGTACGTTTGGTAAAGTGGTTAGTGCGCTGCGCTATTCGCCTGGTGACCCAGGTTGGATTTTAGGGCCGTAGCTAACATCAACAGAAAGTGATATCAAAACGCCATTCCTGCCCTCTCCCCAGTTATCCAACCCGCACTGACCTGGGTGGTGAAATATGATTAAACAAACCCATTATGAACATCTTGTGGGGAGGCCTTCGTCTATTAGGGGAGTGAGAATGACTGGGATGAATGTATTTATAATTTGATGCTGTATATTTACCACCAATCCTCACCCCCCCCCCCCCCCAAATAATGCCACGCCACACAAAATAGTCGCATAATCCTTTCTTCAGGGGCCTACCCTGGCTCCTCCCCCCCTCAACCAGTATATATACAAGGTCGGGTCTTTTGGAATTTCTCTTTACTTGATACAGCAATCGTGCTGTGACGGTTCCACCTGAAGACGGAAGCTTGTGTTGCCTCCGAAACGTCGTGATTTTGAATTTTTTATTTTACTTTTAGTAATTTGAATTTTATTTTTTACCTACGTGACTTTATCGAAAAAACCTAAGAGTATATAATCCTTTCTCTTCGGCAAAGTTGACAACTACAGCTGCTTAAAAATGTTATGCCGCTCATTCCAAGTGTACAGCAATATTTCTGGCCAACTGCTGATATGATTGTGACTATGGGAATAACGGGCATTACCGCATTGCAAATGTACACTCGTGGCACATGGCTAGAAATACATGCCAGCCAATCTCTTTCCCTCAAGGGAAAATAAACATATGGCAGAGTAAACAAAGACAAAGATGCCCGGACAGGCTACACTTAGAAAGTTGGGGCAAGTGCTCGAAGCGAGTGCTCAATGAGGCAAGCGCGGTGCACCTTTGATTCCCTCGCTGCTGAAGTGTACACACCGCACGGGGTACTCATATAAGGCTGAGCTGACCGAGGGGAGGCCCACTACAGGTACAGCATTTAGAATCGAGCTCACGTCTCCAGGTTTGAGGTGTACACAGTACTACACTCACTACTGCACCGCTGGTTCTCAATTAAATACACGCTATATAGGATGTGATCTACACCGGGCGGGAACCCTCGAATTCACCTTTCATTCCGTTAATGTAGAGGCGCATGAAGAAAAAGTCGCCCTTGGGTGAACTGGAGAAACGCAAATGGCTGATGTGTGCACAAGAAGACTGTGAAGGAGGCGGGCCCCAATTTAATTAATTAAAGAAAATTGGGGTGTATCATAAATAATCTCAAATTAAGATAATTTTAAGATTAAATAAAGCTCATCATTTTAAGATGAGTATTGAAAAAACAAATTGTGATTGGATGCTACGCGACTTATTTCACACAATCGTTCCATGCTTCAGTTGTGTAGCTTGTCCGGCATACTGTGCTTATTAAGCCAGGTGGTGCACCCAAAAATGATTTCTGCTTAGAGCCCTCAAAATCGGCTGCATCCACCACTGAATTAGATGCACCACGTGAGAAATTGGACTAACCTGGCACCGCTCTTAGCAGCTCCAAGTGCATATTAACCATCTGCTTCCAGTGGACCTGAAAGTTCGTGTGATGGTATTTGAAAATTAGTAGGCCACGTGTGCCGGTGTCACAGTCCTTGTTTGTAAAACTGTCAATTGCTTATAAACTAATTGGTTGAAAATCACCACGTAGGAGCATCGCGCCTTCGTGTAAAACTATTGCAGACAATACATGGGTTTTGGTAGTACATGTTGTTTATGCCATTTATTGTGAAAATTCCGTCACAGTTCCTATGATTGCTTTTTCATTGCTTTCATGGCTTTATTTTGGTGATTTCTAAAAGTGTATTGGTTTAGCCATGTTTGTTTGTTGTAGTACAGAGTTAGACTGATGGCCTTAATCTAAGTTGTCTTGTGGTTGTTGTTGTTGTTGTTTGACTTGCATCCCACTGGGATTTTTGCACACAGCGTTGGTGTACGGTGTTTTTTCTGCAATATTTTTCTGTCTTTTCTTGGATTTTCTGTTTGCACTCAGTCACATATTCACTTTAAGATGTTTTTTGTTCATGTTTTTGTTTTTTGTTTGTTGCGGTTGCACCCGATTCAAGAGCCGAATGGCTCACAGGGGCTATACCTAATAAATGAACTTGAACTTAAATCGGGATAAAATTTTGAACAATGAACTCCCTTCAAAAAATTGCCTCAATTAAAAAAAAAAGTCCCAATGATTTGACACGACGAGCACTCACCTGGCACCTGCGGCCGAGGCACACGTCGCGCTCGTAGGGTCCGCACGGCGTGCCGTCCTGCACGGACTCGGCCGTCAGCGTGGCGCCCTCCTTGCGCCCGGCCGTGCACAACAGGGCACACGGCCGCTCTGTGGGCGGGGGGGCGGGGGTGGGGGGGTAACGGAGCCATTGGAGCAGAGAGGGTAAAACGCCAGTTATCAATATTTTGGACGCCAAATCCCAACAACAACCCAGAGCATTTTTATTTCGATTTAAAGCTTCTTGGTTCTTTCGGTAAAGTCACGTAGAAGGGAAATAATAAAATAATAAAAATAAAACATAATAAAATAATAATGGAATATAATAATATAATATTTTATTGTTTTCTTTTTATTATTTTATTATTTCCCTTCTACGTGACTTTACCGAAAGAACCAAGAAGATGAAAATAAAACATAATAAAATAATATAAAAATATTATATAAGTAATATAATAATATAATATTTTATTATTATGTTTTATTTGTATTATTTTATTATTTCCCTTCTACGTGACTTTACCGAAATAACCATGAAGATGAGACCCAGACCATTTTAAACGTAGATTACCCGGCGCAGTGGTTCCAAAACATCTTTGTACCCAGGGACACTGTCAGCCCTGTTGTTTACATGACAAACCTTACCGCTTGGCTGTATCAGGTGGTGGTGGAGTTAACGGCGCATTTATATTTACGCGATCTAACAAAAAAAAAAACCTTTGTTATGAATAATGTTGGTCGCAAAAGCCTACGTGTTCAACTGTCAGCCCTCACAATCTGCCATGTACCAGTGGCATAGTTTTAAAAATATTTTTTTTCTATAAAAGTTCTGGAAAATGTTAATTGACAGGCCATGAAAGCAATGACCTTACTTTATGTATAATTGTACTTTTTTATATAGTAAAGTAAGAATAAACATGTTGTTTTGTATCAGCAACAGTTCTATGGACCATTTCCCATGGCCGAGTGAACCACATACTACATACTGCATATTGGGAACCACTGGTCTAAGGGAAGCTGCCATGCTGTCATTGTTAACATGCTGCCAATTTTATTTCCCGGCATGGCAATTTAAACAATGGGCACATTCCTTACACCCGTAGATTACCCGGCCTTTGTCTACCCGTAAAGAAAAATTGGCATTTGGTAGTTCGTCGATCATGTGGTGGGTTAGAGTGTGGGTATTCCCACCTCTTTCAAGACATCTGACCAGCATGGAAGAGTAGGCCAATTGCCCTCAAGAGGGGCTCTCTAGAGCTCCCCCTAGTGGAGGCCCCTTTGACCAGCCCTACTAATGATTATTGAGATTTAGCCTGTCACAGCCCTGAATACATTTTTATTTTATTTTTCAAGTGCCTGGCCTTTGTACGGCCACCTGCTGTGATACCGAGTTATTTATTTTAATATTTCACACAGCTAACATAGCCATCGATTTTTTAATATACATACCAAGCCATAAACGCAAAAGTCACATTTTGTTCCTTCCAGGAATCTTTTCATGTTCGGTTACTGCCACTGCCAAAATTTCAAGGCTGTTCGCATGATTGCAAACGAGCTTGCGTTGCAACCCAAGTGGCAAAACCTGGCAATTCACAGCATTTTGCTGTCCACAATGTGCACTGTTGTTAGGGTGCACAAAGCCCTGCAGGTGATAAATGAGCAATCATTTTGAGGGCAAAAGCTATGACCCAAACTAGTAGCTTTGTAGACCCCCCACAGTAAATGTAACGTTACACACTCTGCACATCCATTTATTTATTCATCTGCGTGTCCTCTTTAGCACTTTATTCCAATGCCAATTTTCTGCAGTGCCAGTTGTCGAGAAGACAATTTCATCGTTACAATTCGTCACGTTCAGCGGACCAATGCCCTCTGGATGAGAAGATTTCCATGGCATGACACCAACATGATTTTTTTCCCAGCAACCAGAGGAGCCCCCATCACAGTCCTATTACTGCACAAGCTTTCTGTCAGCATGTAAATCTGCGTACAACTCTTGCCATGTCACATTGCCGGATCATGAGGGATGGTGGCAGCTTGCGGAGGCTTTCATCCAGCAGTGGATTAAACCGTGGCTGCTGATTTTAATGATGGCGACTGAACACATTTACAGACAACCATTTTGCAACTCTATTTTGTCAAAGCATCAAAGCATTTGCCTTGCTGTCCTCAGGCTCAAATCTCTAGATCTAAGAGGTTTCTGGCTTAGGAGCTTGACACAGGCATTTACCGCAGTAAGCCTCAACTTCAGTAGACACAACGGATCCAAAGCCCCTTATTCTTATTCATATCAAGACCACATATCTACGTATATAATCCTATGGTAAAGTGTTCTTGAAATATCTCATATTGTAGAAGATAGTTCCGAGTTCAATTCTAATCCGTGGATCAGTCCTGCCGCGCGACCTTGTTTAAAGGGAGGGAGCATACAATATCTCAAGAGGGGCACGACACAGTCAATGTTAAACAAACTTGGAACAAATGTTAAACGCCAAACAGAACTAGTAACGACAAGATGTGATTTTGTATCTCGTGCATTTCCGCTCTAGCTCTCGCCTATCGGAGGTGTGGGATAAGGACAACCATGTATAAGGGAGAGGTTGAGACACCCATCGCTTATTTGCAATTGACATTCAATATTGTTCAAAATGTTTTGACCCCACTGTAAAAATGATTGGGGAGGGGGAGGGGGTAGTTGGTGGAGAGCGCAATGTGATCGACTGTTGAGAAAGACTGCACCAAGCGATGCCCCCGCTTGTGACCAAAATCACACACGGGGGCAGCTAGGCAAGCCAGCATGTCCGCAAACGCAGGCATGTGTGTGTGTGTGCTCCGCTTCATGGAGTGTCACATCCGCAGCACGTGGGAGCAGACATGCGAGTTACACGCATGCCTTACTGCCCGCCCGCGCCTGCCCGCTCGCGTTCCTTCCCCCCCCTCCAAGTCGCCCCGGGGGGATTGGAGCAATGGTTCTTTACACAAGGGCGAGATTAACGAGTGCACATGCACGCCAGAGCGGGGGCCGCAAACTGCCGCAACTTTCCAGACGAAAAAGTCGGCAAAAGGGAAATGTACCCCAGCAGCGTAAACTGTGCAAATTAGTGAAATTATTTGTATACAAAAAAAAATGTGCAAGCAAATGCTTATATTTTTTTGCACAGATTTAGTTGGGATCACATCTTGCAGCGAGGTTCGGGCAGCGTGAATTTCAAACAGAAGCTACAGGTGGATTCTAAACTCTGTCGTCAAGTAGCAGTGTCACGCCGTCCCTGCAATTTACTCAACATGGAGCACTTCAAAACGTCTGCAGTCAGCCGTACATTCCAGCAGGCCATCCTGGTATGTCAGGTGTAACATATATATATTTATATTTTTACCAATGTAACCTTGCCTCCATTGACATTACCTCTGTTTATTTATGACTTGCCAGGTCTCGTCAAACCACTAACAGCGCCGCCAGCGAAGAAGAAATGAGAGTTATTTGACTTGTCTCGGACGAGGAAGAAGTGACAGTTTGGCACATTCTCACAAAGCGCCCGGATCTCAAGAAGTAACTGCAAGTGACGGAGGAAAAGAGGACGGGGAATGCACGCACGCGGCCTCGGTTTACAAGTAACGTCAAACGAACGAAGCCTAAATTTCGATTTAAAGTTTTCGTGACTGCAGGGATTCATCTTCGTGGTTCTTTCGGTAAAGTCACGTAGAAGGGAAGTAATAAAATAATAAAAATTAAACATAACAAAACGTCGTGAGAATTATTTTATGTTTGATTTTTATTGTTTTATTATTTCCCTTCTACGTGACTTTACCGAAATAAAAATAAAACATAATAAAATAATTTAATAAAATAAAATAATTGATTATGTTTTATTATTATTTCATTATTTCCCTTCTACGTGACTTTACCGAAAGAACCAAGAAGATGAACGTGGCCTAATTCACGTGAATAAATTATGCTTTGTTTCCGTGGCCAGTGAGAACTGGGCTGATTCAGTGCTAACACTGGGCTGGCCCCGAGAACCTGCCTGTGTTTACACCTGTGTTTGTCCTGGTCGAAGCAACCCCCCGTGGAGCTCCAACCCTGGCCCCCCCGGGGCCCTGAACTGGCTTGTTGGCCCAAAGAACACGTTCATAGAGCTGGACTCATCCCATTCTCATGAATATAATCATGATAATTGAATGATACGTTTTTACACCAGTTCAGAGTTGCCTATACTAATTCATGAATTAATTAATGACAACTCATGTGAATGGACAGAATAATAAAATCAACAACCGCACTTTGTCCATGGCAGCCCTCCCCCCCACCTCCCTCCCACGTCTGAAACGCCATCATCCCACTGCAAATTTGCAGCAGTGTTTGATCTGCACCGACTTTGAAGAGACCCGTAAAGGGCCCACCTCTTCCGCCCTGGCTTTCGAGCGACACACAGCTTGGCTCCGAGCCTCAAGAGTTACGGTCATTTGCGTCTGTGAAACAATGCGAGCGTCACAAACCGCGTTACAGTTCTATCCCTATTGACGGACGGTTTGTTGCGTGAAGCTCACAACCTCTCCCATTAGCAAGACGACAGCAGCGATACGATACCTTCCTATCACCCCTGATATGCAGCGTTCGTGAACCCGCTAAAGGGATCGCCCCTGACTCTGCACCGCAGGCTTCCCCGGTGTGGATGCCGGGTTAAAAAAACAAAACGCCCAGGCCCTGCGGGTCTCACCGGGGTCAGTGACGGAGGACCATCGGCGCGGCCGCGGCGCGGGAGGGCCGCCCCAGTGCAGGACCTGGCACTGGCGGTCGCGGGACGCGGGGGTCTCCTCGGCGCAGGAGATCAGCTGGCACACGCCGTGTTGCACGTCGCCGCCGCGGCACTCCGCTCCGCCAGGCCGAGGCCTGATGGGAGCGCGACAGGGGTCGGTCGCATTCAGTCGCCGGAGTTCAACGCCGCCGTCACCGGCCGCGTGCCGTCATCGCACGAGGCTGCGCTCGCTGGTGCGGTCACCGTGGTGCACCGGTGAGGAGCGATTGCACCGTGGTGAGCACGATGCAGTAGGAAGCCGGCAACCTGGATTCAATTTCCAGCCACGGCTAATATCAGCGGCCAGTGAGATCGGAACCGGTCCTGCGCCTTCCCTAGGACGACTCAGCCTTGTATGAATTCTAGATTTGAAGCTTTGGTGACTGCAAGGATTCATACTCTTAGTTCTTTCGGTAAAGTCACGTAGGTAAAAAATGAAATTAAACTTAATAAAATAAAATAAATTTCATTTTTTACCTACGTGACTTTACCGAAAGAACTCAGAGTATGAATCCTTGTATGAATGTTGGACTTTTGTCGCACCGTACGTAGCCAACCGTGCTGAGCGGAGGTGCGGGGGAAGGACAACGAACTAAACACAAAAAACATAAATTTACAACTCTCCCCTGCCACCCCGAGGCTGTCCTTCGGCTATCAGACCTTACGCGAGGAAGAGGGTAATTGTTTCGTGCGTTAGCCATGACGTTTGTACATTATAGACATGTGCCTGCTGCGAAATAGACATGCGTGCACTGCGATTGAAAATATTGATCTTAAAGGCTATGAGGGGCAGACGTGTTGCTTTGCGAGTATTATTTGCACAGCTTATTTCCAATGCCACAGTGCCTTGGTATGCGGGGGCATTTAGACAAATTATTGTCGTGGATTCACAACTTGGGCCCATATGGAAAAAGTCAGGTGGCTAGTGAATTTTTTTTGTTTAAAAAGGTAGAACAATGCATTGATTAATTATTCATCCTTATTCAGATACATAGGTGTATATGTAATATACATACACAACACGTACATGTATATACATGCTGTATTTAATGAGTTTGTATTACCCCTGCACTAGCATTGGACCCAAAGTAAAAAAAAAAATTGTTTCTGGAATTATTTTTCTGAGATGCCATTTATGTATTTTATAAAATTATATATTTGTATTTAAACATCGTTTTCGTTCAAGTGCAATCAAAACTCAAAAGTAAAGCTCAATAAAGAAAGATAACGACGTTGTGCAGGATATAAAATAACGATTATTGTTTTTAAGATGTCATTGGGATGCTGAAGGCAGGTCGGCTTTTTGTTGCATATATAGCGACACCACACCAACGTACACATTAAACAAAGAACAAGACTGAAATCCGAAGCCAAAAATGTGTCGGTCAACCGTCCCGCCTCACTGCTGCCAAATGCGAACGAAACTCTCAAGCTTAATTTACCAAAAAATTTAACAAAAAATATTCTCAAGAACTGCACTGGCCCTTGCAGCCTTTAGGTTTCACATTCAGAGAGAGAGCGCACCACACTGGCTTGACGTGGGCACAACGCAAGTGACACAAGCATTGCAATTTTTTGGAAAGCCGGCCCATGTGGTAAAGGCTTTCCATTTCCCGGGGTGCTTTTATGAGTAAATAGGAAACCCCACTTAAAAGGGGAAATGAACCACATCGACCCGGACAGTGTAACTGCCATGGTCTGCAGGCCGGAGAGATGCATGCAGATAAGAAGGGAGGGTGGGGGGGGGGTTTGTCTCCCTGTGGCTTTGGGCTCGGTGGATCACTCGACGGGTTGTCAGTGACCCGTGCTGCTTTTGCAACAAGCGTCGGGCTTCGAAATTTATTTTTATCCAAACAACAAACACGGGGGAAAGTGATCGCCTGGAACGGTGTTAACAGCCACGGCCTTTGCAAGCCGAAATAACCACCGTAGTTCACCCAGATCAACATTCAACAGAATTAACCAGTTGGTAAAAATATGTGTAAATATGTAATAAGCACTGAATTATGAATATGTACATCCCATGGCACTCCATGTGGCCTTGTTCGTGTGCATGCTGGGTGATGAAGGATCCCCCTTTGTAGATCATAATATTTTTCGTGAATAACCACAGGGAATTTCGATTTAAAGCTTTCGTGACTGCAGGGATTCATCTTCTTGGTTATTTCGGTAAAGTCACGTAGAAGGGAAGTAATAAAATAATAAAAATAAAACATTATAAAATAATTCTCACGACGTTTCGGCCACAACGCAAGCAGCCGTTATGTTTTATTTTTTATTATTTTATTACTTCCCTTCTACGTGACTTTACCGAAAGAACCAAGAAGATGAACCACAGGGAAGTGAGTTTAATTGGGTCGTTATGGTGCAAAGCATCGTGAAAAAATACTCTGCCCTCTCTATTAGTCGGCATCTACTTCAAGTGGCTAAAATGTCTCTTTATTACATTTTTTGTTGTTGTTACAGCAATGCAATGCCACGGGTGGGGGTTGGGGGATGCCACTATCATGTGGACTGCTGGTGGATGGGGGGAGCTTTCAAATGTGCAGTGCTTCATCTTCTTGGTTCTTTCGGTAAAGTCACGTAGAAGGGAAGTAATAAAATAATAAAAATAAAACATAATAAAATAATTCTCACGACGTTATGTTTTATTTTTATTATTTCATTACTTCCCTTCTACGTGACTTTACCGAAAGAACCAAGAAGATGAATCCCTGCAGTCACGAAAGCTTTAAATCGAAATGTTCAGGGCTTGTTAAAAATGGACGTCTCACGGCGGGTGGTCGCAGCGCCGCTGCCGGTAACGCAGGCCGGGCCCGCAGGGCTGATTGCAGCCGCTCCAGCCTCCCCAGGGGCCCCACGCCCCGTCACGTGGCTCGGCCCACGGGTCCACACTCCTCTGACTGCCGCACTCGCCCCGAGCATCCCTGGGCGTCTCCGCGACACCACCTGCCACGTCTGCCGCCGAGCCCCGAGCCTGACGACGACAGCCGAGTGGGGAGGAAGCGAGGCAAAGCGGATTCGATGGTGCACATCTGGTTTTTTTTCTTGTTGTGTTTTTTTTTTCTTTTCTTTACAGCCATTGTCACGCCAATTATAATTGGGCTGTGAAAAGGTGAAAAGTGAAATATTGTAATTAGAAAAATTCTAGGAGCAAATTCGTGAAAATTGTTTCTAACATTTCCAACACTTTGTCAATGCACTGCTCGATGAAGGTCCCCCAGGCACAATGTCAGTGCAGTTCATTGATCATACTTCACCACACTAGCCAATGTAGGTTGGTGTAAGGGAGGTGGGGGGGGGGAGGCCAAGGAGCAGTTCATATATCACTGTTAGCCCTAGCTGGTAATCAAACTCAGGCCGCTGGGTCCATAGTACGGCGTGCTAATCACTGCACAACTGCTCACCGCGTGCCTCGCCTGGTATACAGGAGGTGGTCACGTGGATTTTTCTCCCGGTCCTCCAGTTTTTTACCTCCATAATTAGAAACGTGCATTTAGAGTATTTGCCTGCTATAAATGTCCACCTGAAAAGCTGCTTTGTTGAGTTATCATTTGTGACCAGGTCGCTTCTAAAATTTTTTAAAATATATAACTCAGTGGGCCTTACCTGATTCATTAAAAATAGTTCAGTTGTCAGTTGAGTTAAAACGCAACTTTGGTGTGTGACAATTCCTTGCTCGGTGCGTCGTCATCCTTTTATTATCATGACCAAGCATAAGCACAGGCGATGCGCTCCTGTTATGCAATTAATCCTGCTGTGCGCAACTGCATTGGCTCACTCCTGTTTGTAGGAGGCCGTTGTCTGCCGGTTGCTCTGCCTTGGCGTGCTCTCTGGCTGCCGGCGGCTGCGGAGGAGTCTGGGAGTTCTCCTCGGCTGGACCCGGTTGTCCCCGTGTGGCTTCCTCGGTCGGAGGAGAACGGGGCGGCTCCTTGGGTTTGTTCTCACCCTCGCTCTGATTTAGGCACTTGCCCGCCGCACACGCCTGCCAAGAAACACAGAAATAACACGCTCACGTAAAAAAAAAAGGTAAGCGTTCAAAACTCAGCCCTACAAATACTTGCTCACGCCACTGTTCACTAGGGGCAGCCCCTCTCGAGGGGTATTTTGGCCTAATATTCCACGCAAGCCAAACTCTACCACACGCCGCCTGCTGATTGACTAACTTCGGTGCTCCCACTCATATTTGTTAGTTGGGGAGGGGGGGGGGGTGAATTAAGTAAATTTTCCTCCGTTTGAACTTCCGCGCCGGGAGATCTCTGGATGTCCAGTGGTGATTGCAGACTGATCGCAGTATTTAATATACGACAGCAGTTGCAGCACTTCAAGTAGATCGGTCTCCATTGTTTATGGATATGAGGCAGTGGCTCACAAATCGCGACGAGAGATGAGAATGGCCAAATTCTCGTTTGCGTGTGGTGGGACAGCGACTGCAGTATGCAATTGAACGTATTGGCGGTGCACCGGAGGTGTACGATATGAAAAAAAGAAAATTCGCAATAATTATACTTTTTTTCCACAATTCGCAAACCCAGGTCATAAAATATTGAATCTTGCGGCCAAAATCAGTTCTTGCGATGTCAAAGCGGTCGGAAGACGAACGTCATAAGCTACACGGTGTACCACCAATGCTCCTCCTGTATCAGAGTGATGAGATAGGTAGCCTTGATTTAAAGCAGATAAGAGCTTCTGAACTACAGGTCTTTCTTTCAAGGGAGACCTGGAGGTTATTTATGGCGAAATAACATTGCACGTGGGTACATGGGTACACAATAACCACAAAATCTAATATCAAAAAATTTCTGCAAATGTACAAAAAATAATAACAGATAAATTATATCGTACAGTCCGCAAGTACCGCATTAAGAATGTATCCAAAAGATTAAAGAAAAAATAATCTTCGGTAAAATAAATATGTAACTTTATAATTAAAGAGAGAATGATAAACTGTTAACAAATGATACGTAGATTTTGATTTAAAGCTTTCGTGACTGCAGGGATTCCTATTCTTGGTTCTTTCGGTAACGTCACATAGAAGGGAAACAATAAAATAAAAAATATATAAAGCAATAAAATTTTTATATTTAATAAAAAACAAAATATATATATAAAAACAATTATATTGTTTTATATTTTTATTATTTTAATGTTTCCCTTCTACGTGACTTTATCAAAAGAACCAAGAATATGGATACATAGATTGCTTTTGCTTTAGGTCAAGTCAACAAAACGTATGAAAAACAAACACCTCAATAATAACTGCGTAAAGGTGAAGCAACTTAGTCTACCTTTTGATAAATCCTTTTTTTGCCAAAGTTATGAAAAAATATTTAATCGACCCCCTGAGCAAAACGACCGCTTCACGAGATGAAATGAAAGGGGGCTGTGCGTCTGCACGCTTGGGCACAGTGACCTGTCACGGTTTGTCTTTACAAGCAATCTCATTAAACTTTTCCCCCCCGCCTTTTGTTTAACCAGGTTGCTCATAAATCATACTTTAAGCCGCCAATGGCATGCCAGTGGGTCTGCCACTTCTTCAAGCGGTGTCACTTTTGAAATGTGTATGAAATACGGTTCCAAAAAAACTAGAACATTTTTCGCCGCCATGCACACTGAATGGCGGTATGTAAAATATGCGTGTGCGTAAATACCATGTTGCAGCCACACACAATGTACTGAACATAGGGTTTAAACAAGCGACTTCAAAAACCATCAAAACAGCTCCATTTTCACGTCGTACGTTTATCCGCGATTGTGCGGCGTAACCCTCCGATGTGTTTTCAGGTTGCACGCCGCATTGTTCTGAGATGGCGTCTGGTGTTACGCTCCACATGCTGGGAGCGTCTTCATTCAGCTTCTTCCTTCAATTCAGTTTCTCGAAGAAGAAGCTACATAAATTCAATTCCTGAAGAAGCCAAGTCTATTTGTTTCGCCAGGCGAGAACTCATGGCACCAGGGTAGCTTCCTTTGCTACAGTGACCCCGGTCTGCAAGAGTGAGAAGCTTCTTGCACGTGGACTGAAACGTCAGACATCTTGCCAAACAACACGCCCGAAAACACATCGGAGAGCTGTACTCATTCCACACATGCAAATCCTTGCCTAGACACAACCTCTATACATTGTGCTGTCAACAGCACTGTTGTAAGGTGGGGAACATGCAACATTTACTTCTATGGCCAGTGTATATTTTTGTAATGTACTGTATATTGAATGGTGGCACAACCACAGGGCACTGTGATTATGAGGACGACGCTGACTCGGTGTGGTCTGTGGGAGGACAGCCCAAGGCAATGACCTCTGTTAGGTCACGGGAAATCCAACACCACACGTACAAATGTGATTTCAATATGGAGCAGTCTCTTTTCATAGTTTTCCCCTGAGGAAACACCGTAACAAATGCACAGAGCCTGTCTTTCTTTTCTTTCTCTCTCTCTCTTGCCTCGTTTTTGCTTGGAGGTGTTTTCCACCCTCTTCCAATCACCCCGTTTCCTTGAGAAAGGCAATGATCATCTGCCAAGGTGCACATTAAACAAAATCACTGGGTGGCTTTTGCCTTCGAGTTTTAAGATGCTATCTTCTGTCATTCAATTTACGGCGTAATTGGACGTTGATGATTTACAACCCACAGAGGAATTTCCCGTCAAAATAACCATCGTCTCAATGCACATCCACCACAAACGACACTATTCACAAATTTTTGCATGAAATTTATCAAAACTGATCACAGTATAATAGGGCATTCTCCGTGATCGCAAAATATTTTGGCAATGTAAAAGTTTCACTTTGCATTTCAGATCAATTATATTTTCTTCTTCTTCTTCTGAAAAACTACCCGAATAACATTCCGCACCTTGCTCTGAATGACGCTGTGGCCATCAGCAACATAACCTTAACGTTCACCTTTCAGCACAGGTCTGGCAGCTGTCATTAATCTCAGTCCAAGCGTAGACCACAAGCCCTTTTAGTGCCGGCTGAAACACTACGCTACCATTTACCCAGTTCAATCCGGACAAGACCACCGGAGGGACCCGCTGACAGAAAGGTCAATGTCTGCATTGCCATCTACTCAGAGGCAAAAAATGTTGCATCGGACCTGTTAACTACTTGGCCTGATAACACTTTAGATATTAAACGCCGCCACCGTCACATTTCCATACACAAGGCAGCTTTTGCCTCAGCGCTGCTGGCTTGACTCTATCTGAAGATCCGTACGATATATTGGCACGGTCGTATTTTCCCTTACTCGGGTAATTGACAAAACTAGAGTTCCCCAACCGTGGCAGATTGACACGTCTGTCAATGAGAATTATAGTTAAGGGCAGTGGTGTAAAATAATGGTGCCGAAAGCTGTTCCGGTTCAAGGAGGCGTCAATCACAACATGGTTGGAGTGTTGTCAGCATCTGGACAAGACTCTTGCATCCCAGAGGATCCATCCAGCACAAATGAGATCAAAACGTCTCCCATGAATACTGTCGAATGCTTGGCAGTGCTCATCCTCAAAGGCAGTCCCAGACCAGTTGTGGAAAAGCCTACAGTTTTCGTGATGGGAAATGGTCTATTGACTTCCCACCAAATGGTTCTCATGTCATTCACCTTGGTGGGTTGAGTCGACCCAAAACTGGCACTGTCCATTCGTGAGAAGGGAACTCTTCCACATGTACACCCGGTCCCAAGATAAATAAGGTTTTATAAACGTCTCTTATCCCTTAGTGGGTAATCACAACACTAATGGAAACTGGGTACAAGCACACCCTTTCGAAGTAAGGCCAGGTGTGGAAATCACAAGTTTGCCTTTGCCTTCCCCAGACCAGTGTAACGTAAGCATGCGTTGCTTATATCGGATATGTGCTTATAAAAGGTGTGCTTATATCCAGCATTACTTTGATCAGTTATCCCCAAGCTCATCCAACTTTCACCCGTTGTTGCTGGCATTGCCACCGAACCTGAATATTTTGCGGACGGACGTGGGTGACGTCCGCCTGTCCCGGCTGCTGCTCCGTCTCACTCATGCAGGCACTGGCAGGAGATCTGAGAAGGGAAGAGACGAACCACACTCAGCAAGTGCCGGGCAGCAGCGATTGCGACGCCCTCCACAATGTGCCCAGCAGCCTTAACCCTCTCCCATTCAGATGACGTACGTGCACGTGTACGTCATCGGAACGGAACCGAAATAAAAAACGACGAACGAAAATAACTTGATGGGTACCGAGACTCCCACAAGGCCATGCGAGAGGGCGTGGGGCACAGTTTGGACATCCGCTATCATAGAGAGCGGTCGTGTCGCTCCAGATCTCTGCGGTGAGGACAGTGTCTTTAAAAACAACGCCGCTGTGCCTGTCAAATTAAAATTGGCGTTGAACCGCTTGCGCGTTCCGAGATTCAGCGGTGAACGGCACCCACTCTGCAATTTGCAGTCGTCTCGTAAACATTTATGCTGCGGTATAAAACTTGTGTAGAGTGTATGGAAGATCAGCAGCAGCTTGGGGAAGCCTGCATCTAACACTGATTAGGCCCCCGTTGATTGATGATGATGTTGATTATATGTAACTTGAAAAATGTTGCCGAGGATAATGATTGTTCATCAGCCCCTGGAAGGAATACGTGTTGAATATTGTAATTAAATGTTTTCGATAACATTGTAATATTAGATTTCTCCTATTAAATTAATATTCTATCCCTTTTGGGACTTGGTATATGTTTGCACTATTCTATGTGTCTGTGTACCAATGTAGCTGAATTTGCCAGAATATTTTTTTTCTGATATCAGCAAAGATATCAGAAATATTACATTTATTTTCTTAGGTTTTTTCGGTAAGGTCACGTAGGTAAAAAATAAAATAAATGAAAACAACTCAATTAAATCACGACGTTTCGGGCGCATCACAAGCATCCTTTTTCAGGTGGGGACAACGTAGCGAAAGCACACACACTTAAACGTCGTGATTTAATTTAGTTGTTTTCATTTATTTTATTTTTGTACCTACGTGACTTTACCGAAAAAACCAAAGAGTATGAATCCTTGCAGTCACGAAAGCTTCAAATCTAGAATTAATATCTTTATTTCACTAAAAAACCTGAAACAGAAATCGGCGAAACATTCCAACACAGGACCCTGCTGCATAGTGTACTGCGACTCGGTGAGGCTCTCGTTGACTTGCAAAGGACAATCACGTAATCGAGGTTAAATTTCGATTTAAAGCTTTCGTGACTGCAGGAATTTATCTTCTTGGTTATTTCGGTAAAGTCACGTAAAAGGAAAATAATAAAATAATAAAAATAAAACATAATAAAATAATTCTCACGACGTTTCGGCCACAACGCAAGCAGCCGTCCTCAGGTGGAGAACAGGTCTCTCTCTGCCTTCTCGACAGACCTGTTCTCCACCTGAAGACGGCTGCTTGCGTTGTGGCCGAAACGTCGTGAGAATTATTTTATTATGTTTTATTTTTATTATTTTATTATTTTCCTTCTACGTGACTTTACCGAAAGAACCAAGAAGATGAATCACGTATTCATCACGAGTGATGGCGTAAAAAAGGCTATTCCATCTTTAATTCAGTTGTAGAGGTTACGATCATCAAAGATAATCTCATTCGAATTATCCACATCGCACACAGCTGCACATTAGGTTGATTCATACAGCAGAAACCAATTCCACTGAATAGTAACGCCATAAAAGCCTCAGGAAACGGATGATGAAAATAAGAATAATCCATATTCCTTTCACAATGACGAATCAATTGAGTATCGACCACCGCAAACCTTCGACTGATTAAGCAACTACAGCAGTCATTATGTTCAACTCACCACAATAAATTATTAACCCACCAACATTATTGATCATGTGACAAGCTGACGAGGGCGACACTTTAAATAACGTTGAACACGCAATTAAATTGTTTGGGTTACTCAAGCCGCGCACACAACCCGTTGGAACGTGTTGTCCTTGCGAGCACCGCAAACCCAGTTGCTGTACTGCCGCCAGAGGTGACCACTTCCTTTCACAGAGGGGCAGAGGTCCCCCCCTCACCCCCCTTATCCCCCCCCTCATCCCTCCCCTCATCCCCCCCTCATACCCCCCCTCATCCCTCCCCCCCTCATCCCTCACCCTCCCTCATCACTCCCCACCCCTCATCCCTCCCCCCCACTCCTCAACCCCCTCATCCCCCCGCCTAATCCCCCCCTTCCCCCCCCCCTCATCCCCCCCCTCCCCACCCCTCATCCCCCCCCCTCCCCACCCCTCATCCCCCCCCCTCCCCACCCCTCATCCCTCCCCCCATCATCCCTCCCCCCCCTCATCCCTCCCCCCTTCATCCATCCCCTCATCCCTCCCCCCCACCCTCCTCATCTCCCCCTCCTCACCCCCCATCCCCCCTCCTCCACACCCCCCCCATACACCCCTCCTCATCCCCTCCTCACCCCCCCCTCCTCACCCCCCGCCTCACCCCCTTTTCATACACCCCCTCCTCACCCCCCCTCCTCACCCCCCGCCTCACCCCCCCCTCCTCACCCCCCCCTCCTCACCCCCTCCTCATCCCCCCCCTCACCCCCGCCTCACCCCCCCCCACCCCATACACCCCCGCCTCACCCCCCCCACCCCATACACCCCCGCCTCACCCCCCCCCCTCCTCACCCCCTCCTCATTCCCCCCCCCCCTCACCGTCCCTCCCGACGACCGATCTGTAATAGCCGCGCCGCCGCTCACGACTGCACCCGCACAGCGCTCGCGCCACCGCAGCCCAAAGGGCCCCCACCGGCTGTCGATTCAGATCGATCTGTGTGGTTTTAATGAGGTCCCGGCGTTCAACTTACGCGCAACGAAAAGAATGTCGCCCCCACCCCAGAGGGCTTACGCCCGTGCAATTGTGCGCGTGCATTCAATTGTGAGCTCGAATTAAAATACAGATAACCATCGGAAATGATCACTTACGTTTTTCGAGTGTGATGTTATATCAATAAGCACGCATCTGTCTCTCCGCGTGAAAATTAAGTTTTTTTTTTACAAATCCCATCAGCGACACGGCCTTCTGGTTCAACGCAAGCAAACACTGGGCTAGTTTTGACATGCAAAAGTCTCATGAGCAAAAGTCAAGTTTTCTTGAACCAATGCTGAACTGCCAGATTTTCATAGGCAATGCCCTTCTCTGCTGGATACGGGTCCTAGTTTGATACAAAAATATATAATACATCACAGAAAATAATGATTATAATAATGTGCATTGTGGGGGAGATAATAAGTAACAAAATAAATATGCAAACAATACTTTTTACACATCCCATCAGCTGCAAATGTAATATTAAGTCACACATTAATTATTCTGTTCGTGAAACAACTTTGATAAAGCCTACATATGCAACACAATGTGGGTATGTAACAACAACAACAACCGCCATTCGCCACTAAGTGGCGGTGACGTCACCACGACGCTTGTGCCAGGCCATGTGCACCTTGAGGCCACGTGAAGTGTCGAACGCCCGCTGGCAGGAGGTCACGGGGCAGACCCAGCAGGTGCCACGGGTCGACTGACTGAGATGACTGAGATGACTGGCTGATGCACCACCTGTACCCCCTACTGTGCCAACTTGCTGGGTATGTAAGCATACACGTATACGTACAAATAAATGGGTATGGGTGACCCTGTGGTTATGACCACGTCATGTTTATGATTAGTAACGTGAATAAGTCATTTCTTGTGTTCAATTTATCTGTACAGAATTCTCCACATTAAAAAAACGAATAAAAGTCGGATTATGTATTGTGTATAACCTTCATCAAAGCTCATATGTGTCACCACATCCATACAACACTTTCGGTATCGATGTCAGCCGATAGTTGGACATGACTAACTGATGAGCATCATCTAGGGCAAAGCTCACCCATGGCTCATGCTGTAGACTGTTCATTACACCTCTGGAAGTTCTTGGCAGCTGAAAATATTCACTATATTTGTCAGGCTTGGAAAAATATCTGACTACTTTATAATCATCCATAACAGTTGAGGTTTTTTTTGTTTTTATAGGGGTTGGTGCAGTGGTTCGTGCACTGTTGCTATAAACATGGCAACCCGAGTTAAATTCCCAGCCATGGCTAACAATCAGTGGCGGATAAAATCTGAATTCGAGACCACCCCCGATTAGCACGGTTGACTTCGTACGGTGCGAAAGAAGTTCAACATACAGTACATACACCGCCCACCTCAGTACCACTTCATCCCCCTTCACCAAACCGTCCTCACCAGCATGGCGAAGTATGCTCTCAAACCTCGCATCACCGGCATGACAGTCAATAGACAAAGGACTGAAAATTATTTTCACAGTACATCTTGACTTAAAGCTTTCGTGACTGCAGGAATTCAAATTCTTTGGGTCTTTCGGTAAAGTCACGTAGATAGGTTCAAATTAATAAAAATTAAATAAACCAAAAACTACGACGTTTCGATCGCATCATCAGGCGGAGAGAAAAGGGGTCGTCGCTTTATTTTTATTTTTTGAACCTATCTAAGTGACTTTACAGAAAAACCCAATGAATATTATACAGCATTGCTGCTAATATGTAAGACGCTGTCCTAAAGGCGCCTGGAAATTAATTTAAAGAAAATTTCACATCACGAGTGAGCAACCCCACCCACGCTGATCTTAAAACCAGGTGTTGTGCATTCCAGCAGCAGCGCTTTGCCCCATAATTAGCGCAAGACATTTCAGACCCTTTTTTTCCACAAGGAAACAGAGGGGGGGAATTAGTATTTGAGTGACAAGTCGGTGGAAGGATTTGAACGAATAACTGTTTTTTTGCTCTGGCAGCTGTGTCCCCGGCCGGATTTGCCGTGTCGTGGATCTTTTGTCTGGGTCTACCATGAGGGCGTAATGTTGTGCTGTGTCCGCTTTGAGGATAAGCCGAGATTATCCGTCAAACATTTCTGCGGTCTGGAGGAAGAATGAAAGAGAAGCGATGAGCCCGAAAACTGTTGATTTGTCAAGCATCGCCAAAAAGCGTCACCGAAAAAGCGCGTTCAACCGGGGGATGTACTGCACGCAGGAAGCGTGTTCAGTTGTTGCCCAAGCATCAAAAAAAGACAAAGGTCCCCTGTATAGATATTAACAGGATGTTGGAGAAAGGGCTGTTAGCGAGCAGATATTAATTGGCCGTCACGACGCACAAGAGCTCTACGCGTGCCTCCCAAGTGCACTTTTTCACACACGGCACCAGGTAATTAGTTCAGACTGAGCTGACCTCGAGGAGGCTCAGTAATGGTTTCAGATGTTTTCCACTCATATTAGCCGTGGACTGGAATTGGGTTTGGAGTGCGGCGCTAGCTACTCTTTAAATGTGAAACAGTGTTGTCGAATATTTGTTCCACCGCTGAGACATTGTATCCCACTTGTCGTGTTATAATCCGGGATTATATCGTGCAAAGAAGCTTATTAGAATCCACCCCCCACCCCCCACTCCGTGTAGCGTAAACACATCGTGCCTACGTTTGTGAATCGCTATGCTCCCCCTTATCGCCTGCGCGCACACAGACAACATAAGGCGAACCAAAACACAAACAAGACTTGCTAGGCGGGATCAAGAAGGTCGCAAAAACCATACGCGATGAAAGCCTTCATTTCCTTTGCCTCTAGGCTGAAAACAAATGCCATGGCAAGTTATAGATATAACAAACGTATAAACCTTTCCTGGCAAAACATACCCCAGTATTCATAGCCTTTGAGAAAAGTGGCTTCACCAGCATGCAAAAAAAAAACCCGCCATAAAACCCACAACAAAAATATAAAACCCTGTAGGTATCATTATTAAATGTTGTCTTACGTGCAGTGTGTTCTAAATCTTATTTAGCATCTATATTTTCATTTCCATTCAAGCACGAATGTATACACACACACACGAATAGGATTTGTTTTAGTTGTGCTGGCAGATGTTATGTGTATAAAAATCGCATGACAAATCTCATTCGTTTGTTAAGCTGCCAAGCATATATTCAGAAAAAGGGTACTTTTTTTTGCAATTGTCCATCTTTATAATTGTAGGTTACTGTATTTTCAACATGCATATGAGATGAGCTACACACTCTGCACGACGTGATGCATGTTCAACTCGTTTGCAACACGACGTTCGCCCGATCATCGCAGGCGTCGGCGATTGAAATCAGAGTCGGCAGTGAGGGGCTGGAATGTCTCAGTGAGAAAAACAAGTCTCCAACAAACAAAAAAACAGAAACGGGGCATTAACAACCCGCGGCACGCTGGGACAATTTTAGGGCAATCGTTTCTGGAAATCTTCACAGGCAGCGGATTTTCTCGGAGCAACGAAATTCAACTTTTTGCGGCAATGACACTGAGTGACGGAGTCTTGTTTTGCCTGTTCAAGTGGAAATTGTTTAAAAGTGTGTTTGATGAGCAGTGGATTGGTCTTACAGAAGCAGACACAACCTTGGGTGGGTAGTCACGTGTCCACTATCAGTGACCTCATTGCAAGTTTCCATCCCTCTCGGTATCCATAATACATACGTGTTAACACGAAAGTCTACGTATTATACTGTGTGTATGTTGAGCTTCTTTGGCATCGTACGTAGCCAACCGTGCTAATCGGAGGTGCTGGGGAAGGACCAACGAAACACAAATACACTTCTACAGGAATTAGCTTTCAATCTATTACAATAATAACAAATCCCATTTACACCGTGGCTCTCATTGTGAAACCACTCCAAGGTCACCTGCCGCAGGGTTTGTCGAACCTCATTCCTCTCGACCCACTGCGTTCATCTTAGAGGGTTCTCCAATTTACCACCGTTCAAACACAAATTTAGCTGTTACATGCCGCGCACACTTTACATTTGCTGAACCCCGCATAATGTGAAGACTATTGATTAATAAAAATTCATCATATCACCATCATACGTCCTTTCCGCCAGCTCAACAGCGACAATCGAGCCGACTGAACTTGCCACTCCATTTTTCCTGAGACTGAATCAGAATTGTTCAATATTGATATTATATTTTTAGTTGTATCAAGTATCAAGGTACAGCTATCGTGCTGTGACGGTTCCACCTGAAGACGGAAGCTTGTGTTGCCTCCAAAACGTCGTGATTTTTATTTTATTTTTATTTTACTTTTATTAATTTAAATTTTTTACCTACGTGACTTTACCGAAAAAACCTAAGAATATGAATCCTTGCAGTCACGAAAGCTTCAAATCTAGAAATATTGATATTATTAACATGGCCTTAAATGTGGGTTGGGGTGGGGGTATGGGTGCCGGTGGGTCGCGGCACTGACCTGAGGAACTGCTGGAGCTCCAAGCGGCTGCAGGGCGACCAGCTGAGCTCGCTGCTGTTGCTCCCGCGCACCCACTCGCCTGCCATGATGCTGGGTCCCAGGCCGCACGCCGAGTTGCCGCCGCCGTCGCCGTCGTCGTCGTGCCCCATGCCCATGCTGGCGGGAGATCACACGGGTCAGACCCAGGTGGCCATGGGTTGACTGAGATGGGTTGACTGAGATGGGTTGACTGAGATGACTGGCCTGTGCCCCCTTACCGTACCAACTTGCTGTGTTTTAGCCGCCCGGTGCAGAGCCAAACACACGCGTGCGCGTGCACGCAAAAACACGGCGAGTGCAAAAC
This sequence comes from Lethenteron reissneri, assembly GCF_015708825.2. Lineage (NCBI taxonomy): Eukaryota > Metazoa > Chordata > Hyperoartia > Petromyzontiformes > Petromyzontidae > Lethenteron > Lethenteron reissneri. Next base: position 12,722,443 of record NC_083802.1, read on the forward strand.
ACTCAAAAGTGTATCCTGATGCGACGTGGGTGGCGGCACCGCAAACCCCGTGGGCCGGGGCAAGGGGCAGCGACAGCGAGAGCCCGGAGTGAGTCCACGTGCAGAGCAGCACCAACGACGATAGCAGCAGCGGCAATCGCCATTCGCCACTAAGTGGCGGTGACATCACCTTGTGCCAGGCTATGTGCACATTAAGGCAAAGGCAAGTGTCGAACGCCCGCTGGCAGGAGATCACGGGTCAGACCCAGGTGGCCGTGGGTTGATTGAGATGACTGGCCTGTGCCCTCTTACCGTACCAACTTGCTGTGTTTTAGCCGCCCGGTGCGCGCACACGCAAAAACACGGCGAGTGCAAAACACTCAAAAGTGTATCCTGACGAACAGCAGAGCTCAGCTCCTTTTGCAGCTCCTCTTTGCATCGCAGACTCCCGAGAGATGGACGAAATTAACTTACCGCAAAAGCTCTCGGGCACGTCGAGCGGAATTTTAGATATTGTACCGAACAACACGCAGCGGAAACCGCGAAAACGCATCGGCACAACCGCGACAACCCACGGAGCAGTGAAGGCAGCAGGTAATTCACCCCACGCCACACAGCATCAGACTCTGAACAGGCCGGCAATGCCGCGTGATGTCGCGACTCACTTGTGCCCGAGCTCGTGCGCGATGGTGAACGCCAGGCCCAGGCCGTTCTCCTCGACGATGACGCATTTCCTCAGGTCGCTGCACATCCCGCCCAGGTAGGCGATGCCTGCGGCACATCGGGTAACCGTGGTTGGCTACGTACGGTGCGAAAGAAGTTCAACACGCGTCCAGGTGCTTGGATGCACGCACCTGGCGAGGGTTGCGACTGTCCTGCTTTTGCTAGGATCGGTCCTCCCTTTGAAGTGCCAGTCGTGGGGAATTTCTGTTTTTTGTAAATTTGTACTAAGATGGTTAATAATACACCAATTCTAGATTTGAAGCTTTCGTGACTGCACGGATTCATATTCTTAGGTTTTTTTCGGTAAAGTCACGTAGGTAAAAACATCAAAATTAATGAAAATAAAATAAAATAAAACAAAAAATCACGACGTTTCGGATGCAACACACGTCGTGATTTTTTGTTTTATTTTATTTTATTTTCATTCATTTTGATGTTTTTACCTACGTGACTTTACCGAGAAAACCTAAGAATAATAATAATACACCATTCAAGAGTACGCATTTGCATGCAGATTTCTCCCCTGCTGGAATTGTGAGATACAAAATTCTTATTGCCACGATGTGTCCCAGATTTTTTTGGTACCTCAAAGGTGGCAACGCCACACCCGACAGGTGTGACTGTCCAGCCTTATTGCCTGCAGCCGGTAAACAAGTCAGCTTCTTGTCAGTTTCACCTTCCAACTGGAACTCATGAGGCAGTTGAGAAATGTGAACATTTTCGTCCACAATTAATTACCGAATGTGCTCTTTGTGTCACGAGAAAATGATGACATTTACATCTGAAAGCTTCTGGATGATGATCCAAAGAGGTTCCTTCAATTGCATCTTAGTAGGGAATGCTGTGTAGGTACAACCCCTAGTGTAGACTAGGGGTTGTACCTACACAGCATGCCCTACTATTGATGTACTCACTGCACGACAGACGTGGCCACCCATTACACCGGTGGGAGGTGAAAAGCAGCACCCCCCCCCCCGCCTGCATTGCAACTGTGGCTATCAGAGCCAAACCATGCAACAAGTCGTCCAAAAATTCCCCAAAGCCTCACTTATTCACTGGCAGTGTCTCAGACATTTGCAACGTTGCTTCCCCTAATCGCCTTCAACTGGCTCACCATCCTCGACATCAACGCATAATATTGCAAATCACCGTGCCATAAAAACGAAGAAGATTGGATGGCAATCAAATCAGAAGTAATTTAATTATCTGAGCTGGAATCAAATGAATTGTGAAAAATAAATTGAATAATATTGGTTTTTTTTGCGTGCAGTCATTAGAGGCCTGGCTAAGATCAACGAAAAATCTCCATTTGAAAACTTAGTTTATTTCATGGGTGGTTGCCCGGATTTAAACCAAAAATCTCCTGGGTGGCAGCTCAGTGTTTTTGACACAGTATTAACTCCCGAGTCACCTAGCCACCTCTGAGAAAAATCTACCACAAGTGTTTAAAATGAAACACCGCATCATGACAGAGAGGAGAGGGGAAATATATGCTCATCATTTTATCCACTGAATACAAGTCACTGTCACCATTACAATGTACAAAAAAAAGGTTCTGCCCATTGTCAATCCAATGTGAGATGAAGGTCACCCCCCCAAAAAAAACGTCAGTCACGAAGGTTATTTTAACCAGAATCAAATCAGATAGCACTCGCGTTTGATGTTGCCCATCCATGGCTGAGACTCGAACTGAAGTAGGTGGGATTGTAGCTCAGTGCACTCATCACTATGCCACTGCTCCCCCCCCCAACACTGCCTCGACTGTCACCGGTTACTCTTTACACATTCCTGGATGAGGCTATTTGAACACCCCGACCTCACATCCTATGACTTCACTGCTCCGTCACCCTTCTTTGCACATCCCTTCAACCGTGTCAACCACACACCCCGCCGCTGACCGACGCAATGACGCAGACAATTTTTTTTTAATTTTACAACAAATCTGCCGGTGCAGCTGTAAAAAAATTCATGGACATTACTTGATAAGAAAACCCCCATTTTGGGCGATAAACGAAAAGCATTTCTTTTACACGCAACCACGCGGCTGTGGATAAACTCCGGAGGCACGCGAGTTCGTCTTCACGCAAACGCAACAAAGGAATTGGCAAAATTGAGTTTGCACGCGCACATCTCGCTGATGGAATGAAGAAGCCAGCGGCTTCCAAAGTTTTCTAAATTTTCATTTGGGCCATTCAATAGAAACAATGTCCGAGTGCATTACAGGTAGATTCTGATGGGTTTCCTTAAGAGGTTGCCACACCTTCAGTTAAGAGATGTTTCAGCGCAGACCTCCGCTGATGGCGAGCACAAGGCTGGACGTGACCGAAGCTGCCAAACACAACAAGCCGAGGAGGCGATTCCTGGCCTCGGACCTAATGAAAACACCACACTGCCAAGCAGCATTCCCCCTCCCCCTCGCTCCCCCCTCCCTCCTCTCTATAACGAGTGCAACCCTTTTCGCGAGAGCCAAGCAGTAAATGTGGGAAAACGGTTACGTCAGACTGTGGTGGGTCACATTCGTTTTGAAAAGTTTAACTTTTCCAATAACGGTTCTTACGTACAAGAATGGAGAGGCAAAATGACAACAACAACATCCACCAACAAAAAATCCACCACCACCAACAACAACATCCACCACCAACAACAAATCCACCTCTACCCATTCCTTATCCCTGTGCAACGAAAACAATACAAATGTGAGATGAACATTTGAGTTCCACAGTTGTTCCACTGAGTGCTTTCAGCTTTAGAGCTTTTGATCTCGACACCACAGCAATGCTTCTTTTATTTGTACATATTCGTATTTTCTTCTACGGAATGTTGCGTGCATCGTAAACCTATTTAAAAAACTGAAACAAACTGTAAACAATGTACGTGAGCTCAAATATGTTTTACCTCCATATTGTGAGCGTGTTTTTTATATACAATAAAATATACCGTGTCGTTTATCTCGAAAGTACAGATAGTACAATGTTAAGCTGATTTGGGATCTATAAGAATCATCCATCTCACAGACCGGAATTCAAAGACAATCCTCATTGCAGCTGGTTACAACATGCGCTCGCTTGTGCCGAGCGATTGTGCCCATCCCTTGTGAAGTGGCACGAGCCAGGATAAAGGAGTTCATTTTCGAGTCAATGTTTGGACAAATAAGTGGCTGTTTGCCAGGTGGCTTGGAAAGAATCTCTCTATCAAGAGCCAGCACACCATCCAGGCAGCGCGCTTGCACGCCAGCCAGATAGCACGCCAGCCGGCCAACCTACACACCAGCCAGCCAGCATGCCAGCACGCCAGGCAGCCAACCTACACGCCAGCACGCCAGCACGCCAGGCAGCCAACCTACACTGCCAGCCAGCACACACCGCAAGCTCACCAGCCAAATGAGTCTCCACCTCAGCAGCCCAGCCCCCCTGCATGCCCCGATTCTAAATGTTTTGGCTGCCAACTGTTGAATAACTTAAAGATGTGCAGGACCATGCTTCCTCCAGCGTACAATAACCACACTGTTGCATTCAATCCAAATGACAGATGTAAAAAAAAAACATCGTCTCATTCTTTTAACATTCATCAACCGCTAGTTGCGATAAGCTGCCTAACATCGAACATACGAATATGCGCACACACTGAATGAGATGATACAAAAATCCAAGTTTTTCTTTACGACGAAAGCTATTTAAAATCAACCATCCCAGCCAAGCACGTGGTAAATGTTCGTCGCGTAACATTCCCAACGGAACAGAAATAATGACTGGCCACCCTACGCATACCTCCAATTGTTTAAATCCTTTGGTACCTTGCCTTGCGAGGGAGACACGTCATGCACCTAAAGAACATTTCATTGTGACGCATCTCCTTTTTTCAGTCTCGATAATCGACAGGCTGGAATGTTTGTAATTGTTTGCATATGCTGGAAATAATTCAAAATTTAAATAGCAATAGTACAATTTACTAAGTAGTAACTCCCCCACCCCACAGCCCTCACCCAAAAAAATAAACCCTCCAAAAATGTGTCCACGTAACCGGCCGGAATGGCTTTCGTAAACCGCTTTACAGTTGGAAATCAGCTCGCTTAAGTGGGTGGTTTAATTTCCAGCGGGTGAGGTGAAAGAAGTTCGATTTTTTCGTGACTATTCCACCGCATGGCCATGCTAAGGTAAATCCGACGTGTGTCGAGTTGAGTTTACGTTTTAGGTGGGTAATCTCGTGAAACAAATCTACCAGGACTATCCATGGGCACACGAGGGCTGTGACTCAATGCCAAAGGTACTCGGATAAGTAACGGCGCTTTCATCATCGACGAACTGCGCACGCTTGTATTTCAGAGAGGGGGAGAAAAAAAAGTAAAGTCTTGTTTGTCCCGAAACAAAATTCCCAACATCTGCAACTGATTTTCCTTTTCAAAGTGAAACTCTAACGCATTTCATGAAAGAAAAAAAAACCCGTTATAACATGGTACAGTTCTTTAAGCTTCAGTGTTTTAACTTGATCCAATTAAGTTGGCACTGTAAAGAAAGTTACATCCTGTGACAGATCTTGAGGGGAGCGTATGGAACGTAGTTCGCTAACATGCTGCGAATTTTTTTTTGCATTCGTTGATAGTTTCCTTTGTTTTTCGATTCAAATATTTTAAAAGGTAAACGGTCACCTCCATGAGTAAAACAAGCAAGGAATAAGTGTGTGTGGGCATATATTAAAGACTGACTTACCGACAGTGTCACAAGGTTCGTCCGTGTGCACGCAGAAATCTGTCCTAGATGCAACAAAAAGAAACGCAAATTGTCAAAGATGAAAATTGGCACTTTTGTTGTTTCACGTTATTCACAAACGGTACTTATTTTAAAGTGCGGTCAATACGGCACGCTTCACATTTGGGCCACGTTCACTTTCATACTGAAACTGAACGGAGCACGTCAGCACGACCTGATTCGATTTGTGGGAACAGTAAAATTGTGATCATTGAGAGAGCACTTTTTTTTTTACTCGAGTCAAATTTTTAAATTTGAAAGCAATTTCGTTTTAAAATCACCTTTTAAAGAACAATGTACACATGTGCAGCACGCATACACACACACGATAACGGCCTATTATTTTTACACTCGTAAAATAATGATCATCATGACAAATAAGGGAAAGTTAATTGGTATGAATTGTTAACCTGGTGAAATAAGAATGTAATGCCTCTGCCGCACACAAACTGACCACTGCAGACCGTGTGTCACCATTTAACCAAGAGCAAGGGGGGAGTATCCGCAATATCAGCTTGACAATCAGTGACCACCCACCACCAGTGCAATGAAAAGGCTTTTATGAGGTAACATGCAATTGTCCCCAAGCGAAATCAGTGTTTTAGGCCATACATTGATAACTATCATTATTACAGGATGATAATTATCTTTAAACATTCATCCCAATGTTTCCGTGCCCAAAACCTCTCATTCCATAAGAGTGCACCTTGTAATTGAAAACCACTTCATGCTAGCATGTCGACCCTTATTGAAAATAAATATTTAATGCAATGACAGAATGATGCATCTCCTTGTTTTTTATAGTCGCTATTTAAAGAATATTCCTCATTGCAAACAACTAAACCGAAGATGACTTTTATTGTGTGAAACCAGAGTAATATGGGTCGTGGCCGAAAGCACTGAGGCCAAAACGAATCACATGTCCTCCCACTTTTATAACCTGTGATAAATTATAAACGACCCAGAATCTTCTGTGGATTGCTTACACAGCACCCTGTCCTACATGTCTGTACCAAGATAATATCTCTTCCTGCTTGGTCTCTCTTTTCACATCTCTGACGACAAACTCTACCTTTCAGTGTGCAGTGTTTCTTCAACTTAAATGTAGATGAAAATAAAACCCTGTGCATTCAAATGTAGTTCCCGTTTCTCCCAAATCACTCAAAACTTTAAAAGGTAATAGATATTATATCCAACATGTGCTAAATCATGTGGCAATGCCAGAGAAGTACCACTCAGTTGTAAATCTGGCCGAAACATTGTGTTCGCACGGCCTAATTGATTTTTAACGTAACAAGTTGGATAGTTCAACGATTATTAAAAAAAAAACCGTTGCACAAGTCAATTAAGCACATGTGCGGTCATTTTGCAGTTCGTTGCTGGTGTCGTGAGAGCAGGCAAGCTCCGTTCATAGCTGAAGCATTTTTTTCCGGAGGTCAGCACTCTGCGCCCATTAGAATCTGGGGAGAAAGCCCACCGCTTCAAAAGGGCAGGACACAAAAGGGCGCGTGAGGCCAACGTTGCCGGAATAAATGTGGGATTAGGCGCTCGATTCAATCACGTGCGGCTTCAGCCCACAAAGTGCTTGCAGAGGCCCAACACAACGCCGTCCGCGGATAAGTGATTGGCGACTCAACAAAAAGGGTGAAATCGAACCCAGCGAGACGTTCATTTGGCGACTCTATTAATTAATCCGTTTGTCCAGCCATTCAGTTGCCGTTGCACAGTGGAGCACGCACAACCGGACTGCAACTAATCGGGCTGAAGCCTTGGGAATCCACGTTGGGATGCGTGAGTTTCAAGTTATTTAAGCGGTCCTAAAAACTGCTGGGCATTGACAAAACACGGACTGTTTTATGTGTCTCAATGGGGCCACAGGCCAAAAGCACATGGGTGCTGCACGTTTTAAAGTGAACTTGGCTCGAGGATGTGACAGATTTGTGTGTAATGTTGCAATTGTTAATTTCCGGGATGTAAGCCAGTAACAGCATAAGTCAAATTTTCCCTCTTGGCAAAATCTGATGCCTATCAAAATTAAGGTTTATAAAATGGCACAACCCCAATTGTTAAAAACCTTTGATTACTGATCTGGGATTTGTGACACCAATGGATAGTGATGTGCGATGTTCATCGTAAAAAAAAACAAAGATGTGTTTCATAATAGAGAAAGATCAAACCATTGTCTGCGAGTCCACAGGGGAGATAAAATTGTTGAACACAATTAAATGCCGCCTAAACACTGTCAATCCACATGAGCAGTGTAAAATCCAGGAAACTGCATTTCAGTTAATATTTCTCAAACTTCTTGGTTTTTTCGGTAAAGTCACGTAGAATGGAAATAATAAAACAATAAAAATAAACATAATAAAATAATTCTCGTGACGTTTCGGCCACATCGCAAGCAGCCGTCCTGAGGTGAAGAACAGGTCTGTCGGAAAGACCTGTTCTTCATTTTTTAGTGTTTTATTATTTCCCTTCTACGTGACTTTACCGAAAGAACCAAGAAGATGAATCCCTGCAGTCACGAAAGCTTTAAATCGAAATTTCTCAAACTGTCAATGTATCACCAATCCGACACGTGTGAAGCGCATAAGAAAGACAACACTATTGTTTGTACAAGTGAAATCGGTGTCATGCTCACATTTTTCAATCTAAAGAAGCATGAAAACAGTAAATGCGTTCATTCATATAAGATAGTGAAACCATCGAATTGGGGAAGTCTTCATCCAGCAATAGATTGAACATGGCTGTTGATGATGAAACCACAGGTATTACTTTTGTTCTAACGTGAGTTTAAAACACGTGATCAGTTTCAGTCAATCTCGAAACAAAATGTGGAATGCGGTCTTCAAAGAACAGCTGAGGGGTTGTACCTGGCATGCCCTCTCCTTCCTAACCCCCTTTAATCAAGGCTTGTAGCCACATGGGTGGGCAATTCCTGAATGTCGATTGATCGTAACACACTTCTCCCCTGCACCCACAGCCCCGAAACAATTCTCACAATTCTGAAAAGCATCGCTTTCCAACCATTTTTTTTACAAGTGCACTTTAGCCAAACAAGTTGGGCGTGCTTTTCATAGATTATTACGTGTGTGGCCATGTCATAATGCAGGCAAAAGTTGTGCTGCTAAAGCGTATGTGAGAATTTCGATTGAAAGCTTTCGTGACTTGAGGACGGCTGCTTGCGTTGTGGCCGAAACGTCGTGAGAATTGTATTTTATTATTTCTAGATTTGAAGCTTTCGTGACTGCAAGGATTCATATTCTTAGGTTTTTTCGGTAAAGTCACGTAGGTAAAACATAAAAATTAATAAAACTAAAATAAAATAAAGATCACGACGTTTCGGAGGCAACACAAGTCTCCGTCATCAGGTGTGACGGTCCCACCTGATGACGGAGACTTGTGTTGCCTCCGAAACGTCGTGATCTTTATTTTATTTTATTTTTATTAATTTTGATGTTTTACCTACGTGACTTTACCGAAAAAACCTAAGAATATGTATTTTATTATGTTGTATTTTTATTATTTTATTATTTCCCTTCTACGTGACTTTACCGAAAGAACCAAGAAGACGTATGTGAATAATGACCAAATTTTTACAAGAGCGCTTTATTTAAATAACATGTACTATCAGCACATTAGAGGACAAAAAAATTGGTTGGAAGATCTTTCAAAAAGAAAAATCATCATACGACAATGCGTGAAGTTCATGTCTAAGTATCATCCTCGTCGAGCGAGCACGAGGTTGGTTCTCATCTCTGTTTTGGGCTTTTGGTCAAGTGGTGGAAATTCCACCTTCCTATGGTGGGGAAGTGTCTGTCTCTCATCGAATAACCACTGTTGACTTTCCGCAATGCGGTACTCGACACCCGGGCCGGGTCTTAAGCTCAAAAGCGTCCAGCTTGTGAATCAAACGACCTCGGAGCACTTGAACTACGAAAGAGTGAAGTACATGCGTGCGTCAAAATTGTGTGCGGTGACGTACCTGGTCACGAAGATGGCGGCGTCAAAGGGGGGAGCCTGGGACGACGCCCCGTGGCCCATCTCGCTGTTCTGCCAGCGACAAAAGCTCTGCAGAGTCCTTTCTCCATGGTGGCCCACGTACAAACTCTCCTGCAGACAAGAGAAAGGCAAAAGGCAAAACGGTGCAGCCCTGATCCTCATGCCACTGCCGGTAGAACAGCTTCCAAGAGAGAGAGAGAGCTCACTCTAGAGAGCACCCTCCAGGGGGTACCCACGCTTTATCCCACCACACCTGATCTCCCAATCGATGAACCGTGCTGTACCCATTTATACTCCTGGGTGGACAGACACATGGGGGGGGGGGGGGGGGGTGTTAATAAGCTTGCAACATCCTTTCAACTGCCGCGCCGGGAAGTTTGAGTCGAACAGACAGCCTCTGGATTAAATTTCGATTTAAAGCTTTCGTGACTGCAGGGATTCATCTTTTTGGTTCTTTCGGTAAAGTCACGTAGAAGGGAAGTAATAAAATAATAAAAATAAAACATAATAAAATAATTCTCCCACGCATTTCCCATAAATATGCTAAATTCCTCTTGATATGCAAATTCTTTTGTCAAGGCGCTCTTCTCCCCCCCCCCCTCCAACCCAGCTTAAATATACGCTCCAAGCTTGGTGGTGTTTCATTCTTCACCTGAGGACGGCTGCTTGCGTTGTGGCCGAAACGTCGTGAGAATTATTTTATTAAGCCTCTGGATTGCTAGTCGAGTGTGCTCACCATCATTGCCATCATTACACCACGGCACCTGAGGGTGAAATTGCAGTTGTTGCTCTGGATCTACGTCAGTCACACGAAAGAAGACCACCACGGCAGAACCCCGATGCAGGCACGGGAACGGCGAATTTCATAAACAGTCGGCAATTAATCGGCACAATGAAACCCTCAAGTATCCAAACAGCGTGGCTGACTGACGAGTGCTTTGGAAAATCGGGAGTCTGAGTGAATAGAGTTGGAACGTGTTGGGTTTTTTTTAATTACGTGTAAGCCAAGTTTTGAAAAACACCATTTTGCAAAAAAAAAACATGGCTCTGCTGCTCTGCTGACAAATGTGAAGGCTGATTTATTTTCTTTTTCAACTTTTTTTGACAAACACTGCATTCGAGCACAACTCAATGTTTAAACTAATATTCGCTAAAATATGCGGAGAGAATCATGACGTGAAAATGTGAGAACGATGATGAAAAGGGAAAGATTCTGGAAGCATTCACTTAATTCACTTTCAACACAAGGTCTACCACGGTGTGGATCATATCCGGGTTCTAAACGTACCCACGGTCGTGTGACTTTGGCTTACGGCGCATGGCAGACTGCTTGCTGAAATACCGAGCAATTCTGACTGATATTTGTTGTGTAACCCCCCCCCCCCCCCCCTTAAGTTTCAGGAATACAGATTTTAAAAACACATTTCTGCGGATGGAGCTGGTAGGAACGTTGGGTTGTTAGGTCAATGGCCAGGGTCAACGGCGGCGTGGTGTATTCCGCAAATATGTCCGACTGTGAGGGCGGGCACAAGCCGGCGTGAGTAGGTTAAACGTTGAGTTTTATAAGGGCACCACGGGGTGACCAGCCCCTCCCCACCCAGCCCCTCCCCACCCTCCCCACCCAGCCCCTCCCCACCCTCCCCACGCAGCCACCTCCCTGCACGACGGACACAATAATCCCCTGTGGGCTGGTGTAACCAGGAGGTTCCTACCAGTATTATTTGCATTTGATTAGCTGCTTGATACCAACATCATCACCACTGCCATTATAACGTGTTAAATTATTACAATTCAAACTCTATTTAATAAAATATAGAGTATGTGAGCATGTATGTTAGAAATATGAATGTATTATATTACTGCATATTGCATGAAGCTGGCTCTTTAAACCAAGATTACACACAATGTGAGTTTGTTAGATCATGGCGAAATCACGCTGAGCGTGACTGATCTCATGAGATCTCGTAAGCTAAGCAGGTTTGAGATGAGTTATTATTTGGATAGGAATCTGGCTTTGACTTATCAGGTGTTTTGTGTTTGGGCTGCTAGGTGGCAATGAAATGACAGCAGAGCAACGGATTCTTTAAACCACGTGTGTATCAGCTTTGAGTTATATCCAATCATATTAATCTACTTTCTCCGGGTACTCCGGCTTTCCTCTAACATGCTAACATTTTTTTAAAACTTAAATTAACGGGAATTGGTCAAAATATCCGCCTGCAGGAGTGTGGACATTCGGTGTGACTTTCTTGGGTAAATAAAGGGCACTGCCTCTCACGACTCCACTGAAATTGATGTACTCTACCACTGAAGGTCACTAATTCATTTCTCCTGGTCTGCCTTGGCAAACACTCTTTGACTGAATTACTTTATTCTTAACTTTCGATTTAAAGCTTTCATGACTGCAGGGATTCATCGTCTTGGTTCTTTCGGTAAAGTCACATAGAATGGAAATAATAAAATAATAAAACATAATAAAATAATTCTCACGACGTTTCGGCCACAACGCAAGCAGCCGTCCTCAGGTGAAGAACAGGTCTGTCAAGGAGACAGAGTCTGAATGACAACCCCAGGCTTGGAGCGTCTTTTTTAAGCTGAGATGGAGGGGGGGAGAGCGCCTTGACAAAATAATTTGCATATCAAGAGGAATTTTGCATATTTATGGAAAATGCAGATATGCGATTAGTACTACTTGTGAAATGCGTAGGAGGTTTGGCGAGGGGTTTAAAGTCATTATGCCCATGCATTATGCAGGATTAGCAGCATCAAAGGGAGGGTTATTCTTAATAATTAATTGAACAGCCCATTGACAATCAACTGCTGTCGGTCGGGAGGACCGTTCTGAACGTATTTCACCACGTTGGTCACGTGGGTTGGTGACGCGGGGTACGGGGGGAACCAGGGTCAGTTCAGGCATTGGCTTGCCATACTCTTAGGTTTTTTCGGTAAAGTCACGTAGGTAAAAAATAAAATTAAAAGTTAATTAAAGTAATAATGGAAATAAAATAATAAATCACGACGTTTCGGAGGCAACACAAGTCTCTGTCATCAGGTGGGACCGTCACAGCTAAAATTACTGCATCAAGTGAGAAAAATGTATTTAAGGGCTGGTCTTTTGGAATTTTCCTCACTTGATGCAGTAATTTTAGCTGTGACGGTCCCACCTGATGACGGAGACTTGTGTTGCCTCCGAAACGTCGTGATTTATAATTTTATTTTATTTACATTATTACTTTTATTAACTTTAAATTTTATTTTTTACCTACGTGACTTTACCGAAAAAACCTAAGAGTATGAATCCTTGCAGTCACGAAAGCTTCAAATCTAGAATTGGCTTGCCAGTTATTGTTAACGATGGCCAGCACATCGAAGTGCGGCTTCCCCAATTGCTATCCGATAAGTCCCCGCAAAACAATGTATCTGAGTGACCTTACACTGGCTGGCCAGATCAATGCCGAGCCGGTGGATGGACTTGATTTTATTGGGGGGGAGGGGGGAGTCCACTTGTAACGGCCGATTAATTTTCTCTGACGTTGTTTTGGCTGTTATTTGTTGTAATTACATCATAAACTACGTAATTCCAAGTGGGCATTAACATGCACTGCAACGTGCAAATATAAAGTATATCCTCAGTATACCCACTATAATCACCCAGGAATGTCTGTCCTTAACGCTCGTGACGTCACTCCACATCGACCAGCCCCCCTCATTAATAATCATGAGCAGGCGACGTCCTCCAAATGGACACCCTCCCCCACCCCTCATTAATAATCATGAGCGGGTGACGTCACTCAATATGGAGTATTCCACCCCCTCACGAATAATCATGTGCAAGTGACGTCACTCCACATCAAACAGCCCCCCTCATTAATAATCATGAGCAGGTGACGTCCTCCAAATGGACCCCCCCCCCCCCAACCATTATTATTACCTATATATAATGGTCCAAGAATGTATGTGTGCAACGCTCGTGACGTCACTCCACGTCGAACAGCCCCCCTCATTAATAATCATTATAAGGTGACGTCCTCCACATGCCCCCCCCCTCATTAATAATCATGAGCAGGTGACGTCACTCCACATGGAGCACCCTCCCCTCTCATTAATAATCATAAGCAGGTGACGTCACTCAACATGGGGGGAGGGCGAGACGCCTCCTCCCCCCTCCTCGGCGTCAACTCACAACCGTCACTACAAAGGCAGAAGCCTCACGTCACGTGATCTCCGTAACGCTGTTGAGACATCAAAGTAAAAAGGACGTCATGATGAACAAGGGATTATAATCTTTAAATGAAATAGGTCTGTGTCACCGCGCCATTACCAAAGACTAGTTAATGAATATTCGTCAAATGTACTTGTACTTCTGATTGTATGTTTGCAGTTGAGAATGTATAATTAAGACATGAGTAAGTATGGAAGAGAAATCAGTAATTAAATCAATTACATCCAAGATAATTAACGTTCATTAGCATGGAATGCCAAAGGTCCAAGATTATTCAAATGCAGCTGGCAGCCCCAATCAATTCAAGCTGTTTTACTTGGAATTTCTACAGAAAGAGTAATCAGCGAAAGACACCCATTATCATAACTTATCTCGTCCAATACCGTACTAAACCGCAACGATCCCAGTATTGCTATTACACACTAGCCTTTTGCCCGTCCAAGGACGAGTGTATTGCAGTAAATGTGAAACTTGCAAGCGAAAATCAGACTGCGACGTGATATTCATTGCATCAATGCGTGTGCAATTTGTAAGGGCGCAGTGACACAGACATATTTCATTTAAAGGTTATTATAATCCCTTGTTCATCACGACGTCCTTTTTACTTTGATGTCTCAACAGCGCTACGGAGATCGCGTGACGTGCGGGTTTTGCCTTTGTAGTGAGGGTTGTGAGTTGACGCCGAGGAGGGGGGAGGAGGCACCTCGGCCCCCCATGTGGAGTGACGTCAGCCACTAATTGTTATGAATTGGGGGGGGGTGTCTATTTGGAGGACGTCACCTTATAATGATTATTAATGAGGGGGGCTGTTTGATGTGGAGTGACGTCACCTGCTCATGATTATTAATGAGGGGGGGGGGGTCTATTTGGAGGACGTCACCTGTTCATGATTATTAATGAGGGGGGCTGGTCAATGTGGAGTGACGTCACGAGTGTTATGGATAGACATTCCTGGGTGATTATAGTAGGTATTAGCTTGTTACTTTAAGTGCTAAAGCCCTCTTTTCTCATACGTGGAGGTAAGTCCAGACTTTGCTCGACACTTTCAAAGATTTGCCACTCCAGCAAGTGCCGAGAGTGGCACAATAAATGAGAAGCACACTCCAACGTAGATTATATTTTTTTATCAGCAGTAGCCATGATCAATCCACTGCTGGACAAAGGCCTCCCCAAGTCATCTCACCATCTCTCATGATCCCACAATACAATAATCCACCGAGCACCCGCACACGGGCTGATTTCAACACTCCATCTCCCCTCAGATGCATCCCATCCCTTGGCTATCAATCCGTCACTGCCCAAAACTGCTTCACTTAATTATGTTCAAATATATTCAGAGTTACATTTCTGGCCATGACTGATGTCAGTGGTGGGTGGGTATCTGAACTGATTCTGGGCCCCTCCCTTCACCAACCCACATTGACCAGCACGGTGAAGTATGGACAAAACAACCACCCATGACTGACATGACATAGAGTAGGTCTTCATCCAGCAGTAGATTGACAAAGAGTTGAAAATCACTTAAATTACGATTTTAACTATTTGGTTCGGTGTACTGGAGACTTTTTTTTCGTAAAAACCTGTTTCAAAACTGGCGATGGCCTCAAATTCCCCTCTTCTTTGACAATGTGTATTTCTCGGTGACTTCTACAGGCAGGAGAGTAGGTCTAAAATCCCACTGGAGGGGCTCCTACTAACGGAGGCCATTCGCCAGGCAGTGCCATGAACAAATAACTCCAGGGCTTTCGATTTAAAGCTTTCGCGACTGCAGGGATTCATCTTCTTGGTTCTTTCGGTAAAGTCACGTAGAAGGGAAATAATACAAAAAAACAATTTATTATTGTTTTGTTAATTATTTTATTATTTCCCTTCTACGTGACTTTACCGAAAGAACCAAGAAGATGAACTCCAGGACTGTCTTTTCTTTCTTCGTCGTGTCTCCTGTCCAACCTCTCTAATATTTCTCCGATATTCTGCACAGGCCACCGCTTCCGGGGTTAGCATTGCCAAATATTGAGAAGAGTATTGTGGTGCTGCAGGGCATCTCAGGAGATGATTCACGGTTTACTTAACTGCGTGGTTTGCTTAACTGCACAGGTGGTTTCATTGAATGAATAGAATGTGGAGACAATGTTTCATGTTCCAGCAGTGGGCCTCATCGTACCAGTTTTCTGACAAAACTGTTCCCCAAAAAACACAGTAGTCCTGAAGAAATGACTCTCTCTACAGCCAAATTATTATATTCAGCCCCCTGCAAATGTCACTTGAAACTGGAAATTCAGGAGTAGATTCAGGGCTTAATTTTAGCTAGGCCTACAAGTGTTCGGTCACATGGAAAATATTTTCGCACCCTGGACTCACCACATCCAGTATACCTTTCACTCTGGCTTTGGTGACTAGTCACGCGTCTAATAAAGTCTACCAGCAGCCGGGAAAACATATTCGGTCAGTAATTAATGTGGCACATTAGGAATGGACCACTCTTTTAATTATTTCCTTGTGCGGCAAGGGAGTAAAGTGTGGTTCTGTGAAAGTATTGATGTGCTGTGCAGTGCATCAATGCACGTGTGTACAGCAGCATGTGATGACTGAGTTGGGCCTGTAGGTGGCTGGTTATTGAATAACCACACTTGTACACCAGTCACATGGTTGATGGCGACTCGGTTGAAGAATTGCTGTGTGTGACACACGTGCTGTTGCATCTTACAGATTAACCACAATACATGTGTTTGCCCTCGATTTGGAGCACCTGCCCACGTCCTTCATTTCGAGTGTGCAACATTAAGCTGAGGATAGAGTGATTTGTACCCACTAAGGGGAGCCAAGGGACGCTACTGGAAAATATCATGAATGCCTTAGGTGAACTGGCCCGGAGAATACTGCTCTATTTGAAGAGCCCTTCTCGGCTGGCAGAGAACTGACCACCACAGCCAAAAGGGTGACCTAATGTATTTAATAAAGCTTCAAACCATGAAGGCGTGATTATGCATCTATCTATATATTTCTTATTTCGAGTAATAGCAAAGCAACTGTTTGGTTTGGCTGGGATTCAGGGGATTAGCAAGACGTTCTCTCCGTGCATTTCATATTTTTAGCCCATAATACTTTTTCATGATTAGGTGCCCACGATCTGATGAGAGCCACACAGTCAGGCACAAATAGTGACAGGAAATGTAATACGTATGGATTGGCATCTTGATGTTAGCCGAAAGCATTAGAGCTTGTTATAAAACATATAGCATTTCAAAACTGACTAATCCTATTGTTAATAGTGAACATAACTTTCTAAATACACAGTGCCAAAACACGCACAGCTTAAAGCTGCCACTCGTGGCAATTCAACAATATTACATAAACTGTGGCACAGAGACAGAACGCCATTTAGGAGGGAGCATGAGATGGTGTCGTGAATGGTAGCAGTATTACAATCAACATTTATGTTGTACTGCGACAATGACAATTTTGGTTTGTTAAAGGCGCTAGAGCCAAGAGAATGCGAGACTTTCAGGATGAGTGGCTTGCATATCATCTTTACCGGGTGCTCATGAAGCAGGACCAGTCGGGCCAGGCGCACGTGGATAGGGATGGCCAGGCTAGAGTGCTGGAAGATGTTGTACACCTGAAAGGAAACAACAACAACAACAACAACAACAACAACAACAACAACAACAACGCAAGCACGAGCTCACCTCCACATGTTGCAAAACACTCAATGCAATGAATGCGTATGTTTCCATTCACATATGTGCGCCGGTGCGGAGCAATTGCGCCGTGGTGAGCACAATGCAATCAGAACCCGGCAACCTTGAGTTCGATTCCCAGCCACGGCTAACATCAGTGGCCAGTGAGATAGAAACAGGTCCTGGGCCTCCCCTAGGACGACTCAGCCTTGTATGTATGTTGAACTTCTTCCACACCATCCCGTACTAATTGGATGTGCAGGAGGAAGGAACACAAACTTAACACAAAATCCAGTTTCTCAAGAAATGAGTTTTATCTGCTGCCCGGCGAATGGATTTATACACTTCTCGTGTGGCGTGCAAACATCCGCATTGCAGAGGCAAATGAAGCGGCGAACGGTGCAGACCACGCCGCACCACCTCTGTGCACCGTGCGTGCCCGGGTTCTCGCCAACAGCACTTTGCCCCAAAATTCTATGAAGCTATACAGGGGCACTTGTGTCCTCGTACATTTACAGGAAATCGTGAGCGCTAATTAAGGCTGGCAGTGCACCTGCCTCTGGGTATAACACCTGGCCACGTTTGTCTCCTCCCCAGTGTGTGTGCTGACAGTGTTGCGCTGACATTGACACAGCGCACCAGACGAGATTCCACTTATGGACGGGGGGGTGGGAGGGGAAGCCCAAGGCTGCTTCAGATTCCGTTTTCCACTCGCGTGGTGAATCGTGAGCAAAGGATTTAGCCTCGGATCGCAGCGTAATAGATGTTTCACGAAGCAACCCTGCAGCGTCACCTCGTTAATATGGTGGAGGGGGGATACACAAACTCTGATGGAGGGGGGAGGACAGTCACTGTTAAACAAACTTTAAACCGATGCTAAATGCTGAACAGAATCAGAAACAAAATCGTCTGCTTTGGACTATTGCGCATTCTGCCCTCACTCCCATCCCCTATGTCAGGGGTCGGCAACTTACGGCTCCGGAGCCGCATGCGGCTCTTTACGGGCTGCTTCTTGACGATATGTACGTATGTACAGTATGTACTCAGATGCATTGCGGCTCTTGAAATACTGAATTTTGTACCGAATTGGAAAGAAATGGCTCTTCTTATTTTGGTTGCCGACACCTGCCCTATGTATATCAGGGAAAAAAAAACATCACTGGTGTTAAATATTGTAGCCAGAGTTGTTGACTCGACTCTAAATAATTTTGAAGGGGAGCTGAACCTTCAGAATGGAGGGGGGGGGGGGCTGACTCCCCCCCCCCACCACCAATTCAGTCCTACGGGTCTATCGCTAACTATTCGTCTTAAAATGCGTCCATTTGGACGCAGTGGGAAATCTCAGACAATCTGCTCATTCGTAACGACCAGGCATGCCATCAAAGTGTTTTCAGAAAATTCTGTCGGGTTTATCCAATCGGGAGATTCGGAGGGAGGCACATGGGACGTAAACATTCGCAGTCCCTTTAGATCCTGCTCGAAAATAAAAGAAATAAAAACAAACCCATCAAGAGTGATATTTTCTTTTTAAGCCAGATAAATCCTTACAATGTTTCTGCCAACAAAAAGAAATTGTATTTTTTTAAAACTTATTTTTGTTTTACAAGCCATCTCCAGAAGTACACATGTACGCGCACGTGTACACACACATCAGCGTAGATCAGACAGAGTTTGAGGGATCGTGCAATCTTTCACTTCATTGATGTATTTTTTTTAAAAGCCCCTGAAAGTTGGGAGTATTAATGGGTCCGCACCACAATGGGTCGATCGGCAGGGCACGTGTGTGGTGGGATAAGGTATGGGAACACCAAACTATTTCACGACATCTGACCGGTGTGGAAGAGTAGTCCAAAATGTATGTACCGTATGTAGCCAACCATGCTAATCGGAGGTGCGGCGGAAGGACAACAAGCTAAAATAGCCTCTCGAAACGCTTTCTAGAACTCTCTCTAGCCAAGGCCCTTTCACCAGCAGTGGCGTGAACGAGCAATTTCAGGGCTGCACCTTGACCTCTACCTTTTAAATCACATCACAGCTGCCAAATGAACAACGTCTACACAGGGTTACGTGGTGCAAAAACTAAGACGACAAATATCGCTCCACCGATAGCCTCAACAGACTTGTGTGGCGAGCGCTGTTAGGGAGCACCTATGAAGGCTGGCACGGCACACGAGGGGGTGGGGGGCCAGTACCACGTCTGGCAGCAATATTTACACACCAATCACAGGCACTCATTTTGAGGCTGAGTCGACCTAGGGGAGGCCCAGGACCGATTTAAACAATCGTCACTTGGCGTTGACTGTGAGCGCGAAGCGCAGCGCGCAAATCGCTGCACGAATGCAAACAAAAAAAACGTAAAAAAATACCCCATATAGCCTCAATAGACTGTTGGGGCACTTGTTGTTAGAACATCAACTGCCATTCGCCACTAAGTGGCGGTGACGTCACCATGGCGCTTGTGCCAGGCTACGTGCACGTTGAGGACACGGGGTCAGACCCACGTGCCACAGGTCGACTGACTGAGATGACTGGCTGATGCACCACTGTGGGGGCCCCTACTGTGCCACACAAAAACAAAGATCCCCTGTATAGCCTTAACAGACTGCAGGGGCAAGTGCTGTTCGCGAGCACCTATGAAGGCTGGCACGGCACACGAGGGGGTGGGTGGCCAGCACCACGCCCGACCGCCTTTGTCTCCCCCAGTGGCAATGTTTACACACCGCACCAGGTACTAATTTGAGGCTGATGTCGACCTAGGGGAGGGCCCAGGACCGGTTCAGATCATCGTCACTGGGTGTTGGCCGTGAGCGGGAATCGAACTCGGTTCGCCGGGTTCATAGCGCAGCGTGGCGCTAACCGCCGCACTACGGCCACACACACACACACGCCGCCACCGCCACCGCCGCGAGACACACCATGCTCATGACGGTGAGCAGCAGCTTGGTGCTGCCCTCAGTGCCGTGCTCTTCCACCACGTCCCTCGCCGCCACCACCAGCGTCTCGACGGCGTACTCGCGGGCCGGGGGCCGGATGGCGTTCCGTCGGCCGCGTGGTCCAACCTCCCGCGTGGCCCCCCTCTCCGTCTTCTTGGCTGTGCGAGGAAAGAAGGGAACGCAGCAACTGCGGTGGAGTGCGCGACGTCCGCAAACGTCGACGGTGCTGCCCTGGGCTCGCTGCAAAGTGTAACCTGTGTTTTGATTTAGTGTTGCTGATCTTTAAGGTGCATTGAAAAATTATAATACTCCGATTGATGCTCCTGCTGCTGTTGTGGAGTGACTCATGCAGCCAGCTATGGCTGCAGTGTTTTGGTGGTACATGTTGTTTATGGCATTTATTGTGAAAATTCCGTCACAGTTCTCCTATGATCACTGTTTCATTGCTTTCATGGCTTTATTTTGGTGATTTCGAAAAGTGTATTGGTTTAGCCATGTTTGTTTGTTGTAGTACAGAGTTAGACTGATGACCTTAATCTAAGTTGTCTTGTGGTTGTTGTTGGTTGTTTGACTTGCATCCCACTGGGATTTTTGCACACAGCGTTGGTGTACCGTGATTTTTTTTCTGCAATACTTTGCTGTCTTTTCTTGGATTTTCTGTTTGCACTTAGTCACATATTCACTTTAAGATGTTTTTGTTCATGTTTTTTGTTTGTTGCGGTTGCACCCGATTCAAGAGCCGAATGGCTCACAGGGCTATACCTAATAAATGAACTTGAACTTCAACGTGATGCGGAGATCGGCGATAGTTTCACGGCGTGGAACGAGCTAATTTTGTACTTGAATGGGGAGTAAATTGGTGAACGTGGGACAATGTAGCGTGGTGGTGGCTTACGAGGACTGGAGTTTGGAAAACCCTGACGTCACCTGTTGTATTTAGCCAGCATAAACAATTCAAGTTCATGCTCCCAAGGCCAAAAAAAATACCAGCCCCCACTATTTTTCTAAGTTTTTACGAAATGTTTTGTGTCTTTATTTCACGGCGTGTGTATCTCAACAAAAAATAAAGCCCTCTCTATATTGCCTCACGTAATGGCGTGACCCTAAGTGCTGGTAAGTGGAACCACTTCAAGCAGTAATGAGGCAAACTCCATTGGGATCGCAATAATTACGGGGGGATAAATCCAGCCTATGCCGGAGGAGAGATAGGTACACTGCCCCCCTTTCTTGATCTAGGATTTCAGGAAGTGACTTCAGTTTGTTGTATTTATAATTAGTGCCAAATTTGTTTTTTTCCCCAAAGCATTGTTTAAGCTGAATATACAGTTTTTGTTACTGCAGGTGGTTTTGTTATTTTGCCCCGAAGTGAGAATTCAGGCTGACAGCCAAACCTGCCCACCACCACCCACCCACCCCAAAACACCTTCCAGAGAATGGAACAACTCTACACTTACTTTAAAGTTGGTTTTGAAACGTAACTACTTTGGCAGCATAAGCGTGTCTAATTTAAATGCATTAATGCTGGATTAAACTAATCAACATGGGTTTGAAAGAAATGAAAGAAACATTTAAATATGAACAGAAATTCGGTGTACAAAGGAAACATAATATGCCTGTAACTATTGCTGATCAATCCACCCTGCTCTTGTAGAATCGATTCAAGAATCGATGTAGCATATCCAGTGGCTGTAAGGGTCACGTGAACCTGGTAGACACAGGACAACATTTTCACGAATTCAATATCGCCTGCATTATCCGTATGACGGATGTACCTTGAGCGTCAGAATACATTTTCATCTATGGATCACTTCACTCAGCGATGAATCGCTTCGGGCCACAGTGGTTATTCTGTGAATTCGTTTCAATCACAGTGCCTCATTGTAAAGCTAAAGTACCGTAATCATGAAATTGGAGACGGAAAAATAATTCCACGTCGTACATCACAAAAGTCAGTTGTTCTTGTACAATGCCTTTTAAACTGTCCAAAAAATAAAAACCCATAAATTGCCACAGCAAATTGTGCAAGATAGGCACCATATGCCAGATGACCAACCCAGTTAAGTAATAGTGAGCAGCTTTTGCCAAAAATCCCTGCCAAGTGTTGGTAGTCTACCCCAATTATCCCATTCTGTTAGCATTTGTCCATCTCCCCCACCCCACCACCCTCCAAAAAAGATGGTTATGTGGCAAGTATGACAGTCACTAACTCTAACCCTTGACTCATTCACTTTAACCTCTCACTCCAACGCTCGCTCTTAATTATAAACGTGCCCCCCCCCCCCCGCCCCCTGTTGAGCCCTACCCTCGAGTCTAACCAATCCATGCGCTGGGACAGAAAGAGGAAAACTCTCACCACAATGGGGTCAAGCTAATCACGATGGGGTGAAATTCCAGCTGAGCTCCGGCATGCACGGACAATCATCAAGAACCTGAAGAATTCTAATTGATTCATTACGACCTCCACCAAACAAAAAAAATGCTAACAACATTTCTTGCCCTGAGGGATTTGCCTTTTGCCTAATTCCCGAGTAAAAAAAACATGATCCGTGTAAAATATTTACGTAATAAAGTGCATCTTTAATATCAGATTGATTAAACTGAGGCTCTAGGGGGGTATGTGACAAAAAAAAAACAAATGTCATCTCTCCTTTGAGACGATGCCTTGGACGTGATATAATTTAGAGAATTGCATGCGTTGTGAGGAATCAATGTGTGTGCATGGATGCGCTGTCCTTCCATAAAATAATCTCCAAAACATATTCCCGATGACTGGTCTCATAAATGCGTTGTGTTCTCGAAAGTGAATTATAAGGCTCCCAAGTGTGTTGTGAATAAAAACAAAACGAAAGCTAATAACGGAAATGGGTATTATTGGTTTATGCGGCCGTACATGTTGTTGGTTCATAAGCTTGGCTAAGATTGCATGCATTGGAGGTGACTGCTTGACTCGAAGGCCAGAGCACTGAGGTGACATCACTGAGATCTGGCGATGTTGAGTCCACATTGGCCGCCCGTCATTGAACTGGGGTCTCAAGTGGAGTACGTGGTGTGAGTGAGCCTGGTAACCAATGACTGCACTCAAAAACCCCATCGTAACACTTTCATTTCCCCCCCCCCCCCCCTTATTTTGGCAAAATTCCAACTTCGAGTATTAAAAATGATCAGTGCGTGATGAACATTTCTCTGCAGCGAGAACACATGTGCAAGACGAACACCCCCCTAATAGTTGGACGAAAAGGTCCCTTGAGATTTCAGAAGTAGTTCTGGGATATCTCCTTCCATTGGCAATTCTCTGACACCGCAAAGTTCTGAATGGATTCTTCATCTCATGACATGTTCCTCTTAGCACAATGGGAATACAATTTGGAGAAAGATAAAAACATGTTTTTGAAATACGTATGATTTTATTTTCCTCCCAGTAGTATGCTGATTGTGCTATCAGCCTCGTGTCATGAGATCAAGTATACGTTCGGACCTCCCGCAGAGCAGTACAGAGTT
The DNA here is from genome assembly GCF_015708825.2 of Lethenteron reissneri. Classification (NCBI taxonomy): domain Eukaryota; kingdom Metazoa; phylum Chordata; class Hyperoartia; order Petromyzontiformes; family Petromyzontidae; genus Lethenteron; species Lethenteron reissneri. The sequence goes on from NC_083802.1 coordinate 12,746,225, forward strand.
TCGTGTTAGAGAACGGCCCACATGAACGGGCATCACAGCACCACATTCGACATCTATTCACGTGACCTCTGATCAACACAATAAACAGCAGCGCTGTCCCACCCATTCTATATTTGAGAGTAAATATTCCTCACATGAGAGTCACAATGCTATCTTTTTTTTCCTCCTTCAGAACTGGAATTTTAAAGACATTTGAGTGCAAATCCAAACGATCACGTGGTTTCTTTCGGTGACATTACTGGTGACCAGGCCGCGACCAGACACAAAACAAAACTTGTTATATTTTTAAAAAGAGTCACGTGTGTGCACGATGCCAACAACTCAGCACATCGCTTGCATTGGAAAACCGAAATAGGCTCGAAGCAAGCCCGATGCACTTGGCAGCGTGGGCTAAGTGGTTGGCAGGCAATCTGGAGCGCCATTGCTCAGCTCCTCTCTCGGCCAAAACCAACACGGTGCACACATTCAATTGGAAAATGCTTTAACGATCTGGGCATCGAATGTTTAGAGTCAACAATATATTTTCGTCGGGTAAAGCTGGTGGCTCTGTTTCGAGAAATTGGCAGTGCTATAAATGCGCTACATCTCCAACACAACACGGGTTTAATTTCCATGCGACTGCGTGTTAGGCATGCGATAACTGAACTCGTCCTGGAGACAATCCCACTCCACGAACCCACGGTGGCCAGCCTGCTAGAGTCAAATGAAGAATGGTAGAGTATGGTCAACCAACCCCCACAACTGAAAGCTGTGGGGGGGGGGGGGGTGCGGATTGGCCTTCATCCAGCAGTGGGTTGATAAAGAGCCGACATTTTTTTACGTTACCAACTAAGTTCACAATTTGATTCAAGAATCAATTGAATTTCGATTTCAGACTCTGTCTTATCGACAGACCTGTTCTTCACCTGAGGACGGCTGCTTGCGTTGTGGCCGAAACGTCGTGAGAATTATTTTATTACGTTTTATTTTTATCATTTTATTATTTCCATTCTACGTGACTTTACCGAAAGAAGCAAGAAGAAGAATCAATTGATTTATAGCAGCGGTGAATGTAGCAACTCTTGCGGCTGCAGGGGTGACATTCATCCATTATATTTGTTTTACTTTATCTAGCGGTGCAGGGAGAACACCCGTTCCATTATAGGTGATCTAATGCTTCAAAATCCATGCAGACAACTCAGCTTATCATTTGCTGCACTACCGCCCTGTGGCGCATCAGTACCCCCAAGCAACTGCTCAATTGAAGAGAGTGTCTCTTTGCACATTTACTGTGGTGTAGGGTTTTCGATGTTTTGTTTTTTTACCGCTTGACAAAAAACCCACAATGTACTTATAACTTGCGTCTAGGCAAGGCTTCGCATTTGCGGGGACGGGTAAAGCTCTCCGATGTTAAATTTCGATTTAAAGCTTTCGTGACTGCAGGGATTCATCTTCTTGGTTCTTTCGGTAAAGTCACGTAGAAGGGAAGTAATAAAATAATAAATATAAAACATAATAAAATAATTCTCACGACGTTTCGGCCACAACGCAAGCAGCCGTCCTCAGGTGAAGAACAGGTCTGTCGGAAAGACAGCGTACGTAACTTTACCGAAAGAACCAAGAAGACTCTCCGATGTTGTTCGGCACGATGTGTGATGTTTCGCCCCACGTGCCGAGAGATTCTTCAGAACAGAGCGAAACTTCGCGAGTCTTGCGGGACAGCACGGCAGCACAACCCGAAAGCACATGGGAGGGCTATCTATGCACCTTTGTTTAACGTTTCTGACATACTAGGCAGTACGTATATGTAATGTGCGTGCGTGTGTGGCTATGAAAGGCAAGCCACTTCGTTTAGCTATCATTTGTGGCCAGGTCACTTCTGAAAAAGAAGCTAATGGCGGCTCAGTGGGCTTTATCTGGTAAAAGAAAAGTTGTCCAGTTTTTTTTCCATGATTTGCTTAACCTTCCTATACTTTGCACTCCTATCGTGTTTTTTTAAATATTGTTTGTTGTAACTGTCTGACCCGCTCCAACTGGGCATCTGTGAAAAAGAGCTTCATAGCTCATCGGATTTCTCCAGTATAAATAACGTTTCTGTTTCAACGAGGCTACTGCCAAAGAAGAACAGAGCAGCCCCCAATGCTTGCGCATGGCTTAAAGGGCTGTGCACGTGCACGGACTTGGAGCTCTTCATCCGCCGCTGGATTGACTCAATGACACAACCTCCAGCGGGACAACGTATGCGGGCGGGCGGGAGGGAGTGGGTGGGAAGGGTGGGAAGCCATCAGCAGACAGCTGCAAACCAACTTGTTCAAACTTGAAAGAAAACTTTGGATATATTGTTCACCCTGTGCAATTCTTTATATTTTGGCCCGATGTGAAAAGACGACTGTAGTAAATATAATGTAATGAGGCCCAAACTTTTCAAATTGTTTGGCCATGGGAGACTGGAAAGAGATGCAGTATGTGTGTATGAGGTGGGGGGAGCGGTATTGCAGCGGTTAATGCGCTGCACTACGAACCCAGTGACACAGATTTATTATGTGACCCGGTCCTGGGCCTCCATTAGATCGACTCAGCTTCAAATGAGTACCTGGTGCGATGTGCAAACATCACAACTCGGAAGACAAGGGCGGCACGGTGTGGTGCTGGTCACCCACCCTCCCCGTGTGCCATGCCGGCCTTCATTGGTGTTTGCTAACAGCACTTGCCCCAAAAGTATGTTGCGGCTTTCCAGGGGATTTTTGTCCATGTCTTTATACATGTATATGGCAGATACAAATATTTTCTATGTAATAGGGAGCAGTTGATTCGTGCACTACAATCACAATTACACTCAATAAATTCTAAGAAATGCATACCACTGTCAAATCGATATCGGAACTTGACTTAGACTTCTCCTAGATCAACCCAGCCTTAAATAAGTACGTGGTAGGTTGGAACACTTTGATAGCATCAATAAAGGGCGGTGGGTGGCGGGGGGATGAATGCGTTTGCTGCCGGCTGCAACACCACCAAGCTTGAGGTTCCATGATGTGCAAACATCATCGCTTCTCGATGCATTATTCTCAATGGGGATCTTTGTCTTTGTAGGTGTGCGCGCGTGTGTGTGCGTGTGTGTGCGCGTGTGTGCGCGCGTGCGTGTGTGTGTGCGTGTGGGAGCGGTAGTGTAGTGGTTAGCGCGCTGCGCTATGAACCCGGAGACACGGGTTCGATTCCCGCTCACGGCCAACACCAGTGACGATTATCTGAATCGGTCCTGGGCCTCCCCTAGGTCGACTCAGCCTGAAATGAGTACCTGCGGTGTGTAAACATCGCCACTGGGGAGAGAAATGCGGTCTGGCGTGGTGCTGGCCACCCACCCCCTCGTGTGCCGTTCCGGCCTTCATAGGTGCTCGCTAACAGCACTTGCCCCTACAGTCTGTTAAGGCTATATGGGGGATCTTTATCTTTGTTGTGCGTGTTCGCACGCTACAAACTCCGTAAGCCAAGTTCAATTCATGCTCACAGCCAATACCAGTGACGATTATCTGAACTGGTCCCGTGCCTCCCCTAGGTCGACTCAGCCTCAAATGAGAACCTGGTGCAATATGAAAACATCGTCACTTGGGAGATAAAGGCAGTCGGTGTGGTGCTGGCTACCCGACCCCTGGTGTGCCCTTCCGGCTTTTATAGCTGCTCGGAAACAGCACTTGCCCCAGCAGTCTGTTAAGGCTATAATAAGGGGGGGTCTTTGTCTTTGCGTGCGGCGTATGCTCGCGTACTTGGGATGATCTTGCAGTATTTGCTGGAGGACAGGCGGCGAGGCCAGGATGCGAGCTTCATCGATCGTCGCGCTCGCCCAGAGCCAGCCCGCGCCTCCGGCGTGACAGGCTGTGAGAGATGAGACACAGAGACGGATGAGGTGCAACCGATGTCTCACAACGACGAATTGTCCCGGACAATACGCGAGTGCGTTCACGTTTCACGTTTTCCAAATCTAAAAAAAACATTATCCGTGATGTCCACGTATTCTCATTGGGGCAGTTCCTTGCCGAGGCAGAGAGACGCTTGAGAACGAGCCGTGCGCACACCTGAATAGCCCTCGCACTGAAGAGGAGCGCCCATCACCAGCCGGGTGCTCGGTGACGGGACAGCCAGAATGTGCCGCCCCCCTTCACCAAACCCACGTGGTCACGTTCGTACTTCTTGGGTGGAGCAGTGGCATCGCAGTAGCTCAGGCACTGCGCTACAAACCCGGCGACCCGAGTTAAATTCAAAGCCATGGCTATAAAAATTAACCCGTAAAAACAAAGTTTTTCACTATAAATCCTTTATATGCGTGGCGGCTAGAGTCCTCTCGTCCTCTGGCTTGAGATGGCTGCCACCTATGGGTCAGATGATTGCCTGCCACCATTAAGCAATTGGTAATTAAATATAATTTATTTTTTCCTAAAAAGTGTAAAGTTATGGAAAAAAAATTTTCACGAAAATAAATTGTCACGCACAACGAGTCTGTGTGCAAAATGTCAGCTCGATTGGATCATGGGAAGTGGGTTAAAAAACGACCGAAAGATTTGCATGGTCGTAAGCGCGCAAGCAAGTGAACTAATATAAAGGATTTAAAAATGAGTGGTGAGCGGTGTTAGAACTCGTACTGGGCCGCCCATTAACCAACGTGCACTGGCCCACGTGGTGAAGTATGGTGGCAAACAAACCCAATGACTGAGACTGCATGGGGAGGGCCTTCATTCATTCGAAAATTGACAAAGGGTTGCAATTTGTTTTAAACGTATTTATTAGTTTGCATAAGTGTAAGAGATCTAAGTTTGGTCTTATATCTTTCCGTTAGCAATAAAAGAGCATGTATCATTGTGTTGTCACTTAAAAAAAGACACCGAAGAGCTATCAGTATGCATCCAAAACCGGCGTTCACGTGTTCCGATGCTCAAGCGAGAGCATGGCGGTCAATGTCACTATCAGCAGTGACGAGCGTGTTGTGGAATTTCCGTGCTGCTATGCCTGAATAAGAAAGTTGTCCATCAGTGCATGCTGACAGTCGTGATATCTGGATCAGAAACAGACGGAGCTAATGGGCACTGACAAAGAAAAAAACACACAAAAGTTTGCGATGTGCACGAAGAAGTGCAGAGGAGATGCACTTATGAGACGACGATTAAAACACGTGGATCAGGAAACAGACACAAATCAAAGACATCACATTGACATTTGACTTAAAACTTTCGTGACTGCAGAAAATCATATTCTTTGGTTGTTTCTGTAACGTCACATGGATATTTTATATTTTATAATAAACATAAAAATAAAAACCACGACGTTTCGATCGCAGCACCGCTTGTGTTGCGATCGAAACGTCGTGGTTTTTTTTTATCTACGTGACTTTACCGAAAGAACCAACGAATATCACATTGACTGTTGAGGAAAGTAATGAACTTCGACAGGACCCATCACTGGAAGGAGATGATAGCCGACGGACAAGGCCGGTGTCAGAATTGTAGTCAATGGAGGAAACACGTTTGAGTTGATGACCGCCGCGGAGAGCAGCAATGAGATCGGCTCGCGTGCAGGAGAGACATTAATTGTGGCACTGTGGGCTGCGAGGAATGGCAATGGTGTGGGCAAGGGTCTTTATCCACCAATGGAGAGACAATGGATTATGATGATAGGTGGTAACCCAGGGCGACGATGGGCTGCGTGAACCCCAGAGGGAATTAACTTCTCTTGTGGTTTGGAAGCCCTGCTCCCGTACTGAATTATACTCTGGCACAAAAAAATATATATAACAGGTCAATAAAAATGGCTAACAGGGCGATTGTTTGTTTTTACTGCCTCTGACAGACAAGGAAGATTCCACGCTTCAGCCGAATTGCCTTTTTTAGGAGGCGAGTCAGCCAAAACATTTCAAGATATTCCTTTCCTCTCAGTGACAATAACAAAAAACCTGTTGCAATTTAAATAACCTGTTACATTATGCATCAGCAGGGGGCAGTGCAGCAAAATCCATCGTTGTGTAGAGGTGTAATTGCGCACGGCTACGAATGTTGAGGTGTGATTATGCATGGCCACGGATGGCCAACAAACACAAGGGGCGGGGTTACGGCCGTACACAAGGGTGGCGCTCGCACCGACGTCCGAATGTGCGTCCCCCACGGGCCCCCCCTCGGGGGGAGTCCTATAAAAGGTGATGAGCTCGAGGGCTCGAGGTCGGGACTCAGCTTTAACCAGAGAAGACGGAAGACCTGCTAGTGTAGGCCCCAGAGCTCCCCTGGCTCGCTGTCCTTATAAGGGCCGACCAGGGCAAGCCGGTGGCGTGGCCCCGAGAGCCCAGACGAAGCTGGTCTGGTGACTCAGGGAGCCGGGATCCCAGCTTAACCAAGCTGGGACAGATAGCCTCCCCTAGTTCCGTAGTGGAGGAATTGGTATAGGTTAGAGGGGTTAGCTGTCGAGAAATCCCTGTAGCCCAGTGACCTGTAATAACTGTGTTGGTGTAATAAATAAGTGTGCCTCCGATCCTGTCGTCAAGCCTCCATATACTTACTACATCTGGTGTCAGAAGTAAAACGTCCAAACGATGGACACACGAGGGACGACACGTACCAAGGAGTCGGAGATGGAAGACGCCGCGGCCGATTCAACACCAGAGATGGCCGGGGTCGGATCGGAGCAGCCGGGGCCAAGTACGCCCGCGCCGCTACGACAAGAGGGGGGGGATGCGTCGGCTGAAGGACTCCGGCTGGCCCACTCCCGCCTGGCGGAACTGCTCTACGCCGCCGCCGCTGCGTTGGAGGAGATCACGCGGCTGGGGGCTGGAGGGGCAGCGCGGGTCGACGACGGCAGCCGGCGCGCGGCGACGTTTCCCGCCACCCCGACGCGGCTGGCGGTTAAATTTCCCGCCATCTCTACAGTGCGAGCGGACGGCGGGGCCGGCCCGCGTCACGTGACTGCTGAGCGCCAAGCACAAGCCGTGACATCATCAACACCGGCCGGCGCGTCAACATCGGAGCGACCGGCGATGCCATGTGCACAGCCCGCCCACACTGTATCATCGGCGGGGAGCGACGGAGAGCGATCTACAGCCACGGACGTCGCCTTGCAGCAGCGTCTGCCGCCTCTGAAAGAATTCGTAGGCGCAGACGGAGACTGGGGCGGCTTCAAGAGGCGGTTCATCGCTCATCAGGAGATGGCGAACTGGACGGACGCCGAGGCTCTACGCGCGCTGCCGGCGATGCTGGACAACGACGCTCTGGCTACCCTCACCTCGGCGCCTAGGGAAAAGCGCGCCACTCTACACCTGGCGTTGCAGCTGCTGTCGGCCGTCTATGGGCCGCCTTCGGACTGCAGGCAGCTGTTCCACGATCGGCATCGGGGCGCTAACGAATCGCCCCTGGCCTTCCGGACGGCTCTCCTAGCCCTGGCAAAGGCTGCTTTTCCAAGGATGGACGAGGAAGGAGTGGACGCCATGGTAGCTGAGAAGCTGCTGCTACTCGCTGATGAGCTGGACGTCAACGTCCTGGCTCAAGACGACGCGGAGATGTCGTCCCTGCTGATCGCGCGCCACATACACGGGGGCTTGCGGTCCCTACGTCGGAAGGTGGCAAAGGGAGCGGCCGGCCATGCCATGGCGGCCACCGCCCTCCCGTCGGAGGAGGTCTGCGGGGTGGAGCGGCGAGGGGAATGGAGATCGGCGGCGCCACAGGCTCGGAATGGACCGAGTCGCCAGGAGCAGCCCAGGACATCAGGGGCGCTCACACGCTGCTACAACTGTGGCCTGCAAGGCCACGTTGCGTCAGGATGCCGGGCTCCCCGTCAGCGCGGGGCGACACCTCGCCAGGACGCCACGCCGTCTCCTCCCAAGCTCCAGCAGAGAAATACGGCGAGTCGCGGCACCTCACACGTTTGGCCCACACACACATCCGACACACACTCACGCGCTCAACTAAACAGGGCTCCAAATTTCCCGTCCGTCGTGCGCGATTGTTCGGTAATGCGGCGAGCGCTCCAACCAGGTCAGTGGTCGGAGCTCGCCCATCGTGTTGTTGCTGCGTCGGCGGGATCATCGGTTGTGGTCGGTCACATTGATGGGGTAGAGGTGCGGATTTTAATTGACACAGGGGCATCGGCGACCATTATATCTGATTTGATTTATAACATCCTTCCCGTTCAAAGTCGTCCCTTGCTCCCTGTTGACGTGCCATGCTATGCTGCTAACGGGGGCTCGCTGGGCATTATTGGGCAAATCCGCGCCACTATCTGCATCGGAGACATTAAGTTATCCGGCCCTGTTTTGGTTTCCTCCTCACTCGCGGTTCCGTGCCTGTTGGGGACGGATTTCTTGGCCAAAATGCCCATCCGTATCCTGATTGACCAGGGGTGCATTGAGCTCCCATCGGGCCGACGCGTTACTTTTTTGTCTTCCCCCACCACGGAGCGTCGGGCGTTTGCCACCGTGCAGGCGCTCGTGACAAAAACTGTGCGCGTACCTCCGGGGGCTCAGATGCTCGTCCCTCTTAGGTTGCGTCGGCCGTTTAATGAAGGGGTTGCGGATAGGGGGGTCTTGTTGGGACCATCTCGGGCCGGGGTCAATGGACCCGATTTGCTCGCGGCTCAGACCATGGTGAGAGGGGATGGGGACCCCTTCATTGCAGTCCTTAATGTGGGATCGCGAACGGCCGTGGTTCCTCAAGGGACCGTGCTTGCACACGCAACGCCGGTACCCTATGAGGAACCACTCGTGGGTCAGGTATCCACCGATCCTCCGTCGTGACCGCATTCGGACTGTGATGACGGATGGCTGGATGCGCTTTGCGCGGGTTCAGTGGACCTGTCCGACTCGCAGCGCGCGCAGCTGCGAGTTCTCCTGAGCGAATTTGCTGACGTTTTTAGTCAACACAAATTTGATATTGGTTGTACCAAATTGCTGCAACACCATATTGACACGGGTGACAGCGCGCCAATCCGCCAAAATCCCTTTCGGTTGAGTCCCGCCGAAAAGGATCATGTCAAATCGGCTGTTGATGACATGCTAGCCGCCGATATCATTTCCCCTTCCAACAGTCCGTGGGGCGCACCGATCGTTTTGGTGAAAAAACACGACGGCTCACTGCGGTTGTGTCGACTTTCGCCGTCTGAACAAAATCTCTGTGGCAGATGCGTACCCGCTTCCTCGAATGGATGAGTCGCTCGATGCCTTGGCGGGCGCGCGATTCTTTTCCACCCTCGATTTGCTATCTGGATTCTGGCAGCATCCTCTGGATGACGAATCAAAGCCTAAGACTGCTTTTCGTACGCCGCAAGGTCTCTTCCAATTTAACCGCTTGCCGATGGGTTTACATTCTGCGCCGGCAACTTTTCAGCGGTTAATGGAATTGGTCTTGGCAGGTTTGCAATGGGATTCGTGTTTGATTTACTTAGACGATGTCATCGTCTTTAGCAAATCCTTCGAGGAACACCTCCAGAGGTTGCGTGCTGTTTTTCTCAAAATGCAGGGCTGCCAATTTGAAATTTAAACCGCAGAAGTGCCATTTACTCCGCGAATCGGTGCGATATTTGGGTCACATTGTTGGGCGCTCGGGGATATCCACTGATCCCGCCAAAACGGAATGCGTCAGCTCCTGGCCGACTCCCACCTCGGTGGGAGAGGTCAGGAGTTTCATTGGGTTCGCATCGTATTATCGACGATTTGTGGCTGACTTCGCTACGATTGCGAAACCATTACATGCCTTGACGTCCAAGGGAGTCAGGTTTCATTGGGGGCCGGAGGAGGAGGCTGCTTTTCGCGCCCTCCGGAATGCTTTGGTGGGGGCTCCGCCGTTGAATTACCCCGATTTTTCACAACCCTTCTTGCTCGATACTGATGCGAGTAACACGGGCATCGGGGGCGTGCTGTCCCAGCTCATTGGGGGCGTAGAGCATGTGGTGGCTTACGGTAGTCGGGTACTGTCTCCAGCCGAACAGCGGTACTGCGTTACCCGTCGGGAATTATTGGCGATTGTTTATTTTATTCAGCAGTACCGCCCGTATCTGTACGGTCGGCGATTCACCGTCCGTACAGATCATGCGGCACTACAGTACGCCCTGCGGGTTCAACAACCATCGGGCCAGTTGTCTCGATGGTTGGAGATCCTCCAAGACTATGACTTTGTCACCACATATCGTAAGGGTGTCCGCCACACGAACGCTGACGCCCTGTCACGATTGCCACCCACTTCGGAGTGCGCGTGCCTCTTGGATTCGGGGCGTTGTAGACCCCCGAACGTCACCACCGATTCGGTCCTCGTGGCCGCTACCGATGCGCCTTCAGCTTCGGGTCCTATCGAGCAAGAAGGGAGAGATTTATTGCTGGGGTTGTCGGTCGCGGAATGGGGACGCCTCCAAATGGAGGACACCTCCCTCCTCGCTCTGCGCCGTCGCGTCGGGGGGGCTGGTCAGGGGGTGGCGAACGTTGACTCGTGGGGGTTGTTCCAGGGTCTTTTAATGCACTGGGATGGGAAAACCCGCCGCCAGCGGCTCGTGGTGCCTGCAGCATTAAGGGGTAAGGTGGTATGGGCTGTTCATGAGCGGCTTCTGCACTTGGGGATTCACAAGACCTTTGCCACGCTCCAGCTAGATTTCTTCTGGCCGGGCATGGCAAAGGACGTGGGGGATCTCCTGGGGTCGTGCGCGCAATGCGCGCAAAGGAAGCCACCTGCTAGGGGGTCCAACCCTCCGCTGCAGTCCATAAAGGTTTCCCGGGTTAACGAGCTCGTCGCTCTGGACATACTCGGCCCATTTCCCGCTACGCCCAGGGGAAATAGGTATTTATTAACGGGGGTAGAGTACTTCACGAGATGGCCTATGGCCTGGCCCCTGGCCAACCAGTCGGCAGCGGCCATCGCGGAGGCCTTTGTCCAGGGCTATGTCCTCGACAAGGGTGCTCTGGAACGGCTGCTTACTGACCAGGGTAGGAATTTTTCTGGTAAACTCCTACGCGAGGTGTGCGACCTCTTGGGTACGGAGAAGGTTCGGACCTCTCCGTATCACCCACAAACTGACGGGATGGTGGAACGGCTGCATCGGACCATCTCGTCTATGCTGTCCCAGCAGGTGTCTGTATCCCAGACGGATTGGGACCTTCGTATAGCCGGGGTGTTGCAGGCCTACAGAATGGCTCCCCATGCGGCCACCGGGTTTTCCCCTTTCTTTTTAATGTATGGGCGCGAGGCAAACCCCCCTGTGGCGACCCAGCTCAAGCTCTCGGCGCCCCAGGCGAAGTCTAACTTGTCCGAACACGTTAAATTTAACATCAGCAAATTGTCTGAGGCGCGGGAAGCGGCCGCGCAAAATTCTGATCTCCGCCAGAAGGCGAACGAGAGGCTTCGGTTGGGGCGGGTACAGGTGGTAAAATGGAAACCGGGGGACAAGGCGTGGTTGCACTGTCCCCAGGTGCCGCTGGCAACCTCGTCGAAATTGGTACGGCCGTGGCGGGGGCCAGTGGAGGTCGTACAGGTCTTGCGGCCGCAGTGTGTTCGCGTCAAGTGGGGGAGGCGCCGGTGGTATGTGCACCCCTCAAGGTTGAAACCATTCATCGCGCCGCGCCGGGGTTCACACGCACACACGCATGGCCAAACGTGTGAGGGTTCCGCCGACTCCCCGGCGTCGCTGCGCTCGCCTAACTTGACATCAACTATTCCGTCCCCAGGTGCAACAGGAGTGACGGGTCCACACCCACCAACCCCTCCCGGAGGGGTCGGGGGTCACTCGGGAGCGACGCCTGACTCTCTTGTACCCGGACCGTCAACAACCGTCACTGAGCGTGCCGGGACGGGCCCTTGTGACGGGCCCGCCGCGAGAACGCGCGCCAAAACGCGCAGACTATTGTGAGGTCGGCCGTTGGGGGGCCTTGCGGACAATGGGAGGGGTGGCGTCCGGAGTGTGTATATATGTTGGTTTTGGGGTGTTTATTCGGGGGGAGCGCGTCGGGTTATTTTTTTTCTCTCTCTCTCTCTCTTCCTGTTGTTGTTCTTGTTAAGATTCTCTTGTTCTTGTTAAAAATTACGCGAGGCACACACACGGGGTTTTCGTGAGGTATGCACCTTTATTCACGTTTTTTTTGCAGCCAGGGACGGCTGCGAGCTGTACAAGGGGGGATGATGTAGAGGTGTAATTGCGCACGGCTACGAATGTTGAGGTGTGATTATGCATGGCCACGGATGGCCAACAAACACAAGGGGTGGGGTTACGGCCGTACACAAGGGTGGCGCTCGCACCGACGTCCGAATGTGCGTCCCCCACGGGCCCCCCCTCGGGGGGAGTCCTATAAAAGGTGATGAGCTCGAGGGCTCGAGGTCGGGACTCAGCTTTAACCAGAGAAGACGGAAGACCTGCTAGTGTAGGCCCCAGAGCTCCCCTGGCTCGCTGTCCTTATAAGGGCCGACCAGGGCAAGCCGGTGGCGTGGCCCCGAGAGCCCAGACGAAGCTGGTCTGGTGACTCAGGGAGCCGGGATCCCAGCTTAACCAAGCTGGGACAGATAGCCTCCCCTAGTTCCGTAGTGGAGGAATTGGTATAGGTTAGAGGGGTTAGCTGTCGAGAAATCCCTGTAGCCCAGTGACCTGTAATAACTGTGTTGGTGTAATAAATAAGTGTGCCTCCGATCCTGTCGTCAAGCCTCCATATACTTACTACAGTTGTACTGTACTATACTCCATTTTCTATGCTCCCCATCTTCGTCAACCCGCACTGATTGGCGTTGAAAGGTCAACTAACCCCCCACGAGTAGCAAGGTGTGGGGAGGCCCTCATCCAGCAGTGGATTGACAAAGAGCTGTCCAATATAATTGAATGTTTAATATTTTATAATGCGGTAAAGCCACGTTTGAAACATCACCACACAAATGAAGTTCTGTTGCGTATAAGGTCAATAGGATAGCATCAACTTGATCCAACCAATACCACGTTTAAACAAAATACAGATGTTCATTCGGTCATGCATGCATGGGATTCCCAGGACAATGTAATGCCACTGGCAAAGGGAGAACAAGAGGCTCTGTGGTTTTTGGACGATGCGTTACAGGAATGAAGACCAGTGATGGAAGTTAGGTACACGGGAAGAAGACACATCAGTGGTTTCAAACCCATAATGGTTGGGGGGGGAGGGGGTCTCCTTTGAAGGATTGAAGGTTCTCTTTCCCAAGCAAAACATCTTTGTCCTCAGAGGTTTTCGAGTTGCTCACCTGTGGGTCGTGACTGGGCTTGAAGTGAAGGCCAGACCTCCTGCTCACCAGATGCTGGAGGCCCAGCGAGGCAGGTGCAGTTGGTCCAGCCAGGGGTTCGATAAACAGCTGATCTTCTCCAAGACGGATGAATCCCAGCTGTCGGCAGTGAACAACAAAACATATGTCGAGGGGTGGGAATGGCGGGGGTGGATGCTTTATGTGTTTTCCTGAGCATTGTTTCGCGTCGTTTAATTAGGCGTAATATAATGCGCGTGCAAAGCGCGACATCGAAAAACGTTGCTTCGTAACGCGGCACGGGAATTCGAGCCATAAATAGCGAGCCGTGTGTAATCTATCCTCTGGCGTGGTCCTATTTAACTGGTTAAATCACCCGCGGCTTAAGCCGTCACACCGCCCATCGTCTTACGAAAATAAAGCAGATATTTCTCTCTGAGGCTGTTGTCGTCGGCCTATTTAATGTCACCTCTTCATCCCAAACACCTCGAGGGACTTGCAGGAAAAAAAAATTGCGTGGCGCACAACTTCCATCGTGTTACACGGAAGTGTGTAAATCCATTCGGCAGGCAGCGGATACAACTCATTTCTTGAGAACGAATGTTTGTGTTCAGTTTGTTGTTGTTCTTCCTACCCGCACCTCCAATTAGCACGGTTGGCGACGCACGGTGCGAAAGAAGTTAAACATCACGTACACCGATACAAGCATCTGATTTTTGTTACCAATGATAATTTACGTCCATTTGCAAATCTACTGCTGGATGAAGAGCTTCCCCTATGCCGTTATCAGTCACGGCAGTTGTCAGAACGTGTTGGAGAAACGCCACTGATGTTAGCCATGGCCAGGCATCAAACTCAGATTTTCTGGGTTCACCGCAACAGTGCGGTCTCCACTTCGCCGCGCCCTGTCACTATTGCAATCACGTTAATTAAAATACCACTCTTGAATCCTGGTGCACGGATATAAGGACTCTCAATCGACATTCCTGTACCTTGGACGTTAAAATTACAAGGGGAGCAAAATCCGTGCACTCATGGCAAGGTTGCGTTGAAACTAGGGCGCAGAGCCTTGATTTTCCAATCAAGATTTGTTTTTGATCAAGCGGCTTCACCCAGTGAGGCATTAATTTGACCCCCGGGGGGGGGGGGGGGCTCGGCAAAGGGGGAGCCTGTGGGAGACTTCAAACGTATTCCGTTTCCACTTGATTAAAAGGCACATAATCACAGCAGACCGCAGTGTACTTGTTTGTTGGCGGGGGGAAAAAAAGTAGGCTTTACGAATTCAGCTTTCTCCCCGCAAACACAATACATCCAGCGAGCTATATTTGTAGCAAAAAAGAGGCCAGGGCATGGGTGAAAACGTACTTCAACAATGTGCGCAATGAGTGTAACATGTATGTTTTGTTATCGCATTATGCGTGGTTATGTCCCAGCTACTTTCTTAGTTAAAAGCGCACCCGCCTGCCGCTGCACATGGGACACGCGCACGCACACACACACACCCACGCCCGGACGCACACACACCCCCCCACGCACATACCCATCCACGCACGCACACACACACCCACGCACACACACCCACCCACGCACACACCCACGCACACCCACACCCACGCACACCCACGCACGCACCCACCCACGCACACACACACCCACGCACATACCCAGGAACGCACACACACACACCCACGCACACACACACACACACACGCACACACACCCACCCAAGCACGCACACACCCACGCACACCCACGCACGCACACACCCACCCACGCACACACACACCCACGCACACACACACACCCACGCACACACCCACGCACGCACGCACCCACGCACGTACACACACCCACCCACGCAAAGAGCCACGCACGCACACACACACACACGCACACACCCAAGCACGCACACACCCACGTACACACCCACACACACACACGCACGCACACACACCCACGCACAACATTTACCAGGCAGCAAAGGGCTTCTTGAAAAGGCTATTTCAGGCGTCTCCAACGTCATGGAGCCCTCACTCCACCTTTGATCTCGAAAACCTAGCAAACTAACCCGACATGTTGAATCACCTTCTGTTTTGTTGTGGGTCAGAGCAAAATGAGCGAGTGTGCGCCTGCTGAACTATAACGCGCCGAGTCAGGAGGGGCAGATGACGGCGATGATGATAACACGATGTAACACAATTTTTGTTCCTGCGTAGTAAGTGCTATTTCGTAATTGCTTATGCCTAAAGAGTATATAAAATGGCTATTATTCCCCACAAACTTTGCTTTTGTGACCAAGACAATGATATGTAGAAATTTACCTATTTTCAATGAAAAAACGGGTGAATTAGTGTCTTTTCGTTCACATAAAGTCCCAAAAAACAGCATATGAATCAAAATGAACATGTATTTATACTAAAGTAATACAAAATTACTACAACAAATTTAGAAGTGAGTAGCTTTTCAAGATTTGCGATGATACTGTAAATCACTTTCACTAATCAGCCCCCAAATGTAGTCTCCCATTATGTTCTCGTTATACTGTCCTTGGTAGCAGCTTTCAAAGTTCAGCATATCCTGGTGTAAGCACTCGCCTTCCTCCTCCGAATAGGCTCCCATGTTCTCCATGAATTTATCAAGATGAGCATCAAGGATATGGACCTTGAGGGACATCCTACATCCAATTGTGCCGTAGTTCTTCATCAGTCTCAACCAGCTCCACATAGTGTTCGACCTTGTGATTGCCCAGGAAGCCACGAACCACTGCAACAAATCTGTTCCAATCCACTTTTTCCTTACTAATGAGCTTTTTGGGGAATTCATTGCACTCCAGGATCTTCATCTGCGGTCCTACGAAGACACCGGCTTTGACCTTTGCCACAGACAGCTTAGGGAAGAAGTCTTGAAGGTACTTGAAGGCTGCCCACTCATTATCTACAGCTCTGACCAATTGTTTCATAAGGCCCGATTTGATGTGCAGTGGTGGCATCAGCACCTTCCGGGGGTCCACCAGTGGCTCCCACTTGACGTTGTTCCTCCTCACACAGAACTCGGTCCGCTGTGGCCAGTCCCGCCTGTGGTAGTGCGCCTTAGTGTCTAAATCTTTTGTAGTGATTTTTGTATTACTTAAGTATAAATACATGTTAATTTGATAAATATGTTGTTTTTTTCTAACTTTACGTGAACGAAAAGACACAAATTCGCCCGTTTTCTCATTGAAAATATGTAAATTTCAAAACATCACTGTCCTGGTCACAAAAGCAAAGTTTGCGGGGCATAATAGCCATTTTCTATACTTTTTAGGCATAAGCAATTATGAAATAACACTTACTACCCAGGAACAAAAGACAATTGTTACACAGTGTAATGCGATGATGACGATGCTAATAACGTAACGATCGCAATGTGATGATGTTCGTGACGATGATGACAAAGTGACGATGACGTTGGTGATGAAAACGTGATGATGACGATGATGATGCAACGATGCAACGACGAGGACGTTGTCGATGATGTACTCCTGATGTTAACGCGACCTCCGTGCTGTCAGCAAGCTGTGGATGCCTCTCGGCACGTCGCGATATCGCTGCTGCCTGTAGAAGTATAACGAGGCGAGGCCCGAGGGGGCCCCCCACCCCTTGCTGTTACGGTCTGGCACTCCCCACAAAGTTGGCGTGGCGCCAGTTCGGGTAGATTTGCTCTCTCTCTCTCTCTACTTAAACCTGTTGGCTGATATTATTTTAACACGTGCGGCAAATATTCCCTGACAATTACCGCTCTCTCTCTCGCCCACCCTCGACTCCCCCTCCCCAGCACAGCACATCATCCCTTTGACCCCTATTTTCCAACCTCCAAACAGGCACTCCTACACCCCATCCTCCTCCCCCCCTCCACTCGCTAAAATGACCCTTATGCCTCCCCCCGCCCTCCTCCACTGCATGCTTGCGAGGTGAATTAAACCCTTGCAGAAGGAGACATGTCACTTTAAAGGCCTTACTTATCTGGCAGAGGTGTCCAAAATTCACCCTTGCTCAAAACAAAGTTTCCATGGATACAAATACCCGTCGGCTCAATATGTCGTAACGCCTCTCGATATAGTCTTACTTAGCGTCGGCAATTGCTCCGTCAACTTAAGCAAACGCTTTTTTTTTTCTCCTCACCACTATCGTCATTTCGCGTTTCTGCTAACAATACGCTTCAACTCACCAGGCCGTTGCACATATTCAACGTGACCGCGGAGTTGCGCTGCCCATGCACGAACCCGCTGTAAAAGCACAGCTTCTCCTCCTCCGTCAATGTGTTGTGGACATCTGCGACGCCCGAGTTGTTTTTGGCCACGGATCCACCGTCCCTCGACGCCCCCTTCGTCGAACCCCCGTCGCCGCGCGCGTTCTTCGTGGCGGCGCCGCGCCCGCCGATGCGCCTGCTCCGCGGACCTCCATCCTCCCCGGCGTCGGTCGGATCGGGCGCTCCGGCGGCCGAGCTACGCGGGGTCCGGTGGCTCCCGGGCGGCGAGCCTCCGACGGGAGCGGGGTCGCGGTCCTCGATCGAGAAGCCCTTGGCGAGGAAGCGGGCATCGCGTCGCAGGATGAGCACCATGCTCCTCCCGAACGGGGAGAGCCGAACGCGCAGCCTCTCCCCCGGTGGCGACGGGGAGCCTCTGGCCCAACGGGCGGCACTTTGGAAGGAACTCGACGAGACGGATCCGGGGCGGGCTGCTGGAGGCGAAGCCGAGTAAGTTTCGTACGCGGAGACTTTGGAGGAGGAGGTGGTGGCTGCAGCATGGCCCTGGATGGTTTTCGCATCGGGGCGAATGCCCTTCTGCGGGCCAACACTGGCAGCCGCTCGAAGAGGCTTTTCTCCAGTTGAACTGGGCTGAAAATGCACCAAGACAGGAGTGACCACGTCAGTCTGATGTCGTTCCAGCATTTTATTCTCCAGCCTCACCGATTCTGCAAAAATGCATACAACATATCACTTGTTATATTTTTTGTATAATTCAAAGCTCTCTTTATTTAAGAGGAGAAAAAAACCTGCCAACCAGCACACACAGACACACACAGACACACACTGGCTCTACAGTACACTTATGGTTTTATTGGAACGAGAAGCACGCAAAGCAAGAATGACAAAATTGCAGGAAGAAATCCCCAGATGAAAATCCAGAGCCGTGAACCGTCAGAACCCAGGCAGCTCGCCGCTCTCTGCAGGGTCCTTGTGTTATTGTTATTGTAATAAAATCCTTTATAGCGGAACAGGTGCGAATGACTCGTGGAAGCAGGGTGGGCCGTTTGGGGCCTAAGACCAAAACCAATATACCCGATACTAATTTGACAATTTAGGTTGTGTTATTTAATAGAAAATTATCACGTGGATTGCTAATTTGCAACAACAACAACAACAACAAAAAATGGGGAAGGTGGAGGGGGTTGGGGAAAGAGAAATTTGCACGGTTTTTTCCAGACTGCATACTTTATTTTATAGAACATTACATTGGACTGGAAACGAAAACGGAATTATTTTCGAAGAATGTTACCGTGCCTTAGTTTGGTTCTACGAGCCCCACATGGTTAAATTAACCTTTAAAATCCTCAACAACCACAACTAAAACAATTCCGCATATAAACGTGCATACAGTATGACCGTTGATACACACTTCTTCTAAATACATGAACAAATATCACAGGATATAACTAAATAATGTAGTCGCAAAATTGATCATTATACCACGATAATTTACCAAACCCAACAACAAACGGGCACAATTGCAAAAGTGCCCGTCCAGTCAAAAATAATTGTTTACATGTATATTTTGTCACTGTAACTGTAGGATGAACTTGCAAAGCATCTACAACCCACATGGAACACCATCATCATCATCGCGATCATTCTCATACCTCCAGTGCCGCCACAGCAGCATGAGAAGCAGCTGATCCACAGCGGCACGGCCACAGTCACCTGCAGCATGAGCAGCCGAGGGGAACTTCGGACTGGAACTTTCATTTTGCTGAGTTGGCCTTTAAAAATATATTTTAATAAAAGGAAGAAAAAAAAACCCGCACAGCACAAAGTAAAAAAAATAAAGCCAAACAACCCCCCTCCTCAAGCCGCAAGAGACTGCGGCAAGATGCTTCTGAGCCGTGCGCTCAAAACTAAATGCACAGCAACAAACTTTTTTGGGACAAAATTACATGGCACTGCTGGAGTTACCACCCTAGAGCAACCCACCCCTCTTCTTCACCAAGTCCCGCCACCCCCCAACTCAGCCACCCCTAAACCCTCCCCATTACAGAGAGAGAGAGGAGAGGCACTGAACATGCGCATTGCACACACACGCACAAAAAAAAACATCGTTGAAACCAGGTGCCGCTCTGCAACCCGTGGCGGGCCAGTGTTACGTAAAGATTTCTCGTTTCACCACACACACACACATTCCCTCCCACCATCCACCACCACATACACGTCTGTATTATATATATTCTCTCTCGCTCCCTCACTGATTGTTAGCTAGATAGTGTTGGCTGTACCTTTGGTCGGTAACAAATACAAGTTGGAACCCCTGCACCCTAACACTTGCTGGCAGAAGGCCCTCCGCTTGAGAAGAGAGTTTCTAGGAGAGAGTTTCTCGGAGAGAGAGAGAGAGAGAACAACCCTCTCGAGGTTATTTCGGCCTCGTCTCGTCTCTCTCTCTCGCTTCCACGCTGGCAAGACGTCTTTATTTGAGCTAGCTAAATCGGGATTCCCCAGGAGTTGAACTGGGATAGAGCCGTGCATTGCGGTTTTCAAAGGAACGTTTTTAGCATTGAATGGATGACAAAACAGAATATACGTTAAATATCGTAAATTAGCTATGATCGTTCACTCGCCTCGGTTGCAAGGTATTCAATAGGCACGCCTACAATCTATTCACCTGCTTTTGGTTTGGTTGAAAATGTGAATGTGTAGAATTCACGTTATGACGTATGTGAATATTCGAACGTATAACTACGTCTTAACATAATGAACTACGTATACTGTACTATACACATAACTTGTACACTGGCTCTTTGTATTCTGTACTGTGATTATACACTTGGGTGTACACTTTAAAAAACTCACAATGAACTAACAATTAGCCCCCGGGCAGACTCGCCTCTCGAGATGTGCCAGAGTTCTGACGGGCTGTCTGCCGCTCTTAGGCACCCACAGAGCGCTGGCTACGTTCGGTGCGGAAAAAAGGTCAACAAAAACACGAGCGTGAAAAAATGATTATAGCTCGCTAAATCGTGGCAATGTGAGGATGGCAGTGATAATGATCATGCTGATTATAGTGTGACTATTATAGCAATGTGATAATATTGCTGATGATTTTGGTGGTGGTGACGATGATATTGATAATATGACGATGATGATGATAACAATGTGATGATAATGTGATGATGATGACGTGATGATGATGACAATGTGACGATGACGTTGGTGGTGAGATCAATGCGATGATGCCGATGATGATCACGCGACGACGATGACGTTGTCGATGGTGGTTGTTGGTGGTGGTGGTGATGTACTCCTGATGTGAACGCGACCTCCGTGCTGCAGCGAGCTGTTGGTGCCTCTCGGCACGAGTGCACTGCGCGTTGCGCTCCAAATCACCAACTCCCGGTGCGGAGAAGGGGGGGGGGGGTAGGGGGAGAGGCTTCCCCGCTGCAGGTGATTGGACGACGGCTCAAACATTCATCTCCTGCGCGCGCTCCCAACCCAGACAAAGACAAAGATCCCCCGGTATGGGCTTAACAGACTGACGGGGCAAGTGCTGTTAGCGAGCACCTATGAGAGGCCGGCACACGAGGGGGTGTGGGTGGCCAACACCACGCCCGGCCGCCTTTGTCTCCCCCAGTGGCGATGTTTACACATCGCGCCAGGTACTCATTTGAGGCTGAGTCGACCTAGGGGAGGCCCAGGGGACCGGTTTAAATAATCGCCACTGGTGTTGGCCGTGAGCGGTAATCGATCCCGGATGGCCAGGTTCGTAGCGCAACGCGCTAACCGCGACACTACCGCTCCCCAGCACACGCACGTTCACACACACACGCACACACGTGGATACACATGCACGCGCACTCCCAGACAGCCACGTGCACGCACACGCACGCGTACACTCAAGTACAATGACAAAGACCCCCTCGCCCGCCCGTATAGCCTTTAACAAACTGTTGGGGCAAGCGTTGTTAGCGAGCGCTTATTTAGGTCGGCACGGCACTCGAGGGGATGAGTGGCTAACACCGCGCCCGGGCGCATTTGTCTCCCTAGTGGCGATTTTTACACATCGCACCAGGTACCAATTTGAGGCTGAGTTGACCTATGGGAGGCCCGTGACAGGTTTTAAATATTTCGTCACCGATGTCGGCTGTGAGCGGGAGTCGAACTCGGGGCGCAGTGCGCTAACCACTGCGCCACCGCTCCCCACTGTGGCACCTACATCCATTGCAAGTACATACATCTACACACTGGCAACCCTCAACCTCCACGCTCCTTTCACATTGATAATCGAACAACTGATTATGGGGGGAAAAACTGTAAACTTTTATAAATATAAATTTCTCATTCGTACAGTGTGTGTAATATCCAACCTTATAAAGTATTCTGAAAAAGGCCAGTCAGACCAAACGTCTATATCTTCCCTTTCTCTTAATAACAGGAATAGAAAAGGTATTACAGTACAGTATTTGCAACTCCACTAATATTTCATTTGATATCCTGCATTATATTATAATATGGCTTAATAAAGTGAAATTTTTGTTTTAGTTTAAACTACCAATTATGTCCACAAATGTGTGACAACGCACATAGAGAGGTGATATTCATTCGGTTAATAATTCCAAAAATAAACTCTCAACTGAAAAAGTGACCTTCAGGCCGACATACCTGCAAATGAAATATTTTACATTGACAATTGCGTTTTCTGGTTTTGCGTTCTTAGTTCTCATCAGCCAGCCACTGTAGCAAGGGCACTCTTGCCAGATTTGACCTCACAAGAGCAGGGGGTGCCAAGCACCGGACAGCAGAGGGCACTGCAGCAAAAAAACACATTGTTGGACTGCATCTCCTGTGCTCTTTAAGTCTACGCTCCCCCACTTTCACCACCGACGTCAACGGGACGTGCCCGGCATGTGTGGCATCAAAGGCTTGTGACCTTAACCACCCCCCCGCCCCACGATCCACACTTTGTGGGATGGGTCTCATCCAGCAGTGCACGCACATATGAAATACACTCCTTAAAAAGCGTTTTTTTTTTAAACAACGGTTTAATTAACAACTTCGTTTCACCTGCTCCCACATGAACGCTGACTTGAATTAATTGATTACTTCGGTAACTCGTTCACACGGAGCAGGCGATTCGAGAGTTTCGGGACCGCGGAGTTTTTGACCTACGCAAATATATATAAATAATAAGGCGTCCATACAAAATGTTAATTGCTTTCAAGTAGTGAATTTATTAATTAAGTGATGCCGATATTGATACAGGCATGCATTGTCACCGGATCTGAGTACGTGTGCAAAATGTGTAATTGATTGGACAACGGGAAGTGGACGAAATTTCGATTACAAGATTTGACCACGACAAACATAGGAGTCAAGTTAAGTAAAAACCGTTGGAAAAAAGGTTGCATCAAAACCCCACACTGGCTTACAGCAGCCTGCGGTACTCTTTACGAGAATAAGAATAATAATGACTAGCTTGCTTGCCCGTCCTCGGACGGAAGCTGTAATATTTACGAAAAAAATTGAGCAGAGTATAATTGTATCTTGTGTCAATTTAACGGCAGTGAATCTTGCACAAAAGTATGTCATCAAACACTTCACTGCATTTCACTGTAGAACTATTAATGGCAGTGATTCTTGCACCAAACGAAGTCATAAAACACCTCACTTCATGTCACTGTAGCACTGTATATAACTGATCTTCAATTTGTTCAAATTCACTGCTCTGATACTTTATTCTCTTCTGCTTTCGGTGGCTGGGGTTGAAGTAAATTGGAATTCGATACAATTCGATACAATACTGTATCTGGAAAATCACCGAGAAATGTCTATTTTACCATAATGTAGAAGCATAAATTAGACTTACCTTTCGTCTCGAGTGCTGAAGAAATAGATAAAGATACCAAATCCACTTTGTTGCTGCGTATAATTATTTATTAGATTAACTTTAAATAAAGAAACGTCAAACTGAATACGAATTTGCGAAAAAAATTCCGCTCGACCTTCTGGCGTGAGTGTAAAAATCAACCGGCTCATGAATATTAATTAGGGGGGTGCGGCATGTGGAGTGACGTCACGCACGTGGCACAATAACAGACATTCTTGACTCATTATAGTAGTAATGTGTTGACTACAAAAAAACATTGATACTACCGTGCTGTAGTGACTATCACGCTGAAATTGCAATCTCGGAGGTCGTTGGATCGATCTCTCTGCACGAGCAGTCGAAACAATGGGGAAGAGTTCCTAAATCCCGTCCACCAAGCAGTATAAATGAGTATAAGTTACTGTAAATGGGTTGATCGGCAAGTGGCGAGTAGTGGGGGCAATGCCCGGGTGCTCCCAAGTCTTTCAAGACGTCGTTTGACGAGCGTGGAAGAGTAGGGGGCTCTATGCAACGCTGGCTAGTTGGAGGCCTTTCTACCAGCAGTGACATGGCAAAGCACTTGCAGGGCTGCACCTTTACCTTTCGCTTTCCTTAGCTCACACAGCGGCAGCCCCACTCAGGGACTCCTCGCCCGCTTCCCCTCTCATCTCCAAACGGACCCTCTCTTAACTCTCCCCACTCATCCACAAAGCATCTCTCCAAACCCGAGCCATTACGAATTGGCCAGATTCCACGTGTTGACAAAACACATAACCCAAGCGATGCGGCCCATTGTTAACGAAGGTAATGGACTTTAATCAAATTAACATTCGCCAACACGTGAATTAGGCCTAATGGGATTTGTTTTTTTTTTCCTTTTAGCCACAAGTCGGTACACAAACAGTGTGGGAATTGACATTGCGATGGGTGGTGCTCCAGTGCAGCGTTTAGTGCGCTGCATTTCGAACCTTGCGACGCAAGTTGAATTCCTGGCATCGGCTAATATCGATGGCAAGTGATATCGGAACTAGTCCTGGGCCTCTCCATCTCTCGCCAACCGACATTCACTCAGCGTGGAGAGGTATGGTCAAACAAGCAAATGACCGATGTGGCACTGGTGGCCTTCATCCAGCAGTAGATTAATAAATGGCTGTAGCTAATGCTACATTACTACATTCTGATACATTGCAAGTGGCATATAAAACATCGTACGTTGCCACAATCAACGTGGTATCTGGAGGCCTTCATCCCACAGTGGATTGACACAGGGCTGGGTATTCATGTTAATAAACATATACAAAGGGCCTGTCTCACCGCATTAAAATAAATGATCACTTTAGTCGAGTGCTTCTTAACCTTTACTGCAGCCTTGCACCCTTTAGTTGTCAAACGTAAATTGTTTTCATGTTCATAAATACCTCGGTTTGATGAAAAACATTAGTTGTACTTACGTGACCGTGTTTAATTTACAAGACGCCTTGATACATTAGTGGAAAACGCCTTAGAAATTAATGTAAATTAGAATTAATTTGTGTTTCGATGATTTACCTTCTAAACAAATTTGGCATGTCTCGTTACCCCAGAAATGGCATCTCGCATCCCCAGGGAATGCGTGCACCCCAGATCAAGAACCACTGCTTTAGTCCATGGGCCTAGTGACCTTCTGAACCAACATTTTTCCAGCAGCATTTGCTTAAGCAGGCGCATCGTGAGAGAAGCCCTGCACATCACCAACCCGTACTAACCAGCGTGGTGAAGTATTGTCAAACAACTCCCATGATTGACATGGCCTGGAGAAGTCTTCAGCCAGTAGTAGATTGATAAAGGGCTGACAAATATTCTTGTTTAATTGTAAGGAGCAGAATCTTCTTTTCTTGCATTGTTTGCCTGGCTGATGGTGTTATACACTGCCATTTTAAATGATTTATATCGCGTGTCATGCAACTTTCATGAATTTCACTTGGGGTGCCCATGGTGGAAAGTTCACCTTAAAATGAAGTTAAATCAAGAGCCTCGTACAGGAATATTGATTTAAACATCATATAATACTCATATCATTCTTGCTTTGAAGCTTTCGTGACTGCAGGAATCCATATTCTTTGGTTCTTTCGGTAAAGTCACGTGGGTAGAAAATAAAATAGATCACGACGTTTCGATCGCAGCACAAGCGACCGTCAGCAGTTCCCCTGCTGTGATTGTCTCACCTGATGACGGCCGCTTAATCTATTATTTTCTACCTACGTGACTTTACCGAAAGATCCAGAGAGTATACTCATATCATGTAAGGATTAATAAGTAGATTCGTTTAAACTTGTATCAATACGCATACAATAACTCCAATTTGTACTTGTAATCTATCGTTTGAATTCACATATCCAGGAACGCAAAATGTGAATAATATTGATCACCGTGCATCGATGTGTTTGAATATGTAGCGTGCAAACGTTCATCGGTGATGTGTGCAGCAGTGCAATGTACCAACTCGTATGTGTGAGTTCATACACGAACCTGGACATTTTCCCACTGGCGTTACATGTATGACTACTGTGATTCATCTCCCTCGATGCCATTCCAAGCGTGCATCTCTCCGCGCTTCTGTGTGCACTTGTCACGGCTACTGTTCCGTATTCTACATCGATTTCCTACGTCTCTGATCCACACGTCGTAGCAGAGAACACAATGCAGGTACAATAACGTCATGTCGACCGCTAATAATCATTTGGCGGCCTTGGGCAGGACGCTTAGCGAGTAGGGGATCTAGAATCAGGACGGCGGTGGTAGTGGCCAAGGCAGATGAAGTCACTCGAAAGCCCGCTCGAGGTGGCAACAGCTTGGAGAAGCCCTTCGCCCAGCGGTGGATCGATCATAGCTGCCGCATCATGACGAGGATGATGACATCGCGTGCAAGTGTGGCGTACAGCCCTTGAAGTTGCGCCAAACAAGAGGAAATCATTTACATCCACAAAGCCACCGTGCAGTGCACGCCATACGAGATGATATACTCACCGTTCATTCACAGCACCGTCAGTCACCAAACCCATCCTATGGGCTTTACTGTAATAAAGATACTGATCGCGGAGGCATGAAGTGCTGCAGATAATGTGTTTTTATTATTCGAATTGCGCACCGCGTTGCATTTGGCCGGCAGCAAGGGCCAGCAGTGATTGAGCCAGAGACCTCGTGCGCGCGCTGGGGGAGCGCCTGTCAAAAGCTGCACGGCCAACGCAGACAACTAACCCGGCAGCACATTCACGTACACGTTCACTAGCGGCTTCATTATGAGACCGTCAATTGGCAAAGCGTTGCGAGGAACCCTCGCAGGGAACAATGGGGGCGTGCGTCGATATATTAGCGAGTGGCATGATAGAAACCCGAGAAAATAGCTGGCCAACTCTTACGGACACGTTGAGTAATTAATGCACTTTTACTCTCCATTCTTCCCTTGCTCTTTTTTTTAATGTGTGTGGCTCTTTTTTTTATGGACGTAATTTGCAAAACAATAAGGGTCATTAGAATTCAGCGACGAGCTCACTGGGGCCGCACTGACAACAGCAGACTTCACAGGACGCTCTCTCCAGACGACGGAGCTCCACAAGTGCCGCCGTAGCCTCACACCTTGTCCACGCGTCGCACGCATCGCGGTGAAATTGCGGTAACACCGTGCTTGTAACGCGTGGGGCAACTGCCGCACAAAACGATCTTCCGCCACCCCGACGTCTCCCCGCGCAACGCGTGCTGACGAATGCCCTCGAGTGGCCTATTGAACAACGGCGAGCGGAGGTTCAAAACAAAAAAAATCCCGTGCGAGTTTTTTGCAGAAGGAGAATGCTGGCTTTGGCGCTCGAGACGACCGCGCCGATAGTTTATTCCGCAAAGGACGTGGGGCCACCTCCTAACGACTCGCGTCTGTGGAATTGCGAAAAGCCACACAAGTTGAGGCGGCCAGCTGTGCGCCTTTTGTTATCCCCCCCCCCCCCATTTTTTTCCCAGCATTGCATGGACAAAAGTCAGTGCCCTTTCCAGTTTGGTGAAAGAGGGATTTTTTTGTTTAAGACTCTACAAAAGACCTCACGTATTGAGTGCTCGGATACTGTGAGCCAAAAAAAAATGTGTCCCAGCTTGCATTCTTTCTGCTTATCCAGGCGTCAAAAAAGTCCGAAACTTAATAAGGAGGGCAAGGAGACACGTGAAGCGTTTTCAAATAATTTAAGTCCGCGCCTTTTGTAAGCGTAAGTATTGTTGCGTTCAGAAGAAAAGAGTTACAAGTCATATCGGTGTTTTGAAATGTGTTTATTTTAGCGTGATCCTTGCCTTCCTGTTGCCGTGAACGTTGTTTTGAGGAATGCCACTCTTTCCGTTCTCCATTTGTTTTTCGTTGTCGCCAACTTGAACGGCCACTTGAATTCTGCAGTTCGCTGGGCGCTCACCGGAGCTGTCGCGTAAAACGAAAACGCCGAACCGAGAGATTCGCGCGCGTATCGCTCTCCACGATGCATTTTCTTCTGCAACGTCGCTAAACCTCGCAGAGCGCAGCGCATGCCACGGACGCGGTGCCGTTATCGCCGAAGCGTTACGCACGCAACCAAGAGCCATACAGGCGGTTTGTGCAGCAGTGTTTTTGAAACGCGCATCAAACTTTTCTCCATGGGTTTGTTCCAAGCAGCGTCAAAGGTGAAGAGTCCCACTGAAATGACAGCCTGACAAAAGCGGGCAGAGCAAGATGCGGTGCAGATCTGGTCACTTCAGTTCAATTCAAGTCTATGTATATATATTGTTTAATAACGTGAGTGTCCATGGAAATGTATGTAGGAGCTGTTTAATAATTTCGACAAAAATCCAATTCTCATAACCTTAAATTTCGATTTAAAGCTTTCGTGATTGCAGGGATTCATCTTCTTGGTTCTTTCGGTAAAGTCACGTAGAATGGAAATAATAAAATAATAATAATAAAACATAATTAAATAATTCTCACGACGTTTCGGCCACAACGCAAGCAGCCGTCCTCAGGTGAAGAACAGGTCTGTCGAGAAGACAGCGTCTGAATGAAACACTCCAGGCTTGGAGCGTCTATTTAAGCTGGATTGGAGGGGGAAGAGCGCCTTGACAAAATAATTTGCATATCAAGAGGAATTTAGCATATTTATGGGAAATGCAAAAATCCCCGCCCACCTCCTACGCATTTCACAAGTAGTACTAATCCCATATCTCATAACCTTGTTCAAACAATATTTTGATTATCAAACTTTGGTTATGATACCAATTGCCCCACTGTCTAAAACTTAATGCCTCAAGTTCAATTCCAGACCACAGCTCACGTCAACTGCCAGCGGTAACTGAACCGATCCTGGATCTTTGCTTCACCAATTTGCACTGACCAGCGTGGCGAAGTATGGTCAAGTAACCTCCTTGGCCAACAATTCATCCCACGGTGGATTAGCAAAGGCCTGAATATTATTATTATACTTTTAACATTCACTTTAAGCTATTTGGGCGTGTGCTCTAGTAATTGCTTGCAGACATCGCTGGGCGATGAAAATCGATCTGTCGACTCCGTGCAAGCCAAGCTCGGTAGCAAGGGTGCCGACCACTGCACTGCTTAACCATGCACCGTATCTTATTGGTTCTTTCGGTAAAGTCACGTAGAAGGGAAGTAATAACATAAAAATAAAAAAACATAATACAATAATTCTTTAAAAATTAAAAATAAAACAGAATACAATAATACGTGAGAATTATTGTATCATGTTTTATTTTTATTATTTTATTACTTCCCTTCTACGTGACTTTACCGAAAAAACCAAGAAGATGAATCCCTGCAGTCACGAAAGCTTTAAATCGAAACATGCACCGTATATTCACTCAGGTGACTATAGTTAATTCAAGCGGGGATATATCTGGATATGAGAGGACGTATATGAGGGATTGAGGGATTGTGGAGATGCAAGGCCAGCAAATGCCTCCCCCAGCGCCACCCCTCCTCCAAGCCCTGAATCACCCCCCACCCCATCTCTCACCCCCTTCCACCCCACAGCTCCAATCCCATACACGTACGCAAGTACACGCCGTGTCACAGCGGGACTATTGCTGAGCTCTCAAGGGCACGTGTCAAAGGTGGAGCAGTGTTAGTGCAGGTATTGCAGCGTCCCACAGCGTGGCGTGTATCAGGCCCACAGCCGTTGCTTGTTTTAAGAATTAACAAAGAACAATTTTAATACAGCCACCAATGTTGCTTGTCCACAGGGGGTCTTCTCACTTGACCTAAGGAGCGCGTGCAGTGCTAATACGCAGAAAAATGTTTTTGCCCATTTTCCTGGTGTGAATTGATGGATGTTTCTGTGCTTTAGAAAAAATGTGGTGAGAAGGAGGTGGGAGGGGAAGAGCGAAGAAATGGCAAACTCACGTCTTCTCCAGTTCTGCAGTTCCTCTCGACTTGACCACAAATGATATTTTTTTCCTGGTGATTGATTGCGCGTTGCCGCTAATTTGTACACACGTGCAATGCATCGATCTGGAGATTACAATTTTCTAGGAAAAAATAGTTTGAGAGTCATGCCAAAGTATTGTTTAAATAAGGCACGTCCTGAATATGAGACAATGAACATGTTTTAACTCTCGTATGTTTGAATGTTTATTTTGCATGTTTGATAAAAAAAAACCTGTCACTGTTTCAATAACACCCACAAGATAAGGAATGGATTAATATATACAGAGTGCATATAAAAAAAAATACTATCTTAACTAAATTAGTATACAAATGTAGATCCTAAATTCAGTGCACGTAAAAATGTATGTGTGTATGTAAGTTTGGAGCAGAGTGGTTTTCACACCGCACTGCGATCTGAGTTCGATTCCCATCTCTGGAGTACTGAGCCTCCCCTAGGTTTACTCAACCTTCATAATGAGCACTCGGTGCGGTGTGTAAACATTAGAACTGGGGATACAAAGGCGGACAGGAATCAATCTGGCCACACAGTTCCCATTGTTGGAGCAATTTGCTAATGGAAATTGCTCCAACAGTCTCTCCGAGAAAGGGGATCTTTGTTTTCGTGTGTGTGGAAGACATTATTCATTTACTATCACAAATGTCAAAACAGTATTTCCCTTGAAATGAAATGAACTAAAGAAAGAACCTCCCTTGTGTTATGTCAGTAATCGGCCTGGGATTACTTGTCAAAAGATAAAGTAATCTCTCAGCCATGGCAGGGGGCAGCAAGAGAACAATGCCTAAGTGATAGTCACAATGCTCATCGGAGACAAGGCAGGAAAAAGCTGACACACGACGGGGTTTTTACGGCATAGGAAAGTGGATTTAACCCTGTCAAGAACATTTCTATACTCACCTCAGCAGGGTGGCCCTGCTCAGTGAACTCTAACCTCTGCGCAACATGGAAAGAAACAAGCCAAGGTCCACACGTGGATGGACAGCCAGCGGATAGAGCAGGAGGTGGTCTGGGCGGTGGGGTTACACGCCGACACATTCCGTCCTGGAATTTGTGTGCCCCTGCCCGAGCTGAGAATAGTCCGGTATCCGTCACCAGCTGAGCACTTTAGCGACACCTTCGAGGTAATGCGTGAGTGGCAAATAAAAAAAAAAGCGGTCACGCGTGGCCAGGCAATTCCGTGCCACGCGAGACTTGAGACAATGCCAGTGTCACGTGATATAGTGTAGTGGAGAGTGGTGCGATGCTAAAAATATTATTCGGATTGATGTTACATTGTTTCATTTGGGCATTGTTTTATCATCAAAGTTACGCTCTTTCTAGCGGTGTTATTTTGCACAGATTGCCGGCTTTAGGATGAGGATGAATGCTACATCCTTTCTTTTAAAGTTAATTTTGATCGCACGTTCGAATTGTTAAATGGGTTCGCTTGTTTAGTCTTGTCATTTTAAACACGTTTCTTTCCAGTGTCACCTGAGCACAAGGCTTCATTCTGCAAGCGAGGAGAGATCATTTCAAAGGCGATGATGATGATGATGCAAATGATCGTGAAGATGATTATGATGATTATAATGCGCAGGCTATCAGAACCAGGTATAGATTCCAGTGTAACGAAAATGTTCTACTTTCAGCAGTTTGGCTTTTCAAGCACTGTACCACCGAATAAATGTCAAACGTGAAAGGCCAAGAGCAGCAATTTACAACGGCAATGAAGCCTCTTCCAGGCGTATAAGAACGTTCAATCATAAATTTAATCTTGAATAAAATCGCATACTTGGCTCTCTCTATATGCACCCAAAATGAATATCTAAAAATATCCACTCGATGTAACTCACCCACAATGTAAATGCCACGTCTCATAACGCGAGTCGCGTCTTTGCTATCTTACAACAAAAAGGTGTGACGAGAAATAAAGGCCTCTCTGCTGGGTTGTCACGTGGGCCCAAGAGGACCCTTGGCGAAGCTGCGCCAGAGGTCGCAACTGGGTAACCGATACCCGTACCCTACCCGATACCCGGCTACCCGTACCCGGCCAGGTACGGGCACGGGTACCCGTTTGCGACCCTGGTGCGGCCGGGTACGGGTAGGCCGTGAGTCACTGGTGAGTAACCGTTTGTCACTCATTCGGGTAGGGTACGGGTACGGGTAGGGAACGGGTACCCGTACCCGGCCGGGTACCCATTTGCGACCCTGGTGCGGCCGGGTACGGGTACGGGTAGGCCGTGAGTCACTGGTGAGTAACCGTTTGTCACTCATTCGGGTAGGGTACGGTTAGGGAACGGGTACCCGTACCCGGCCGGGTACCCATTTGCGACCCTGGTGCGGCCGGGTACGGGTACGGGTAAGGAATCAAAACCCGTTTGCGACCTCTGAGCTGCGCCAAGGGTGGCGAGCGATGCGGGACGGCTTTAGATGCCTGTCGATCAGTGCAACGGGGGACACTTCAAAAAGCCCGCAAAAGAATGTGAAGCAAGGCAAGAGGCCAGTATTGTGTTCTGTTACTACACGGGGGTTGTACTGTCACTACTACATTCGAGGGGCATTACGTAGATTAGTGCAGCTCCTCTGTACGGACGGGGGTTGGGAGGTGCTGACCGGCACCGAGGCACCACGAGCCCACCAACTTGACATTGTTGCTGCCTTTCCCCAAGCTGCATTTTAGTGTTGAAAGATCGGCACGAAATTACGTGCGTGTGCAACTCTGTCCTTACTTGCTTTATTTAGGCTTACCTATTTATCTTGCGTGGCTTGCTTACCTTTTCTATATTTTGCACTCCTATCGTTGCCTTTTGTACTGTTTGTTGTTGTAACTTGCTGACCCAGGCCCCATTCCTCCAGTTTAAATAAAGACTGATTCTATTCTTATTATAAACTCCGCTAAAGCTTTTCTCCTCAAGCCATCATCTTCATCCTTAAAATGTGTTTCTGTTGTATTTTTGGCTAATATACTGATACGGTGTAAGGGGAATACAATAAAGTAATTTCCTGCTTAATTAAGCATGGGACAGTGGCTCATCTCCTGTCTGCAGCCCTGAGTCATTGCTGGAACTTCCACAATCGTATTAGCAGATGGAGTTGTGACATAGGATGACCACTTTTGCCATATATGCTACACGAATAATAGTAGCTTATTCAAAAAGACATTAAAATATATCTTTGCAATGATATTCCTTGGGAACCAAGGAATCATGCACATTTGCATACGAACTACTGAGATTCTTCACGCTAGTAATATCCTATTTGCTATTATATGCATGTGCACAGCTATATTCATTTCAACTGTGTCCAACAGACAAAATGTGTATAAATATGGAAATGTGCCCTACACACGCAAGCACTTCATAAGGCTCTTCGTTGTAAAACACATTGTCCAATTTCTGCATAGTATCGATTTAAAGCTTTCGTGACTGCAGGGATTCATCTTCTTGGTTCTTTCGGTAAAGTCACGTAGAAGGGAAGTAATAAAATAATAAAAATAAAACATAATATATTATTTTATTTTATTATTTTATTACTTCCCTTCTACGTGACTTTACCGAAAGAACCAAGAAGAAGATTATGCATAGCAGTACTGTAGTAGTAATTCACTGCTGGATGAAGGCCTCCTCATGCCCTGTCAATCACAGGGGGTATTTGTACACACTTCACCTTGCTGAGCAGTGTGAGTTGGTGAAGGGGGCGCCAGGATCAGTTGAGGTGTCACCTGCCATTGATGTGTAGCCGTGGCCAGGAATCAAACTCAGGTAGGACACATAGTTCATTGTGCAGTGCAGCTTGAATATAAGCAACAGCTTCTTGATGCCCTTCCTGTCTGCTCTGGGAAAGGGCCATTGCCTGAAGCATGACCCTCCTCTATCTGTTCTGTTATAACTCAGAACAGTGTTAATCACAATGGTCGTCAAATGTTTAAATCTTTACTTGTGTAATGACTCCGGACTCGAACTTTAGAGGTTTCTTTCATTTCACGTAACGAAGCTTAGGACCCAGTCGTCATGAGATAATGCCGACGTGGTTATCGTATGACCGAGCAGGCCGCGATGACGTGAAGACATTTCGATTTAAAGCTTTCGTGACTGCAGGGATTTATCTTCTTGGTTCTTTCGGTAAAGTCACGTAGAAGGGAAATAATAAAATAATAAAAATAAAACATAATAAAATAATTCTCACGACGTTTCGGCCACAACGCAAGCAGGCCTTCGTCAGGTGAAGACCAGGTCTGTCGGGGAGACAGCGTCAATAATTTTCACGACGTTTCGGCCAGCGTCTGACGCTGTCTCCCCGACAGACCTGAGGACGGCTGCTTGCGTTGTGGCCGAAACGTCGTGAGAATTATTTAATTAGGATTTATTTGTATTATTTTATTATTTCCCTTCTACGTGACTTTACCGAAAGAACCAAGAAGATGATGTGAAGACAGCGACGGCGGCCCGGGTCCCTCTCGACAGCCCCGAACATCCCTTCTTACCCTGCTTTTATCCTCGTGGATTCTCCGGGAGAATTCCCCCAGCTGTCCCTTTTGGACACTCTGGGAAATTTCCCAACCAAGACCCTCCAGACTTGCTGGCACCCTTGTCTTTGCATCCAGCCTCGCTGACACCCTGTCTTCACCTCGAGGCTTGCTGACACAGTCTTTACATATTTTTAGGTTTTTTCGGTAAAGTCACGTAGGTAACATTTTTTAATTAATAAAAGTAAAATAAAAATCAAATAAAAAACAAAGGCCCATTCCTAACAGCGTGTTTCAGCCGCACCGAACCTCACAAAAATAATATTCAGGGCCTACCTTAGCTCCTCCCACCCTCAACCAGTATATATATAAATACTGTGTTCTTGGAATTTCTCTCACTTGCTACAGCTATCGTGCTGTGACGGTTCCACCTGAAGACGGAAGCTTGTGTTGCCTCTGAAACGTCGTGATTTTTATTTCATTTTTATTAATTTAATTTTTTTACTTACGTGACTTTACCGAAAAAACCTAAGAATATGAATCCTTGCAGTCACGAAAGCTTCAAATCTAGAACAGTCTTTACACGTGTACATCACGGTCCACACACTCACTCAGGTATCTTCGAATCTGTGCTTTTCAGGGAGGGATATAGTGAGGTAAGGTGGAGGATGGGATATTGTGGTGGGGGTGGGGGGGGGTTAGCGTTGAGAGGATCAAGATTTTTTTCCGGCAGGTTCGGGAGGGTTAAGGGTTGCAACATCTGAGCAAGCAGCATGAAGCAGGCATGCAGGACGTGCTCTGTGTAAAACCAAAATCAGCCTGTTCTTCCAGCTGAGCAGCAACGAGGATTACACAAAACATCCCGGCCATCACTCATATCAGAGCAGCGGCTCCTGAACAAGGTCTCGTGGCGAGAGACGACCAGGCCGGCAGACACA
Source organism: Lethenteron reissneri (assembly GCF_015708825.2). Lineage (NCBI taxonomy): Eukaryota > Metazoa > Chordata > Hyperoartia > Petromyzontiformes > Petromyzontidae > Lethenteron > Lethenteron reissneri. Next base: position 12,781,342 of record NC_083802.1, read on the forward strand.
ACAGTTCATGCCGTGCGCTGGCTGGAATGCAAGAAGGGAGGGAGGGAGGGGGCTTCACGTTTTGGAAATGTGGACGGGGGTGGGGGGGCCCATGTCATTTGGTAGTCCGGGCAGAGTCTCTCTAACCATTACCACTCATTCGAGGCACGAACCAGAATTCTTCCGGAGTGAAAAATCGCCCTGTAACAAAAAAAGAGAGAGAGAGAAAGTTACAAAGGTTACAAGAAAAAACGCATGTCAAATATATGTTTTCCTTTATGAAAAATGAACGAACACACTTCAATTTAGCTCTTTTCATTTATAGTGCAATTTTAACATTTTTATTCTGTTTTTAAAACAAGCATTTGTGGCATGAAGTCACTCTTAGTTTTTTTTTTGTAAGTCAATACAAGGGCATGTGGATAAAATTACGGTACACTAGAACCTTGGGAGAAAAAAAAACACCTGAAAACCTTTATGTCCTTTAAAGGGGAAAAAAGTGATTTTACGTAACTGTATATTTGGAAATTTTAAGTGTTAATTTGGAAATGGTGTGCAAACACACTAATCAAACGCATTTTGATAGGATTGTGGAAATAATGTGAATTGCAGTTGCTCAAAATGGACGGCACGAAAAGCAGAATGCACGTGCTAGATTCAAAGAAAAAAGACAAGGGCACGTCCAACGGCACATATCCCACCGTCACATATCCACCCTGACCAACTAACCGCCCACATCCAGAAGCAGCGCATGTACATTGTGTGTCTGTCATGTTCTCTAATTTTGACCCTGTCAAACACCGCGATCTTTTCTTAATCTCGCTTACATTCGCTTACTGCGAGCGCACATTGAAGCATTTTTCCACGTTTAAAGAAGTTTCCGTTTTGTTATTTTCCAGTAACATGAATAACTAGTTCATGAAGCCTGTCTTCGCCAGGCTAAAGTTTCAATACATATAATAATTACTCTTTGGTTCTTTCGGTAAAGTCACGTCGAAAATGAAATCAAATAATAATAGAATACGACGTTTCGATCGCAACACAAGCGATCATCTGGTCCAACCCATATGAGACTAAGGAAAGCTGTCTCGGGTGTGGACCAATCAACTTCAAGGACAGTGCACATTATCAGAGTTATGTCTTTTGTTTGTATTTATGACTGCAGGTATTGCGGTCTATGCAAACATGACTCCTTGCAAAAAGGTTCAGTTTTGTTGCCAGATAGAAGGGTAAAGAACCAATTATCATCATACAATGCTTATTTTTTTTTATTTAAAACTCGCTTGAATCCGAAATATCTCAAAAAGAATAAAAGCCAGAACAATGGTTCTCACTTTGATTTAATTTGCTGTTTAAGGCTCTATCAAACAAAAAAACACACAATCTTATATCTTGAACGGTTTCTGAATGACACTCACCAACATGTTCATGGGGCACTTAAAATCGTGATTTTTGGGGTGCCTTGAAATGAACAATCTCTAATTTCAGATTGTTTGCCCCTGTTGTTTGTGTCCTAAAAGCTACCTGTGTACCAAATTTCAGCTTTCTACCTTGTCGGGAAGTACCTGCGAGGTTTTTTGAGACATACAGATGAAGGTCTTAATTATATAAATCATAAAAATATATTATATACAGTGCCTTTCAAAAACTCTCAAGGGGGGGGGGGGGGGAGTAAGACAGAAAAAAACGCCTCCTTAAAGAGAAACGTTTTGAGATCCCGACTGAAACGGTCTCTCCTCCCCCGACAGCCTTTGGCTGAGAGTCCCGCAATCCGGCTGCCACAGAAGCAAAGTCCCCCAAGATCCTCTATGGGTTTGAGCTTCGCTCTGGCAATGCAGAAGAGATCTAAGTCTGCTGACCTCACAGTTCTTACTGGGATGTAGGAGCGCAGCAACTCCGTGCATTTATCAAAAGGACCACTCCTCAGTAAATGCCCAAGCAATAAATTGTACCTGCACATTTGATCAAGGGTCATTTTAAGTGAAGTCGTCGTCATCATCATCATTACCATCATCAGAAGCCATGCTCTATCCACTGCTGGATGAAGACCTCCCCAAGCCAACGTAACATCTCACGGTCTAGCATTGGAACATTAAATCCGGCTCTGGCACATGAGCTGATCATTTCGCATGGTCTGTAATGTTTTTTAAATATTCACATATCCGACCTTATGACATATTCGCTAAACCGCAGTCCTCTTGGCGAGTCGGATATGCGTTGTGGTACTATACATCTGACGAAGTATCGTCCGAGCGACAAATATGAATGACTCTTTTCCGTAGGTAAATTGAAGTTTACACGCGTATTCCCTGCGCTCAAGATATACACGCTTCTGTAAGTGTAAAATCCATGCTCCTGTTTCAATGCCGCTTGCTAGTGTCACACTCGATAATGCTTTCCAAATAAAGTCGCAAACTTTCAATGCTCCACTCTGGGAACTTTATTGGACAAAGCGGGACAACGCGCACGCACGCACACACGCATCCATAAAGTCATCATCATGGTTCGACGGCTTTCACGCACCACCTCAAAAAACTTGCCAACGCCTCGTCAGAATCGTCGCTCGCAAATAGACCTTCAAACGAATCCAGCTTCTTAACGAGCGACCAGGTCGCACTCTAAAAAAAGAAAAGAGGGCCCCCCCCCAATCCGGTGACGTTTTTTTTAAAATCACACTACGTCGCCGCTGCCTTTGACAACGTCTCATCACGTCGACAGTCAGCTGGCCTCGCCTTTGTCTCCTCCGGCTGTCAAATGTGGCAGGGCACGGGGAGCTGGAGAATAAGGGGGACGAAACGTGCACTTTCGCACCCAAAATCTCGAAGTTGGTCACGTCAATCCACCAACACCCTATCATCTTCCTACTCTTAGGTTATTTCGGTAAAGCCACGTAGGTAAAAAAATTAAATTAATAAAAGTAAAATAAAACAAATTAAAAAATTCACGACGTTTCGGAAGCAACACAAGCCGTGCAAAAAGAAGCGAGCGATCGCAAACTGCACCAAACCAAAGCTTGCCGCGACGTACGGGGAGAAAAGCGCAGCTTCCCCCGTGTAATATTTCCGTAATTTGTTTCAATGAATAGTTCCGTGAAGGACAGGCCCAAGAATGCAAAATGATCAATTTGACGTGAAAAGGGATTTATGCTGAAGACGCTTTCGTCAAGTGACCGTTACAGCAGAGCTGCGCTCAACCGGAGCACATCTGGGAACAGCTGGTTGTGACCAGACTGATTACGGTCGAAATCGTGCTCTCCTTGCGTGACAACAACGTCCGTGCCAAAGGGCCCGAAAGAATAGAAATCATTAAAATGAAGCAGCATGGCTATTTATTTTTCTTTTTGGTGGGTGGTGGGGAGGGGGGATTTGCAGTCATTCTAAAATAGAAGGGGGGGGGGGGTAAATCGAGCACGATTAATGGAGGAAACAATAATTATTTCAATGTTTTTGTAAAGTCTTCAACTCGTTACATCTAGACGTGATTCATGATTATATTAGTTATGAATTTTTTGCATTAAGCATCCATCGTGGTAATTTTAGGCCATGAAACATGCTAATGACTTGTGCGGCACAAAGAAGAAGAAAAAAATAATATAACATTTTGGCAAATGTGCTGCCGATCTCAATGCAGAGGACAGATGTTGACCAAAGTGTTTAATGTTATACACGCAAACGTTCCTTTGTATGCACAGCAGATGCATGATTAAATCTGCTCACCGCACACCATGTCTTTAAAAAAAATATAAAAAACCAAAACCCTTTGCAACCAATTATAGCAACCAGGGCCTGTCTTTTGCCGGAAGTTCAAGGTTACGTGATACAGATAATTCAGTTTAATGGGTCTAGTGGGATCCAATTTCTTTGGATTCTTTACCGCATAACATCTGGAATAGACATTAAACACTCCGTCCCTGTTGTTTGCAGCCTGGTATGCAATGTGGGCAATGCCAAACGGTCGTGCAGTCGTGTAAGAATTCCCTGTACCCTCCCAATTTCGATGCTTTGAAGCAACAGCCACCAATTGAGTTTCAGCACCTAGTTTGGCATTGCACAACACTGTCAGCGTCGATCAACTTCAAGATAAACTTTATTAGGAATTGCATGAATAGCTGAATAGTGTGCAAGTAGCATTTTTTTCTCCCTCTCTCTCTCTCTCTACAAGACTCGTCGGCTAAATCAAAGCCCTCTGTCTTACTCTGCAAAGTGGAACTTGATATCTTTATTAAGAACCTTACAGAAGAAAGCTGTCTGCTAATGTCATGTCTTTTGCACAACGTCCACGCAGCAACGTTTTCCCTTGACGAGAAACCAATGAATTCCCGTAAGGTCCAATGCAGCAGCTCCCATATGGCTCTAGTGACATCGGAAGGCATGCATATTAAAAAAGCTGCAGAACAAGAAGAAGAAGACATCTCTCTACAAATTTCACTTGAAACAAAACCACATTTAGATAGTTTAGCAACCAACAAGAGCTGCCCCGTTTTGGACACCACGGCGCTGGCACGTCCAACAGTTATTGGCCAAGACCTACCAAAGAACGTTGCAGGCGTTTCGCTGTCGGACGCTCTGCTATGCTACGCCGCATCTCGGCGTTGCACGCACCCAGGAGTAATTTCCCAGTTTTGCCATTATCATCACGGCATCCGTTCCACAAGGCTCCATAAAAAAAACCCAGCTCCGTGCTCTGCAGCACGTGAGGTCGGAAATCAGTGATTAATCTGCTTTACAAGTGCTGGGAGACATCCTCAGGAGTGTAAGGCCTCTCAAACGGAGCACATCTGGAACGGTCATCCAACGCTTGGGTGAGTGAGGCAGTAAGTGCGTGTACTTCGCCTCGCCTTAAACGTGCCCAGGCCCGTTTACCTTAATTCCCCAACCAATTAGGTGGTTATGTAATGATTAAAAACACTTGCATGCTCACGCCGCTCGGAGCTAATCTGCATGTGCTTTGACCTTGGCGTTCTGTCGCAAAATGGAAGGCAGCGTCGTGACTGCTGCCCCGTGCACGTGGGCACGTCGAGTTCGACGGATACACCGCCGAGGTTCACTTTCCCCAGCGAGCACTAATTTTTGTGATGGCTAAAGTGCCGTGTAGTCTTTCATAGCAGAGACTGTGTGTGTGTCATCACGCAGCGTTCAGTGCGCTGCACTACGAGTTCGATTCCCGCTCACGGCCAACACCGGTGACAATGATCTGGTGCGGTGTGTAAACTTCACCACTGGGGAGACAAAGGCGGCCGGGCGTGGTGTTGACTATTCACTCCCTCGTCTGCCGTGCCAGCCTTCGAAGGTGCGCACTAATAGCCACTTTCCCCAACAATCTGTTATCGGCTATACGGGGGAGCTTTGTTTTGTCTTCGTTATGCAGTCCCAAAAGTCGTGGTGGCTGTGATTGAAGCTCCGTGCATTTATCAAAAGGAACACTCCTCAGTAAATTCCAAAGCAATAAATTGTACCTGCACATTTGATCAAGGGTCATTTTAAGTGAAGTCGTCATCATCATCATCATTACCATCATCAGAAGCCATGCTCTATCCACTGCTGGATGAAGACCTCCCCAAGCCAACGTTATGTCTCACGGTCTAGCATTTGAACATTCAATCCAGCTCTGGCACTTGAGCTGATTTCCTCGCTCCATCTCCATGGTGGACACATCCTCTCGGGCATGTTGCCCTCCTTTGGCTGCTGCATCATCGTTTATTCTCAACCACCGGCCATCAATTTTTCTCGCGACGTGTCCTACCCAAGCCCCACTACTAATGCAGCATCAAACCAAACTGTCTTAAAGCCAAAACTACATTGATGCATGCATAGTACTTGCAAGACCTACTAAGCTCTCCTGGCAGATGATAGTATATGCATTTTCCTATTGTGAAATATATATGGATATATTCTGCCTTTGAGCCTCTTAGGCTTAAAATTTAAGTGAGTACCAGTGACTGCAATCTTTGATCTTCAGCCCGTCCAGGCTTTCAAAGATATTCAGGCACGTCTTTGAAGATGTATGTGTGCTCTTGAGTAGAGAATTGAGTTTCCCAGTGCTGCAGATTATTGCACAATGCTGAAAGCCAAAAAGGGAAGAAGAAATAAAAGCCACACTCTCTAAATCAGCTGCAGAATCACTAAAATAATTAAAAATACCACTTCAACCATGAATGGAAAGTAACGTTGGCGTGATGCAAATCAGAACGCATATTGCCACAATTACTACGCAAAACATTGTGTCATAGCCAATAATGTCTCCCACCTCATATTTGCTCACTTTTTGGCACCGGTCAATATTGATGATATTTGTCTTAAAGTAAATTATCCTTTCAAAATAATGAGAGAGGGGTGGAGCAGTGGAATAGTGGCACAGTGGATCGCGTGCAGCACTCTTAATCTGGAAACCTGAGTTTTATCCCTGGCCACTGCTCACATCAGTTAGCAAGTGATATCTGAACCAGCCCTGGGCACTCCTATCCTTCGGACAAAGCTTGCCAAACTGTGGTTGAACAATCCGCACGGCCGTCATCCAGTAACAAAAACAGCACTGGATTTGTATTTTTTACAAAAACAAAAAGGAATCAAAATTCAAAGGTGAAGATACAACCTATGCTGAGAAATAAGCCACGGTATGCATGTGCTTCTGGGAAAAGCTCTCATGTTATTGTGCCATTTATTTACCCTTTTGGCATAGGGATGTTTGGCCAATATGAGTATCAAGTGTTTGGCTTCGTGTGGGAGGAAACGAAAGAAATCTAACCGTCGTGCGAGGGGGTGACACTCTGCAATGCCATCCCCTAGTCACGTGCCATATTGCACGCCTACAAAAGCCGGCAAGCCTGGACGGTCACCCTTTTTGCAATAACCGGGCCCCAACCCCTGTGTAGCCTCTCAGATCTGACAGAATTATGCACATGTATAGTCATTTGCCTTGCAGGCAATGTGCTTTTACCGCCCGCTGGTCTATGCACTTGATAAATACAGGAAACAAATATCCAGTCCACGGTAAAAGTTGAAGGCCGCAACATTTAAATGAAATGAAAAAAAGTTACTTGTTAACGACTGAACTCAAACAACAAACATTCCCGGTGGAACATGTGTTCGTGATTCATCATGACACCGTAATGATCACAGTATGGCCATTGCAATTGCAACATCATTCGTAGTCTTATAACACTGGTCAACAAAATAAACACATTTTTTTCTGGCCTGGACTTTTGCAGCTGTTTGAGACTAATTTCAGGGTGCTGATTCCAAATCAGATCTCAGATTTGCTCTATCACATCTCATTTTTATGCTATCGGCATACCCCATTTTCATTGATTTTACCCGAAATTAACTCTGTCACTTATGATTGCAAGTTGTTGCGAGTCAGTGACTGCTTTAGTGTTAAAATATGGTGCTGTAATTTTAGGATAGTGTTTTTATAATATCATTTTATGTAGATATACAGATTTATTTCATATTTTTCTTCTGCAGTTTTTATTGAAAATGCAATATTTGACATCTCAAAAACCTGATGTGATAGACAAAACTGATTCCAGATTTGGAATCAGCACCCCAAAATTACCTTAGAACCGTTGGAATAACTTATGCCAGAAAAAGTGTGTTGACCAGTGTGTAATCTGTCGTTGCAATGTACACAGAAGAGAGCAGGCAATCAAACGCAACTGAACACAAACCCACAAACGGCACATTTTAACATCACACTAACGACGTCCGCGCAGGTGAAACGTGCAAAAAAAAAAAAACCCAAAAAAACCCAGGCCCAAAATAAAACCAACAAAAAAGGGAAAACCATTAATCTTTGTTGAGCTGTGAACTTTGAAGCATAAAAACAACCTCTTGACGAGAGGCTATCTGATAACCCACTTCTAGTCAAACTGCACTTACGCTATCATCACTCATAATCACGTTTAAAGACCCCCTTCCACTTCAGGCCTTGCGTTAGCAGCAGGCCGCTCACGAGGCACACACTGAGAGACAATGGCACCTTGCTGTCTGCGCTTTCGGTTTAAAACAAAAAACATTTCGGTGATTGTAAACTTGATAGCAGCGCCACATACTTTGACGTCAGTACCCACGCCTAAGTGTTCCCTTTTGTCAGTCACATCATTAAATGCTGTGCAGCACAGCGGCACAATTCCGCATATGCAGCCGTCACATATCAAACCCTGACCGATTTGAACGCCCACATCCAGGGCGGTATTTGCTAACGGTGTATCTGTCATTTTCAATAGACGTTCACAAACGTGACCCTCCCTTGTACACTCATGGGGTACCGCGTTGGCGAGATGTTAGCTCCCTCGCCTGGTATGCAGGAGGTCGTGGGTTTGATCCCGAGCCTGACGCCTGCATATTTGTGAGTGTTCATGTCTCTCTCTCTCTCTCCACGTGGAGTTTTCTACTGGTCCTCCGGTTTCCCCTCCACATTTAGAAGACATTTTTTTAGTTTAGAGTATTTGTTTGCGAAACATTTCCACGTGATAAGCCACTTCGTTGCGCTATCATATGTGGCGAGATGTTAGCTCCCTCGCCTGGTATGCAGGAGGTTGTGGGTTTGATAACGAGCCTGACGCCTGCATATTTGTGAGTGTTCATGTCTCTCTCTCTCTCCACGTGGAGTTTTCTACGGGTCCTCCGGTTTCCCCTCCACATTTAGAAGACATTTTTTTAGTTTAGAGTATTTGTTTGCGAAACATTTCTACGTGATAAGCCACTTCGTTGCGCTATCATATGTGGCCAGGTCGCTTCTGAAAAATAGTTATATATGCTCAGGAGGCTTTACCTGGTAAGATACAAAAAAATGTATAGGTTATTTATGTATTCTTATACGTACTTTATTTGTACTTCCAAACGACATTAAAGCATTGTCCCACATTTACATCTGTTTGAGTTTACTTGTTATCCAGAATCATATTTGTGCGTGGATGTTACTGTCATTTTCTATGGATGTTCACATATCTGACTTTGTCACGTAACCGCCTATACCTCAGTCCCCAGCGAGTCAGATATGCAACGTGCTATACATTGCATATTGGGGATCGATCGGTGGCGCAGAGGTTAGCGCGCTGTGTTGTGAACCCACCTATCCGAGTTTGAATTACAACCACAGCTAACATCAGTGGCAAATCATAGCTGAACAGGTCCTGAGTCTCACATTTATTGACCCACACTGAGCAGTGGTCAAACAATCTCCAAAGACAAGCATGGCATGGGAAGGCGTGCATCTCGCTGTGGAATGCCAAAGAGCTCTACATTATTATTAAATAGTATATAGTCATCAAATGTTGCTAGTGGTTGTTTTCATAGTTAAACGTCCCCCTATTATAGCAGTCGAATTTTCGTGATTGGCTTAGGACTGTCAGTAGAATTTAACTCCACTCCAGTACTCATTGAACCATTTAGACACTGACTAGCTCTTTCATACTTACAGACTATGAACTAAACGCATTCATTTTGCACATCTATGCATTCATCAGATCCCGTATACAACATATGTGTGTGTATAATATATACACATACACACATATATACGTTGTGTGTGCAATACACTCCACGTCTTTATTCTAGCGTAATTCATTAATGCGTACCATTATACGGTGATTTTCCAACTTTCAAAAAACATTAAGGAACAACATTTGAAACATGAAAATGAATGTAAATGAACTGTTCCTGTAAGTGGTCCCGCAGAGACTCGGTTGAGCACACACGAGGACAAACGGCAATTCATGAGCGCCACGGCAGACACGGGCAGCATGCAAATCGAGCACACAATCACATGCTCCTGCTGCTGCTGCTGCCACCACTGCTGCTGCGGTGGAAAATCAAACGCTGAACGTGCGCCTTTTACCGGACTCGTACAAATACCAACAAAGGCTGTCCCCGCCGACTCACGCGTGACCACGGGGCAACACAATTTACGACGGGGCTGGTGGTGGTGGTGGGGGTGGTGGGCAGCCAGGTGATAAATGCGAAATGGATCGCTGGATTTATCCCTTCAAAGCTGGCGGCTAAGTCTGCCTTTACCGAGGATCCGGTTGCCCGGGATGAAATGGCTTTAACATCTGAAGCGCTTTGCGCGAGGGTGATACAACGATGAGACGACGCACTTGTGAAGAAAGAACGGACCTCCCGATGTAGAACCCCCCCCCCCCATTGTGGACGCGTATGTGAACACAGCAGGGGGGTATACTGCTCGCCAGTGTCACAACTCAGTTTGTTGGTGGGAAAACAAACTCGACTGCAGGCGCCGCATGCCAAAACAACTGCGAGGAATCGAGGGACTTTGCGATCGAGGTTCAGACACACTTTGTAAGTTGGGGAGTTTCCTGCCCTGTTCGTGCGTGGTTATTTGTTAGATTAGAGAGAGAGCATCGGCGAAGTTCGGCCATATTTTGCGGGAAAGAGGAGTTCTACTTTCCTGGGAATATATTAAATCTACTCAACTACTGGCTACTGATCCGGTACCGAGCCTACTGATCATTATCGGAACAATCTCCATTTGTGTGTCAACGTGTTGAAGGGATGAAAATGCCATCCAACACACATTGTAGGTGTCCAGACACTCACAAAACTCACAGCGGTCGCACCTCCATATTGCAAAAAACAACAACCACATCCTCCATTCAATACGCTCCTCCTGTGATGAGCGTAACATTACAACCAGCAGCTAAACAAGTGCAACAACAACAAAGGCTTGCACAGAAACTGACGATAGTGGAATATTTTACGAGTGCGCATTTCGTACGATCGCCCGAGCATGTTATTGCAAGTGAGCAGTGACATGTTTATAAAGACTGATGGGAGGAAATGTTTTATGGATTTGCGTGAAGTGTTTACTGCTGCAATTCTCTGCATTTTGAGAAATCTTAAGATTTAACAAACAATATATTGGGTGTCGTCGAAAATGATATAAATACCCAGGGGGGCAAATCAAGATATTTTGAGAATGTCATTATTAACTACTCCAGGTTTTCAACACGTTAATCTTATTTTTAAACCAGATTTTAGGAAGTAAACCCTACACATTTATGGGGTAATGATGTTTAACGATTCCTTCCACTGTCGAGGCATCGCTGTTGTGCGTCATTTGTGTTGGAAGATAAAGCAAGAATAATTAATCCATGACTACGTATTAATGTATATTTTGATCTACCCTTTCTGCCAATAAAACAGATGTTAAAATGCGCAAACACCAAAAAGAAACATTTTGCAATGATTCAAGTCTGCTTTAACCACACGTACTTGTGGTGAACATTCAACTATATAACTTGCAAAAGGTAAATATTTGGTGTTTAAACATCTTAACACCTGTTTTATTGCCAAAAAGGGTAAAACCTATTCTTATTTTTTATACTTGTATCACTGGAAAAAGGTCCCATAGTTTATATATTTATACCTATTGTCAACCCACTCCTGGATGAAGACCTCCCATGTGCTCTCCAGGTTATGGGGGCTTTCTGTAATAACCCTGCGTTTCTACACTGGCCATTAAAATATCACTCGTCAATGATGTTACCTGCGGTCGGAAAAATCAACATCAGGTGTCCAGATCCATAGCGCGGTGCACTAACAACTCCACCACCGCTGCTCCCGCTCTACACACACTGTCCCATTTTAAATCTTCTCGACTACATCTCATGCACGCATGTACACATGTGCCAGGGGGTGTTGGTACTACGCCCAGCGAAAATAATGCTTCGAAATATAAAGGTGACCCCCGCGGAAGAATTTTGCTCCCTCAGGTTTACGACGATTTGCCACAAGACAGATGTGTGTTTGCAGCACACAAACCGCAGGCACATGTTTCAATGCCACCAGGGAGTTTGATACGAATGAACACTCGTGAGCGGTTTCCTTGGCTCCAGCAGAGAAATCTTGCAGGGGCTTGCAAATGCCCCGTAGCTGACTGCATAGTTCGCGGTAGGCAATTATTGTTCAACAAGAGAGAGAAATACTTTTCTTGGAACACATTTTGCATACCTTTGCAAAACATTTATTAAACCAACGGCAGTTCTTTTTTAATTTGGTTTCTTTAAGTTGAGCGATACTAAGACCAGCTATTCAACATTTCAATTAAATGTCTTTATTAGGCTATGTTCAAGGTGCTCTGAAATGGTGTGTACTGGAATGGTTAGATGTGCACATGGCATTGATGAGAGACTATCGTTAAAAGAACGACTTGATGTGATTTGTTTTTCTTGAGCCACAAGTAATTGCTCTTCATGTTTTCTCACAAGCGAGGGAAAAGATTTATCCTGCAAATAAGGACCACTGCTGTAGTTGACTTTTGCTGTTGCTAGACATTTTCTTTCCATGCATTCTTCTCTTGCATTGATAGAAGAGAAAAACTTTGCTTTCGCCTCTCATTTGGTCTCCATTATCCACATTGGCCCATATCTTATAAATGTGGTATAATTCGATTTGTTTTGGTTTTTATTAGCGTCATTTCAATGGCAAACAATTTTTTGTCAATTAACGGTTCATGCTTTTCTGCACCAGTCTCAGTCAGATCGCTTTCAGAAGCAGAATCTTTATTTAGACCGGGAGGACCGATCAGCTATGAAGCCCTTTTTTCACAGGTGTCCAGTCGGGGTGGGTCAAAAGGTTACAACAACAATACAAAATCCGAGCAAGTCACTAAAAATAAGAATATAAATACACATTGCAAAAGTATATAAATTCCTGCCAATTTTTCAACTAGAAGTGCAAGCTTGGGCAAGGCATAACAACAACAACAACAGTCCCATACCACAGCGAGACAACACACAGTCCCTCAATAAAACTGAACTTTAAAATTGAACTATCGATAGACGGGTAAGGCAGGACGCCATCATCATATGCACTCACAATGTCAGCACTCCAACCGCTGCCGCTCAGACACAATTGGTCTCTGTTGACATTCCGAGCCGATATTTTAAAAAGTGTTTATAAACAAATATCTCACGCTGACAAAAGGGCTGTCAGATTACAGTGGAAGTAAGAGCTTCAGGAATACGAAATCAGTGCAACAGCTCACCGCCAAAATGAGAGCCTGATTTTTTTTGTTGTACAATGTTTGACATCGGTTGCGTGACACAAGGATACTTTTTTTCGCTTAATTGAGCGCGGAATAGTGGCGTACAGAATAAGTAATGAGAAATAGCAGATTTCGTCAATATGAATGGAATAACAGCATGTTCTAAACATGCATCCGGCCTGGAAAAAATAATCATGAATGTTTTAGCAAATCCTCTGGAATTAATATTTTAGCAAATCCCGCGCACCCGCTTGCGGGAGCCATAGGTGAAACACGTGGAAGGCAAAGCATCACACGTGTTATAAAGCCAACATTGAAGATACATGAACACCCTGCAGTCGTGATGCTCGTTCCATATGGCCGTGCTTTATGAAGTGCATTTAATAATGGGTATATTTATGGCACGTGGCACGCTCACAGTTTCATTGCCCTTCTCACGCCAGTGATGGCGATGATTTGTGTTATCATGGATGTAACAGATTTCACTTGAGTTGAGAGAGAGAGAGAGATAGAAACCAGATTCACACATGGATGCACGTGTTAAGCATTACAGTTTAACCCTTTGCTCGCCATCTAAGAAGAGTCAGCAATGGTCAAAAGAACAAGGAACAATTTACAACTCAACACATAGTGGTTAACACACAACGGGCTGTAAACTCAACGACCTGGGTTTGATTCCTGGCCATCGTTAACATCAGTGGCGAGTGGTATCTGAATTGGTTTGTGGCCCCTCCACTTCACTGATCTGAACTTAGCTTGGTGAAGTATGGTCAAACAACCAACATTGCCAGCAGCATTTGGAGGCTTGAATCCAGCAGTGGCTTGAAAAAGTGCTTTCAATTATCTTCTTGGTTCTTTCGGTAAAGTCACGTAGAAGGGAAATAATAAAATAATAAAAAACATAATAAAATAATTCTCACGACGTTTCGGCCACAACGCAAGCAGCCGTCCTCAGGTGGAGAGCAGGTCTGTCGAGAAGACAGAGTCTGAATGACTCTCAGAGTCTGAATGACTCTGTCTTCTCGACCTGAGGACGGCTGTTTGCGTTGTGGCCGAAACGTCGTGAGAATTATTTTATTATGTTTTATTTTTATTATTTTATTATTTCCATTCGACGTGACTTTACCGAAAGAACCAAGAAGATGAATCCCTGCAGTCACGAAAGCTTTAAATCGAAATATGCTTTCAATTATTTAAGTTGCATTATTGCATAGTTATCAGAGTCGTGCTATCAACAGTTCAGCCAATGTCAATATTTAGTTTTAGCTATGTTGTTGATATTTGTATTGTAACGGTATTTTTGCAGCACTACCAATGTGATGTGCGCATTCTTTGACATTTACCTTCTTGCTTTGCTCACCTTCAGGCAGAGCTTTATTAAAGCTTTGGAGCTTTCTTGTTCGCTGCAGGCGGTAATGAGCCATACAGTAACCATGATTGTTTTCTTTCAAGTTTGATGACAAATTGATACTTCTATTGAGCATTTCAATTATCAAAAATAAGCTCAGATAATTACATCCTAATATCCTGACACTTTAAAGGTTCAGCTAAGCAGCAAATCGACAACATCCAATTATATTGTGGATACAAAATTATTAACACGCAATAATATTTTTAAAAAATGTGTATACCTTCAATAAAATAGGTACATATTTATTATCTCGGAGTTTCATTAATTAATTCATAATAGTTATTTATTTTTACAACCTTTTGTAAATCCGCTGCGGTGATGAATGCATCTTCATGACACGTGGGTCGTTCGACTATACTTCTCCACGCTGCTGAATGTCGGGGCCAGGACCAGTTCGTATACAATAACACTCATCTAGATTTGAAGTTTTCGTGACTGCAGGGATCCATACTCTTTGGTTATTGCGGTAAAGTCACGTAGGTATAAAATATTAAAATAATTAAATCACGACGTTTCGGTCGCAACACAAGCGTCCGTCATCAGGTGGGACAACCACAGCAAGAAACAATTGCTGCAGTGGGAAAAAATTTACCTGTAAAAACAAAGTTTTTCACTATAAATCCTTAATATGTGTGGCGGCTAGAGTCCTCTCGTCCTCTGGCTTGAGATGGCTGCCACCTATGGGTCAGATGATTGCCTGCCACCATTAAGCAATTGGTAATTAAATATAATATTTTTTTTCCTAAAAAGTGTAAAATTTTGGGAAAAAATTTTCACGAAAATTAATTGTCACGCACAACGAGTCTATGTGGAAAATGTCAGCTCGATTGGATCACGGGAAGTGGCTTAAAAAACGACCGAAAGATTTGCATGGTCGTAAGCGCGCAAGCAAGTGAACTTAATATAAAGGATTTAAAAAGAGCTCCTCCCCCCTTCGTTTGCTTATATCGCCTATATGTCACAAGCAGCTCTTTTTCCCACTGCAGCAATTGTTTCTTGCTGTGGTTGTCCCACCTGATGACGGACGCTTGTGTTGCGCCCGAAACGTCGTGATTTAATTATTTTATATTCTATACCTACGTGACTTTACCGAAAGAACCAAAGAGTACGAATACCACTCATCACTGATTTTATTGCACTAACCGCAGTACCACCACT
Source organism: Lethenteron reissneri (assembly GCF_015708825.2). Taxonomy (NCBI): domain Eukaryota; kingdom Metazoa; phylum Chordata; class Hyperoartia; order Petromyzontiformes; family Petromyzontidae; genus Lethenteron; species Lethenteron reissneri. Next base: position 12,796,895 of record NC_083802.1, read on the forward strand.
CCACCATGAACTAATTCAGGCCGTCATTAAGTAAAAATACCATCACAATATGTTGAAACCATGCGTCCGTGCGCCTAGATAAAACAGGATTCTGGCTCAGCACTGTTTTAATGAATATTATACACAATACAAAACATCTGACAAAAATGCACACTGACTCACGTGTCTTTGTTTAGGTCTATTAGGACCAACACAGCACATAAGGGGGCTTTGGGGCCAGCGTCATGATCGCCTGGCCGCCTTTGTCTCCCGGTGTGCCGATGTTGACACAACACACCCGGTATTAATCTTAGGCTGGCTTAACCCAGATGAGAGGCAGAGTACATATTCAGATACCAATTTGCAAATGCATGACCAGCGGTTAAACCTTCGTGAGTGGAATTATAAGCGCAGTGCTGTAACTTCCCACGTACGCACGAACACACATCAAATGCAATTACATTGCAATTCCCTACAAGTATATACAGGCTGGTCCATTTGTAGATAACCCACTGATGTCTAATTGCCCTCTTACTTTCCTCTGGATTGAATCGGAGCAGTTAATTTGGACAAAGTGTTTCGGACGAGTCTTAAAAGACGTAACAATTGCATTGAGATTGGTTAGCAGCCATGTGGATGGCTTTTGACATTGAATGCTGTTCTCTGCAATTTCTCCGAGCCGTTGGTGGGTTATCTATATATGGATCACCCTCTGTTGTGCATTACCATGTCGACTGCTTCACTCAAAGAGAAAATTGCTCACGAACACGGACGTAGCATGTTCCCTATGTTTCACAAAATACCGTTGTTGTTTTTTTCCGGATTATAAGTCGCTTCTAATTTTAAAAAAAACTATACATACAATATAAGGCTTCCCAATGAGTGTACCGCGTCAATAGAGAAATTGTATACAAATCTGGTCACATCACAAAGATCCCCCTCCCCCGTATAACCTTAACAGACTGTTGGGGCAATTGCTCTTAGGCGAGCGGTCACACACGCACACGCGCGCGCGCGCAAACACACCTACCTACCGGATTATAAGACGCACACCCAAAAACCGTTTTGCTTGCACAACTACAGGCGAGCAACGTGCGCGCGCCGCACTCATCTGAAACTCGACATGTGCCGGTGAGCGATGCGAGGCGAGGAGCACGCAAAGCACGGCTGCCATCTGCCGGGCAGCACAAACAAACCCACCGATGCATGGCGCTGTTCCCCGTTGCGCATTGTTGCGTGGGGGCAGTCGATGGGCGACGTTACGCGCTCGGCTCACGGAATTCAGGATGGGGATATTTATAATCGATTTACACTGAAGGAATCCGATGAGCACAGGGCAGCGAACGGTTCTCAACTCAAGGTCTATTTTAAGGTGGACGGGGGGGGGGGGGGGTGCAGGCTGCGGCATGGCTACCGTGCAGGATAATTAATTTGAGGACAAAACACACCGACAAAAACACAACATGAAACAATGCCTTATAAGCGCCGCTTTTACTTATAGGTGTGGACGTAATGTCCCTCGAGTATTTTGACCTTAGTAACTTGGTGGGGAGGGAGGGGGGCGGGGGTGGGAGGGGTGAGAACCAGTGGGCTTGACCCTTGTTTGGGGGTCGCCATACAATAAGGGAAAGGGTGACCTTTTTCTGGATCCAAAAAAAGCCTCATCTTTCTACGCTTGCCTCTCATCGCCTGCCTCGCTCATGAATTGTGCATCGCAGTCGAGGGAAATGAACCCTCGAAAAGTGCACATGTTCGTCTCCGTGTCAAAGCCAGTCATTAAAATGTACTGTGAGCGCAGGCAGCGTGCTTTCATCCCCAACATACAAAAACATAACATTTGGCTCCTGTTTATTCAGATGCTTACACTCAACACTGGTCCAAAAACCGAGGAACTTGTCACGACGAAACACATGTCAAAAAAATGTTCTCCTCCTACTCTCTGCTTTTCTTTTAATAGCAATTTTTTTGAAAGTGCAGTTTGCAACATACCAGGGTTTCATTGCAGCCGGCGTTGTTCGGGGCTGCGCTCCAGAAAATAAGAGCAAATGCTCTCGGAACGAGGAGACGGGGGGGGGGGGAGTTGAGATCCGGAGAATTAGGGGAAGTGGGAGGTAGACAGCAGAAGATATTCAATGAGAAATAAAAGCCCTGCATCAACAAAGACAACAATCTCCCGTATAACCTTGACAGACTGTAGGGGCAAGTGCTGTTAGCGAGCACCTATGAAGACCGGAACGGCACACGAGGGGTTGGGTGACCAGCATCACGCCCGGCCGCCTTTGTCTCCCTCGTGCCGATGTGTTTACACATCGCACCAGGTACTCAATTGAGGCTGGGTCGACCTTGGGGACACCCAGGACCGGTTCAGACAATCGTCTCTGCTGTTGGCCTTGAGCGGGAATCGAACCCGGGTTACCGCATTCGTAGTGCAGCGCGCTACCGCTCCCTCCAACATACACACAGACACACACAGTGGTTACTGACAAATGTGTCGTGTGTTTTTTCTTCATCTGAACACACACACATCATGTTGCCAAAACAAAATAGCATTGCATTGCAACCCCCCGCCACCCCCACCCCATCATCAGAGGCTAACACGTTCGGTCACAAGGACTCGAAGAGTCGCGGAGCCCACCTAATGGAACAGATTGCCCAGTGTAACGGGAGCAGCTTACGAGACAAATGGGGAATACTCACAATGGCTGTGTCAGCATGAGATGTGTACAGTGCGTGAAGCAATGCAGAAAGCCAGCAGCGTCGTCGCGTGCTTTTCAGCAGTAGTGGCCACGAGCACCAGGCATTGTTGTGTCGATTGCTGCAGAGGCAAAGCTTCTACTGAATGTATAATGATAGCAACACATTTACGTGCATTACCGGTGATGGGGTAGTCAATGCACTGCTGGATAAAGGCCTCTCCAAGCCGGAATTGCTGGGCCACACTGCGTCTGTCTACCACAATACATCGGTGTTAAAACGCGGCGTTTTAGGAAACAATTCAACATCGTCTAGTGTGGCATCGAAAATGCAATGAGTCAATGTTATGCTCTACAGATGCTTTTACAGAGTCGTGCCAGGGTAATGCGTACCAGCGTGATGATGAATAAGCGGACATAAGCATGTGCCGCAGAATACAAATCAGATTTTTTTTTTAGAAATTGGCACGATCGGGAGGTCTGAGCCGCGAATGCTGCACATGTAATACAAATGCATGGCCACAGAATTGACACGTGTCAGAGTGGATGTCCACCGGTGAGATATAGCGATGAAATTGGTTCGTGCAGTAGCTCGGTGGGTTACTACATCTCAGGATTGTGAGTGGTGGTGGTGGCGACTTGGGGAGGCCTGCAACCAGCAGTGCATTGACCATAGCTGATGGTTCAAGTTCAAGTTAATTTATTAGGTATAGCCCTGTGAGCCATTCGGCTCTTGAATCGGGTGCAACCGCAACAAACAAAAAACATGAAAAAAAACATCTTAAAGTGAATATGTGACTAAGTGCAAACAGAAAATTAAAGAAAAGACAGCAAAATATTGCAGAAAAAAAGCACCGTACACCAACGCTGTGTGCAAAAATCCCAGTGGGATGCAAGTCAAACAACCAACAACAACCACAAAACAACTTAGATTAAGGCAATCGGTCTAACTCTGTACTACAACAAACAAACATGGCTAAACCAATACACTTTTCGAAATCACCAAAATAAAGCCATGAAAGCAATGAAACAGTGATCATAGGAACTGTGATGGAATTTGCTCAATAAATGACATAAACAACATGTACCACCAAAACCCTGCAGCCATAGCGGGCTGCATGAGTCACTCCACAACAGCAGCAAGAGCATCAATCGGTGATGCTGATGATCAATTAACTCCACACATACGGGACCATGGATGCAGCATAGCGTAACCCCCCCTTACAGACTCTGCTGCTGCACTGCACGGACTTTGCGAGAGACTCGCTGGCTTTGCCCCCCAATGCAATGTCGCCTCGTTACCTTTCAGCCCCCCAGCTTTATGCCCCCCTTCCGACTACCACCGTCGAACAGGCCTATCCCAACCCCTCCTTCAAGCCCTCTTGTTTGACTGCATCAAAACTACACCGCCACTTACGATCACCTAATTCTTCATTTCGAAGTAGTATCATGTTACGTAGAAGTGTATAATCGCTGTCAAGCTCCTCGTTAAAGGCGCTATGTAAATCTCATTAAGGTGAGATACGACTGTTGGGGCTTGTGCTGTTAGCAAATCACCTACGCAGGCCGGAGCCAAATATGGCTAAATCTTGCTCCCTCACGCTGATATTGCCAAGCTGCGCCATTCTATGCTGAGTTGACCTGGACAAGCGCACGCTCGGGTCGGATATTGACATTCTCCCCCTGCTGTTATTCACGAATAGGATTACAGCGTATACGTCAGAAATGACTGCAACGCCACTCATCATATGCATAGGGGCCGTCCATAAATGACGTCACGCACCTAAAGGGGGGGGGGGTCAGACATTTGTGACGATGTGTGACAAAGGGGGGGGGTCAGACATTTGTGACGATGTGTGACGAAGGGGGGGGGGGGTTGAGAAATGTGACGTCACATCAAAATGCGCAACTTTAAATAAATGTAGACAACACGTTCTACTTAATTAAATAGACGTTTTAATACATATTTTCTCCTACAACATCAGAGTGCAGCGCCACATTAAATAGTTTAAAGCGATTTGAATCATGTTTTATTTTCAAAATAGAAATATGGTTTTGGGGGGGGGGGGCAGAGCTTTGTGACGTCATATTTGAGGGGGGTCTGACTTTTTGTGACGCCGTGTGACGTTGGGGGGGGGGGGGTAGTCAAAAATCGTCCAAAATCGCGTGACGTCATTTATGGACGGCCCCATACCACCTTCGACGTGAGTAGAAACCATGTGCTTCCTTGCTTTGTAAATTCATATCCTATGCTAATGCCCCGCCATTCGCCACTACGTGACGGTGACGTCACGACGGCGCGCGTGCCAGGCCAGGTGCACTTTGAGGCCACGTGAAGTGTCGAAGGCTCGCTGACAGGGGGTCACGTGACAGACCCAGGCGCCATGGGTTGGCTGACTAAGATGACTGGTAGATGCACACCAGCTGTACCCCCTTACTGTGCCAAATTGCTGTATTTTAGCCGCCCGGCGCTCCGCTCGTTGTTGTGAGCGTCGCTCCTCTGGAGGGCGACTGCCTCCAACTGCTCAGTAGCGTCTTTCACGAGCTGATGATACATGTCAAATCATATGTGTAAGAATCAATATTCTTTTTATTCGCAGAAGATGAATGATGTGAATTAAAGTGATCTCCCCACTCACTACAGTCCCCTATATTCACAAACAGATATGACAGAAAACAATTGCAATCCTGAATTGGGGAATATTCAATTAATTATGAACGTGGTGAATCTTTGCACTCCAAGCACGAAGTTCCTCGCATTTCATTATTGGAGAACGCACACACAATTGACCTATGCATTTGCTCTCAAGAAAACATAACTTATAGCAAACAATCATCTTCTCACAAAGCTTATTTATATTCTAATACATAAAAACAACTCGGGCACAGTTCATTCAGTATTTAATAACAGGTTTACATAAAACGAAACTGCACAAACCGTATTGCTAATAATTTACTTTCTAATTTCCTCTCTATGCGGGTAAGTTGATGCGGTTTGTGTATAAATCCCCATTGAAACTCTTGTGAAAAAAATTATTACCGTATGCGAAACCAGAAGTCATTTTAAATTATTCTCTACAACCACCACTAAAAAGGATTTATTTCATCCCAGTGGGATAAATAATCTGTTAACGAAAAAAAGAAACGGCACACGTCACGTAAAAAGAACGCATTTTCTCATCTTCACGAGCCAGAACCACATTTATATATTTTTTTGTAAGCGGTTACATCTATTGAAATTTAACGTGGTTTATTTGTGTTATATTAAGACGACATAATAATAAAAATACTAATCTTGGCAGAGCAATGGTACAGTGATTAGCAAACCCGACCAAATGACTGAAATTCCCAACCACACCTCACTTCAGCGGCGAATAACATCTGAACCGGTCTTGGGGCCTCCCACCCTGCCACCCACCCTGCCACCCACCCTGCCACCCACCCTGCCACCCACCCTGCCACCCACCCTGCCACCCACCCTGCCACCCACCCTGCCACCCACCCTGCCACCCACCCTGCCACCCACCCTGCCACCTACCCTGCCACCCACCCTGCCACCCAGCCTGCCACCCACCCTGCCACCCACCCTGCCACCCACCCTGCCACCCACCCTGCCACCCAGCCTGCCACCCACCCTGCCATCTACCCTGCCACCCACCCTGCCACCCACCCTGCCACCCACCCTGCCATCTACCCTGCCACCCACCCTGCCACCCAGCCTGCCACCCACCCTGCCACCCACCCACTCATTCATTTACCTTCACCAACATGCCACTGTCCCAGGGTAGTGAAGTATGGTAAAACAAAACCAAAAAATCTCCCGGCATTGACATGGAATGGGAAAGTTCACCATTCTGCGCTATTGACGAAAGGGTGGACATTATCATGGTTAATAACAACGTTCTATTATAAATGCAACAAATAAACTCATCACCCGTATTCAGAACCACCACCCATGCCTAACGTACTGTTGTGCATCTATCACCGTTGTCTTTCCCCCGCACCTCCTATTCGTATTTATGGCTACGTACGGTGCGAAAGAAGTTCAACAAACATGCACACTGTAATGGTGCAATCGCGACAAAAATAAAGAAAAAACTGTTGCATTCGTCCACAATTCAGGCCAATAAAGGCACCGGGTGGCGGGCAGTGTTTTCTGCCAGGCAATAGGGTCCCTGTTGAAATTAATGGACAAAACTGATCCATGCAATTTGTCTTTATTAACGTGGGTGATTAATGATCATGTTCATATTTAGTGGCATGTACAAAAAATGTTTAGTTGTACTAAATTAAGCGCATGAGCAGGAACAAACGTATTTATCCAGGAAAGCTACACGCAGTTTTCTTGGTTCTTTCGGTAAAGTCACGTAGAATGGAAATAATAAAATAATAAAAATAAAACATCATAAAATAATTCTCACGACGTTTCGGCCACAACGCAAGCAGCCGTCCTCAGGTGAAGACAGACCTGTTCTTGTTATTTTATTATTTCCATTCTACGTGACTTTACCGAAAGAACCAAGAAGATGAATCCCGGCAGTCACGAAAGCTTTAAATCGAAAGCTACACGCAGTTGTTCGGATTTTCTTCAGGAGAGTTGTGCATTTTGTTTATATCTTAAGATGGTCTTAGCCTGTTAACAACGCTCGTTTATGCAAGTGGTATAAAAGCCAGAGCGCACGGACAAAACCCCGTACACAATGGTAACTGATGGCCACGAGTCCACACGCTGTGCTGCCTTCATCCTCTTCGACGCCCCACGGGAAGCGAGGTTCACAGGGTTGATGTGGGGACCCGCCAACCCTCGCCTACATCGCTCTGGATTGCAGGCATGAATAGGCACCACCGGCCGGCAATCAGAGTGACATATGAAGCAGCATGGGTTATAACAATTCGCCTTTGCCGTGGTTCAATGAATCGTGGAGATTCAGGATCGCATTTTGATTCATGAATAGTTGTTTTTTTATACTATGATGAATATATGGGCCCTTTAGTGGCCGAATGGGCACGTGGTCCTCTTACACACAATACGCGAATAAAAACATTGATTTTCCAACACGCAGTTTGACTCATGTGTATCATAAGCCTATGAATTTATATCAATCGATGCATAATTCCCTTATTACACATGTTATAAGCAGTGTCTAGATTTTCCAGCTCATAACCTGATGAAGCTCAAAGCATTTTGAGGAATTGTCGTATGTTGATGTTAAATTCAGTCATGAAAAGTTTTAAACGGCCAGAGCTTTATTGCTTAAAATGTGATCAAAACATCGGCATGCGGTATAAATAATATTTTTGTCAAGATGAAAATCTTGTTCAAGTTCAAGTTAATTTATTAGTTATAGCCCTGTGAGCCATTCGGCTCTTGAATCTGGTGCAACCGCAACAAACAGAACAAAAAAAACATGAACAAGAAAACATCTTAAAGTGACTATGTGACTAAGTGCAAACAGAAAATCCAAGAAAAGACAGCAAAATATTGCAGAAAAAGCACCGTACACCAACACTGTGTGCAAAAATCCCAGTGGGATGCAAGTCAAATAACAACAACCACAAGACAACTTAGATTAAGGTCATCAGTCTAACTCTGTACTACAATAAACAAACATGGCCAAACCAAAAAACTTTTCGAAAATCACCAAAATAAAGCCATAAAAGCAGGTGGGGACTGTAGAACATGATCCCTCTTCATAAACACTCATTGTTTGTGAACAGCATCTATTGACGTGGTCGCATTTGATAGAAATACACATTATAACGCTCTTACAAATGGCACCCAACTAACCTAACTGCAGCAGATTATGAGGACGGTTTATAACAAGCACACATCTACCAAGTAAATAACAAGTAAACCAAGACCATTCATCACAATCTAATGCAAACGTAATACATATCAGCGATAATTAGGTGTCAATGTTTCAGAAGATAAACTCAGGGGATCAGAAAACAAAAAGATATTTATGTCCATGACATGCCAATAAGTACAAATGTTCCACATTTATTTTGGGCTGTGCCAGATTTTCATCTGAAGACAGAATTAGCTTGAAAACGGCGTGTTAATGAATACCAATGTGAGCTTTTCCAAGACCCACATGCAGAGATCTGCCAAGCACACGATGCACATGACAAATCACAAACGGATTTGAATGCTTACACCATTACATTTAAAGCACGAATGTGCAATATCATGGCCAAGCGACACAGCTGGATTTCGAACAGAACTTTCTTAAATCGTACAATTTCCTCCTGGAATAAACCACTTAAAAGTCATGGTTTCGACTGAAAATACAAAAATAAATATTGATGAATTTCCCGTAAGATGGGCAAGAATAACTACCGAGTGGCAGCCAAAGAACGGAACGTGTCCAAGTGTACAACCACCGTGGAGATGGATCAATGAGATCGGCTCTCCTTACGTTGCTGGGTGAATTGTTGAATTGCGGTTCCATGAAAGAAAGCGACAACTTATGGAGGCCGTCATCCTGCAGTGCATTGGTCATAGCTGACATTGATGATGGCAACCTCCAGAGAATAACGTTATCCTGTATCGATTGTAATCTTCCCGGAGAACTAAAACCATCAGTATAAGCTAAAACTACGAGTCCCTCTGAGTCGAAGTGTCTGAAGTGCTTACACAAGAGAGATTGTGAGATTGTAAAATTGGGAGCACAGATTATGGAGCCAAATAGGGTCTGGTCAGCTCAGCTTTGAGGATTGTTGCTGATACAGTAAGCAGTGGCGTGGGAGTGCCGCTGACCTTGCTGATGGCTCTCCGAGGCAATCATGGACTGCCTCGCTTTTGTGGATTGCTATTGGTCACAAGAGCCATACCACTAACAGAAATTGCCTGCTGGATGTTGGCTCTGGGTCTATAGTTCCAGACCCTTATTGCCAATTTATTCATATATTTTTCGTGGGTGGTGACCTCGGCGACAACAGCAAAAAAATAATTAAGAAACGTATCTGATTCCATGTATTTGTTGTCCAGGCATTTCCACTGTTGATGCCATCCACATGGAATGCTGCCATGGTGTAACAGTTCGCACACTGCCTGCCGTTGCAGTCCAGAGGTCTTAGACGCCCCCTCGACTCTGTCAAACCAGCTGTATTAAATGGGTGCACCCACAAGTTAGTCAGCTAAACACGGAGGATTTCGCGACCAATTTTATCCGTAATAGAGGTTTTTTTGTGTGTGTGGGTTAGATGGCATAAATATAAATGTGTCGTTAAAACCCGCCACCACCCGACACAGATAATATAATGATTAGTAAGGTTTGTGACATTGACGAAACATACCAATTAGTTACTATCTCGACTTACAGCTTTCGTGGCTGCAGGAATATCAAAAAAATAACAAAAAAACTACGAAGTTTCGATCGCAACGCAAGTGGTCGTCATCAGGAGGAAAAAAGCGAGGAAAGCTGCTGAGGCAGACTGTTTTAAAGGTTTGAAATGTGTGTAGCCCAAGGGTGATAAACCAAATGGGCGGGGATATTGATGTTAATGTGAGATCTGCCATTATCATGCTAATTTATACATTAACATCAATAGCCCCCTTCTTGGTTCTTTCGGTAAAGTCACGTAGAAGGGAAATAATAAAATAATAAAAATAAACATACTCTCCGAGCTTGGTGGTGTTTCATTCTTCACCTGAGGACGGCTGCTTGCGTTGTGGCCGAAACGTCGGGAGAATTATTTTATTATGTTTTATTTTTATTATTTTATTATTTCCCCGTGACTTTACCGAAAGAACCAAGAAGATAAATATGAATTAGTTATTTTATAACCAGTCTCTCTTCATGCAGATGATTGCATACACCTTAAAGTTACGTGGGTTGCTGCCCGGTTTCACTCACCCACCTTCACTAACAAAGTGATATTTTTACGTTAACATATATTAGCTTTATTTAGTCAACTGTTTGCATGATTAGAACGCGTTAAAGCGGGCACCCTGGCACAACCAGGGCGCCCGTTGTAGGAAATAGAAGTCAAATGTTATCGTCGCCTCTTTGCACAATGTCAAACTATTTCGCAGTGAACCACGCGCAGACATTTGTACAAATGGTTTCGAGGCTGCCTGCCAAATGAACCGTACTATTAAAGTACAACTGTACCCAATGTTGGGCCTGCCCATTGCCGCAGGACGTTACAAGACACACGCTGACAAAAACGCTCTCCGTTAATGCGTCGTGTGTCTGTTATTCAGCCGTCAGTGCTTTCCAAATATTGTAAATGGTTTTACACGCGTGTTTGATATACACTCTGTTTCTTGAAACATTTATTGCAAAGTAATGACAATTGTTTTTCAGCGTAAAAAAAGTGTTGATTTTAATAATATCAAGGAGCAGCCCTGCAATATCTCGCTCATGCCATCGCTCGTGGAAGGGCACTCCGCTGTGGTAGCTCTAGAGGGCCCCTCTAGGGCAGGTATTTTGGCCTACTCTTTCAGTAGTCGCCAGATGACCTGGAAGAGATGTGCGAGTGCCCACATTTCAGCCCAACACACGCGACCAGCCGACGAACTGATGTGTCACCTATTCATACTGGAGAGAGGCGAAGGGATTAGGAAACGTGTCATCTTATTTCAGCTCCTGTGCCAGAGGATGGAATTTGGTGACCTCTGGATTTCACGTCTATAGCACTATCACCCATTGCACCAAGGCAGCGTCCATATGCTTTTAATAGACAGGAATATTAATGTGGCGTTGCATCTCTTCATGTTATGCATACGACCAGTTAAGCGCAAAACATGAAAGTGAATATGTTACGAAGTCATGATGCAAAGTGATGCTGTATATAAATATTCAGCATAACAATGTATATATAGACAAAAATCTGTCTGCTGTATTGAACTATGATACGAGTTATTTTAACTCAAGCTGCCACACCTTATGAAATCGTTTTCATAATTACAGACGGATTTTTCTTCCCAAGGCTAATGGAGCCCTGTACATCCGTAATTACCTACTTGTGCCAAATCGCCGGGTTCAGCGACCAGAATTTCGATCTTGTCCAGGGAATTGCTTTTGAAACGAAGTTTCTTCAATGGCCACTTATCCGAACATCACAGATTGCCAGAACAACTTTGTGCGGCAATAAAGTGGCATTTACAGAAGTTGGAAGTGTTTCACAATGTACTCTTAGGCCACAAATAGGATGGTATTAATGTAACCAAAAATTGTGTGACTTTCCAGAGTGCTAATGCAGGCAATTATTCCTTAGTCTTGCTCCAAAAAGCCCAATTTTAAATGCATCAACATGCGCCGCTCAAGATGTGATGCATAGCAATGCACTCTTCGGAAATGTAATTTATCTGGATTCCTTTACCATAAACTATTCCTGTGCAGAATAAAAAAAAATTGGTAATTAATTTCGAAAAGGTCAACTGCCAATTCACAATGAATTTTTCTCCAAATTTAAGAACAATTAATTACATTGTGCATTTCATCGCACACCACTGGTTTTAATTGGATTGCATTCCTAGAGAGGCCGTCATCCTGCAGTGGACTGACCATGGCTGATGATGATAATTATTTTCTAAATCTATAATAAATATCGTGTGCAATCATGCATCCATATATACGTTAGTGCATATGCTGGCTGGTCCATCGATGTTGAAAAAGATAATTAAATAATTGATTGTTTGTTTTATATTAACAGTCTAGTTTCTGTTAGAAAACATGTAAAAGAGAGGTTTGTGCTGACAATATAAATAACTTTGATCACGTGGGTGCTTTTAATACTGAACTCTATTTTTTGTTATCTCTCAAAGTATTTACCGTGACATCTAATATAAACATGTCTTCCTTCGCTATTTAATAACTAAAATGTCATGTTACATTTGTATCAATTACAGTACTATAACAGTTATGGTGGATAAGTACACGGCACTGCAGAAACGTTATGAATGTTTCGTTATTAAAACAAACAATACAATCATACAGAAATCAATACGAAATACAGCTCATTAACTGTCTGCCATATATTTTTGCTTTATGGGTGAATACAGCCTGTGGTGTTGTTAGGTTAACATAAATGTATAGTCACAAAGCCGCCAGCATCTGTATACGTAGAGATAAAGGCGCAACCGTGCAATTGCTTGCTTATGCCACTGCTGTAGAAAAGGCCAAAGAGAACGCATCTGAAGAGTATTTTGCCTACTCCTCTGCATATGTTGTTTGTTTCTCCCTTCTTTGTGAGGTTTGGGGGAAAACTGGCTTTTAATAGCCACAGAGATGGAATCCAAAATCTGGAGAAAATAACAAACACCTCCATAACAAGAACACTTACACACACACATCCTGAGTATTGAAACTCATTTATTATGCTCATTCAATTACCATGCAGTGAGCATAGTCAATAGATTAAGTCGAGAAACTTTGCCAACACAAATGCAGAATGTCTGGTGTTTGAATGATACTGGGGTCTCAAATGAGAACCAATTTCTTTTAAAGGAAATGGTTTTCAGTAACTTTTCACTGACTGCGCTTATTCTATGCGATGCCCTGATGTGGCATGGTTAATTTAAAATAATTAATGCGACATTTGTGGCATTACACAGTGGTAACTGTTATCGCACACATCGTGAACATTCTAATCAAATTGTCAATTTTATTGTTTCGCGATGCAACCAATATCGGGCCATGTGCATTAGCGTGGCCAAGATAAAGCTGGGTGTGATTTTTTTGTCACCGTGATCGGCAGGAACAGTGGCAGTAGTGCTGTGGGTGATTTTTTTGTGTGAATTGGTATCGATTCTCGGTCTCTGAGAAAGCCTTCCACATCATTAATTTCATTAAATGTTTCCAGCAGTCACATCCACGTTTCAAAAAAGAATAATAAAGTAGCATTATCGGAAATCATAAGATCAATTACTGTATTCATAAATGCCACTCCAATTGTTGTGTATATATTGACCCAATAGTTTGCAATTTTGTTTTATATTAAATACTGCAGTGCCAAAATACAATGGGGATATCCGTACACTCCTGTTGCATAAAAAAACCGCTTAGGTCTCTTTGATAGATATATATATCCCCAACGTGAGCCTTACCACATTGAAGCAATATTCATTTTGATGGAGATGATTTTTTCATGCAGAACATCTTGACTAAAATTAAAAATGTGACTTTGAAAGTCCTGCTTTGGAATTAGCATATGCGGGATGTTCATGGATAGTTAACTTTGAATCAGGTGGCCAAGAAACACCAGATGTTTTAATTGTGAGCAATTTACAATGTATTATGGTAATCAGCGTGCAGACAAATGAACCTTAATCTAATGTAATTAAGGCTTGGTATACAGGGCGAGTCACCACAACGATTACAATTCTGTCTAAGCTGTGTTTCCGGTTTCGATTTAAAGCTTTCGTGACTGCAGGGATTCATCTTCTTGGTTCTTTCGGTAAAGTCACATAGAAGGGAAATAATAAAATAATAAAAATAAAACATAATAAAATAATTCTCACGACGTTTCGGCCACAACGCAAGCAGCCGTCCTCAGGTGAAGAACAGGTCTGTCGGAAAGACAGCGTCTGAATGAACACCACCAAGCTTGGCAACATATATTTAAGCTGGGTTAGGGGAGGAAGGGCGCCTTGACAAAGGACAGACCTGTTCTTCACCTGAGGACGGCTGCTTGCGTTGTGGCCGAAACGTCGTGAGAATTATTTTATTATGTTTTATTATTATTATTTTATTATTTCCCTTCTACGTGACTTTACCGAAAGAAACAAGAAGATGAATCCCTGCAGTCAGGAAAGCTTTAAATCGAAATTTCTGTGTTTCCGGTGTTTGGCACTCTCCCTAAAATACTGAATGTTAAATTACAGTCGTTTGTCCATCCTCTTCTGGATTGGCAAAATAATATTTTGACATATCTGCTGAGATGGGTTGTTGGTATTCAGATAACTCTTAGTTGGTGTACATACCAATTCAGCCATTGCAACTGTGTATTCATTTTTCATTCCACATTCTAGTAGTCTCTTCGTTATTATCATCAGCCATGATCTATCCACTGCTCAATGAAGGCCTCCCCAAGTCATCGCCATCTCTCACACTCCTGTAATGTAATAACCCACCTAGCGCCTAATACACAAGGTGATTTCATGGAGTATTTTGGCCTCGGTAATAAATAAATAAAATTTCTCCTAATAACATGCACCATTCAAGGCTGCATTTCACCACTGGGTTCTCACAAGCATTTAACTGCAGTGCAGAGGCAGATTGACTCACTGTCTCACATAACACTTTCCTTTGAGTAGAAAGTCCAATCATCATCATTCTACCTTTAGAATATATCTACAAAGTTGCTTTCTTGACAACTCTCCATCTCGAATATTGTATTGGTACATTACGTACGGGCAGTGCCGTTGCTTCCATTATTTCCAACTCGCGTCACTTATGCCATCCAACTGTAGGTTTTATTATGGTATTATTGGATCGCAGTGCAGATGCTGTACTCATTCTACACGACTACTGCATGGGACATGGCCGTGTGACTGCACATATAGTCATTTAACAGGGAATATCTTCCAAAATATTTCTCAGTGGTTAAGTAGTAATGCAATGCAATACAATGTGGATGTGGATGGCATCTAGATGCGACTTTATTTATAAAACACTGTACGGAGACGTTGAGCATAGTTCTTTATTGTATAGATACAGAGGCAATCAGTCATGCCAAGAGGGAAAAAATGAAGAACTTGAGCCTGGATTTGAAGAGGGTGGAATGGTGGGGAGACAACAGCGTGGATGGTGGTGAAATGGAGTTCCAGACTATGGGGGCAGCAAAGAAGAATGAGTGACTTCCCACTAATAGTCTCTAAAGAAAAAATGAAATTACAGATAAGTACAAAAGGCACAGTTACACACACCAGCTTTGTGTTTTCTTCCAGATGTATAAGTGAACAACAGCAAGTCACTCAAGCCCACCAACACAGATATATAATAAAATAATGTTAACTCTAGTTCAATAAAAAAAGATTTCATTTGTGCACACTCTATCTCGAAATTGTGTCTGTCCTAGTTACGTCATCAGGAAAAGAAAGAAATGCCCTTTCTAAATATTGTCTGACAGCCTAGAATTATTACAATACACATGTCGGGGAATGGTTGCAACTGGATGACAGCACAGATTACTAAACTCCTGGAGTCAATTGAAAAGGTCTTCCTTAGCTAAGACTAAATGATGCTCATGCATCCTCTGTAAAAATGGTATGTAAATATATCATGTAGCTTCAGAGCCAGATTTAATTAGAAAACAAATGTGTTTACGCAGCCGTTGGTAATCAGGCTTAGACCATGACTACCTGGACCAGACCCCTAGGTTCTCATGAGCGTTGGTTGAGTGATTTGATGCAGTCACGAGCTCTCCAAAGTGCCTGGCCACCTTCACTACATTCCAGTCCAATTACAAATTGGCATGTAATTGTTGGAAAGTCATCACACAAATTGGCAGACAATACCTGTTTACTATCGATATACCAGTGTGACTGCACATCTATTTATTGTATTCATCATCAGCCATGGTCAATTCACAGCCAGATGATTGCCCCCAACCCCCAAGCTGCCACCATCTCACAATACTGGGATGTGATAATCCACCTAGCATCTGCACAAAAGTTGAATTGCTTAAATGACAGTGCTGAGATTAATAGCGTTCCAAAGATCCCCAGCAAAAAAAAATATCACGACCGTATAATACATTCTAGATTTGAAGCTTTCGTGACTGCAAGGATTCATATTCTTAGGTTTTTTTCGGTAAAGTCACGTAGGTAAAACATCAAAATTAATAAAAAAAATAAAATAAAATAAAGATCACGACGTATGAAATAGTGAAAGGAGGCATATCATTCACGGCCCTGTCCTTTGTGCCAAAATAAAAAAATGAAAACAATGAACTGCATTGCAAAAAAGAAAATAACGAGGTGTCTTCCCATGGTGAAATTACAATCGATTAACGCTGATTGAGATATTCTCACTAAATTCCCACTGTCTGGCAGATTTAATTTGCTACAGGTCATTTGAGTTCTCATGAAGACTGCACTCTATCTATGCCTGTTTCGTAAATCACGAGAAGCCAGTGGAAATGAATGAATCAATTTGTTCGCCTTTTAGTGATCGCGTTCACAATATTGTCAACCTCAAAAATGAACGGCTACGATCCACACAATACAGTACTTGACTCTACCGTTTAATTGCATCCACTCTAACATACGAAACCAAGTCGTGAATGGGCGAGGAGGGACTTTGAAGTGAAATATTGATCGATTATGTTAATGTCCTGGTTTCATGAAAATCTATATTTCATGAGTTATTTTTATAATCATCATCATTACAAGAATAAAATGCCACGATGATAATATAATCTATTAATTGCTCCGGAATAAATACACGAACACACACACGTAGCAGTACCCTTTAACCGTCTATTTCAGCCAGCCCCGATGTACAAACAAAATCAATCAATTTATGGCGAATAAGAACTATACAACAGTAAATAAGAAACGGTTACATTCAATCAGTCCTGATGCCATCGGGGGGAACGCGTCATTGCACATGCAACGCACACCGCACAACAAAACAATATCACGCTCGACCTTAAACAGCAGTTCGGTGTTATTAAATTTCTAATGAATATGCATCAAGGCAAGGCTAGGGAGGAACGAAAACGAGTCGCGCAAGTGTGACTGCCACTCTATTGTGCCCGTGCAGCGCTCGGTCGATCTGTCATTGTGTTGCGGTCATAGCTTCCCCCCAACTCCTTTAGCCCAATCTCACATCCCGACCGCACGTAACCCCACCCCGCGCTCCATCCCAGCAGCGCAGGGCCACTCCCAGAGCTCCTCTCGCTGCGATCCGCCCTCCGCAGGACCGTAATTGCCACCACTCCAAGCGAGCAATCCTCTCCTCCTCCTCCTCGGGTCTCCTCTCGCTTCCCTCCTCCCGGCCCGGACGGCGGCTTCCGCGCAAACAAATGAAAGTGCCCACGACGCCATGAGCTACCAACTCCCGGGCGCTGCTGTTGACAAGGGGGGCTCCATAATGAGCGACAGCCACCGCCTCCACCACCACCACCAGCAACACCACCATCACCACCACCAACAGCAACAGCAGCAGCAGTTGCTGCAGCAGCCGCACCACCACAGCCACCAGCACCACCACCACGCGGGCCAACGCGACGCGGCCATAGCGGCATGGAGCCGTTGCAATAGCAGCAGCAACAACAGTGGCGCAAAGGGTCCCGGACTGGGACCGACTTGCGAGGGAGACCCCACCGCCAACACCCTGCCGTCCCGGCGCGGCGCCCAACGCGCCACCGCTTTCCGCTCGCACGGCCGAACGGACGCCCGAAGCCCACTGGCTCTGGCCAAAGTCGAGGCCCCAGCTCCTTACGGAGACTCTCACTGCAAGTCCTCGGCGCGACCCCCGGCCACCGCCGCGACCGCAGCAAGCGGGCGGTTGCGCGGCGGGGACGCGGCGGGCGGGCAGCGCGACCTGGCGCAGTACGTGCGCGGATACCTGGAGGCCGGCGGGCGCGACGTGGGCGCCGAGTGGGAGGAGAGGTACTACGCGACGTTCTCGCGCTCCGTGGAGTGCTGCTCGTCCGACAACAACTCGAGGGAGACGTCGCCCGTCAAGGCGAACGCGCGCTCGACGTTCAGCACCGCGGACAGCACCGTCCGCGGGGTTCAGCAGGGAGCCAGCACCGCCGGGGTGTCCAACCGAGCGCTTCCTCAACAGGGGATCGGGGCCGCGGGCAGCTCCGGCCGAGGAGCTCCGAACGTCGGGGACTCGGGCTCCAGAAGCAAGGACGCCGGCTCTGCGACGGCGTGCACGCGAGGCTGCGAAGGGGACGGCGCATCGGAAGGCAGCAGCGGCGGCGGCAGTAAATCTGAGACGAGGCTGACGGCGAACGGCGCGCATGAGGGAATCCCACGGATAGACATCCACGAATGCTGTTACGACGGCAATGCTGCTGCTGCTGCCGTGGATGAAAGCGGCACCCTTAAGGTACTGGGTGCAGCTATGGGCAACTCTGAGCAGAAAGGAGTGCAGGTCGGCAATTCCTTCAGCCGAAGCACAAAATCCAAACTGGGGGGCTCCGTTGCAGGGGACGGCAAAGAGCGCAGTGCGCTATCGGTCATGCACAGCATAGGCGTGCAAACAGAGGCTGCTTGCAAGCAAAACAACGGCGGAGGCAGCCCGTCCACCCCATCTGCCCCGTCCAGTAACGCCAGCAAGCACAGCAGTGACGGGCTGTCGGGCTCCGTGGACGGCGCCTCCGGCACAGCCAGTGGCGGTGGCGAGAAGCGCTCCAACTCGGACGAAGAAGGCTCTGAAGGATTCCGAGATAACATCAGCGACATCTTTCGCTTTCTAGACGACGTGAGCGTCTGCGACTCGGGCACCGGCCCCATGCATTCGCGCAACGACAGCTGCAACTCGCTGGCTCGCAACCTGAAATCCGACTCCGACTGCACACCCGAGTGCACGCCGCGCAAGCACGCGGAGCAGCCGACGCCGCTCGGCAGCCTATCCCTCAGCGAGCAGGACCACCACCTGCTCCAAGAGGTCCACCTTCTGCAGCAGGAATACAAGCAGCAGCAGAAGCAAAGAGACCAGCAAAAGCATAAAGACAACAATAACCATCAGGGCAAACAGCAGACCCAGCTGTCTCGCGTCTCTCGCCAGCGCGGCGCGAGCGAGCCGGACGACGAGTTGAAGGTGAGCGTGTGCAAGCTGGTGCTTCGCATGGGCGAGATCGAGAGGAAGCTGGAGACGCTGACCGGCGTGCGCGCCGAGATTTCTGAAGTCCTGGCCAAGCTCAACAAGCTGGACGAGAAGCTCGTTCAGGAGGCCCTGCCGTGTCTGCAGTCTCCCACCGACGAAAAGCCAGGTGAAGAATACGACAACAATGGACAGGTAAATTTCGATTTAAAACTTTCGTGCCTGCAGGGATTCATCTTCTTGGTTCTTTCGGTAAAATCACGTAGAAGGAAAATAATACAATATAATGTTTTATTTTTATTATTTTATTATTTTCCTTCTACGTGACTTTACCGAAAGAACCAAGAAAATGGACAGGTAAGCCTAATGGTCGCTGGGTGGTCAATGCGCTCGCTGATGAGTACGAAGCTCACGGTTCCTATGTCCCCATTAAGCGCGCAATGTGGAGGGGCGAGGCGACAGAGCTCGTCCTGTCGCAGAAGTTCACGACTCGAATAGAGCGGCAGCACTGCTTTAACTCTGCGGGCGTGTTCACCGTCATTTCGTAAGAGTAGCATTGTGTGGTCCAACTTTGAACAATTACTGTACCGGAAATTTGCATACACTACAGTACTGAATTGGGATTACAATGCTATGTTTCAATCATCGCCCCCTACTGTGAAAACTTCGCACGGCACTGCGCAAAGAAATATTGTGGCTTTCCTTGGGGAACGAGCATAATAATAATGTCGACATGGAATCATCACAGTGTTACTGGTTGCCGTTTGTGAATGTGAGTCGTCTTGTAAGAATATTCCTGATGGGTGGAGACGATTTATCCCCCTAATGAACTGCATCTATTCATCCCCAAGGCTCGATTTACTAAAATCATTATTCTTGTCTTGCTTTTACTGTCTCGTTTGTATTGTTTTTAATTTATATTCCATCTTTTTGTTTAGAGTTTAATTCAAGCCATTAGACTAATACAATAAGAGCATAGCATAGTTTGCATATTATTCTCAAAAACCTTAATAAAATACTGTTAAATATGCAATTATAAATATAGGCATATATTATGAAACCTAAAGTATGTATTGATAATCAAGCATCACTACACGCCTAATATTCATTTGTCGATAACTCATCGATATGTGGTATGGAGAAGGGCCATTTCCCAAAGAAAGTGTTATTGGACTTATGTGTGTTGATGTTTTTTTTTGTTATGTGTGCTTGTGCACCACCGCCAACATAGCATCACCGAATCATCAGTGAAACATTCACGAAAATAGTCCAGTATGTGTCAAAGTTATGGCCAAAATGCTACATTTTAAAATTGACAACACCTTTTAGAAGTAATATTTATCTAGTCTTATTTGCAATGTATAAGAATATCAATTATCTTCCAAATGATAACTTAAATTATACTTGAATGCACCACTTAATGGATTATTTTTGACAGTGTAAGATATTACAACATTTACATTGCGCGTTTGCTATACACATTGGCCTGTGTTGAGACGTGGATGGATCAATGCGTGCCTTTGTCACACAATGTAAAGGCAGAATATAGACCGCGCGTTTAATTTCATTCAGAGACAACTGCGGATGCCGATACTGACGTCAGATCCCAACGCTGCCACCAGTCCAATGAATATTTTGCAGATGAAAAATGACGCGCTTGGAAGTGGCAGTCACTTAAAACATTACACGTGAAATTAATTAAGTGGAAAGATTCGTCTTCACTTCGTCATAAAGACCGCTATAAAAAAAAGGATCATTACCCAGTCCACTTTTGGCCCAATTCATTATAACAAATCAATTGGTGGCTAACAGAACAAGGCGTGAGCTGCGGGGGTTGAAGTGAAACACAAAATTGGTAAATTTTAAATGCAACAACTCCATTTATAAAAAGTCAGGAGACCGTTCATATTATGTACTCATTTTCCACACAAAAAACACCACCGGTGCAATGCATTACTAAAACTGCTGACTAATTCTGGTGATATATTCATATTGAAATGACTCGTTTTGTTTAATTAGGTCCATCAACCATGCCTAACTTTCTGTTGAAAGTTTGACAATATGTAAGCTAAAACGGCCTCTCCCTGCATATCAAAACATATTTTCAAACAATTATTGAATGAAAATATTCGCTTCCATGACAAATGCTAGCATATTCATTAACACTTTAAATGGTTACAGGTCACATTTAAGGTACAGCATAAATATTCTTCATCCAAAAAACACATTTCCTCTGAACACAGACTAAAATCACGTCATGAGCATCATCGCTGCCCTTTAACAGAAAAACCCAATGCAGGCCAAAGCATATGACGATAACTATCTGTCCCACACATTGCTATTTTGAACAAACTGAAGACATTCAATAGAGGAACTCCATAAGATATTTTAGTTGGGTTAGATCGCGTAAATATATAAATGTGTCATAAAACCCGCCACTACCCGACGCAGCCACCTAGTAAGGGTTGTCACGTAAACAGAATTTGCCAATTCGTCACTAGTACAGCACGCCGGTGTATTTATTGTAGATGTACTACATTACAACTAGCTTCATCAGGCGACAGCCAAATTTGTCTATTGCCTAATGAAGCTAGTTGCATTTACTGGCGAAACGTCGTACTCAGATTATAAATGTTGTGGCTTGGCTCTCCAACACACCTGTGTGCTGTACTAGTACACTGCACTATACACCACTCTACACTATACACTACTCTACACTATACACTACACACTAGTGCTGTACTAGTACACTACACTATACACTACACTACACTATACACTACTCTACACTACACTATACACTACTCTACACTATACACTACACACTAGTGCTGTACTAGTACACTACACTATACACCACTACTCTACACACTAATGCTATACTAGTGACGAATTGGCCACGTTCTGTTCACGTGACAACCCTGACGAGTTGGCTGTGCCGGGTGGTGGCGGGCTTAACGACACATTTATATATATTTACGCGATCTAACTAAAAAAAAAAAACCTCTTATGGATGACATTGCTCACGAAAGCCTGCTGCGTCTTAAACCGAGGACGAACTGCCTGGACGGTCACCACCACGTTCGCTCCGTCTCGTTGTGCACACACTCCACGTGCCGCGTGCCAACGGGCATAGCAGCAATGCAGCAGAGGCCACCGCGCGCACATGCCCAAGTCGGAGAGCGGCACCGAGTGGGGCTCGTCGGACGCGAGCTGCGGGGACAGCCTGCGCGTGCAGGCCCTGCGGCGCAGCCTGCTCGGACGCCGCTCGTCACGCTCCCTCGCCGAGGACAACAGTGCCACCGAGTCCAAGCTGGTGAGCATGGCGAGCTCCCCGCACGGAGACTGGAAATCTGGTAGCAGCAGCGGCGGTGGCGGCGGTGGTGGTGGTGGCGGAGCTGGTGGCGGTGGCGGCGTTGTCGGAGGAGGCTGCGGCATGATTTCTGGAGCTGTCAATGGATCTGGTGCCGTGGAGAAAGTGGCTGGGTGCAGCAACATCAGCGGATGTCCTGGAATGGGAGGTGGAGGCAACAACAACAGCAACCTGGTCACCAGCGGGCTGTACGTGTACGAGCCCGGGAGGGAGTACGAGCGGCGGGAGCGGTACGGCGACGGTCAGTCGGGCCCCATTCAGGTATTTGTGTCAGAGTTTCTCAGTCGTGGTGTCGCGTTGAATGAGCAGTGGCGCAGTGGTGGAGTGTCTATGGGATCTGGTTGATCTGACTTAAATTCGTGGCCACAGGTAACATCAACTAGTCCTGTGCGCCTCTTTCACCAACCCTCCTCCATGACTGAAATGGCATGGGCATGCCTTCATTCATGAATGTATTGACAAAGAGATTTATGTTTTTGTTAATGAATGGGTTAGCAAGATCGGGACAGTGCTGTATTATATTTGCTATCCCTGAGCTAGTTGTTCAAATTCTACATTTTTATCACAAGATTCTTCTATCCATCGAAGAAAATTACGACGGAAATAATCCCTGGTGCCACGATTCAGCTAATTACTTTGAAATTATGAAATCAGTTTCACTGTGGATCAGCCTTAGGGGTGGGCTATCGTTTACGTACGTATGTATGTTTAACTTATTTTGTACCGCATGTAGCTAACCTTTGTGGCCACACAGGACACAAAGCTGTAAGGGAAATCAAAACGTTTGAGTACAGAATACGTTATGGTGGTTACCAAATGTGACGTGTAACGCAAAGGGGGATAGAAAAAGAAACAAGAAATTACTGGGTCATTACAAGGTGACTGCTGTCAAGTCTCCAGTGTGCGCCTGTGGTCATCCAGAACGGCCCAGACAACTTATCAAGGCAATGCCCGATCCACAAATACGAAGTAGAGATCACGGCGATACACTCCGATGCTCCTGACGCGCTGGGCTTGACCACGTGAACGTGAAATTGTAGCTGTTGCTCTGCATCCACATCAGCCGTACGAAAGAAGAGGACTGTCAAGGGCCGATAGATCCTTTGTTCACGCAGGGCACTGCTTACTTAACCGGGTTGGGTTTAGGACATCGCTTCTCACTGAATGTTTTCTGGGTCACTCGTAGACTGGGAGGTGGCACGCCACTGGTGTGCTGCAGGGACGTGCGGCCAGGGGAGGCAGGGGAGGCAGAGCCTCACCTGACATACTCCAATGAAATTAGTTGTTACGAAAAAAAGAATCATTAAATAAATATTAAGATTTTTTTCCACTGATCTGTGTTATAAATGTCATTTCTGTACGATTCCAATCATTTTTATAGTCAAAATCGCCAAATTTGCAGAGCTCTGCTGCAAATACAGGAAGAGACGAGAGAGGTGAGGCAGCGACGAGCTCAGCCTCCCCTCTGATTGCGCAACCCCTCAGTAACTGGATGGAGGGCGGGCAATCAGCGCGTGCCTGTTACTATCTCAGTATGTCACCAATGTAATGTTTGTAGACCCCTTCATTTCATGTCCTCGCCTTCCATACTCCAGGTAGCTTATTTCACGTATGTGTATAAATATATTTAGGCTCGCTGTTATCGTCATGAAACTGCAATGAAAAGGCACCAGGGGAGGCAGCTATCACATCTGCCTCACTGAGGGGGACGTGTCTAACATGCCCCCCTCAGTGCTCAGTGAGACCACGCCCCCTCAGCGAGGCCACGCTCCCCTCAGTGTGTGACTCTGGCTCTGACACTAGCCAGTGCTTCCTCAGCCATTGACCTCACCGCACGTCACTGGTGTGTTGGATGCAGTGTGCTGGGTGTGTGGACACAATATCCAGAGCTCAGACTTGGACCAGCTCCGGCTGAAATTAAGCCGTGGTTGGATGGGCCCGCTTATTACCTTACCACGCCCTGATGACGCCCGTTTCATTCCATACCCCCAGCATTTTTCATAGCGCCGTCATCTTTCATCTCTCTTTCTCTCTCGCAGATGGAGGTCGGCTATGCCTTCTCGGCGAAGCCGGACAACGTGCAAGCGGACGAGGCGCTCGTTCAGCAGGTGTACGGAGGCCGAATCTCCGCCTCCACTTTGCGTGCGCACATGAAGAGCAACCCCCTGTACCGGGAGGTTCCGGCGGGTCCGGGCGGGGAAGCGGACGGCCAACGCCGGGGTCAGCCATCGTGGACCCTCGAGGAGTACACCCGGCACGCCAAGCAGCGCGGCAAGCTCTCGGCAATCGACCTGCAGGTCAGAGGCGGCCGACCCTTAGGGGCGGGATTGACCGCGGGGGTCGCAGAGTGCGTAAAGATAAATAAATAAATTAAACAGGTGCCGATAGTTATTTCTTTGGACAATGAAATTTTCGCCGCCGCAGTTTCTTATGCACGGTCCCTTTTTCTGTGCTGTTTGGGCAGGCCCCCCAGACTGTCCCGAAATAATGTTTTGCCATTTCTATATTTGAAGCTTTCGTTACTGCAAGGATTCATACTCTTAGGTTTTTTTTCGGTAAAGTCACGTAGGTAAAAGTAAATAATAAAAATAAAAAATAAAATTTTTTTTAAATAATAATAGAAATAAAATAATAAATCACGACGTTTCGGGCGCAACACAAGCGTCCGTCATCAGGTGGGACAACCACAGCAGCTGAAGCAACGCCCGGACAGCAGGTGGTTGTCCACCTGATGACGGACACTTGTGTTGCGCCCGAAACGTCGTGATTTATTATTTTATTTCTATTATCATTTCTATTATTTTTATTATTAATTTTTATTATTTATTTTTACCTACGTGACTTTACCGAAAAAAACCTAAGAGTATTTTGCCATTTCCTCTATGTCGAATGTAGCCACAATGATGCAATACACTGCAGCTCTTTATGCAAATGTTTGCTCAGGATATACCATTATTTGAAGTGCGTAGTTTGAGAATATTTGAGTGGCTTTTGGTAGATTGGATATACGCCGCATGCTTTTTTTTTCAATTGTGCCAAGTGAGCAATAGGAGAAACTTTGACTTCAGGGAATGCAATGCGGTGGTGCTTTTAAAGGCCACCTATTTATATTTGGAGTTTGACTTTCACATATATTACATCTACAATAAATAAACAGTCACCACACTTCACACTCTGCCTTGGGGCCATTATGACTCAAGCAAATGGCCTGACGGAGATGATTTACAACCAATAGGGCAACTACTGTATTTGTGATTGCACGGGTTTCACTAACAAACGCACAAAAAAACCCTGCGAAGAGTAAAATGCCAACTGTACCATTTTGTGAATTTCAATTTACACGAAATGCGCACGTTTACAGAAAGTACGCGGGCATATTCTGAGCGGGGGCGACGTTTTGCTGAAGCAAAACAAACTATAACCGTGAACACGCACAGACTTACTCCAGACACGGCATTATTATTATTTTTTCTGGAACGCGCAGAAAAGGGCAGAGTGATGCCCAATGACAGGGAACAAATTCCCCGTCCTGGCTCTCACGTCGAGTTCCGATTCCCAGACCCCCGAGATGAGCCCACACTTTTTTTTTGCTCTTTCCGTTCACCGCATGAAGATGCATTCGCCACGCCGGCAATGTGTTTTTTTTTTTGCACGCGAGCGGCGATGGTGCATCGGGTCAGCGACGCAGCCGCGTGTAAAAAAAAAAAAAGATTCTGGGCTCCGAACGCAGATGGCACGGGGCCCCTTCAGGGGGATCAAAGTGACATGTCCGATTAAGGCCCCGTGAAGGCCAAAACACGACGTGTGTTGCTTTGTGTCGCTGTCCGAGATGCACCGCCCTGGGGCACAGCTGCGGCCACTCTTTGGTCGTCGCGAACGGCAAGCCAATTACGTTTTCGCCTTCCGCTGCGCGCAAGCTCTTCGTTGAAAAATGAATAATCTGCGTTCGTGCATTTACGATGATTTCCACAAACGCACGGTGATTTACAGAGGGGGGGGGGGGGGTGGTGCTGCTGGTGAGCAGCCTGTCCTGCCTCGTGGTTATGGATTAGTCTTTATTGGGATTCAGCGCACGCGAGTCATACGTGCGCTGAGAACCTTTTAACCTTGCACGAAGCCACCGAAAGTCCCAACGGCTAGCTGCTGGCAGATTGAAGCCTCCAAAGGAAAACACGTAATGTGCGCGGCAACGGTTAAATACCTTGGAGAACAAAGAACTGCTGGAATGTTATTACACATCACGGCGATTCAAGCAAGGACGAATTGCAACATTGAATTAAATATTTTTTCAAAATAGCTCTTTTTGTTAATCGTAGAGCATTCCAAGGAAATTCAGGGTCCGGGTTTCTGTGCCTTCGACAGGGGCTAAGCACTATGTTTAATGGCACACGAAAAAAAACACGAAACCTCAGCTGGCAAGGAGCCACATAACCTTACCTTCATTTCAACGTCACGTGGCTCTCTGATTAAAATGCATCGCATAGCCGACACCGTAACGCGCACGCCTCCGTTTTTTTGGCAAAGGAAAAATTATTTTCCTTAAACAGATGGCCATGTTGTGTTTTCAGAAGCTTTGAACGCTCCCTGTGAGATTGCTTGGGCATGCACGCCATTGATTCCGTATACACTGCAACCACGCTGCGTCGCTATTTAATGCCGCCAGCTGCAAAGGCACCACGTCACGCGCAATTAGTGCTCCTGTGTACATGACGACGAGGATCACTTCTGGGAACTTGAAAAGCGAAAGATGCGGGCTTCGGGTCTTGGTCTGCCCAACTAGTTGTGGCGATATTCAGCCTCGTCGCCTCCGTCAATCGAGAAGTGGCACTCACAAGCGTCGCTCGGTTTAGACAGGGCGCTGATTGGGGCTGGAGTGGTGGGGTCCTCACCGCTCCGCGACTCCGATGTTTGATCACCGGCCGTGCTGCTTGGCACTAGGATCCCTTGACAAACCCACAGACCTGTTCTCCACCTGAGGACGACTACTTGCGTTGTGGCCGAAACGTCGTGAGAATTATTTTATTATGTTTTATTTTTATTATTTTATTATGTTTTATTTTTATTATTTTATTGTTTCAATTCTATGTGACTTTACCGAAAGAACCAAGAAGATGAATCCCTACAGTCACGAAAGCTTTAAATCGAAATTTATGGTGAGGTATGGTCAAACACCTCCCCCTGTGGCTGACACTGTGTGGGAAGGCATTCGTCCAGCAGTAAGTTGGCATTGAGATGTGAAATGGTATTGAACAACAATGAAGAGCACAACGGCCACTTAGAATGCATCTACAGTGCAACGTAAGTTTGGAACTAAATGGCATAAGACAGATCACGGGTGAAGCTCTTATGGATTGCTTCTGAAATAGCAAAAAAAAAGTCACTCCCATTTTTGTGCTTGCGGCCTATGCTTATCATCCTCTCCATATGGGCAGTTCTACAAAATAAGGCAACCTCACAGTAACCATGTCAACATCATCCCAATGATACTCATGTGTGGTGTCCTTTGTAAAGGTTTTTAAACGTAGCACCTTCATAGTTCCCATTGTGGACGAGAGAGCCAGTCCGCATCAGGACCTCCGAGCATTTCTCTCCTATCAAGAAAAGCAAAAACATATTTTTTCGCGTAAATTACAGTCCTGGGCGATTGACATAAAGTACTATCCCCAGGCAAAAAATCCAATATATGATTACGCTAATGCTTACCCACATCTTCAGTGTGTCAGAAATATATGTCTCCAAAAATGGAGAACTGCCCAGTATAAAGGAAAGTGGATATAGCGTGTACCTAACGGAGTGCATACGATCAGTGCTGTACTTATTTACCCCAGTCATACTCGCTGTATATGAAAACAATTATGCTTGCATCAGTTCATCAATTAAAATTGATCCTCACACACATGATACATGCACCAAGTCGTGCGCGTGACGAACGATCGTTTATGATTCATGGGGGCTATATCCCAGTAATACTCATGGGGTAATGGAACAGATGACGCAAACCACATCTTGTACAAATGGGACAGTAAAAAGGAGACCAACAAAAGACTATACTTGAACTATGACTTCCTCCCCCCCCCCCATCCCCCACTCCTGGATCACGACCATCGAACCAACTGAGTGGGAAGGGGCGGGGAGGTGTTTGCAATTGATACATGGATATTCACATTTCTTTACCTGAAACCGTCAAAGAGTCTCAATGCTTTTTCCAGGAGCATCCGGCTTGGAAACGTTTGGCCAATTCTTCACGAAATATGTCTGTGTGTGCTCAGAACTCCGGAGTAGCTGGCGAACACCCCACTTATTCTGTTCGTGCGCATGGCGAATTGGTCAGGAGACAAATGCCAATGTCAAGGTCTGGTAGCCACGAGTAGGTTTCAGGAGTTTGCGAAGTTTTAGAATCCCTCCTCCATTGAAGGAGGACTACGGTGATTTGCTTCATGGTCCGTAGCTTGGACCCCATTCATCGGCACAGATGTCTGAACAAACTACTCGCTTTAAAGCTTTCGTGACTGCAGGGATTCATCTTCTTGGTTCTTTCGGTAAAGTCACGTAGAAGGGAAATAATAATATAATAAAAATTAAATATAATAAAATAATTCTCACGACGTTTCGGCCACAACGCAAGCAGCCGTCCTCAGGTGAAGAACAGGTCTGTCTACCGACAGATTATATGTTTTATTTTTATTATTTTATTATTTCCCTTCTACGTGACTTTACCGAAAGAACCAATAAGAAAAAACTACTCGCTGTTCTTTCATTCACCGACTCGTCACTAAATAAAGGTGTGTCTGACATTTGCAAGGAAATGTTTACACTTGGCCATTTGTGATAATGTAAGGACATCAGGGGCGCCGATACAATTCTCAGATGCATCAATCTTTCAGAGCAATAGATAGCTGCTTTAACAGCCCGAAGGCATCTGTTGTGTATCTTTGATTTAAGGCCAAAAGCCCCAAGGTAAGAATATGAAAAAGACACCAAGAATGCCCTTTGAACCCTTTTATGCAGCAATCAATCTGCGTTTTTGGCAGAACAATGTGTGCAGGCAATATCGGTGTCATTTTTCTAAAATTTATATCATGCAGTCTCAATTAATCATTTTGTTGTTTTTATGTTATTGATTTTTTCCGACAAAATACTGTTAAGCTTTGTCGCTATGTCTTCGCGAGCTATTAGAATGTTCTCAAATGTAAATAGTGGAGGTAATTAAACAAACAAAAAAAACCTATCTAACGATCTGTGGTGGCAGCGGTGCAAAAGCCCAAATTACAAAACATATACCACATTCATCAGCAATTATGCATTCATCATGATCATCTCCTGCATCAGCGATGATCAATCCGCTGCTGGATGAAGGCCTCCACAAGCCATTGTCATCTCCCATGATCCCGTCACGGAATAACACTGGTCAACACACTTTTTCTGGCATAAGGTATTCCAACGGTTTTAAGGTAATTTTGGGGAGCCGATTCCAAATCTGGCATCAGTTTTTGTCTATCACATCAGGTTTTTGAGATATCAAATATTGCATTTTCAATAAAAACTGCAGAAGAAAAATATTAAAGAAATGTGGATATCTATATAAAATTATATTATAAACACACTATCCTAAAAATACAGCACCATATTTTAACACTAAAGCAGTCACTGACTCTCAACAACTTGCAATCATAAGTGGCACAGTTAATTTCGGGTAAAATCAATGAAAATGGGGTATGCTAATAGCATAAAAAATTAACCCGTAAAAACAAAGTTTTTCACTATAAATCCTTTATATGCGTGTTCAATGGGCCACAACCCAGCCTACATTGGTCTTTGAAACGGGCGGCTAGAGTCCTCTCGTCCTCTGGCTTGAGATGGCTGCCACCTATGGGTCAGATGATTGCCTGCCACCATTAAGCAATTGGTAATTAAATATATATATTTTTTACCTAAAAAGTGTAAAATTTTTGAACAAAAATTTTCACGAAAAGAAATTGTCACGCACAACGAGTCTGTGCAAAATGTCAGCTCGATTGAATCACGGGAAGTGGGTTAAAAAACGACCGAAAGATTTGCATGGTCGTAAGCGCGCAAGCAAGCAAGCAAGTGAACTTAACATAAAGGATCTAAGAATGAGATGTGATAGAGCAAATCTGCGATCAGATTTTGAATCACCACCCTGAAATTAGTCTAGAACAGCTGCAAAAGTCCATGCCAGAAAAAAATGTGTTTTTTTTTGTTGTTGACCAGTGTAATCCAAGTCGCATCTGCACCCAAGATGACGTCATCGCTCCGTCTTCATGGCAGACTCCTCTTCTCGTGCGTGTTCGCTCCCACTGCGTTAATCTTGACCACCGCCCATCTCTGTGTGACGTGTCCTCCTCGAGCCCACTTACTTTTCACCAAAAAATCAAGAGGCGATGTTTTAACGCGTCTCCTGGGTTTATTTCACGTAAAGGATGCACAAACAAACAATGTAGTTTATTTCCCCCACCTGTGTTCTCTAGTCCACGTGTTCATCTCTTGTTCGCAATGTCATTCCAAGAATCGGTCGCTCCATGCGTCTTCGTGCCCTCTTCAGTTTTTGATTCATTTGAACGTTGAACGCCCATGTGTATCCATAGCAGGTCATTCGCACTGATTAAAAAAGAAAAATTAAGCACATTGGCACGTTCATTTTAATTATCAGGTGAAATGCATCATAAGAGAAAAAAAACACGTAATAGGCTGACATTTAAAGCAATGGAGGTTTCATCAGGAATGAGAAAAATGGAAATTCACTGTTTATTGTGACCATATTCTCCAGATTATACGACGCTGTGGAAAGGAAGTCGTACCCCAAACGAGTGCCCGATGTTGATAATGAAAGTGGTAAAATCTGGTCTCGCACACACATACCACTGGATTACAAGACACACCCTCAAGGTGTATTTAAAGTACAGCGAGGATGAAATGCATCATAATCTGGAGAGTACGCTAACAATTCTGCATGTGGATTTTCTCCTTCCTTTGAAAGCCGATGTGATTACACGCCATTCAATCACCAGACCCGTCACATGTGTCGCGCATTGGGCATGAGTCTCGCCTATTCAGCATGCACCTCACTCTCTCACGGTGACGGGAACGATCGCCACCGCCATTGCACGTGCATGAACATCAGTGCCCTATTTATATCGGGAACATAGGGGCCTTCCATAAATGACGTCACGCGATTTGCACGATTTTTTTTACCCCCCCCCCCTCGTCACACGGCGTCACAAAAAGTCACTCCCTCTCAAATATGACGTCACAAAGCTCTGCCCCCCGCCCCCCAAAACCATATTTACATTTTGAAAATAAAACATGCTTCAAAATAGCTTTAAACTATTGTCATTGTAGTGCGTATTTAATGTGGCGCTGCACTCTGATGTTGTCGGAGTGTTGTTATAACAATTAGTGTTGTTATAACAATTCTATATTTATTTAAAGTTGCGCATTTTGATGTGACGTCACATTTCTCAAACAACCCCCCCCCTCGTCACACATCGTCACAAATGTCTGACCCTCCCCCCCTCTAGTTGTGTGACGTCATTTATGGACGGCCCCATAGCGGCCTTACCTCCCCAGATAATAAACAGCATTTACAGCAGCACTCGCCAAACACGAGCCAGTTTCCAACCAGCGACTGTGCTGTCTGCCCTCACGATGACTCACGCTAACGACGACCCCTCTCCCAAGTTAGACGTCGTATTTGAGCAGCGTGGCAAAGGCGCGGCTCAGCAATCACGTGGCTCGCGCCACTGCTGACGGAATGGCCTCCAGCCAACGGAGCCGATGGGAGGGAGGGTACTTTGGCCTACTCTTCCACGTTGCCCGAACGTGTTGGAAGACATGGAAATACCCACACTCTACCCGATCGTACGCCAGCTGCCGATGGACAATGGTGCGCCCAAGTCTAATGCTGGGTGCGAAAGATGATGGAGGGGAGTGATTTTTATATAAATGTAAAAAAGAACTTTGCCAATTGTTTCAACCGCTGCTGCTCCGGGTGCCAAGAATCGAATCGGCCACCTCTGGATTGCAGCTCCAGAGTTGCTAACCATTACACTATTACACCACGGCACCGATTAGCACGGTTTGCTGCATACAGTATGAAATAAGTTCAACCGTACATACATACATTCCATCCCAAGAAGTGTGGATTTGTCCCTAAATGAGCAACGCTTTAGCCAACGCTGTTGTGTTATCTCCACGTTAACTGCTGTTTCTTTATATCGACAAAGTAATAACGCAAGCACTGCACTATTCAGTTTTGTGCACCATCTGCTCTTCGGTGAAATTTAATCGGCAGAATTTTTGTTTTTTATTCACCGACTTGGGGATCATAAAGCAATTCAAGTATAGCCCGGAAGAGATATTTTTTATTCCACAAGCTTCTATGAGACCAAAAGTTCCATAACTTTTTTTCCAATTGATAATGATTAGGCTCTTGCGAGACCTTAGCGTGCGGAGAAATACATTTAACTCCACAAATAAAAGAATCTATAAAAGGTCGAGAAGTGCAAAAAAAATAACAATTTGAACTTAAGCCAGCATGAAAGAGCAACAGGGATATCGAAATTGCCTTTCTGTTGAAACCTATTTATCAGGGCATTCGTGCTCTGACCTGTACAACAGCGAGCGCGCATGTGTGTAATGGCAGCTAAAGATTGTGCAACTCAAGCAGACAATAGACAGTACATTTAGTTGCTGATATGAAACGAGGTGGTGGGGGAGTGTCAAATCTCGTTTACAAGGCCACCTTTGCTTAGTTTTCACACTTTGCGAAAGGTGGATATTTACCAGTATCAATTTTGCATGAATGTTACTTGATTCATAATTGGTTTCTTTTCGGTTAGGTCATCGTGTAAGAATATCCGTCGTCGTAAGCCCTCCTTTGTCTGACACAGCCGATGGATAAATGTGTTGCGTGAATCAAGCATAGACACACAGAGAGAGACACACATCATAGACACACACACTAAAGTCTCTCTCTGTGTGTCTCTGTGGTGTCTCTATCTCTCTCTGCTTGTGTGTATGTCTGTGTGTCTCCGTGTCTGTGTTTTGTCTCTTTCTCAAATTTAGTTCTACCTGATGACGATTGCTTGTGTTGCAATCGAAACGTCGTATTCTATTATTTAATTTATTTTCTATCTACGTGACTTTACCCAAAGAACCAAAGAGTGGGCAGTTTTATCACCACTTCAGCAGCGACTGGTGTCATTGCTGGTGAGTAAACTCACAAACTTTGAAATGGGTACCGACATTTGGCTGGAGACTACATCCAGCAACATCAGCTTGTTAACATGAGTTCAGATCTCGACAAACGAGTTGACACGACGACTTAATCCAATAGAAACCAATTATGATCCAGAAAATTGGTCGTGAAAGCCTATGTACACAATTAATAGTGACTTATTTGCCGACGAAAACCACAACTTACGTGTAATTCTTATTAAACGAGGGGTCCTATGTCGGTCGGTTGTTTAGTCTATTTCTTTACTGACAACGTTTGCGTGTGAGTGGAAAGCAGAGTGCTCAGTAAAAAATGTATCGACGTGAGGCGATATGGGAGAGCGGTTGCGCAGTGATTTAGCGCAAACTCGCTATAAACCCAGTGACCCAAGTTTAATTCCCATCCACAGCTAACATCGGTGGTGAGTGATATCTGAACCGGTCGTGGGCAATCCCTTCACCAACCGACCCTGACCAAGCGTGGTGACGTCTGGCAAAACAAACACCCCGTGTCTGGCACGACACGTGGGAGCATTCGTCCACCAGTGGATTGCCAAAGGTCTGGAAATAACCATTATTATGAATATTACTACGTACACGGCATGGTGAGTGCACAAGGAACATTTACATGACAAGTCCAATCGAGCTGTTGCACTGTGATTATCATATTCTACAGTTAAGTAACAAGAAACAACTGCGTTAGTGTAGGATGCCTCACAGGGTAAATGTGCATCTGAGTGCAATGGACTGGCGCCGCTGAGATCATGTGTTCAACTCCAGGAAAAGGGCGCCGCGGTGGCGAGATGTTAACTACCTCACCTGGTGTACAGGAGGTCGTGGGTTCGATCCCGACCCTGACACCTGGTGTATATTTGGAGTTTGCTCTCCCCGAGGTCGCGTGAATTTTTCTCCGGGTCCTCCGGTTTCTCCCTCCACATTTAGAAACGTGCGTTTAGAGTATTTGGCTGCTAAACATAATTTCAACCGTGATGATGGTTACAAACTCAGTAATCATTGGAAAGATGTGATTAACCATGCAAAAAAGATTTAACTACACTTATTTGGACCATCTTATTTGACAGACAACTTTTACAGGTTATTGATAGACAGCCAGGCTTGTTTTACCATGTTTAGTTGTTTCTTTTTTCACACTATTGTTATGTAGGCCAGGCTTAGTCACAAACCGTACCTCTCCATAACAAAGGCTCACCCTCTTAAGCCTCACCTTACCATATTAATAAAAAGTGTGCCGTACTTGGCCCTTCCCCCCTCTCCAATCATTATATATACGGAGTGGTAGCTCTTGTAATCTCTCATTTACTTGATACAGCTGTCGTGGCTGTGACGGTTCCACCTGAAGAAGGAAGCTTGTGTTGCCTCTGAAACGTCGTGATTTTTATTTTATTTTACTTTTATTAATTTTAATGTTTTACCTACGTGACTTTACCGAAAAAACCTAAGAATATGCTAAACATTTCCACATGACAAGCCACTTCTTTGAGCTATAATTCGCGGCCAGATCACTTCCGAAAAAGGGCTATATAGCTCAGTGGGCCTTACCTGGTAAAACAAAAATAATGCGGGATCATAGGTATAGCAGGTTCATGGTCTCATCCCAGCCACCAATGTCTGCATGAAAAATATATCAAATATTCATAATCAAGGTTTTTGGGTTAGATAGTGTTATTGTAAATGTGTCGCAACCCTCCACCACCCGACACGGCCAATCAGTAAAAAACGTTTCGCTGGTAATTAAATTAAATCCAGCAAGATGCTGGATGTAATTACCAGCGGAACGTCGTACTCAAATTCGAAATGTTGTGGATTCACTCTTCAGACACACCGGTGGCCTGAAGAAGTAACTAATTGGCGTTTTTTGTTAACACGACACATTTTTTACTGTTTGGCCGTGTCGGGTGGTGGAGGGTTGCGACACATTTATAAATAACGCGATCTCACCCAAAAACCTATGTTATGAATAATACTGGTCGCGAAAGCCTACGTGTTGAACTTCATCAAATATTTCGATTTAAAGCTTTCGTGACTGCAGGGATTCATCTTCTTGGTTCTTTCGGTAAAGTCACGTAGAAGGGAAGTAATAAAATAATAAAAATAAAACATAATAAAATAATTCTCACGACGTTTCGGCCACAACGCAAGCAGCCGTCCTCAGGTGAAGAACAGGTCTGTCGAGAAGACAGAGTCTGAATGACACGTGAAGATTCATCAAATATTGTTTCTTTTCCACGTCATTTGGCCTTCCTCGTCTCCGAGGATCAACGTTCGCACGAAGTAGACGACCGGCACGTGGTGCGGGGTTCTTCACAGAGCCTCTGGAAGCGACTCCGGTCGTGATCCTGTGGGATCATCTTACGGGGGTGGCCGTTCCCTGACACGGTGCCATTCTCTGCTGGCTGTGTGCACTCTGAGGGGATTTCATCTTCAATCGCGGCAGCCGAGCACAAGTCCACAGTCACAGAAAGCCAGTAGGCCAGCAACACACCGCTCAGTTGAAGGCATCGTCGATAACAGTTAATGAACAAGGTTAGTCGATTCCTCATTTAGTGACGTCCCTGATAGGGCATCATAATTCGTCACCTATGATAAATATTGTTAGGTTTTTTTCGGTAAAGTCACGTAGGTAAAAAATTAAAATTAAAATTAATAAAAGTAAAATAAAAAATAAAATAAAAATCACGACGTTTTGGAGGCAACACAAGCTTCTGATAAATCTATTGCTGGATGGAGGCCTCCCTCAAGCCGTCAGCATCTCTGATGATCCAATCCAACGTTGTCATAATCCACCTGGCACCTGCACGCACGCGGATCTCATCGGGCCATCTCCTCAGGTGACATCCTCTAGCAAGGGTTTCATTCATTATCTGCCGTTCTGTGATATGTGATAAGTACAATAGCGATATAGTTTCTGAATAAATAATAACCCGAAAGCAATTGAAATCGAATAACAAAAATCAAATATACAAATTAGTTTAATTTAGTCTCAAATCTTCTCCAAAAAAATCCCAATTATTATCGCCATCTGTGATTGTTTTTGTTTCATAATCTCTACTTCCAACCTCCTTCAAAGGAAGCAGCTTTCATATAAAAAAATAACTCACCCTCATTAAACGTTAGACACGACCGTTCCTGAATATGCCATTGCTTTGCTGGAACCTGACATGGACAAACCTGTCCTCGGCAGACCCGGGTGAGGGAGCAGTAGAAAAGTGTGCGGGGGATGGGGGAGAGAGAAATGCATTGCGTGACAAAATTAGGTTGAGCTTCATTTACTTGCAGATCACTTCCGATAGCGTGCGGCACTAACGCGTTGGCAATCTCCCGTGGCCAGCGAGCCGGGCCCGTGACTACCGATTTGCGCCTGCCGGGTCGGCCTGGCCCCCTCCACGCCCACCACCACAGGCCGTCAACGGCGGAAATGGGGAAGCAATCTGTGATCATTAACTTCGCCTGTGCGCGTGTATCGATCACGGCAAGGACAACGAATGAGCCTTCAAGCCACCGCGACACGTGCACATGCTGCGCGATATTTGTTTGAAAAAGAAACTTCCGTGGAAAGGCATTCATCCGGCAGTGATTACGAAAAACGCTCAACACAACTCGTCAATGACAGTGGCATTTAAAAAAAGCGAAAACGATATCATCGGTGACGTTCGAGACAATGAGGGCCCTTCCTCACAACACGCAGAGGTGCCAGTGGAGTGACAAAGTGTTGAAAATAATCATTGACATCATCTTGATTTGAAGCTTTCGTGACTGCAGGAATTCATACTCTCAGGTTCTTTCGGTAAAGGCACGTAGATGGAGAAAGAATAAAAGAAAACACGACGTTTTGGCCGCAACACCGAAATCGTCGTTTTCTTTTGTTATTTTTTCTATCTACGTGACTTTCCCGAAAGCACCAGAGAATAATCATTGACATGTACGGCCCTTTTATTGATCCACTGCTGGATGAAGGCATACCCGTGGCTGGGCGGGTCGTACGGGTTATTTGTCCAAACGCAATCATGCTGGCCACTGCGGGTTGGTGGAGGCAGTGAGAATATATGTACGTAGAAGTACAGTACAACTACGTCCTTTGTTGCGCTCAAAAAACAGACAATTTGTTCGGATGTTGGGAGCGTTCAGCTTCATTTTACTGCTTAAGTTGTCTGCCTTTGAGCCAGTGGTGGAAAACTAAAATGTCTAAAGTACGACCACTGTTGCCTTCCACAACGTGGTACTGTACTCACTATATCCAACGGAGCATTCACTTCGGGGAGTACTATACAACTGGAATCACAAATCCCTCACATATTCTCAGCTTTGTTGGCCTTGAGTTTGCCCTTGAGTTTGCCCTTTTGCTTTTACAGATTTTGTTCGTGTTGCTGACTCCTGCCAAGGCTACTACAATTGTGTCTGCGAATCTATGCATCGTCCTCGGGCGCTGTGCTTTCGAGCTAAACAGATTCCGTTACCTGCTTTAAATCCTAATCATCATTAGAAACACGGCTGACCCACGAATAATGTTTGTGGCAGCCGATTTAATTTCCGCTCGAGACAGCTCAATAAAGTCCCAATTTCCATTGTGTTTATCTAATGAGCATTTAGACCACATACACATCTCCTGCGGTTGTTAGCGACTCTGTGATCTCCTGCAAATCGTTCACGCGATTTTGGCTAGCAGATGCTATGCATCGGCTAGCGTACGAGCAATACAATACCGCTTTGCTACTTGGATGTATGAACGTGATCTTCCAGAATAACGACGCAATGGAGTGGTAGCTCCTGCAATCTCTCATTTACTTGATACAGCTGTCGGGCTGTGACGGTTCCACCTGAAGACGGAAGCTTGTGTTGACTCCGAAACGTCGTGATTTTTATTTTATTTTACTTTTATTAATTTTAATGTTTTACCTACGTGACTTTACCGACAAAACCTAAGAATATGAATCCTTGCAGTCACGAAAGCTTCAAATCTAGAAAGTAGAACAGCGCACACATCCGGGAGCAATGCCATCGTGGAGATGGAGCGACGAGACCACGTGTGTGTGTGTGCGGCAGATCGATAGATTGCTGCTTCGTGACATCACGAGTCGTCACATCATCCAGCAGATGGTTGATCACAGCTGAAGATGATGAAAAGTAGCAACATTCCAGTGGGTGGATACCTATATCGTTCGTAAGGGGCCGTCCATAAATGACGTCACGCACCTAGGGGGGGGGGGTCAGACATTTGTGACGAGGGGGGGGGGGGGTGAGAAATATGACGTCACATCAAAATGCGCAACTTTAAATAAATATAGACAACACGTTCTACTTAATTAAATCGACTTTTTGATCAATGTTTTCTCCTACAACATCAGAGTGCAGCGGCACTTTAAATACGCACTACAATGACAATAGTTTAAAGCGATTTGAAGCCTGTTTTTTTTTTGGGGGGGCAGAGCTTTGTGACGTCATATTTGAGGGGGGGGGGGTCAAAAATCGTCCAAAATCGCGTGACGTCATTTATGGACGGCCCCTAAAAGGGTTTGTTTTTTTGGGTGAGATCACGTAAATATGAATTCGCCGTTAACCCACCACCACCTGACACCATCAATTAGTAAGGTTTGTCACGTATTTACTACTTCAGTACACCGGTGTGGTGGAGAGTAAACCCACAACAATTACAATTTGAGTACGACGTTTCGCTGGTAATCACAACCAGCTTTATCAGGCGATTTTCCAGAATTTTAAAGAAGAGTTCCTGTTTTTGGTCTTTAATAGAGTAAGGTGATGTGATCAATGTGACTATCAAGTGAAAAGATCAGAGGGGGGTTAATGGTATTGATCAATTACAATGGATTATGTTAATCTGATAATATGCAGAAGCTGTATCATCATCAGCAGCAGCAGCTGATGATGTGCCCATATGTAGAGTAGTATATATTTGTTTTAAAACAAGGAGTTTGAAAATATCCAATCACCCTATCATCTTGCCAGTTCTGACTAACTGCGAGGTCCAATTCCACTCCATCCCTTATCCCCAAATCGATGTTCCTTCACCAGAACCTTCAGGTATATTTGCATTTAGATGCTATGTAAATTGAAATGGTATTGTATTTGACATATCTCGCCCCCCCCCCCCTAATAATATATTAATTTCAGCTAATAAATATACGTTGACGCGTTTGTCATAAAGGATTTGCGGAGATTAGACGGCTGCATATTGAACGCGATTTGAGTTATTTCATTTGACATCGGCGCATACGATAAGTCTACCGCGACAGCTGCAGGGTGGAGGGGTTAGCGGGCAGCTCAGTGGTTAGCGCACTGCACTATGCACCGGGAGACCTGAGTTTGATTCCCATCCACATCTGACATCAGTGGCGAGTCATATCTGAACTGATTCTGGCCCCCCGACCCCAAAGACAAAAAGATTTCCCGCATATTTCTAGATTTGAAGCTTTCGTGACTGCAAGGATTCATACTCTTAGTTCTTTCGGTAAAGTTTTTTTTACCTACGTGACTTTACCGAAAGAATTAAGAGTATTTCCCGCATAGCCTGTAACAGACTGCTGGGGCAAGTGCTGTGTTGGCGAGCACCTATGAAGGTCGGCATTGCACACGAGGGAGTGGGTGTACCCAGCACCACGCGCGGCCGCCTTTGTCTCCCTAGTCGAACTAGGGGAGGCCCAGGACCGGTTCAGATAAATCGTCACTGGTGTTGGCTGTTAGCGGCAATCGAATTCGGGTCGCCAGGTTCGTAGCGCAGCGCGCTAACCGCTACACCACCGCTCCCCTTCACCAACCCACATTGATCAGCGTGGTTAAGTACGGTCAAAAACATCGATAAACGACACAGCAGGAGACCTACATCCAGCAGGGGATTGACAAAGGACTAAAGTAGCACGTTCCTCAGCTGTCTACATTTATAAAAATGGCAACGCTTTGAATAACACATATTTTTTTATCCGCATTTTATACGTACAAAATCTGGGGTAAAGGGATATTAGCGGGAGCCTTTAAAAATAACCAATGTGGCCAGCACGATGCCCAGCTGTACCTGTGCGTTCCTCGCGTTGCTGTTCGCACACACTGCGGCAGCAGGTAACTCATTCCAAGCGAAAGACCTCGGGAGTTTCATATTCCGTTTGCCGCTGCACTTGTGCACGAACATAACATTGTATCCATATCGAAGTGATTGCAGCACAGTTGCCCTGCCGTGCCTCTACTCGCACTGTGAGAGTCGTGGCACGGCATACATAGGCGTGAAGACCGTTTCGGGCGTGGTATTAAAATAAATTTCGCAAGCCGTGCCGGACATGTGCTAGGCGGTAATCAAGAGCCCCTCGTGAATACAACACAGGCGACGTGGACCGCAGTCCGGCAGGTGACATGTCTCGAGAAAAATCCGCTTCTCTCTGTGCTCGGCAGCATCTTCTTAATAAGGATAAGGATCTGCATGTGTTGGGGGCTTAATACCACGGTATATCAAAGGCTGGGTGACTCAAGAGGTCAGAGAGCTGAGCCGGCGATGCTGAGATCTTGAGTTCAAATCGGGGCATCGTCATGTGATGAACAATCACATGAATTGAGTTGTGCGCCTTTTGGCGTCATCTGGTCCAACACCATGTGAGACTAGGATCTAAGAAAAGCTGTCTCGGGTGTGGACCAATACATTTCAAGGACAGTGCATACATTATTAGAGTTGTGTTTTTTGTTCGCATTCTGACTGCAGGTATTGTGGTCAATGCAAACATGACTCCTTGTAAAAAAAAGGTGTCAGTTTTGTTGCCAGATAAAATGGTAAAAAAAACTATTATCAATCACATTAAGTTCCA
Organism: Lethenteron reissneri; assembly: GCF_015708825.2. Lineage (NCBI taxonomy): Eukaryota > Metazoa > Chordata > Hyperoartia > Petromyzontiformes > Petromyzontidae > Lethenteron > Lethenteron reissneri. The sequence continues at coordinate 12,838,731 of NC_083802.1, forward strand.
TCTGCGAGGATTTAACGTATCAGTTAGACTGCAATACGACAATGATAACTCTCCATAACAGAGCGTATTGGAAAAGTGCTGTCCTCAGCATACGTAGATAGGCATTCATTACATATTACCTTGAATGTAATATAACTCTGGTTGCTCCATCTGACCCGCAGAGGACAAGGTGAGAGGGAGGTGTAACACGATGACTGTGACTTGTGAGAGCGAGCCGCAGTTTCCGATACCGGCCGCGTCCCTCCCTCGTCTACCAGACGCAGGAGTCGCTCAACCCCAACAACCTCGAGTACTGGATGGAGGAGATCTACACGCCGGGCTACGACTCGCTGCTCAAGCGCAAGGAGGCCGAGTTCCGGCGCGCGAAGCTCTGCAAGATCGCCGTGCTGGTGCTGGTGGCCGTGTGCACCGTCGTCTTGGTCATCGTCGTGCCCATCTGCACCGTGCGCACGTGAACGCAGCGCGAGCCACGCGCGGCGCGGCGCGACCCCAGCGGCCGGCGCGCGTGAACTGTCTCCTCCTACTCCTCCTGCCAGCCCGTCGTAGTTTTATAAATGCCACCTGCCCGCGCAAGCGACGCGCGCACACACACATAGCGTACACGCGCACATTACCGGAGCTGCATTTCTCACCGGATCTTTCTTTCCGCGGGGGTGGGAGGGGTTCGCTGGAAGACTGGATTTAGGTGGCACCGTGACTAGTTGTTAGCCACCGCCGCAGCGGTCGGTATGATGGATGTGATGGGGCCGTTTGCGTCGATGTGTCCCGGCTGAAGTGGAGCCCTCCGACTCGATTCGCGTCGCCAATTCGTTCGGGCTCGTAAGCTGCAGCAGCAGCACAGACAGCTATCAGAGGCGTTGTGCGAGTATCCTTACCGGGTGCTTTCCCTCGGATGCACTTGCGGGCAATCCTCGTTAGAAACACGGCTGACCCACAAAGAATGTATGTAGCAGCCGATGTCATTTCAGCTCGATACAGCTCAATAAAGTAACACCGCAATGGCTTTAGATCTTAAAACATGTAACAAGTGGATATTTTGTTGCTGACAAAGTCCGTGGAGGGTATCAAGGTTGTTTTTGTTTTGGTGATCTATTATGAAAGAAATTATAGACGGCGTTCGTGGCTGGCAGCACAGAATATTTTAATTGACTTCGCTCTGGGCATTACACATTTAAGCCCAGCCCATCAATAGCGCTTGCACACAAATATAATCCTGCTGAAAAGGCATGGCGAGTTTGCTATTCTTTTCTGGCACGCGAATTTATAGGCCACCGCAGAACTTGTGAAACTGAAACCTTCACGAGGGCAAATTTGGTCCAATGCTTGCAATGCAGTGTCCAACAGGCTCGATCTCCCAGTGTGGGTTTAAAGCAGTGGTTCTTAACTTGGGGTGCACGCACCTCTTGGAGGTGTGAGATACCCCTGCTGAGGGTGTGAGATGTACCAATTGTTTTTTAGAAGGTAGATCATCGAAGGTAAATAATCGAAACATGAATTAAGCATGCGCGCGTAAGTACAACTACTTTGTTTCATTAATAAATGTTTTAACGATTGAGAACCGAATGGATACAAGCCTGCAGTAACGGGTAACAATCACTGATTTAAAGAATGGGCAAGCCTCGTAAATCCCCCCCCCCGCCTCTACCGACCCAGCAATGTGATTGGTTACTCAACGGTTGGTCGGCCGACAGCTCGCGGTGTGGTAGGTGTGGCGGGGTAGGTGTGCTGGGGTAGGTGCGCTGGGGTAGGTGTGACGGGGTAGGTGCGGCGGGGTAGGTGTGATGGGTGTGGTGGGGTAGGGGTGCTGGGGTAGGTGTGGTGGGGTAGGTGCGCTGGGGTAGGTGCGCTGCGGTAGGTGTGGTGGGTAGGTGTGCTGGGGTAGGTGTGCTGGGGTAGGTGTGCTGGGGTAGGTGTGCTGGGGTAGGTGTGGCTTCTGCCATCGTTTCCTGGACGGTCTGGCTCGCGTGGAAGAGTGGCCGAAAATGGTCTCGACAAGGTTCTCCCCGTACAGATCCCTTCAGAGGAAGCCCTTCCACCAGCAGTGGGGTGGGAAGCAAATTGCAGCGCTGCCCCTTTACATTTTTTTGTCACATAAGTGGCACACCTCGGCCAGCGTGGGGACAACTGCGGTGCCCGTTTAGGAAGCTGCCAAACAAAAGCACCCCGAGGGTAGAACAACCAAAATTGTGCGCGTCGGATGCCCAACTAATTTTTTTTACGTAACCAGACACATTTTGTACTACGCACTCGAAAAGCAACACATTTAAAAGTGTCAATTCAAGTAACGTATTTTTAAAAAAGTCAATTTAACGATATAGAATGCTTATGATGAGGAATTCATGTAATCATAAATGTTCACAGTATCGTAAACTTAACAGTGCATGCGCTGAACTAAAACCACAACAATCGAGCAACGAAGGAAATATTTTCTCAACAATTCAAAGAAATTCAGATTTTATTCCTTTAAACGTGCCACGCATGGTCATTTTCTCTTGAATGCAGTCTATGGCCATGGGACATTCGGAGATGGGCAGTTCGGGACCTGGGGGGTCAGCTCTCTCCGCAGCGGACGAAGCGAAGCAGGCAGCGATCAACCCAAAATACAACTTATTCCTGCCCCTGTGGTTGTAATCGTGAACCATGGTCGATCCACCGCTGGATGAAGACTTCCCATCACCTGGTGCGATCCAGCGATGTAGTAATTCACCGAGCACCTGCACACGAGTTCACTTCATTGCCCCATCTATTCAGTGGACGTCCCGTCATTCTATTCCTTGGCTGCCACTCCGTCATTATTTCTCACCATCAGTCATCATCCATTCTGGTGACATGTCCCGCCCAAGACTGCTTCTGTTTCTAAACGGCGTGAATTGTCTTTCACTCGTGCGCGGCTCCATAATGTCACCGCAACGCCTCTGTTCCGGCTCACTCTTAATCTTATTACCGAATTCAACATTGCTTAGGTATCCAAGCCGTCACTGTTGCAAGCCTAACAAGCCTCTGTAAAGCGGTACCAAACTAATGAAAGTATAAATAACTGGACTCATCCAGCGCAGCCAACCAACAGTTATCCGGGCACATTGCCATAGTACATCCAGCAGCAACGTGCGCACAACAGCGATGAGTTAACACATTCCTGCGGAGGGAGCTGGTAGGAACGTTGGGTTGCTCGGTCAATGGCCAGGGTCAACGGCGGCGTGGTGTATTCCACAAATATGGCCGACTGTGAGGGCGGGCACAAGCCAGCGTGATTAGGTTAAACGTTGAGTTTTATAAGGGCACCACGGGGTGACCAGCCCCTCCCCACCCAGCCCCTCCCCACCCTCCCCTCTCCACCCGGCCCCACCCCTCCCATTTTTGTATGCACGACGGACGGACGGACACAATAATCCCCTGTGGGCTGGTGTAACCAGGAGGTTCCTACCAGTATAACAGCTCACTTGTTCATTGCTGACCTCAATGGGGGCTGGCTGACACCGGTATCTGACGCCAAAATATCGGTGGTTGGAGAAACAAAAACCACACACGGGAGAACACAGATTTCTGCAATCACGTAACGCTGCCTGCCTGCATCAAGTTGATTTCGCGTTGGGGTTACCTGTGTGTTCACGCTCACGTCGACTTTCGCCAGCTCTCACCGTCCGCGCGCGGGACTCCGTGCTCGGCCTAATTGTACCGCGGATTCACCATCACTCCTGGCCAACCTGGCACAGCAGCCGCAAGATGTCCCGTCAAGTATTATGTTGGGGTCCACGTGTGAACAAGTCGGAGGAAGATATTCATCAGACTCTTCAAATGGAACGTGAACTAACTAATGTGCCTCGAGCTTTTGGCAGAGACTTTATTCTTCGCTGACGACACAACTGTGCTCCTCAGTGTCACAATTGCTTTAAAGTCGAATGTCGGCTCACCTATGTGTATATCCATGGGACCGGGCAGTGAACATTTCAAGTTTCTTCTCGACAGCAGCGGTTGCTGCACGCCGAGCTGCGAACTGCCCCGTAACGTCTGTGAACGTTAGTATTATATTTTGTATTGTGTTGTATATCGCAGAGAATGACTACTACAGTACAAGGTATTCGATCATCTTATTATGTGTTTCAAGTAACACCTATAGCATCTAACTCCTATACATGCAGCTAATCTCCGAGCTTGACGCTTTCGCACGTGCCAGTTAAGTTGTGCTACGTCATTAAGTGGGTAAGGGGCCTCCCGCCAACAAACAAACACCTGCAACCTTGTTTTTTTGTCGGGGTTAGATCGCGTAAATATATAAATGTGTCCTTAAACCCGCCACCACCCGACACAGCCAATTAGTAAGGGTTGTCACGTAAACAGAACGTGGCCAATTCGTCACTAGTACAGCACACCGGTGTGTTGGAGAGCAAAGCCACAACATTTACCATCTGAGTACGACGTTTCGCCAGTAATTGCAACCAGCTTCATCAGGCGACAGCCAGATTCGTGGAGAAATCCTCCTGTTTCGTTCCTTAAAGTAGAGGGGTAGATGTGATGACGTCACTAAACATGTTTGGCAAAGCTCCCATGGTGTGTGTGTGTGTAGCGGTGGCGCAGTCATCGAGAGTTGCAGGCGGTGCAAATGCACCGGGGCTCACGGTCCGGACGCGCCTCAGTGTTAGTCTACAAAGAGTCGGGAATTGGAGAGGGGGCCTCAATTTCATTCCTTGCACCAGGGCCCACGCCACCGATGTGCGTAGCGCTTTTCACCGTGGAATTTGAGGTGGACCTTGACAAACCCCCGGCGATGCGCCGGCCTCAGGGGTGGAGCGAGGAGGCTCCAGGGTAAATATTGTAACATTCATCCTCGCCGCCACCCCCCCCCCCCCCCCTCCAAACTCGAACCCTCCGTCCGCTATCAAATACATCAACTCGCCGTCGAAATAATCGGAATGTGCCATGCATGTGGGAGTAGCCCATTGTTGGTGGCCTCCCACCTGCTTGCCCAAGCGAGACCCTAACCATCACGCCGAGTGGCAACATCGTGGGACCGCGAGCATCGTTTGGCTCTCCGAGCGTCGCACACGTTGTTTCGCGGGGATGATTTAGTTTTTGCCAGCGTCGCTGCTTCACCGCCGCACCGTAGCGGTAAGCCACATTGTCATTTTGGCAGAGCCCCCCCCCCATTTACAAATGCATTCCCCAAACGTTTAAGACATCTTGTCACGATGCAATTTTGTTAAGCTAAGTTTCAGTTGACCGTTCCATTAGTGTGTCGTATTAAATGCAATGTATGCCTTTGACTTGCCTTGGATTCGTGCCACGCAATTAACAAATTGTGCGACCCGGCTTGCGACGGCGTGACATTTATGCTGTTGTCTGCCGTCTTTGCCGCAAATGTTGGGTCTCGAGCATTTCAAGATTCAATATTCCTGTCACACAAGAAGACTCGAGCAATGCACGTCATGTGATTTTTTAAACATGAGGCGGTAAGAATGGCTAGCGAAACCTTGGAACCTGGATTTGGCATGTAGCCCCAGAATCAATTACGATGACTGAATTATGTATATGTTTTCCATCCTCAATATTTGATTTTTAAAAGAATAAATTGAACATATTTTGCCATACCTGCTTTAATACTGAACAACCTCTTGGTCTAAACGATGCCAATGTTTTTCCATTTGCTTGATTTAAAAGGTTGTGCACTTTCATAATTGTACCATTTTAAATGCAATGTTTTCATGGAGCCTTAGTTTAAAAAAACTGTTCATTTTTGCAGAATTATATTTTTGAGTAGAACCAGCATTGCCTAATATAATTGTTTACTTTTTAAACACTTTCTCACAATGCAATACAATATCATTGTTAATACAACAGGGAGTCATTATAATGTTACATTGTATATGTCTCTATTTGAATTGTTTTACATTTTGCCTACAAAGCATGTTTGGGATAGTTTCTTTGCATCTTCATGCCCTGCTTGCAGTCTTGAATAATGCTTACATTTCAAATGTGTGCGTTTAATTTCAATCAAAACACCAACTCTCTATTGCAGCCTGCTTCGGTCATTTGCTTATATTGAGCAAAGATTAAGTGATGGGTTTTTTAAAAAATTTTGTGCATAGAATATGATCTCGTGAGAGATAACACCTCAGCCGAAGTATTACACGCAACTTTGCTGAATTTCCTTTCAAGGGTAATGTTGAGGAGAGACAATGTCTTACGTTTATGACACCCTAAACATTTCTACTTTTTCTCTATCCAATTGAAAATCCCGAAGATATTTGACATGACCATTTATATGACTCTCTCTTATTGGCCACTCGTATTCCCTGAAAGGAAATGAATTCAGATGCACTTTCTTCCAATAAAAAAGACTCTCTGCACACCCCAGTCAGCTGTCTCAAAGTCAAAGCAAATGCCTGCTCGTATCACCACTGAGTCGGTGGAGGAAATTCTGATTTCCGTTGGGGAACGCGAGTCGAACCAAGGACAACCACTGTTGACTTCTCTACGCAGTGGTACTCTGTTTTCGTTCCCGCAGGTGATGGTGGGCTGAGTCAACTGCACCCCCCACCACCCCCCCCCCCCGAAGAATAAAACATTAACCCGTAAAAACAAAATTTTTCACTATAAATCCTTTATATGCGTGGCGGCTAGAGTCATCTCGTCCTCTGGCTTGAGATGGCTGCCACATATGGGTCAGATGAATGCCTGCCACCATTAAGCAATTGGTAATTAAATATAATTTATTTTTTCCTAAAAAGTGTAAAATCTTGGAAAAAAATTTTCACGAAAATACATTGTCACGCACAACGAGTCTGTGTGCAAAATGTCAGCTCGATTGGATCACGGGAAGTGGGTTAAAAAACGACCGAAAGATTTGCACGGTCGTAAGCGCGCAAGCAAGCAAGCAAGTGAACTTAATGTAAAGGATTTAAAAACTCGCGACCTTCCGACATCTCTGCCACCAGGCCACAGCGCTCGCACTTGCTGAGCTCAACTTCAAAGTGCATCGCATCCCTCCATGTGGGCGTTTATAATAAACAAAATTAGCCAACTGTACCTTTATATTCTGAGGTTTTTTTCGGTATAGTCACGTAGGTAAATTTTTTTAATTTAAATTAATAAAAGTAAAATAACAAGTAAAATTAAAATCACGACGTTTCGGAGGCAACACAAGCTTCCGTGTTGCCTCCGAAACGTCGTGATTTTTATTTAATTTTAATTTAACTTTTATTAATTTTAATGTTTTACCTACGTGACTTTACCGAAAAAAACCTAATAATGTGAATCCTTGCAGTCACGAAAGCTTCAAATCTAGAACTGTACCTTTCTCCGTGTAACAGCAATGAATTATGGTCATTGGTTTGCAAATGTTGCCTCGGTTGTAGCAAGCGAGCCCTAAGCCCTTGGCTTTGGGCTTCATGTTACGATGGCAGCAACATCTGTCAAGCCACGGGAAAAATTGTGCAACTGCTGCTCTCAAACGCGGCCTCCTTGAGTACTATACAAAGACAAAGATACCCCGTATAGTTGTAAACTATAGGAGCAAGTGCTGTTAGCAAGCATTGATGAAGGCACGCACGGCACGCTCGGGGGTGGGTGGCCAGCACCACGCCCGGCCGCCTTTGTCTCCCGAGTGGCGATGTTTACTCATAGCACCAGGTACTCATTTGAGGCTGAGTCGACCCAAGGGAGGCCCAGGACCGGTTCAGATAATTGTCAGTGGTGTTGACCATAGTATACAGTATATATTATACACGCAGGGCATATAGTACAATTTACTGCTTCTTGAACATACACTTATGATAGAAGAATATATCAATGCTGTATGCCCCTTGAGAGTGAGTAACTTAAAAATATATATAAATACTATGCTCGTCCATGTCTTTTTTCCGTTTGCGTTAATTATTGCCAAAACGAAAGAGCGTAAACTACATGTTTATTACAATGTACGTAAAAAAACGAAATTACCTTGTTTTCATTTGAATAGCACTCCTTTGAATGTTGTAGTGACTTGTGTAGGCTTGCGTAACAATGACAATAATGTAATATGTGTTCTTTTTAAAATAAAGCCAAATAGAAAACACCTTCGTCAAACTTGCTTGGTGTCGTGCTTGTTAAAAATGCGACCTGTTCAACAAAGACCACGATAGCGAGGATTTGTTGTTGCTGATGTTGCGTCCTTTTACTCCGGGGTCGTGTCTGGGAGCGCCTTACACGCGATAAATGACTTGCATCGCATCTCGTCTCAGACAGTTGAGAAGGCATCCCAGCTTGGTAACTGGCCCTGCGAGCCCAGAAAGTGGCTCAGAGGCCAGCGTGCAATCGGGCGTGTCTGCCAGTAAAGGTGACGATGGATTGCTGATTCGCGTAATCCCAATTGAGTAATTTGCGTGTCATTTTTTTTCCAATTTGGCAAATTTGGACCATGGCACCAGCATGTAATGGCCCACTCATTTCAAACGACGGTCAGGGGACCTCTAACTTCCACTGTGAAACAGACGGCACACACGTTATGGTTAATGCACCCACAGTGATAACCAGGGTGACCTGCCAAGTTTGAACCACACAGCTCTCCAACGAACCGCAAATGCCCTACCGCCTGGCACATTTCACCGCCCCAGGATCATCTTAGTAAATTAAAAGACTAGCTAATACGATGCATCGATTTGGTTACACTTGTCTCATCATCAGAATAGAAATATCTATCTGCATGCACTCAAAAGCACAATTGTACATTTACTGGATAATTTGCGGAAAGTTGACAGTAAGTTCAGCATTAGCCGCCCAGTGTAATGTCCATCCAATGTGTATTTTACGTTGATGAAATGGCTATGAAGTTGCACAGGATTGTTGAACCCGCTCTGTGTAGAAAATATCTGGTTATAAAAGGGGGAAAATTCAATACAACTCCAATCGAAGTGTCCACTAGCAAAAAACAGCTTCAGTCGGCTCCGCCGACGGAGTTATCGCGGTCTCGGCGAAGGGTACCACACTTGTTCCATTGACCCGATACCTACGGGAGGTCATTTGATGATAAAGGCGCACCCGCCGGCTCACCTTTCCTCCCCCAGTTGCACTGTTCATCACGTCGAGCCAATTTACCGAACGACTGCCGATGATTGCTGCCTCTCAAGAGATCGCCCAGTCACGTTCTTGTGGGGCCACACAAACACCCTTTCGCGTTGTACGAGTGGGGGAGGGCAATCCGTTTTGATGCTGAATCTGTGTTATTTTTTCGTATGTATTTCTATTACATTATTAACAAAATATAGAGAAAAATTACAAAACCAGACGACGCAGAATGAAGGCACCAAGGATATACACATAATAAACTGTATAAATGCATGTCGTGGATTTAAAATAGATTGAAAGTATTTGAACACGTGTCATTTTGTGTTTGCTATGTGTGAGGCATTTGATTATTTCCGGGGGTGGAAATAATCAAATTCCTCAACAAAAAAACAATAGGGTCTCCCCGAGCTGTGATCTAGGAAAACATAAAAGCAAGAGAAAGGGAGGAGAGGGAGAGGACAGAATGATCAATCAATCAATCTTTATTTGGTGAAGCGCCCTTCACAATAAATTGCCGCAAGCTGCTTCACGATTACAGCAAAACAGTACTAAATAAGCAATAAAAATCAGTCAATAATTATATAGCAAATAAACAACGAAAACATTCAATACGGAGACGAATTCAAATGCCATAGAGGGTGAACACGTCAAAAAATGTGAACGATATGAAGGGAGAGCTATCGGGAAAATGAAAAGAAAGAGAGAGAGACAGAGCGATGGGCAGCAGTTACACACGGTGATCGGATAAAATCAGCAACGGATCAACCATTGGAGAATGCCAGCGGCAGAATCGGCGGTGCATATGTGGATCCTAAAGGGTTGCTTCCCTCGTCCCAGCATCCACAAGCTATGACACTCTGGGGGCTGCCACTGATTTTGCAATGTGACTGCTGACGGTTTCATAATCTGCACCGGAAATCAATTGCATCTATGTATAAAAAAATAATTATTGTACTTACTTGAAGTTAAAAGTAATCTCTATAACCATTTGTGGTCGCTTCATGCTAAGATTATTCAAACACTGCATCAGAATATGATACTTGAGATTTAGATTTGTGACTGTATTTTTTGGGGGGGAGCGGTGGCACAGTGGTTAATGTACTGCCCTACAAACTAGACGAGCAGAGTTTGAGTCCTGGGCATGGCTAACAATCAGTGACGAGCATATCTCTCTCAACCGGTCCTGGAGGTCTCCCTTCACCAACCGTACACTGACCAACGTGGTGAAATATGGTCAAACGACCCATTGTAATCAACCTGGCCATAGGAAGGCCTTCATCCAGCAGTGGATATTTCAAATACAAGTATACACAACTAAATATAAACTATCACCAACTTTGGAAAAGCAGTAAATGCGCCAATAGACATGAACCAATCGTGTGTGTAAACCCCCGAAAAACATGTGTATAACAACATTTAAATTGGACATTGCTCATCGAGAATAACACCAACGTTCATTTTCAGGGGTCGGCAAACCTTTGGCTAGGGAGGCGCATGTGACTCTTTAAGGGCTGCTTCATGACGTTATTTATTCAGGACCACCATCTCGTATTCACATTGCATTGCGGCTCTTGAAATATTGAGGGGTCTTTTTTTTGTTACCGATTTAGAAAAAAATGCTCTTATTGTTATTTTGGTTGCCGACCCCTGGTTTCGAGCGTACAAGCGCGCACGCTGTGCACACATCAGCACACAGCTTCTGAACCGTGCACAAATGCCACTCGCTATAGTTGTCCCGGGTAGCAGCAAACACACGGGCCTGCCCAGGTAAGAGATTTGATAATGGCTATGTGTCCACTGCAAAGTGCTTATCCAGTAAGTTAATATCTGGATAAACAGAAACAGCTTGACAAGCACAGTGGAATAGGTATAATTCCATACATTTCACGGCCGTGCAATTTCTCCTAAATACACCGGACCTGAGCACGTTATCAATATTTCGATTCGCCGCCTCACGCAAATCAATGTTTATGCGCATTACCCTTAATGGAAACGGGGGTTTCTGCTTGCGAAAAGTGACCGCATAAATATTTTGTTGAGGTTTTTAGATGCATACGACAGCGCAGGAGCGAGATGGAACGTGGCACGGCAAAGACTGTGACGGATGGCGATGGCTTGGGAAGGCTTTCCTTCATTTAGCAGTGGAGATAATTCAGCAGTTGGGTGCCACGGTGGCGAGGAGATGTTAACTACCTCGCCTGGTATACAGGAGGGCGTGGGTTCGATCTCAACCATGACGCCTGCATGTTCTCCCCATGGTCACGTGGATTTTTCTCCGGGTCCTCGACGTAGTTTTTGGCTGCTAGAAATGTCCACATACTAAGCCACTGAATTTGGCTATCATTTTTGGGCAGGTCGTTTCTCGAAAAAGAGCTATATAGCTCAGTGGGACGTTACCTGGTAATATAAAAACATATTTCTAGTTTTTACAATGGATGATGACCATGATTACCATGATAGCAGTTAAGTTGCCTCGAAATTTCAATGTGAACGTAGGAAATGTTTTAAAGAATACAATACAATTTTGATTCATTTGAATTTTCAGTAAAAACGCATGTCAAGACGCCCTACAAAAAAAAAAACATTTTAACATTTGCATTACATAGACAGTATGCAGCGAACAGAATTATACACGAACAATAATCATCAGTGTTTTTACATCGCGTCAACCATGCGAACTGCACTTCACCAACGCTGCATAATCCACATCACACGAAGGCGCGCATATATATATTCAGATGTCTTCAGTCAATGAATAAGGCTTTACGCAACGTGCCGGAGTAAACTGGAGCACCCTGGTAAGGCCAGCGTACGGTTACCTCGACGCCCATAGGAAGGGAGTTTCGCTCCATTGTGCGAACCATCAAACCCTCGCTGCTACCTCCACGGTGCAGGTTTACAAGCGTTCATAGCCACCACCGCCTGAATACATCCCTTTGGAAAAGAAAAAATATCTGCCCAATATCCATTCTGGGGAGGAGCGGGGGAGGGCACTAAAATGCTTGCTGGGTCCTCAGCAGGCACCAGGGTCACGTGGCAGTCTGCTTAAATTGCTGCTGCCTCAGCAATAGCGCACAGACAAGTGAAGTAATAGTGAGCGAGAGAGAGCGAGCGAGAGAGAAAAAAAGTGCTCATTAGTCACCTGGTTATCTCTTGTGACCACAGGAGCATCTTCTAGGTTTTTTTTTGCTGATGCATGAGACCTGCCCGGATGTTACTGAACAGCAGCGTCGAGGTGGGGCCACGTGTCCTTACACTCCTAACGGTCGGCACGCTTCACGTAATTCCAATAGCATCCAAACAACAACAACAACAATTGGCACGGGACGGTCAGTAAACCCAAAGAGTCGAGAGGTGGAGCAAAGGTGAAGAGAAAATAGGGCATCTGAAATGACAATCTTGGCGGCTGCGGAATTACGTGATATCAACGCAGAAAACGGATGGAAGGTATACATCACGATTAAGAGATATGACCGTTATAAATGGTGAGAAAAATACCCGTGATGAAAGGAATACATCACATCAGAAACCTCATTATGGATTTGGCTCGAACCGTAAAAGCGGTCGTAAAAAAAAACCCAGCAAAGTTAAACATTTATCATTTACCTTTGACAGTGAAAATAATACCACATGAAAGGGTTGTCATTGACGAGATATCAACATTTATCTTTTCTTTAAAAGAAAAAAAATACCATCAATAGGGTGACTAGTTTTAGTAGGAAGAGGGAATACGAGTCTTGTGGAAAACACACTCGACAAAATATTGAATGTTTACAGAATTAATGTAGACGGAATATTAGCTAATTTTCTTACTTAAAATGTGAGAGGACTTGATGAGGCAAAGCCTGTGAAGCACCTTCACTTTGTTATTCAAGCAGGCTGAGATCTTATTTGGATTCACACATTTGCAAGGACAGCTGTGGTTATTTTCCAACATATTTCTGGAATTTCAAGTAATGCATTTGGAGATAAACTTCAATGTTGGCGTTTGGCTTATTACTGCACAGGCAAACTGGCGGACTGCTTTCAGAAACAGTTTCCAAACATCTTGAACATTAATTTTGCATCTAACGGCCTATTTTTAAATCCGTTAAGTTCGCTTGCTTGCTTAGGACCGTGCAAATCTTTCGGTCGTTTTTTAACCCACTTCCCGTGATCCAATCGAGCTGACATTTTGCACACAGACTCGTTGTGTATGACAATGCATTTTCGTGAAAAAAAATTCCAAAATTTTACACTGTTTAGGGAATTTTTTGAAAATATTTAATTACCAATTGTTTAATACTGCCAGACAATCATCTGACCCATAGGTGGCAGCCATCTCAAGCCAGAGGACGAGAGGACTCTAGCCGCCCCGATGCCACGCATATAAAGGATTTATAGTGAAAAACTTTGTTTTACGGGTTATACTTGTTAATTCTCCCGAGGGTTTTCCGGCCTGCACTCCGTGCTGCAACCTGACATGCACGCCGGAGAGCCCGACAGGGCAATCACTGCAACATGCGGCAGTGGCAACGCTGCAGCGTCGAGGAGGCTGAAGGTGGATGAGCCACTCCTGCAACGGACGGACGACTGCGCCCTCCAACATTTAACATTTATTCAAAGATGTATTCATATTGACCTTTTGTACCCAGCCCCCTGAAGGTTTTGTATGGCCCTCCTTTTTAAAAAAAAAGGTCACGCTACAGGGCACTGCTCAAGGCCTGCTTTAGCAAGATTTGAATTGTTCATTCCATACGAACAGTCTTGGTAGAATATGTAAATAACCTGCTTCCTGCAAGACTACACAGAAGACTCGAACGAAGCATGGGGGCCAAGCATCCTTAAATGAAAGAAGTGTGTGTGTGGATGTATACATGAAAAAAACTGCATGCAACATGTAAGCAGAGTTGTAACAAACAAGTTCTCAGGCCATACTCGATCCCAGCTTGGCCTTTTGTGTCGTAATGACGGCATGACACACGTGGAACACCGAAACAGTGCCTGTGGCAGAAGCCACGTGGAGCTGAATTCGCTGTTGATTGGCAAAGCTAATCTTGTTCCCATGAATTTCCTAGCTTTGAATGTGATTATAATCAGACAACAATGACGAACATCTGTTAATAGACAAAAGAAAAAATGGGCAGTGAATCGAAGAAAAATGTGTGGTTTGTTTATAAAAAAAATCTCAGAATGCAGTCGTCAGAGTTAAATAATCAGGCACTGTGGTTGAATGTAAATGTGATTGCGGTTTAAAGTGCAGCCCTGAAATTCTATAATACATTTTACATCGGGGACATAGCAAACTTCCATCCCCAGCTAGTGTTTGTTGTTGTAGCGTTCTGACTCGTCCCGACTGGACATATGTAAATAATACCTTTAGTAGCTAATCGAATTCCTCCTCCGGTATACATAAATATCCTGATTCTGATTAGAATAAAGAGCATTGATGACAGCACTCACCAACACTGCCTGGCACTTTCCCACCCGTGACTACCTAGTCTGGTCTCACGATTGCTCTAGTCGATGTCACACTCTCCGTGGAGTACTCGTGCGTACGACCCCTCTCCCAATATCCAGTGCCGGATTAAGCTCGTGCGGGGCCTGTAGCATATGTTATCAAGGGGCCCTAAATTGAAAAACAAATATTCAAACACACATTTGATTTGAAACTTTCGTGACTGAAAGAATCCATAATTTTTGGTTCTTTCGGTAAAATCTAGATTTGAAGTTTTCGTGACTGCATGGATCCATACTATTTGGTTCTTTCGGTAAAGTCATGTAGGTATAAAATAAAATAAATTTAATTTATTTTATTTAAATTTAAATTATTTTATACCGATGTGAATCTTTCGGTAAAGTCACGTAGATAGAAAATCAATAGATCAGGACGTTTTGATCGCAACACAAGCAATCGTCATCAGGTGAAACAAACACAGCAGGAGAACTTCTGACGTAGGAGAAACAGCTGCTGCAACAAGAGGTTATATAAGCTTTTGGTGGGTCCAACCCAAGGGTAAGTAGGCGGAGCTAGAGACATTTTTTACTTGCATAGTAAAGTAATTGTATTTTTCCACTTGCTATACGGCCAGATAATACTACAAATCGCTAACCTTAAACACCCAGTCGTTCATAAAAGTTGAAGGCGGTATAGTACTATAGCAATAGAGCAAGTGCAGAATCACTGAACCGGTATTGATAGCTTGAAAGCATCTAGCGCGGGGCCCTTGAAAGTAGGGTATGGTTAGGTTAGGGTAAGATACGGTTAAGGGGTAAGGTTGGGTTAGGTAAAGGTTAGGCTTACATTAGGGTTAGGCTTAGGGTTAGGTTAGGGTTAACGTTAGGTTTGGGTTAGGTTAGGGTTAGAGTTAGGGCTCGGTTAGGGTTATAGGTTAGGTTAGGTAGCGTTAGGGTTAGGGTAGGGTTAGGTTAGGATTAGGGTTAGGTTACGGTTAGGATTAGGTTAGGGTTATGTTAGAGTTATTGTTAGGGTTGCGTTAGGTTAGGTTTACGGTTAGGTTAGGGATAGGCTAGGGTTAGATTAGTTTAGGGTTAGGTGGGGTTAGGGTTAGGTTAGGGTTTAGTTAGTGTGAACCCTACCTAACTATAAAATAACCCTAACCCTAACTTAACCCTAACATAACCCTACCTAACCCTAAACTAACCTTAACCTAAACCTAACTTTAACCCGAACCCAACCCTAACCTAACCCTAATCTAACCTAGCCCTAACCTAACCCTAACACTAACCTAACCCTAACCTAACCCCAACCTAACCATATCCTAACCCTAACCTAACCCTAACCTAACCCTAACCTAACCATAAATTAACCATAACTCTAACCAAACCCTAACCCTAGGGTTAGGATTAGGTTAGGGTTATCATCATCATCATGAGCAATGATCAATTCACTTCTAGATAAATGCTTCCCCAAGCCACCACCACCTCTTACTATCCTGAGATGGTCTGCATACGACAATGACGTTTTCAATTAAAATTGCTGTGTGCATAGAAAATGCTTTTATGCAATCCTTTCTTGTCCCACGCCAAACGTATTGTCGCTTCTGTTTTGTGCACTCAAAAGCCATATGAACCTTACGGCGGTACCCTGGGGTCTCATAGACCCATAGCACCCCGGAGTACCGCCATTAGGATCAGATGTCTGCTCTGAGGAAGGTCAACACGCTCATCCTGACACTGAAAATGCACGCTGATATCAGGACTATTCTTTACATCCCTTCTCTCGCGTGGCGACCTTTTATGGAGGAAGGCAACTTGCCAAGGATGCAGTCTCTAGTGCGAGCTAAAGCGGAGCATTTGTGCCAAAGTACTCAGCACATCCAAGGACCCCTATCGGACACTTAATCACCAATTAAGCAATCGCCTCCACGAGTCGAATTGTCCATTTGCCAACTTTAACAAAATATTATTTTGGTTCTTTCGGTAAAGTCTCTGTAATCTGTGTTGCCCGCTCTGTGTATCTTGGTGATATCTGTCTGCTTATATGTTTTTTCTAGTTAGATTTTATGTCGCTATTTCATTATACCTGATGATCATTGCTTGTGTTGCAATCGAAACGTCGTATGCTATTATTTAATTTATTATTTTTTCTTTATACGTGACTTTACCGAAAGAACCAAATAATAATTCATGCAGTCACGAAAGCTCCAAAGTTAAGATTGAACTTTAACAAAGGCAATTCTGTACTACGTTTTAATTTAACATGCATTGCCACCGCCGCCGCGACCATCAACAAATGCTGCATCATAACGTGCGCATCATTAGCGCATAATTTTCTCATGGAAAATCTTCTAAAACTCTCCAACCGATAGCCCCTCAGACCACGCTCCTCTCTCCCCCCACCCATCTGTACCCCCTTTCTAGTCAGCGGCAGGGTGAGGGTAAAACATTTTCCAAAGCTTGACCACGTACATTTCTGGCTCAAAATGTGCCCTGATTAACACTGAGAAAATGTTTTACTCATGAGCCTAAGTCGACTTTTGATTCTTTATTTAAATTCGTCTAATTGTGATAGGTATTCATATTGTTTGGGTCTTTCGGTAAAGCCACGTAGATAGAAGAACAATAATTGGAAAAAAACCAAAAATATTAAAATATCACCTGATGACGATTGCTTGTGTTGCGATCGAAACGTCGTGATTATTATTTTTTCCTATCTACGTGGCTTTACCGAAGGACCCAAATAATATGAATTCCTGCAGTCACGAAAGCTTCAAGTCATTGTGATAGGTATTGCTTTATTGATTAAATCCATCAACTTCCATATTATCTCGGGCTACACTTTATTAACTTGGATTCACGTGCCTATACTGAGTAGCTCAGGGGTCAAAGCAATGAGCTGGAATCGCTGAGTTCCTGAGTTTTCATCTCAGCTTTGGCTGCCCACGATTAAAGCATGTCCTTGAGTGTAGCGAGAAGATGGTCTCACTCCACTCAACAATACACACACACACATCAGGATTCTGTCGCATTACTTATTACGTATTGTGTTATTGTTTGTGAAGAAACGCTCTCTGATGCGTTGCTCCACATGCGAGGATCTTCTTCAGGAACTGAATAAAGAAGGGCTCAGCACGTGGGGTGAAATGTCGGGCGAAATGTCAGGCGTCATGCCGAACAAAAGCACAGTACAACCGCGAACACAAGTCGGAAAGCTTCGCCTTTGCATGATCAGCATCAAGTATTAAGTGTCCGCACAACAAAAGGAGCTCACACGCTGCGCTGGTACCCGCTGATATGTGCAATTCACATTTAAAATGAGCACGTTTGAATGCTTCAAACAAGTCACGTGTTTTAAATTACCCATTCATTTTCGTTTGTATATTTAGAAACAAACAAAAAAATCACAAACATGTACGCGTGCATCTTGCACACACAGCAGAAATGCAAGCCCTATTATTGACGTGCATCTTTCAATGCTTTGTCTCTAATCTATATTAGCATACCTTGAAGTTTTGAAATGATCAACAGAGGTATTGAGAACCCCCGGAAACCTTTATTTTACTCCTTTATTAAAGCAACACAATCAACCAAACAATCCGAACATCTCCCACCGAGTCACATTTCAGTTCAATGACCCGTGACTCTGTCTTTTTTTACATTGGCAAAAGCCACGTCTAAATGGGGAAAAGAAAAAAAAACATACGGGGGGGTGGAGGAGGATGGGGACGAAAGGGAATTGGGACATAAATCCTGAAGGCCAGTCCTGCACAACCATTTAGGTAAAAAGAATACGGAGAATCCCCAGTGGGCATGAGGAGCTATTCATAGGCGAGCGGCTCCGGGGATACGAGTGGGGAGTACTGAGGGGCAGAAATCATTTGAAGTTGCAGGGGAAAGCAGTCCTCGTGGAAATTAAGACAAGAGTGAGGACGTGGTAATTATCACGGCGCGACAACGGCGACTTCAGCATCGCCCGCTGACATGGTCACGTTGACGATGCTGGAAACTGTCTCTAAGTCAGAACAGCCAATTTCGTCTGCCTGTCACACGGGTTCCCTGACAAATGTTTTGAGATCATGTACATTTTTATTACACGCTTTTTATTAACTCACTCTGTCTGTTGTATCCTCAAATCATGTAAGTAAAATTTTACCCACTTCCCAATGTGGTATCTGCTACAAACTTGGTATACTTATGTCATACTGATGACAATACTATATTCTATGATTAAATATAAAAAAAAATATTTTTTAAACATTTTTTAAAATGTTATGTTTCGGCTTGGGTCTAATTGTCCACGCTCGACTGACGTTGGCTGTAAATCACCACGTCCCCTTACGTTATGGCAAACTTCGGGGCCACTTCCTGGGGTCATGGAGTTCTTCCATTACTAGTACGGTATATTTCAATAAAGCGTGTTTAAAAAAAAAAGTTGTTTTTAATATTACGTATTGTTGTTTTGCTAGCAGAGGCCGCTGTTAGAAAAACATAATAATTTAGATGCAAGTGACGGTGAAGTCTATACTGCAAAACGACAAGTGTATTACACCAAAGTTGATCTCGAGAACAGAATCAAAATCGTTATTTGTCCTGGAAGAATCTGTTGAGCGATGAAGCTCTTTTTCGTGGAATCGCACCGAGGTACAGAGATTCAAGCATCCACTTTCAGTGCGTGGGGTATTGAATGCTGGGAATTGTTATTTATCTCATAAACAAGTGAACAGAAATTGAAGCTAAGCAGGGTTGAGTGGACATGATCTTGATTAGCGCTTGGATGTGAGACTTGCCCATGAATAGCCGTTCAGGCTTTCCACGTGAGCTCGGCAGGAAATGGCAGTTTGGCAATGGATTATTGAATCCATCTGGGTGGAGTATTAAGCGTTTATACCATTTAGTACACACGGGTTTTCTCCAGGTAATTATTGTTGTCGCAGATATTTAAATTGGCTTAATTTTGTAGTGATTTGGGAGTCGTAATGTATGTTGGGAATCGCTATCTGAAAAAAAAACATTTGGTTGATTCCTACAGAGATTAAGAAACACGCTTCTCTGTACTTTGTCTTCTTTTATCTCTATGATAAAATAAGGTCGTCACTATTCCACATGTGTTTGGTTATCTTTCTCTTCTGCTCACCTCACAGAGCGAAGCAATATCCCAGTTTATCTCTGTCAAATCTGCTTCCGGCACAACAAGGTTTGCTTCACCAATTCGAGTGCGCGTGTTGTACGTAGCGACGGTGGAGGCCCTGGGTTCGATCCTGACGCCTGTATTTTTTGGAGTTTGCATGTCTCTCCCAGCGGTCACGCCGATGTTTCTCCGGCTCCTCCGGTTATTACCTCCACATTTAGAAACGTGTGTTGAGAATGTGTAGCTGCTATACATTTGCACGTGATAAGCCACTTCGTTGAGCTATTTTTTGTGACCAGATCGCTTCTGAAAAAGAGCTGTATAGCTCAGTGGGCCTTGCCTGGTAAAATAAAAAATAGTTTCGTTTTTTCAGTATTCATAAGACATCCTCTGTTCGTACGCGGTGACTATTTAGCACCCCCTACTCCTTCACCGTGCCAACCGACACCACGTTTGGTGGATCAGGAGTTGTAGGGGACTGGGTGGTGGGGCATGGTTGAAGCATGTAATTCATAGGAATTGTTTGACTTTACTTCATCACGCTGGTCAGTGAGGGTTGGTTGGGTTTGTCTTGCCTCATATTATTGAGTGCCTGACCGGTATGGGTACCCCTATCCAGTGCACTTACTCGGGTTTTCAATGCCCTCATGTGTTTGTTTGGCACAGAACATACTTGCTTTGGTCTTGCGAGTGGTCCATGACACGGGGTGCTGCAACTGCCTTAGCCCACACGCCGGTGAGGCTATTTCCTGTACCTTGCGCAGAGTATAATGTGGAATAAAAATGTGATGGAGCATTCGATGCGTGGGAGGCTTTGATGTTAGATGGCTACTTTTTGCGTACACTGTAAGGACCCTCCAGTGATCAAAGCGAAAAGGAACTGAAGGGGGCGACGCATCAATTTGTGCGAGGTATTGACTTGCACTGGTTCGATGTAGTGCACATGCGTAGGTCATTTTTTTTAGGTACACAATGTATTTGTTTATTTCATATAAAGTTTATTAACTAGTACTATAATAGAACATCACTGCAGCATAGGTATTGACATAGTTACACTGAAGCGCAAGTGGTATAAACTAAAACTAAACTATTTTTATTTTTTCATCATGGGACCCCGAGCTCTCATTACTCTGGTAGTGCGTTGTCTTTGAACTGTGCGCCTTTTGGCGTCATCTGGTCGAACACCATATGAGACGAGGCTCTAAAGAAAGCTGTCTCTGGTGTGGACCAATCAGTTTCAAAGACAATGCATAAATTATCAGAGTATTGTTTTTTGTTTGCATTTGACTGCAAGTATTGTGGTTAATGTAAGCATGATTCCTTGCAAAAGGTGTCAGTTTTGTTGCCAGAAAAAAAGGGGAAAACCCCTATTAATATATTTTTATTTTATTATTTCCATTCTACGTGACTTTACCGAAAGAACCAAGAAGATAAAACTAAACTATTTTTTATTTTAGCAGGTAAGGAGCACTGAGATATATCGCTCTTTTTCAGAAGCGACCTGGCCACAAATGACGGCTCAGCGAAGTGGCTTATCACGTGGGAATGTACAGCAGCCAAACACTCTAAACGCGCGTTTGATTCTAAATGTGGAGGGAAAAAAAACAGAGGACCCGGAGAAAAATCCACGCGACCACGGGGAGAACAAATGTTGATCATTCCATCTTCCTAATTGCCAATGTTGGACAATGATTAAAATAGCCTATGAACTGTGATGAAATAATTTTATGCAAATGTCCAGTTGCTCGAACAATAATAATTTACTGCCCTTTATCAATCCACGAGTCGATGAAGTCTCCCCCCCCCCTCCTCCATGTCGGTGGGGATTATCGACCATACTTAACGAGATCGGTGAATGTGGGTTGGTGAAGGGGGAGGGACAGGACCAATCAGATATTGCTCTTACACTAAATTAGCCTTGAATTCGCAGAAAATAAAATTTTTAAAAAATGCCCCAGTGTATGCATATGTGTGTATGAGGACCTTTTCAATAATGTAACGTGTATTTTAACATTAGCACTAAAAGCCTGAATGGAAATAGTAATGTACATTAAAAATTAATACGAGCCATAACTTACGTTAAAAAATCACATTATCAAATGAATGTTTGCAAAATTTAATGCATTAACTACTATTGCTGGATTCACGGTTCTTATGGTTTTTTTTCCCTATGGCATTTAAAATAAATTAAATTGGCCACCCTTCATTTACAAGACGGATTTCAAAATACTGCCTTGCTTGTTAAAGAATTGCTAATTTTACAAGAAAATAGGGGCATTTTAAAACATGACTCGCACCTTCTTAGCTACATTCTGAAATACAAAAAAATAATCTTTTAAGTATGATACCTCATTTACATATCGTGATATTGAATTTCACGGTTAATGGTTTTTGTTTCTAGCAACGCATGGATGCATTGCTTCAAATAACTTCTTACGCATACAGCACATGCATCGATCACGCATGTGGGTTATCGACTGTCGACCACGGAGTCACAATTTTTTCCAACCCCTCGAAGAGAAACTCCCTGGATTTCTCTCAATCCATTGAGGGAAACAGGCGAGGTTTTCACTGCCCATTGCCGAAACTAGTCTGAGGCCTCTTCTTGGTTCCTTCGGTAAAGTCACATAGAATGGAAATAATAAAATAATAAAAATACAACAATAAAATATTATGTTTTATTTTTATTATTATTTCCATTCTACGTGACAAATTTAAAGCGCGTTACCTTTTATAATGTTTTATTTTTATTATTTTATTATTTCCATTCTACGTGACTTTACCGAAAGAACCAAGAAGATGAATCCCTGCAGTCACGAAAGCTTTAAATCGAAATGCAGTCTGAGGCCGGCACTTTTTTGCTGCTGTAGTTCCTAGAAGCACGCTTTATTATTTATCAGACATCTGATGACGCGTCTACATGCAATTTTATACAAATTTAATGCGCGTTACCTAGACTAATGTTGAGTTTAGACAAATTAAATGAACAGGACTGTGCAACCTTAGACGTAAATCATCGGAACGGTGCAAATCAGATGGTAAAATCAGATGGTAAAATCAGATGGTAAAATCAGATGGTAAAATCAGATGGTAAAATCAGATGAAAAGCAATCACTCCTTGAATCTGTGACCCCAAATCATGACGATTTATCAAAATTGTCAGGGTAGCAGGTCATTTATGACAAGCCTAATCTCTTTCGTGATTCGTTAATGCCACTTTATAGATTTAAACTTATTGGCAAACTTGAATGGATTTTAAATGTTCAAACATACTTAAATATTAAAATGTAAGTATTGACCTTGTAACTTATTGGCAAACTTGAATGAATTTTAAATGTTCAAACATACTTAAATATTAAAATGTAAGTATTGACCTTTGTAAATTATACTTACTTTACGTCTTTAGTTTACGTTGGTTTTAGACGTGTATTGCACTGTATGCCACAATACAACAGAGTCCTGCACGTGGGATAATCTCATCGATCCGTCTCTGTGTCGGTCGCCCTCGAGGGTGTGTTTTCTCTTTCTTGGCTGCCACTCGGTCACCAGTTGTTGGTTAATCGACCTTCGCCCATCTCGCAATGTTGCCATGCCCAAGTCCACGTGCTTACTTGCGGTCAATATGATATCTCCAACTTGCGTTATGTTCTTGATCCGTGTTCCTCGTTGTCTCTCGGTGTAATTCCCAGCACTCACCAAAAAGATGAATCCCTGCAGTCACGAAAGCTTTAAATCGAAATGTTGCAGCTTTGTTCCGTTATACCTGTACATATGTAATTTTGCTTGCAAGCAAAGCACAATAACCGATCCAAGGTGTTTAATTTATTTTAGCAATGGTGTGGCATCGAAGGGGGCTTAGCAGCTGCTGCAAGAATACATAGATTAAAGAACTCGTACAAAGAACTCGCTAACTCATTCAAAATCAGCGTGGTTACACACAAGAGGTTACCTTGAATGTCATTCGGATTCCATTTGCTCGTTCCTCTTTAGAAACCACCCAGTCTGGCACAGCTGCACATGCCATTGACTGAGCAAGACAAATGCTGGGCTCAGCATGTCTGAGACAGCACTGGTTGAAATTGGTTGAAGGTGGCTGAGCTATGAATTTTTCATGGTGTGGAAGAAAAGATGATGTCGTAAGATTGTGGAGCATTTGGTACAAAACTAGCGCTTTGCTCTGCGAGATTGCATACACTGAGTTGAAAACAATGGCATTGTTAAAATGAAATAATAAAAAATGCATCTTCAAAATAATACGAAGAAATTAATCACAAGCCATTCTCAATCTACCAATGGATAACGGCCTTCCCGTGCCATGGCAGTCAATGGGATGTGACCATACTTCACCACGCTGGTCCGCGTGGGTCCGTGAAGGGGTCGGTTCGCCAGTTTTAAATTGCACTGGGCTCATCACTCTACCAACGATTCACCCTCTTTAAAATACGCATCAACGATCGTTTTTTAAAGCGTGCAAATATTTCGTGAAAGAAAGTGTCGTTGCGTCAGCAGTCACACGACAGTAACAAAAATTGCTTTGGTTGACGAGTAAATGTTTACATGTAACATTTCACATCAAACTAAAAATGGAACTCAACGTGTCGGCTTTCGCGACCAATATCATCCATAATACTGCTATTTTAGCACCCACAATCGACAGGAAGTACAAGAACAATGAGCTTGCATAATGATCATGCATAATGTGCGTTGATTACCATATCCATAATCCCACCGGCAATGATGCCCATTGTCATGTATATGCTTTCATTAATCTCCCCCCCCCCCCCCCCCACTTCGCGCAAGAACAGCACGCAAGTGATGTCGTCACATCTACCTCTCTAAGGAACGAAACAGGAGGATTTCTACACAAATCTGGCTATCGCCTGATGAAGCTAGTTGTAATTACTGGCGAAACGTCGTACTCAGATTGTAAATGTTGTGGCTTGACTCTCCAACACACCGGTGTGCTGTACTAGTGACGAATTGGCCACGTTCTGTTTACGTGACAACCCTTACTAGTTGGCTGTGTCGATTTAAAAAAAACGCCGGATATTTTTGCACATTCTTGTATAAAACTATGTTTTCATGCGACGCGCATGTTTGTTTTCGTGTTTTTAATCTGTTTACTATTTGAAATTGACATAAATAAACAAATAGACAAAAAATGAATATCCTGCTGTCAAAAGTGAACTATTTACTGTACCGTACTTACCACTACAATCTCGAAGACTCCGCATGGGGTGATGATGTACGTCGTACTGGAGGCTCTTGTTTCAACAACTTGTGTTTGACGATGGGCCGGACTGATGCGAATGCCGAATTACACGCACTTTTCACCGGATCACACTGCATATTTTATGTCTAATGACTGCAGTTATTCGTCATGAAAAATGCATATATGTGCAGTATTTTCTTTGTTAAAGTTGTTGAATGTCGTGTATAATGTTCTGTATATTTTTGACACTGAAATCAAGCATGGCTATTTTTTTTTCGTCACGCACGTGGTGCCGATCGTCGTTTTGCCGGTTTCGCCAGATCTGCCCGTCGCTGCCGGATAATGCTGGAAGCCAAATAATCGCGCGCCGGATAATCGATCACCAACTGTATTTAATTTGTGTACATGTATAAATGCCACCAATGAGAGTTATACAATGAAAAAATTAACCCGTAAAAATAAAGTTTTTCACTATAAATCCTTTATATGCGTGGCGGCTAGAGTCCTCTCGTCCTCTGGCTTGAGATGGCTGCCACCTATGGGTCAGATGATTGCCTGCCACCATTAAGCAATTGGCAATTAAATATTATTATTTTTTCCTAAAAAGTGTAAAGTTATGGAAAAAAAATTTCACGAACATAAATTGTCACGCACAACGAGTCTGTGTGCAAAATGTCAGCTCGATTGGATCACGGGAAGTGGGTTAAAAAACGACCGAAAGATTTGCACGGTCGTAAGCGCGCAAGCAAGCAAGCAAGTGAACTTAATATAAAGGATTTTAAAAAGTATAAATGAGAAGCACATTTTCATAATTTAGTTAAAACTTCTCATGTGGTGTGTTAGCTGAGTGAAAAAAATTATATATATTTCAGCAAAGCGCGTAGAGCGTAGAGTGCTTTGAGGTTTTACGAGGGACGTGACAAGAAGGTAGGTGTAAAGATGGTTGTTTTGGGCATCGAAAACCCAATGACCCTAGACGTACGCAGAGTGCCAGTTCTCCGGGTAATGTGCTTAAAGAATATATAACCCTGATTGGGAACTGTGCCACACGAAAGGCTGAGCGACAGTACGTGGGTTGGGTAAGAAGCTTTTGACACGCCAAAGTGTGCTTGGCACTCACACGGACAAGGACATCAGTTGTTGTTGTGATGATTCGTTTCATTACCTTTTGTCGAAATCGGTTTTTTTTTCAGAAGGAAAAAAAGTGATGAAAACGCGAGAAAGGACCACGTTTCCTCTTCAACTAGAATTAAACGTGTTTGAATATTGTTTTACGCTGGTACAAGGATGTGTGCCTTGCATGGGAGCATACATTCTTGATCATTTGCGCTGCTGTGTTTCTTCTGCATCAATTTTTCGAACTATGCATATATTAGTGTTGGTCTTAATTATGCCTGTATGATATTAAAAGGTACGCAGTGGGGTGGTGTGCACTAATTTGCTGGAATTACATTAATGTAGGTTTTATCATGCGTAGAGAAAATCAAGCATTGCCAATGCGGAGCATGTTTACATCTTTAAATTATAAATATGGACATGCAAGTACGATATTTGTACAACATATTCACGAATGTGCTTTTACTGTACTATTAAACGTTATTTTAAACGCTTTTTTATTTTACCAGGTAAGGCCCACTGAGCTATGTAGCTATTTTTCAGAAGCGACTTGGCCACAAATGATAGCTAAACGAAGTGGCTTATCACGTGGAAATATATAGCAGCAAAATATTCTAAACGCATGTTTATAAATGCGCACGGAAAAACTGGAGGACCCGAAGTAAAATCCACGCGACCATGGGGAGACACATGCAAACTCCAAATATACGGGCGTCAGGGTCGGGATCGAACCCACGACCTCCTGTATACCAGGCGAGGGAGTTAACATCCCGCCACCATTAACATCTCGCCTTCATGCCGAAACATACCTTAACAAATTTTTATCATCGGTTACAAATTCTTGATGAATTTAACGCGTATCTATATTGTGCTGGATATTTGATTAAAATGAATTGCTTTAGCAGTCGCACAGTATATCACAATTATATGAGCTAATAGCTAAAAAGATTGCATAACGTTCAAAAATAGTCTACTCATACAGTACAATAAAATACCGTGTGTTCGACTCGCTCAGGACTGAGGTATAGCCGGATAAGTGACAAGGTCGGGTATGTGCACATCTATAGAAAATTAGTTACACTGTGCATCTACAAATACTGCACTGGCTGTGGGCAGTTAATTGGTTGGTCAGGATGGATGTGTCATGATAAAATATGTGACATTGTACTGTAAACTAAAAAACATCTTAAATTTCAAAATAAATGTACAACTACCGCATATCATTATTACGTACAGTCGGCCAGTAGCTCTTTAGAAAACCTATGCACATGACATTAACATATACCTAACATAAATAGTACCATAGACATGCCAACAATCTGCGTTTATGTATTACCCTGCAAGCCAATGTAATGTTGACAGTACCAGTGACCCCACTGCACGGAGTTTGGTATAACAATTTGGCATTACAATTGCCTCCACGGTAGTAAATTTCGGGTTTTTCAAGAAACTCATCTTGACAATGCCATTGGAGAAGAAAATGAACACTATTCCCAAAGGCTTGTCGCGATGGGCGAGGACATAAACCTGGCTTAAACAGCACATTTGTAAATTGTGTCCATTGGGGTCGCAGGGGTTCACTCCGCTAGGTTCCTTGGGTATTGAACCGCAGAGGGCCTCATTCCAAACCTTAACAACCCAACGTGTCATTGATTCAGAGACTGATGGAATGAAAACCCATCGGCAGTAGGTGCTTTAGGCCTTCAGCGATAAACCGGTAAAATATATATATGCTTCGCTTTTTAATGCGTCTTCTCTGCTCGGATTACATATAGAACCATATTTTGAAATGTTTCCATTTGTATCACGTGCATTAATTTCCTCCTGTGTGCCCGTGCATATGTGTAGATGTTGTTCATGCATCTATACACCACAGTACATTTGCTCATTTTATATTGACACGTTAGGTATATTTCGATTATTAAAAACATGCTAACATTATTATTATCAGTTTAACACGTAGGCTTTCACTATTCTGGCAGATTGCTCGATGATGCTGGATGTAATTACCAGCGAAACGTCGTACTCAAAATTTGAAAATGTTGTGGATTCACTCTTCAACACACTGGTGGGCTAAAGTAGTGAACTATTTGTCTTTTGTCAACGTGACACATTTTTGCTGATTGGCCGTGTCGGGTGGTGGAGGGTTGCGACACATTTATAAATAACGCGATCTAACCTAAAAACCTTTATTATGAGTAGATTATTATACTTACAATACATACATCAAATAATTGCACGTGAGATTCCATGATGTATAATGTATGCAAGGAATATAAATCACACGGAAGTGGAATGCGCAACATCTCGTCGGATCTCGGAAGCAAACAGGCTTGAGGTTGGATAGTGCTTGGATGAGTGACCACAATGGATAAAACTGCCAATGTGTGTCATACACACCCCCCTCCACCCGACACACCCAAATTAAGTCACGTGAACAAATGCACCAAATTATGATCGTCCCAGCACACCGGTACGTTCGAGAGCGACCCCCAACATTTATCAATTTGCTACACTTTACAATCTAACAACTTAGTACCAAACTGTTCAATGTTGTCGATTGCTCTCCACGGCGTCAGGAGGATCTCGTCTAGAAGGAGACTGTCGAAATGGATGTACACGTACGTATACTATGCCGTATTCCCGTGACAAATGATCTGTCGGGTCTTCTTGGCCAAAAATGCGAATGTTGAATAATGCGCTGACGTCCATGCGAACGGAACAATCGTGGTCGTGTGCGCAGCTGGCTCTGCCCATCTCGCATTGCGCCCCCTGCCAGCCACAACACTGTAGACGCAAGCTGACTGCACTTTCCACGCACACTATGCAGGTTATCAATCATTGATTTGTTTTTTCGTACATTCATGTGTAATTACTTGCAGCATAAAAATTGCGTTAGCAGTCGTTTGCAGAAGTTGCACGCTGTTTTTTTTTTATTTCAACCAAGTATGAGCCCAATGAGATGCAGATTTCCTTGGGGGGCGGGGGGGGAGCAGAAGGGGGAATGGACAAAGACATGTGCAAGAACACAAGGGGGTGTCTTTTGTGTGCGAAATTTGATATCTTTGCTCCGATCTGTGCCCTAATTATATTCATCAAAACACAGAGCAAAGCAATTTCCATTCCTGAATCCTCAAACAAGCGCAGTCGTATGTCACGCCGGGCGAAATGCCAGAAGTCATCACTAAGCCATGGCCAATAACCTTCAAATATCTCCCGTGCCAACTTTTCTGTTGTGCAGATAAGTGGCTCTGTCTGCGCCTGTCTGACACGTGTTAGGTACTCGCACCTGGTCTGATATAAAAAAAAATGTAAGCACAGTTATCAAATGTATGTAACATGTACAGGCCTTTTGCCAATCCACTGCTGGTTTATGGCCTCCCCACGT
The DNA here is from genome assembly GCF_015708825.2 of Lethenteron reissneri. Lineage (NCBI taxonomy): Eukaryota > Metazoa > Chordata > Hyperoartia > Petromyzontiformes > Petromyzontidae > Lethenteron > Lethenteron reissneri. The sequence goes on from NC_083802.1 coordinate 12,868,056, forward strand.
CCCATGCAGGTCGTGAGGGTTATTTGACCTTTACCTTCACCGTGCTGTGGTCAGTGCAGGTTTCAGAAGGTTGGGAGCATAGACGTGGAGCCATAGCAGTACAATATAACAATGGATTTTGCTGCATAACCTCTTATGCCCATACAGTTTTTTTCTCCAGCTCTTCAACAATCAGTTTTTTTTCGTTTGGTAGTCACCCCATCCAAGCACTACTCAGGACCAATCCTGCTGAGTTTCCAGGATTTGACGAGGTAAGGCACATTCCCGGGTGATTTGTTCATAGGTGCCAAATTCTGATGATGATTGATGATAGGGTATGTTTGCATAAATGTTGTTTACTGGGCCGATAATAACCCCACTGCAGAAGGGAAAATCTTATTTAAAGTGGGTTGTACCCGGGGATAGTGCCGAGATTCTCATCGTCAGAGTTGAATCAGTCCTGCAAGCCAACAAGCCACCTCCACAGACAGCGCTTCCACAACGAGGAGTGCAGCGTCGCCAAAAATACAACGCGATTAGAATTCCCCATCTGCCCAACTACCCTGGGAGTTGGGAGGCCAACCAATAGCTTATCTGGTTTACTCAAAGGCCCTCGTGTTGTTGCATTTACATTACACTGCCCCTTTTTCCAACTTGGCACCAGATACCAAAAATCCCATCGGTCCTCGGCACTCCTCAAACAATCCAGACGGGACTTCCAAAATAAATACATTCATAGAGCCTGCACATTCATCATCATCATCCTTCGTCATTTCATTGCTGAAAGAAGATCTCGTTCAATCCGCCACCACCTCTCACCATCCTGCGATGGAACCATCCATCCAGCACCTACACACGAACCGACGACATCAAGAGTTGTGTCCTTCCCCAGGACCTCCGATCATCACAGTTGGCTACGTACGGTGCGAAAGAAGTTCAACATACATACAAGAGTTAGGCATGTTTAAAGAAATACATTTCCTGTGCTGTATGTAAAAACCAGTACGAAAAGTTCTTTTTTGTTTTAGTGGAAATTGAGTAGCTACAAAATGGGACCTTTTCACCAGTATCAAAATATAAAAACTTATTCTTATTTTTTCATAGTGGAAATAGAATTAACATATTGCATTTGTATATGCAATTAACAGAGGAGTTAAATACGTGCATTCCATATCGATCACTTGCAAGTTTAATTTAAAATTGCATCTGTCATTAAAACGCATTATTAATTCAAGCGCGCTACAATTCCGTGAGTACATTTTATGGAATATGGTCAGATTGCAAAGCTGGAGCTAATCATATAAAGAGTGAACATTATTGTTTATTATTTGAATCACAAGCTATTAATACAAATCACAAACACTGTAACCTTTTTTTTTATTAACACTGCCTTAAAACAGCACTGAAAAGATATGCAGCTGGCCATCAGCGAGAATATGTCTACTGAACATTTGTTGGGGTAGAGAATTGTTGTATTGGGTTGCCACATTGTACAACCTTTAGATTGATTCGCGGCCACGATTAACACGTGGCGAGTGATAGCTGAACCATCCAGGGACCCTTCCCTTCCAAAAACCCGCATTGCCCAGCGGGGTTGAAGTACAATCAAAGATCCGCCATGAGCGACGTACTATGCGGATGCAGTGGTCGACTGACAAATGGCTGCAATTTATCTTCAGCCATTATCCATACACTGCTGGGTGAGGGCCTCCCAACATCATTGCCTTCCCTCATGGTGCCACGATGCCCCATCCCATCTCTGCGGTGGTCATCCTCTCAGCCGTGTCACCCCCCCCCCCCGCCGCCCCCCTCCCCGATTGCAGCCATTACATCACCAGTGTCTCGATGTAAAGCTTTCGTGACTTGCAGGGATTCATCTTCTTGGTTCTTTCGGTAAAGTCACGTAGAGGGGAAATAATAAAATAATACAAATTTTACATACAATTTTCTTAAATTATTTTATTATGTTTTATTTTTATTTCGGTAAAGTCACGTAGAAGGGAAATAATAAAATAATACAAATAAAGCATACAAATTTATTTTATTTTATTAAATTATTTTATTATGTTTCATTTGTATTCTTTTATTACTTCCCTTCTACGTGACTTTGCTGAAAGAGCGAAGAAGATCACCAGTGTCGTTCATCAGCCACCATCCCTTCAAGCAATGTCGCGTTTAATCCGACTAAGCATGCTTAAGTAATCACGACACTTCTAATTGAATGTGTTCTTTAATCCCATGTGTCATTCTCCCTCACAGTGTAGTTCCCAGCGTTCTTCTCTCCATGCTTATTTGCGTGCTTTTCAGGTTTTTATTTTAAGTTCTTTGTCCCGAGTCCACGTTTCTGATCAAAACGTGATGGTAGGTAATATGCTATGAGTTAAAACTCTCTTCGTAAGAGTATATTTAGCACATTGATTTTGTTATCACACGACATTTAAAAACTTCACTTCATTTTACTCATGCTCGCATCTCCATTTCATCTCGATCTTGGACCGTGTGCGATACATTCCCAAGGTGTACATGCTACATTGCGTTGCGGTTGTGTCGCTCCAATAACCTTTAATTTTTTTTACTTAGCTCTTTGTTTGCAATACCTTGGATGGCTGCATCAGTTCGCACTGCATTTCCATAAGAGCCAGGCGTAAGTGGAATTTCATATTAATGTCTCTTTCCGAAAATCTGAGTGGCAGTATTTATGTGGTAAATTATAAAAACCCATTTTGTGAAGCCAGCTTTGTTTGTGTGGTTGGTTGGCCTTCTAAATGGTCAATTATTTGGTTATGTTTGATCTTTTGTGCATGTTATTCTTTAGCCCCACTTCTGCAGCCTTCGAATACAAATGTAACCATTACAAAATATTACGATGAAAAGCTTATGATAAATTATTTAACAAAAATATACATGTTTAAAGCCATGTTACTGACAAAGGTTGCGAATTAACAATTCACGATTGCACATCACCACATAAACAGTCCATTCGTTTTGTTTGGCTTCAAATAAATGCCATCATTATGGTTCTGATTATTATGATTACAGTTATTATTTTCCGTGGCACTTTTCATGCATAACAGCCGTCAGATACGACTCAACACAATGTTCCCACGAAGTGGCCACAATTTGAAATTCAATTTAATCAATCTATATTGTGTCAATTTAACAAATGGATGTGCTCCCTTTTATTACTTACAACTGTAAGACTGGACCATTATATCGATTCTCATCCTCTGGCCTGCAGGCAAATTTATATTCCCAATTAATTAACAAAACAGAATTTTGGTTAATTTTTTTAAATGACTAAAGCAACAATCCATCCATGTCAACATTTTAATTGGAATGGCCTTTAACAATTAAATGAGGACAAATTGACGAAATAAAGTGTGCAATTTAGCTGCACTTTGTAAATTCTAACGAGAAAGGATGGTCCTTCCCTCCATACAATTTCGCATTCCATAAACGTGACTTCGTTTTATTTAGCATGGCTTGCATCCCGAAAGGAATTAATAAAGGCTATCACAAAGCTTTACATTAATCACGCATTATGTAATTGAAGAAATTCGCTATGCCAATAGACCTCATTGCGTGGGAAAAGTCTCACCGTCTGAGGTTCCAGAGGAAGTCTATTTATTGCCGTCACGTTTGGAAACGGCAACAACAAAGAGGATAATGAAGGTTAATTGCATGGAATAGAATGTGACCTTTAGAGGCAGAAAAGAACCGGTAACATGAATCCTTCCGCACGCCGTGATAGTGGAAAAAAATAAGTGGATCACATTTCTTTGCACAAACCGCTTGTCAGGGTTAAAGTTAGGGTGAAAAATGTGACAAGAACTAGAACTGGGGTTACTCATAGGTAGGGGTTAGGGCGACAGTTATGGGTGGGGTAAAAAAAAAGGGGGTCAAGGCTTAGGCTAGGTTAGATTTCTACTTAGTTAGGTTTTAGATTCCCTTTGAGTCGGGGGTTAAGTTTGGGTAAAGGCTAGGGTTACTGCTAATAATTACGTTAAAACTAGTGTAATTGTGCTTAAGACTAGTATTAGGGTCGGAACTCGCTCAAGGGGTTAGGTCAATGGCTTCGACCAGTGATTCTTAACGTCGGGTGCACACACCCCCTGGAGGTGCGAGATGCCCTTTCTGGGGGTGCTAGACATGCCAGATTTTTTTAGAAGGTAAATCATCGAAATAAAAATTAAGCACGGGTACGTGCTTAATCAATACGTGTCATCAAACCTATGTGTTTATCAAGATTAAACATTGTCTTACGATTGAGAACCAAATGGCTGCAAGGCTGCAGTAAATGTTAAGAACCACTGGCTTTGACTGTGGTCCAACATTTGATTTAATTTATAGTCCTGTTTCAATTCACTGCTGAATGAAGTCCTCCCCGTGCTGCGTCGGGCACTGGGGTTGTGAAAAATTTTTTTTTTAAATTGCAAGTCCAGTGCGCGAACCATGACACCGTGACAGCATCCTCCAAGAGACGACTTTAAATCAAAGCTGTCAGATCTTGTCATTCTCCCTACAGTGGTACAATTGAAGAAAAGCAGTGAGGCTCCACTGGTATCTCTGGCGGAATGATTTGACTGTGCCTAGGCTTGATTAGCGAATGTAGCAGCGGTGGCTTCTACCAGGCAATTGCATTAGTCTAAGATGAAAATCTGGTCCCGTTGAAGGATTGTTCCGCAATGACTTTATGCTTTAAGTTATGACCTGCTGCTTTGCCTGCAATCTAATGCCATAAGAAATGGGATAATTTGTCATATTCTGTTTAATTTACAATATATAAAGGGTATACAGTGGCTAACCGACTGCACAGGCAGTGCAGTATCAGCCTTGTATTTATCTTGTTCATGTTGCTTATATTATATTTATTAGAAAAGCATGGGTTGAGGTGGGAAGCCAATAAAGCAGAAAACAGAAATACAAGCAGCACAGGAAAATTACGACCTCAAACTAGAGTGATAAATCTCCACTGAAATTTAAAACAAATTAATACACATTTAAGCAACACATACTGTACTTAATTATCATTCCAAACAGTTAGAACATATACAGGAAGGTCCCTTATGATAGGACGAAAGCAGAAGTAGAATTGGGTTTTTTTTTGTACCACAATTCATTTTGGATTCTAGTCATTCCACCGATTTCGCGAGACGCATGACGGGAGGCAATTTCTCATCCACTCGGCCCAAAGTACAAGAACAAGCGATGGCACTCGTTAATAACTAAGCAATCGTGCCTATTTCTTCAAGGTCAAGATGTTGTCATAGCTCATGCCATTGGATTGCACCACACCCTGTCCTTGCTTACTGACTCCCTTACTTCTCCTAGATCCTATCGATGTTGTAAAGACGATGGCAACCCTTCAACGTCTGCTTTTGGGTTTTTTTTCTCCTTGGTCGCCAAACTCTGGGTGCGCAATCTGAAACCTGCATGTCTCGGTAAGATGCCCTCCTCCATCCAACACGTAAATATAAATACCACCCATCGTAACCTCCCTTTTCCCCGATTGCATCCCCCAACACTTCCAAGTAATTAGGAGTGATCAACTTCCACGTTACGTGCCCTATATCCTTCTAGAACATTCTAGTGGCAAGCACATTCGCCTTGTTCAGTCGCTTGTTGTTGCGATCGAAACGTCGTGATCTATTTTTTTTTCTAACTACGTGACTTTACCGAAAGAACCAAAGAGTATGGATTCCTGCAGTCGCAAAAGCTTCAAATCAAGATTGATTCACCTTGGGTTTTTTTATTTCTCTGATTTGTTTTATAAACTACAAACCTTGCTTTTACCATTCAACTAGGATAATAAAAACAATGAGGAAACCGTTTTGATTGATTACACGGAATTACACAAAAATAAACAAAATGTAGCCATTGTTAAGGAAATGTCAGGGCTGACTAAAAGATACGGGCACATGGTCTAGATCTTGACTCAAAGCTTTCATGACTGCAGGAATTCATATTCTTGGGTCTTTCGGTAAAGTCACGTAGATAGGTTCAAAGAAAATAATAATAAAAATAACAGATAACTACAATGTTTCGATCGCAACGCGAGCAATCGCAATGCAAGCAGTCGCTTTTGTTGCGATCGAAATATCGTAGTTTTCTGTTGTTATTTTTTATTTTATTTTCTTTGAACCTATCTACGTAACTTTACTAAAAGACCCAAGCATATGAACATGGTCTAGCATTGAGCATTGCACAATCGAGAGATGTTTATTCTAAACATATCGCAGGCACATCATCCAAGGCCAAAACTACTTATTTGCATTGAATACATTGATTATAATTTCACTTTGCCAGCTGTACACGTTTGGGCTGGCTATAATCACAGCACATCTTGTAATGATGCCTAATTAATGGTAATGAGGAAAACAAGTCCCTTGGCTTGACAACGGGAGGGGTCAGTTCAAGTCCATTATTTGTGTGCACACCAGCACACAGCCAAGGAGGCAAGGTCAGTGCACCTCGGCAAGAGAAGCAAACACCTAATTGGATCTTTACCACTGGAGTAAATAACACGTCATGTAACAAAGAAGCATAATTGGGAAGCCTCGTCACAACAATACGTGACATAATTGGGAAGCGTCGCTTGGCTCAGAGTAACCCAATGAATGAAAATCAATATGGATACAGCATGTCAACAGCGTCATTGTGCAGACAGTTAAGGCAGGCCAGGGCAAGGCTTACTTCTGCCATAATTCCAGTTATAACTGTGAAGGGGATGTGTAAATTGTAAGACAAAGTCATAAATCCCACTAATATTTATGCTATGGGGTGGTGTCAAGGATGTGGCTGGAGGTTATTAAATGGGTTTTAGTGTCATTTTAATCTAACCACGAAAGACACAAAATAAATAAATGGACATTGCTCGAGCTAAGATTATACACATCTGCAGATATGCTAATTACAATGTGTTCCATACGGAATAAGCATTTTTAAACATATTGTATTTTGACAAAATAAATGCAGATATATATTTTAAAAAAATGTACGTGCAAAAGAGCATTCATACATTAGCTCTTACAGTAATATCATGTGATAAAGAAAATGGTCTGACTGTAATCCACATCTACAATATGTTTAAGTTGGCATAATTCACACGTTAAAAATTATCATTTTTATCGGGAATACCCATGTCTAACGTAACACAGATCTCACAGATTCCATCACCAGCCAAGATGACTAAAGCCACATTCACTTTGTCAACAAATTTAATAAAAAAAATTGTTATATCAGCCAAGCAATATGCTGCGGAGGCTGTAATGAAGTATTTTTGTACAATAATCAAATCAAATCAGCAGTTATTTTCCAGTTTAAATTCCCTTAACCGCTCCTATGCGCAATACGTTGATGTATGTCTCCATTTGTGGTTCTAATACCACTGGTGGAAATTCCGCATTCCCTTGACAGGACCCAGTATATTCAAGAGACTGCTACACTTGACTTTCCACAAAACGGTACTGTGTTAAGATGTGAATTATTCACCCTAACTGTGCAGTTCAGTGTGTATAATTAAAGACTGTCTCGTTATTACAAATTGCTTCCCTTTTGCTTATCAGCTTGTGAACAGATTTTTCAGCTCCGATTCCCCACCCCAACACTAATCACCAACCAGACAGTGGCACAGCTTAGCCCCATGGTGCACGTCCAGGACTTGTAAATAATAGTCATCCCATGTGGGCAACAAATGCGCATCGCAGGCACAGTGTAAAACTTCTGCTTACACCAATGATTCTATAATCAGCAATTAATGGTATAAGCGGTACATAGTTATTTGTCTGGCGGGCTGTTCTATCTTACAAATGGATGCAGATGGGAACAAGCCCCTGCACCCTGCATTCTTATCTCAGATTCGCAATGCCACTTGGTTGACCGAAAAGCAAGCAAGTGGTGCAATCTATCAGCTTAAAGTCAGATTTTATTTTCAGCTCACTTCAGTTGAGCACTTTCTCTAAACTAATATTCTAAAATTCACAGCAGGCAATGAAGCATAACACATATAATTGCACTGTTTTATGTGGTAAAATATACTTTCAATATTCATTGCGGTTTCTCGACATCAATAGAGCAGATTAAAATGTTTTACTAAATTACATTCCAATTATATGCTGCTTAAAATATAAGGCCCCATAAGGGACTCGAATTGAATTACATTACTCAATCTTGACTTAAAACTTTCGTGACTGCAGGAATTAATATTCTTCGGGTCTTTCGGTAAAGTCACGTCGACAGGTTCACAGAAAATAACAAAAATCTACGACGTTTCGATCGCAACACAAGCGTTCGTCATCAGGAAGAGGGGGTTAGCTTCTAAAGGCAAACTGTTTATAAAGGTTTGACATGGGCGTGGCCCAAATGTCAGCAGCCAATTTGAATGTAAGTGGTGGGCAGCGACCGCGACGGTCGTGGGTCTTCCACCAATCAAAGGGCTGCCAAGTAACAATTAGCATGTCAATGTAAGATCGTTGAGCGGCCTCCACGGCCAGTGCCCTGAGGTGGCTATGTTAATGTGAGAGATTAGCATGTTAATGTGAGAGATTAGCGTGTTAATGTAAGAGATTAGCGTGTTAATGTGAGATATTAGTGTGTTAATGTGAGATATTAGTGTGTTAATGTGAGAGATGAGCATGTTAATGTGAGAGATTAGCATGTTAATGTGAGATATTAGCGTGTTAATGTGAGAGATTAGCATGTTAATGGGAGAGATGAGCATGTTAATGTGAGAGATTAGCGTGTTAATGTGAGAGATTAGCATGTTAATGTGAGAGATTAGCATGTTAATGTGAGAGATGAGCGTGTTAATGTGAGAGATTAGCATGTTAATGGGAGAGATTAGCATGTTAATGGGAGATCGCAAAGCAGAAACCTCGAGCTCGGTGAGCGAGGTGGCTGTGTTAGTGTGAGAAATTTAACCTGTGAATGTAAAATCAGAGAGCCAAAAATAACTAACATCGGAAGGTGGTTAGGATGGGAACATCACAGCCAGTTATGACTTAAACTGGTTGATAACGTCCTTCCAATGATTGCTCAGTTTATACCCATCTTCTGGATTGAAATTGTGTCTGTGTCTATATATATGGATGGCTTTATGAACGAATCCTTGCTGATAGCCAGTGGGTTTGCAAAGAACTTTCGTCTTAGAGAAATACATTTTGTGTGAGCCCACCGCATTAAAACAATGAACAGCCACGGCCGAGGTATTGGTCCTACCGTGTTTCAGATCCGCCTTGTGTTCACGAACACAGTCCGAGACATGTCGCTTAGTTTCCCCAATGTAACTACTGCCGCAGACACAGCTTAGTTTGTAGACGCCGGGGTATTGCATGTCAGGGATCACATCCTTCACAGATGGGATCAGATCACAAATTTTATGTACTGTGTTAAACAGAACCTGGATCTCGTGTTTGCTCATGATTTTGGAGATATTTTTGGTGACCCCTGCTAAGTATGGCAAGGTGAAGGTTTTTATTGGGTTCTGTGATGGTTCTTTCCCAACGGTTGGGGTGATAGTTTTACGGATTGTGTAGTCTGAATATCCATTCATCTTGGGAGCTTGGTGTACGTGCTCCAGTTCACTGGCTAGGTGATGATGGTCGGAAATACATCGAGCTCTATGGTGTAGAGTTTTGATGAGGTAATTCTTCTGAGAAGGATGGTCGTGGGAGTCAGGATTTAGATATGCATCCGTATGGGTGGCTTTCCTGTAGACAGTGTCCCACTGAGCCATCTGGTCTCCTTTCGATTAAAACATCCAAGAATGGTAGCTTGCCATCCTTTTCCTACGCCCATTTCAAACCTTAATAAACAGTTGCCTTTAGAAGTTAACCTCATCTATCTGATGACAAACGCTTGTGTTGCGATCGAAACTTCATAGTTTTTTGTTATTTTCTTTGAACCTATCTCTGTGACTTTACCGAAAGACCCAAAGAATATACATTTCTCAAGTTTGAAAAAAGGTTTTTAAAGTAATAAAAAAACATCCTAACAGAAAGTTGATAACATATTAAACTTGCCGGTTTGTACTATGTCACATTTGCTGAGAAACAACATCCGATCGAAATCCGTTTACAACCAGCCCCGGTCGTATTCTCCGTTACAGGCTCTGCAGCTCTGTAAGTTAAATAATGAAAACAAGATTCTGCGGCTTGTAGCCAAGAACGATGCAACAGCGCTGGGCTCGTATGTCCTCGGCACCATGCATACTTACATATGTCAGAGCTTACAAGTAGAAACCACTATTCACAATATCGGTGCTAATGAAAATCCCAGTTGGCACCAAGACATCATTGTGTATAAGGACTCAAGGAGACGAAAGGCCATTCCATTTTTTTTATCACAATTTTCTCCAATCTTGGCGAACCAGAGTATGGATTATTGCTGTCACGAAAACTTCAAATTAAGTTTAAAAATGTGTTTTAATATTTGTTTTCAATTTAGGGCCCCTTTATAACATATGCTACAGGCCCCGCACTAGCTTCATCCGGCACTGGATATGACCCCCGCTCCTTGGGAGAGGGGTCAGAGAGGTGGGACAGAGAGGTTTCAACGAGGTGAAACCATGCTGATTTTGCGATTTCCTGAAAAATCACCTTGAACTTGCCATATTGATTACATTCATGCACCAGACCCATTGATTCTCTTACCAGTGAAGAGGCTACACAGGCAGCGTGTGCAACTAAGTTCACGCAGTGTGGACCACAGTGACAATACATAGCCAGCGGTTGTTCTTTCTTTAAAATGGCTTGCACCCCCTGCAATCGTCCAGCCATATTTGCGGCACCGTCATAAGTTTGTCCTCGAAGATGGGACAGAGGAAGGCCAAGACGCATCATCACATCACATGCCATCTTGGCTATATTTTGCCGTCGTTGATGACACTTCGTAGAGTCCCAGGAATTATTCCTTTGGTTGTTGATCTGCATCCACCAAGCGCAAACGTATTTACTCCCGCTCAACGCCTGATATATCCTGGGTGCCATCAATGACAAGTGCGAACTGGACCACTGGCGTTGATGTTATTTCCGACACAACTTCTTTAACGATTGTACTGCCCAACAGCTTCAAATTTCGTTTTGCATTTGAGGACTGGTGAAATAAAAGTGACCTTTCAGCCAGGTGGTCAGCTCTGCATCGCCCTCTGCCTTGTACTTTAGAAGCTGGCTGAAATTCCCACTCTCCTTATCAACGCATCGAAAAGCAAGACCTTGCCGTGCCAAGTACTTCACACCCCCAACAATCTTCATAACATTTCTTCTCACTTGTTGCTGCTGTCTTTCAAGCTCACGTGAAAGTTGCACATTAACAGGTTTTGGTTCCTGAATCCGAGTCATCGCAGCTAATTTGTGACACTGGCTGTCTTTATGCGCACTACATTTCTCCAGTGCCTTCTTCCAATTTTGAAAGCCAGTCTTGACAAAAGCTGAATCTGCTTTCGCCGCAAGCTTTTGTATTGCAAAGTATTTAGCACAATAGAAACAAAGGGCCCCCTTTAAGGAGGGGCTGTAATGGAGCCAAGTATAATCTTTAAACAATTTATCCTGAAAGTAGAGTGTCCTATTTTATAGGGTTTGACTAGGTATGACATTAACATTTGGCTGATTTGGGCGAGGTCCAAGCTCCTCCCCCTCCCCTGCACCTTCATCTTCGCTTGCCTGTCTGCTGTCTGTCATTGTCTCAAACTCACTCTCCCTGCTTGATTGTTTTATCTGAAATACACATGAGAAGCCATACTTAGAGGAATATCTCAGCTTAAATTAACATTAGGATTAGACTGTTGTGATGTCACGTCTCACCATTTTGGCGTCCTCTGGTCTAACACCGTTTTGAGATGAGGCTCAAAAGAAAGCTGTCTCTGGTGTGGACCAATCATTTTCAAGGACAATGCATATATTATCAGAGTATGTTTTTTGTTTGCATTCTGACCACAAGTATTGTGGTTAATGCAGACGTGATTCCTTGTAAAAAGGTTTCAGTTTGGTGTTTTAACATCTTAACACCTTTTTTGTGTTACCAGAAAAGGGATAACCTATTCTCATATTTTGGTAATGAACAAGGAGGTCACATGATGTAGAAGGTAATTTACATTGCTCAAAATATTATTTGTACATAGATTATGATGTAACAGCTTTGTTTAACAAAAAAAACTGTAGAACACTAAAATACAGCAAAAATTGTTCGGCTCATACATCCGAGCCGAATAATTTTTGCACTTAAAAAAACGATGGCATTAAATGTCAGAATGTTTTTCTTCACTATGTAATATACAATTAGATCAATATATACCAATTTAAAAGAGCCTACATTTTTCCTCGGACAATGAACATCTTCAAGGACTTTTTTTACAAATAATGTAAATTTCACCAGGATTTGTAACGAATGCATGGCAATGACAGCAATTTATTTTAGTTAGCAGAGCAGAAAGGCGCGTGCACATTATGCTGAATTGCATTGACCATCATTCATTTTTATGCACCCAGTCTTACACAACAGACTGCACAGCTATACATCAGAGCGGTGGCATTACACGCGTGTCCCTGTGATAACCGGCAGGCTCATTTCCTGTGCATCAGTGAAAAAGAGCTTCATAGCTCATCGGATTCCTCCATTTATAAAGATTCTGATACTGGTAGGAACCTCCTGGTTACACCAGCCCACAGGGGATTATTGTGTCCGTCCGTCCGTCGTGCAGGGAGGGGCTGGGTGGGGAGGGTGGGTAGGGGCTGGGTGGAGAGGGTGGGCAGGAGCTGGGTGGGGAGGGTGGGGCTGGGTGGGGGGTGGGAGGGATGGGGCTGGGTGGGGAGGGGCTGGTCACCCCGTACGATTTTGACTTCCATTTATTCGGGACCCCGGAGTTCCGCCATAAGGTTCATATACGGTCAACAGCGAATGGTCGGGCCGTAAGGGTGAGATTAGCGAACTGTACCTTAATAAATTCGACGCGAAACCGCGATAGCTAAACACGCGATAGGGAATGGTTTGCTGAATGTGTATTACCAGGCTCAACCTCTGCAACGAATGGGAATTTGCATAACTTGTGGAAAATTTGAATTGCATACTAGTACGACCTTTTCAGAAATGATTTTATAAAATCTCTTGCAAGTTGCAATAAAACATGAATAGTATAAATACATTTTCTATTGCAGTGACTTGCAAAACAAACGAGCAACATTAATCATGTGCCTCCAGAATGGCAGTTTTTTTCCTAACCAGATGTGTTTGTCTATTGTATGTGACTTTCAATGTGTTCGCAGCTGATTTTGTTGCACTATTTACCATTGCCTGATAGATAACACACCCAGCCATGTAACCATTATTAATATCCAGTTTTCCACATATTACTAACACTATTTTTTAACAATTCACTTCTTAAATGTGTAAGTCTGCTCACCCTAGCAACCATGCGATTCAAGCACATTTATTTTAAATGGAAGAATTGCTTGCCTATCATATATTATGAAATCCAACACGTTAAACGTTTGGCAGATTCCTCCCCCCCCCCCCCCCCCATATTTACATTGCCACAATCGTAAATTAGAAGTGGATCTAAAGGGGAAATTCAATTGTGGCTGGAAATGCAGATGACAAAGTGTCACGCGGAAAAAAATGTGGCTGCAACAAGGGCTGCACAGGGCAGATAGGTGCTCGTGTTACACCACAGCAGGATTTTCTGCTCTCGCCGATCCAAATATTTGGCCAGCTCATGGCTAGTGAACCAATATGGCGCAAAAACATGTTTAAATACTGCGTAGGTTGTTGCAGTTGTGCTATAAAAACTATTTGTCTTCGGGTTGTACCACATTCTATATATATCCAAATGAGTACATCTTCATAATACACAACGGCTTGCATCCACCACAAAGATATGCAAGTATTAGGCAAGTAATTAAAATTCACTTACCACTGCGCTGGCAAATACAGCTCTGAATGAGAATCGCATTTCGTCATCCTTCTCTGCCCAAAAACAACTATTACCCTCCCGCATAGCAGCAAACATTAGTTCAGTGCTGTACACAACGATTCCAATGTCGCCCACCTGAAGATTCTATAACACTGGTCAACAACAAAAAACTTTTTTTTCTGGCCTGGACTTTTGCAGCCGTTTTAGACTAATTTCAGGGTGCCAATTCCAAATCTGATCTCAGATTTGCTCTATCACTGCTCATTTTTATGCTATCGGCATACCCCATTTTCATTGATTTTACCCGAAATTAACTCTGTCACTTATGATTGCAAGTTGTTGCGAGTCAGTGACTGCTTTAGTGTTAAAATATTGTGCTGTATTTTTAGGATAGTGTGTTTATATTATCATTTTATGTAGATATCCACATTTATTTAATATTTTTCTTCTGCAGTTTTTATTGAAAATGCAATGTTTGATATCTCAAAAACCTGATGTGATAGACAAAAACTGATGCCAGATTTGGAATCGGCACCCCACAATTACCTTGAAACCGTTGGAATACCTTATGCCAGAAAAAGTGTGTTGACCAGTGTTAACCTTGGGTCACAAGTCGCCCAATGCTGAACATTAATTTGACAATCTTTCGCCCAAAATGCCAATGCCGCCACTCCGAGGTGGCAGATGTGAAATAGAAATCTTAGCCCTGCACCAGATGTATCCAGGAAAATAAACTGTGGTGAGAATATGCGGTGGGAATCCCCATAGTAGAAGGGCAATAATTACCAAGCAAACTTGGCAAATCTCCATGGAGTTAGTCACTTTCCACTTGGAGGAAATCAGTACTTTTAATAAACTATTTGTAACAATATTTTTGGTTCTTTCGGTAAAGTCCCTTCTACGTGACTTTACCGAAAGAACCAAGAATATGAATCCCTGCAGTCACGAAAGCTTTAAATCAAAATTTATTTGTACCAAGTTGGGAGAATCAGGCCATCACCAGGATTCCTTTAACCTTAAAAAAAATACATAAACATAACCTTACAATTAGAAAAGTTCGATTGAATGCTTACAATTTTCACTGCAAGAGATACCAAGAAAACGGAGTAAATTTAAATCCCAACACAAACTCATGAAATAAAGTATATATTAAATCAAATAAAATTCATGTACACACAAAATCCTTCCAAGTTATTTACTGAAAAAGATATAATTTACAGTATGTACATTATCACCACACAATCAGCAATAGAGCATTGTTAGATATTACCACACCGGCTCTAGGAGCACCAAGTGAGTGGTTAGATCAATTCTATTAACCTTAAAATTTTACATTTCAAACAGAATAAATGGGATTGAGTTCAGATGGGGCAGAAAAGTAAAAACTAGCTCCTCCTGGGATCCAGCACTTGGAAAGAGAAGAAAAAAAATCCATACATCTCAGCTCTGCCCATCAGGGGCAAAACCAATCATAACAACCTTTTATATTTCACTGCAGAGTATTTATCATCTTTTAGCACCCATGTGGCACACTATCACTGGCCCAAGTCATAATTGCACAAATCCCCAACGCCACTTCATTTGGGACAAGTGCCAGGCTTTGTGCTTGAGGTGTTTTAATGGCTAGCGCACAATGGCACTTGTATTTGATTAATCACGTGAACATGGATTAATCAAGCAATATAATTAAAAACGCTGGTGGGTTACAAAATGTTAAGAGTACACTGTAGTGTTGTACGGTAAAAGTCTTAATTTAAATACTGGTCTTAGCATGTACATCTGTTCAGTATTTTTTTACTGAACACAGCAGATTTTGGTTATTTAACAAACTATGGTTGTCTAATTTCTATCTTTTTAAGCTTGCAAAAGCATATACCTTTACAGTACACTTACATTATAATCACATGAAAGCCCATTGAAGTCAATTGCCAACAAATCCAATTTATCCAGGAAAACACCACAGTTTAAAAAAAAATTCACATTTGGATTTTTTTTTTAATCTGTACGATACAAAGTGACCTGTGCATAAATATAAATGAAACATATAACGGGGCAAAAACAATGTGCTGTAAATATTGGATAAGAGGCACGTGATCAGTCTTTAAAAAAAAGTACTGTTATTTTAATTACGGTAGTTTGTTACACAGGTCTTCTTCTACTTGCATACGTAGAGGTGATTGGCAACATTAAAATAACCAAGTCAAGATTAATGAACCAGTGGACAGCTTATGAAGTGGCTTAGAAATCTGCAATGCCACCAGCAAACGATAGAAATGGGCACTGATTTACAACATGGTCCAGTTTGATTAGTGTCCGCGGTCACATTGTGTGCGTTTCCATCTTCCAGGGGTGTAAAAGATGACCGCATCTCTCATGCAATGTTCCGAAATGGTTCAATGGGGACCATTGTTTCTGGGGTAAGGCCTGAAGGGTGTTTTTTTGGGGGGTCTTCAATCAGATGTTTTTTTGGAGGCATTGGTATTAGGTGGGACATTCGCATATCCTAGAACTATACCAGTGCCGCAATATTGAGGGGGGATGCTTTAAGACCTTTAGCCCGATCCCAAAAAAGGCATGCGAGAGGAATGGCTCTAAAAATATTTTAAAGATGCCTTAGGCTTTACAACTAATGATAAACATTTTCACATCAGCAATCATATAGAGTAGTCACTTGAACAGAGAATGTCGTCAATATCATAGCAGTTGACGGATACACAACTGGGATTCTGATATTGGTGTATTTCTAACACCAAAGGGCAAATATTAAAAAAAACTGTGCATGACTTTTTATCATTGGCCGACTCATATTTCTGTGTTCCCGACGCATATTTAATGGAAGCAATTTGTTTTGCACTTTGCAGTCTGCATTAGAAATGCGCTGATGAATAAAGATCAGCTGCTAGGTTCATGAATAAGATTTAGCACATTCGTGAATGTAACATTGCAAGAAGGAAAACTGAAAATTTACCGATGTCAGAGGAAAAAGAAAAAAAAATTACAATAAAGGACTTGAGCTTAAACTTAATTAAAAAAAACTCTAAAACAAATCCCAATTCTCACGTTAGTTTTTTATACAAAATGTATAACATGTCAATGAAAGCTCTGTACAGATGGATTACCTTATAATACTAAAGTACACATTTCCACAACATTCCAAGGCATAATAAAGAAAATAAAAAAATGAACACCCAACTGTAAAAAAATACTGGACGTTAAACGTTTATTTCAAGCAACATTTCCGTACATCGTAACTACAAATTATTAAACAAAAAGTCACGTTTCAAGTGGAATAATTAATTTACCAAATTATATGCAACAGCCGTGTCAATACCCAATTAGATTTCATTGGCAATGCATAACAAATAACGACTTCTTTTTTGGGTATTACATCTCATTACAAAAGAAATAATAATAAAAAAATCACACAATCCAATATCTGCACAAGCATTATACAGCATTTAAAATTTAAAAACGAGGTCAAAACACAACATTTACAGGAATTTAAATATTCATAAAACATGTCAAATGTGTTCCAAGGTTTACTTCAGTTCTGAAATGGCAACGGGTGTCCAAAAATTTAATGTGCTCAAAAGTAAAGTATGCTGATATGATGCATGTGTTTTTGTCGAAATAACCAAGGCATAAAAAAATGGTAAACTTTAACGGTTCTTAAGCATTTCATTTGTTTTATTGTAATAGTTTAAAGTTATGTCAAGCAATCACAACCGTGGAGAGAAAGCGATGTCAGAACAGTGGCACCGAGAGTCGAGGTTGAAAGGAAGAAAATTAAACAGCATGGGCCCCCATACTTACAGGGGCCATTGTGGTTGTCTGTGAGACGAGCTTGGGGTTTTCTTCAAGCACTACAACAGCCTTCCTCTGCATTCAGTGGAGCCACAGTAGCAGAGCAGCTCTTTACCTGGCACGCTGCCCACTTCATAGCTGTAATCCCACGTCAGCTCTGTGCCTGCCCGAATGCGCCTGTATCGTGGAACACAATGGGGGAAAAAAGGATTTAAAAAAAACATGTTTATTGTAACAGAAAAGAAGCAGGCCTGGCCATGATAAGGCATTTGACATAATTTAAGAGAATCGGAGAATAAAGGCTGCCTTAAAGTGCTGCATATGGCGATGTCTACTTACTTGCTGGCAAAGAAGGCTACCCAGGGGAAGCGCAGATCATGGGTGTCCACAAATACATTTTGTACAAAAAGGTTTGGACTGCAGCTATGCTGGAAGGCAAAAAAACACAACTAATTAATACTGGAACACATTCCAAATATGACCGAGCATAAAAACACATAACAAGACAACGCAAGGTTTCAACGCATCCACAAAATGTTAAATGCAACACAACGTGTGCTAACATTGAGGTATCGGCCGAGATTTCCAATGAGTTTCGCATCGATGATGTAGCACGAGTCCTCGCCATCAAAAAACTCGCGCGTGCTCTTCTTCTCCGGCTGGTTGCCGCCTTCGCCCGTGCCGGAGCCCCCGCCACCGGAAGGGCCGCCCCCCTTCTGCCCGGGCCCGGACTGTGTCGACACCGGCCCCCGCCCCAGCTCACGTCGCATCCCCGTAGACTTGACGGCGACACCGCGTGCCGTCGTCTTGAACGCAAACCCTCGCTTCACGGCGACCTGCCGCTTCAGCGGACGATCTGCCGGCAAAGAGAAAATTTAAATGAGACGCAATTGGTGAACAATAAATTACGGCTGATGTTACTTTCAAAGTTCAAGTCGGTGGTGCTTTGCGCGAACAAACATGGGGTGACGGGCAATTATATATATATATAATTATCTATGTTGGCAACCTTCGCCTGGTGGTGGAAATTATCTAATGCAGGGGATATTTTCTATAAGAGAATAATTGTCGATTTTCCACAAAGCATATTCAATTTTATCGAACCCAGTGCTCTGGGTACATATGTATGTTGAACTTCTTTCGCACCATACGTAGCCAACGGTGCTAATCAGAGGTGCACACCCATTAGCCATGAAGTAGGTGAATAAATTCAATCCCTATTCGATACGAAAAAAATTGCATTGAAAAAAGGAACTGGTCAAACTTTTGAAAGTATTGAAAATCAGATCAAGGCGTTTTGAGTAAACAAATGTAATGTTACATTACCAAGATCTGCATATATTACAAATAAACAGATAAAGAGAGAACAATATGCTCTCACGGCCAAGACAGTTCTCCAATGCACAAAATATAATGGTAGATAAGTAAAGCAATGTCAGTCCATTAGGTAACAAAATAGACAGGGGTCCATTTCATCACATAAAAATAAAATTTTAGTCCAACAGCCGATGCACGTTCTGAAGACGGCAATAAGTATGCAGACCACACCAGCACAGAAACCATTAGACATACCCCCCACCTCTCCCAACATCAACTCACCCAAGTCACTGTCTGTGCCAGATGAGATTGTCTGCACATCATCACTGTTTAAAGTTGGCACAGCATTGGTGGAGCCCTTCTGCAGGAGACCATTGGATAGCGGTGTAATACCGCCACCTCCTGCCCGCTGAGTCCTGTTCACTCCAACGCTTCCTTGAAATTCACACTCAGAGCTGCTCGACAGAATCATAATCTCCTGCATCACGTCACATGGGCCAGAAATTGGAACTCTTAATTAACTTGCAGCATGTGAATTTCCAATGTGCGCACTCTGTGTGCATGCATTTTAAGAATGCAAGAGTT
The DNA here is from genome assembly GCF_015708825.2 of Lethenteron reissneri. NCBI lineage: Eukaryota > Metazoa > Chordata > Hyperoartia > Petromyzontiformes > Petromyzontidae > Lethenteron > Lethenteron reissneri. Next base: position 12,887,644 of record NC_083802.1, read on the forward strand.
AATAAAATGTCAAAGAAGTTTAGTGGTGTGGTTCATGAAAAATGTGACAACATTCTGGCATACGTGATGAGACATTAATCTACGAATGTGATGACCTCTTGGCCTTGACAATAACTGTACAGTAGATTAATGCAACTGCAATGTCATGAAAGCTTTCATCCTCATCAGAGTGTAATCATGTAAACATAATTGAGTTTTTCAATCTGGGAAACAAAGACAATTAAAATACAATTTCTCACATCATCTTTGGGATCCACTGCTCTGTAGCTGAGAAATACAAAAAAACGTGTTAGTCAGCTATACAAAACATTTGTTCAAAATTATATTCAACACAAAGTGAAAAAACACCATTCATCACCATCGTATAATCTGTTTATAATCCACTGGCGGCCAATTATATTTTCTATTGTATATTATAATTCCCATTAAGCATATCAAAATTATGACCTCCTATATATTCCCACCTGCACTGTGGTCTTAAGATGCCATTGACTTCTGATTTGTTACGCCCTCACGGAACCATCACAATAAATAAACAAGCCAGCATAAGTCACTTCATAAAACAAGACGCATAACAAACCAATATGTATGGACAAGCTGGCAAAGACTAATTAGAGAATCGATTGAAATTGAGAGAAACAGAAATAACTTTAATCGCTCAGACAGCTACAGGCTTAGTGCGGCCTGGAAGCATATTATTAAATAAGATACATTACAATTCCTTATAAGGGAAACAAACACTAACTGATTACTAATGAAGCATAATCACAATAAAACACATTCCAAATGATTACTAATCTACAACTCGCATCGTAACAATAGCCTGATTACTAATCTAGTATATAATTACTATCACTCCCTCCTTGAATCTTTGCACCTGATGAGTTAATGAGTTAATGATGACGTCACCCTGCTGCTGCTCTATATAAGAACGGGAGACACAGCAGAGCCTCACCATTCTGGCGAATTGCCCGATGATGCTGGATGCAATTACCAGCGAAACGTCGTACTCAAATTGTAAATGTTGTGGCTTCAACACACCGGTGGGCTTAAGCAGTGAACTATTTGTCTTTTTTCAACGTGACACTTTTTTACTGATTGGCCATGTCGGGTGGTGGAGGGTTACGACACATTTAGAAATAACGCGATCTAAACCCAAAAACGTTGATTATGAACAACACTGGTCGCGAAAGCCTACGTGTTAAACTGAGATGGTTATTCAAATTAAGCAGTATGGTAGTGCCACCGTGAAGCCATACGTTGTCTATCAGTTACAAAAGCAAAGACAAAGCTCCCCCCATATGACTTAACAGACTGTTGGGGCAAGTGCAGTTAAGCGAGAACCTATGAAGGCAGGCACGGCACACGAGGGGGTGGGTGGCCAACACCACGCCCGACCGCCTTTGTCTCCGAAGTGGTGATGTTTACACACCACACCAGGTGCTCATTTGAGGCTGCATAGACCTAGAGGTGGTCCAGGACCAGTTCAATAATGGTATTCAAATGAGACCTTAAAAATTTACAATTTACAAAGGGCTTATTCAATTGTGTTTGTATTTTACCGTTTCCTGATTAACATTAAAATGTACTGCATCTTTCAAACACGTGCATTTTTTATAGCACAACAAAGCTAAGAACATGAACACAGAATGTTACAATAGATTACATTACTTAAATATCCTTTTCCCAGTGTTAATTATAATTATACGAATAATTTAATCCAAATTATGTTATTGTTGTTATATCTAACAAGCCTAAATAATATTAGTAAGTGTTAAGGAGTTCGTGCAATTCGCTATAAACCTGGTGGATCTGTGTTTAATTCCCAGCCACGGCTAATATTAGTAACGTGCAATATCTGAACCGCTCCCGGCTCCTCTTCACCAACCCGCACTGACCAGAGTGGTGAAAAATGGTCAAACATCTACAATGGCTCAAAGGCATGGGTAGACCTTCATCCAGAAGTCGACTGACAAAAAGTCTGCAATTATTAGTTTATCTACATTAATGATGCAATGAATATGCTTTCAGCAACGAGTTCATAATGCACCGTTTCATTTTGAAATTAGATTTCTAACACCAAATACTTACTGTGGAGCAGAAAGTTGTTTCGGTTCGGCAGCCTGTAATCAGAGATGAAAAGCAATCATGGAATTAAAGAACACAGCCAAACTGTAATTACAACACTACCACCAATGGTAAAATGACCCTTAAGGATTTTTGTTTATTTTAACCCAAGTGTAACTCACATTTTCAGCAACTCCATACTCTCCTATTATCACAAAATCAAGAGATTTGATCAAAATTTGTTTAAGAACTAAACACCCATAAGGGCACTGACCTTGCTGGAATCCTTGGTTAAGTCTTCTACATTTTTGAAGGAAGAACGACTGTCAGAGTCTTGCACCGTCAGAGCATCGAGTTGGTTGGCGCTTAGCCACGACGCTACCTACAGAAGAGAACACAACACACTCTAAATACATATTCAAATCTCACAAATATAAACAGCAAATAAAATCAACAAAATACATTCAACACCCAATTGTCAGTATATACCGTCACACACGAAATAATCAATACCAATATTTAGAAATTAGTATAATAAATTAGGTTGTTGCCATATCAGGCAAAAGTTGTAAAGCATTCTCTCTTTGCAAGCGACTTATTTTAGTTTGACGAAATCAACTGTTATACAACAATACTGTGCTCTAACGTCTAAGCATCTCACTTTCACCAACCCACATTGACCAATGTGGTGAGGTATGGTTAAATAAACCCCATGATCCGGATGGGAGGGCCTCATCCAGCAGTGGGCTGACAAAACAGCTCAACATGGACAGTGTAGCTTCAATCCACAGCATGCGTTCTCTTTAAGCAAAGATGGTTATTGTAATATTTTACCCTGCCACCCAGTACTCGCCACATTGGCGTGCTACGAAATGCAGTGCCGTGGTGGCGAGATGTTCACTCCCTCCCCTGGTATGCAGGATGTCGTGGGTTCGATCCTGACCCCGACACCTGTATATTTGGAGTTTGCATCTTCTCCCCGTGGTGGCGTGGATTTTTCTCCGGGTCCTCCGGTTTTTCCCTCCACATTTAGAATCAACATGCGTTTAAGATGAAGTGCCTGCTATAAATTTCCACGTAACAAGTCGCTTTGTTGAGCTATCATTTGCGGCCAGGTTACTTCTGAAAAAAAAGAGCGATATAGCTCCATGGGCCTTACCTGGTAAAATTAAAAAAATTACTTGACACTGCACACAATGTGGACTCCCACCTTGTGCTTGGCTGTCTCCGAGTTTACGGGCGGCGTTGGGGGTGCGGGCGACGAGCTGCAAAATGGAGTGGCGTCCGAGCCGTCCGGCGGTGTGGTCGTGCTCTGCTTTTGCTTCTTCTGCAGCTTCCGCACAAATGCCATTGGGACGTTGCTGGAGCCACCGCTGCTGTTTCGACCAACCCGGTCCCGGTCGCGTTCTTTGTCACGGGCTGTTCATATTGCCAAGACAATAGACAATTACATGTGTGTAGCCCCTTTTTATCAATACACTGCTGGGTGAGGGCCTTCTCATGCTGTGCAGCTCAAGGGGAATTGGTCATTGCGGATCAGTAAAGACAGGAGCAGTATAGATGCGGGGGCATAGAAAGTGCAGCACAATGGATTTTACTGCATTGCCCTCAGCTGTGTATAACGTAGCCTGGCAGCAGCCTACAGCCTGATGTGCAAAATGGTCACAATCTATGTACTTTTCAGGCTAAACAGAAATTTGCTTCTGAGATCTGACAAGATTGGGCACATTCCTAGTAATTTTTCATAGGCATTACAGAAAATGTAAATATCAACACAAATATATGAATAATCCGAGATTTAGATTTCACGTTCAAGTTTTCACAATTACATTTTTTTTCATTACGATTGATGAGGTAGGCAGCTTGGGTAAAGGTTATTGAAGATATGAGGGTGAATCTTGATTTGAAGCTTTGGTGACTGCAGGAATTCATACTCTTTGGTTCTTTCGGTAAAGTCACGTAGGTAGAAAAAATAATAGATCACAACGTTTCGATCGCCACGCAAGCAATCGTCCTCAGGTGGGATAGACAAACAGGCTGCTGAAACAAGTCCTTACATATATATAGAGCCGAGAGGGGGGGGGGGGGGTGAATACAATAGGGAAAATATTCATGGATGGAGAGAATGTAAAAACACAACTCTAAAACTGGATGAAGTTAATGTTTAAAATTCAAAGTCAGCTTAAACTTATAAGATGAGTGGAGAGAAGTGTTTAATACAGACATGAATAAAGACAATCAAATATCATCATTAACAGCAATGAGTTCCAAATTTGCACTGATCAGCACGTTTAAGTATGATCAAATAACCCCAACTTGACTGACATGGAACTACTCATCCAACAGTAGATTGACAAAATGATGTAAATATTTTTTATATAAGCAAACAGGTAGTTACAAATGCTGAGATACGTAGCTCAAATTATGCTGCCGTATGCAAATGTTGCACACTATAAGGCGAATTAGTTATCAAACTACTAATGGAGTGGCACTCAACTCATTTGGCAGCAACTGAGCCAGTGGTTGAAAATCTTCATTCCAATGGATTTATACAGCATCATGGGATGCAGCTGCATTCATGCGCGATGTAAATCCATATTCTATTGTGTAAAAGCTGTTCATCTCTCCGTGGGGATGACCCCTATTTAATTTCCCACAAAGCAAGGAGAGTAACAAATGCCTCTAATTTCGCAAACTAGAAAAAAGGCTTTGGAAAGATTATGCTAATTTTAGAAATTCTCAAACCTGTTGACCTCAGGTAGCCAGAAAATGGCATTACATCAATGAACTGTACAGACCTTTGAGTGTTAACCCATTATATGTGGCGGTTTTCTTTCGGGACTTCAGTGTCATCCCCTATATGCAAAACACTCAGTGGTAATGGCCAAATATCCCAATATGGGACCCTCCTGAAAATAAGTACAGAGACGGAGTGACAACTTCCTAAATAAATAGCATTAAGATTGAGTAGCAGTGTTTGATCAACGCTCAAGAGATGATGAACTTTTCAACAACAAAAAATATGGTGTAAATGTGATGTGATACGTGCTTAACATGTTGAGTAAAGATTTTAAAACGAGTATGCAGTCCAGCTTGATAGCGATAGCCACAAGTAAACATCAGGTCTGGTGGCAAGGTGCCATGCAACATACCCCTGGGGCTCCTGTACTCAGGGTGGTCGTTACTGCAGAAGCTCTCGCTGTCGTCACTGCCCTCATCATCGTCGCCCCCCTTCACATTGACGCCGCTGCTTTCACTGGATGCCAGCGCCTCACTCTCGTACCTGCACACGCGAAGATGTCACCTCTCCGTGCTTGGGGTGTCCAAACCTTAATAGGGCCATGACCCGCTCTGGCATATTTGAGGCAATCGTTTCCAGCAATCATCACTGGCAGCAGCACATTTAGTACAAGCTGCTGTGAACCTGCTATGGCAATGGCATAGAGCGATGGATTTCTATTCGGTCAATAAAAACTGTTTGTAAAGTTTGATGAGCAATGTATTTTCGCTGCAAAGCACACAACCTCGTGTCGTCATGTGCTCTCTGTTGCGAGTGGAAGTTACCATCCCAGTTACTGACTCTAGGAATGTTTAGCAATATAAAATGGTGGCAGAAATAATTGTCAGTGACAATTGATAGCAACTATTGCAATCAAATTGACCTCACTTTAATCTGCATTACATACTTTTTTCCCCACAAACAATTTTATGCAATACACAAGCTTTCAAATTTAGTGTCATTTTACATCCTGACACGTTTAAGCTTTGATCATAATATTTAAGATCACCATCTTTATTGACAAGCACTGCCATGTGAAACTAAACACGTGTAATAAGCTGACATTAGGGAAATGACCTCTTCTCAAACACCATTGCCATGATTCTCTAGTCACTGTACACAACATTAGTTTGATATACATTTTTTCAGTTTACAAGGCAACATTGGTTATTTTTAAGTAAGTAAAAATGTATGTAACCCTGCTATCTGCCCCTAACATCTCAAACATTAAAGTTACATTGTTTTCCTGTTTTAATTAATGGCAGATGTACTCAAAATAGACATAAACATTCAGTTAAGAAGTTTAAACTCTGAAATCAAATTCAGTAGGATTTAGAAAGGCACTAAAATACCTTGGTGACTAGGTATGAAATGTATTTCCATGTCAAGATTCAAGAAATGCAGTAATAAAAAAAAGCAAAGCTACATGTGTTGCAATATTTTGCAAGACTATAGTGGGCTGGTACCTCTCTGATACGTTATTAGTACCGAAAGCCATAGCTATGCGTACCCATCCTTGTGTCGCTCCACACTCTCAATGTAGTCAAGGTTGGCAAAATACTCGTCACCCATCTCCAGCCCCTCTTTGTCGGCAGTGTCGTCTGTAAGGATCTTGCCTTCAAAGGACAATACAAAAATATGAATAACAATTCCTGCTTTGGCTCAGTTCATGCACCCAAATCCATTTCCAAGCAGTGAAATGTGACAATTTCACACCATACATTCTGATAAACAGCAAGGCGAAATTAAAATCTCAAAATTTGCACTACGTTGATCCGATTTGCGGTATACGATTCATGTATTAAAAAGGAAATTAAGCAGTAACAACCAATTGTTATTAAAAACCCAAAAACAACTCGTCTTTCACACAGCAAATGTAAAAAAACACAAGCTTATATTCTCATGACAGGAAAAAGACTCAAGGAAATCGCCAAATATATACCTGCATAGATGCAAACGTAGGATCCTTTGCTGATGTCATCCAAGCAGCGGATGCCCCAGCCCTTGTTTTGAGTCTTAAAGAGCTGCAGCCGCACCTGCAGGCCATGCTGTACCAGGCGGTTCTGGCACATCCGCACGTTGCACTTGCACTGCTTGTTGCACTCATAAATCCTGACGCATAAAGGCACATAAGGGGAGCGTAACATTAAAGTGCAACTGTGCAGAGGTCCGCTATGCATCCTGTCAGGGGCGCAAGGTATCGCACATACGTACAAATCACTTGTGTGATAACACCGCACCCGCAAGTAGGCATAAAACATAACATTCCCATGGCAGGGTGCTCATGCTTTATTACCCTGTTGGCAAGCACTCTTCAAGCCTCTTGTTGTGGTATCCAGCATCCGGGTTGGTCTGGCCTCCTGGGCTGCAGCCAGTTGCATCCATCGTGAGCTGCTGGCATGCACACTTGGACCTGATGCCAAAATAACAGGTTACAAGATCACCTGGCAAAGGGCAGAGCTCTGATCTTGCCAACAAATAACAGTGCAAGCAAATAAAATTATCTATTTGAACAAATATTTCACCAACAAGTTCAAGCAAGCAGAAGCTTTGGATACAGCAAATATGATATTCCTAAAGCCAAACTAAACACAATTTTCACATTAAATGTAGTGGTCACTTGTGACAATGTAATCCATTAAAAGTCTGAGCCTGAAAAAGGCATGAAGGTAACAACACTCAGGAACCACAAATTTATAAAACAAACCCTCGGAACCAGATTTTAAATGAACAATTGGACTCACTGCTTGGACAATCTGAATGTAAGTGCGTTTGAATAATGCCTCATACCTCATTTCTTATTTTATATGACCATAGGTTAAGTTACATTTAAAACGTTCTACTGCATATTTTCATTTCTTGATGTTACGTAAAAGTAAATAGTTTGTTGTGTATTTGTTAATGTTGCTGCTGTATACCCTTTTCGATATTTAATCAAATGTACGAGAGGCAGACCTCACTTAGCGCTCAAGATGCGTTCCTGGAGAAGTGAGCGCTATGAATCGTGATAATTGTATCGCAGGGGGTGAGGTCTGGTTGGCTCTTAGCATACGTCACTCTCATTGGCTGAGTGAATAATGGGAATGGGTGCGTTTCCTCGGCCAGCACTGCTGCGTGTTCTCACTCATTAGCACTTAATAGATTTGCTTCAATATTTTGAAAACATGTTCACCAGGACAAAGAACGCTATTACAAATCAGCCTTCTACAGGGTTGCGCTAAGCAAGCTCTGCCTGTATATTGTTTCGTGACATAGGTCTCCCTTGATAGACTTCGTCTCAATGTCCTCTTGTGACTGGCTTTAAGTAAATGCAAAATGAGATTGAAAATGTGAATCAATTGATATCTTAAATAGACAAATAGAGACAGGGTAAGGCCAAGACAGTGATGGGATATGAAACCACCATGCAAAGCAGGTATTATAGGCTATGGGGTTAAGTGGTAGGCAGGAGAGGGAAGTGCTGCAAAATCCATTGTTATACTGGACTTGTATGCTCCGAGCCTTCACTAACCCGCAGTGACCAGCATGGTTAATGGTCCAACTAACCCCATGACAAGTATGGCATGCGCAGGCCCTCATCCAGCAAGCAACTGACAAGGGGGCTACACCAAGCAGTAGGGCATCGGTCGTCGTTTTTTGCAAAGGTTTGTGGTTCAAAGCCAGCAACTCCCTTGGTTGATATGGTGGGTATGTAAACAACCCACCCTCCCTCCTCTACTTCCCTATGGATTTTAAAGAAGCCCATAACGTTATTAGAAAATTAGCAAGCTAAGTTTGCAGACGTCACAGTCCACATTTGCTAAATATGAAAATGACTTGCAAATTATCAATTGTGTACAAACCACACAGCAACAAATAATGTGATTTGAAAGGGCTGTTGTTCATGCATGCACATTTGAGTGACTAATTGTTTGCACAATGCAACAACAACAACAAGTGTGTCGTGTGGGGGTGCTCACTTGTCTTGACAGCCGTCGGTGCAGCTGCAGCACACGAGGAACTCGGAGCTCGTGTTGATGAAGACTCCATGCTCGGGGATGCGCACTTTGCTGTACGCGGCGTCCGGCGGCGGCTCCGAATCGATCTCGTTCACGCACGACACGGGCACATCCTCCACGCCGTTTGTGATGTCGCGAACGCAGTACAGCGGCTTCACGGTGCTGATGCGCCGCTCTGCCATCACGTACGGGTCGAAGCAAAACTGCTCGAGGAAGAGGAAGTTGGCGTACGTCTCGAACAGGTAACGCTGTACCTCCATCATGCAGCGCAGGCTGCGGCCACATGGCGCCCTGTACATCATGTGGAACGGTGCCTGTGTAAAAATGGAAAGTTAGACACGTGGCCACCAAGAGCGGCTCTTTGCAACAACAGCGACGCAGTCTTACAAATACACGGATCGTAATATAGTCAACGAGCAGTAAATAAGCCAACAAGTAACTGTTAGTGGAGGAAATAACGGAAGATGAGTCACTTGCAAAATTGCATTCCAAACCTTGCGGTTGATCTTCCGGCGTGCGCTGAGTCGCCTAAAGTCATAAAGGAGTGGAACTAGGAGTGGGTTCCTGCCCTTGTACTTGTCGAGGTTGGCTGGCCGTAAACTCCTCAAGCAGCTCTGGCCACATGCGTGTGGAACGTACAACAGCTTCTCTTTCGGCGCCTTGTATATTGGGTATGTTGCCAGAGCCTGAAGAGACATGAATGGAAGGCAACCACGACATCAGTGAAGCTGTACTTTTAACCCCTAATCAAGAATACAGTAAACTCTCAATATTTGTGGGCTTTCTAATCAGGGTTTGACACATTGGCGACAAATTTATTGCCGCGCCATTAGATTTTCTCGGGGTTGTATATTAAATGCTCGCGGCCATAGCATGCTACTACCCGACAAGAAGTGGTGACGCATGGGAGCGATGTAGATTTGTGAGAGCACAAAAGCTGGCCCACGCATCACTGCTCTGCCTTTCCATCTGCCTTTGTCTGCTGCAAATGCTCTTGATACTTGCATTGTATTTGTACCGTTTTGCCTTTTGGAATTCTCTGGTCTGATACTGGTGAGACAAGACCATAAAGAAGGCTGTCTCTAGTGTAGGCCTATCAGTAAAAAAACAATACATATATTACCAGAGCATGTTTATTTGCATGTTTTACCACAAATGCACATGGTTAATGCAGACCCGATTCCTTTCAAAAGGTATCTACTTGGTGTTTGACCATCTTAACACCTATTGACAGAAAAGCAAAAACCTATTCTTTTGTATACGAGGTATTACTGTACAATATATGTATAAACATAATATGTTATGCCGCCTAACTCTATTTTTATTTTTCTCTTTAAGTATTCATATTTATTTATAAGAAACTCCCACCATTCTCCATGAACGTGTCCCCGCGAATACTGAAGCATATACACATTCATATACGTACGTAACACACACATTTCAGGTTTCAAGTAATATAAACATGTACAGTACAAGCCTTTTGTCAATCCAATGCTGGGCGAGGGCCTCGATGCACCATGCGAGTCGTGGGAGTTCTTAGACCATACTTAGAACTTTAGAATCTAAACAATGCAAATCTGCTGCCCACAAACGTAGCTCCACAGTAGTCTATGAAACCTGTTATGTACAGTAGTTACCAATCCAACACTATCCAAGCACACTTTGCTCCCAAGATCTGACAAGATCAGGTGCGTTGCAGGACGATTTCATGTAATATACATTTTAGTTTATAGCTAACGAAACAAAAAATACTCATTCTAGATTTGAAGCTTTCGTGACTGCAAGGATTCATACTCTTAGGTTTTTTCGGTAAAGTCACGTAGGTAAAAAATGATAAAAATAATAGAATACTCACTTCCATTTTGCTATTGGTGGGCATGTACATCTGCGACTCTCCCACATTATGCGAGATGTCTTCCTGCACGTACTCGGAATGCCCGCGAACAACACGCTCCCCTGCAGAGCTACGAGCAGGGGGTCCTGTTAAATCCACTGGGCTGCAAAATATGAGAACGGCCTTAGAACGATACATCTGAAGTCATTTGTTTTGACAGGCAGGCAGAGTGCAAAATGAGCTCCCAAGTAACGATTTGCTCACCGAACCAACTCGCGATTTTATGAATTGTTACAAGTCTTCGTTGCGGGTAAATTCAAAAGTAGTGTTTTTTTTCACTGTGGTGAATGTAGCACAAGTGGTTCCCAGGGTCATTTGACTCAAATACATCCCATATATACATTCATTTATTAATAAAATGAATGACAGCCTCCCCGTACCATGTCGGTCTTGATGTTCGTTTGTAAAATACTTCCACAACTTGCTGGTCAGTTATAGTTGGGCTTTAAGAACTGTTCAGATATCATACTTTGTTTCTTTTTTTCGGTAAAGTCACGTAGGTAAAAAAATTAACAAATGAAATAAAATAGAATGAAAACAACTAAAATAAAATCACGACGTTTCGGGCGCAACACAAGCGTCCTTCTTCAGGTGGGGTCAATGTAGCGAAAACAAAAATCTAGAATTATGTTCAGATATCATTCACCACTGATGTTAGCTGTGGCGCCAGTCGAAATCAGGTCACCAAGTTCACAATCCATTGCATTAATCATTGTATCACTGCTCCTCCCATATATAATAGAAAAACATATATTCTTTACATGCATGCATCGTAACAGTAAAAAACTATTTAAAATCTGACTCAATATTTTGATAGCTATGGTCACAGATGTGAGTAACTCACCGTGGCATGTAGCTGTAGTTTGTGGCAGGCCAGCTGATATCGGAGTCAGTAATTCTGGTGGATGTGGTCACCTGGCGGAAGGTAGTGCTTTTCTTGGCCACCTGCTTACGGTTGGCCGAATTCAAAGACGATTCCGAATGGCTGGAGCTATAAGACAAATCAAACAGACCAATCATATGACAGGTATTTAACTATTGCATAATTATAATGTATTATTTTGCATAATTGCAATGTTATATTAGATGAAGTAAAAAAAAAACTGTAACCGGTAGCAACCAATAAGAACTGTATTAGCGCACCTCTGCCTGCTCAAGGTAGGCTTTCCATATGGTTGGAAACCGCCACTCTGTGACATCTGGGCACCGGGTTGAAGCACTGCAGAGCTGCTGGGACTTGTGGGGAACTGGGCTGAAGGACTGGGCATTGAAAAATTAAAATTCGTGGAAGATGGGAATAACGGTGGTCTTCCTAGTCTCTGTGGAGGACTTGTTTTGTCTATTGGAGGAATCCACGTTTGTGCATCCTGTATTGCGAATTGGGAGCTCAGCGACACCGCATGAGATATGAAAGGTGCCTGGATTGGGGAACCCAAAGCACTAGCTGGAGTTTGGGGTTTGGTGTGCTGCTGCTGGGGCTCCTGCTGAGGGTACTGAACAACAGGACCACCCTTGTTTCGTCCAGCTGCAAAAAAAACACAATGCATTAACCATGTGCACAGTTACAAATCTAGCTCAACATTCAATGCTGTAATTGAAACTACGAATTGTAAATCGTGAGAAAATTATACCAACAATCATTATTTTGGAATGGCTTTGGTGGCCAGTGAAGTTTCTGGGACTGACCAGTCGTGGGTCTCATCCGTTGTCCGGGTTTCTTTTCAGTGTGGTAGTGTTTAAGGGTATGCATGGGCTCCAGCCGTGTGGAGCCTCTGTAGATCCATTCGCAGCGCTCATCAATCTAAAAAGAAATGACACGCACTTGAGAGTTTCTGCCAAGTATTTTCACGTTCAATCTTCATTGCACGTACACATTTGAGATATTTAAAAATAAAAAAGGCTGAACTGGACAATGTAAATGAGAACATCAAAACTCCAAACATACATGCATCAGGGTTGGGATCGAATCCATGACCTCCTGCATACCAGGCGAGGGAGTTAACATCTCGTCACCATGGCACCTCACGCCCGCTTTCATGATCCACACCGCTCTCATGCATTTGTACAGTACAACTCGTCAGGTATTCACAGCCGTGAATAATTAAAACACAACCCCGCAAATTTCCAATAACACTCCAATAAATTTGCCGTGAATATGCAAAACCGCAATTATAAAATCCCTACGAATATTGAGGGTCGACTGTACATAATAAAATATATATGACCATGGTAATCACTTAATATTAGCAAACAGAAGAGCAGTGGTGCAGTGGTTATAGCACTGCGCTATGAACTGGCCAAAGTTTGATTTCCCAGTCACAACTAATACAGTATAGATGACATGTAATACCACCTTATCCGTTCCTGGGCCCACCCCTCACCAGCAATCTCATTAACCAGTCAGATAAATTTTGATTTAAAGCTTTCGTGACTGCAGGTATCATATTCTTGGTTCTTTTGGTAAAGTCACGTAGAAGGGAAATAATAAAATAATATAAATATAAAAACAATAACATTATTTTATTATTTCCCTTCTACGCGACTTTACCGAAAGAACCAAGAATATCAGTCAGATAAAGTATGGTAAAACCATATCCATGGCATAGCGAGGTCTTCAAGCTTGCAATTCTCACCAGGAATACGATTTTAACGAGGCTGCCATCAACCTCTTCAATACGAGACTTCCACCACGTGCCCTCCCACTCAGTCTTGATGTTCTGTCCAGGCTTCAGAAGAACCATGGGGCGGTTTGGGTATGACTTGATGTAGTCCTCCATAAATTCCCTGCTCGCACGATCATCCACGTCTTCCCAACTGTTGGTTACTACATGTGAAATTCAAGATTCATTATCGCAACACCACAAAACAAGAAAAAAGGTACAATCATCTCTCAGAAATCACCAGTCAACAATGTCATAGAGATGACACTTTTAGTTGTAAGAATGACATGTGATAAAGGTTGATGCAGAGGCATATAGAAAGATAATGTTAGTGTTGATTTTCAAGCATGATAGAACTTACACTGTCTGCATACTTCGTATAATTCTAAAAGTGTGACGTAGCTTGCATATCCATCATCGAAAAAAATGAGAAACCTGTAACAATGTATGAATATACAATTAAACTTCACATCCAGAAAATGCACAAACATTGCAAATTTTTGATAGTATTGAAGATTTGCATTGTTTAGATTCTAAAGTTCTAAACTATTTTCACATTAAACAGTCCAATTCACCATTAATTGCATTTATATCACATCACCGAGTTTCTGTTACAATAAACAAAACTTGTGCTCATCCCCTTTTGCTTACTGATTCTGCTGACATTTATAAAACAATGTCACTGGCCGCAAAATGAAAAAAATTGAAATCTGGTGTGCCATCCGCATAAAAACATGCGTGTCGTGCTGTGCAGTCTAGTCAATTCCAAGTCTATGTGCACTGTCAATATTATATCCAACCAATTCTGTGATTAGCTTGCAAAACAGAACGTCACTCATTACTTTGTAAACGTTAAATGTATACTGTATTACGTTTCATATTACAATCACATTTCCCAGAGCAAGGGTAACAATTTGCCCCCTCAATTCCATCAATTGTTGTAATTAAGGGCAGTTGTGATTGAATACGCACCACTTTTTTAAGAGTGTTGAAAATGACTTCAAGTAGTTGGGAGGATTTACACATTGTATACAATATACACAACTTGAAAAAAAAAACATTTAGATTCTAAGACACGTGATTTGATGCATTCATTGTACACTTACAAACTCTTTGAATAATACATGCAATATTCTACCGCTCTGCTACAGCAGAGGTATTCCAGCATTACCATTGTTAACCATGCAAAACACAAGCCGATTGATTATAATTACCTGTACTTGTTGGTTCTGTGTGGCGTCTCGGCCACAATGCCTGCGTACAGCCACACCGAGGTGCCGTCTTTGTATTTTGCCACAACTCTACTGCCGACAACAAGGCTCTCGGATTCCGGATGACGATCGTACGCTATGTGATTTCCTGACAGCAAGCTCTTCCCCTTGCTGTCAAATTTAACTTTGTACTTGAAGCCGCTGGCTTCTCGTATTGACATAAAGCAAACAAAAAAGTGATTAACTGTAAATCAAGCAAAATTCATGCAAAACGAATTACACATTTTGAAGTGCTTTTTCAGTTGTACTTAATCAAACTGAAGTGTTGGGATAGATACCGGATGAGACGATGGCTACAAGAATGCCACGGTGCCATGTCTTCGTCCGCTTCTTGCCAAGGACACGCATGCCCAGCAAAATCTCATCACCAACTGCCGTGGGCTGCCCAGACTCGAAGCGCTGCTCTGGTCGGATGCTGCCAGCTTCGTTATCTGCTCCGGGCTCCGTGGGCGATGAAGGCTGAGACTGGCTCCCCGTCAAGGAAGCAGCACTGTTTACCTCGAGTTGAGTGTCGGCATTAGCTGAAAACAAAAACAACGAAAACATCTGCCCTTTAAGAAATGGAATGACATCACAAGTGAAAAGATTTGCAAATGGACATTCGATTGAATATACCATGTGAAGTATGATCAATCATCTGCCATGGTGTACTGTTTAGCGCAATGGACTTGCAATAGTGGTCCTCAATTTAACACGTAGGTTTTCGCGACCAATATCATCCATAATCGAGGTTTTTTTGGGTTAGATCGCGTAAAACCCACCAACACCCGACACAGACAACTAGTAACGGTTGTCACATAAACAGCACATGCCAATTCGTCACTAGTACAGCACACCTGTGTATTGGAGAGCCAAGCCACAACATTTACAATCTGAGTATGACGTTTCGCCAGTAATTACAACTAGCTTTATCAGGCGACAGCCAGTTTCCTGGAGAAGTCCACCTGTTTCGTTCCTTATAGAGGCGTAGATGTGGTGACCACACTTCTGCGCTCTTGCGCAAAGTGGGGGAGGGGATTAATGAGCCAATGTACATTATGCATGCGCATTATACGAGCCCTTTGATCGGTCCTTCTTGTCCCATGTGTGTATTAAAATAGCCGTACCAACGGTAATCCATATTTAAGTATGGTGCCTTGTATAGGCATGCATTTAAACAATGTTTTATTTGAGGATTCGCTTCCACGCAGCACTAAGTCGGTAGCTATCCGAACGGGTGGTGGCGGGTTTCAACGACGCGATCTAACCCCAAAAAAACCTCTATTATAGTGCTCGTCAGTTCGATATCCCGGCATAGCAGTTGAAACACTGGGCAACTTAAAAAAAATCCCCCTTGCCTCTGTCCACCCAAGCAGTACGAATGGGTACACAATACATTGACAAGTCAGAGAAACGTGGGTAGTAGTCTGTAGACCTCTGAGTGCGGCGATTTTGCTCAAGCAGTGGCTTGAGCAAGGTATTGCTGGGCTGTTACTTCACCTTTTATCCAACATCAACAAGAATAGTATATTTAATATACTATGCAGTGACGAGTATGATGAAGTATGGTCAGACATGGTATGGAGAGGCTTTCATCCAAAAGTTGATTGATGAAGAGCTCTAAAAAGCATATGTACCTTTTTTTTGCGTGGAATCTCGCCACATAAAAGAATGGGCATCTTCTTTTACACGCATTTCCTTTATAGTGGAGAGGCAACATTGTACCTCCTTCATAGAATCTCTAATGACCATTATAATGGCTTTCACCTGTGGAAATATTCCAAACGTTACAACTGTAGTTAAGAGCTCATAAATATGATTTTTTAATATAAATATACAAAAAGATAATTGCATCAAGTAATGTAAATTAAAATCATACAACTGACTGCAGATTGCAACTGAATGTTGACTGTGGAACTGAAAAATGAGGTTACACAATTACATTTTAATTACACATTGGTTCGTTTACAAAAAATACTAAATTACTAGATACACGCTTTGTCACAAAACACGACTGTACTGATTAATGACTGAGCATTTTAATTGCCGACAAATACTGCACAATGTTTCACATGATATGCATTTATGCATATCTAAGGCAATAATAAAATAAATACCTCCTCTTCATTCAGATCCTTGATAGTTTTGCTTCGATTGGAGTCCTTAACATTTGAGCCTCCTGTATACAAACCGTACATAAATAATATACTATTAAGTGTCTGTACATTGCAGCATCTTTCACGTTCATGCCATTATTAGCACAATCTAAAAAAAATCTGTTTATTTGTTTAAACTGAAAGTTCCGTTTATCCAGTGACCCAGCTAGCCTGCAAGGGAGATCCGTGGTGCATCAGCACAGAACATTAAAGTGCAACATCAGAACAAAACGAGTCCGAGGTACAGGCAAAAATAATGCGTAAAGAACAAAAACTATAGTTACAAAATAAACATGCATGCAGTGACCAACCTGTTTCACTGTTAGCCTCAGCATCCTCATCCTCATCATCCAGGATTTCAATGATGTCATTCGATGTCTCTTTGCCAGTTGTGGTAGCCATTTCAATGGCAGCATCAGCAAGGGATTCCACTTCGTCAAAATTAAGCCCTAGTTTTATATACAGCTCTCTCACTTGTCCTTGTATATGGTTCACAGTCCTAAAGATCAAAATATATGTCATAGCAAGCAGTCGACATTAAGATGTAATATGTATATTTAAAGTATGTCCATTGGTGCAATGGGGCTTCTCCTGTTGGATCACACTCATAAAACTGTCCAACAGTCAGCCAAGTTTGATGCCAGAAGTACTCATACCTACCTGTCAACCCATTATCAGTGGCTTTCTTATCAGACCAATTCAGACCTTACTGGTCACCCCGTGCCCTTATAAATCTCAACGTTCATCCTACAGTTTCATCACAACGGAGAAACACAAACAAATAGACAAAAAAATGTGGCCGTATTGAAACGACTGTACACCGTATGGACCTGAAAACCCAATTTCCCTGTACAAGAATACGGGTAAACAATATGGATTGACAGGTATGAGTACTCATCTGCAAACGCGCCTATCCAACATACAATGGTGAGCATCCATGAAGCGTAGGCATGCAAAAGGCATGTGTGGCCGCCAAGTTCTGATCGAGCAAAGGGAAATAACACAAAATTCAACGCTATTCTTACATTTTAAAGCCACTGAAGATGTGGTCAATGTTAGCCACATTCTCCTCTCGCTGGGCAAGCAAAAGTTGCACCTCCTGCAACGTCATGCATTGCTTGTGGAAATCTGCATATTCCGCAAGGTGTTTGTCCACGAGTAACTCCATCTCCTCCATAGACACCACAAGGTCCTCCCCTAACCCATTGTCGGGATCCTCTTCGGTCTCTGTCCTCTCGCCATTTTGAGTCCCTGCTGCGCCTTCTGCAGCTTCGTCGGCGTTATCATCCTCAATCCTCTCACATACGTCACTTTTTGCTGACATCGATTGTTCCTCTACTTGCATGGGACTGCCATGAGGAACGTCACCAATTTCAGGAGTGCAAGGGCTTGCGTTCATGTTTGGCTGCGTACTCTCAGCTTGAGGTTCAGCCAACGACGTCTCCGTATCCTCACCCTTGTCAGCCATTTCCAACGCTTCTTCCATGACATCCTTACCAGTCTCGTCCTCCAAGGCCATGGTAAAGTGTATCAACAACCTGCTTCACAACATACAAATGAAGAGATCCCAACAGAACACACAACAAACGTGCCGTTGGTTCAACGTATACTCATGGACACTTAAAGCACACCATCTGCATACACAACCCAATATTTTCACAATCACGTCGAAGAAATCACCGAGGAACAAGACAATATGCCAACTTTTCCAGAGGACTTTCCTGGCGCAAGTCGAAATGTTGCCCTTTCTGGATAAGTCTCTCTTTGTTCCAAAACAAAAAATGGTAACCAAAAACACATTTTTGCATTGCATCAGTGTCCAACGCAAAACGCTCGGTTTCCCCCTTATACATACCGGAAATAAAAACATAACAGCAAATACATGAATGTAGTTACGTTTATACTGATGAAATTTGAATTGCAAACAGGAGTGCAAGACAATGTAGTAGTTTATTATCCTCTTGGCTATGTTGTCAGCGAGCTGAATGTCTCCTGAAACCATCATCGCAGGTAGCGCATTGTCCTGCAATGTTTGCAGTTTCATCTCACGCCTACGTATGGACAAACATTAATTCAACTATACGCATAGGCTCGATTATTTACGCCGAGTCCCAGCTTTCTGTCCTTTCTGCGTAATTAGAACGCCAGCCGCTCGGCCATGCCCACACGTGTGTTAAATTAGACACACATTGATAATTGTTTTTTTACCCTTTTATCCGGCAACAAAACTGACACCTTTTTTTACAAGGAGTCATGTTTGCATAGACCACAATACCTGCAGTCGTAATGCAAACAAAAAACATAACTCTGATAATGTATGCACTGTCCTTGAAGTTGATTGGTCCACACCCGAGACAGCTTTCCTTAGAGCCTAGTCTCACATGGTGTTGGACCAGATGACGCCAAAAGGCGCACAACTCATTAGGTACACGTGCACATACAGATTGGGCATTCTCAAAACAAACATGTGTACAGTCGCATGAATAAATACCACGCGTACTTATCCCACAACGTAGATGAACCGCAATTCGCCACCAAGCGGTGAAGTCACCACAGCGCGCTTGTGCCAGGCTACGTGCACTTCAAGGCCACGTACAAACACAGTCACACGGTATAATACTGAATATACAATCGTGCAAAATACATTCTATCCCCCTAGCTGGACTCACTGAATTGAACACATTCCCACGCAACGCCTGTCGATAAATGGAACATCGGTCACAAATAACAACACGCATTTTTGCCACATTACAGCACCGATCTGAGTGGCACAAATGATTAAATGTTCACGTTACCGAGGGGGATGAGTGGGGCAAGTAGGCCCGAGGTCACAGCGCGGGGCTTGCCTAGAATCCCTACCGAGAACGGACGACCTGAAGAGGCCGGGTCGGGCCAACAAACCTGCTTTCGGGTTCAATCAAAGCCGGGGTGGAGCAGTCGTTACGACGCTAAAAACCCGTCTCGTAACACATCCCCCCCCCCCTACTCCCGCTCTAACATTGCGTGCTACGATGATAAATAACAAAGAACACGAGACGATAATTCCCGAGCGCGTACAACGAAATACCGCGGCCTGCAGTTTCCCGCCTTTGTTCGGCCCTCTCGCCGAAAACACGTTCACAAATCGTACAACGGATAGGAGAGACCCTGGCCGGGGTTGGCGCGCGATTGGCAAGATTTGGCACGAGCCGAAACTCTGAACCAATCAGGAGCGGTGCCAGAGGAGTTCGCTGTCTATGCGCCTGTATGGAATCCAAAGGTAGATTTAACCCCGCCCCCTCTGTGTAGACCCCGCCTCCTCTGTTGACCCCGCCCCCTCGCATGGGACCGTAATCGGAAATGTAGAAATTGAGAAATTGTCGAGCGCTCGATAAAAAAAAAACTTCCTTAATAATGTACTGCCGATTATCAACAAAATACTCATCATTAGCGTCGTGGTCGAGAATATAAATAACAAAATAGATACGTAAACAATTTGTCTCATTCACATACTTGTCTCTCCACGTATTTGTTATTTTTTAAACAAACGAATTGTCTTGATTTAAAGCTTTCGTGACTGCAGGGATTCATATTCTTGGTTTTTTCGGTAAAGGGGAGTGTGGAATATGGAAACCCGAGTTCGATTCCTGGCCATGCGAAACGTTAGTGCTGAGTGATATCTGAATCGATCCTTAACATCCTATCTCCCTCTCCACCCTCAGGCCAAATCACCAAACCAAGACTGACAATTGTGGTTTCTCTTACTATACTTCACTACAACTGACATCAGCATATGATGGACCAGATGCCTTCATGCCGAAGTGGATTGACAAAGGGCTGGAAATTATTGTTCAATATATTTAAAATGAAATTGACCGCGAGCATGACGTGCATTTCGTGTAAATGTGTACTTCATACGGTCGCTGTGCAGATGCTTCATTTTCGTAAATATTTCACGAAAATGGAGCAATGATATGCGTGAGAGACTGACAGCGACATCCTGGTGGGAGGCAGTGGTTCATGGCTGAAGATGCTGGAACTGTTTAGTCCAGGGGTGTGGAACGTCCGGATACGGCCCGCGAAATCATTTGGTGTGGCCCTGCCAAGGCAACCGCAGGCGGGACTCGAAATTCAATAAATCTAGGAGCAAACCTGGAAAAGCAGTTGCGAGTAGCAACATCATCAGCTAACGGCTGACATCACACGCCTCGCCAAAGCGAAGCAGTTCCAGCCATCACATTAGGGGTGAGTTAATTAAATGTTTGACCAAATATAACAGGCAAATTTTAAGTTGATAATTTAGTATGGCATCGCGGAATGATGCTATAAATATCCAAATGGCCCTGGCAGAAACAAAGGTTCACCACCCCTGGTTTAGCCAATAACCATAGAAACGCACCGTGACATATTAGCCAATGAAATAAAAATGAGACGCATTTTTAGCAGCCAATCGATCAGGTGATGCCTACACGCTGTTAATACAATCGGTGGCTAATCATAAAAAAGCTAAATATATATAATAAAACCGAAACTCATGGTATGTACAATCCACTGCATATCACCTCTTTACCTAGAAGAAAACGCGTCTGTTTTCCTTTGGAAATTATTGCGATAGCATAACACGAATATGTTATGGGGGTTTCCCACGTTGCAAATACAACTGTAACGAGTCGTCCAGTGACTGCTCAATGATTACCAGACCAGTGACGTGCGGTGAGGTCAATGGTTGGGGAGGCACTGGCTCGTGTCAGAGCCAGATTCACACACTGAGGGGGGCGTGGCCTCGCTGAGGAGGTGTGGCCTCGCTGAGGGGGGCGTGTTAGACACGTCCCCCTCAATGAGGCAGATGTGATAGCTGCCTCCCCTGGTGCTTTTTCATTGCAGTTTTATGACGAGACCAGCGAGCCTAAATATCTTTATACACATACGTGAAATAAGCTCCTGGAGTATGGAAGGCGAGAACATGAAATGAAGGGGTCTACAAACATTACATTGCTGACATACTGAGATAGTAACAGGCACGCTCCATCCAGTTACTGAGGGGTTGCGCAATCAGAGGGGAGGCTGAGCTCGTCGCTGCCTCACCCCTATCGTCTCTTCCTGTATTTGCAGCGGAGCTCCGCAAATTTGGCGATTTTGACAAAGTGATTGGAATCGTACAGAAATGACATTTATAACACGGATCAGTGGGACAATCTTAATATTTATTTTATTTGATTATTCTTTTTTTTTACTTTTCGTAACAGATATTTTCATTGGAGTATGACAGCCGAGGTTCTGCCTCCCCTGCCTCCCCTGCCCGCACGTCCCTGATCCAGACATGGAACCCTGCAGGTCAGTTTTGGTTTCCATTCCTCTAATTTGAAAAGTGTAGACTGTTAAGTCCATGCCACTGGTTGAACTGATGTTAATGACTTCAAATGTTCACCTTTGTATAATGATTTTGCACGTTGCTTTTGTTCACGCCACTTACAGGTGGAACACAAAAGATGATGACTTTCGCAATGCAAATCTCTACATTCATATGTGCATTCTAAGCATTCGAGGAATGCATATGGCCGCCTGTAAATCTGGTGGGCGTCCGGTGTGGCTGCGTCTTATTAGCATTGCCGGATGTGTGCATACATCTAGAGTGCATAGTGCTAAACAAAGGCCTTTGTTTTTACTTGCACATAAGACATTTCAGGTAATGAGTGACTTGTATGCTTGGTTTAATATTTTCATTAGACTGGCTCGAAAAAAGGGCACATTTTTGGGGGATTGCTGACGCTATTTGACCAGTCTTATGACTTGCCACGAAGAAGAGGCATTGCCCTAAACGTCTATTATAGATTTTTATTTCTATTTAAGGCAATATTATTCAACCATGTGAGTTGTTTATAACAGTTCATGTTCAGAACACTCAACAGGTGAAGCTGATTAAGGTTATCGCTCACCATCGCTAATGAACAGGTTAAAGTTTTGAAGATGCAAAACCGAAAATCCTAACCGCACACTGATCTTCTCTAAAGTTTTGTATACACTCACGCTTAAATTACGTACATATATTTTCGTTTCATCTGTAAAAAAAGGCCTCAGTTTATGTTAAATTGTGTGGGGGGGGAAACTATTTGTGACCAAAAAATGTTTTCTTCATGCGTCAAACTTGAATTAAATGCAAATGAGTCACAGTACCCACCGAAAAAACCCATGATACAAATGATTTTGTGCTGACATTTCTAAAGATTGCGTCAATCTCTTAACTTCACGCACGAGGTTTTTCTGTTGGCTACTGATAAACAGCTGTTCACGAAATGCAACCACGATGATTTTCATTTCTAAAATAACCTGTTGACGCAGCATTGAATATTCTGCATTTCTGCTGCAGTGATCAGTATCTCCATGAGCTAACCACTGGTCGCTTCTTGTAAAGTGGTACCTGTTTATAACAACTGTAAGAGGGATGATGGGCAGGTGAAGTGGCGAGATAGTAGCTGGTGCACTGCGCTACAAACACGGTGACCTGGGATAATCATAGCTAACTAACACCAGTGGCTAGTGATATTCGAACCAGTTTTGGACTCCCTCCCCCTTCACCCATCCGCACTGACCAACAAGGTCAAGTATGGTCAAATAAACGCCATGATTGACACGGCAAGGAAGCACTCAGTCCAGCAGTGAATGCCCACCAGGATTTTATCTTACAACTTTCAGTCAGCGAGTCGAGTGCAATCCAATGTAGCACTTACAAAAGCTTAGTAAAATATCACTGACCTTGTAGCTGTTGCACATGGGAAATGGCTTGGTAGTTCTACTGAAAATGTAACAATATGAATTTTGTTACTAATATCGTGCCCATAATTGTTTTGGTCAGCCATGGTGGGGTATCCACTCGCAGTTTAATGGCTCATCGATTAATCAACGACTGCAATATCAGATCTTGGGCTCGTGATAGTGCATCAAATTTCATGCATAATAATTCATTTTTTATCCGAATGTGTTTTAATGGCGTGGGTTCACTTACCTCTCGCAGCAACTGCATGCTGCTACACTCACCAATTGTAAAACAATGAAAAGTTATTGAATTAAATTATTATTCTGAATCACAAAAAATCGTTCAATCACATGAGATAGGGGGGTCGCATAGAATCATTCCACTTTCAATATCAATTTGTTCTAAACTAAACTGAACAATTTTTATTTTACCAGGTATGGCCCACTGAGCTATATAGCTCTTTTTTAGAAGCAATCTGGCCACAAATTATAGCTCAATGAAGTGGCTTATCACGTGGGAATTTATAGCAGCCAAATACACTAACGCATGTTTTTTTAAATGTGGAGGGAAAATCCGGATGACCCGGAGAAAAATCCACGTGACCACTGAGAGAACATTCAAACTCTAAATATACAGGTGCCAGAGTCGGGATTGAACCCGCAACCTCCTGTATACCAGGTGAGATAGTTCACATCTCGCCATGGGAACTCGGGTGATGAGTGCACCGAATCTCTCCAGTAGGGTGCGGGAACCAATTTGGTGGAGAGACATTTTCTTAAAGTGCAACATGTTCGTCAATATCATTGGTTTAAAAGAACATGTCATGAAGAAGGGACATCGCCCAAAGCATCACCTACTTTTTTTTCTTTTAAGGCAGTATTATGAATTAACGTGTTGAGTATTTTTTTGGCAATTTGTGCTTTGAACCACTGCCAACGCAATATCAACAAATGTTTGTTCAATTATACAGAAAGCTGAAGAGTGGCTGCCATGCCCCCTCCCACCTTCCCACATCCTTCTGCCTTCAGTGTAATTACAATCTCTTTGATCTTCTTGGTTCTTCGGTAAAGTCACGTAGAATGGAAATAATAAAATAATAAAAATAAAACATAATAAAATAATTCTCACGACGTTTCGGCCACAACGCAAGCAGCCGTCCACGACAGACCTGTTCTCCACCTGAGGACGGCTACTTGCGTTGTGGCCGAAACGTCGTGAGAATTATTTTATTATGTTTTCTTTTTATTATTTTATTACTTCCCTTCTACGTGACTTTACCGAAAGAACCAAGAAGATGAATCCCTGCAGTCACGAAAGCTTTAAATCGAAATCTCTTTGATGTTTGCATCTGTACAAAATAATCACTTATACAGAGCAGCAAGGGGCCACACAAACAGGATACACGGTCCACAAAGACCTTCGCTATCTGCCACCACAATCATCCCTGGGGCCACAGTGAAGCCTCTGCGGTTCCTCGTTGTGGTGGGACATTATCCCCTCAGGATCAACTGCTAACCGGACCACATTCCAGCAAGGTAGCGGACGTCACAGGTAACACGCAAAGGTAATATCCCTCGCCGCCTTTAAACCACAAAGCATTCATGTGTCTGCACCCACGTGCATTTTTGCCATTGGTGCTGGCGAATTTGACCGTTGTTCTCATAACATTCTCTGATTTGCATTGTATGCAGTGTTTTCTCAACTTTGACTTGGCCCGATTGAATGCGTTGGCATTGGAAGAAATAATGTGCGTTGCATTGTACATGTCCTTTCTCTTTTCAATCCGAGTATCTGGACTAAGCTTTCATTATCGTTTAACGGTTTAGTAGCAATAGTAGTTGTTATAGCACTGATTCATAATAGGTTGTTTTTAGTTAGATTATGTAGGTATCGTACTGATGATAAATACTGTATAAACTCTCCAACACTTGACGAAGCCAAACAAATGCAAGTTCTCACGTGGGCAAATGAGCCGATTGTTTTTCAGAAAACCATTATGTTGAAAGCAAGCCAAATTGTTAACAATTGTATATAGCTCTATTGACTTTACACTTATAAGATCTTACTTTAAAGAAACCAATTATGTGATAGCATTGTCTATTTCAAAATAAATCTCACGAATTTAATAGAAATATAATTTACTACTTGCGAACCAGTTTTGTAAAATCCACTATTTCCTTGCTTGACTTCAGGCGTCATTGCACTTTCACTGAATTAGGCACAAAGGCTCCGTAGTGCCCTTTCGTTTTAACTTTTAAGACATTTTGCAGCTATTGCTGTGGAAGTTCTCGGTTATTAACAGTTGTGAAATCTCCCAAGAAACCGCAACATTCTTGCCTTTTTTTATTTCAACAAAGAAGAACGTGAATTTGACGGTTTCGTACTGCATGGGTTTTGAACCAGTGCCCTCCTTCTTACTCAAATCATGTTCAAACACTCAGATCTTCCTTCAAACGCCCACATCATCCGGTCATAAAGGCGTGCAGACGCTGGGTATAAAAAAACAGGAGTCACTGCAACTTCGTTTTTTGGTGACAACGTTCCACTAACTACAGAGCAGCAGTATTCACAAGAGCAGACCGACCAAGGTGAGTTTACATGTCCTACTTTACAGTGGTAATTACATGTATACCGTATTATATAATGATGGTGTTATTTTCGGGAGGATTTTTGAAATGGTGATATAAATAGTAAAAGAAAATAGTATTATCGCACCACAATGCTGCAAACCGTTAAAAATGCACGTATTACATTGTGGTGAAAATGAGAATTAATGGTAGCATTTTAAAAGCAGCGTTTGTTAATTGATTTACGTGACCTTTTGAGTATGAAAAATTATCAGAAGTCAGAACTGGGTATAGCATTTGAGCACAAGAAATATAAAAATACCATACTGAATATTATTTGACAGTTATGTAAATTATAATGATGTCATAAATAAACTGCTGCAACAACAACAATCTAATCAGTTTTTTGTGGGGTTGCTGATTTCAATAAAATAACTCGTTTTAATGCGATCTCGCGTTCATAGCCAAATACCTAAATGGTAAGTTCCACAAAATGTTGTGTGGTTTTCACAAGTTATGTCAGCTAAAAAGTCACTGTAGCTTAGAATATTTTATGTAGGAGGTCTTGAAGTCTAATAGGTTGTCACTTTTACGTGGACCTTCCAACAGTGCTATCCATGGGTAGATTTATTCAGTTTTACCGGACCAACGACCCAATTTAACTGAGCAGTGGGATAAACATGTATTAACTATTGGATGCAACATTTTGCAAGTCAACCCGCTTTATATATCAGCTACTTGCAGACTAGAAGCAAAAACAAATTGGTGGAAGTTTCAGAAAGTTGTGTAATTTAGCAACTCCCAGCTTAAGGTAAATTTGCATTAGCTTGTAAGTTTAAAAAAATGTATACAGTTTCATCCCACATAGTCAAACAGTGATGTCAGAATTTTCGAAATTTCGCTAAATTTGCGTTCAAGAGTTAATTTCCCATACACCGCGAGAATCCCGATGTTCAATTCCCTGCAACATGTAAAAGTAGGGCAGTGCATGAGAACGTCATTGCTATGTAATATCGTAATCCACATTTACTAATCACTCACGACAATTATATATATTGAAAAAAATAACCATCTTTATATAACTAGGTAACGCGAATCTCAATGGGCTCTCATCTGTTTAAATTACATATTGTAATGACATTTACAATATAACAAGTAACAATGATGCACAGCCTTTTAGTAAGTAAACTTCTGTGAATGAAGGGTTCTTCCCCACGCTGTGCCGGTCATGGTGGTGGGGTTTGTTTGACCATACAACGCTCTTGCTGCAGCGTTCTCGTCAATCCCACCCCCTACCCCACGCACACACCCATGCTTTGGGTCTGCAAGGGGGGAAAAAGGTGAGCGTTGCGGGCGTTTCTGATTTCACATCTCTTGGCGAAATAGTTGGGCGTGTGTTTGTGTGCCCCTCTCACCGAAGGCAGGTATTTACTGCGGTCATCACATTCCGTGACGATAATGAGTTTGAGTTTTACAAGCTGCTAAAAACCCCACTGCGCAACTGTTTCGATTCGTACGGTGGCTTCTCTGCGTTCGTGACAACGGCAGTGGGAACGGGCGCGTTTAAACAATTGTCAGTGTCGGGCTACACCACCGCTCCGTCTAAACCTGTTCAGAAAGGTCCTTTTTACAGTCATTCTTTCAGTCCCTTATCTCCCCTTACAATCCGCATACAGTGGAGAGTTTAGCCTAGGGTTTGGTCGACAATGAGCCACGGTTGTTCATTAAACGACAAAGCGGAGGTTCGCTGGTTGTATCCGCGTGCCCGTGTCGTAGTTGGGTCATAGCGGCTGGCTTCAAAGGTGGATTGTGCGTCTCGTGAAGGGACCAGCCGGACTTGGGCTTACCCTGGACGCCAGCACCGAACAGCACTTAGTGCATTCCAAAGTTCGACGGGTGAGTAGAGTGAACGCATTTAGCTCCGATGCGGCTGGTCGATGTATAGTGTAGATAATTCCACTTTGACAAGACTTAGTGTTTTTTTGTTGTTGCTTTAATGACTACCTTTATGTGTGCGTATGTACATATGGCATTGCTGTTGCCGTTAGTGGTTTCTAGCTTAAAAGTGAGTTCCCGATTCATAATATTTGTAGAAAGTCAGATTCCGTCGTTACTTGAACAGAAGAGTATATTTCTGCTAACTTGTATCATTTAGGTCGTGAGTCTCAGATTGTATATGCGTGCGTTTGCTTTAAAAGAGCCTGGACTGAGGACGGCATGGCCCCCCTGATGTGTCCTCAGCCATGTTCGGTCGTCCGTACACTGGATACACAAGCGGACCCAACCACAAGCTGCTGAAAAGCATTCCGTTGGCAACTTTCTCCACTGTTATTAATGGAGGGAGTAGGCATGTTCCAACAAATGTGGGGAAAGGGCCATTCACCAATGTGTGTATCGGACCCTAAATCAGTGATTCTTAAGCTGGGGTGCACGCACCCCCTGGGGGGTGCGAGATGCCCTTTCTGGGGGTGCGAGGCATGGCCATATATTTTTTTAGAAGGTAAATCATCGAAACACAAATTAAGCACGAGCACGGAGGTACAACTACTTTGTTTCATCAAATCTATGTGTTAACATTATATATATTTTTTTACGAATGAGAACCAAATGGGTACAAAGCTGCAGTAAAGGTTAAGAACCCCTATCCTAAATGCATATGAAACAAACATCGGAAGATGCATTTACACTACCTGTACATTGTTTCAGTTTTTAAGTATGGATGCAATAGTCATCCTACATCTCTGTTTAATGTGTCTGTAGCTTGATAATGTTTTTCATGGTACTTTGATCAGTGTTAATATAATCTTCCTAAGCGGACTTACACTTAAGGGGAATTTATTATTTAACATTGATATATGATTTAACATCGATTTATCTTCTTGCAATATTTTCCATTTCTCATCTGGCACAGTTTTATTTTGCTTTCGATGAACCAGTGTCACTCTTGCAAGTGACACTGCCCTGTTCTCTTGAATTCTCACCTGGATAACAATATAAACTTGAACCCTGATCTTCATAATTACTATTGCTCATTCTATGATTACGCTACACTGGGTTTCCAGTATTAAGCAAGAAGATTATATTAGGTGAAACAAAACAAGCTGTTTGAAAATAAGTTGAGTAAACGCGTTTATCCTGGTCGTGAGTAGGTTGTGTTTTTTGGATGGACTTATACTTTTTGTCCATCGTATCAATATTCCAAATGGCATTGGTGCTTATTTGAAATAAAACGTGAATTGGAAACCTGGTACCTGAGATCACGTGACACGTTTGCCTCTGCTGTTTCGCCACAATATTTACGTTTGCACACCTTATATTTACATGATCATAAATATGCAGTTGACGTTTAGTTCAGTCGCAGAAGAAGCTGTCGAAAATATTATCTGATGAAGAAAGTAGTACTGTTGTTAGAACTCTAATGCAAGTTATTGTATGTATCAACGAACACGCTGTCAGGTTTATTAGTTTAGGCATATGACAACGTTCTCTTGCTGCGTTAAGGTTGTGTAACGTTTCCGTTTCGTCACAATTATGCAAAGTGTATTGGATTTCCCTTTGTGGTTTATTATTTTTTTAAAGCGCTTACAATACCCTAATTGTCCTCTTGCAATAAAGCACGTGACAGTCATCCATCTGAGAGCCCCTCACCGGCAGCCATGTGACATCCTATCCAGGTAGCACTCCCACACAATTGTAATCAATAAAATGGAACTACAGTAATTGGGGAGTCTTAAAAAATAATAAATTACTACCCTTTGACAACTTACTGCTGGGTGACGGTCTCCACATCTATTTTCAATGGTGGTAGTTGTGTTTACCAGACTTTGCCACGCTGGACAGCTTGCGTAGTTGAAGAGGGGAGGCCAGGACTGGTTATCATATCACTCATCAGTGTTAGCTTTGACCGGGAAACCAAATTTAGGCCACCGGGTTGATAGTCCAGTGCACGTACGACTGTTATCGCTCCACACTTTTTGTGTCGATGCAGTCATTGTAATTTAGGCAGAAACCAGACAGCAACTGTAGTAATGTTTAAAGGATTTCCATGTGACAATGGGCCTATTGAACCTTTTAGCACTGTGACCAAATAAGGTTTTATGTAATTAAATCGCGTAGTAATAATAATGGCCTTTAGTCCCCCAAGGAAATCCTCCCTGAGTTATACGTCTCTTTCATGATGGTCCTACATTGGGATGTTTGGCAAATTCCATACACGAGTGTTTGGCATGTGCAGGAATAAATTGAGGTACTTGGAGAAAATTCACAAGTACAAGAGGGATAACACTCAACTCCACACAGATAGATTAAATCAACATTCAATGAAAGATATATATTTTTAAAATCAATGATCACAATGGTTTTCTGGCAACCCAGATGAAATTGTGTATCAGGCCTGACTCTGCTGATGAGACCGTGAAAGTGAAAACAAGCCCAAGTTTTCCCTTTTACACTAAAATGCTACTGGAGCACCTTCATCCGGTAACCTCATCATTTGATGTTCAAAAAAACGAAGTGCATCTTACATTAGAGATGAGGACTTCCTGTGTCTTTCATATTCCTACTACGTTAATAATTAAAATTTAAATGGGGTGTGTCTGTGAGCTCATTGGTGACAGCAGTAAGGACACCACCTCTTACATACCTGCCTTATCTCAGGTGCTTCTATGAGGATTTAAGCCCCCAGCCCTGAGCCCATCCAGCCACCTCGATATTTAGTATTGTACTTCAATATCCAAGGCTTAAATATAACAGACGTTTGACCCTTTTCCGTTCTGAGACGTCTGCAAGTTGCAGGGTGGGTCCCATTCACCTGTGAATCTCGGAACGTGCAAGCGGTTAGTGTTAATTTTATTTAGAGGGGCATAAGCGCCGTTGTTTTTAAAGACATTGTAGTCACTGCAGAGAACTGCAGTGACTACAACTGTACCACATGCCCTAACGCATGGCCGTGTGGGAGCCTCGGTACAAATAAAGTTATTTTATTTTACCTTTACGATTCCGTTCATGTACGTCATCGGAATGGACATGGTTATAAAAATGTACATTTTACAGCCCTTTGTCAATCCACTGCTCTATGAAGACCTCCCCATACCATGCAGGCCAAGGGGATTGTTTCACCATACCTACAGCTGGTCAGTGTGTGAGTTGGTGAAGGAGTGGAGCACCGATGTGGAAGCGAGGTTCAGAACAAGATAAGTTTGCTGCACTGGCCTCTGCTGACCGTAAATGATGAAACAGTTATTGTAATGTTATACGTACTGTTTTTCAGTGGTGTGCATCTCAAAACCTCAACAAGGACTATCCATCTTGCTGCATCAGAGGCATGGCATGTGAGTAAAGTACAGCCTACGTTAAAAAAACATTTACGTAAAAATGTCTTTGTGAATTCACGTACTTTGTGTCAGCGTTGGTGTACGGTGTTTTTTCTGCAATATTTTTGCTGTCTTTTCTTGAATTTTCTGTTTGCACTTAGTCACATATTCACTTTAAGATGTTTTTTGTTCATGTTTTTGTTTTTTGTTTGTTGCGGTTGCACCCGATTCAAGAGCTGAATGGCTCACAGGGCTATACCTAATAAATGAACTTGAACTTGAATTACATTTTGTTCATTTACCATTTTCAGACGACATAGGCCGGTGTTCGTATTACTGCATACATGGAGAATGCTCCTCTCTGTCAACGTCATTGATCAAATGCACGTAAGTGAAACGCACACACACGGGAAGAACCCCGGATTAGCCAAGTGCTCTTACAAAGCACCAATTAAGGCTGGCGTGGCACACTAGTGGGTTCTGTGGTGCAGTGCCACACCTGCCTGCCTTTGTCTCCCCACTGCTAATCCTCTCACGCCATAACCAGTTACTCATTGAAAGCTCAGCCGAATTAGGGGTGACGCAGTGCAGTTTCCCACACCTCCGTAGCCAACCGTGCTAATCGGAGGTGCAGGGGAAAGGACAACTAACTAAACACAAAAAGCAGAAGAAATTCGTTTTCAATCCTAGATTTAAAAGTGCACAGCTCCAGTGATTTACTAATACTGGAAGGAAGAGCGTCGCAGACCGCCCCACAGAAGCGCATCTGAATAGCGCGATGCGGAGACTCTTTGTTCGATGGCCAGCCAAAAGGCGCTACGAGGATGACCAGAGTTCGCGTGATGCTTTATGGTCCTTGACGAGCAAGGTATTGTGGTACATACGTGGCAAGCACCTTGTGTGTAATGAGTGCGACCTTACAATGTATTCGCTTGGCAAACATACAAATACCACTTGCCCCCTGCTGTTTTCCATGGCCAGGAATCAAACACAAATTGAAAGGTTCTTAGAACAGTACGTGAGTCACAGTGCCACCTACTTCACACACACGCACACGCAAATATTCCTTTAATAACCCAGATAAGAACGATGGCCTGTTGAGTCATGCATTGTTAGCAAGCATCTGTTAAGGTCATGTTAGCAGCATCTGTTAAGGTCATCACAGTACACAACACAATGCAGTGTTGAAGCCAGCAATTTGCTTGCCTGTATTTGTCTCTCTGGTGAGCGTGCATCAACGTGCAGTGCACCAACAACATCGACCGAACATCTTAAAACAAACTGTCAGTCAAAAAGGCCATGGCAACAATGCGAAAGGTCCTCCTCGGGGACAAACCAACCTCCCGATTGGTCCATAATTGCGAATCATGCAGCTCAACGTGGAAAAATGATAGAGTGCCAAAGGCGGCAGTCTCGCTAAGATCGCGAGGAAACTCACTTGGTGAGTGTGAATGCTCCAGCTCGAAGGAATACTGCCACGTGACAACAGTCATCAGCTGAAACGCGGACTGGTCACCTTGGTCAAGCATGAGACAAGGCAGGCCATCCATTCACCACCACCATACTCATTAGCGAACCTACTCAAACATCATCCGCATAATGGCCTTCTCACCAAAAAAAGCAAGCATACAATCCACGTAGGTGGTTTCAACGGCCACCACACTTTGTGGGGATACGAATTTTAAAAAAAAGTTTAGTTCAGCCCGATGGAAAAAGTGCTACACTCCGGGACAGCTCCGTCATATCACTGGGTATGGGACAGCCTCCCATTGCCATCTGAGATAGCTTCCCGAACAGTCGGCATCACTCTATCTGTGATCGACACGGGCCTACAAATACTCGCAATTCAATTGGTTACCAAAACCTACGCTGGAACTTTCGGTTCGCTGTTTGGTCGGGTTACAGTTCATTACGCACTTCTATAATAGGCCACGTAAAGCTGGAACAGCAGGCAACATGGTTGTGGATAACGGGCAGCACTTTATAGCTCAATTTGCTGATCTTGGGATGAGCTCCTGTGCATTCAATAATTCACGACATAGACACTGCACGTACTCGTATCTCTTGACACAGGTGCGCTGAAGGATATGAAGGAGACCGATGCCAGATGGTGACACTAGACTCCAGCAAGGAGGAAAGGTCTGCAAGAACAGGAATTGTGTTTGCGCTAACGTTGGCGTTGCTGCTCACACTGCTTGCCCTCGGTGCCTTTACCTGGTGCATCTACAGGTAGGAGCCCATCTTCTTACTCGGTGTGGTACGAGGGGACGCCTATACCCCCCCCCCTCCAGCCCCATAGATTTGAAGTGTTGAATATTGTAGCAGTTCTCAAACAATGGGTCACGACCCACCACCGGTGGGTCGCAAGAGGTATCGGGGTGGGTCGCAGCGCGTAAGGAGCCATCCATTTAGTGGGTACGCAAAAATCCGTCAAAAGTTGACCCCTTCCCTGTACGCACGAATACTTTTTACACCCCCCCTCCCCCCATCTGCGTACGTTCGTTTGAGGCACCCCCCCCCCCCCCCCCCCCCACGAATCCTACAGAACCGCCGATATTTAATCCACGCAGAAACGGTCAAGGATGAATAATATTAACGTGTTTAAGCAAACCGATAATCCACCGCCGGCTGCATTATTATTGAGGCTTCACCCCCCCCCCCCCCCCCATTTTCTATGCGTACGTACATTGTCAGTAGACCCCTCCTATGCGTACGCATTTAAATTAACCCCCCCTCCCCCCTCCATGCGTACGTACTGAATGGATGGCCCCTAAATATATATTTTTTATTCTTATGCGTTAAATAACGATCCTACGTATATATCTGATCTCGAAAAAAAACAAAGCAACCAAAATATATTACGACCAGACAAACATTAATTCGAATAAATGGTCTGGATCAGAGAGCTCCCACTTGTTCCCAATGAACGTCACCTCACTCGTGCATGGCAGTTATTATCATGGCTGTGAGTGTCTCCATATCTGTGTGTATCTTCGTGTCTCTATCTCCATGTCTTGCAAGTGTATTTGCATCTCTGTGTGTCTTTTTCTCCGTGTGTTTCTGTGTATGTGTCGCCGTATCTGTTTTGTATATGTGCGAGTTTATCCATGTCTGTGTGTGTCTCTGTGTGTGAGTTACACTATATTAGGGGGCGCCACCGTGGCGAGATGTTAACTACCTCGCCTGGTATACAGGAGTCCGTGGGTTTGATCCCGACCCTGATGCCTGTATATTGGGAGTTTGCTTGCTCTCCCCGTGCCTGCGTGGATTTTTCTCCGGTTTTTCCCTCGACATTTAGAAACGTGCGTTTATAGTATTTGACTGCTATAAATTTCCACATGACAAACCACTCCGTTGAGCTATCATGTGTGGACAGGTCGCTTCTGAAGAAGAGCTATATAGCTGAGTGGGCCTTACCTGTTCAAATAGAAACTAGTTTAAACAGTTAAAATAATAGCATCACGCAGTGCAATAACACCATCATTGTAAAACCATCACCTAGTGAGCTGCACTGTAATAACACCTCCATGGCTCCTCTGATATTCACCTTTGTAGCTTACATGACTTCCACAATGTGTAAGATTACCCCATTTCTTGACAGGGGTTTGTATATCTGCCTCCACTCCAATAGTAATCACCAGGCCTCCAATGTTTTTACTAGCACTGTCAGAATAGGCATGGGTCCCAGCAGAGTATCTGACTACCCAGGTGGGTCGTGAGTTGGGAAACTTTGGGGAACCCTTGGAATTAATGGGTGCCATTGTGGTTTGTAACAATACACATTCTCGTGCACTCACAACACAATCCTCCTATCCATGACTCATCCCACAAAGGATAATGTCCCACAATAACCAATTCGTTTTTTTTTCAATTCCTAGGAGATTTAAAAGAAGAACGAAGAGCCCTCGCATCGTTATACTGGAAGCTGAGGAATATGATTCAGTCCATAACCTCTGACACGCAAGCAATGTGTCGCTGCAAATGGGCACGCGTGGAAGGGCTGAACAAGTGCTGAAACACAGGACAGGGGAAATGAAGGATCCGTGCCCAAACGTCAACATTCACGATAGCTCCACTTGAAGCGCCACCTAAAGAAACTGCAATCAAAACTCAGCTTTGCTATCCGTGAGCTGTACATTGTACCGCCTGCGACCAAAGTACATTGACTGTGCCCCATCGCATCAGATTTCCAGCAGGGTTGAGCCCTAGATAGTGTCTTGGATGGGTCACCATCTATAGATTACTCGACTGTACTGTGGCCATTACGTGATGGCCAGCAGAGGGCAGTGCAGCCATTGTTGTACGGTACTTCAATGGGCACGCTGCTTTGGCTTCCTCGCCTTCACCTAATAGGGGCTTCACTTCAGCCAGGGTCTGCGACCAGGAAAATAATTCTCTACACACTGCGCACCCAATACCTTGAAACTGTATTACCAATCGCTGTGGTCGTGGCTTCTAGCCGGGTGCCTGCGATGCTCCAGCGTAATAGTCACCCAGCGAATGTTAACGAGAAATGAATCCCCGAGCAAAACTATGCAGTACTGTATATTAGTGCCCAGCACAGGGCAATCAGTCTCTAGTCTATTGTATTCACCGGTCTAAAGTAAATTATCGACGCGTGGACGTACACACGTGGGCCCAAAGTTACAATGTCCCAAGTTCAATACCGGTTACTCGGTTTTCTCCCGCTGCAGTCGAACACGAAGGGGCTCTGGCTTATTCGCGACACCTCCGCTTAGCACGATTGCCTACGTACGGTGCGAAAGAAGTTCAAGTTCAACATAAATACATACAAATGCACGCGTTGCAGCGTAAGGAGCCTAAACGGACTGCGAGAGTGGGTGTCGGCAGATGCAACTTCTCTCATGAAATCACGGGCCTTCTGCTTGTCAGGAGACACAAACCACGAAAGATCATCTCCTGAGATGCCCTGCGGCTTTCACAGTGCGCTCGTCAAGAAGATTCGGCAACGCCAGAAGCGGTGGCCTGCGCAGAATATTGTGCAAGAGACTACATAGATTGGATAGGAGACACGAAGACGAAGCATGCGGGGAGGGCATCCGTTACGGCCTGCACGTGGCATGCACCGTCGAGAGACAGGCCGATCCTGCCGGAGCCATGGCTTTGCTGCGCGAAACGTCGTGGGTGGGAGGCCAGCGAAGGTGGATGGTTGTGGCTGGCACGCGTGAAGAGTGAACTACGGGGATCAGCCTCTCGCCGCCAGCAGAGGGCAGTGATCGTTTTCTTTCACCCCCACCCCCCCATGCAACGATCAATGATGTACAGCGTCATCATCAGCCACGATCAGTCCACTGCTGGATGAAGGGCTCCACAAGCCGACCCCATCTCGGACGTTCCTGCGATGTCAGCACTCCAGCTTGGCACCTGCGCACGAGTTGATTTCATTCCGCCCTCTCTCCTGGCTACGGGACGAAACGGTACACAAGCGTGTACTGCTGTAACATTGGAACGATACAGAGATGACGACGAGATGTGGAGTGTAATTTTTGCACAATTCACAATTCGGTAAGAGAGCACAGAGTGCTCGAGAGTGAACGAAAAGCAACGCGAGCGAATGAGAACGGACATTTGAAGGAGGCGATTATTGCTTTACAATAAGCAGCCTGGTTGGGTGGCTAAAATTACACGTGCGCGCGCTTTGTTTAAAGAGGTCAAATGCGTCCAAAGGTGGAATGTGCTGCCCTCGTAATGAACTAAAGTATAATCGGTTGTTTTTATTTTAGCAGGTGAGGCTCACTGAGCTATATAGCTATTTTTCAGAAGCTACGTGGCCGCAAATGTGGACATTAATAGTGGACAAATACTCGAAACGCGTGTGTCTAAATGTGGAGGGTGAAAGAAAAAAAACCGGTGGACCGGGAGAAAAATCCACGCGACCACGGCGAGAGATACATACAAGCTACAAATATGCAGGCGCCTGGGATCGGGATCGAACCCACGATCCCCTGTATACCGGGCGAGGCAATTCACATCTCACCACCGTGGAGCACCCTTCAATGTCTTTGCCACGTCCACTACCGGACGGAATCGGTAGTCCACTCGAGGGTGTTGTTGTTGTTGGTCTACTCTTCCACGCTGGCGAGACGCTGTGGTGGAGATGTGTACCTCCACACCGTACTCCCAGCACACGCGTGGATCGTTGAGTGGAGGGCGCGCGCGTTTTGAGAAACGTGCGTGCCCATTGCTTTCCACTGCCACACCGTGAAACTAGAAGGCATTAACCGTTGGAAGTGAATAATGGTCGTGGTTTTTTTTTGTACGCACGCGACAGGCAATCAACACAAAATTCGTGTTATAACGCAGTGGTAACGGCGCAACAACACTTAGCTTTTACGCGAATGCGCACGCCAGCGTGGAGAAGTATGGTCAAATAACCCCCCTCAGACCCGTACGGCATGGGAAGGCCCTTGTCCATCGGTGAGTGGATGGACCAAGGGATGCACGTTGTAGACAACATTGATGATGTGCTGCGACACGTCCGGTAACAATGTATATATTTTTCGATTTAAAGCTTTCGTGACTGCAGGGATTCATCTTCTTGGTTCTTTCGGTAAAGTCACGTAGAAGGGAAATAATAAATTAATACAAATAAAAATATATGATATAATTATTTTATTACTTTATTTTATTTCATTATATTATTTTATTATGTTTTATTTTTATTATTTTATTATTTCCCTTCTACGTGACTTTACCGAAAGAACCAAGAAGATGAATGTGTATTTATTATGCAGACGACGGGGCATGCCGCGACCCGCTCGTGCTTCCTATAGGCTGCTGGTTTATTGCCGAACGCTTTGTGCCGTGACATTCATTCATTCACTCACACAAACTCGACCAGTTCCATTTGTAGGCTTAACTCCAACCGTTTGACTCTTACGTAAGATTTGGTTGAAAACACCCCATTCAAAAACAGTGTATAGTCTGTTCATGTTTTAAGTTATCATTCTGTATTGAGCTTCAATCGTCATGGCTGGCGTGTAAATAACATGACCAATCAATGTGTAAGCGAAACTTGGCGAAAGCCCGAATCCAATTGCCAACTTTCCGCACCTCCAATTAGCGCGGTCGGCTACGTTGGGTGCGAAAGAAGCTGAACATACATTCGGGTGTTTTTTTTAATCTTTGTTTTTACTTGTGTATGTGTGTATGCGCACATGCTGCAATTACTAAATAGTCGTCGACTGCTGCATTCATTAACGCAACCCGATCCACGTGGACGGTGTCAAAGACTTATTGTGATTCTTGTCACATGACATCACCATACTTTGTGTAGAATGCACAATAGCCTTGTGCTAGACAAAGAGATCCAAAATTGCCCTTTGTCTATTTTATTTTGGTCTAAAGCAAGGTTGTTGTGTGTTACACACGCAGTATGGTGGTGTCATTTGACATACGAGGCATGCTGGTTGAAAATAGCCTATGGTCACAGTATCACCGTTCACTTTATAGAAATGTAGATTCATTGTTGCTCTCATTTGTTTGCTGCCTGGGCGTACTTTTATGCCCGATGAGACTCTCATCGGGAGATAAGAGAATGATGAACCTCTGTTAGCCTGCTTCGTGGGGTTTTGCAAGAGGCTTGTGGCAGGTGTGGCTAAAACGTCATGACAATTAACATGCAATTTATGGAATTGTATTTCCTTTTCGTCACTTCTTGTTGAAGGCCATCAACCAAGCTATTTTACACAAACGGAAAGATAGAATATGCCTATGTCACTTTAAAAAATTATGAGCAGGCGAAAGCCCCACGACCACGTCACCCGAATTGCACCCAATATTGTCAGAACTGGTAAGCCAAGCAGGTTTTGAACCTGGATATTGCTTGCAATGGTGACCACCATTTGTACAAGCGAGGTGTAGAGGGGCAGTCCATAATACCCATAATTATGCACATTCCCACCACCAGAATGCACTGATCAGTGTGATGTATGGTAAAGTAGCCCTCATGGTGTGGAGTGGCATTCATACAGCAGTAGACGAACACAAACGGGCTGTATGTGTGAGCCCATTGAGGAAAAGACTCTCTTCCACTTGAGACTCGCAAGGGAGCACTGTACCATAAAGTGTCAATTACTGGGGCGAAATTACACGCCTCTGTTTTATTAACTTATGAGCATGCTATTTTAGACTTTGTTTTACATTTATAGGCCACTTTGGCTTATTTCAGTAGCTTTTATTTATTACGTTTGTGCACACACACGCCTTCCAATTCTCTCACAATGTCAAAGTGTAATGTTTGAAGTCAGAATTCGTATACGGTACTGTATTACCATAACAATCATTCACATTACTGTACAATATCATCAGAAATACCCCGTTGGTAATTGAACTTTACTAATAAAAAACTTTCATAAAATAAGTGTTTTTACGTGTGAACGTGTGAGTAACATGTAATTATCGATCCCCCCCCCATGTGTCCACTTAGACAATTGACAATGTATAGTTTTACCTGTCACTGCGCACTGATGGGATTTTTTTCACGACTTATAAACTTTGATGGGCATGTCTAAACTATCCACCAAATAAACCACAAATATGGGAAGATTTGACAAGAGGAATTTCCTGATGCCATCCCTGAGGTTAATATATTGCATGCAAGTGAACACATGTATAAACATTCAATTGTAGGTCAGCACCGTGGGATGGTTTTTTTCTTTACAATTCCAAAGGATTTTTGAACGCCTCGTAAGAGATGCACAACATTTTTTTTCTAGATGGGCAAAATATCTTGAAATTAAAAATTATTGGCGAGAATGTCATTTAGCTTTAAATAATCGACTAACCACGCCTCGTTTAATTTAAGTACACGTATAAATCACTTTGAACATGCGTTATTTCGATGCCAATTTCTATTGTAATGAAATTACGTATTTAAAGTACATGTAATTTAGATACTGCCCATCTCTGAACTATGATCACCGGGATATAGTGTGAGTAGAGTTTGCATTAAGGCCATTCTTACGGCAACAAGGCTATCACGAAGGAAGGGGTGGTATGTTTCACAGACGTAGTCTACGGTAGTTTCACAGTAGGGGCGATGCTGCTGTTTGTTATCCCAGTTGAGGAATTTGCGGGTCAATTAGGACCGTGACACCGGCACAACAAAGGCCGACTGGTTTCGAATGACAGTCACAGGAAGGAAATGTAACAATGTACTGTGAAGACGACAGTGTATTATGGTTACAAACCGGCATGCCTTATTCGGCACACGAGAGTAATTTTGTCCCTTATAAATGCCCAGAGTTGCAGGTAGGCCTCGGCAAGGTAAGGTAAACGTGTAAAAACAACGAGCCTACCTTTACCCTACCTTTTACCTTGCCACAATACAATCACTCTACCCTACCTTTTACCCTTTAGCAGGTAAGGTAAAAGGTGAAAAGCAACGAGCTTACCTTCTACCCTACCCTTTACCCTTACCCCTTGGCATGTCGACACCTTTACCTTTACCCGTTGACCCGGTAAAAAGGGTACAATTACCTTCCCTTGCCGAGGCCTGGTTGCAGGTATGAACCAGGGAACCTATATTATTGAGGACTCGTCTTGTGAGAGGAAAAAACTGGCAACAAAATATTTCACCAAACCGAATTGCAATGAGCGGTGGCGCCTCCTGGCGGACACCGTGACATTGCAGCTAATGTAAAAATAAAGAGACCTGCCAGTGGATGGGCGAAGCTTCATTGAGTTTCAAGGTCCCTCCCTCACGCTATGCGGTTTTTTTCATTACCAAGTGTCACAATCACCCCGTCCAAAGGACAATCTCGAAACGGCTTGTTCACTCATGCAGCAGTACAAAACGCACATCCAATTTCGTAATTGGTAACCGTTCAGCACGCACAATCTGTGACCAACAGTCCCCCTCTGTATTTACTACACATACAGCACAGAGCTAATTAAATCTTTGCCACTCAGGTGGTGCGAATTAAAAATCCGACATAGTCGCAGAAGCTTGATGTGAACCGCACTGTTGAGACAGAGGAACACATGGGAGTTTACAACATTTCGATTTAAAGCTTTCGTGACTGCAGGGATTCATCTTCTTGGTTCTTTCGGTAAAGTCACGTAGAATGGAAATAATAAATTCAGACTCTGTCTTCTCGACAGACATGTTCTTCACCTGATGACGGCTGCTTGCGTTGTGGCCGAAACGTCGTGAAAATAATTGTATTATGTTTTATTTTTATTATTGTATTATTTCCATTCTACGTGACTTTACCAAAAGAACCAAGAAGATGAGTTTACAACATATTCAGGTAAATGACAACGTTCATAGGTGGGCGTTCGCGGGGCACATCCCTCGAAGGGACGACAGCTGGTGATGAAGAATATCAATAATCATGATCAGCCACATCCACAGAGGAAACTGAGCAATGGAATCCGCGTGTGTGCAGGTGCAAGGTGGATTGTTACATCGGCGGGCCATGAAGGGGGTATGGTGATGGCTTGGGCAGGACTTTCACCGAATTGCTACAACAAATATTAGATTTCATCTCTGGCCCATGGCCCACGTAGTTTTTTTTAGTTTAGTGTACGTAATTTGCATCAGCAACAGTGATAGTGCTGTCAATAAAGATGAGCTCAACGTTGCAATGTGTCCTCCTGACCAGATACATCGAAAATGCTTTTACGAGCATGGACTTTGGACTAAAGCCTCACGTTTGGGTTCAGTCCCTCTAAAAAACAATGGCATCAGGCATCTCTGTAATTGATCACATATTTACCATTTGCCGTGGATTGTTATGCACCACCTTAGCGTCACTTTGGTACTGAATAATTACGAATTATACCACCGGCTCCTGTTGTATTTGTATATGTACTTCAAGATAACAGTCCAGTTGTTGTTTGCGCTTTATTAAAAACAACTGGTGATGAAAACATTGTCATGAATACCAACCACCCTTATTTAGCACGAGATAAATCGAATCAACTGATAAAAGCTTTCACATTTAATACAACAGGTAGGAACACCATGGGTGGTATGCATGATCGAGTCACCTTAGATGTCACATCTATTGTGGGGAATTATAAAGCATACACTAAAGCTCTTAGCTTCAACATCCCACTCTTTAATCAATTAGCGGACTAAGGAAAGCACGTGTTAGCATTTAGCAAATTACTAATTTGTCCTACTAGCCAAGCATGTATACATTTACTAGCTATCAGCGGTGTAACGATTCATAAACATTTATAGGAATGTCCACGATAGATAACATCGAAAATTATGGCCAAGAATCATGATTTTATTGGTTAATGTGATATTAACAACCACTAGAGGCCGCTACACACCACTTATTAAAACTATTATTCCTGGGCTTCCACCCTTAGCTGACCCTTGCTGGCTAGCATGCTCAAGCATTGTCAAACCCCCATGACCCCCACAACACGGAGAGACCTTCATCCAGTGAACTCACTCAGGATGGTA
This sequence comes from Lethenteron reissneri, assembly GCF_015708825.2. NCBI lineage: Eukaryota > Metazoa > Chordata > Hyperoartia > Petromyzontiformes > Petromyzontidae > Lethenteron > Lethenteron reissneri. Next base: position 12,930,503 of record NC_083802.1, read on the forward strand.
CATTTTTCTATGGGTGACCTAGTTATGTAGACATGATTGCTAATTATTCCAACAATGTAATAATTAAGACTTAAATTTCGATGTAAAGCTTTCGTGACTGCAGGGATTCATCTTCTTGGTTCTTTCGGTAAAGTCACGTATCATAAAACATAATAAATTATTATGTTTAATGATTTTTATTATTTTATTATTTCCATTCTACGTGACTATAAAATAATAAAAAATAAAACATAAGAATTATGTTTTATTATTTGTATTATTTTATTATTTCCATTCTACGTGACTTTACCGAAAGAACCAATAAAATGAAGACTTACTCCACGTGTCACGGTTGCTCTTGCTTCTGTTAACACATTTACAGGCCCAATACCTCAGTGGCAAGTTATATTTTGTTCTACATTGTAAGTATGCATCGCAGTAGTATGTGCAGGTCTATATGGCGTGCAAGCACATGGCAACGGCGAGCTCCGACACCAGCGATTCGGATTCCATTCTTGGGCACATTTTGGCAGATGATAATCTGCAGATGATGCAGCCCTTTGTGAATCCATCAAAGGCAAAAAGCACGTGTACCTTAACACAGCGGCTGGGAACACAAAGTGAGTGCCTTGCAACATGTAATAATTGGGACAGCGTTTGGCGAAACAAGTACAATCATGTGCTGTGAAATTGCAGTATTTGTTCTTGCTGATGAACTGATCAATCAGAAAAAATAGGTGAAGTCTCTTTTGACCCGCCGGCTGTTTGGAGATGGTGTGCGGAATGTGCAAAGCACCCGGAGGGTTGCTTTTATTTTTCTGTTTGACAGTTTTTTCCGTAAAAATAATCCACTGCTGGTTGAAGGCCTATCTACACAATTTGATCATGGGGGGGTGGTGGGCTGTTTCGCTGTGCTTCACCATGCTGGTTTGTGCGGGTTGAAGGGGAGGACCCCGACTCATTCCGATATCACTCCCACATTGATGTTGCCTTGGGCATGATTCCAAAACTAAAATTAAACGATAAACTATTTATTTTTATTTTAGCAGATAAGGCCCACCGAGCTATTTTGATCTTTTTCAGAAGTGATGGTGGCCACCAATGATAGCTCAACGAGGAGTGGCTTATCATGTGTAAATTTATATAAGCCAAATACTCAAAACACGTGTTTCTAAATGTGGAGGGAAAAACGGAAGGACCTGGAGAAAAATCTACACGACCACGGGGAGAACATGCAAAATCCAAATATACAGGCGTCAGGGTCAGGATCGAAACCACGACCTCCTGTCCACTGGCAAAGCCAGTGGGGGGGGGGGTTGACACGTGCCCCCCCAATGATCAGATCGAAATCCCTAATTTCGATCAGATCGTTGGGGGTTAGTAGTAACAAGTCAGCATTTTGCGACCCCCACTGCCACTGTGTAGCATATTATTACGTAGGACAATAGTCTGATTCCATAATTGGCAATAAGTAAGGGCAAAGCAGTTATAAGTGACTCAGAATAGTGTGCAGTTGCATATACTGGACACGACTTCCCTGAAGGCATTCACCTTCAGGGAGCGCGATGCCGATCACACACAGTTTGAATTCGACCCTCGATCGATGGCTGCACCATCGCCGCACACGCGTCGATTAAAAAGCAAGGAACAAGTCCTTACTTACTAGCAACTCCTATAATTTTTAATTGCTGGAGGGGTTGCCCCCCCCCCCCTACCTGAAAATCCTGGCTCTGCCATTGCTGAGCCTGTCGATTCAAGCGGGGTAGTTAACAACTTGCCACCATGGAATCAAACTCAAGTGACCGGGTTCAATGTGCAGCACGGGGCCCAAGGCTCCATGGGTCATATCCACAATTTTGTGAATATATTTTTAATGTATGATTGTGTGAGCGTACAAAACAGTGTACAAATATACATAGCTCGATCGCGTTTAATTATCACTTTAAAAATATAGTACTATACATTTAATTCTCTGGCACATTCCAGTAAAATGTTCAAGATTTGTACACATTTACAACATGACAAAATCGGTTCCTCTTAAAGACTACAGTTTAAAAAGCAAGGTGCGATGAAGAATTGCTAAATTTGAAAACGTGCTTCAAAATGTAAACCGTTGTTATGCGCAACGGCACCTGTCAAATTAAGCGTATCATCAATCAAAACAGTAATCATCATCATCATCACAACAGTCATTGCAGCTATTGTAGTCCTCGAAGTCGATGTCAAAGTTGTATCGTCGGTTCTGGTAACGCCGCGGGCGTGGGGCCTCGGCCCACGAGTGTGGACCCCTCTCCCACTCTTTGTCCACCAGTCTGAAGAGGTCCATGACTGCCTTGGCATCCTCCACCGAACAGTGCCCCTCTGAACTGTTCTGTTGTGCAACGGAGAAGGGGGCACAGCATAGGGATGAGAAATACCGCGAGGGAGGGATGGTGGTGACGGCGGCAGCAGCAGCTTAGAGAGGCCTTCATCGAGCCGTGGATGGAGCGTGTCTGATGATGATGATGGGAATAGGGATGGGAATTAAACAGATCGATAGAATTATTTTTCGATTGAAAGCTTTCGTGACTGCAGGGATTCATCTTCTCGGTTCTTTCGGTAAAGTCACGTAGAATGGAAATAATAAAATAAATAAAATAAAATAAACATTTATTATGTTTTCTTTTTATTATTTTATTATTTCCATTCTACGTGACTTTACCGAAAGAACCAAGAAGATAGAATTATTGTTTACGCTTACAGGATTTTTAGTCAATCTATTGCTGGTTGACCATGCCTCGCCATGTTAGAATGGGCTGGTTGCTAAAGGCAGTGGGCGCATAGAGACTGAGGCACAGTGATTCACTGCATGGGGGAAGTGCTCATCCAGCAGTGAGTTGACAAAACGGGTTTTACCTGTACGGTACAAAAACACAGACTCCAAAAACTACCGACAGTCAAAGCAGCACGAGACCTCGGTGTGGCATTTTCAGAGAGGGTCAAAACGCTGTTGAAGAGATGCACTCCTCCAATCATAACTTACCACGTTATTTTTTAAATAGCTATGAATTACCATCCATTTTTTTAATGAAACTATGAATAGTGATAATAAAATAATAAAAATAAAACATAATAAAATAATTCTCACGACGGCGTCTGAATGACTCTGTATTTATGACAGACCTGTTCTTCACCTGAGGACGGCTGCTTGCGTTGTGGCCGAAACGGCGTGAGAATTATTATATAATGTTTTATTTTTATTATTTTATTATTTCCATTCTACGTGACTTTACCGAAAGAACCAAGAAGATGAATCATTGCAGTCACGAAAGCTTTAAATCGAAAAAAAATATGAATAGGGATTTCATCCTCAAAAGAATTATACCTGCTATTTTTTTCCATTTTAAACCTTTAATAACGAAAAAAAAACTCCATATCCCTTACTGGATACAGTACTTTGGAATGGGCAGACAGATGACAGTAGAACCTGTGAGTTACAGTATTTTGACTCATAATCACATGCCTATATGACTGTTTGCATAGACAGCATGCACAGACCTGCCTGTGTCTAGCAGGCACGTGACAACGTATCCACTGCCCCTCACACCCCACCCACTCACGGAACTTAAAAGAAAGAATCACTATTTCGGATGACGATTCAATTCAAGAATAAGATTGTTCGTTTCGTCCTGTACCATCTCATTTGCATTGTTTTAAATCTGTTTTTGTTTGTTTTGTCAACTTTGTCGGTTTAAATACAACGTGATCTTATCAATTGTATTTCTTTGTGAATACAACTCAGTTCCTCTCCGGCCACATGAAGGGGGTATTTGTATCTTGACATTGAATGGATACTCACCGAGGCCGACTCAGCCGAAAACCATTATCCAATGTGCAAAAAACGCTCACGTTCACGGAACCGGACTTTCATTTATTTTATATCACGGTTGCTGAGCACAGGCCCAAAGGGCAAAAAAATGCCAAGTGGCCAGCAACAATCAAAGGTTAGGACTAAGACCATGGGAAAATAGACACTGGGATGGAACTACAGAGTCGAGCAGAGCAAGGAAAGAAACAGAACGGGAAGTGTCTTTGACCATCAGTCTGGTGGTTAAAAGTGTCAATGAAAATTAAGAAGACCATCTACTAAAGAGAGCACCCCACATGGGCAGAGGAATTAATGAGCGAAGTCAATGAGAACAGTCAACCATGGTAGTAGCAATAGAAGAGCAATACGGAGGCAACTGACCACCACGCCGGACATCACGCTGAACAATTGGCGGTACAACCGGGGGGGGGGGGGGGTGGAAAGAAAACGAATCACATCAGATAGCGATAGAGATCAACCGTGGAAAACCTGTGTGGTAGCGAGGCAGCCTTACCTGGATCTGGATTGAGAGCAGGATCTTTGCTAGATTTTTGAGCGACGCTCTCCTGCCAACGGTGAGCCTTGCCTTTTTCAGCAGCGGCTCGCACAGCGACGTGTCACGCGTGTCGAACATTTGGATGTTCAGGCCCAGGGTTGAGAAGTCCCGCCGCATGTCGTGGCCGATGATTATTTTTCCCTCCAGGATTTTCTTGATCTGCGGGGCATGTGGTGCATACGCATGAGCCAGGAACGCACTTAGCCCTGTCTCTTAATAATTACGTGGCATTGTTTGACATTTTAATAAGACACCTTGTATATCAGAATCAGAATATTTATTTAGACTGGAGGAATCCGACGAGCTATAAAGCTCTTGTTCACAGATGTCCAGTCGGGGCAGGTCAGAACGTTACAACAACAAACAATTCAAGAACACGATAAGAGTGCAAATTATATGAGAGGTATAAAATTAAATAAATATCCAAACTAAACTCAATAATATCGGGGTATCACAAAGCAAACAAGTGGCAACCATTTGCTGAATTATATGCTTCAATGTTTATAATTTTGCCAAAAAAAATTATGATAATAATGCCTTTTGTTTACTCAGAAAAGCCTCATTGAGTCTTGAGTTGATTTCTGCAACGGTGGCTGTGATGCGATATTTTGGCTAATTCCATTAATGAGAGTTTGGGCATGTAGGGGGAAACCAGAGTACATGGAGAACTACCCACATACACGAGGGGATAACAACAAAAGCGCAAAAACAAATCAATCCAAGACACCTCGCAGCCCAGAATGTTTGGGAATTTTACAAATATGTGGAATCCACCAACAATTGCATCGGATGTTTCCGGATCACAGGAATGGGCCATCACCCCCAGCTCGGTAAAAAGTAATTTCCATGGCCTGGAACATTAGACTCCAGGGACTCCTCTACTTACGAACATGTTAGGTTCCACAGGTCTGTTCGTAAGTTGATTTGTTTACAAGTCCAACAACTTTACTTGTGTGATTCCAAACATGTTGTGCGGCATGTACACTCAACACAGCGAATGGCTTTAAAAGTTGTACAATCTCCTGTAGATGCAGATGCCACTGGTTCTTCATGTTCTGCAGATGTAGATGACACCACCGCCATCTATTGCGCAGCAGTTGAACTTACGACTCTCGGTCCGAACGAGCGACTGGACATACGGACAGGTTCGTTCGTATCTCTGAAAGTTCGTAAGTCGAGTGCTCGTAAGTAGAGGAGCCCCTGTATTTAAGAATGCCATCTGATCAGCATTGTTGATGAAACACATGGTGGATTAATTGAAAGAAGACATTTAAATCTTGATTTGAAGCTTTTAAAGAAAGAAAACATTGAAATATTGTATTATATTAAGTTTCATCAACATGTGAGTTCAAATTTGTCAATATTCTCGAATGGTATATGTGGTGTTAGCCTGTATAATGTATCCAAGTACATTTAATTATGTATAGAGATTCATCTTCTTGGTTCTTTCGGTAAAGTCACGTAGAAGGGAAGTAATAAAAACATAAAAATAAAACATAATAAAATAATATAATAATATAATCTAATAATATTTTAATATAATAAAAGAATATAATAATATAATATTAATTATTGTATTACTTCCCTTCTACATGACTTTACCGAAAGAACCAAGAAGATGAATCCCTGCAGTCACGAAAGCTTTAAATCGAAATATGTACAGAGAGTTAAAAATAATGGCATACATCTCTATACACTTAATTATGCCTTCTGCTGTGTACAGCATCTTAAGATGCAGTTGCATTGAGATGCTAGATAAATCCATATTGTATTGCTGTAGACCCATATGGTTATTTTAAGGCCCTATGTATGAAACAGAAATCTGCCAATATAAGTTCATATCAAAATTAAGATATTTCTGCAACCACAATGTCATTGTTTGCAACACAATGAATAATGAATAACACGAAACTTTCACCCTAAAGCTAACCCTGATATGCTAGGAATTGGAAATTGTAGTCTAAAAGTGTGATACACTACTAATATAAATGATAAACGATTACCTAGAAGTGTCACTGAAATGACGGATGGCATGGCGTCATGCAAACCACAATTAAATCAAAGTAAGGGCAAGGGATTTCCCCTTTATAAAAAGTAGCGCCATACTTGGAAAACAGGGAGATTGTAAAACTACAATTCATGTAAAAGGCAGAAAGAGTTTCGACATAAACCTTTGAATGGAGAAAAACGTGCATTACAAAAGTGTTGCGGTAACGAAGCAATAAGTAATCAAGATTATTATCAAATAGCCGGGGATGCCCTTGATTTCGTCATATCCCAAACGCTAAGCCGGTTTGAGCCTGGACACTGCTTGAATGGGTGACCATCACACGCAACAGGTTGTTATAGGCTTTGCAGGGCTACGTGGCGGGCAGCAGAGGATAGTGCAGCAAATGCATTACATTGTTCTTTCTACTCGACGTACTGTGCTCATATGCCTTCGTGTCTGCGCTCCCCCCGCCTTCAGCAACCCGCAATGATATGGCCTCCCCCACGACCCGCACGTCATGCGGACGCCCTCATCCAGCAGTGGATCGACAAAAATGCAGTAATGAGTATTTGATGAGCAAAATACCTTTTGACTCGAAGCAATTCAGAGGCACTTGGGGGAGGCAGGTGGTAGAGGAATTATGAATTGACTACTTCGCTTGGCCTCACAAAGACAAAGATCCCTCGTATAGCCTCAACAAGCTGTTGGATATAATTGCTGTTAGCGAGTAGCACCTATGAAGGCCGGAACGGCACACGAGGGGGTGGGTGACCAGCACCACGCCCGGCTGCCTTTTGTCTCCGGAGTAACGATGTTTACACACCGCACCAGGTACTCATTTGAGGTTGAGTCGACCTAGGGGGGAGGGCCCAGGACTGGTTGAGATAATCGTCACCAATGTTGGCCGTGAGATGGAATCGAACTCGCTTCGTAGCGGAGCGCAGCGCGCTAACTGTTGAACCCTCTGCTACCCACAAACACTGGGGCACGCACACCAGTCTCAATAAACACATCAGCGATACCGTTCGCCAGTTTAAACCGGTTGCTCACAGAGAAATGCCAAAGCCATAGAAAGGCATATGTCATCTCGAGTCTCGAGTCAATATTCACTTTACTAGCTATGCTCCAGGTGCACGTTGTGCTGTAGAGCGTGTGTACGCTGTGCTTACAAATATTTGCTTGAGCCTTTGTGTTATTAGTTCCTACTAATCTTTGGTAATGATTTCTCCGCTTGGTAATTACGTGACTGTGTGTAGCATTGCAATGGAACGGCTCACTGAAGTTAGGGGGAAATTAAACAAAGAGGATTCGTTAATTACTTTAGAACACAAAAAGCATGTGGAAGAAAATGTAATAATATGAAAATGTATGATTGTGCCAAATGAAAGGCGTTAAGCAAAACCATTGGACGTAATTTTGAAAAACAATTAGGCAAAGCATGAGAAAAGACCGTAAATAATACAACGCAATAACGATGATTAGTAAATCACGAATAGGAATCCATTACAGAGCGATGGTCAATTCATAACGTATGCCGGAGACGTAAAATCTAAAACTAATGGAGGGATTATATGCAGATCCCTGCAGCAAAACAAAAAAAGATCGCATACCCCAGCGAACAAATATTTTCTCAGATGAGGATGTAGATGCTCACGCTGTCACACTTGATGAAGAAGTGCCCTTTTGAAGTTTGCAAAATGGGCAATAACTAACCCAAAGAAACAACTGCTCACATCATCAAAGAAGCGGGATCAGCTGTTGGAACAACATTTGTGTACCTTATTACTGTATGTCTATACAATCATGATGTAATGCTTCAATCATTGACAAGGTGGCGTCTGTTCATATCTCGGGAAATCCAAGGTAATTAGATGTTAAAAGTGCCCTCGTATATCCATCATAAACTTCAGGTCTGCTTACCTTAGTACACAGATTATATCCAGTCTAAGTATCCACGTCACCCGATTACTGCTCAGCAGCTGGTTGATTGTGTTGCCTCCGAAACGTCGTGATCTTTATTTTATTTTATTATTTTATTAATTTTGATGTTTTACCTACGTGACTTTACCGAAAACACCTAAGAATATGATTCAAACACTTTATTGATTTTACGCCTTAATTGATACCACTTTGAATGAAAACCCCATGGGGGTAAATTACCACTTAAAGTTCGTATTTTATGCGCACAGAAACAGGTCCTCGGCACTACATTGCTCAGACACTGCACCTGAATAAACAGAAGCTGCCGTGACATGAAGAACTGAAAACTTCATTTTAATTCATGCCATTTGTGTTCGTACCTCATTTCGCAGAGCCTGTTAAATCCACATTACTATGGCGGTACCACAGGACGTATCATACGACCAATTATTATTGAAATAACACTTAAACACAATAAGTTACTCTAGCCTTCTTTGCACAGTGTCATTACATGTTAAAGGTAATACAACCCAGGGCTTTATTTTTCACGGAATATGTTCTGGGCCGCTGGTCGACTAGGTGAGCCTGTTGACAATTATCCAGATCCCATAACGAAAGGTATCCTACACTAAATGTTGTGTGCCCGGTACGAAATATTTCCAAGTCTTCAGTTTGATGGCGATGGTGATGATGCAGGTGATAGGTGAATTATAATTACATCGTAGGCCCGTGACAGATGACAATAGCTTGGGGATAAATTCATCCAACAGTCGATTCATCAAGACCGACTGCGACAATTAAAATGTAGAAGCAACGTGAATTATTAGTATTATCACATTACTGGCCCATAACAGAGGACAACTACAGGCAGGGGGGGAAGCCTTCATCCAGCAGTGGATTGATCATGACTGATAGTGATGATGCTGCAGTTAGTAGGCGAATTATTATCAATACAGTACATCGCTACCCCGCGACGGACCACAACAACAACAGCAGCAGCAGCCGGAATTCATCCACCGGTGTGGCTCCAATCGACACTGATAATTACGATGACGAATTCATCAACGAGCAGCAAGCGCTTTGAAACAAACGAGCGTCCCACACTTCCCGTTGCGCCCGGCACTTCATCCCGTGCCCCCATGCCCCCGCGTCTCTTCCTCCGTACCTCCTTCCGCGCCTCCTCGTACGGCGTGGCGTGCACCAGGTGACGGGGCAGGATGCCGCTGAAGCGCGTGCGGTAGTCGGTGACGGGCTGCTCGGGCTTGACGTATTCGTCGTAGAGTACGCGCTTGTTGTAGTCGACGATGCTGCAGCGAGCCAGCGCGCTCTCCGTGCCGCCGCGGCCGGTTCCCACCATCTCGCAGTCCATCGCCACGTACTTGCTGGTGGCTTGCATGGCTGTGCTGCGCGGGGGCGTCTTTGTTGATCACCTGCGCTCACCTGTACAGCCCGTGCGCGTGCGTGCGCGTGTGTGTGTGCGTGCGTGTGTGTCGGCGGTGTTGTATAGCGGCACGGGTGTATATACGTAAACGGTGTTGTGGCTACTATTATAGTTCGCCCGCTTTGCGAGAAATGACTACGTTTTCTTGAGTCTTGGCAAGGGAAGAGAAGATGTGATGAAGCCCTTTTGTCGTGGACAGCTCCCTCGCTGTGTGTGTGTTTATATACGGAGGTACTGGGGTTGCCCCCATCAGGGTGTGTTTGTAAGGGTGTACGCGTGTGCGTAGCCTTTCTGAATGAGTCACTCGCCACGCATCCTCCTAATACGCGTAACTTTCGGAAAGCTGCGGTTACGTACACGACAACAATGCCGGACTTCACTTCCCAGTTTCTTGTCATGATGTGGATGACGTGGCGAATACACTAATGCTGCTGCACTGTGGACACTACAACAGCGAGCCACTGCCAGTGTTATTGAAACAATTAAATACACGAAAACGTGAATTACACGTTGCCGTTGTTGTTGTTGTGGTTTTTAATTAAATATGGAAACGAAGTCGTCGTTTCTTGATTTTGTGAATTAAATAAATGAAAACGTGAATTACACGTTGCCGTTGTTGTTGTTGTGGTTTTTAATTAAATATGGAAACGAAGTCGTCGTTTCTTGATTTTGTGAATTAAATAAATAAAAACGTGAATTACACGTTGCCGTTGTTGTTGTTGTGGTTTTTAATTAAATATGGAAACGAAGTCGTCGTTTCTTGATTTTGTGAATTAAATAAATGAAAACGTGAATTACACGTTGCCGTTGTTGTTGTTGTGGTTTTTAATTAAATATGGAAACGAAGTCGTCGTTTCTTGATTTTGTTAATTAAATAAATGAAAACGTGAATTACACGTTGCCGTTGTTGTTGTTGTGGTTTTTAATTAAATATGGAAACGAAGTCGTCGTTTCTTGATTTTGTGAATTAAATAAATAAAAACGTGAATTACACGTTGCCGTTGTTGTTGTTGTGGTTTTTAATTAAATATGGAAACGAAGTCGTCGTTTCTTGATTTTGTGAATTAAATAAATGAAAACGTGAATTACACGTTGCCGTTGTTGTTGTTGTGGTTTTTAATTAAATATGGAAACGAAGTCGTCGTTTCTTGATTTTGTGAATTAAATAAATGAAAACGTGAATTACACGTTGCCGTTGTTGTTGTTGTGGTTTTTAATTAAATATGGAAACGAAGTCGTCGTTTCTTGATTTTGTGAATTAAATAAATAAAAACGTGAATTACACGTTGCCGTTGTTGTTGTTGTGGTTTTTAATTAAATATGGAAACGAAGTCGTCGTTTCTTGATTTTGTGAATTAAATAAATGAAAACGTGAATTACACGTTGCCGTTGTTGTTGTTGTGGTTTTTAATTAAATATGGAAACGAAGTCGTCGTTTCTTGATTTTGTGAATTAAATAAATGAAAACGTGAATTACACGTTGCCGTTGTTGTTGTGGTTTTTAATTAAATATGGAAACGAAGTCGTCGTTTCTTGATTTTGTGAATTAAATAAATGAAAACGTGAATTACACGTTGCCGTTGTTGTTGTTGTGGTTTTTAATTAAATATGGAAACGAAGTCGTCGTTTCTTGATGTTGTGATGTTTAAGCGAACACAGTATAAGCAGATCTCCCTTTGAGTTTGAGCTTTGTGTTATTCAAGCGTGGTGGCTGTATTTGTGTATTACTGTATTGTGGCACTTTGAAAATGTAAAAGTATTATACTGTATAGTACTTATAAATAGTACAAAAAAGTGTAATAAAAATGTAAACAACCGTACGCATGTTAAACTTCTTTCGCACCGTACGCGCTGATCGAAGGTGCGGGATTAGAATCGCACTGTGTTAGTATTAGAAGCAATGCATTGCGTCCGCACACTGTCGATCTTGGGCGTTGTTTGACCCATGCTTATCAGTGCGGCTAGGTGTATTGGTTGGGAACAAACCCAGGAATTCATAAAATCGTATATTTAGCCTCAGAACGAAAGCAATTGTACAAGCGAGCCAAGGGTTCAAACAAAACAAACCCCACGGGGAAAACCACGCAGAAGAGACGGAGAAGATAACAACAATGAAAAAAGGAACTTTGATTTTATAAAAGCGTATCGTGGTCAGTAAATTTACACCAACTCATCGAATCTACTGGATGAGATTCAACGCATCTCACTCCTGGGCCGTGAAGCCAGTCGCTGCTCGTTGTCATCACCTTCTGCCGAGGTCATGGAAACAACACACGCGTCACGACTTGGGGCCACAGAAACACTCTTCACGACGCGGTTTCGGTTGACTTCTCTGATGACCTTGGGAACCCGTCGGGCTGTACAGAGATAGCAATCTGCGTTACAACGGAAAATAGACAAAGGATGTGTGTGATGTCAACACGTTGCGGAAATTCAACAACAGTAATAACGCGGCGCGATCATGGATGGCGGAGTGGCCGTCAGCCATGATCTGTCCACTGAAAAAAAATCTCAGATAATTATAATAGTCTTTGCTTATAATTAGGAAAACTAATTTGGCACGTACCTAAACAAATATTCTATTGGGGAAAAATGTTCATCTGTTATTTTTTTATCTAGGTCTGTGAAACTGTCTCTCGCCTCGGATTCGCACAGTTTGCGACGTACGGTATGAAAGAAGTTCAACATACATAAATACATACTGCAATTGGAAATATCAAGGGAGTAGAATCCTAATATGACAATTTTTTTAATCCAAAAACCAGAAATAATATTTTGGGAAGTTCCGATTTGGGAGTAAAATCGAAACCCTGTATGTTGCCAATGTTTCTGGGTATTTTGAGAAAGGGAATTGAGAGTGGTAATAACCAGCTAACATTCACAAGTACAGTTATATATATATATAATGACTATTGTTGTTTCAGAAGGTCTATAAAAGGAACAATTTGCACAAATGTATTCAAATCCATGCTTATAAGTAAAAAAATGAAATAAAATTTGAGGTTGATTGATTTCGCTCATCGAGAAAATCGGCCAAAAGATCTAAAGTGTTTGAAGTAAATGTTACTTGCTCACAGCAACTACCTTATCAGGGTCCGGTTTAGCAGGATCTCTCTTATGGGTGAGCATCCCAAAAAAGAATACTGCACCCGGCACACCACATTTAATATACCTCTCAAAAGAGTTGTGTCTGCAGGTCACGTGCCGAATCGATGCTTACCAGTGGCTACGAAAATATTCGGTGAGAGATTAAATCCTGCGTATTATTATTTGAATTTAAAAAAATACGAATGATTGCTGCACCTTGGGTTTTAACATTTCACGAGTGAGGAGAGTAAATAGGGTCAGTTTGAAGAATGTCCAGACATGATCAGGAAGCTTTTGGAAGGCATGTGACGCTTTGCAGTCAAACCGATAGTTAAAATATAACAAGACAGCCCCATATTTTTTGTTAATGTGTAGTGGCAATGATGGAGACTCAGTCTTCTTTGGAGGCAACACGTTTATTTATAACAACTATAATGGTAACACAAGGTCCCTGACACAAACGGGTATCGGCCCCTTCCACCCGATTACCTGGGGAGGTATAGCTTCCAGGCTAGCGTGTCCTCATCACTGGGACCACTTCCTCTTTATAAATCAACCCTCCAGCTAGGGGGACCTAGGGGAGGATAGCTGACCCCACCGAGCCAAGGTCCTTGGGTCCCGGCCCTTAGACGGACGTCGGGTCCCGGGGATTTCCCAGGGTCCGACCACTGGCCCACTCAGCCCTGGCTCTTAGAAGGACGTTGGGTCCGGGGGTTCCCAGGGTCCTAGTCTAAGCTGCCTCGTCAGTCTTCAGCTTGACGACGACTGGCGAACCCGCCTTATATACAGCTCCCAGGGTCACTCCGCGCCTGGCCACGCCTACTCTCTGGAACCTTCTGGAGGGACCTGAACTATTGCGTAATCCCCCAGCCCCCACTGGGGGCCTGGGGTGTCTACCTCCGGTTCCAAACCGCCACCTGGAGAAGATTCCAGGCATGTTACTGTCTTTTTTTTGCTGTCTTTTCTTGGATTTTCTGTTTGCACATAGTCACTTTAAGATGTTTTCTTGTTCATGTTTTTGTTTTTTTGTTTGTTGCGGTTGCACCCGATTCAAGAGCCGAATGGCTCACAGGGTTATACCTAATAAATGAAACTTGAAACTTGATGTGTTGACAATGATGGCGAACAAGTGGAGATTCTTTGACTTTTTTAAGCTTTTGAGATACATTTGTTATGTTACAGTGTATTATCCGTTATTTTTCCATTAAAAACGATAGTCCCATGTAAGTGTTAACATTATTTTGAAGCACCCTGTATTTATATTTGAATAACCTTTTCCCCACTGTTGGATACATGATAATGTATTGCAAGGGAACGGTTTAATCGTCTTGGTTAAATAGTAGAATGTCTCTTGACAAAAGCTCACGAACAGTAGTGGCTTTCTTAAATGGTTAGAGTGTGTGTGTGTGTGTACTATACTTTAGGATATTGTATAGTTCCAGAGGTATGTTCGTAAGTCGATTTGTTCGTAAGTCCAACTTTAATCCTGTCGATTCCAAACATGTTGTACGGCATGTACACTAAACACGGGGAATGGCTTTTTAAAAAATGTACAATCTCCTGTAGATAGATGCCACAGGTTCTTCATGTTCTGCTGATGTAGATGCCATTGGTCTTCATGTTCTGCTGATGTAGATGCCATTGGTTCTTCATGTCTGCGAATGTAGATGCTAATTCCTTATGGTGCCCGTGATTCCTCTCTACTCTCTTTAAAAACTCGGTCCGAACAGGCAACTGGACATACGGACAGGTTTGTTCGTATCTCTGAAAGTTCGTAAGTCGAGTGTTCGTAAGTAGAGGAGTAAATGTACTGAAAATCAGAAATCAGAAACGGTTTTAATCGCCATGTAAGTTTGCACAAACAAGGAATTCACTATGGCGGGACGGTGCATACATTGAACAAGTAGGAATCTTAACTTATATAAAAGGTATACACTCTAACTATACTAACGTTACAAAGTATAAGTAATACCAAAGGGCTAAAATCTTTAAAATTATGAATAAGTAGACCTTATAAAATGCGAATGTAAAATGTTAATTAGCCGTATTAAACAATCTTAAAATACAAAAATACAAATAAGATTACACGTTGTAAGTATGGAAAGGTGTAATTATGTAGATAAAATGTTATAGTAAGTGTAACAGTCATTTTAAGTGTAAAAGTCATTTTAAGCCCTTGGCCTTGTTGAGGAGGCCAACAGCAGATGGGAAAAAACTGTTTTTATGACGTGAGGTTTTGGTCTTGATGGACCGCAGCCTTCTGCCGGAGGGGAGTAGCTGGAACAGAGAGTATCCAGGGTGCGAGGAATCGTCCGCAATCTTCCTCGCTCGCTTCAGGGTCCTCAAAGTGTGCAGGTCCTCAAGGGTTGGTAGATTACAGCCAATCACCTTCTCAGCAGTGCGGATGATACGCTGCAGTCTGCTCTTGTCCTTGGTCATACGTGTATTTGCCTGCGCCGGGTGGTCTTTAAAACTATTCTTCGGTTTTTTTCGGTAAAGTCACGTAGGTAAAAATTTAAATTTTTTATTAATAAAAGTAAAATAAAGATAAAAAATAATAAAAATCACGACGTTCCGGAGGCAACACAAGCTTCCGTCTTCAGGTGGAACCGTCACAGCACGATAGCTGCATCAAGTAAATGAGAGATTGGTCTTTTAAACTGCTTTACAAAACGTCACTATCTTCTTGGTTCTTTCGGTAAAGACACGTAGAAGGGAAGAACCAAGAAGGTGAATCCCTGCAGTCACGAAAGCTTTAAATCGAAAAACGTCACTATATTTTGTAGTGGGTGTGACCACAATGTGCACGAGTAATTGATTGAAACGTGATTTGAAGCTTTCGTGACTGCAGAAATGACTCTTTGGTTATTTCGGTAAAGTCGCGTGACTTTACCGAAATAACCAAAGAGTCATTGATTAGTTTCTAAATGCAGACGTGCCTTTCAAGAAACGTGTTTTGTCATTCAAATGAGAATGTCACCAGCTGGCTATTGTAAACACAAGAATGTATCACAAATGCGTCAGTTAAGACGCATTGTGCTTTTCATAAAATCAACAACAAGCACCTTGCAAATGAAAACATTCCTGAGCTCAGTGGCGTCAGCAATACACCTTTAAAGCCTTTTATGATGCCCGATTATAAACTACAGTACTGTAACGCCTGTTTATGCTCGACTATTATTGACCTGACATTTCACAGCAATGTTTGCACACAGTATGTGATAATATTGACACATTTTCTCCGAGTAAGTTTTCAAAGTAACTTTCTCTGTGTCCATCGAGATATATTATTAGTGTATGGGGATGCAAAGCATCGACGCAATAGTTAGCACACTGCTCTTTGAACGCTGCAACCTGAGTGCTATTATATTACCGGCAAAGGAAAACATGAGCAGAACGTGACATCTGCACCGCTCCTGGCACCCCAACAACAACCGCCATTCGCCACTAAGTGTCGGTGACGTCACCACGGCGCTTGTGCCAGGCGACGTGCACGTCATGGCCACGTGAAGTGTCGAACGCCCGCTGGCAGGAGGTCACGGGACAGACCCAGGTACCACGGGTTGACTGACGGAGATGACTGGCCGATGCACCACCTGTGCCCCCTACGATGCCAATGTTTGTTTTAAACCACGGGGAACTATCCTGGCAACCCCCCCCCCCCCCCACACACACACAACCACCATACACTTAACTAACCCGCACTGACTAGCCTCCAACAGTGTGGTGAAGTATGGTGAAATAAACTCCAGGAGTGGCACGATACGCGCGAAGCCTTCGTCAGCAGTGTGTTGCCAAAGGACTGTAATTTACTTTCGTGATAATGATATCAATGTTGTTGTACCCACTGGAATTATTTATGGCAGCGAGTCAAAACGAATTCAACTATCTCGTACTCGGATTAAACAGCCTATGACAAAATCACCTGGAATGTGCCCGATCTCGTCATGTCTCAGACACGGGGCAGGGTTGGCATCGAATCCACTCCCTTCAAACCTTCCCCCGCACCTCCGATTAGCACGGTTGGCTACATACGGTGCGAAAGAAATTCTACAAACATACAGACAGGCGAGGTAGTTAACATCTCGCCATCATGGCGCCCCAATAGGTATGTGTATCGGTCCCTCCGATGAACGTACTTATTGAGCTGGGAGGTTCAGACCAATCACATTAAATGCTGCTTGCTGATCCGCTTTGCTTATTGGTGTCCATACATACGTGCGCCTAACCATCAAACATCCCAACTCTATCGGCAACATTGATTATACTGAGATCGGTTTTCCCAAAGGGAATCCGCTGTATACTTCTCAAGAACACTCGTACATGCTAAAACTCCCTCGATTAGTCCTCATCAGACCTCTTGAGGCAATTGATGTTAGCAAGGACCTATTGCAGTCAGCACAGGAGGGGATTGGCTATGGCCACCACCGTACCCGGGGTCTTTGTATCCGCAGTGGCATTCCAGGCCGTGTTCACCCAGGGCCGGTTGAGATCAATTGCGAGCCACTTGTGTTAGCTGTGGTCGAGAATCGAACGCAGGTCACCAGGTTCAAAACGCCGTGCGCTAACCACTAACGCGATACTCACAAGGTCAGCATCAACGCACGAATCCTTTCAGTCTCGTCGGGTTGCGTATGTGCAGGTGCATCCACTGATTTGCCTGAATAACTCACTCCGCTCCCACTCACTGCATCCATGCCCCACCACCCACCCACCCGTTCTTCAATCCACGTTCATTGCTTAGCTCATCCCTCCCCACTGCCCACCAACCATTTCTTACGACCTTGGCCACTTTAACGAAGCCCATGATAAAAACCTCCTACCGCAAAAGCGAATAACGCCATTCGCACGCTCGCCTCCCGCCTCTCCGGCAGATAGGGCGGTGCGAGTGATAATGCCGCTGCTGCTGCTGTTGTTGTTGTTGTTGAGACTCTGCCAGTATTGGCGGACACACGGCCAGTGCCAGGCATTGGGATGCGCTCACCTCCCGGGAATCTTGCCTGGCTGGCTGCACGATTCAGATAGCTGCGGCTCATTTAATTGAGCCGAACGGTTTGACAACTGCGTGATTTGTACGTGGAGAATTTGCGGAGACCGTTGCTTTGTTCCGTTGCAATCTTCGAGAGTGCGTTGGCAATCAATATTTTAATGGGGTTGTATTTACATAATCGCGTGAGTTAAGACTATCGTAAGGTTTGAGTAGGCTATTGTTAGCCTAATATATGCATAAGTTAACATAGCATTATTAACTCGATATATTCTGGGCACCCATACGCAGTGCATGCACCCTGAGCTAGAACGATATAAAAACACACGCCCATTAAACCCACGATTATTTAGTAACTGACTCATTGCTCTCACATATGTGCCTATCACTGTGCAGTCAAAAACAAGGGCAGATGAGCATTCGGGTGGTAACCATCATCATTAACATCCGTGGGAGAGGGGTAGGAATTCCACATTCCGATTGGGCAGGTAATCCTACCAGAAGAATTAAGCTCTTGACACGAAACAGAGTCGCGTTCACTGTGTGGACTCTGGAGGTATCAATTTTGTCCACCCAGACCGGGATTTTAATTCCTCATCTGGCAATTGCGAGTTGAGGCCCTCTGCCATCACAATGGCACCCCCCCTGGAAATACGATTATATGCATTAAGTTTCGATTTAAAGCTTTCGTGACTGCAGGGATTCATCTTTTTGGTTCTTTCGGTAAAGTCACGTAGAAGGGAAATAATAAAATAATAAAAAGAAAACATAATAAAATACAATTCTCACGACGTTTCGGCTACAACGCAAGCAGCCGTCCTCACCTAACATAATACAAATTATTTTATTATGTTTTCTTTTTTATTATTTTATTATTTCCCTTCTACGTGACTTTACCGAAAGAACCAAGAGATGCATTAAGTTGTCTGGAGGGAGCGGTGGCGCCGTGGTTAGAGCACTGCACTCTGAACCCGGGCAGTACAACTTTTTAAAACGCAATAGTGTATGATAATTCGTTTACAACATAACAATACCCCACCACCATGTAATCAACGCATCCTGTGGTATGATTGCTAGATTATGAAGATGCGTCCACATCTAATCCAGCACGTTGGATGAGCGTTTAGTGTTTTGTTTGCAGAGATGGAGCTATCATGCGCGCAGTGATCGCACGAGGGGAGTTTCAGTTCAACATTAATCAGTACAGCAAGTAGTTTTCAGAGAGCTATATGAAGTGATGTCTGTTAATTATCTCCCTTCACCTGCAAGCTGCTACAGGTACCCGCACCTCCAATTAGCACGGTTGGCTATGTGCGGTGCAAAAGAAGTCCAACATACAGTACATACTCCCGTTAAAAACACAAAACAATCGACCCAGTAATGAGGAAATTGGCCAATGGTCATAAGTAAGACCCCTCTTGGAAAGGTCTTGAGACTCACTGAGGTTTATTTTTTCGGTGTGAATAAAATCTAAAATTATTACATTCGTTTAAGTATTCAAAGTGAATTCTCGTTTTTTTTTAAATGCTTCAAAGCGAATTCACTGATTCTTCTCAAGTCTCTTTTTCAAGGATGATACGGGTCAACAAGCGATAACACAGGTCATCAGCTTTATAGTACGGTGCGCTAACCTTTGTACCACCGCTCCACCCTCTGACTTGTGCACGTTTATCTTATGCACGTTGATTTGAGCAGTACTTGTCCGTTTAAGCCTTGTCATATAAGCGTTGTAATTGCTGCGTATGTGCTTGAACACATCCCCCTTTTTGTGTCAACCCATTGCTGGCTTGGTGACCCAGGTCGCTGTTGGAAAACGAGACTCTCCTGGTGGCTCGAGTTGTCACCCGGTGAAACAGAGCAAACATTGAGCTTCAACTTGAACGAGAGCCTCCTACCCCACGCCGTATGTGAGATGTTAACTACCTCGCCTGGTATACAGGAGGTCGTGGCTTCAATCCAGACACTGACGCCTGCTGTGTATTTGGAGTTTGCGTGTTCTCCCCGTGGTGGTGTGGATTTTTATCCGGGTCCTCCGGTGTCTCCTTCCTTATTTAGAAACACGCGTTTGGAGTATTTGGCTGCTATACATTTCCACACGATAAGCCACTTCGTTGAGCTATCATTTGTGGCCAGGTCGCTAACCTGAAAAAGAGCTCTATAGCTCAGTGGGCCTTACCTGGTAAAATAGAAGATAGTTTTAGTTTCTTATGGTCACACTTCACCACATCGGTCATTGCTGGGCGGTCGAAGGTGAAGGAGAGCATAGACGTGGCAGCATACAAGTACAGTACAACAAATAATGTCTCTGCACTGCCTTCTGCTATCCGCAAAATATTCCACACATACTCTTTTTGATTCTTTCGGTAAAGTCACGTAGGTATAAAATAAAATAATCCACGACGTTTTGGGCGCAACACAAGCGTCCGTCATCAGGTGGGAAAGCCATATTCTCCGAATGATACGGTTATGAACTTTAAATGGTACGGTCAATAATTTTCCAAATTCTTAAATCCTCACGTGGAAGTCGCGATAATACTGCAATGGCACCATCACCTCCAGGGGGTGGCGGTACCTACCCTCGTACTAGACCCGTCGTCGCTCCCACACACACACATTTGCAACGAATTGACATACACATTTACGTAACGTGCTTCACACCCGTAGTGGTAGTTTGGCTTCTGATGTTGTCAATATGTGGCCAATATATCTAGAGAGAGAGAGAGAGCCTATCAACAAATAACATTGAATGCGTCCGATCTTTTCAGGTTCTAGGAGCCAAGCAGCCCTTGATGCTGGATAGTACTTGTATGGGCGACCACCATGCGTGACCGGTGTTCCAGGCTGTAGACTACTGGGCTGCATGCTGGATAGCTGTGCAGAAAAATCTACTGCTGCACTGCACTTTCTATGCGTCCACGTATGTGCTCCCTGCCCTCTTAACAGGCTGCAATGACCAGCGTCCCACGACTGACAGACTCAGCGCGGAGATGCCCTCATCCAGCAGTGGATTGACACAATTACCGTGCATGTGCATAAACATACAACTGACAACGCGGTCGTTGGTCAACTTAACCAGCTTCATGGCTCGAGTTGTGAGCAAAGCGGTGCGATAAAATCTGTGGATGACGACAAAAATCCATCACAACGGAATACTAGTGCAGGCCCGGACACCAAAGCCTTAAGTTTCAAACAAGGCACACACCAAAAAAACACGTGTTTAACAGCATGCACGCCGCCGATGTGCATTTAGCAAAAAAAAACATCAGCAATCCCTAGAACACGTTCAGTGTGTTTCTCTTATCTTAGGTCACCGTCAAAATATGCTTTGAGGAACTTTGACCGATGGAGAGCATTTCTACTGGAGTGCACTCCTTCAGCAAACGTTCGCTGGTTTTTGATCGTGCAAAGAGGCTCAGTGGAGTGGGTTGTTTCTACACAATGTTTTTGGCGTGTTGTTTGAAGCTTACGATGTTCCGGCCTGCACGATTATTCTGTTGCGATGATGATGATGGTGGGTTTTTCATCGTCAATGACAGATTTTATAATCGTTGGCAAATAGTCAAGATAATCGGCCCCTTAGAGTGGAAGTGGGGACTCCAAGTGAATGTTCTCTGCAGCAGTGGCTATATTGTGCTGATGAGTCGTAATACGTATGACACCGGTTCACAGTTTCCTATCACTATATCACTGCTACTGTCAGTCGATCACGTTTGCTCAAATGTATTTAACCTCGAACAAGATGATAACAATGCACTTCCAGAGAAAATGCTGTTGGACTTTGCTCATGCGCAGAAGCTGTGCTTTGAAAAAAAAAAGTTGCGTGTTGTTTGAAATGCAGTGTGACTTGCATCTTTAAACTCTCATTACCATCAATAATAGGATTAGATTATGATGCTTGTGCACACATTTAAGAATCACGCAACAACTAATACGGGACGATCCATTTGTAGATACCCTACCGATGTCTATGACCCTCTTCGCTTCTCAACAGGTGAGTGAATTGTGTGAAAGTTGATGGCTCAATGTCTTACCGGCTGTTAAAATATTTAATGATTGCATTGATATCGCTTGGAGACATATAGAGGCATTGAAATAAAACTCGTTTTTTTTTATTTCTCCCCTTCCGTTTTAATGGGGCATCCATAAATTGATCACATTGTAAATGGAATTTTGTGAGCGCTTGAGGTCCATGTTAACGCCAGCTCACGTCATAATAACACGAATTTAGACAGGTCAGGGCCTCCTACGCTCGTTTACACACAAGTGTGACCGGGTCTTTGAACTCGTACACGGAAAAGTGAACAAATAATGTCCGTTCACAATTTGCAGGCCTTTGTCAATCCACTGCTTAATGAAGGTTCGTTCACAGAGGTTGCTTGACCATACCTCATTCATCACGCTGCTCAGTGCAGGCTGGTGAAGTGGCGGGCGGGGTTGGGAGGGAAGGGGGGCCACACATAAATGTCCCGTTCAGATATCGCTCGCCACTGATGTTAGCTGTACCCAGGAATCGAACTTAGGTCGCTTGGTCCGTAGCCACGTGTTTGTTTTTTAACTGCTGCACCACCGCTCAACCCGTATAGTGCAGAGGGCTGTATTACGTGCATGCTTTTACGAGTAAAAAAAAGTAATAGTAAAAAAACTTTTAAAAACACGCTTTTATGAAATGTACTAGTAATGGAAGAACTCCACGACTCCAGGAAGTGGCCCTGAAGCTTTCCATAACGTAAGGGGTGGTGGCCCATTACAGCCAACGTCAGTTTACCGTGGACAATCAGACCCAAGACGAAACATAACATATTAAAAACATTGTTTAAAACAATAAATTGTTTATGATAGAATATAGTATTGTCATCAGTATGACATAAGTATACCAAGTCTGCAGCCGATACCACATTGGGAAGTGGGTTAAAATTGAGTGACAAGATTTGAGGATACGACCACAACAACAACAGACAGAGTGAGTTAAATAAAAGCGTGTAATAATAAAAAGGCAAATACAACACGTGGGTAAACTCCAATATCACTCGACACTGATTGTCGTTGGCCGTGGCCGAGAATCGGAATCAATTCGCCCGATTCGAAGCACAGTGGGCTAACCACGGCGCCACCGCTCCTCGCCTATACCGTGTTCTGTATAAAAATATATGATCAGTGGAAACTTATTTACACAGTCAGCGTAACGAATTTAGCGGACAATATTGTGTTATTATATATTCGTAACTTTTATTCGTCACAACGACGCTGATGATGGTGTTGAGCCAGCGTCGGTCTTTCGAGGTGAAAGACTCAAGAAACGAACCATGAACTCGCATCTCGCAAACACCGTTCTGTACAGTTGGAGTGTAGCGAAATAATAAAAAAACATCTATTACTACCCTACGTATGAATACGTATTTGAGCCTGCCTGTGACGTGGATGAATATAAAAATGGCTGCACGGCCGTCGTGTACCGCGATCGCATTACAGCCATACGCCACGTTATTCAAAAATAGACCCACGGCTGTCAAAGGAATGATACATGAATAATCGCTAGCTCAAAAGGAGAATTAGTGCTACTTAATTTAGCGTCGAACTCGGGCGCTGAAGGCATAAGGAGAGAGTCTTTGCCTTTAAGATGTGGCAGTTCGTTAGCATTGAATCGAGCATGCCTGACTGCTGATAAGGGATTTATATTCTTGGTTCTTTCGGTAAAGTCACGTAGAAGGGAAATAATAAAATAATACAACAATAAAAATGCTCACGACGTTTCGACTGTAACACAAGCAATCATCATCAGGTGTGAAATCCACAGCACTTTTTTCAAATATTTCTTGCTGTGAATTTCACACCTGATGATGATTGCTTGTGTTGCAGTCGAAACGTCGTGAGAATTTTCATTGTTTTATATTTGTATTATTTTATTATTTCCCTTCTACGTGACTTTACCGAAAGAACCAAGAACATGTGATTATTGTAAAAGCCAGAGTGTACTTTTTTCTGGGTGCTGAGAATTCACTGAAACTACATTTCAGCTTAATGACCGACCACCAATATGAAAACTAAAAACTTGTTTAATCAGGCGTGAGTTAACATACTTACTTATAATTATGTGTACAGATAAGCACACACACACACAGCCCAGGGATATGTAGCTTCGAGAAAATTAATTTGGAGGTTGTGCTAAATCACTTTACAACACATTCGCACGATTTATACGCATATTTAATGCTGATTACTGTAAATCTGGATTTACGCTTATCTCATTTTGTGTACGTCGGCAATTATAATCTCCGTCGGCTTCTGTGAGGCGTAACATTATGCTGCGTTTTACATCCCAATAATTGTGCTTTTCATGCCACGCATTTCAAATAAATTCACCGGCGTAATAAAAGCATTATTTCAATTTACACCGTCCCTCGACACACATACACAGAAAAACAAAACTGTATTTCTACAACTGCATCCTTATCGTGTGTCCACAACACACACAAAAGCACAACCCTTTATCTTGTAACTATAATTAATAGGGGGGTAAGGGAGGTGTTGTTCATCCAGAAGTCGTGAGACCGTTTGATTTTTCAGGAGAGACCTTTGTTGGGATGTTTATCCAATGCCCAGGTACGAGGTATCCGGAGAACCCCCATCAGACGTATGAGGCAATGACGCTGAGAGGTCTGCACAGATTGATGCAACCCGTTTGCTGTGCTGCCATCTCGTGGCCACCTCTTGGGCCCAGTGGGGTTAGGAGTTTCACGCATTTTGTGAGAGCCACCAAATGTTGCAACTCGCTGTGTGCCGGTCATCCACCCAGTAACACTAAATTACAACGTGAGGTTTTTTTAAAGATGTTTTTATTGTGACTGAGAGGATCTCGACATTTGGAACGACAGATATTCTACGGGATATTGTGGGGTTCAACGAGTGAGTTTTAAAGAAGGTTTGGTCGACGGGGTAGAGAGCGGGTTAATGCGACTAACATCAAATTAATTTTTGTATTTTGTGTAATTCTGACTGGAGTCATCTCCAGCTAACCAAGACTGTCTTATCATTGACTACAATTCACTTTTTTCTTTTACATTATTTTTGTTTATACATAATACTGCTAAATCAGCATTCGCATAGGTTGTCTGTAAGCTAAACACTAAGTCACCAAGATTACAATTGTTGAAATAAAGAAAATAATATTTGTGTTTAAGTGTTTACGCTAAAATGTAATACTTTGACAAAAAAATTCTTAACCATATACTACGCAACTATAGACCCACGAAATGGTGTAATAGCACCGGAACTAAACGGGTTTTGAGAATGTAAAAGATAATAAAATTGTGGAATATAGAGCGGGTGACAGAATACGAAAATTAAAAAATGAAGACGAAGAGGATGAAGCGATGAAAAGATGACAATTGTACCGAAGGCAAAGATGACATTTTTAAGAAGAACAGCAGGAGATTAGACAACGAAGACGAACGGGGAAGGTGAGAATTGTGCATCTGCAGGCGTAATATTAAAACCATGCAGAGGAGAGAGAAGCGCTGAGAAACAAGGATTATAATGACGACAAATATGACACAGTGGCAGGGTGGCGGAGTGACGGGGTGGGCGGGTAAGCCTTCAGGAGAGAGGCAGTGAAGATGAACAGGAACGGGAGCAATTGTATCTACAAGGCAGATTGTCAGTAGAAACGGTGCGATGCCGCTTTAGACCCGGCCTCCGATACGAAACGGTCGGCAAAGTTGCCACCGCCGCTGTTAGCCGACGTTGGAAAATACCGAGCAGAGCACCTCCGATCCACCGCTGTCCATGGTGCTGACCTGAACGGTCGAGCGCGCCGCGAGAACTCAGCCGATAATAACTCCGCCCGCCCCGCACCCACCCCGCCTACCCTCCCTCCCCCTTCAATCAACGTGCGCTCGCAAACACTTGCAGGGCCATCGTTATCATTGCCGTGTAAAGAGCAGCGCCGCGAGCTCCAGCATAGCAGCTCAACGCACGTGCGGGTGAGGCAGCTTTGGTTCTGCGTGCCTCGCGTCGCTGGGATACATTCGCACCCGTATATTTATTTTATGTAAGAAGCCCAAGAAGAAGAAGAAGAGGAGGAAGGGGAGGAAAAAGTACTGCACTGTAGTTGCCGCAACGTCCCTCCCTATTACATCCCCCGGCGACTGACCAGGGTGTGCGCCATGCACGCTCGCCTCCCAGTGCGCGCCCGTCCAGCCAGCGAGCGGGCTCTAGCGGCCACAGGACCTTGCGCTATTCCTCTCGCGCCGTGTGTCCGTCTCGGTGGGAGCTCTTAAGAAGCGGCTGGGTGATGTCGCGGTGCGTCGCCACCTCGGCCCCCCGCGCTACTCCGAGATGGGCAACAAGCAAACCATTTTTACAGAAGAGCAGCTGGACGCCTACCAGGTGAGAGGAAAGAGTGAGGCTCGTGGAGGTGTGGGGGGGGGGGGGTTCCGCAGATTTTTGGTGATGTCGCTTGAAGTAGCGGTC
This sequence comes from Lethenteron reissneri, assembly GCF_015708825.2. Taxonomy (NCBI): domain Eukaryota; kingdom Metazoa; phylum Chordata; class Hyperoartia; order Petromyzontiformes; family Petromyzontidae; genus Lethenteron; species Lethenteron reissneri. Next base: position 12,956,779 of record NC_083802.1, read on the forward strand.
GAAGAAGCGCTGCGTTAACGTCGCACGGTAACTTAGGAGAGAGTCGCGCCGAGTTTTGTTTGCGTGGCGACGCCGCGTTGGCGGTGAGGATGTGCACGGCCGTGCAAATGTTAACTTGGTTGCTCTGATTGAACGTTACAACTCGCAGGTAAATTGTGGCGTATGAGAATGGAGTTGTGAAATGATGAAATGCAGTTTCGGAGAGATGCGTTACGGCGTTTCCAAATGTTTGGTTTTAAACTTGGTTCTAAATGTTACAGTGCCTGTGTGTGTATATAATGCGGCTGAGGTTGTTATTTATTGATGAGGATGTATTTTGTTAATTAATATTCGATCATATGAAGTGGTCTCCACTGCTATGCTGGTCTCCACCATAGAGTGTACAAGCATTTTAAGCTGTTGGCTCATGGCTGCAAAACAGAGATGACCACAGTCCAACGCTCGTTTTAATAAGAGGGAACATTCTACACGATATCCATTTCAGTTTGTTGGGGGTTTTTTTTGGAATACGGGGACGGACATTCGTTGAACTTATGAATTTGAAAGTGACGGTCATGTGGAAGTCGTCAATCGTAACCCGCACGAGCGAGCGTGGTGAAGTATGGTCGAATAGCTCCCCACTTAGCATGGCAATTCAGCAGTCGATTGGCAATGGGCATTCATTTAATTGCATATATGATATCGCTCCAAACGGAACTCGTGTTTGTCACTGCATCATCAGGCACAATGTAAGAGGAGGTGCAATAATCCGTTCACGTTGATGGCAAAAAGCGCATTCATTATTGAACGTTCATCTTTGTGCTCAAACTCAAACCGCGTGCATTGTCTATTGGACCGTATACGGCCAGTTCGTACTACGCCGGTCTCTCTTCACCCCATGCAGTACGGACTGTAGCACAGTACTCTTTCTACAATTCCAGACAGCATGACCCCAATTAGTAGTTTGTAATTCATAGTCCTGTGTAGCTATAATCAGCCTATGACCAAATTGCCCGGAACGCGCCGTTTCCTATAGATGTGGCCAGGTTGCCATAGGCGGCCTTGGGGCTATGCTACGTGGTTATCAGCAGAGGGCAGTGCAGAAAAATAAATGTCTGTACTGTACTTCTATGGTACCCTACCTATTCTCCCCGCCTTCACCAACCCAGACTGACCTGCGTGGTGAAGTATAGTCATGTAACCTCCACTATCCGCATGGCATGAGGGTGTTCTCCTTCTGTTCTGGATTGTAAAAAAAAATTAACATAAAAGCCCGTATTTGTACATCTTGATCAGCCCACATCCACATACACAATATTATAAACCCCGTGGCATCTTTCAACGTTTTTTTTTCTACATCCCAGTATAACAATGTATCATTTAAATCAATTTGTCAATCCACTGCTGGATGAAGGCCTTCCCATGTCGCTCCAATTAGCACGGATGGCTACGTGCGGTGCGAAAGACATTCAATGTGCATACATTGGGGGGTTTACGATCATACTTCACGCCGGTCAGCACGTGTTGGTGAAGGGGTCGTGTGCCCTGAACCAGCTCAGAATGTCAATCGCCACTGATGTTAGCCGTGGCCAGGTCTCGAGCTCATGGTCACTGGATTCACAGCGCATTACGCTTCCAAAACCATTCCTAAAACCATTCCTCGTCGATTTCAACGGTCGAATCATTTTCTTGGTTCTTTCGGTAAAGTCACGTAGACGGGAAGTAATAAAATAATACAAATAAAACATAATAAAATAATTCTCACACTTGGGCCCCCGAGTGTGAGAATTATTTTATTGTTTTATTTTTATTATTTTATTACTTCCCTTCTACGTGACTTTACCGAAAGAACCAAGAAGATGAATCCCTGCAGTCACGAAAGCTTTAAATCGAAATTTTAGGTCGAATCATTGTGTCACCTCCACCAATTATCACCACGCCCAGAGCAAAATTTGCAACCGTGGGAGATTCGATGTTTAAAATAAATTTCCATTTACACCCGAAAATGTGAGGACCATTAGAGCAGACACGGCACACTTAGGGGACTTTGTGGGTGACCTGAAGTTGGGGGGGGGGGGGCGGAGCCGGGGGGGAGGGGGGGGGGCACCGTCACGCCCGGCGCTCTGTCCCCCCGGGAGGGTTGGCGATGGGGGGGGGGGCAAGACGAAGGCTCTGGTGGACCGCCCTCACCCTACCCGGCGCTGGTGCTGGCTCAGCAGGGCAGATGGAGTGAGCCATCACACACACTGCCAGCCCAAAGCACGAGTTATTTGTCCGTGACGTGGCGAGCTCCGTGGGGCGTAACCTTCACTTGGAAATTGGCAGCGTTTCCTTTTCAAAGGCCCCATTTGAAGAGTGAAACGTTCTCCCACTTTGGGCAATTATGTTTCAGGCGGTGGATAGTTTATGTGCAAGTGGGTTCGTCAACCTGTCTGTGCGGACCTTGCAGTGTTATCCCCTTGTCTGCACATGTACGGGCGCTTTAAACTCGTAGTGGATTTTTGAACCGGTCTGTGGGAACTTTTCACTGTTATTCCCTTGGCTGTGCATCTACAGCCCTTTGATTTCGTAGTGGGTTCGTGAACCGGCGTGAACCTTTCAGCGTTATGCCCTTGTATGTTCATGCACAGCTCTTTTTTAAATCTGGTTGAAGCCTACATCACGCAGGCCATCTGTAATCTGTACACCACCACACTGGTCAATGCGAGTTGGTGAAGGTGAGATGCATAAACGTTGCGGCGGAGTACGACACAACATTGGATTCTGCTGCACTGCTCTCTGCTGGCAACACATATCCCCTGTGTGGGAGGCGTTTTTCAAATTTCCTTCCTGATGCAAAAACACTCTTGAAAAGGAATTACACAATCATTGACAGTGAATGATTCTCCGAAAAAAAGAGTATTGAGACTCATGACACGACGCCAGGGTTTTCTGTTTTTATGAGAATCGATCATACGAAAACCTCGTTGCCAGAAAATTCACGCGTTTTATTTTATCAGGTAAGGCCTACTTTAGGCAATTATTGTTGTTTAGCAGCTCAGCACTACCACTCAATGTGTGCACAACTCACAATTAGAATACAATGTCGTATACGTTAGTTGTTTTGCTTTTCTTTAATATCAAACCTATTTTGAATAAATAATAACAATGGAGAAATAACATGATGAATCACCCCCCACCCCCCCCCCCCCCCCCCCCCACATTGCCAATGTCTCTTTGTACACAGTGGTTAGATATTTAAATATTTGCAACATATATTTTCCAACCATTATCACTGATCTTTTTACTGCATTTACACTGAGGCAATTTTCTGATGCACGTAATTTAACACTCATCACTTAACCCATTTCAATTTATTTATAGGAAATTGTATCTTTTTTAAGGGCAGTTGTTATGCATTTTTTTTTAAACGTAAGCTTGTCTGCCAATAAACTGTCGCGTCATCCGGTGAATAATTTTCCCATGTGACGTTGACACAAAAGACAATTTTTGTTACAAGCAGGACCATTTTGTCACTCACGTTCTCCAACCCAGTGTGTGTAGGTCTTCCTCGCCAAACTACCATGACGTAAATTCTAGATTTGAAGCTTTCGTGACTGCAAGGATTCATATTCTTAGGTTTTTTCGGCAAAGTCACGTAGGTAAAACATTAAAATTAATAAAAGTAAAACAAAATAAAAAGCACGACGTTTCGGAGGCAACACAAGCTTCCGTCTTCAGGTGGGACCGTCACAGCCACGACAGCTGTATCAAGTAAATGAGTGGTAGCTCTTGCAATCTCTCATTTACTTGATACAGCTGTCGTGGCTGTGACGGTTCCACCTGAAGACGGAAGCTTGTGTTGCCTCCGAAACGTCGTGATTTTTACCATGACGTAGTTTTGGTCCAGTGACACACGAGACTGGAGACAGTGTCCCAACTGCCCACTTTATCGCTAAACCCCAAAACGACTTTGCTTGATGTTCTCCCACTCATTTTCGTTCCGCTGGCAAAAGATTTCAAGGAGTTTGCTTTATTTCTGATTGTGTTATTTTTAAGGGTCATCACTTCCCTGACGGGTCAGCGCTGTGTGAGTGTAGGGAGTGGGGAGCAGTAGTGTAATGTTTAGTGCGCTGCGCTACGAACACGGCGACCCGAGTTCTATTCTCGCTCGCTAACACCAGTGACGATTATCTGAACCGGTCCTGGGCCTCCCCTAGGTCGACTCAGCATCAAATGAGTACCTGGTGCGGTGTCTAAACATGGCTACTTGGAGACAAAGGCGGCCGGGCGTAATGCTGGCCACCCACCCCCTCGTGTGCCGTGCCGGCCTTCATAGGTGCTCGTTAACAGCACTTGCCCCAACAGTCTAATAAGGCTATACGAGGAATCTTTGTCTTTGTAGGGAGTATGTAGTGCAATGGATAGCATGCTGCTTAAAGAATTCGACGACCCGAGTTCGATTCCCGCTAACGACCAATATCAGTGATGAATATCTGAACCACTCCTGGGCCTCCCCTAGGTCGATTCAGCATTGAATTAGTATCCGGTGCGGAGTATAAACATCAACACTTGAGAGACAATGGTGGCCGGGCGTGGGGCTGACCACCCAGGCGTGCTGCGCCGGCTTTCATAGGTGCTCGCTAACAGCACTTGTCCCAACGGTCTGTTAAAGCCTAGATGGGGGATCTTTGTATTTGCATGTGTGTCCGTGTGCACGTTTGTTTGTGGTTACACGTGTGTGTGTGTGTGTGCGCGCGCACGGTTGTGCGTGCGTGCTTGTGCGTGGAACGGGAATAATTTATCATCGATTCATTTATTGGGCGAGGGCCGAGGCGAAAGTTGGCCCGTGATTTGCAGTCATGCGATTCCTTTTTTTATGGCATTACAGGCCATCGAACAGCTCGATTTGAGAAGGCGCTGGTGCCCCCCCCCCCCCCCCGTTGAATGGTTAAAGCTTCGTCCGATTGGTGAATCGCTCGTTCGACACCGTCCCTTCCGCAAACAGAGCGTAGTGCTGCTACTCGTAGAAATCAAACGTAGAGCCAGAAGAGGCTCGTCGCCTCGTTGTCACTGACAACAGTACATTGCTTGATGTGGCCAGGAGGCTGGGTGGTAGATGGCCCACTGACCCTGGACATTGCAACGTGAAGCAATTTCTCCACCGAGCGTTTTTTTTGTTGTGCAGCAGGAAGAGAAGTGGACGCACGGGCCACGTTTGTATGAGCAGTCTCTCCATCAAAATATGGTCTCCTTGTAAATAGTCCATTAGCAAAATAAGAGAGCGCTTCCTCGATTTTAAAATAAATGTGTTCATTTAAAAAAACTAATAAATAGTTCATCAACATACCTCCTAAAAATTTCACATAAAGCAGTTACTCTGGCATGATTTATTCTCATGTGTCTTTCCAAAGCCAATAAAATCACCCGACGTGGTTTATGGCTTTGTTTACTTCTACATGCATGTTTTATTTTTATTTCATTTTTAAAACAAGTGAAGGGTGCGTATAATTACTGGTGCTGTGAAAATACCTAATCTACTGTCACGGTAAGGACATCGGCAACTCATTTGAGCATTTAAAGGGTCCCTATGATGAAAACCAGCATTCAATCAAGGTAGGCACTTAAAATGTAGGTTTTCGTAGCCAATTCAATGATCCACATTTGCCTTTTGGGTTAGGCGACATGGTGGTTGTATGCCAAATGTCGATCATGTTGGCATAAAACTACCACGTGGAGTAAACCCAAATGCAAATGTCGATCAAGGTAGGCACTGTGCAGCTTTATGCAGGTGAATTATCGAAAGGACCACATCATTACAACATATTTATGTTGAAATCTGCTTCCACACAGGTCTCTCTCTCGACACCGTATCACAAAACAAAACCGTCAAATGACATTCGCACAAATAAACTATTTTTCGAAATAGTGTTGCATGTGTGTATGTATGTGTGTGTGTATGTTGAAATTCTTTCGCACCGTACGTAGCCAACCGTGCTAATCGGAGTTTCGATGACGCGTCACATGTCGCTCATCCAAAAATATCTCTTTGTGTTTTTCAGGACTGCAGCTACTTTACGAGAAAAGAAATTCTCCGGTGAGTAAAAAAAAAAGAATGCCTTTTGTGCATCATTCAGATGACCGCTTCCCACCGCCGGACGCATGCCCGTTGAGGACCTTCGGGGGTGAAAACAGCACTAACGTGGAGACGTTAAAGCGTAGAACCCCCGAGCCGCTTTCGTATCGGCCGCCGCCACAAGCCAAATCTGCAGCTGCAGCGTAGAGAAGCAGCACCATTATTCTGTCCTAAATGCGTGAGACTCATTACACAGATAACGGTGCTGATGGGATGTGGTAACTTAGAACCAATTGGATTTTTCACCCGTGAAAGTAATTTTTGTTTGCCTGTCATAACATAATCACTGCGCTGTGATTTGTGCGTCGCATTCTACCCGAGCGCCATCCATTTCTCCCCGACGCCAGCACATGGGGCATTTGTGAAAGTCGAAACTGATCTGCCAGCTGATACTCGGCGGACCTCTCATCCTATAATGGCACTGTCCTGAATTCTTCCCGAAAAATTGGGCTCGCCAGACGGTAAAAGATTTTTGTTGAAAGTTCGTCATTAGGTTAGAGACATGTTTCGGCGTGCACGTGTGTGTGTGTGTGAGAGAAAACAGTGAGGCTGCCGACATCTTTTCAGAGCAAAGGCAATTTTTAACAAACAAAAACATGCTACGCGCATTGCCAGTGCCCTTCGATATTTCTGGGCTGCCTTTAATCCACTGTTGAGTTGTAAGTCACGCCCGATGAATGCGTCACTGACAGTTAGTGCTCAGAACTCGGGCATGGGTTGAAATGGGCCGGGTGTCTGCAAATACCGATAACAGCAGCTGCACCCGTGGAATGAAGTGTGGAAGAGACAGAGGAGGGTGGTGGTGGTGGTGGTGGTGGGGAGGAGGAGGGGAAAAACACCCTGAGAAAAATAGGCACAAATTTACAATTGGCCCATTCGTATCCACCGTCGGCCTCCCCGAGCCGGCTTGCAACTGAGAAATGCGGATGTCAGCAGAAGGGGAGAGAGGAGAGGAGACAAAGGTGGCAGTTTGTTACAGTTAAACTACAGATGCTCAAGACGTGGCTTTTAAAAGCCCGTGTGTGAGCAGATAGCGAGATAATCATCACACGAGGTAGCACTGCTTCAAGGGTTATGCTTTACGTTCGATGTCATGCCAGTCAATTTGGAGAGAAAACATTTACGCATAATGAGACGAATTGTTTGTTTTAATCTGTTCGTTATATTATTAACACACATCTTTGTATGTGTGTGTGCTTTGTACCGTACTCTATTCGTGCGAATCTATATTATATTCGTTGGGAATTACCCAATTTAGCAATGGTAATTCATTGGTGTCTTTGGAGCCATGCTGAATATTTCAAGGGAACAGGATAATGAGAATAATGTATTGATCCTCAATGAAAGTACACAAAGTTAACTGAATTCAGAGATGAACAGATTCGTGGGAATCTGTTGAAAGTAACCGATTGTATATAATTAAAATATATATTCTGTAGTTCACCTATGTAAAATTGACATATATAGATGTGGCTCTGGAAATACGACGAGACGCAACGATGAGATAGATGGTCACTTAAAAATATATTAACTTTGTTTAATATATATGCATGCAGACGATCGCGTCCAAAGTGTGGCACTGCTGAAATAACTATTGACGTTTGCTCCACAAACAATGTCACAAGTCACGGGGGTGCCAAGGCTGTCACGGTAATGGCTCTGAATGACGGACACGGACAGGCGGAAGAATGAATGCTGGGTGCAAACCTCATGATGTAGAGAACCGCGCTGGGCTGAAGCCACAACCTTGGCTCACAATACTCTTAGGTTTTTTCGGTAAAGTCACGTAGTTAAAAAATAATAAAATTAAAATTAATAAAAGTAATATTTTTACTTTTATTATTACTTTCATAAAAAAATTATTATTATCAATTAATTATATTATTATTTTTAATTTAAATTTTATTATTTTTTTTCCTACGTGACTTTACCGAAAAAACCTAAGAGTATGAATCCTTGCAGTCACGAAAGCTTCAAATCTAGAACTTGGTTCACAGGCCATGGGGTTTTACACTGAGTGGCCACTACATTAGGTGTTACACTTCCATTCATCCCGGCTGGGGGTGGGTCGCGCCGCTGTTGTTTGGCACCGCTGGTATCGCAACAAAGTCCAATACCAACGGTGGACGCTGAAGTAGCGAACGGATCCGTCGATGACTCAGCCTGCTCCCCCTCCTTGGTGCACCCTGTAACAGGACATCATGAATCCCCGACAGAATGAATGATACATTATGTTAATATACAGTCAGCCAATGGTCGTCAATGTGGTGATGAACAGTCAACATTTTTACCAATGGGCTTTATCGGAGCAGTGATCGAGCATTGATCGAGCTTTGGATCGCTTTGCTGCTGAAACATCCGTATCGTTTCTGACTATTCACGGTCCCAGCATTCCTTATTTGGACAAGAACACATCCCAAAAATGCGTATTTGGGAAAAAAAGTCACGCCCAATACAATCCCTCCATATATGTGGCCGAAAAAATAACAATGAATCAATCATTCTGTCGGGGGATTCATGCTGTCCAGTTAGAGTGCCTACTCACCCCCCCCCCCAACTGTGTCAGTGGTGTGCACTCGTCCCCCTCACCGCACCCATCACTCTCTCCGCCCCAATGCCGTAGGGGGCGTTGCTTGGACGTGGGTCAGAGACCCCAGCAGAAAGTCTTCCCGTACTTCAGGGCAGAAGGATGTTTGGCCTTGAGATGTAAATAGAGCTGTATGTCACTTGCGCACCACACACACACACACACACCACTCCTCCATCTCCCCCAAGCATGTCGCCTCCCGTGTCTCGCATCTCTGTTAGGCTCATATCGCCCTCGGCTCCCCCCCCCCCCCGCACCACAAGCCCCCCCCCCCCCGGCCCTCTTCTGTACTTCACAGCGATGAGTGTTAAATTTTAGTTTCCATGCAGTCTGCTTGTCTGGCATCCGGTCAACAAACTCACATGGAGCAGAAATCAGTTTTAATAATCTCGCGTCAGATGGTCGTACTCACGGCGCTAGTGAAGCCGACCGGGGATGAACACAAATAGGCAATTAAACCACATTTGCAATGTTCTTCAAAGTTATGCAATGCCTATGTGAGTGCATAAACTGCGTTCATATGCTCTTGCTCTTACGGAAATAACCGGATTCAGAATTGCCAATTTAACGGTCTCTGTGGAGCCACACTGACCATTGCAAGGGAACAGGATAATGAGAATAATTTATTGCTCGTAAATGAAAGCACACAAAGTTAACTGAATTCAGAGATAACTACACCAACGTCCTGTGTGGCCCATTGTTGTCTCACGATCTTAGGTAAATCAACGGACCATTAGTTCTCGTTTTATTTTTCTTTGGATTTTCGTGTATACCCCAACGAGGAAAAGAGTATTTACGAAGGAATTGGCCAAGCGTGCCCCTGGAGTGACCCTCGGGAAGAACAAAAAAAAACCCACTGTATTTGGTTTTCATTCTAGCTCTTCTCCATTGTGCTCTGAGATTCTTTGATAACAATACCGAAGTGTAAGTGTGCATATAATGTCGTGTAAATCGCAGCCTTTAGTGGTCATTGCAGTGGCAGGACACTGTTATTAGTATTCGTTCAGAAAGAACGGCATGAATGTGAAAGACAAATTATTTTGTACCGACACGACTTTGAATAAATTAATCAGTTACAATGTGTACTTATTCATCCTATCTTCACCGCTATGTCCATTCGCACCACTGCATTTTAAATCTCCCTTTAGGTCACCGTCTCAAGGAAATAAAAATCACGGGATGATATACAACATCGGAACCAAATGTGCCAGGTCTGAGTGAAAGTTTATACACCGAGCAGAGCTCAGCAAAATATTAGGTTTAATATATGGCAATAATAATAATAGCTGCGCAAGCCCTTTGCCAATGCTCTGCTGGACAAAGGCCTCTCCCATACTGCTTCAAGCACAGGGCTTGTGTGAACACGCTTCATCATACTGGTTAGCGTGGGGGTTGGCGAAGGGGGAGCAAGGGCCGGTTGAGATACGACACTGATGTTAGCCGTGCAGCAGCATCAAACTCAGTTCACCGGGTTCACAGCCCGATATCTTAAACCACTGCGCCAACTGCTATACCCCAGTTTAAAGAGTTTCCTCTTTTCACAGAATGCTCATCTCACATTCAGAAAGTCACGAATTCAAATCGCCGTGGGAAGGCGGTGGGAGTTTGGTTGACTCAGCCCATCATTATTGAGATAGAAACCACTTTGTGAAACGTCAAAAGTGGTTGTCCGCCGTCATAATGTGCAACATTAACTCCTGGAATGTGGAGCTGATCGCAATGCTCCATCTCTGCCGTGATCGTCCTGCACAGTGTGTTTTCTATTATTTTGGCTGCCATTCTGTCACCAGTCTCATCCATTGGCTATGATCCGTTCTAGCCACGTGCCCTACCCTTAAGCCCACTCTCGTTTCTAAACAGTCTACGCGATGCCTCTAATTTGTGTGTTGTTCTCTGGTATATATGTTCCTCATTCTGTCTCTCGGTTCAATTCCTAGGATGCATTTCTCCACGCTTATTTTTGTAAAAGAATATATTTTTCGTACCGATTTCTCCATCTGTGTTTTAGATCCATGCATCACAGCGCATAACATGTACCAATTAAAAACTTTATTTTTTAACATCGGACCTCCGATTAGCACGGTTGGCTACGTACGGTGTGAAAGAAGTTCAGCCTATGTTGCGTTTCCTTTTCAAACGTAACTTTGCAAAACGTCTCACGCGCCTCTGTATTTTATAATTTTCTTTAAAAATTGCCCTACATATACATATTTGATTGTGTTTCACGGTTATGTCCCTCTAATATTGGCTTCCTTTGGTTGAGCAAACTTGTTTTGTATGTACATGCATTTGGTCTTGCTCGTCTTTATCTTTAGCCCTAAATACAGTCGTATCTGTTAAGTCCTTGACTCCTTTCTCACAAGTCATTTCCACTGGTAGTATAATAATGACTGTCATCAGTGGATCTGGGATAGTCAATACTTTCACCATTTATCTTCACTTCTTTATTCCTCCAATCCAATTTTTGGAAAAATATCTTCTCGGTCACTGTGAATAACCTTGTTTAGAGTGGGGTCCCTTTGCTCGGCTCCCCCTGCTGATTTGTGTATTTTTTTAATTTATGCAATCTTACCGGAGCTGTTCCATCTTTACAAGTAGTTTTGCTAATTTCCATATAATTTCCGAAGGCCTTGGACTGTGCGGGCTTGAATGACGACATCAATTATCCACTGAATCTAATTCTTTTTCGTGGCCTAGAAATTGTAGGCATAATGGTACGTTAAATTAATTTGTCTTTTTTAGTATATGATTAAGCCTATGTACGTATAGATGTGGTCAATGTTAAAAGGAAACAAACATTTCCTGATTCCAGCTTGCGATTGTTGGTTGGTTAGCCTCTAAACTGACGACTATTTAGTTTTCTGTGTTGTTCTAAAATTCTTCTTCTTGGTTCTTTCGGTAAAGTCACGTAGAAGGGAAGTAATAAAATAATAAAAATAAAACATAATAAAATTATTTCAGCCACAACGCAAGCAGCCGTCCTCAGGTGAGGACAACGCAAGCAGCCGTCCTCAGGTGAGGACGGCTGCTTGCGTTGTGGCTGAAACGTCGTGAGAACTATTTTATAATGTTTTATTTTTATTATTTTATTACTTTCCTTCTACGGGACTTTACCGAAAAAACCAAGAAGATGAATCCCTGCAGTCACGAAAGCTTTAAATCGAAATGTTCTAAAATTGTTTATAATGTGTGCGTGTGTGTGTGATAAGATGATACTGGTCTGTGATTGTTCAAATCGGATTCGACTCTCAATTACAACACAGGAAGGTATCGCAGGCTGTTGCGATGTAAGTTAGGCTTGCATCACACAATTAACACAGTTAATTTCAGGCAAGAACAAGACGATTAACATTAGCATCAACATTTTAGATCAGGAAGTGGGAGAATTGACACTAGTTCTAAGCAACGAATTTAAATCCCTCGAGAAAAAAATTATTCACTGGATATTAGCACTTTAAATAATTGGATAATTAAAATTTGAAATGGAAACTCCACTAAAAGTGCTGCTCAAAATATACAAATCAGAGGACAGGTTATCTGAAAACCACAAATGAGCATGTTGACGAAGATGAGAGCTACAAAACCGAGTGAAAATGTAAAACCAACAGAAAACGTAGGACTGAAATCATAATACCATAAATTACTAATGTATTTATATTTACACGCATTAATGACATATACCATTGTTGTAGTTGACAAGGGACTATTTGTTATCATTAATTTTCTTCTTATTATTATTATTATTATTTGCTGGATAAGCTCAAAAGTAACCTTTGTTGACCTCACGTAGCTGCACAGTCACTTGCCTAATTAACGAAGGGCAGAGCACAACAGCCCGTTTGTTAATTATAACCTCGCGAAGGAGATGCGGAGAGGGGGAGGTGATGGAAGCATATGCCACGCACACCGGGCATAGTCCCCCCGTGCCTCCCTCCTGTGCCAGGTCACTAAATCATAAAGCCTGTCAACACTGCCGCTTCTGTGTTTAGCTTAATGGCAAACCGCAGTCACCTGGCTCGTAGTTCATTAGCTGTGATCGGCGCAAGCCATTCAACATTCAAGTAGAGGCAAGAGAGGATACACGGAAACCAACGTGTCAGCCGCCCGTTATCGGTGGGATTGTGGTTTTCCTTTCATTGTCGTTGCCACGAGGTTACGCGAACTATGGCGTCGACGGGACATATCGTCTCGGCCTGTGTGGCAATACAACCTCAATACAACCTCATGGGTTTAAAACGGGTAACAGTGCAGCCCTGCTTATGCGGGTGCCCGCAAATAGGGTTGGAATGAGCCTCTAAGGGGTATTTGGTCTACTCTTCCACGCCGGCCAGACCGTCTTGGAGGAAGTGCATGCACTTCATCCCACTGCACGCAACGTGCCGATCGTCGAGCCGAGTGGACAGAGACAAGGGGCTGTTTAAGAAACCCACCCATTTGTTTTAACCGCCGCGCTGGAAGATGGAATCGAACCAGTGACCCTCTGTTTTGCAAGTCCAGTGAGCTAACCATAACACCGCAGCAGCTCAGGCGTACATGCACTAGTGTAGTGGGTTCTACGGAGACACACACTTGAACTTGGAGGCAACACGCTTATTCTCACACCCCAACAGGGTAACTACATAAACGTAACAACGGGTTAACTCGGCCACCACGGGGTAACTACATGAGCGGGTCAGTCGGCTAACACACTGCCCGACCCACGATGCCGAGCGTGACGACCGAAGACCGAGGATCGAAGAGACGAAACACAACGGGTTTCATTTCAGCAGACAGCCCAGATCGGACCACGGGACCTCCCTTTTATGCCCCTCAGCGTGGCCTGGCTCCGCCTCAGCCACGCCCCCCTTCTAGAACTCACTAGAAGACTCTCGGCTTTACATCACATATCCCTTCGGTCACCTTTGGCCCACATTCTTACGCTGTCCTGGTCACGTGCCCTCTCGGGTTTAACCAAACTGCCACGTCCTCAACTGCCCTCTCTCTGTCACCAGGACCATGCCCCCTAGGGCCCCCTTCCATGCCATCCCTACTCTGGTGCCAGAGAGAGGCTCTAACACGCCCCACAGTTGCACTCTTCTCTCAGTAGCTGGCGCGATACGCCGTAGTGACTCCATTTACGTCACTACATATGTATGCGTGTATATTGTGGGGAGCGGTGGTGTAGCTGTTAGTGCGCTGCGCTACGAAACCAGGCGTCCCGAGTTCTATTCCCGCTCATGGCCAACACTAGTGATAGCGAATATCTGAACCGGTCCTGGGCCTCCCCTAGGTCGAATCAGCCTCAAATGAGTACCTGGTGAGGTATGTAAACATCACCACGAGAGAAAGGCGGCCGGGATAGTGCTGGTCACCCACCCCCTCCTCGTGTACCGTGCCGGCCTTCATAGGTGCTACTCGCTAACAGGACTTGCCCTAACAGTCTGTTAAATTCTATATGGATGCGGGGTCTTTGTGTTTTTGTTCTATAAAATGATTCAGAAATCTTTCGTCCACTTGAATTAGTTTTAGTTTTGTTTTATATAACACAAACTAAAACTTGAGCAAATTTCCCACCACATTTTTTGAAGACCCAAATACATTAACAACTGTTACGTTAAACATGCGGTTAAGGATGTCATTGCTGCTGTGTTAACTACAGCTATGTATGTATGTATGATGGACTTCTTTCGCACCGTACGTAGCCAACTGTGCTAATCAGAGGTGTGGGGGAAGAACAAGAAACTAAACACAAAAAGTCGTTCTAAAGAAATGAGTTTTCAATCTATATTTAAGAGTGCATAGCTCCAGGCTTCAAATCAAGATTGCATAGCTCCAGTGGCTTCCTAATATTGGAAGGAAGAACGTTCCAGATGGTTGCAGAAGCACATCTGAAAGCAGCTGCGAGGATGATCGGAGTTCGAGAGATGGTTTATGCTCCCTGATGAGATTAACAAGGTATTGTTGGTTCATTTGTGGCAATCACTTTGTGTGCAATGAACTTGGGTTGAGCTTGGCACCCAATTAATGGGCTTCACAAGTAGAGCTACATATGCACACAATTGCCATTAACTTGGTTAAGATTCCACGTAGTGGAGCTGTATACCTCAGATTATGGGCACTTCAATTGTTTTAGGTCACTGGGATAATGGGCTTCATGGTTGAGACGGGAGCCTGAGACATGGGTGCCTTGCCACCATATCTTAGCACAGAGTAGAAACTTTTAAAAAACGCGTTTTTTCAATCTCGATCTTTAAGTTTTTTACTCTATTGTGCAAAGGCCTCCTGGCCATAATAGATGTGTTTTGGGTTAGATCGCGTAAATATATAAATGTGTCGTTAAAACCCGCCACCACCCGACACAGCCAACTAGTAAGGGTTGTCATGTAAACAGAGCATGCCAATTTATTCATATATTTACGTGATCTAACCCGAAAACCTCTGTTATGGATGATATTGGTCGCGAAAGCCTACGTGTTTAAAAGCCTCCTGGCATCTTGGAAACCCAGCAAGGCTGAGCGTAGGCCGTGCTTTTGTGAGCAACCACCATGCATAGCGTAGAATGGAAATAACAAAATAATAAAAATAAAACATAATAAAATAATTCTCACGACGTTCTGTCAAGACAAAGTCACGTAGAATGGAAATAATAAAATAATAAAAATAAAACAAAATAAAATAATTCTCACGACGTTCTGTCGAGAAGACTTTGACGTTGTCTTCTCGACAGAACGTCGTGAGAATTATTTTATTAGGTTTTATTTTTATTATTTTATTATTTCCATTCTACGTGACTTTACCGAAAGAACCAAGAAGATGTTTCAGCGGGGCATATGCGGTGGACAGCGTCCATTGTTGTACTGTACTAAGCTCCGAAGTCTGTGTCTCCCCACCTTCACGAACCCGTATTGTCCAGCGTAGTGAAGTATGGCCCAATGACCCCCCCTACCCCCCACCCCCCCATCCCCCCACGACCCGTACGATGCGCGGAGGCCCTCATCCAGCAGTGGACCGACAAAAATGGCCGTGCGCGTGACGCTTTGTCAATCGCGATGCTTTACAGCTCTCGCCATGGACAAGGAAGCTGGGGGAAGGTTGGGTGGGGGGGCGACGTACGCATCGGTTGATGGTCTCACCTGTTGCGCTCAGATGTCGAGCTGCAGGTGGTGCGGTGCGGTGCGGTGGGAGATGGGGGAGAGGGGGGGCGATGGGAGAAGTTTTGGAGAGTACTGATACATTTTCTTTTATTTTCTACTGCTGAATTATCCACCGTTACTTGGTTGTTGTTGTTGTCGTCAGTCTATAACTTCCCACTGCTGGCCACGTGAGCCCTTTCCGATTTTCTTCCATTGTTTTTTTTTCCTTTCCTCGTGTCCGCGAATGGCATCCGAGCTCTGTGACGTCGTCTCTCGCCGCCGCTGACATCCCCTCTGCTTCCCTTCCCTCCCCACAGTCTCCACTTCATCTTCAATGTGTCCCCACGTCTCTCGTCACTTGTTCACGTGACGCGTTCCCTGCCGGTTCCCACCATGATTGATTTTGCTCTAACGGCAGCATCGATTAGTTCGTGCTGCAATCCATTGATGGCGTTTCTCCGCTACTCAACATGCATTCCCTTTATGATGTCGTGCTGACCTTTAGGTGCACCTGTACCTGTACGCCTCCCTGGCAAAAAAATAGACTTTTCATCTCTATGGGTCCTCGTGTGGTTTTAAATAGGGGATATTGATTGACCGATTGATTATTACTACCCTTTTTTATTTGGCCAATAAAGAGGCACACTACATGTCGAGGTCACATTAATTGCATGGATATATAAGACGGACGTCTTCTTTATTGCGTGAACGCACACGTGTGATCTTGCATACAGGGGGCACGCCTGCTGGCTTCATACCGAAGAACGATGTCAATCGTCAAAGGCAAACTCGATGGTGATTGGTTCAGACCTGCGAGACCATACCCATTGACATCCTAAACAAATATTGATTTGAAATTGTATGACAAATGTCCTGCGAACCTTTCAACTCACCGCTTAAGTTATAGGTTTAATTACTGCTTGTGGTGTGTGCATGGATTTTTCCATATTTTGGTGACAACGCTGCAGGTGTATTTATGAGAACTGTCCAGCAGGTACATCTGGCTTTAAAACAGCCGGAGCAAGACCGCTTCATTAGTGCTTCCCCAACACGCTCGTATCCGCGGCGCCGTTCTAATCAGCGCCCTGGTTCATTTGGCACAGAGCAAGGGATGAGTTGTGGTGAATAGGAGTGCCCTTTTTTTGTTGGTTTTGTTTTATGGGCCCGGTGCAAGTAGTCAAGTCGGAAGTTTACAAATGACAAGCAGATGTCAGCGGTTTCTTCGGAGCAGGCCGAGAGTGGATCACTATAATTTACTGCTTCGAACGTGCTGCCGCTTTATGAGTTAAAACGTGGTCGCGTTGCAATGGTCTGGGTATCAACTCATTGTGCGCTGTTGTGGAGCATTATGGGTAATAAGATAAATAGACAGGGACTGCTGTTCATCTCTCCACATAAACATTTTAAAAAGAAAATTGAGTTCAACAGGACCATGGGCCAGTCTGAACCTTGGTTAGTCACCATAGTTGGGTTAGCAAATTGTGGACCAATTTCAACATTCTTGGTCGTGTACATGGAGTGCTTTTACCAACAGCACCTGTACCCCAATTTCATTTGCATAATACGCTTGATACTTCAGATGAGACCCAAAAGTTAGAAACTGGTCTGCAGTTTGATTGCTTTTGGACAAATTATCACAAACGTCCAGAAAGTCCATACGCTGATGGAGGAAACACGATTCAATTTAATTGTGGAGAAATTATGGAATTGGATGTACGTACTGATATATTTACAATTATCAACATGCAAATCATTATTGACACTATTGACACACCATGCACGAGGACGCGAACCAACTGTGTTCGGATAATGTCTTGACATCCAGCACAACCGACTCATCGAAACTCTCAGGCGACAGCAACAGCAACACGTTTACATAACGCCATAGTCCATCGTCTTAACCCCAGCGACCCAGCGCGTGTCGACAATCACAGAACACCGCTGCGACAAAACAGGCTCAGAGCCCCGCGGCGGTATAGAGCGATTAGGGAACACCGCACGGTAAGGGCAATTTACACGATCGACTTTTTTTTGCTGTTGCCGCGCTCACGCACCACGGATGTTCCTTTGTTGCAATAGCCAGGGAAAGCGGCTAAATTGGATGACCGGTGTCACATAGCAAATAAACTCAAACCATGTCACTGCCTGGGCTTTTGGGGAGCCTTGAGGCCGTCATCCTTTCTCTCTGGCTCACGAGCAGACACCCTTCTCTTTTGAAGGATTACAGACAAATTAAGAAATATTCCCAATATATAAGGTTTTTTGGGGGGTTAGATCGCGTAAATATAAACGTGTTGTAAAACCCGCCACCACTCGACACGGACAATTAGTAAGGTTTGTCACGAGAACAGAACATGCCAATTCGTTACGAGTACAGCAGCGTGTTGGATATGCTCTTCAACACACCGGTGTGCTGTACTGGTAACAAATTGGCATGTTCTGATTACGTGACAAACCCCTTACTAATAGGGCTGTGTCTGGTGGTGGAGGGTTTAACGGCACATTTCTATTTACGCCATCTAACCCAAAAAAACCCTGTATTATGGATTATATTGGTCGCGAAAGCCTCCGTGTTAAACGAATATTCCCCTCCCATTTTTCCAGCGGCAAAATAAAGCGGGTCCGCAGCTCGGCACGTCGTGAATATTATTCGCGTGTGTCAAACCCCCCCCCCCCCCCCCACCGTGATGCATTCCGCTGACATGCTTCAAAGTGCCAGCGAGGCTCACCGACAACGCCTCGCGATAATTCACAACCCATTGAGGTCGTGCCACGTACTTAAAGACAGCTAATGGTCTTAATTCCCCACTGTTATGGAGGCGCCAAGTGTTTACTGTTGATATCCTTTTTTTGCACAAGTTTAAGCGGCTGGCTAGAATGAAAGCCGAAAGTGGCATTTCTCCGGGAGATAAGCGGACATTTAGTTGGCGGAGCGGGGGGGGGGGGACTGCACGTTGGGCGTCAACATTGAAGTTTCCGTTTTCTTCCTCCCATTACTGGACACGGGCACCATTAATTGGCCATTATAAGTGATGAGTATTTAAGGAGTCTCGGTATTTCTACATGTGACTTTTTAAGTGCCGATTCTAAAGCGTTCAACCTTGAGCGGCGCACGCGGGTCTAATGTCACCACCGTGATTCAGTGAAACGCTATCTCGGAATGTTAATTAGTGTAATCACAGCTGAAATGGTCACCGCCATTAAGGAGCGGTCACTTGCAAGCGCACAATCGCTCCAAGCGCCACTGTTAATTCTTGTGTTGGGGACGAGGCTGTTGGGGAAGAGGCTGTTAGGAGAGGGGGACAAACAAAAAAAAACCATTCGAAATCCACATCAAGTATCAAATGACACGTAATATCACATCAGACGCAATCACATTGGAAGGCATTGCCAACCAATCGTGTCATCGCTAGGCCACGATGGAATGGCGACGGCGTCAGGAAGCCTTTGTCCTGCAGTCGATGGATCATTGCTGATGATGATGATGGCAAATGGAATACAGAGGGCACTTGCGACCGTCTTCGTGCCAGAACGTTCATATATTTTACATCATGTACCCCGAATGTTTCTTTTTACACTTGCAAAACATAAGAGTAGCTAAGGATAGACGTTTCAAAATGTTTGCATCAGAATAGCTAAGAGGTTGAAGTTATGTCTCATCATCACCATCAGCTATAATAGATTAATTGCTGGAATCTATTCTGCCCAATCCGCCTCCACAATCTCCCGTGAGATGGTGAGATGTTAACAACCTCACCTGTTATACAGGAGGTTGTGAGTTCAATCCCGACCTTGATGCCTGTATATTTGGAGTTCGCATGTTCTCCCCGTGGTCGCGTGGATTTTTCTTCGGGTTCTCTGGTTTTTCCTTCTACATTAATAAACATGCATTTGGAGTATTTGGCTGCTATAAATTTCGACGTAATAAGCCACTTTCGTTGAGCTATCATTTGTGATAGCCAGATCGCTTCTGAAAAAGAACTATATAGCTCAGTGGCGCCTTACCTGGTCAAATAAAAAATTGTGTTTTATTTAAGTAGGTGAGCCTGGGCAGGACACATCATGGCTAGAAGGGATGACATTGAAAGGAGTAGAGACTGGTGATAGAATGGCAGCCAGAAGAGTGAACCTGCCTGAGAGAATCCCTGCAGAGAGCAGTTTGTATGGAGTGTGGCATCGTATGGGGCACATGCATAATCGTGGGGAAGCCTTCACCCAGCAGTGGATAGAACATGAGTGATGACGATGGTATCATAATCATAATCAGAAGATGTATTCATACTGGAGGAATCCGATGAGCTTTACAGTACAGTTCTTTTTCACAGATGTCCAGGAGGTACGACCTAAGTGCAAATAAAACATGAGTAAGCTGCTTACACATTTTTACGTGTTATACTATATATATAAACAAATGGGAAAAAAGTTTACACACATTTTAATCCGATAAGGAACTGTTCGATTTTTGAAATCTCACTGATGAAACACCGAAACTAAAACCTATTTTAAATATCACTGCCAAGGTGATTCGTTCACCGCCAAAATCCACTCGTCCGGATTTAATACATTTTTGTGGCGTTTCAAGCGACGACCAAAAATGAAACCTCGCCGTGCAACTGCTGCTCACAACAACAAAGAAACCTTCTTCATCAACAGCGACAACGCTGGCCAACTTTGTGACAATAAAAGCCCCCCCGCCCCGCCCGCCGCCCCTTACATTCGTGACGTTCTCCCTGCGTGTACATTGTACCCGTGCCGTCGCGTAAACTTTCTTCTCCGCATGCTCATGCCGCGTCGTTCCCGCGTCCAACGGGAAGCGGTCCTCGTCCGCCGCTGCGCGCATCTCTGCACCCTCCACCGACGCCAGGAGTCTGCGTTCCCATGCCAATTCTCCTCCTCCAAAACCCAGTCCCCGAAAGAGTTTCGGCACTCCGCCCCCCGTTGCTCGGGCTTTACTCGAGCCCACTCCCCTGCGATCGTGTGCGACAGCGCGTGTTTCGTGCTGTTTGTCGTTGGGGCTTTCAGACCCGGACCCTACTGGACATCCGTGAACAAAGACATCCATAGCCCATCGGATTTCTCCAGGATAAAGAGTCACGTGCGTGTGGCCTCGTACGCTTTGTACAACTTCCCTGCCGTTCCGGCTAATCGCCTGGTGATGCTGGTTGCTGTGATCACCAGCGAAACGTCACGGTACTGGAATTGTAAATGTTGAAGTGGGTTTACTCTCCAATGCATCGGTGCGCTGAAGTAGTAACTAAATGACACTTTTTCATTACGTGACAACCTTTACAAATTGGCTGTGTCGGGCAGTGGCGGGATTAACGACACGTTTAAATTTACGCGTTCTAACCCAAAACAAAATCTTTATTATGGATTCCCTACCCTGTTTCTTTGCTGGGAAGTTGAAAGAGCAAAAAGTAATTTACATCATCTTAAACTTAAACTCCACGCCCACATTAAACATTTAACTTTCATTTCTGTGAACAAAATCTTATCAGTCACCTTCACGATAATTGACACATTCGTACGATCGTTTCCTGCAAACAGGACAAGTGAAAAAGGTCAACACTGCCATATATCAAACCATTGCTTCGGTTTTAAAACAATCTCATACGAAGCTCCTCCACCTACAAACCGTGACCTTCTCTCAATCTTTGTCTCCTGACTTGGCCTCTACCTTAGCCAGTGTAACAATAGCTTTGCCAGTGTAGCGAAACACAATCCTTGTGCATCACGAAATTGCGATGCTGTGTGGTAGAGGGAGATGGCACCGCAACGAGGAACTGCAGGGATTGAGACTTGCCGACTCGCGGTGCTGATTGTGAACATCATCAGCACCACGGAGTGGACAGGTGCATCATCAGCACCACGGAGTGGACAGGTGCATCATCAGCACCACGGAGTGGACAGATGCATCATCAGCACCACGGAGTGGACAGAGCCCTCCCCCGCTCCTACTCCTCGTGGATGTCACGTGGAGTGTGGTCGGCTGGCAGCTGCGGAGGCTGCCAGTCTGGGGCACACTTGCTACGTGGACACGCTATATATATCATCGTGTCTCTACACACCTCATGCATTTGCCCTTCCCTTGACTTAATTGCAGCCTGGAAACGACCCTCACGATCGATTGTGTCATTCACTTAAGCATGGTCGAGTCCTCTACGAGAACCAACTCCGCATTTAAGTTTCGCCATTGTGGTATTTTTGTAAAAGCGTACCCGTAATCCACCCTTGCACCGTACGGGTGGAGCGGTGGTGCAGTGTTCAGAAAATTTTTGTTGCGAACCAGGCGACCTAAGTTTGACCCCTGGGTGGTGAGTGATGTCTGACATGATTCCTGGGACCCCCTCCCTCCCTCCAGTCATCGAACTAGTTCTGTTCCTGCGCACCTTCCTCGAGTATCGTCAACCACGTGGCGTGTCGGAGGGCTTCATCTGGCAGTGGCTTCAAAACGTTCATGTAAATAAAATAAAATCGATTAGTCATCATATATTATTATTATTTATAACCGCACATACCATGCAGCACATCTCGATGTGTGACAGCTTGAGATAATTACTCGGCAAGGAAGTGATCGCAGACCAAATTTTAATTGCTTAACGTTTATCGGCCGAGAAATGAAACACATCCACGAAGTCAGCCATTGGGCAAAAGCAGCGGTGAAGTCAGTTCACATGCAGGAGCCGTGCTCGCGAGACGTGACGGGGGCTTTCGGCAGGCATTCATCCAGCAGTGGATTGACCATGGCTGACAACGATTTTAATGACGATGAACCAACTTTCGATTTAAAGCTTTCGTGACTGCAGGGATTCATCTTCTTGGTTCTTTCGGTAAAGTCACGCAGAAGGAAAATAATAAAATAATAAAAATAAAACATCATAAAATAATTATCACGACGTTTCGGCCACAACGCAAGCAGCCGTCCCCATTCTTCACCTGAGGACGGCTGCTTGCATTGTGGCCGAAACGTCGTGAGAATTATTTTATTATGTTTTATTATTTTATTATTTTCCTTCTACGTGACTTTACCGAAAGAACCAAGAAGATGAACCAACTGTTCTCGCATTGCCGCTGCTCCTGCCTTGACGAGCATGCGGCGAAGGGGTCTGGGAAGGCGGACAGAGCCGCTTGTGTCGCAAAGAGTGATGGAGGTGACGTCACGACGAGATGATCACGGTCAGTCTCGCTGACACGCCGCAACAGCCATTCGCCCCCCCCCCCCCCAACCTCTTGCTCTGCCCATCCGTCATCGGAATTATCCACGAGGTAGCCGCGAGCGGCTCTGATTATGAAATGCAGGGTGACATCCTGTCCATGCAACTCGCCTGCCATTCAATCTTGCCTCCTCTGATCTCCAGCTGTGGCCTCCTCGATGCTTGCCCTTTGCCAACATCTGTACATGTTTAAGAATGTATTCGGATGATCTATATTACTTTTGCTTTGATATACAATCTTTCTCCACGCGCACACACACACACACCAATAACTTTCAATACAGATGTTAACAGACTGTTGGGGCAAGTGCTGTGAGCATGCACAGTGCAATGCAATAAGGGGTGGTGAAGCCAGGATCAGATCCGACCACATTTGCCCCCACGGTGGTGGTGATTATACAGCAAACTAGTTATTCGTTTAAGGCTGACAAAGAGAAAGGTCAACAAAAGTTCAGATATCACTCGCTACTGATGTTAAACGTGGTCGCGATTCGAACTCAAGTTACCGCGCATTGCGCTAACCACTGCGCCACCGCTCCCTACACACATACACAGATGCATGTCAAAGTACAAGAACTGGCTTTGATCCGTGACCATATGCAACATCACTGGCATTTGGTATAAGAACCTGATTATCGAAGCATTAGAGCGACAGGTTGAAATATCGACCAAAGCGAGCTATTGTGATCGTGTAAATTGAAATAGCCTGAGTGAGTCATGAGGTTATTGACTGCATTTTCCTGAAAAGTTATAGAGCTGATCACCAATTGCTGCTTTCTTGCGCAATATCAATTGATGTTTATTCCACTGCATTGCTATAATGCGAATCTGTGTATCATTGAATGGTCATAAAAAAATGTGATGAAGTACCTGATCACGCATTGGAATTTATATATCTGTAAGTGGTATGAGAGAATACATTCTTGAATTGAATTGCGGCCCATAATAGTGGAAATTCGTGTAATCGTTGGGGATGGTGGCAGTGGTGAATTATTAAACCCCTAGTATAATATATGCAGTTCTCATGTGCATTTTCTTTTGCATTGTACACATAAATGCCAAACCCTACCGATATCATCAGCAGGTTGTCAATCTTTAAACCCATTTACTGCAGTCTTATCATGGTCCCATCTACCACCTTTACCATGAATTGAACCCAAACCCTCGGGATTATGGGTACAGCAACCGCTGCATGGCAGCTGCAGCCTTCTCTGCACGGCGTTATTTTCTTCGCAGCGCAGTCAACAGAAAAGAACCCATTTCATTTCTCCGATGCGTTGTCTTCTAGTCGAATCAACGTTAAACGGATCGCAGACGACAGGCGTGTGTACGCGCGTTGCCAATCACACCGTGACAACCGGCACTGGCCGATGGAGCGTTGCCCGAGTGGTTTTTGCAGCCACTTTAGTCGCCACCGCCGGCGCTTGTGAGTAGACTTTGAGCGCCGTATAAATAAAGCGGAGAGCTGGAGCCGCCCGATTACCGGAGCCGGGGAAGATGATCGCAAAAGGCGGCAATCCCTCACTGGGGCTGTCACTTACCCGAGGATCGACGGGAGGAAAAGATTGTTGACGCCGTCACGTGTTGAAATGCAGCGGGATGCGGGCATGATTAAACCATCAACTACAGCGCACAAGGGGAGGCAGAAAGATACATCGTATGTCAGCAAACAAAAATGCTCGAGCAAAAGAAAAAAAAAATTTTTGCTCGACAAAACGGACCGGGCGAATCCGTCTTTGCCGAGAGCACAGTCGGTTTCCGCGTGCGTGCGTGCGTGCGTGCGATGGATGGCGGCTCGGCATCTCGTGATGGCCCAACACTGTGGCACTAATCACCGTGTGCTTTTGCAATGGGCCGTGCAGCAGCTGTGCAGAATTAAGGTGCCTTGTCCCCGAGCCTCCTTGCGCGTTGGACCTATGGGGTTTGAATTTGTAGCCACGATTCGTTAGGAGAAGAAATGAAATGAATGCCGCAGCAAGTATTTTTCAAGTGTGTGAGCGCACCGCGGAATCCGTGCAACTTGCGTGAGAGCTTCAGGTGCGGTGCCATGCGCGTTCCCTCCGTGATGAAAAGCACCTGGGTCAGCATTGTCCAGCGGTTCCATTCATTTGGCAAAGTTTGCCCAACGTTGGCCCAGTGAACGTTTGCACGACGTTGGCACGACTTGGAACCCTTCCCATTATAAATGCGGCCCCAAAAAAAATCTGGTAGCGTTTTTTGTTTGTCATTGTTAGAAAATGATATGGCTGCACCAATGTTCATATGCCCTCTTGCAGGAATGTTTAAGCGGCATGTTAGACTTTTGTAACAAAAAAAAACAGTATGAAAGTTACACACCATTGGGTAACATACTCTTATATAAGCGCACAACTTTATCTATCTGTGATGAACGCTGCACTTTCCGTCATTTTCATGGCTGTGGTGTTTCCATCCTGCCTTCCGATGTTAGTAGTTAGTTTCGACTCTCTGGTTTTACATTAACAGGTTCAATGTCTTCACATTAACAGGTTCAATGTCTCACTAACAGCCATCGTTGCTCGTTCTCCTGGATGTGGCGGTGGCTCTGCGATCTTACATTGACATGCTAATCTCTCACATTAACGTCACTAGCCCCGCCCACTTGGCTGATGACCCTCGGGCTACACCCATTTCAAACCTTTAAAACATCCTGCCTCAGGCAGCTTTCCCGCTATATATTTTTTTCTCCTGATGACGATTGCTTGCATTTTTCGATCGAAACGTCGTTGTTTTTTGTTATTGTTTTGTTATTTTCTTTGAACCTATCTACGTGACTTTACCAAAACCCAAGAATACGAATTCCTGCAGTTCACGAAAGCTTTAATTCCACAATTCAAGATGTTTCGTTGTAAAACTTCAAAACAGGAGCATCGGGTGCTTGCGTGAATGCGTCGTTGGTGTGCTATTTTTTTCGTGACTTTCCTGGCCGAAGGCCGTAAATGATTGTTCGGGGATGCGGCATGCCGCAGGCAACCCCGGACAACCCCGAGTTCATCATAATCATCATCAGCCATGGTCTATCAACTGCTGGATGAAGGCCTCCCCAAGCTGCCACCACTTCTTACGTTCCTGCGATGACATCGTCCACCAAGCGCGAATACAATTATTTGAACATAATTTATTGAAATGGCATCCCATAATATTGTCAAGTTCCGATTTAAAGCTTTCGTGACTGCAGGGATTCATCTTCTTGGTTCTTTCGGTAAAGTCACGGAGAATGAAAATAATAAAATAATAAAAATAAAAATTTTACATAATAAAATAATATAATAAAGTAATATAATAGAATAAAATATTATTTATTTATTATATATGTTGTTATGCTTTGTTTTATTATTTATTATTTCCATTCTACGTGACTTTACCGAAAGAACCAAGAAGATGATTGTCAAGATGATTGATCAGAGGGTGCTTGTAATGAATGTTTGAATGATTTACATGTATGGGTATGGAGACACCTTAGGCGAAAACATATGTTACGTGTATCACCTGATGCAGTCAAGAAACAAAGTTGTTGACCTGTTGTCATGAACAATCGTGTCCATTCAGCGAGTTCTGAGCCATTGGTGGAACTCCACCGTCCTCGTGGTAGAAGGCAGTGACAACGGTTGACTTCTGTTGACTTCCCGCAAAGTCGTACGTTAATTTTTGCCACTTTGTCTTACGTCCACAAAGGGTTTACTAATTTATCCAATCTTGACTTAAAGCTTTCGTGACTGCATTAATTCATACTCTTTGGATCTTTCGGTAAAGTCACGTAGCAGCTCTCTCGCTATATGTCTGCCTCAGCGGTTCGCCTGCTGTATTTTTTCACCTGAAGACGATTGCTTGTGTTGTGATCGAAACGTCGCGATTTATTTATTTATTATTTTCTATCTACGTGACTTTACCGAAAGATCCAAAGACACTATAATCTATCCAACTAAAAACATATTACAATAGCCAATAGGCTTTCTCGACCAAAATTCAGCAAAATGTGCGGAAACAAGCAAACCCATGAACGGGCACGTCTCATGAGCACCGTAGGTTAGGCTGATGGAATAACAAATATGACCTTTTCGTGGACGTGCATTTATTTATATCTACGCGATTACAGTGCCTCTTTAATGTCCTTTAAGCGTCACACTTTTCCCCAAAATCTCATGATCAAATGGCAACTCGCCTCATCCACCCGTTTCACGACGTGAATATTTAACGCCACGTTTTGCGGCGTGCCCGCTCTCCCGCTCACACCTGTACAGACCAGAGGTCACAACCGGGTACCCGATACCCGTACCCTACCCGATACTCGGCTACCCGTACCCGGCCAGGTACGGGTAGCCGTTTGCGACCCTGGTGCGGCCGGGTACGGGTACGGATAGGCCGTGAGTCACTGGTGAGTCACCGTTTGTCACTCATTTCGGGTAGGGTACGGGTACGGGTAGGGAACGGCTACCCGTACCCGGCCGGGTACGGGTACGGGTAGGCCGTGAGCCACTGGTGAGTCACCGTTTGTCACTCATTTCGGGTAGGGTACGGGTACGGGTAGGAACAGCTAGCCGGGTACGGGTACCCATTTGCGACCCTGGTGCGGCCGGGTACGGGTAAGGAATCAAAACCCGTTTGCGACCTCTGGTACAGACACACAAAGGGTACGCGGAAGCCCCAGACTCACTGGAAACCGACAACATCCGCCAACTGCTTCTGGGAACTCTCGTGGCTCGCTGTTACTGGCACACAGGGGGCGGATGCCACAGATTTTTATGATCGCGGCCGTCCAGCCCCATTTGCAATGAATGCGTTATATGCGCGCGGTTTACTGCGCTGGAGAGTGCAACCCCGGCGCTTCGCTATCCAGCAGCCAAATAGCCGGTGTGGGACACATCTCCTGGGTACCGTTGAAGCCAACACAAGTCTGACGGCCCAGTAATGTAAAACAGTTAGTTAAGCGGCACGGCACAGCAGAGAGACAGGCAAGTGCTAATCTCCAATCCAGTGTAGCCGCCCGTAGCAGACGTGGACAGCATGGACCGTTGCCGAGATTCGCTACATTACCATTGCATTCAGCTGCCGTGTCCAGTGCTTCATCCAGCAGTGGATTGACCATGGCTGATGGTAATAACGATGATGACGCTGGTGAAACGTCAAGGATTTTATGGCTGCTCAGTTCGTTTTTTGTCTTTTCTTGTTCATCGCGATCCCGTGCTGTGTTTTGATCGAGTGGAGAATGGCGGTGGAACGATAAAAGTTCTATATTACTATTCACTACATTTTTTAGCAGGTAAGGCCCACTCAGCTATATAGCCCATGATGGCGTATCATGTGGAAATGTATAGCAGCCAAATACTCTCAAACGCATATTTCTAAATGTAGAGGAAAAAACCAGAGAACCCGGAGAAAAATCCACGCAACCACGGGGAGAGAGACACCGCAAACTCCAAATGTACAGCAGGCGTCAGGGTCTAGATCGAGCCCACGACCTCCTGTACTCCAGGCGAGGTAGTTAACATCTCGTCAGCACGGCACCCTCTCCAGCAAACAGAAAATAATGTGTCCAGGCATGGGAGACACGCAAGTGAAGCATACGCAGTGCCAGATTGCACGTTACATCGGGACAGCATGACGCCTCAATCTCACGCCAAATTGTCCGGATGGTCGCCCATTCTCCCGGGCCCCCTTTGCAGAAAAATCGGCATTCCGCTGGCAAACGACGGAGGATTAAAAGGGATGCGGTTCCTCAATGATGAGCAATGACGTGGCGTCGAGATAAGGGAGGATTGGGCAGAGCTCTAATCAAATGTATTAGTGGGTATATTGCAAAAAGAAAACAACCTGATTTAGCTAATGCCCACTTTGAGCCATTTCTACCATAATAATGATCCACATCCGTTTGTCAATCCACCGCTGGATCTTAAAGTCTTAAAGTCTTAAAGTCACTTTATTGTCAAGTGTGTTACATGCATGACATACAACACAGATGAAATTACAGTCCTCTCTCTTGGTCCCACGGTGCACGCTAAATCGTGCTTCATCACCCTGGTTGGTGCGGGCTAACGAAGATGAGGAGCGTATAAGCGCTTTAGATACCACTCGCCACTGAACTTAGCTGTGGCTGGGAATAAAACTCAGGTCACCGGGTTCATAGTGCAGTGTGATAACCACGTGGCCTTCGCTCCACTCCATTTACACTGTCATCAACTTAAAACCAACACCTTTGACTTACTTCTAAACATTCACTAAATTGGCCTGTCTGGAGAAAACCTTTCCCCACGCGGTGAGCCTACAAACATCACTACTAATCAGCCAAACGGTTACTTCACGGCATTTCTACCAATATTGTTCTCTCCAGCAACACAGGTGTGACAGCAAATGAACATCGGCAACTACATGTGCCCGCTTATTTGTTTTTTATGACCACAGCCGTGTGGTAATGACAGCCGATGTTTCACGACTGGCGCGTAGATCATCCGCTTACCGGGATCTCAAACACAGCAGCGTCTCATCTTCACACCATTTTGCAGTTCAGAGTTATCGACGTCCACGTGCCCCCACGTGATTGTTCAATGGCACCCCGCTCTTCTCTAGCCCCCCCTCCCCCCAGAAGTAAATATTTGTGGAATGAGAACATAGATATATTTGAAACAATTACCGAGCTTTGTTGACAGTGATGGTGCTGGCTCATTGGGTGCCCTAAGCAAAAATATGTTTTGGTGGCCTTCCCCTTTCAATTTATTCAATCCTCGCGAGACAACGGAATATATATATACACACGAGATATAGATATAGTGAGATTATAAATACGTAGACAGACATGTGATGGGATGCAGCGAGATGAGAGAATGAAGAGAAGAGACATGCAGGCAAGATATCAATGAGAGATTCATTGTCTCTTTCCATTAATTAGCTTGATATTTTCATTAGGATTTGAAATAGAGCTGATAATTTCATTTGTGCACCCTTATTTTTTCATTAATCCAGAGCCCGCTGAGCCCCTTGGTGCCCGAGTTTTTTTTTTTTAACACTGCTACCGCTTTGTAGGATTCACACCTGCTAGAAATCTATCAGGGCTCCTCTGTCAACCCTAGTGGAGCCAACTGGAGTCCCTCTTCCTTCCCCCATCTACAACAAGCCCTGGCCCCAAATCTCACGAAGATTCTCTCGCGACCAAACCACTATGAATGCTCCTGATGTCGTCAGGTCTTGGAAGCTAACCAGGCTTAAGCCTGGTTAGTGCCTGTATGAGAGGCTGCATGAGAATACCAGATGCTGTATGCTTGGGGCTGCAGGAGTGGCCAGATAATTTTCAGTTCGGCGATGGATTCCTGAATCTATCTGTGCAGAGCTTTTAGTGTCAATTCTTGGTGTGCGTGGTGGGAGGTTTCCTCAGGTCCGCTTCCTACTCATAACTAAAATTGGCCAAACATCTCAACGCATTGCCTGACCCTCTTAAAAAGAGTCCTGAGCCACTTATGGATAAGTAAAGCTTATCATCGTTATTATTAATCGGACGTACGGCTTTGATTGATGTCTGTGATATGCAGAGTTGTGGCTACCAACAACAAGGCAACTCCTATGACTAATTGGGAATGGGACGCAAGCATAGGATTGATCACCCTGTCGCTGGCCACCTTTGGGGAGGGTGTATAGTATGAAAGGCCGAAACACCCTAGGAACCAAAGGGTCACTACTGACGATGCGCTCCCCAAATTTCACCAGGCTCACTGTTCATGAACTCTTGGAAGTGCTTGCACAAAGGATAGTAACATCTCATCCTGTGTTCTTTGGAATCAGGTCCGCTTCCTACTAATAACTAAAATTGGCCAAACATCTCAACGCATTGCCTGGCCCTCTTGAAAAGAGTCTTGAGCCACTTATGGATAAGTAAAGCTTATCATCGTTATTATTAATCGGACGTACGGCTTTGATTGATGTCTGTGATATGCAGAGTTGTGGCGAGGCGCTGGGTAATCCAGCACAGATACTGGCAGCCCGCATATGTCAGCGATGCTGCTCGGCGATTTACAGCGAGGTCCTGATCAGTGTCTGAACAATCTCTGCACCATGGTGTCACCAGCTTGGCACACGGTGTGCGTGTGCGAGATGACACGAAAATGGACAGTGTTGAACAGCCGTCCATAAATATCAGCGATTGATCGGGTCAATAAAGCCGCGCTATCGCATGCTAAATGAGCGCACACATACCGCTCCACAAGGGCCCACAAAGACGGCGCTCAGCCCAATAGAGTTCAACAGCCGTGGGGTCAAGCCTAAATATTTCATGGAGGGATTTATTTGGAATCTGACACAGCGCCTGTTGTTTGGGATGGTTTTGGATGAGATACATCGATCGTGCTTCCATTAGGGAATGAATGTTAGCCTATCCCACGTGAGGAAATGCAGAGGGCATTTGTTTTTTAACATGGAAGACCCGCTGTTGTGGTAGTGGGGAATTTTTCAGTTGTGCTCAATGGACAATTGAGCCATTCCCATGTCCAAGCATAAGAATGGCCAGCACCACGCCCATCAGCCTTTGCCTCCCTGGTGCGATGTTAACACACCGCACCAGGTTCTCATTCGAGACTGAGTCGACCATAGGGACAGTCCGCAACTGGTTTAGATAATTATCGTCACCGGTGTTGACCATGAGCGGGAGTTGAACTCGGGTGGCCGGGTTCGTGGCGCAGCGCGCTAACCACTGCGCCACCGTTCCTCACACACGTGCACGTGCGCGCACACACACACGCGAGAGCGGATCTCCGTGAAACGCATACATACGTGCATCTACGCAACGCACGCACGCACGCTCACACACGGGGAATGTATCCACAGACGCACACAGTGGGCCCAGAATCAGAATCGTGACGGCTGGCCCCTTATTATCCTGTTATATAACGTCAGCCTTATCCCAGGCCATTACAAATACCCCCATTTAAAATTCCATTATTTCTCAATTATGGTTGTGTTGAGTGATATCTCTCCCCTGCGATCGAAAAGGATTTGCTGAGCAATGGATGTGCATTGTAAAATATATATATTTTAAAAATGTACGGCCTATTTTACTCTTGGATGGGATTTTACAAGGCTGCTCTTTTACGAGCCATATTAAAACTGAATTTCCAAGCTCAGTTTGCTTTGAGCACCAGAGATACTAAAAACGTTACACTGTGTTGTCAAACACATTATCCAAAAATATTAACCTGAGATGGTCATCCGTGGCATGGCACCTCTCTCATTTTGCTTGGCTCGTGCAAAATCAGATCAAGGAACTCTGTCAGTGTGCTAATTACGCTCCCGTATGAGAAGTCGAGAGAATAAGCGGCAGCGTCGCAACGGCCGTAAAGGAACGTCACGGAGATTGTGCTTATCACTTGTGAAGGTATGAAGAGTAAATCCAGCAGCGTTATTTATGGGAGGATTGCTCATAAGGCATTGCCACCGTGGGTCGTCGTTTGTGGGTTTCAGAATAACTTTTGCGTTATGGGATAAATGGGAAAAGTATATAAATAAATAAGCCATGCAAAGGATTTTCCATTTTATTGTTTATACTAGTGGTGCTATTGGTGCTCACTTCCACAGTATTTATATCCTAGGAAGGGCATTTTCCATTACCTTGTCCACATAATAGAAATTGATTTTTTTTTGCCCAAAACAGAAAAGCAACGTGCCCGGCACAGAAGGCTTACTTAGCCGACAGAATGTTATTGCCAACGGATCAATTCATCTCCCCATGTATGACATCGAAATGTTTTCTTATTTAACAATCGCGGGGGTGGGGGGTGGGGGGAAAGGGGGGAGAAACACACATGTGTGCGATTATAATTCGTACGTGCCGAAAGGCCGCGGGCAAGCGGTTGATGATGATGATGTTCCACGAGGTAGTTTTCTGCCTAATTCATATTCACCGCGGCTGTCCGGGGTGCGAGCGGCGATCGGAAGATTAAAACAGGAAGTCAGAAACGAAAGAGACGGTAAATTAATACTTTGGGTAGTTTTTTTTTTGGGGCACGGAGGTGAGTTATGGGTCATTTAAAACGGCAACGTTTATTAAAATTTTACTCGCGTCATTTTTTCACGTTCAATTTGGAATTACCGTCCATTGTCTCTGTTTCCCACGTTCTGATAACCTTGTCTCAACTCAAGAGATGTATTGACCCTCACCTCTTACGCCTCCAACGATGCTGTCTGTTGTTGGCCACGTGGCATTTTTGACCTTTGGGCCCTGTGTACAGCAAGCGTGATTTACACGCGCATTTTTTTTGTAAATATTACCCTTTGACTTCCGGTTGTCCGGCGCCGTTTCGTTGGGTTTACAGGAGAAGGCGACACACGCATCTCGTCCAGAGGCAACAAGCACAACTGGCTTCCCTTAACTTAACCATAGCTCACGCCTTTGAGTGCAGTTTGCCGAGTCGGGCATATAGGTAAGAGTAGGCGGTGAGCGGGGTGTACGTATGCATGCATGTTGAACTTCTTTCGTACCGTACGTTCCCAACCGTGCTAATCGGAAGTACGGGCGAAGGACAATAAACTAAATACAACAAGCAGTTCTCAAGAAATTAGTTTTTCAATCTAGATTATTTTAAAGTGCATAGTCCCAGTGGCTTCCTCGTATCGGAAGGAGGAGCGTTCCAGACGGCCGCAGAAGTGCATCTGACAGCGCGCGATGCGGTGACCGTGTGCAGGGTGACGAGCATTCTAGACCCAACGTCCTTCCAGTAAGCAGCCGCAGTGCTTGGCTCACGAGCGGGCGGGCGGGCGAGCGAGCATTGCTTTCTTGGTTTCCTGCCAGCGCGAACAGAAGCGCCACTGTCGCAGTCTTTGATTCATGGTCGCCCGTAAAGCCTTGAACTATAAGTAAGCTGTTCAGGCTGACTGAACATGTACCGGGGCTCGGAAATGGGCTGGCATGGCTGCAGAGGAAGCTGCCAAATCAAACACGCAGGCTAAATTGCCAAAAAGGCCCGTATGGAAGATTGACGAGTCGTCATTTCTTTTGAGATCTGAAGGCGATGCCTTAAGGTGATTTCTAGTTTATACACCAAAAAAATATAAGGATTTAACTACATGGCATAATTTACATTGCGTGCCTGTGATTAGTGCCCTAACTAACAGCTGGTGTTAAAAGCACCTCTGCCGCACACATTTTCAACACGGACAGGATGAGCTCTAAAAAAAAAGACGTTTATAGCTCAAATTATCTTTCAATCGTGTATGGGACCTTTACAGCCAGATCACATCCCAGTGGTGCTTTTATACAAATCGAAAAACAACTACCCTAAATTTCGATTTAAAGCTTTCGTGACTGCAGGGATTCATCTTCTCGGTTCTTTCGGTAAAGTCACGTGACTTTACCGAAAGAACCAAGAAGAAAAAAAACAACTACCCTGTTGCAGCGTGGATGTGGCGATGAAGCAAAAAAAACCCGAGATGTTTCCGTTGTCTCCTCGCCACCGCAGGCTTCACGGCAGATTCATGGAGCTGGTTCCGCACCTCGTCTCGAAGGATTCCTCCGGTTATTGCGACATCACCATCCCCTCCCAGCTGATTGGAACCATGCCCGAGCTGAAGGTACAAAGGCTCCTGCATCACGGCTCGAGTGTCGCTCCGTGACCAGTGCAGCCCCAGGGGCCGCATGGGTGACGAACATCTCGACAAATGTACCCCCAATATCTGAACGACGTAGGCGGCTGTGGGGGTGGAATTTCTGACGAACATCTCCATGACGTAGGTGTTCCTAAGGTGGCATTACTGCCCAACATCTCCGCAATGCAGGTGTTCCTAGGGTGGCATTAGTGATGAACATTTCAACTGTGTAGATGACTCGAGGGTGGCAAGAGTAAACTCGGTTTCATTTGACCAGGTAAGGCTGACTGAGCTATGTCGCTCTTAATTCTAGATCTTTGGTTTTATTCACTACGGTAATTTTGCTGTGGCGGTTCCACCTGAAGACGGAGGCTTGTGTTGCTTCCGAAACGTCGTGATTTAATTTATTTTAATTTTCTACCTACGTGACTTTACCGAAAAAATCAAAGAGTATGTCGCTCTTTTTCAGAAGCGACCTGGCCACAAATGATAGTTCATCGAAGTACTCTAAACGCATGTTCGTAAAGGTGGAGGGAAAAACCGGAGGACACGGAGAAAAATATACGCGACCACGGAGAGAGAGACATGCAAACTCCAAATATACAGCATCAGGCGTCATGGTCGGGATCGAACCCACGACCTCCTGTATACCAGGCGAAGGAGTTAACATCTCACCACCGCGGTGCCCCTAACATCTCCATCGTGTCACTGGTTCAAGGGTGACATTACTGGTTATATCTTTACAATGTATGTGTATTGAGGGCAGCATTAGTGTCCAACGTATCCACCATGTGCCCAATATGTTCGCTGTGTAGATGAACATCTCCATTATGTATGTGGCTGTGGGGTGGTATTAGTGACAATGTAGGTGACTCTTGGGTGGCATTCGATGTCATTATGGCCAATGCTGTTGACGCCATCGCTTTTTTCGCCTGCACTTGTTATCCTTTGCCAGATCCCGCAGCTGCGTGATAGTTGACACGCGACCTCCAAGATCTGCCCTGACCGTATCCCACCATCTGGTCTTGTGTCTTTCCTTTTGGTTGCCGCAGTCATCGAGACCGTTCCTTTAGCACCCAGAATCTCCACGATGTGGCCGATCTCTCAACAATTTGGACAGTTCGAGGGCGACATAACCCACGCACAGCTCCGCACCATTAGAATTGTCACAATTCGGTTTCACGATGCCAATAAAGAATCGATTATTTTTCTTCTTCACAGTCGTCAATTTAGCGGCCACCAACGTCTGAAGGAGTCGCATTACCACATTGCATGCCACATGCACGACGAGAAACACGTTGATTCTTACACATAACCAATTAAACACGTAAACTGAGGTTAAAAATGTATCCATAATAGAGGTTTTTTTGGGGTTAGATCGCATAAATATATAAATGTGTGGTTAAACCCGCCACCACCCGACACAGCCAACTAGTAAGTTAGTTGTAATTACTGGCGAAAAGTCATACTCAGATTGTAAATGTTGTGGCTTGGCTCTCCAACACACCGGTTAGTGCTGTACTATTGACGAATTGGCCACGTTCTGTTTACATGACAACCCTTACTAGTTGGCTGTGTCGGGTGGTGGCGGGTTTAACGACACATTTATATATTTACGCGATCTAACCTAAAAAAACTCCATTGTGGATGATATCGGTCGCGAAAGCCAGCCACGTATTAAACTTAAACATATAGATTGATCGACGAATAGATTCCTTGTGACTCCTAACGCCAAGACATCACACGAATTCATGACAGAGCCCTATGGATGATGACTAAAGCCCCTTGCTGTAGTCCAGACGTTTCAGAACTGTGGCCTGACTTGTTATCGTGAGCATCTGTGTGTGCGTGTGTGTGTGTGTGTCCGTAATGCTGGCAGCGGGGAGCGATAGTGTAGCGGTTAGCGCGCTGCGCTATGAACCTGGCGACCCGGGTTCGATTCCCGCTCATGGCTAACACCAGTGACGATTATCTGAACCGGTCCCGGGCCTCCCCTAGGTCGACTCAGCCTCAAACGAGTACCTGGTGAGGTGTGTGAACATCGCCACTGGGGAGACAAAGGCGGTCGGGCGTGGTGCTGGCCACCCACCCCCTCGTATACCGTTCTGGCCTTCATAGGTGCTCGCTAACAGCACTTGCCCCTACAGTCTGTTAAGGCTATACGGGGGATCTTTGTCTTTGTATGTTACACGCTGTAGCCAGTGCTTAACTTCTCATTCGATATTTCCCGGAACGCTGCTTGACTGGCCTGGAGCAGTGATTACCGGCATAAGGCACTTGCACTCGAGTACGACATATGCCTTTTCTAACAACAATCCCATATCATTGTACTCCTATATCCCTATAGTGCTAGGAACAGTTTTATATCTGTAAAAAAAAATTATGATGATGACAAAATTAGGTAATACGAATGTGAGTGCGGCATAAATAATTCCCGCAGAGGCGTTCACGGACTGTTCCCGTTGAAGTTTTTCAGTTTCATTTATTAGGTATAACCCTGTGAGCCATGCAGGTCTTGACTCGGGTGCAACCGCAACAAACAAAAACATGAACAAGGAACATCTTCAAGTGACGACGCGCAACAGAACATTTTAGTAAAAAACTGCAAAGTCTTCCAGAAAAAGCACCGTATATCAACGCTGTGTGCAAAAATCCCAGTGGGATGCAAGTCAAACAATAACAACCATAAGACAATTTAGATTAAAGTGATCAGTCTAACTCTGTACGACAACAAACAAATATGGCTAAATGAAAACGTTTTCGAAATCACCAAAATAAAGCGATACAAACAATGTAACAGTGATCATAGGAGCTGTGATTCAAATTTAACAATAAACGATATACATAACATGTACGACCAAACTTTGCAGCCATAGCTGGCAGCATGAGCCACTCCATAACAGCAGGAGTATCAGTAGCAGTATTACAATTTTTCAATGCACCTTTGTATCTTGGCGGTCGTAGCACAGTGTAATGCCGTTGGTATGAAGTGAAGTTGATACGCGCCAATTACTGTGTTTTGTGTAAAGTGAAGTTGATACGCGCCAATTACTGTGTTTGTTTGGTTGGCACCGCTGTGCTCAGGAAAACCCTTTCCGGCAGAGAATACTGGAGGTGTTCTCGGAAGACGGCCAAGGAAACATGTCCTTCAGCGATTTCGTGGACATGTTCTCCGCCTTCAGTGAAACGGCCCCGAGGGAGCTCAAAGTTTACTACGCTTTCAAAATTTACGGTGAGTCTCGCTCGCGTCGGCGCCCGGCTTGGTTACGGCAAAACGATGCTGAGAAGTGCAACGGGTGACAAAAGGCAGGCAAGAAACCAGCGGGATTTCTCGCCCGTCATCGGCATTCGGAAATCGGCGGTGAAAAAAATATTCGACCGGCCGGAAAGAGAGAGAGAGAAAGAGAAAATTAACCCGTAAAAACAATGTTTTTTACTATAAATCCTTTATATGCGTGGCGGCTAGAGTCCTCTCGTCCTCTGGCTTGAGATGGCTGCCACCTATGGGTCAGATGATTGTCTGCCAGCATTAAGCAATTGGTAATTAAATATTTTTTTTTAAATCCCTAAACAATGTAAAATTTTGGAATTTTTTTTTCACGAAAATTAATTGTCACGCACAACGAGTCTGTGGAAAATGTCAGCTCGATTGGATCACGGGAAGTGGGTTAAAAAAACGACCGAAAGATTTGCACAGTCGTAAGCAAGCAAGCAAGCGAGCACGCAAGCACGCAAGCAAGCAAGCAAAGCGAACTTAATATAAAGGATTTAAAAAAAGAATGTGCATCCTTATGTAATGCTTCGTTAGATTTCTTTATGCGGGAAAGAAATGCCACCCAACACAGGGCAGACGAACGCAAAGCGTGTAATTTACGTCGGCATTTGTGAAGCACGGCACGTTTTTCATCTCGGCACGCGAGGTTTTTTTTTACGACTGCTGTTTGCTCACAAATGTATTTGTTTGCAATTCTTTTCATACATATAACTTGTAGGTGATATGAAGTGACAACTTTTTTGTATATTTGAGAATGCAGCACTTTTGATGCAAATCATCTTTTCCTAAATGGTAAACGAGTATCGGATTTGAATTGAGCGAGCAGAAATTATTGCGATGTTCCCTCGATGAGAAACTTGACTCTCCGTGCGGTAGTAAAAGTGTGTACCTTGAGTGGACGGTTCAAACAACGGCCTTCAGATTGTAAAATTTTAACAACCTGGAGTTTATCGCTCTATATTTTTTTTAAATTCGCCACAAAAAAAATCCCAGTTAAATTTGCCCAAGGAAACTGGCATCGTAACAAATACTGCTCCGGATTTCGGTAAGTGTTAAATAATACTTCTTTAGACCATATCGCTGCTTGAAACGTGGCCTCTTTAACCTCACGCAATATTCGTCAGAGCCTAACTCGTTGGCATTTTCTCTCAAACGGGCATTTGAAATGCTTCGCAATTTCGTCACCTTAGGCAACCGGCCACGGCAGCATGATTCTAATCGCACCTTTAAAAAAAATAAACATAGGCACCTCCCTTTTATCTGCGTGATATACTCTAGATGCCCTGGTTTTTTCTCGTCTGTACAGCATCTTAAGATACAGACAGTTGCATTTCAATGCTATATAAATCCCAATTTTATTGCATCGTATTGGAACAAAATGTAGCCAGGTAGACTGCTGGTATCGCGTCGCAAAAAAACACCCGACTCGCAATCACGTGTGTGCACACGGGCATTTTACACAGCTTTAATATGCTTATTTCAAAGTAATTAAAATTCTCCGCTGCCTCATTGGGTTGCTAACAGTTCATTCAGGAGAAGGTCCTGCATTTGTTTCGGGTGATATTGTTTATTTTTATTCGGGACACACCTAAAAATTCCAAACGCGTGCATTGAACGATTATCGAGATTACACATCGAGTGCTGTTGTAGAGAGACATTTATATTCTGTGTTCAATCACCTGAATTAGCCACATCCGGCATTTGAATTAGCCACATAAGTGATAAATACAACTGTGTGGGACCACTTGGCTCAATCTTTCAGAGTTAAATTAACGACCAGAAGTCGATTGCGGAGAGGTTCCAGACACGTGTCATGCCTTCCCACAGCTGAAACTCGAATGTGGCACCTCTAGGTATTTCATTTTGCGGATGTTTATATTATGACCACAACAGTTAGGTCTACACTCAACTGCCATTACAGTCATCATCATCATCAGCAGCAGCAGTAGCAGCCTAGTCAATCCACTGCTGGATGAAGGCCTTCCAAGCAACCGCAATCATTCGTGATCCTGCGATACAATAATCTACCTGGCACCGGCACACGTGCCCATTCCATCTGCGGCATTAAAATACAGTTCTAAAACACCCTTACAGACATAACCAATATATCGGCTGTGTTTCAGGAAATTACCCTTTGATGTATGTTTCTGGCAACGGTGATATTTGCAATGTCATCGTTCAATGTTGCCCCTCCCTCCCCCCTAAGTGTTATTGTAATTGAGTAGAATTCAGGCCAGACGAGCAGAAAAGTGGAAAATGCAAAACGATGAACGATGCGATGAAGCATTCAATTCGAGTCATGCTCGTGTCTATCCAATTTACTCACCAACTGCGCAGCAAAACGTGTCTGGGCGGCACTGACTCACAAAATCCGAGGACCGCGAGTTGAATTCTCGGTCTGGTGTCAACTCGGACCATTTATTCTTACGGGTCTGATGAAATGATTAACACGTTTGCATGACGTCAACACTCATTGTTCAACAGAAAAAAAACTGTCCTTTGTCATGTAATGATTACGTCTATAATGAGCCAAGAATGTCTGTTTGTGTGTCTCGTGCGTGACGTCACTCCACATGCCGCACCCCCCGTCATTAATATTCATGAGCGGGTGAATTTTTACACTCACGCCGAAGAAGGTCGAGCGGAAATACATTTTTTTCGCAAACTCGCTTTAAGTTTGACGTTTCTTTATTGAAAGCTAATCTAATAAATAATTATACGCAGCAACAAAGTAGATTTGGTGTCTTTATTGATTTCTTCAGCAGTTGAGACAAAAGGTAAGTCTAATTTATGCTTCTACATTATGGTAAAATAGACATTTATCGGTGATTTTCCAGATATTGTATCGAAATCCAATTTATTTCAACCGCACCGACTGAAAGCAGAAGAGAATAAAGTATCAGAGCAGTGAATTTGAACAAATTGAAGGTCAGTTATATACAGTGCTACAGTGAAATGCAGTGAAGTGTTTTATGACTTTGTTTTGTGCCAGATTCACTGTCAGTAATACAGTGCTACAGTGAAATGCAGTGAAGTGATTGATTAGGTACTTTCGTGCAAGATTCACTGCCATTAAATTGACACAAGATACAATTATACTCTGCTCAATTTTTTCGTAAATATTACAGCTTCCGTCCTAGGACGGGCAAAGAAGCTAGTGATTAAAATAACAATAGTTATGTCCACTACACAGGTATGCCTCATTGAGTCTCAAGACGGTTTTATCAGGAGGGTCCTAAATTTGGGATATATGGGTAATTCCATTATTGAGCGTTTGGCACTTGAAATTCAACTTGAGTATCTAGAGGAGGGGTGTATAAATCTATACATGATAATTGTTTTTTTACCCTTCTATCTGGCAACAAAACTGACACTTTTTTTGCAAGCAGTCATGTTTGCATAGACCACAATACCTACAGCCATAATGCAAACAAAAAACATAACTCTGATAATATATGCACTGTCCTTGAAGTGGATTGGTCCACACCCAAGACAACTTTCTTTAGAGCCTAGTCTCACATGGGTTGGACCAGATGACGCCAAAAGGCGCACAACTCAAAGACAATGCACCATCAGAGTATGAGAGCTCGGGGTAAGCATTTACACCATTGGAACCTTATTTGCCAGTAAAAAATATGATAATTGTTTTTTTACTCTTCTATCTGGCAACAAAACTAGGCTCTAAGGAAAGCTGTCTCGGGTGTGGACCAATCAACTTCAAGAACAATGCATATATTATCAGAGTTATGTTTTTTGTTTGCATTATGGCTGCAGGTATTGTGGTCTATGCAAACATGACTCCTTGTAAAAAAAAGGTGTCAGTTTTGTTGCCAGATAGAAGGGTAAAAAACCAATTATGACATTTTTTACTGACAAATGAGGTTCCAATGGTGTAAATCTATACATGTTGACAGTTTTCGGCACAGCACGGGAAGACATTCATTATTCTTTGCTCCTGTGTATCTTCTACATTATGGACCTTCGACAGAGCCGTGTGTGGTGCATTAAAGAGCCGCATGCCAAATGGCCACCGCTGATGTAGGGAACCCCCATGAATACGGGGATATTAAACCTCAAAGTTCTGCATATATAGTTTCCAGAGATCCAAGAATCCATTCCAACACTGCCAGCCCTAAACAATCAACACCTGGGTATTCTTATGCAGCTTCCCATCCAAGTATACAAACCAGGCTCAAGCTTTCTTTTGCTTCAGAGACCTGATAGCATTGGGCAGCTTCAGGGTGATTTTGGTGTGAAAATCACCGTGAAATGTGGGGCCAGTGAATGCGTAGATTGAGGAGAGAGACCCTAGTTGACTCGCGTGCAAGTTACCTTCATACCTCATTGGATTCCTTCAGTATAAGTAAAGATTCTGATTCTCATTCAAAACTGCTTTGCGTCTGAGATATGAACATTGGACTATCCGCGACTGGTTCAGGGCCGGCAGCATTTTTTTATAATCCTTTATATTAAGTTCACTTGCTTGCTTGCTTGCGTGCTTACGACCGTGCAAATCTTTCGGTCGTTTTTTTAACCCACTTCCCGTGATCCAATCGAGCTGACATTTTCCACACAAACTCGTTGTGCGTGACAATTAATTTTCGTGAAATTTTTTTTCCAAAATTTTACACTTTTTTGGAAAAAAAAAATTATATTTAATTACCAATTGCTTAATGGTGGCAGGCAATCATCTGACCCATAGGTGGCAGCCATCTCAAGCCAGAGGACGAGAGGACTCTAGCCGCCACGCATATAAAGAATTTATAGTGAAAAACTTTGTTTTTACGGGTTAATTTTTTTTTGTTGTTGTACGGCCTCTACATCTGTTTGTGCACAAAAACACTGGCACTGAATTCATGTCTCTGTTCGTCCGCCGACAAGACTTCAACGACGACAGCTTCATCGGCCGAGGGGACCTGCTGCAGGTGCTGCAGTGTTTGACACGTGACGAGATGAGCCACGAGGAGCTGCTGCTGGTCATCGACAAGGTGCTTGAGGAGGCCGACCTGGACGATGACAGCAAGCTGTCATTCGCCGACTTCGAGCACATGATCTCCCGCGCACCGGACTTCATCAGGTCAGTGACGAGTGGGGGATGGAGAGGGGAGGGAGCAGAACCGGCCCTAGACCTTTGGGGGCCCTAAGCAAAATTTGGTTGGAGGCCCCTTTGATGTATGATTTTTTTCACCAACTAGCTAGCAGTGACTCTAGGGGGCCCTCTGCTGACCACGGGGCCCTTTGCAATTGCAAGGGTCGCTAAGTGGCTGGGCCGGCTCTGGGAGGGAGGTGGGAGAGCAGAGTTCAAGGGGGGCAGGTCCCCAGGGAAAGGGGGTATGGGGGTAAACCTGAGGTCCTCGTGCACTATTTCTCAAAGATTGAGGCTTCAGAGTGGCTCGCGAGAAATATGGATCTTTTAACAGAATTCTAAATGTCCGAGCTCTTCGCTGACACTCGAGGATTTGGAAGCGGTTCTCCGACTTAAATGGGTCTGGTTGGACCAGTGTGTGATTTATTTCTGTATTCCACGTGTACAGTAATAAAAGGTGTCTGGATACAACTCGAATGTCATGTCATTACGTGAATGCTCTGTACGATGAGCTATGCAATTCTATCGCATCGTGGTGAATATTCACTTGCCACCATAGCAGATCACTGGCTGCAGACCCGCAAACTGAGCACAAACAGGAGGTTGACTCACTGAACACGGGAGCAACAACAAAGATCCCCCGTATAGCCGTGGCAGGATGTTGGGGCAAGCGCTGTTTGCGAGCACCTATGAAGGCTGGAACGGTACACGAGGGGGTGGGTGACCAGCACCACGCCCGGCCGCCTTTGTCCCCTAGTGGCGATGTTTACACACCGCACCAGGTACTCATTTGAGGCTGAGTCGACCTAGGGAAGGCCCAGGACCGGTTCAGATAATCATCACTGGTGTTGGTCTTGAGCAGAAATCGAACTTGGGTCGCCGTGTTGGTAGCGCAGTGCACTAACCGCTACACTATCGCTCCGCGTACAAACATATACACACATAGGGATTTTTGTTCTAAAATATTTCAACAACACTTAATTGCAGAAACACAATTACGCACCCACATGAAACATAATTAAAAATATATTCTTGAAGGATATATCAATTGTCGTTAAGCTGTGATTGAGGGAATAAAAAAAATGGCATCAACGTTAGGGACAGCTCTTACTCATTAACTGCTGCGCATATTTACGAAGATTTCTTCACCACTCAAATGAATTGTGCACTGTAACAGTTCGCTTCTCGTGTTGTGTTAGATATCAGGCTATGCGAGTAGCTTTTGAATACATTAAGGGGCTGATTAAATTACGGCGGCTGATTAAATTCATAAAGCGTGTTCACGTTTGCCTCCGATGTCTATAAACGATGCGTGATATGCCGAGCAGCGCAGCATCCGCAGCGAAATCCGCTCAGCTGTGGT
Source organism: Lethenteron reissneri (assembly GCF_015708825.2). NCBI lineage: Eukaryota > Metazoa > Chordata > Hyperoartia > Petromyzontiformes > Petromyzontidae > Lethenteron > Lethenteron reissneri. Next base: position 13,001,089 of record NC_083802.1, read on the forward strand.
TTCAAAACACCCACGTAGGATATCGCCTCATTTCTTATTTAGATCGCTCCCATGAAAGTATTCGTGTAAGGCATTTTGTTGCGAGCGCGCGCCGCGCTTGCAAAGAAGTTATTTTCAAATTTGTGTGCGTGGTATTAACTTGGCAAGAGTCAGTCACTAACGCACTTCCTTTCGAATTAATCGAATTTCCACGTGAGTGACATTACAGCCACGGAGAAAGCAAAAGTCATAAATACCTTCCCACCTCGCAGTGTCAAATCCCACACTCGATACCACGAGTCGTCTGTAGCAGGGGTCCCAACCCCCGGGCCACGGTCCGCTACCGGTCCGTGGCCTGTTAGGAACCGGGCCGCACAGCAGCAGGAGGTGAGAGCGGTGAGCCCGCACGTGGCCCGCCCCCATTGTTTTATTATTTACCACTTCCATCCAGAGGTCGCAAACGAGTTTTGATTCCTTACCCGTACCCGTACCCGGCCGCACCAGGGTCGCAAACGGGTACCCGTACCCGTACCCGGCCGTACCCGTACCCTACCCGTACCCGGCTTACCCGTACCCGGCCGCACCAGGGTCGCAAATGGGTACCCGTACCCGGCCGGGTACGGGTAGCCGGGTATCGGGTAGGGTACGGGTATCGGGTACCCGGTTGCGACCTCTGCTTCTATCCGCACCTGTTTCCCGCACTGCGCACTTGTCTCAGTCACAGTGTTGGTAAGCCCACAAGCCCTAACCCCGAGTAGCCACAATGAGTAAAAAACAAACGTCGCTGGAGAGCTTCTTTGAAAAGGGGGAAAGACCCAATGATGACCCCCCCCCCCCCCCCCGGTCCGTGAAAAAATTGTTTTCCACCAAACTGGTCCCTGGTGCCAAAAAGGTTGGGGACCGCTGGTCTATAGCATGCCGTGCCTCCTTACGCGTGATGCTGTTGGAAAATGTATCCCATGCATATTTAAAGCACCAGCTCGATGTGCTCCTTTGCTTAATTAATTTTACGTTGCTCTCTGACGGGTTGTACCGCATGTTGTTCGGCATGGTGTCTGAAGTTTCGGTACATTTGCTAAGGAAGCTCGCCGCACGCGGTGCGAAACGTCGGACCCGAAAACACGTTGGAGAGATGTACAGCACAACTGCTAAAAATTCCTATGCGGTGGTATAATATCTGTGTCATTTTTGTTTTCAACAGCACATTCCACATACGGATCTGACGGCGAGATGTTTATTGACGAGAAAAGAGTGTATCCCAGAAGCCTCCACGGGAGAGGTCGTGCCCCCCACAAGTTCCCCCCCAGGTAATTAACCCCCCCGCCCCTGCCGGCTGCTGCCGATGACCTCCGACCTGGATGTGGTGGCATCAGCTGATGACCCCGTGACCTTCTGGGATGGCCCACAGCCTGGGCGGCTCGACTCAGCATCTCGCTTCCACCAGCTCGATTTAAAGAGAGAGAGAGAGAGAAGCTTTAAGTGCTGTCTGAAGCGTAATGCGTGAAGAACTATTACTGTACATTTTTGGGCCTGGTTGACACGTGGCCATTCGTCATGTTCAAAAGCACCACTTGCAAAAAAAAAGAAGAACGATGAAAACAATATGGGGTCCTTTTTTTGAAAGCATGTTTTTTTCTTTTCTTGGTATGCCGCAAATGTCATGCGAAATGCAAAGGACTCCGCGTTACGAACACCGCGCCAGCTTTTTAGACCGAGTCACCGAAACGTACATCGCCGTCGCGTCGATTTTTTTTTTGTTTACCGGGAGGAGCAACGTTTCGTTTTTCTTTTCGGAAGTGCCAAAAGCGGGATTGACGAGGTTCACAGATTTAGGCTAATGGGCTCCCCGTCTCTGCCGCAGTGGAATCCCTAATGGAGACTGAATGCCAACGCCAATAGACGAGCGCTCCTCCAATCAGCCAGAGCTGGCAGTCGGGAGAGGGAGAAGAAGACCCGTGCGACGGATGAGGCATGGCATGTCGGGCTTTCCTCGGCTTTATTTATCAGCCATTTGCCCAATTGCCATTTCTTCCCCCACCCACACCACCTCGCCCGATGGTTATTTAATTCTTAATACGGGGCGGGGAGAGAACCTCACCCTGATTTGTTTCCTGAGACAGGGGACACAGTAAAAGGGCTTCGTAAACTAGATGATACGCTTCTGAAGGTTTAAAACTATATATATATAATATAAAAACATACAAAAATAAAGACAGGATTGTTTTACCGCAAGTACAACAATACGGTTAATGGGGTTTTTTTTTGTCTCGACTTACGGACGTGAAATCAATTTTATGGAATTTACTCAAATGATTCAACGAATGTGAAACGGTGTGTGTGTGTGTGTGTGAGAAAGTTGGACATGTAGGGTGCGCCTCTGAAGTTGGCATAGCGATGCCACTGGCGTTGTTAGGCCCGTCCCAAAACAAGTCATTCGAATCCAGAGACAGCTCGTGTCCATTTGCACAATTGTAGCAATGTGCATCGAATATGGGTTGTTGGTATTAAGATTGTTTACTTAAACACACTGTTGAATGAAAAGAAACGTATTTCAATCTCCTAACCTTGAAAGGGGTTTGTTTTTGGTTTACAATGCCACTTTGGTGGATGGTACAGATCAAATGTGTGTAAGTCATGCAGATGGTTGGAAAGTTGATACATTTTTATTTTATTTTAGGATCCATTTGTATCCGTTGTGCCAGATGTGCTAAAATCCAGCAAGATAAAAGCCAGGAGCATGAGAACACACTGTCAGAGGCCCGAGTAAATCACAACCTTTGTTTAAGTGCAGACATTTTACAGGAAGCGTGCAATCACATTTTTCCTTCCGTCGAAGCACAGCCCACGCCGACTCCAGTTCAACGAGACGCCGGACTCCACTCCAGAATTTGGAGTGTCACACGACCACGTGCCGACATTTCAACGCACAATTGGGATGCGGCTGCAACGTCCTCCCACCGAACGACCAAACTGAGAGCGCTGCGGCGTTTGAGTCGGAACCGGGCACTGCCCGAGTGCTTGCTGCATTATGTCACATCACCCTCCAGCATCATCATCCATCATCAGCCTTGGTAAACGAAGGCCTCACCAAGTCGACGTCACGTCTCATTATCCCGCGACATAACAGAATTCAGCTCGCACCTGAACTGATTTAGTCGCTCCATCTTGCTGGACGTGCTCTCGGACGCATTTCATTCCTCGGCTTCAGTGCGATTCATCAACCACCTTCACACTTTACCCAAAATGTGGACAACCTCAAGTGGAGTTTCCGTGTGCCCCACGGCTGTTCTTCTCGCACTCTTCGTTGCGGCGCCTGAGTTAATGTTCTTGCTGCTTTAATTACGGCAATTTATGCAATTGCATCGTACTCATTCACTTACATTGTTTTGGAAATTGACAAAATCGCAAAAATGCCGCGTAACAAGTAGACGTGTTTTTAAGACGTAACAAAGGACTCATTTGATGTGATTGCAGCTCCTGCAAAATTGTGATGAACGCGAGAAAGCGGATGGTCATTCATCCAGGGATCGATTTCTACTCAGTTTCTTCCGACATTCATTTCCCACTTTATTTAGCCAGTTATTCCCACGCATCAACATCAATTGCTGGACACTGTAACCTGTGCCAAGACTTCTGCTCAGAGCGTTCGTCGCGACGCAGAGTGGGATTTTGCACGCGTCGCTTAAAAAGCTTTTGCATTACGCTTCCGTTCAATTTTTCAACCTTTCCATGACATCCTGTGACATTTCGTATGAATGTAAAAGAGGAAGATGCGTATAGTTTTGTTAGTCGTGCGGTCTATTGTCGATAAACAAAAACAGTGTGCCTGAAAAGTACCAATTAGGTCATGGTTTTGCTTGAGGATTATTACGGAGAAGGGCTTTAACTGAAAAATAAGCAAAAAAAATACTAAACAGATAGAGGTTTTCAATTACTATTGTACCTATTTCCTTCTAAGTGAATCGTTATGTTAGATACGTAAGTAAATATGTAGTCACGACAGAATAACACGTAGACGTACACATTTTTACCAAATAAAAAATATATAATCTGCCGAGCAATAAGCAATTATAGAAAGACACAACTGTAGAACTCTTGAACAAAACACGATTCCCGTTAACCACAGCCGCGCTGCATTTTCTACGAAAGTTCGCTCGAAAGCCTCCACCACCACCACAACAAGGCGACGCTTTCGAGTCCTCTCGCAGCGCGACGAAGCAAGGCGCGAGCCCAAACCCGCCGGTCACTCGTCCGGCTGGCCCTTGCGTCCACCGCGCACCGTTCGTATTAAAACACGGGGAAGAGGGGGAGGGGTGTGGACACGCGACCCTGCCAACTGGGCCACTCGTTGAGTCTAACGCCGTTTTTTTTTTCTCACGGCCACTGGGCAGGCAAAGCTGGCTCCATATTTCGTGAAAATGGGAAATTGTGGGCCCGGCCAAGGCCAGGTTCCCACAGCAGCGTTAACCGGGGCCGACCCAACACTCGTTGAGATTAACGCCACTTTTTTTTCCACGGCCACTGGGCAGGCAAAGCCGGCTCCTTATTAGTAAAGCTGGAAAATTGTTGGCCCGGCCAAGCCCAGGTTCCCACAGCAGCGTTAACCTGGGCCGACCCAACACTCAGCGGGCTCTGTAAGTGGACCCAGTAGCTCCCTTTTCAGAAGTGACCTGCATGCTTTTAGTCGCTGCAGAGGAGAGGCAGCAGGGGGAGGAGAAGGGGGAGCACCAGGAAGGGGTCAACCCCCACTGAGGCTCGTGACCCAAGAAGCGTCGGCGGCACGTATCGAATCTGTATCACTGTCGATCCTGCGCCATCCGTGCGTCATTCCTGGGCCACCGAGCCCTGCTTGCCGTTGGTCGTGGAATCGCAACAGCAGGGCTCTGTGCCGATGCCTCGCCGTCCGTTAGCACAAACCCCTCCGCACGTCTTTCTCACCGCGGTCTTTGGCTGCTTTTGGGTTTTTTTCAACCTCCCTCCGCTGGCGACTTCCATCGCAACCCTGGCCCTGAGCCCCCCCCCCGCTCCATCACCCGCCCTCTGGTTTGTGGATGCATGCGAGCGTCAACGTGTTTCTTGAAAAGTATTAAAGGGGCGCAATGGCATTAAACTTACACGAGGGACTGATTTTTTTTTTACGACACGCGAGCGGGTGGCCAAAAACGCACTCGCAATTTCACCGAATTAACGCGCATATTTCATCGAATCTTCGCGTCCCGTCCGTCGAACGATCACGCATTCGTCGCACAGATGGCAGAGGTGTCTGTGTGTAATGGCTCTGAGCGAGGGTCATTTTAATATTCCATTATAAACAGTTTCTTTTTGACCACCCCTCCTCATACGACAGCCAAACGCACGCCCCGTTTTAGAGTTGACTATTGCGTGCCCACTCAATGCCAGCCGACTACGATGTCTCCGTGTCGCTGGGTGGGGAGGGGAGGGCAGCTTCTCTGCTCGTTAGTTTTTGAGGGAATGCAGTTTGCTTGTAACGCATTGGTTATAGACCATGCCACGCACTTGCCTGGAGCAATCGAGTGGTTTGCAAGCTGTCCTCGGGCATCCAACGTCACCGCACGTTACATGGAATGGGTGTGCACGCTCAAATTTGTTCTCAGCGTGGTGATATTTATAAGCAGTGTGTATCCTCTTTGGTTCATTCAAACGGTCTCCTGTGCAATTGAGATTTATTTTTTCCCATATGCATATAAATATCAAATTACAGTTGCATGCAGTGCACATTGCATATAATATGTCAAGGTCGGTACTAGCGTTGAGAAAAAGACTGAGAGACATGCAAAGTCTTGATTTGAAGCTTTCGTGACTGCAGGAATCCATACTCTTTGGTTCTTTCGGTAAAGTCACGTAGGTATAAATATGTGTGGGTGGCTTTCCTGTAGACAGAGTGTCCCAACGAGCCGTCAGGTCATTTCTACCTGCGTGACTTTACCGAAAGAACCAAAGAGTATTGACATGCGAAGGATGGTCGATGTAAAGCGATGGGCCTTCGAGGTCCCTGTAAGGACTTTGGAGAACCACCGCTATGAAAAAAAGCCTTTTTTATTTTAAGAAGTTGTTGCGGTGAATTTGCAAGAAAGAAAGAAAACGAGTTCTTATTCACGCGTAACGATGCTGTTGTGTACAGGTCACTTCCCTTGTCAGATATAATGAATGACGTCTTGCTGGGGTTCAGTGTTCAACTAGAAACAACGATCATTTGTATTTATTGCAGACAAGTTTTGATACGAATTTAGAAAAGTACTGTTGTCAGGCCGCGATATTTTCAGTGTATCTGGGCAGTACCTATTTTTGGAAGAAAAAAATATGCACATGCTTTTGTTTCTGTCTGCATCTTTTTGCTAAAATAAAGACTTTTGGCAATTTTTTGGCCACAATTTATGCACCCTGTTGTTGTCGTCGTCGTCGTCATCGTCGTCGTCGTCGTATCTGACCGTCACTTGCCACGGTCTAAGAAGACGGATCGAATACTTCTCAGCATCACACAGTGATCCACGTGTGCACACGTACAGCCCGCTTGTCAATGTAGTGCTGAACGAGGGCCTCCCTCGTCCGCGTTACTTTGAGCACGCTTCACCACGCTGGTCGGTGGGCGCGTTGGTGAAAATCGCAGAAGGACGCAACAACAACGCATTTTCTGCACTGCCTTCTATTGCCCACAACGCCTACGACCAGTGCCGGATTATCCGAGTAGCAAAATTAGCTACGTATGCGACCGGGGCCCCCCACTTTCAAGGGCCCCGCGCTAGATGCTTTCAAGCTATCAATTCCGGTTCAGTGATTCTGCACTTGCTCTATTACTATAGTACTATACCGCCTTCAACTTTTATGAACGACTGGGTGTTTAACGTTAGCGATTTGTCGTATTATCTGGCTGTATAGCAAATGAAAAAATACAATAACTTTACTATGCAAGTAAAACATTTTTGTTTTCATATGTATGAGTCTATTTATTTATTTAGGGCCCCTTCATAACATATACTACAGGCCCCCACACTAGCTTAATCCGACACTGCTTATGACACCTGGCTTATGCATGCTTATTTCCAAATGCAAGCAGTGTCCAGGATTAACCCCGCTTAGCCTCCAAAGTCTGATGTGAATTTGGTGACAGGCACTCATTAACGCTGCATTACAAGATAAAATATAGAGGATGCTGAGGTCATTGAGAGCAGTTGCACCGCTGAGAGACTGAATTTTGAATCCGGGCATCCACCTCTGATTGAACCAGCTTCTCAAGTGTAATTAGTGTTCCTCAGCCTGGTGACTAATGACTGCAGTGACTGGATCTGCATTCCGGCTACGAGAATTATTAACAAATATTCACTCCATTGCCACGTGATGTATCTGAAGCGGGACATAAAGGAGAGCGTTTACTTTCTTGCAAGATTTTCTTCAATGGTGGGAACTTAACTGTTTAATTTATATTTTAGCAAGCGTCAAAACGTTCTGCTGAGCCTATAACTTTGTGGAGACACACATATAGCGACATCGCTGGCCAGCTGTCTCTCGCGCAAAATAAAGTTTAATATTAACTGAACTGCTAACGCGTTAATAATTACGACGGGAAGTGTGATCTCATACAAAACATATTTAAAGCCAGTTGACGGCTAAGCATTTATAGTTTACGGCGTTGGTCATTACCCTATAAGCGAAAGGCCCACCCACGTTCAACAATAATGAACAAATCAAACGGGAACGCAGCAATGCCTGCATCAGCGTCTGGCTGGAGGCAGTAGTAATAGCACGTTGGGTTGCAACCTCACGGTACAACTTGAGACCTTCACGACCGACCTGTTCTTCACCTGAGGACGGCTGCTTGCGTTGTGGCCGAAACGTCGTGAGAATTATTTTATTATGTTTTATTTTTATTATTTTATTATTTTATTATTTCCATTCTACGTAACTTTACCGAAAGAACCAAGAAGATGAATCCCTGCAGTCACGAAAGCTTTAAATCGAAATTTAACCTTCACGATAGTCCTGGTCACACGGCTGAGCGGTAGCGCATTTTCCGCTTGCTGCCATGGTTCTTTGGTGGATTAAATACGGCGGGGGTGCACTAACCATGAATGTGCACCTTCAGCTTTTACAGTGATGTTTTTCAAGAAAAATACAAATACAAATAATAAGAAGAATAAAGACTAAGAATAACGAATAAAGACTAAGAATAAAGAATAAAGAACAATAATAAAGAATAAAAAATAAAGAATAAGAATAAAAAAAATGAACCCGTAAAAACTAAGTTTTTCACTATAAATCCTTTATATGCGTGGCGGCTAGAGTCCTCTCGTCCTCTGGCTTGAGATGGCTGCCACCTATGGGTCAGATGATTGCCTGCCACCATTAAGCAGTTGGTAATTAAATATAATTTATTTTTTCCTAAAAAGTGTAAAATTTTGGAGAAAAAAAATTCACGAAAATAAATTGTCACGCACAACGAGTCTGTGTGCAAAATGTCAGCTCGATTGGATCACGGGAAGTGGGTTAAAAAACGACCGAAAGATGTGCACGGTCGTAAGCGCGCAAGCAAGCAAGTGAACTTAATATAAAGGATTTAAAAATAAGAAGAATGAAGAAGTGCTAGCGTCGCGGTCCACATTTGCCATGTGTGAAAATCTACTTGCAGATTACTTTGCTGAATTAGGTAAAACAATAGAGCAAATTTGCATTGCACATGACTGGCAGACTACAAAGTCTGCTGTAAGAATATGGTGAAAATCAAATACATTAATTTATTATAATTTATATGATTATTATTATTTGCAACAAGAGTGCAAATTCAAATGTAATATGTGCTTCATTGGTGCAAATGCATAACTCATAATACGCTGTGAATACAAATTTGGTATCATCCTCGCCCAAATTGTATTTTTTAAATACCATAACCCTCACGTATATTTGAGGGTGAACGATGGCGCAGTGGTGAAGCACACTGCGCTATGAACCTGGCAACCCGTGTTAGATTCCTGGACACGACCTATGTCAGTGACGCGTGATGTCTGGAACTATTCTGGAGCCCCCACCACCTCGCCCCCGCATCACCAACCTCCGCTGACCAGCGCGGTGAAGTATGGTTAAATACCCTCGATGATCGGCATGGCGCGGTGACACCTTCATTCCAGCAGTTCGTTCAGGAAAGGCTCAAGATAAATAGATAACATCTGTTACACGCTCTGTTCTCCCATAATTTGGAACACCTTGACCCGTGAACAAGATTAATACTAACTACATTTCTCCCAGCAGTTATTTTAATTGTATATGTTTATTGAAACCTACAACCATCATGTTCCTTTAGCACTTATTCCATAGATTCATTTGAGAGTGTTTAATTGTGTTGTTTCTGTCAGCTTACCGTTACGTAATATGTTTTTATTGGAATTCGATTATTTGCCCTGCCTTCCAGCAATGCCATCTCATAAATGAGGTTTTTTTTATTTTCTGTGATACCTCAATAATCCAAGTGGCAAAACCCCGTAAGCAGATTAATCAACTCCTCCGCACAGCCCAAGCATCGTCATCTGCAAGTTTTATAAGGTCGCAAGCGTTAATGAATATGAAGGTCACTGGCTAAAAAAGCCTAACTCTTTTTCACTTTGATAACTTTAGCATTAAAATTACATTTGAAATTACATGTAATACTCGAGAATTTATGCAAGGCAAGACAGTTACACTACACACAAAACAGTCTAAAGGGTTTCTCAATCGAGGCTGGGGTAAACACTCATCTCCTAAATTTCTATTAAATGCTTTCGTGACTGCAGGGATTCATCTTCTTGGTTCTTTCGGTAAAGTCACGTAGAAAGGAAATAATAAAAAATTAAACTTAATAAAATACAATTCTCACGACGTTTCGGCCACAACGCAAGCAGCCGTTCTCAGGTGAAGAACAGGACGCTGTCTTTCCGACAGCCCTGTTCTTCACCTGAGGACGGCTGCTTGCATTGTAGCCGAAACGTCGTGAGAATTGTATTTTATTATCTTTTATTTTTATTATTGTAAGTTTTCCCTTCTTCGTGACTTTACCGAAAGAACCAAGAAGACTCATTTCCTACTTACAGCCCTGTGCCACTGGTCGAATTCCACATTCCTATGGCTTGAGTGAGTCTATCCATAGAACAATGAACCTTGACCTTTCCACAAAGTTGTTCTCATTTCATGTAACCCGAGAGGAATTAAGGAATGAGTCATCTGCCAGAGTATTTGGCTGCTATACATTTCCACACGATAAGCCACTTCGTTGAGCTATCATTTGTGGCCAGGTTGCTTCTGAAAAAGAGCTGTGTAGTTCAGTGGGCCTTACCTGGTCAAAAAAAAGTTTAGTTTAGTTCGAAAACTGGAAATTAATCTCACATCATTTTGATTGTAAGCCGCTCGCTACCAGTGCCATTATAATTTACGTGTGGAGTTCAAACGGAAGCTTTATTGACACCGTGGTGATTAAGTTTTAGATTTGAATGTATTATTATCGAGACTTTATTTCAAGCCGGGCGGTGCGTGGGTTGGCGACCTGGGAAGTAGTTCTGCAATCGGCACACCATGTTCTGTATTCCTGTCGCTCCGGCTGTGGCTACAATTCACGTGTCACCTATTCCAGACTACCAACAACCCGGTAATATGTTCCGTGAGAAATATGGCCCTGACAATTTTGCACACGGTAAGAGATGCTACAAATTCTTTATCTGCTCCTGCACTATATTCTAGCCGAGTGTAATGGTTATCACACTGGACTTGTAATCCAGGGGTCGCCCGCGCAATTTGATCTCCTGGCGCGGCAGTTGAAACATTGCTGTCCACCCAGCACCACAGTTAGTCGATCGGCAGGTCGCGCGCGATGGGGTAAATTGTGGGTATTCTCACCTCTTTCAAAGCGTCTGGCCAGTAAGCCAAACGAAGCTAAAGGACCCTCTAGTGCAGGGGTCGGAAAACCAACGTAACAAAAACAGCCATTTTTTTTCTAATTCGGTAAAAAGCTTCATATTTCAAGAGCCGCTATGCGTGTGAATCCGAGATGGTGGTCCTTGACGTATAACGTCACAAAAGCAGTCCTTGAAGAGCCGCACCGTTGTCGACTCCTGCCCTAGAGGGTCTTCTCCAGAGCTTCCTCTCGTGGAGGCGTCTCCACCAGCGGTGGTGCAAGCCGGTAATTGCCGGGCGGCACCTTTACGCTTCACTCCCAGGTGCCCAGTTTCCGCTCCGATTTGCCGGCTGACACGACCTTGGGGACCCGCCTAGGCAGCGTTGTGCACACACACAGCCAGCGCAGAGGAGTCACTCGCCCTGAAATATTACACAAAGTGATGTCTTTGCCGTTCTATTATAGAGCCTCTCGTTTGACGCATGGTCCTGCCATTTGATTTTTTAAGAATCCTATGGATACAGCACCCTGTGAAATATGTCCTTTTTCCCATTCTCCCTCTTTACAAATGGTCCGCTTCACAGCTTCTCATCAAACTTTTTGACGAAACCTGCTCTTGACATAATGTCACCTTAGGCCACCGGAATGATTTTCTCTTTTTCTCAGATATCACTCAACCACTTTGCGCGTAAATTTGTTTCTTTTTTTTACCATTCCTTTTAATGCATTGCCATAGATATGAGGACACGCAAATTTATTTCACCATTATAATGTCATTGTTTTTCATCTGGTAAGCCAGTTCTGAGTGTCAATAGAATAGCGATGCGTAGGATGGTTCTCCCTTAAATATTTTGCTGAATTATTCGAGAGTAGCTTCAATACATTTTCATCAGATGTGTCGGATATGATTTACAACTACAAAAATAACGATTCCAGTGCCAATTATTTACCCAGACAAGCCTCGCTGAAACCTCGCTCAAGACTTTGTTATCGGGAGGTTACTGAATTTGGATGCTTTGGCGAAAACCATTTTAGGTTCTACACATTCGTCAATAACACTGCCACTGCCTTAAAATAAAAATATAATCGGCAATGTATTGGGCAATGGCCCTTCTTCATAACACGTGACTTTGTGGCTTCCAGTGGGAGGATACTGGAGTATATCGATGGAAATCCCACGACTCTGGACCACCTCAAAGCACCTCCCCATGCCCACCACACTTGGCTAGACCTGGTGGTGGTCACCCATCCAAGTGTTGTGTGGTGCAGGACGACTCGTAGACTGAACTCTTAGTAAGGGGCCGTCCATAAATGACGTCACGCACCTAGGGTGGGGGGGGGGGTCAGACATTTGTGACGATGTGTGACGAGGGGGGGGGGGGTTGAGAAATGTGACGTCACATCAAAATGCACAACTTTAAATAAATATAGACAACACGTTCTACTTAATTAAATAAACTTTTTTATAAATGTTTTCTCCTTCATCAGAGTGCAGCGCCACATTAAATACGCACTACAATGACAATAGTTTAAAGCGATTTGAAGCATGTTTTTTGTTTGGTGGGGGGGGCAGAGCTTTGTGACGTCATATTTGAGGGGGGGTCTGACTTTTTGTGACGCCGTGTGACGAGGGGGGGGGGGGTAAAAAATTGTCCAAATTCGCGTGACGTCATTTATGGACGGCCCCATATACTGAATTCTGTCACACCGTCTATGTGCATCTTTATCAGACGCAGCTTTGAGCCGGTTAACACCAACAAATCAAGAATTGTTTGCTCAGAAGATAGCACGAGCTGATTTCCCTTTGCTGGAGAGGTACGGGCATGAGCTTTATTTACAGTCTCCGGGAGGAAATGAGAAAAATACCCTCGTGACTTTTTAATTAAAAGGCACATAGACTCACATCGGTAAATTATCCTGCTGTGCACTTTTTGTGTTTCAGCCTAACAAAGCCCCCTGTGGCTTCTCTCTGCGATAAGACACGTTAAAGTGGTTAAAAGCCTGAGCAGGTTTTGTGTGTATTGACGAAGGCATCAAACTTCCTTGATTGATTTGCAAATATGTACATCACACCGGGCACTTTGTTCGGTTGAATCTCCCCCCCCCCCACCAGCCCCCACCCCCTGCCCAACAACTGCTTCCAAACCATACATTTTAACTCCTTTCAATCCAAAGTAGCTTATAAAACAAATACAAGACATTTTTTGTTGCCAGCAATATCTACGTGGAAATGTTCTCATTTGCCTGCTGGAAATTGATTAGGCATTACAATTTATGATCAACGAGCCAGAAACCAAATACGTGATCGATAACCGTTTGCGACGATTTGAGGTTAACATTTTTTAAAAGCTTAATTGAGACGACGGTGGGGTCGCTCACGTGGTGTGGTGGTTATCCAGACATTGGCGGCTCAATTCCATCTCCTGGCATGGCAGGCGCACCTCCGATTAGCACGGTTGGCTACGTACGGTGCGAAAGATGTTCAACAAACACACACACATGCAGTTGAAACAACGGGTGAGGGTCTTTAATACCACTGGCCTCTGTCCACCCCAGAAGCGTAAATGGATAGAACACAGTCGATCGGCAAATGTTAGGCCACATTTTTTTTTATACCATGAAACTCTTTTTTTTTATTTGACCCGATAAGGCCCACTGAGCTATATAGCTATTTTTCAGAAGCGACCTGGCCACAGATGATAGCTCAATGAAGCGGCTTATCACGTGGACATTTAAAGCAGCCAAATACTCTAAACGCATGTTTCTAAATGTGGAGGGGGAAACCAGAGGACACGGAGAAAAATACACGCGACCACGGGGAGAGAGACACCGCAAACTCCAAATGTGCAGGTGTCAGGGTCGGGATCGAACCCGCAAACCTCCTGCAGACCAGGCGAGGTAGTTAACATCTCGCCACCGTGGCACCCAAATGTCCTCTGGAGGGGCTCTCTCAGGGCTCAATCTAGTGGAGGCCCCTTCTGCCAACAGTAGCATAAAGCGAGCAATTGCAGGGCTGCACGCGTACTCTTACCTTAACATTGAAGTGGCAGAGGCAGCTAACATAAACTCGCCTTGCATTAAACTTAATTTGGAGCTTTCGTGACTGCAGGAATTATTCTTTGGTTCTTTCGGTAAAGTCACGTATAAAGATAAAATAATAAATTAAATTTTATAAAGCCATCGTAGGAGGTAGTCGGCCGTTATTAATGATGCACGCGCGTACATGACGGCCACAACAGCGGGCCAAATAGGGACGATCCTCTAATTTTGGGACGGAGCGAGAGCGTTTGGTACGCGCTCTGTGGTGTCGGACCCAGCGCAGGACAGATTGCCAAGCAGGGACAGATGGATCCGTCTCTTGGCAATAAAAGTCAGTGGCCATCGTTTGGCACTGACTGCGCTCAGTGTCAACAGGCACACTTTAGTCAGGGCACCATTTTCATTGGCAGTCTTAATTAGAAGATAAATGCACGTGTGTGTGTGTGTGTCTGTGTGTGGTCACGTGTGGGTGTCTGTGCGGTTAGCGCGCTGCGCTACGAACCTGGCGACTCGGGTTCGATTCCCGCTCACGGCCAACACAAGTGACGATTATCTGAACCGGTCCTGGGCCTCTCCTAGGTCGACTCGGCCTCAAATGAGTACCTGGTGCCACTGGGGAGACAAAGGCGGCCGGGCGTGGTGCTGGCCACTCACGCCTTCGTGTGCCGTGCCGGCCTTCATAGGTGCTTGCTAACAGCACTTGCCCCAACAGTCTGTTAAGGCTATACGGGGGATTTTTGTCTTTGTGGTCACGTTCACGATTTACAGTGAGTTGCGTTTTTTTCTAGGAAGTGTGTTAAAAAAATTTCGTTGTCAAAATTGTGTTCACCCACACAAGGTGACACACAAGGTGATACAACAAGACCTACACAAGGTGATACACAAGATCTACACAATGTGATACAACAAGACCTACACAAGGTGATACAACAAGACCTACACAAGGTGATACACAAGGTGATACACAGGGTGATACACAAGACCTACACAAGGTGACACACGGTCACCTATACACACACACACACACCTACACAATGTGACCAGGGGACTAATTAAAACACCAAAGTTGCTCACGATGGAAGCGATGAACGTCGTCAAATGAATCCGTCGTCTGAAGCCTCAAATGGTCACCGCCAGCCATGCGCTATCCACTGCTAGATGTTCTCTCTCTCTCCACTGCTAGATGAAGTCCTCTCCAAGATGCCCGTGATGTGTTCCGCGGTCTCCTTATGCGCTCACCACTCTGAGCCCGGGCATCGCAGTCTGAGGCTGGTCATGGAATGCCGATGAGCCATTACGAGGGTGAAACTCGCTCTGCGGAATGCGAGTGTGTGGTTTTTGTTTGTTTGGGGGGAGGCCTGTTCGCCCAACGATATAGCAGCTTGTCGGCCGTATAGCCTTAACAGACTGTTGGGGCAAGTGCTGTTAGCAAGCACCTATGAAGGCCGGCACGGCACACGAAGGCGTGAGTGGCCAGCACCACGCCCGGCCGCATTTGTCTCCCCAGTGGCACCAGGTACTCGTTTGAGGCTGAGTCGACCTAGGGGAGGCCCAGGACCGGTTCAGATAATCGTCACTGGTGTTGGCCGTGAGCGGGAACCGAACCCGAGTCGCCAGGTTCGTAGCGCAGCGCGCTAACCACACAGACACCCACACACGTGACCACACACATCCATGCACACACGTAAGAAAAAACATACCTTCATTGATATCATATAGCACTCATTTCCGCGATTCAACTAAACATTTTGCGTGTGATATTGCCGTGACAATGACGCGTAAGCACGAATAACAAAGAGCTCCACACTCCTGTCAATAACTCTGACATGAAAGGCTGAGACAACGCACGCGTACTGCACTTGGTGACGTAGCGGGCAACGGTGGCTGCTCTTCTTCGTGTAAGAGGTCAAAGGGTCGATCCGACCTTTTGAGCAACGGACCTTCTTCATGGCAGATTGGAAACTCATTTCCTTGAAACTGCTCTTTGTGTTTATATTCTTGGGTTTTTTCGGTAAAGTCACGTAGGTAAAAAAATAAACCAGTATGTATACAAGGACTGTTTTCTTGGAATTTCTCTTATTTGATACACAATCGTGCTATGACGGTTCCACCTGAAGACGGAGGCTTGTGTTGCCTCGGAAACGTCGTGATTTTTATTTTACTTTTATTAATTTAAATTTTTTACCTACGTGACTTTACCGAAAAAAACCCAAGAATATTAATCCTTGCAGTCACGAAAGCGTGGTTGGCTACGTACGGTGTGAAAGAAGTTCGATCTTTACCCGATTCTTCAGAGGTTGGTGACGATTGGCGATCGGATCGCCGCAAGAGGGAAATGGGCATCAAACGTGGTGTCGGCGAAGAGGCAGCGGAACGTTTGTGGATAGTAATAGGGCTCGTCTCGCCTTGGGGTCTGTTGGCTTGTTTGGTTGGTTTAATGAATAGAAACTGGTTAGATAGTGAGGTTTGTTTTACTTATAGCGATATGGTCTTCTGCGCTAGATTTATTAGTGTTAGTTATAGGGCTACGGTATGGTTGGTAATTAGTGTTAGTTGTAGGGCTCGGGTCTGGTTGCCTAGATTCATTCACGTGAGTTATAGGGCTAGGGTCTGGTTGGTAGTGAAGTGTTAGTTAGAGGGCTAGGGTCTGGTTGGTAATGAAGTTTTAGTTATAGGGCTATGGTCTGGTTGGTAGTGAATTTTTAGTTATAGGGTTATGGTCTAGTTGGTTGATTTTTGTTAGTGTTCGTTGTGTGCCTAGGGTCAATTTAACTCGCGCAGTTCGCCTTCTTGTCGGGCTAGAGTCTGGTTGGGTAGTTCTGTGCGTTTGGTTAGAGGGCTTGTCGCGTGGATGGGTGGCATGGCGAGAGTCTGGCTGTCTCATCTTCAATGCGGACAAAGCCTGCAGATGCCAATCCGCAGTCTGGTCTCCGTCAAAGTCACCAAGTGCAACTCTCCCACTCAGAGACACTGCACTGCGGTGTCCTGATAAAAAAAAACCCAGCCCCCTCTCCCCCACACACACTTTTTCCTTTAGTTTTAACGCCGGTGCCTTTGTGCCGCGCAAACAACAACAACAAAACCCCCCCGTGCCATTATCCTTTGTTCGTGAGCTGAGCGCGAAGCTTTAGTGGCCACGGTTGGGCACGTGACTGTCCCTCCCGAGGATTGCGACTTCAATTAACGCGGCAGAAAACGCGCGCTGGAACCGCAAGGAGCCCACGGAAGTTTTATTTTAACAAACAAAAAAATGTTTTAGTATGCCGCACAGCTGGCGTATCCGGAGCTGTCTTCACATTTTTTTTTCCTCGTCGAGGCCAGACATGCGCAAGCGTTTTGGTTCCTCCCGTGTGCAACAAAAAAAAAACTGATGCACCAACTGCAGCAGTCATTTGTGTGTTTAACACGTAGCAGGCTTTCGCCACCAATTTCATCCATAATAGATGGGTTTTTTGGGGGGTTAGATCGCGTAAATATATAAATGTGTCGTTAAACCCGCCACCACACGACACAGCCAATTAGTGAGGTTTGTCACGTAAACAGAACGTGGCCAATTCGTCACGAGTACAGCACACTGGTTGTGTGTTGGAGAGCCAAGCCACAACATTTACAATCAGAGTACGACGTTTTGCCAGTAATTACAACTAGCTTCATCAGGCGACAGCCAGGATTTGTGGAGAAGTCCTCCATTTTAAGGAACGAAACAGGAATGCATCAGTGAGCAGCGCATCACCCTGCGTCGGCCGATAGTCCTTGGAAGATGACATCATAGAACTACCTCTGAGCTCACTTGAAGAGGCCACTTTAATCCCCGCACTCAGGCCACGCGTGTTAACGACCTGCAAATACTCTCCATTGCATAGTCAATCACACCGATGTATTTAACTCTCAAAGCGGGAATTTAGGTGATTTAGCTACATAGTTGTTTTTGTAGGTGGGGTGGGGAGGAAGTAGTTGGTAACTGGTCTGAAAACCATCAACTCGCTACACTTGAGAGGCAGATTTAATTGTCGATTTGAAGCCAGAATCTCAGCTGGTGTCGACGGAGCCCTCTGACACCTGAGCCACATGGCCGCCGCTGATTTTTGTTCATTGAATCAACTATATATATAAAAGGTAAATTTGTGAATATGTGTGTCTGTTCGAAATGTTTAGCATACTTCCCGACGTGCAACAAACTTGAAATGTGGCATGTGGGTAGCTTCCAAGCAGCCGTCCTCAGGTGAAGAACAGGTCTGTCGGGGACAGGTCATCAGACGCTGTCTTTTCAGCACGCTGTCTTCCGACAGACCTGTCTTCATCCTGAGGACGGCTGCTTGCGTTGTGTCCCCACCGACGTGCGAAGTTTGTATTTTTAGATTATGTTTCGGTGCAAGGTTTTTATTTTTATTCTTTCCCTTATACGATGACATTTAAAAGTAAAGAAAAAGTAAATGAATCCTCTGTCAATAAAAGCTTAAATCGAAATTTAAGTCGTGTCAACTCACCCCTGCTAGCCCGAGAGTCAAAAAACTCTGGCGAGTGACAGGCGAACCCATGAGTGATGCAATTTACAATGGCTGTACGGTTTTGTTTTGCTTTTATTACGCAAAGTTCCACGTGTTATAATAATCTATTTAAGTAAAGCATAGAATATAATATGTTGAACTTCTTTCGCACCGTACGTAGCCAAACGTGCTGATCGGAGGTGCGGAGAAAACACACAAAAAACAGTTATCATCAATATGTAATAGAATAAATACATCGATTCATACGCCACATCTATCTCATTTCTGGAACAGTTTTTGCACGGGAAAAAAGCACGCTCATAAATTACCGGAGTACTTTTTTCTCTCCCCCCCCCTCTCCCCCACTTAAAGAAATATTGCCATTTTAATTTGTGCCATTACAGTGGGTATATGGGGGGGGGGAGGGGAATATTGGGGCTTCATCAGTAACCCTGTGTGTGTGTGTGCGCCCTGGGTCCTGACGCTGGCAGAGTCACGGGGCAGTAAATAAGTGGCGAGGCTGTGAGCGCTGCAACTTCGCTTCTGCGGCGCCTCAGCAAAAGGCCTCGTTGCGCGCCGGACACCAAACAGCCCGATAATTGGATTATTTGTTACTCGCGCTAACAGCTTTCCAATGCGTCTGAAGCTCGACCGCCATAGGACAACCCCGCGCGCATTCGTTACCAGTTTCCGTTGCAATCCGTTGAGCGCTGTGTGGTCTCAGACACAATGCGTAAACAAACTCACACACACAATGCGTGTATTCATAATCAACGTTTTTGGGTTTAGATCGCGTTATTTATAAATGTGTCGTAACCCTCCACCACAACATTTGTGGCTTCAACACACCGGTGGGCTAAAGCAGTCAACTATTTGTCTTTGTCAACGTGACACTTTTTTACTGATTGGCCGTGTCGGGTGGTGGAGGGTTACGACACATTTATAAATAACGCGATCTAAACCCAAAAACGTTGATTATGAATAACATTGGTCGCGAAAGCCTCCCACGTGTTAAACTGAGAATGCGTGTATGTTGAACATATTTCGCACCGTACGTAGCCAACCGTGCTAAAATGACAACAAACTAAACACACACACAAAAAACAATTCTCAAAAAAAGAGTTTTCGATCGAGATTTAAAAGTGCATAGCTCCAGTGGCTTCCTAATATTGGAAGGAGTAGCGTTCCAGATGTGCGAAGAAGCGCGTCTGAATGCGCTCGATGGTTCGCCTAAAGCCGCTGCGAGGATGCCCAGAGTTTGCGTGATGGTTTATGATCCTTGACGAAAAAAGGACAGGGATCACCCATGTGGCTTGCACATGGGCTGTTGGGGCAAGTGCTCTTAGTGAGCACCTATGAAGGCCAGCACGGCGCATAAAGGGGTGATGTGGCAAACCAAAGGCCATAATTATAATAATGTCCCCCCCCCCCCAATATATTGCTATAAAATAGAGTTCTGTTTATATGATTGTGGTTATGGTTGTACTTTATTAATCCCTAATCTCTGCCATTACATACAATGAAACAAGAAAATGTAAAAAAAGAAAAAACAGAGCAATGTAATACAAGACACTATTAGACATTATTGTAAAAAAAAAAAGTCCATCCTATGTGTTGGTGAATTTTTTTAATATTTTAGGCGGGAAATGGCACGAAATTCGTTTTGAAATTTACATTTTTCTTTCGGGGGGGGGACCCCCACACCCCCTGGAAGATTTGGTCCCCCCCAATGTTAACCCCATGGCTGTCTATATATCTCTCTCCATCTGTGACATTTTCAAACTGCACCAGATACTCATTTAAGGCCGAGTCAACCAAGGGACAGCCCAGGATCCATTCAGATATTTGCCACTGATGTTAGCCATGGCCATAAATCAAACTCGGGTGACTGGGTGAGCAGCGCAGTACACTAATCACTATGCCACTGCTCAACTCATAAACATATGCACACAAACACGCACGTGTGAAAATGGCTTCCCTTTTAAACTAAATAGGTTATTGCTTAAGCACGTCACATGACCGACCGGCTGGCATTGCTTGAAGTTACGTTGGTAGACTATTGACAACTGCTCCTATACCTGGCCTGAGTTGTTTCCTTGGCACTCGTGTTGAGATGAATCGCTGGAGGTAACATTTCTTAAATAATTAGAGTCATCATGGGACCTCCTTCGCCAGTGTCAGAATACAGTTCCTATGATCACTGTTTCATTGCTTTTATGGCTTTATTTTGGTGATTTGTGAAAAGTGTTTCGGTTTGGCCATGTATGTTTGATGTAGTACGGAGTTAGACTGATGGCCTTAATCTAAGTTGTCTTGTGGTTGTTGTTGTTGTTTGACTTGCATCCCACTGGGATTTTTGCACACAGTGTTGGTGTACGGTGTTTTTTCTGCAATATTTTGCTGTCTTTTCTTGGATTTTCTGTTTGCAAATAGTCACCATAATATGTTTTCTTGTTCATGTTTTTTTGTTTGTTGCGGTTGCACCCGATTCAAGAGCCGAATGGCTCACAGGGCTATACCTAATAAATGAAACTTGAACTTGAAAACTTGATATAAGAATAGGTTTTCCCCTTTTTTCTGGCAAAAAAAATAGGTTTAAGATGTTAAAACACCAAACTGAAACCTTTTGCAAGGAATCATGTCTACATTAACCACAGATGCTTGTGGTGAAAATACAAACAAAAAAACATACTCTGATAATATATGCATTGTTCTTTGAA
Source organism: Lethenteron reissneri (assembly GCF_015708825.2). Classification (NCBI taxonomy): domain Eukaryota; kingdom Metazoa; phylum Chordata; class Hyperoartia; order Petromyzontiformes; family Petromyzontidae; genus Lethenteron; species Lethenteron reissneri. Next base: position 13,022,187 of record NC_083802.1, read on the forward strand.
ACGTATTGATCCACACCAGAGACAGCTTTCTTTAGAGCCTGGTCTCAACCAGAGGATGCCAAAAGGCGAACAGCACAAAGACAATTCCACTATCAGGACAAAAAGGGGAAACCCTATTCTTATATTCTGACACTGGCAAAAGGAGGTCCCATGATGTAGCTGCTCACCCCGAGCTCTCGTTGTCCTGATAGTGGCCTTGTCTTTGTGCTGTTCGCCTTTTGGCATCCTCTTGTCTAACACTGTTTGAGACTAGGCTCTAAAGAAAGCTGTCTCTGGTGTGGACCAATAAGTTTCAAAGACAATGCACATACTGCCAGAGCATGTTTTTTGTTTGTATTTTCACCACAAATATCTGTGGTTAATGCAGACATGATTCCTTGCAAAAGGTTTCAGTTTGGTGTTTTACCATCTTAACACCCGTTCCTTTGAGTCAATCTAGAAGACGTCCAACCCAATTTGCGCTGATGTTTTTAACAAGGACTTAAACCCGAAAACCACCGAGATTGCACCACTAAGTAGGTCTTCGCAGCGGTTTTAGTTTTTTTGGCGAATGTGTAAAAGCGAAGAAGTCAGATGCGCGCACGTGCGCACACACGCACACAAAGATAAGACAAGATCCCCCATATAGCCTTAACAGACTGTAGGGGCAAGTGCTGTTAGCGAGCACCTATGAAGGCCGCAACAGTACACGAGAGGTGGGTGGCCAGCACCACGCCCGACCGCCTTTGTCTCCCCAGTGGCAATGTTTACACACAGCACCAGGTACTCATTTGAGGCTGAGTCGACCTAGGGGAGGCCCGGGACCGGTTCAGATAATCGTCACTGGTGTTGGCCGTGAGCGGGAATCGAACCCGTGTCGCCAGGTTCATAGCGCAGCGCGATAACCGCTACACTATCGCTCCCCACGCACTCACGCACACGCGCGCACGCACACACGCACACGCGCGCACGCACACACACACACACACGCGCGCACGCACACACGCACACACACCTGGCGGGCGGCAGCGCGATATCTTCACGGCGTGGGTGCCTTGGCGTGAAGGGTGCGGGGACATGTTATTGCCACCCGGGAGCAATTACCCACCATGATCTATAACTGCTCCAGCGCACGATGGCGCAGCCCACTCGTGGCTTTTACACACGATGGACTTAATTTGAAGTTAATTGTGCTAAAACTGTTTTTAAAAATATTGATTTGCTCACTTGCCCAGAAAATTGAAGCTTTATGTACTGGTGGTCTAGTCACTACTCTGCAGAACAACTGTGCCGATGTGTCACTTTAGTTTGGAAATAATAAAAGGCATCTTGAGTTGCTACTACACGCGTGGAAAGACCATATTGACAGTGTCGCTGTTGATACAAATGGATGGAGAAAGGTGGAAGGATAAAATCTCTGCCATTAATCTGCTCATTGTTGGCTACTAAACCACGAAGTGGGCTATAAACATGCAGCGGTGCACCCGTGTGTGATGTGGGGATGTGCTCCCAATTTTCACATGAATCCGAAACTCAGGCCTGGATGTGAAATTTCAGATTATTCCAAAAATGGAAGTGACGTCACAATCATGGCGTCGTTTCTGCTATTATACCGCAAGAAATGGTGTCACGTGGCATCAAGGGACGTGTCACTTTTGTGAGCGCTGAGACACGAACATACAGACCACAATGTGAGTGATCCAATAATCCCTCCAAAAAACTAAAATTCTCCAAAAAAATCCAAAATACAAAATGTTTTAAGCCAAAACTCATCACTGGTATGTTGATATAAGAGTACGTTTAACAATCTACGACTGATATGGCGTGCGACAGCCTTCAGCAGTGGCTTGACAAAGGGCTGTAATTTGTGATTATATATTGCTATAACAGCTTCGGGGTGGAGTGGTGGTACCGTCGTTAGGGCACTCTTATATTAACCTGGCCACCTGAGTTCAATTCCAGGCTAAGGCCAAAATAAATGTGCGAATTGATTTGATTGGTAATGGGTCTTCCCCCACTTCTCCAACTTCAGCAACCGAGAAAGCCTCAGTTTCTGGAGTTACGAGCGCATACAGAGGAGAGGAGTGAGATGAGAGAGAGAGGTAGGCATATTTATATATGGCTATTTCTATGCCTACTGTGTTTGTATTATACTAGAAGCATCTCTCTCTTTTTTATGTAAATAACTAAATACCAAAATATAATTTCAATCTACCCTTTTTTACAGTCAATATTCTAAGTCATGATAAATCCACTGAAAATGTAAGGCCTACCAAAGGCACCACCCTCGGTAAATGTCTACATTTAGATCGTTGCTGTCCAAATAAAACATATACCTTACCTGCAACGAGTTTGTTGTTTTAGCCTTTTGTGTTTATTTGCCTCGCATCTTTTCAGTGTTTTTTACTGAGACCCAACCAATATCGGCACACGCCTAGCACTGGCTATTAGAAAGTTTCAGTAATAATACTTTGCATCGCCAATTGAAATAATGGCAGTGGGTACTAAATTAAAATGTACACTTATGCAGTAAAGGCGTATATAATCTTAAAGCACACAACCTCTATTCTGAAACTTCCTTGCTTACAACTTTTATAAACCACCAAATTCAAGTTTAGTTTAGTACCTTATGAACGCTCATGTCTACACTTCTAATGCAGTATAGATGACTCAAAGACACCAGCATGTGACGAATGTAAATGCACGGTATGAATCGTGTGAGAAAACAATTTTGAGTAAAGCATGAATAAAACTAACAATCAACAAAACGTGTTCCGAATTTTTTTCACCTTTTGCTAAACGAAATTATCCCAACCTCTTATTGGTTCTTTCGGTAAAGTGACGTAGAAGGGAAGTAATAAAATAATAAAAATAAAACATAATATAATTATTTTATTACTTCCCTTCTACGTGACTTTACCGAAAGAACCAAGAAGATGAATCCCTGCAGTCACGAAAGCTTTAAATCGAAAAATCCCAACCTCCTCTTCCTGCTTACATCTACGTCTGCTGGACCGAGTGGTGCAGGTTACCGAGACAGACGTTGATTATGGACACCCAGAGGTTAGTGACCAAAGGGAAGACCTAAATAAGGGCAGATGGTGGGATACTCGAAGTGATCTTTACGGGACAGGTGTCGACTCTGGAACAGCTATTGTACATACCAGAAGGAAGCAAGCAATGGCGTGGTGTTGTGGCATCAACAGCGTTGGTCGTGGTGACCTCTTGACATTGCCTTATGAAACGGGCTTGAAGGATAACTGTGCTGTTGATCAACCCAAAAATAAATTCAACTGAAGGTACGTAATCTAGATTTGAAGTGTTCGTGACTGCAGGGATCCATACTCTTTGGTTCTTTCGGTAAAGTCACGTGGATAGAAAATAAAATAAATTAGATCACGACGTTTCGATCGCAACACAAGCGACCGTCATCAGGTTCCAAAGAACACAGGATGAGATGTTACTATCCTTTGTGCAAGCACTTCCAAGAGTTCATGAACAGTGAGCCTGGTGAAATTTGGGGAGCGCATCGTCAGTAGTGAACCTTTGGGTCCTAGGGTGTTTCGGCCTTTCATACTATACACCCTCCCCAAAGGCGGCCAGCGACAGGGTGATCAATCTTACGCTTGCGTCCCATTCCCAATTAGTCATAGGAGTTGCCTTGTTGTTGATAGCCAACATCCCATGGGGCTATGCATGGCAGGGGCGTCCTCCTCCCTGAGTCAAGCATTGTTGACTGCATACCTCCTGGCCCTCTCACTTTGGGGCCCAGCTGGGGTCTTTCCTCTTCATCCAGAGCCACTGACTGCTGCCTTCTGCCGCCTCCGATACAGCTCTGATTGCCGAATGCTGGCTCTGGCCCTTAATTCCCAGGTCTCTAAGCAGTCTGGTTGTAGATGTTGCCACAAAACCTGTGCAGCCCACCTCCACTGGTCGGACTTCTGTGTTCCAGCCATGATGCCGTGCTTCGGCAGCTAGATCGGCATAGCGCAGATGTTTTCGCTCATAAGCCTCATCTACTGAGTCCTCCCAGGGTACTGTGAGCTCAATGATGAAGACCTTCTTGAGCGAACGGGACCAGAGCACCATCTCAGGTCTTAGGGTGGTGGTTGCGATCTCCGGAGGAAACACAAGTTGCCGGCCAATGTCAGCTAGCATTTTCCAGTAGCGGGCCAAGCGCAACTGGTCTCGCTTTATTGGTGTAGACCCGCTCTTCAGTGGTTTAGCCCCTTCGCGGACAAAGGTCGTCCGTAAGGGGTGTGATGCTGCTGGGGGTGGTAGGGAGTTGGTGGCAGCTCGCTTGTCCTCCACGGCGAACGCAAGGTTTTTAAGGACTTGGTTGTGACGCCAAGTGTAGCGTCCTTGGGTGAGGCTTGTTTTACACCCTGTGAGAATGTGCCTGAGGTTGGCTGGCATGGAACAGAGGGCACAGTCCGGAGCTTCACCATACCATTGTTGAAGATTAACTGGTGTTGGAAGGACGTCATATGTTGCTCTGATGGAAAAGCTCAACCGCCTCGCTTCCATGGCCCACAGATCCTTCCAGCTGATCTTCCTCTTCTCCACACTGTCCCATCGAGTCCACTGTCCCTGTTTGGCAAGAGAGGTGGAACAGATACAGCTGTTCTCCTGCCGAAGGTACGTATTTATGTTGAACTTCTTTCGCACCGTACATAGCCAACCATGCAAATCGAAGATGCTGGGGAAAAAGAAAGTCGGAGGTGCAGGGGAAGGACAACATATAACTGTGTTTCCTTTGCCCGGTTGTTTTCCCCTCTTTTTAAAAGCCCTTTCACGCTATTAGCGCTTGTGATTTATTTTCTGGGAGGTAAAACTACATGCTATTAGCTGCTGTTAGGTACCACATTTATAACAGCAGGCCTTCTAGTTAGGGTGCCTACGGAGGTACAAATATGCATTACATTAACCCAACTGTCGTAGTTCATCCCAGTGGAATTAATTTCAACACACCAACCTACGTGACTTTACCGAAAGAACCAAAGAGTATGGATTCCTGCAGTCACGAAAGCTTCAAATCAAGATTGAAACACACAGTTGAGCAAATTATTCAATTATCCTCCGATCCAGTAATACACAACTTACAAAACGCCCTTTGTAACCTTTCATTACCATGCAACGTTGTGCAGATTTGAAATGTCGCATTCAGTACCGTGCTTGACAATTATCACCATTACGATTTTTGGGTATTATCATAGTGTTGCGGTCATGCTCGGTGCAGTGGCATAAACATTTGAATTGCGATAATTATTGAGTTTTAAAAGGGGCATTAGTTCAGCATGAAGACCAACAATCATGACCTCTCGTGTGGCAGGGGTCACTCAGTGCAATTGCATGCACGTAAAAGCGCAGCTATTTGTTTTGTGTGCCATGGCTTGGCCTTAAATTCTCATGGAATATTTTACGAGGGCGCCTAGTACCGCCCTCCCAACAGAATCCCCAGAAGTAATTCCCAGAGCTCAGCCTTTGACAAATCCGGATGAGAATAAAGGCACGGGCAGGACACAATTACGCGCACCTAAGAACTCACAAACCATCAAACTATGCACACGGTGTTCATCCCATTTCCAGAGTAGCCACATCTCAGGCCTTGTTTTGTAAACACATTATTTAATTTCGAACGCACCCCATGGAACGCTTTTGGACCTTTCGTAACCCGCAGAAAATGAATCACCCGAATCTCTCTCGCAGAGCTGCTACTGAGGTTGAGTAACGAGCACGTGTTCTTTGTCCCCCAAACCCCTCCCCACAAACCCATTAAATTAGATTTTCTTTTCGGCTTTTCCCCGACAGATTTCCCGGCGATAATAAAAAAAAATCATATAAATAAAATTAATAGCACCTGCCAGACCATTCGCCTTCTTAAACAAAGCATTAATGAGCACACGGCACTTAGCCGTTTCATTCTTATCTTTTCAAAAAAGAATGCCGATTGAAAACAATCCAATACATTTCGGCTGGGGCCACGAAGGAAGCAACACAAATCAGCTGTGACTGTCAATGCCTGGTTCAATACCTCCATTTGTTTCTTAGATAACCGATGCCTCCCCTGGGCTGGAGTTAAGAGACTCCTCATTTCAATGGAAGTTTTTCCTCCTCCTACAAAAACAAAAACATTTGTATCCTCCTTGACACAGGCAGGCTGCCTCAACCTTCCTGTCTGGTGAAGCTGTAAATCCTCAAAGCAGTTTACAGAAAGCGTTTTTTTCTCTCTCTGTGTTTACCAGTAGTGGCATCGTGCCTGGACGAAACGAAACCACCTTACCTCATCAAGCCAAATGTCGTTCGGTCGGTCAATATTCACTCATTCCTGATTCAACGTACAAACAATTACCCAAGTGCGAAAGTGTTTGAGTATGATACTTATGTTTGTTATTACAGGGGCAGTGCTTAGAAGCCGGAAACTTTCAGTTGAAATCTCCGGATTGTTTTAAACTCGTCCCAGCACCCTTTTTTACGCAATAACTCTCGCCACAATGACTGCAATCACCTTCATTGTGATGGAATGATTGTGCGTTTAAATAAGATGACAGTCCCGCAGACATTCAAATAGAAGGGAGGAACTGCACATTTGTTATTGCACACCTGTTTGGAGATGGATTTGGGTCTGCACGTAGATCAATCTGCACCCATTACTTCCGTTCATGAAAAAGCCTAAAAGCCTCATGAAAGCTCTGGTGATTGAACAATCGTAGGAATACATTTTCACCAACCCATATTGACCAGCGCAGCGCAGTGCGATCAAACGACCCCCGTGAAAATTTAATTTTTAAAAATCTATAGAGTTTCAAGACTATTTATTTCATCAGGTCTCGCATTCGAATGGGTTCAGCTACATTTCTGAGTTTTTCTTTTGCTATTGGAGATAACCAAAGTACTCGGAGAAAGCCCGAGCATACGTGGGAATGTCTGCATAGATGGAATCACAAATCCGCGAGCTGCAATGCTATCTTCTGGCCACATCACAGTCTAATACGTTTAGGAGTTTCACACTTAAATTTCGATTTAAAGCTTTCGTGACTGCAGGGATTCATCTTCTTGGTTCTTTCGGTAAAGTCACGTAGAAGGGAAATAATAATAAAACATAATAAAATAATTCTCACGACGTTTCGGCCACAACGCAAGCAGCCGTCCTCAGGTGAAGAACAGGTCTGTCGGGAAGACAGCGTCTTCATTCAGACGCTGTCTTCCCGACATTATTATTTTATAGTTTCACACTTCTCTACGTGACCAAACAACCCTTGCCACCATAGCCACCGCTGGTGGAATAAAGAGATGTAACATTGCACACCCTTTGTCAATCCACTGCTGGGTGAAGGCCTACCCACGCAAGTTCTGCCATGGGGTTTATTTATTTTTACCATCCTTCAACCATGCTGGCCAGTGTGGAGTGGTGTGAGTTTGCGGTGGAGTACAGCAAGGGTTCGGATATCACTTTCGCCTCTGCTGTTAGACGTGTCCAGGAATTTTACTCGGTTTTACCACTCCATATCGCAAGAAAATATATATACACGCAAAAACATAAATACGGACGAAATAAGAATTCCATTGAGTGGTGTGGCTGCCGCGTTGAATCACAGACACTTGGCAATGTCAGCTGTTGGTCGTTTCACACAAGCACAGGTGTAGCAAGTACAGCGCATACAGAGCACGTGGCGTCACATGTCCCTGGTTCCCACATGTTATGAGACAATTGTTAAAAACCTTACGATCGTTTTTTTACGCCACGAGAACGGGAAGCCACCGTGGCTTCCCCGAACGCACCTTCGATTAGCACTGTTGGTTACGTATGGTGCGAAAGAAGTTCAACATACATACATACGCACGTTCTACCCCCCCGGCCCCCAGCTCACTGAAGGCCCAACCCCAACCCATTCCAGCTCTGAGCTCAGGTGCAAGTGAATGAGCATAAAAATTTACCGTGGGCATCGCGGTGGGGCAGCACAATTATTTATGAATCCCTTGCCGATTGTAAATACGAAGTCTGGGCTCACCCTGCGTACAATAAATTAATAATTGAACTGCTCTGTGTCAATTAATTCTTGAATGAAGCACACCGACTGCATTTTGGCAAATGTACGCCCAAACACCGAGTGGCAAATTGCCCAGATCTCGTATTTCAGTGAACACATTTACGTTTTCACCATTGGGTACCTCATTTGACAGTAAACAAATATATGATAATTGGTTTTTTACCCTTTTATCTGGCAACAAAACTGACACCTTTTTTTACGAGGAGTCATGTTTGCATAGACCACAATACCTGCAGTCATAATGCAAACAAAAAACATAACTCTGATAATGTATGCACTGTCTCGGGTGTAGACCAATCAACTTCAAGGACAGTGCATACATTATCAGAGTTATGTTTTTTGTTTGCATTATGACTACAGGTATTGTGGTCTATGCAAACATGACTCCTCGTAAAAAACGGTGTCAGTTTTGTTGCCAGATAAAAGGGTAAAAAAACAATTATCACATTTCCGTTTTGTAATTGTTTTTTTTTACGAACTAAGCCACCACCAAAATCACGTTATAAAGTCAGATTCATCCTCGGTAGTACAGACGGGCGCCACGGTGGCGAGATGTTAACTCTCTCGCCTGGTATGCAGGAGGTTGTGGGTTTCTTTCCCGACGCTGACGCCTGTTTATTTGGAGTTTTTCGTATCTCTCTCGTCGTTGGTCGCGTGGATTTTTCTCCGGGTCCTCCGGTTTTTCCCTCGACATTTAGAAACGTGCGTTTTAGAGTTTGTGGCTGTAATACACTTCCACCTGATAAGCCACTTCGTTGAGCTATTATTTGTGGCCAGGTCGCTTATGAAAAAGAGCTATATAGCTCAGTGGGCCTTACCTACTAAAATATATATATAATGTAGACTTGCCGGGTGAAAACGTACCCCTTGGCGTGGCCGAGGAGAATGCCCGTGTGAATGAATGTTAAGAGGACTTGGCAAGGAAAAGAGTCCAGATTGTTCAGGAGCAATGGCCCTTGAGGAAAGAGCTGTGTAACACAGTGCGTGTACAACACCGTTTGGAAACATCCACTGGGTGTGTTATTTGGCTCTGAAAGTGTCAAGGCACACGGTCAGGACAGTCTTGCTTGGGAGGTTTACCCTTGGTGAGCGCACGGCACTGTTTGTCGGAGGCAACTGTAAAGGGCGCTGGATTAAACCCACGCACGTGAGTGTTTGACACTTAAAAGCACGCCTTATCACACTGACATCGACAATCTACTTGCTACACTGCTTTCTGCTGGCAACCTCATCGAGCCCTTTGAGGTGGGAACTTCGCACGCGACGAAAGCTCTAATCTCAGGGTTGTTCATAATAAAGGTGTTTGGGTTAGATCGCGTGAGTATAAATGCGTCGTCGTAACCCTCCACCACCCGACACAGCCGGTAAGGTTTGTCAGGTAAATGCGCCAATTAGTTACTAGTATAGTGTATAGTGTAGTGTATAGTGTAGAGTAGAGGAGTGTTAAGTGTAGTGTAGATTAGTGTATAGTGTAGAGTAGTGTATAGTGTAGTGTATAGTGTAGAGTAGTGTATAGTGTAGTGTATAGTGTAGAGCAGTGTATAGTGTAGTGTAGAGGAGTGTTAAGTGTAGTGTAGATTAGTGTATAGTGTAGAGTAGTGTATAGTGTAGTGTATAGTGTAGAGTAGTGTATAGTGTAGTGTAGAGGAGTGTTAAGTGTAGTGTAGATTAGTGTATAGTGTAGAGTAGTGTATAGTGTAGTGTATAGTGTAGAGTAGTTTATAGTGTAGTGTATAGTGTAGAGTAGTGTATAGTGTAGTGTACTACTTCAGCCCACCGGTGTGTTGGAGAGTAAATCCACAACATTTACGATTTGAAACTCTCCTTGCGGGCGGTTCAAATGTTCTTACTCTTTGCTATATATTTTTTACTAAATCGCAAGGCATTGAAGATGAAAACGCGTTTCAGTTCTCCCTGAAAAGTAGATCGATCGATGATGGAGTAAAGAAGATGACAGGCAAGGAAAAAAACTTGATACATTTAAGAAAGAATTCATAAAACTGTGAGAACTGGCGAGAAAATGTTTTTGCTAAAGGTCCATAATGATTTACAGACAATGACAAGATGTACTTGTGCTGGTACAACAGTCATCGTCACTCGGAAAATATGAGTGAGTCAGAATGTGCGTTAATGTATTATTGTTGTCATTGTCTAGCGAAGCTCACTGCTCACGCAATGACTTGGTTTTTTGTTCACATATACAGTATGTACCGTATCTATGAATATTTAAAGTATTTTTTTTCACATTGCTATTGTTTGCAGTGCCTTAAGGGGAAGCAGCAATGGTCATCTCCTTTGACGTCAATATCTTTTTTTCATGATTAATCTTATTTTAACTCTTGCCTGCATCATCACCTTCCATACATTTTATTTATCGCTCTACATATCAATCAAACGCTTCGACAGGAAATCCAATTCCTACTCGCGCTGAGTGATAAATAGGCACTTGCTATCCACGGCGAAAGCCGTAATAGCGTTGCGTGCGCGTGTGTTCGTACGAAATCACTCGTACAAGCTTTCCGAGTTACATAGTTGCCACTCGCAAGCGAATGAATGACAACAAACACAAAATGAACGCAAATATTTTGTTTCTCGCAAAGATCATTTTGCCAAAGGACCAGCCAATTTCTCGAGACCTCGCGGGCCAGTGAAGGGATCACGGCTGCATCGGAGACGTCAATACGTGCGATGATGAATCGGAGTTTAGGACAATGCGGCAAACACTTCATAGATTTTTTTCCTCTCATCCAGTCAACAGGGCCAGAAGTCAGCATTTTCGAAAGGCTGCCATATTAAAGCCGATTATATATTCTCACTCTTGTAAAACACCTCCACCCGCAAATCATGCACACGTAATGAGGGCCTCGCGGAAAATAGACAAATGGGTTTGTGACCAGAGCAGAGACACGTCCTTAAATCAGAATCAAGTGCCTCCAAGTCACACGTCTGGGATAATGTACAATAAAATGAAATAAATAAGTATCCACTTGACTGTAGCGAACCACTCCTTCCAATCATCCTTGCGGTCTCCCCTCTAAGTGGGCAGTGCATCTTCCCATTAAGTCTGCGCAGACGCCGAGCTTAGCAAGTGCGGAAGCGTTCGTGCGCCCGTTTTGTGGGCTTAGACTTCGGCTGCGGGTCGATAGCAAATGAAGCAGCCGCAGCTTGCAGGTAACACTCGACGGAAGCGTCATCAAATATGATCAGCTTGTCCGGCATACGACGGTAATCCAGTGCTTTCGACTCGTGTGTTGTGAAACTCCCCCTAGCCAGCCATGGCTGTCAAGTGGACAGGTTATATAGCCAGAACAACGAACTCAGAGTCTCCTGCCATGTCTGAATTGTGAGTGTTATTGCTTGATATGTATAGACATTTTACTAAAACTAGAAATTTTTTGTTTTATTTTACCAGGTAAGGCCCACTGAGCTGTATAGCTCTTTTTCAGAAGCGATCTCGCCACAGATGATAGCTCAACGAAGTGGCTTATCACGTGTAAATTTATAACAGCCAAATACTTGAAACGCATGTTTCTAAATGCAGAGGGAAAAACCGGAGAACCCGGAGAAAAATCCACCCGACCACAGATAGAACATGCAAACTCCAAATATACAGCAGGCGTCAAGGTCGGGATCGAACCCACGACCTATATACCAGGCGACGTAGTTAACATCTTGCCACCGTGGGTTCTTATGTTTACTTTCATAAATGAAAAAGTAAAATGAATAATTGTGGCCAAACACCAAAATGCAGGAGCTTCCTGGAAAATAATATGAAGACTCGGTCAAAAGAAGCGGCTCAAACAGTGAACAAACGGAACTTATCTTCTTGTTCTTTCGGTAAAGTCACGTAGAAGGTCTGTCGGAAAGACAGCGTCTGAATGCAGACGCTGTCTTTCCGACAGCCCTGTTCTTCCCCTGAGGACGGCTGCTTGCATTGTGGTCGAAATGTCGTGTTTTATTATTGTGTTTTATTATGTTTTGTTATTATTATTTTATTATTTCCCTTCTACGTGACTTTACCGAAAGAACCGAGAATATGAAACGGAACTTAATGACAGAGCAATTTAAATGAACCAGGACGTGGAAAGAGAGACAATAAAATGGCTGCAACTTCAAAGGACTGGCCAGGGTTTGTGTCAACATGGGGAGATCTTCGTGTGGCAGCGGCTAGAGAATAGCCCTAGAGGGATGATAACTACAATTGAGATGTTACTGGTAGGAACCACCTGGTTCCACCAGCCCACAGGGGATTATTGTGTCCGTCCGTCCGTCGTGTATCCAAAAATGGGAGGGGTGGGGCTGGGTGGGGAGGGTGGGGAGGGGCTGGGTGGGGAGGGGAGGGGCTGGGTGGGGAGGGGAGGGGTGGGGCTGGGTGGGGAGGGGCTGGTCACCCCGTGGTGCCCTTATAAAACTCAACGTTTAACCTACTCACGCCGGCTTGTGCCCGCCCTCACAATCGGCCATATTTGCGGAATACACCATGCCGCGTTGACCCTGGCCATTGACCGAGCAACCCAACGTTCCTACCAGCTCCCTCCGCAGGAATGTGTTAAGATAGGATGTGGATACGCATGTATCCAAAGCACAACTCTTGGCACCGGTGCAAGCGAATGGGGAAATCCAAAATCCCAAAACTACGGGCAATGAAAGATGACACATGTTGAATCTGAACATGGGCCAAGTTGTTACATTAATTAGTCTTACCAACACTTAGAAATTAAAAATAAAAGATTTCTAATCACGAGGGTTAACCAATATCTGGGCTCGCTTGCCAGTTATGTAACACGAGATGGCAGATGGCAACACCAAACATCCAATGATGAGCCCTGTAATGGAATAGAAGAAACACCACTTAGTGTGATAAATTATAGAAGGGGTAATAAATTATAGAGAGAGACTCCACTGGGCTGGTGGAACCGCCTGAAAATCCAGACATGAGCATCCCCCAAGGTCACATTAATCTGCAGATCGGACACACAAAAACAAAAGCAGGGTTCGTGGCGCATGGGAGAAGAAGGACAAAAACTTGGCAAGACAAGCAGCAGGAAAATCAGGGTCATCTTCTGGCGACCTTGAGAGCGAGGAGGAGAACCCTAAATTTGGTTCGCCCTTCGCTAAAGATGAAGCGTGCACAGAGAGAAACTGCGGATGGACAAAATAATAAAAATAAAACATAATAAAATAAAATTGTATTATGTTTTATTTTTATTATTTTATTACTTCCCTTCTACGTGACTTTACCGAAAGAACCAAGAAGATGAATCCCTGCAGTCACGAAAGCTTTAAATCGAAATGCGGATGGACAGTTGCCCACACTCCACCACCATCCCTGTAGAAGAGTAGTCGTGCTTTCTGCCCATGATTGTCTCTGCAGTGGAGAATGTTGGGGACACAGAGGCGTAACTAGGGGGGGGTGTCCCCGGGCGCCAAGGTAAAGGGGCGCCAAAACGAGGCTTACAACGTGACATTATAACTTATTGCGGCGGGCGCGGCAGCCTGAAACTACTGCACAAATCTACACCTCAACCTAAAAGTTTATATATCCCGCCACACACAGCCTACATGTCATGTAATTACATGTTGGTATATGATTAAACGGGGGGGGGGGGGGGCGCCAATTTATAGTTCGTCCCCGGGCGCAAAATATCCTAGCTACGCCACTGTGGGGACAGGGACAAGGTTTTGGTGGTGCAGAACGGGTGGGTTTACCATTTCAGAGAGCGATGATGTTCCAATGTCACTGGGCCGACCAACATGGACGTGGTTCTTAACTGGCTGCCAGTGGTCACGTGCAGTAACCACTACGGAGCAGAGTAAATCAAGGCACTAAAAGTCACTTACACGTGTTTTATGCAACCGGATACAGACCTACAACTTGGTGACGATCTCATCTCAAGAAAAACATTGCTAGAACGATGTTTTTTTTACATATGTACTTAGGGCTGTTGTGAATGAATGTTTTTTTTAATCCCAGATGAATTGCAATTTTTTTTTTACGATTTATCCCAAATGAAGGCAAAGTGGAGAGAGTAGCTGTATTACAATGAATGATGATTATATTGCATTGCAAAATGATGAAGGAACAACGGCTCCATTCGATATTAATTAGGATGGAGCCGCTTACAAGAAAGGTAATCTCACCCCACCCTATTTGACCATACTTCACCACGTTGGTCGGTGCGGGTTAGTGCAGTCGCGGATCGAGGATCATGGCCATAGTTCATAGCGTAGTATGTTCGTCACTGTGCCACCGGCTACCACATTCATCGATTAGTTTTCCCTTTCTAATTTGATTTTGTTTTTCATCTCCAAGATTTACTTTTGGTTTTTTTTATTTGCATCCACCCTTCTTAACTTAACTAACTTAACTATAAAAACTTTATTTTGTATTTTTACCAGTGAAGGCCCACTAAGCTATATGGCTCTTTTTCAGAAGCGACCCGGCCACAAATAATAGCTCAACGAAGTGGCTTATCGTGTGGAAATGTTTAGCAGCCAAATACTCAAAAATACTCTTCTCAACCGAAGCCATTGGCTGGTCGCCCAAGACGTCTGGCTGTACATCAAGGAATACGCGTATTTAATGATTATTTATATTATTTTCTCGACCAGCACAATTCACCGAGACAAGTGCTGGTCAAGAAGAAAAAGAAGAAGAGCTTCTCCGTGGCTGTGCCTAACAAGCCAACTGCGTCGTAATCAGCATCAATCAGCGGTCATCGCGGTCCAGAGAAGGTGGCTCAAGCTACACTCGCAAAACGGGGAGGAGAGAACCCTAAATCACTCCTTGCAGATGAAGGGGAAATAAAGAACAGTACAATAACGTGCTCATGTGCAGCTCTGTTAGACTGATGGCCTTAATCTAAGTTGTCTTGTGGTTGTTTTTGTTTGACTTGCATCCTACTGGGATATTTGCACAGGGTTGGTGTACGGTGATTTTTTCTGCAATATTTTGCTGTCTTTTCTTGGATTTTCTGTTTGCACATAGTCACTTTAAGATGTTGTTCATATTTTTGTTATTTGTTTGTTGCGGTTGCACCCGATTCAAGAGCCGAATGGCTCACAGGGCTATACCTAATACATGAACTTTGTTATCAATCCACAGATGGGTGAGGGCCTAACGACTGCGGCGATTATGAAGACTTTGCAAACGTCTTTCCTTAATCCATCCTCACCAACAATGCTGCACCTTTCCAATTTGTTTTACCAATCAGCAGGCGCGTGTGCAATGTGTAACGACTTAGTTTTCATTTCAATGAAGATTGCTACGAGGATCTGGCTCACGGGGAAGTGTGATGAATTGAGGTTTGGACGAAGCTGCTGAGTTTCCCCCTAACAAGCCTAAAGCAATGCTGATGAAAACTAAACACCAGGCTTGCACCTGTTAAGAGACATTGCTGTCACGTTAAGACACCAGCGGAGAATGATCCTTCTAGTTTTTATATTTAAAAACAAATTCCACGAAATAATGATTTACGAGCCTTCGTCAGGCCTCTCCCACACCACGTCGGTCATGGGGATTGTTTGACCGCAACTGACCACGCAGCTCAGACGTGGGGTTAGCAACAGAGGCTGGGTCCAGGACTGACTCAGATGAATTCTTATCGCTCGCCGCCGATGTCAGCCGCGGCTTCAACTAAAAATTCAGAACGCCGGGTTCAAAGCGCGGTGCGCCTATCTCTGCACCAGCACTTCTTGAACAAATTACTGTGTAGGTATTCATACTCTTAGGTTTTTTTTCGGTAAAGTCACGTAGGTAAAAATAAAATAAAATTTAAATTAATAAAAGTAAAATTTAAATAAAATTAAAATCACGACGTTTCGGAGGCAACACAAGCTTCCGTCTTCAGGTGGAACCGTCACAGCACGATTGCTGTTTCAAGTAAGGTGTATAGTACGTATTGTACGACTTTTGTACTGCATTGGTAAAACAAGCTCAGAAACCAGGTGCATACCAACAGAGTCTATGTTTAGAGTCGATGTTTAGACTCGGCACAGTCCGATGTCATTTGTGTTACATCTTGATTTGAAGCTTTCGTGACTGCAGGAATCCATACTCTTTGGTTCTTTCGGTAAAGTCACGTAGGTAGAAATAAAGCAAGAAGCAAAGAGTTTGTGTTACATGTGAAATAATAGTCTGAAAAATATATTTAAAATTGGTAAGACACGTAAATCAGTCCCAACACAAACAGAACAGGCAAGCGAACATCAGCAACAACACATACATATCTAACACAATGGCTGTGTAAGGATATGAAAAGTAAAACATCTTAAGTTGTTTCCTGCTAATATTAACAATGAAGCATCGTCCATGGCCTGTTTATAACCCTGAGTCATGGTGGAAAGTCTACATTACTATGCTGTGTTGACTTTCCCACGGAGTGGTAGATATTTTATCGACCCCAGAAGGATGATGGGTCAACCTCAACGTCTTGCAACTTTCCGAGCCGCCTAACCAGATGCAAAAAAAAACACAAGTGGGACATAATTGGAGTCAACTTCTTAATGAATCAATTTAATTTAACCGAGTCAGAGTTTTTGAAGTTGTGAGATCTCGTTTGGCGCATTGAACATATAAAATTTGAAGCACAAAAATAAAGTATTTCTTGTTTTGTTTCATTTGATACAAGGCGTGTGCAGTATTCACTGACAAAACACCTTGAACACGACATGTTGATGCTTGCTCAGGATTAATAGGATGTTCAAACGCCACTATTTTATGGGGACATCTGCTAAAACTTTAGAAAAAAATATTGACATATTGTTTGAGCAATTATTTTTTTACGTGGAATTTTTTTTCATTAAAATGTAGCAGTTAGCTGGAAGTAACTGAGAGTTACAACCTGCTTTAATATTTTTGAGCTGCATTGCATCTGGCCTCAAGGCCTAAATGTTGAAACGAATGTTGTTTTTGCACCACAGGACAGGGAGCGGTGGCAAAGTGGTTAACGCACTGCGTTATGAACCTGGCTAGCAGGGGTCGATTCCTGCCCAAAGCTCGCGTCAGTGGTGAGTGATATTTGAGGCCACATGAACAAATTGGAGCCGCTAAACCTATGCCACCTCAGGTGGTACCGACAGGTGAAAATGTCTGAGCTGGGCTCATGGATTTTACGCCACGTTGCATTTGTGTTCCAATGATCAATTAGTCCACCTGCACACGTCATCACCTGCAACAGCAGAGGCAGACTCTGCTGCTTACTCAAATGAGACAACACATTAACTGAAACTCAAAACATCACGTTTTGGATAAAAACTTTTCATTTATCACACACGAATCAGTTACCTAGTCACATGATCTTACCCCGAGCACTTTCAAGACAGACAGATGGGATTAACGACCTAAAACATTATAAATACATGTTCTCGGCAAAATGACGGGAACAACATATGCTGTATAAATAACAAGCACTTTAAAGGAATGCAACGAAGAGACATTAACATAACATCCAGGAGTTCCATAACATTAATCTCAAAATTAATCCACCGAAATTATGTTTCCCTCATTTTCGCCGACATGCCTGCGTTTAGTTTCTTTTTTTTTTGGGGGGGGGGGGGGGGTCACGCCAGGTAGCTATCAATCAGCGGATGTATCCACCACTTAGCAGAAATAATGCACTCGTAATTGGCACGGCAGTGGCACGCTCGGGTGATGCGGAAGTGTGACCCGAGCCGAAGCCAGAGCAGGGGTCACTGCGCACGTGAAATTGAGGCTCGTCCCTGTAATGAGCAGGACCCCCCCACCCCGCCACCCCGAAGTTCCATCATCGTTTAAAAGAATGTTTTGAAAAAAATAACGCTGACTTGCCAGACGTCTCTATAGCCCCCTTCATCACTTGCAGAATTTGCGCACCGATGAGCCAGGATAGTGAGTGGACGTGCCACCACCGTGCGTAGAAAACCAGGTATTATAGGCTACTGCTGCTACGGAGCTACACTCGCAGCAGAGGACGGTGCAGACAAAAATCCATTGTTGTATTGTACTATGTTACATTATCTCTGGTTCGTTCTTTCTTTCTCACCTGATGACGGACGCTTGTGTTGCGACCGAAACGTCGTGTTCTTTTATATATTTTTTCTATCTACGTGACTTTACCGAGAGAACCAGAGAGTATAGATTCCTGCAGTCACGAAAGCCTCAAATCAAGATTGTACTATATTCTACGTTGTCTATAGTTCCACCTTCAATTACCCTCCCACACCGGCGAGCATGGTGGAGCACGGTCAAATAACCCCCCCCCCCGAACCTCCACAGCCCTCATCCAAGGGCTGTGGATGTTTGTGCGTGGTACTCAAGCTTTCATTTTATCTATAAGCTCATCCCAGCCACTCTCAAAATCTCACCTGTTCCCCTGCGGTGCGCTGCATCGTAATCCTCGGTGGAGGTGGTGGAGGCAGTGGAAGCCGCGCCGCTGTTCAGATGCAGTGTGGTTCACATCCCCGTTCACTGTGTGGACCTCGGTCAGAGTCTTTGCTCGTTCCATGGACACGTCTTTATCAATCCACTGCCGAATGAAGGCCTCCACACAGCATTTCTGTCACGGGGGGTTGGTTTGACCATATTTCACCACGCTTGGCAAGACTAAATTTGTGATGGGGGGAGGGGGGTAGGAGCTGTTAATCGTCAATGTTAGCCGTGGCCAGGAATCAAACTCCGGCCTCTGGGTTCATAGCACAAGGTGCTGGACACTGCCCCACTGCTGACCCCAATACCCGGTCTACCATTACCCTGTATTTTCCCATGTGTCCCTTTACAAGATGGATGTGTTGTCTCAATGGGCTGCCCCCTGGTTTAAATAAAACATGCCTGACCTATAACCGGGCCATTATGGAACATTTTGACAGCCATGCGATTAGCAAGCTTGCTTGTTTGCGCGGGGTCAAAGGTTCGGCTCCTGCAACTGCCCAGGCAGTGATGCCATGTGACATGAACATCAACATGTGCCACCTTTATGTGAAATTGACACAAAGGACCATATGACATCGCCTGCAAAGCATTATTCCATCGTGTGTGGTTCTATCGTGGACAATTATAGAAAGTCCCCAAAAAATCTTGAAAATCCCAATTCTCTTTTATTATTATTTTTGAACAGAAGCTATATAACAGCACGCCTTATACAGGGTAGCCCAAAGGTCAGGGCACATAGGGTTAATTTACTTGAACAAATGTGAAAACCGACTCCCACTCACATTACCGCATGCATACATTCTCTTTAGAAATTGACGATTTTTTTTAAGATTACACGTGTAATCTTTGAACATCCATCGATTATATAGTCTCGGTACATTCCGGGTTCTTGTCGAGTTTTGTATATGGGGGAAGACTAAATAGTAACGCAATAGATAAAATATTAACTGAAAGAACAAACAATTTAAAGATTTTCATGCAAGCGCGAATATAAATTACATTACCAGACGTGTCCTTACTTTTGGGCCACCCTGTATACAAGCAAGCACATTACTTCTGATATAAGTATGCCTTATAACAAGGTGCGCTTATACTCTAAACATGTTATCAGAATATTTATTAAAAATACACTGGCAGTGATTATGCACTGGCTGAAAACAACTGACCTCTGTCAATATAAAAATCAAAATCAATTATTATAAACTAGAAACACAATTTATTTTTTATTAAAACAACTCATTTCAGGCAAATAGATCTCCCATGTGAACATGTTTTTGTTCAGCCTGTCCTTCAATAATGTAATCTACTTCTGGATTTTAATAGAAATGTTATATCTCTACCAGCAGATCTGGTTGTAAAGTCAAATGATGTTAAATTAACCCTGCACAGCTTTATAAATCTGGCAGCAGCCAAAGCCAAAACAAATGTAAACGTCACAATTACGTAAGATAACATCAAACGAAACATCTTCAAACAAAATGGAATTTGATAACCATCATTCTCAGACTTATGGTTATAAGGCCCCTTTTATTCTAATTTATGATGCCAAAGGTCAAATTATTCGTTTTGGAGGCCCTCTGTTCGTCTCTTGACCTTGACCCAACCAGACCCCGGCAGCACATGCCCCACAAATAAAAGAAAAATCACAATTTAAACTCGAGATGTGGATACATTGGATAAAAATGATTCTATATCGACACCAGTTTGTGCCCACCTTTGACCGAGGCTTTGTTTGCTATGTGCAAATGTGTTTGGAGGCCCTGTGTTAGATGTTCTACCTTGATACTCCACCAGACCACGACAGCGGACAGTCCCAAAATAAAAGGGAAACCCAGGATTTACAGTTGAGCGGAGAGTAGAATGGGACACAATTGGGCAGAAAAAAAACTGCTTTGCAGACTAAAGCGAGGGCCAATGTCAGTGGAGCGCGTGTTAAGAGTTGCTCAGCAGGTTTGCCTAGTCTGCTCACACAATGCACAGAGATATGCAAACACCCACCGTTAGCAACCCGATGGAACACTGTACAGCGTAACTATGCAGGTAATTCAAGGTACACACGTATGTGTATAGATGCGTCAGGGAATGTGTACACATACGTTTATAGCTTTTCTATTAAAAGCTCATTGAGTCAGGGTTATTTCAATAGGGGTACATATATACACACACACAATGCCAGGATATGGGAGAACTGCATGTAAATTCATGCATGGTCGTGAATGGTGCAATATTACGCAACTGACAAAAGCCATGATTCCCCAGGATTTCGATTTCAACGACTGTTCACACCCCACAGCTGTACATGGTTTATCCACCCTCTACAGGTCTGATGATGGATCGAGTCGACCTTTTGGAACTCTTGAAGTCAAGGGCCTTGCGAGTCAATGCATTTTTTTATTTACATCAGTTCGTGTAGCCATCCCTAAATGGGGGAGGGTTGTTTGCTACTCAATATCTGTTAATGAAAAAAAAAGTGTTCATATATCAATTGAGCATCATTCACGTCCACATTCGATTGCGAGTTGAGGACTACTCCCAGTGGCATCCAGACGGACGAGCTAATGATCACTCTGTAATTATTAAAAGCAGATTTTTCACGGACGATATCAATTGCGAATGGTGAACATCAGTGGCGCTCCTATCGTCAGCTTAGCATCGCTACTTCTCCACCCAACTTGAGATTTTAAAATAGAATCATTGTGCAACTACAGCAAGAAATATCCAAATCATTTCATTTACATCTCATGCAATGGCTACCACATTTCATCAACGCACATATCACATTTACACGTCATTACTTCCACGGCCATAAGACTGCAATATAATTCCGTATTATATATGTAAGATGGGGATAACTGCCGTGGTGTACTGGCTATTATCACACTGGACTTGCAATCCACATTGCGCTGGCTCGATTCGATCTCCGGGCGCGGCAGTTGAAACAATGGACACGTGTTTAAGATCCCTCCACCTCAACAGTGGCATGATCTCGTGTTTTGTGTTTTGTCTCTCTTTGGAATTTTCACACTTAAATTCTAACTTCGCAATCTTTGAAATACGTAATCGACCAGGCTATGCGTTGTGTTAACCGACCCTCTGTGTTGCATTACATTACATTTCGATATTTTGCTAGATTTTTTAATTTAATGTGTCTCTCTCCCGTTCTCCTAATTTTCAAGCTTGCTTACTTTACCACCCGTCGTACTACTCATTGACATGCAACATTTTTCTCTAACCCCCTCCCTCTCTCCGCCCCCGCCCCCTCTCTCTATTTAAGGCCTCGTCACAGAGACTTTCTCTCTCTCTGTGTGCCGACGTGTTGCTCTCTATGTATCTTGGTGATATCTGTCTGCTTATATGTCTGTCTATAGTTTTATGGTTAGATTTTTGCTATTTCATTTATACCTGATGATGATTGCTTGTGTTGCAATCGAAACGTCGTATGCTATTATTTAATTTATTATTTTATCTTTATACGTGACTTTACCGAAAGAACCAAAGAGCAGTGGCATGAGCCAGGCATTGCAGGACTGCACCTTTACCTACATTATATCACACTTACTACAACATTCATCATCAACATCACATGGCCACAACACTGAAATATAAATCTTTATTTTGTAAATTCAACATGAACACTTAACAAATAGTATTAAAACAAGAAATCCCACAAATCACAATTATAGAAAGCAGCACAGTACTACTCGCCATCACCGATCCTGATGCTATTCACCAGCCCACTGTGTTTTCACGTGATCTTAATGTTTGTGTGGAGGGGGCGGGGGGGTAAGGAAAACAAGAGAAAGAGAAGCTCAATGCTATGACAATGTAATATTAAAATATTAAATTCCCTCCCATTAATTACATATATTACTGTTTATTTGTTTCGTAAAATCGAATATTAATTCCACGTACCATTCAATGGGGGGGGAGGGGGGTGTGAATTCATGAGCTGACGAGCAATTTCACCGACAGTTGTGAGAAACTGACAAAGTGATGCCATCTGGTTAAAAAATATTAACGTAAAATTCCTTCGTCAAAAAAAGTGTAGAAATATGTATAGAATATGTTAACTGGCATAAAGTGATCTATGGCAGGCTCCGAGTAGGTTATAATATAATGACACTCCATGAGAAAACTCAAGACGTACGAAATTAACTCTTAAAAATTAACTTTTTTCACACTTCCTCGATCTCCAAGGCACGATATGGCAATAAAATACGAGTCCATATGGAATAATGCATTTCCACATTACATTTTGTACATCGGTTGTGAAAAATGTCCGTGGAGTGGTAACCAAAAGTAGTTTAAATGGCTAAAAGTTTGTCTATTTCACCAGACTAAATGCACCGGGCTGTACTCTGCGATTGTGTCCGTCGCAGCAAATTCATATTTCAACAAAGAAGTGTCCTTTGGGTTTTACCCGCGTGCCGTTCGGCACGATGTTGACATCCAGCTCCTGAAGAAGCTCCTGGCAGCACGTGGAGCGAAACGTCGGACGTCGTCCCAGACAACACGCGGGACACCCCAAATAAGCGCACTGCACAATTGCGAAAACCAACACGGTAGCATTGCGAACGTTGCAACAAAACGACCATTATTTCACACCTCGCTGCATCCGCCTCAAACCTCCAAACTCTACCAAAGTTCCTCAAGCACACCGGGAGGGGGGGGGGGCGATGAAGGGGGGAAATATCAATGTTAAAAACCAGGAGCACATGGCGGCGGTCTGTGATACTCGTCCGGTAGTCCCGCGTAGTCGCCGTCTATCTGGCCCCCAGCATCCTCCCGAGGCAGAGGCTGCGGTGGACGGCTCGCCATCACGACCCTGGCTTCTATCTTGGGACTCGCCACCACCGTGGGGTTAAAGTTCGCGGCGGGTGCGCCGCGCCGGTGCTGATCGATCGAATCGAAGCTGAAGGACGTCAGTATCTGCGGCCTCCCACTTGAGGACCGCTGTTGATAGCCGGCGCTGTGGGAGGGAATCACCGGGCTCGGTAATTGCCAGTGGCCGGCGGATGCCTGGGTGAGCGCGCTCAGTGGACGCTCGAAGAAAGGGGGTGTCAGCGGTTCTCTGCTCGGGATGGCAGGGACCATGGCGACTTGTGTAGGTTGAGGCCCTTGCAGGTACGTTTTCGGAGGCAGTGGCGGGACTTCGTCTGGTCCCTGTGAACAGATTTGAGGTAAAGCAACAATACGCAATCACAGCGTGGTCCATAACCTAACAAACGTCTGAGAGTGCATTTGTTTTAGCCTAGCGGAACCCCCGATGGCCACCGTCCCTATGCAGAACAAGGTGAACACAGCAACGACTTGCAAGTGGGCATTCGTGTGCCAGTAAACTCAACTAGTTTTTATTTAACCAGGTAAGGCCCACTGGAGCTGCATAGTTCTTTTTCACAAGCGACCTGGCCACAAATGATCGCTCATTAAAGTGGCTTATCATTTGGAAATGTATTTTAAGCCGAATATTCTTAACGCATGTTTCTAAATGTGGAGGGAAAAACTGGAGGACCCAGAGAAAAATCCATGCGACCACAGGGAGAACTTGCAAACTCAAAATATACAAGTGTCAGGGTCGGGATCAAAGCCACGATCTCCTGTATACCAGGCGAGGTAGTTACCATCTCCCCGAGTGTGGGGGGGGGGGGGGGTGAGAAGGATGTTGCTGTTGGTTTTTACAATTAAGTAGTTTGTATATAATTCTTCAAATGTGGACCACAACGCCGGCAAACATTGCATACTCCTTTTCAAATAACTTCTCAGAAATGGTACCGTCCACCATGATGCAGACATGGTCTATTTTATGGTTGATACTTCTGCAGTCTTAACCCAGGGGAATCAACAGCATGGACTGAAAAGTAACCTGTGTGGTACTACAAGAGCATATAATGGTTTGCACATGCCCTGCAGGCCGTAATGTGCGTGCATGATGTGTGTGTGTATATATATTTCACAGTGGACTCAAAGTGCACCTAGCCTGGCACAAGCTCTCTGGTGACGTGACCATTACTTGTATATACATTTTATATGGAAAGATAAATGACAAAGAGCTCCTATATGTCCATTTATAGACTGTTGGACAAAGCACGCTTAAGCAAGCACCTATTAAGGCCTGAGAGAGGATCGGTGGCAGAGTAGTTATCGCGCATTGTGCTACCAACCCAGTGACCTATTTTTCCTTTTTTCATTATCCGCCCATTACAATGTTGTAACGTCCTGTGCTTACCCAGCGATTCTTAACCCTTTACCGTTCTGAGACGTCTGCAAGTTGCAGGGTCGGTCCCGTTCACCAATGAATCTCCGAATGCGCTAAGCGTTTCAGCGTTAATTTTATTCAGAGAGGCATAGCGCCGTTGTTTATAAAAGACATTGTACTCACCGCAAAGTGCTGTAGAAACAAGACCGCACTCTATGATAGCTGGCGCCAAACTGTGCCACATGCCCTCCCACATGGCCTTGTGGGAGGCTCAGTATGGATTAAGTTATTTTATTTTAGTTTTTCTTCATGAGAACAGAATAGAAAAAAAAACGGATGCCGTAGATGTACGTACGTAGAATCATCGGAACGGGAAAGGATTAATATTGCCCACTTGTACATAAACACTGCTGACATCGCCTTTGATCGAATCAGAGCTGCACGTGATGAGACTGTGGCACTGGGGGGACAAGATATGTGAGACCGTACTTCACAACGCTGGTCAGTGCGGGTTGGTGAAGATACACACCTGACATGAGGCTCTTACCCTCAGGCGACCCCAAACCTCTCACACATGGTGGCCCTTAGGGAGAAAGACGGAACCATATAGCTCGTGATAGAGACAGCATCTTAAAAGTCGAGGAGCAATTTAACGGAGATCTCCATAGCAACAACACTCAAACAGTTGTTAAGGTAAAAACATGAGAAAGTTCCAGATGCGACACTTTAATAATTCCTAAAAACAGTGTGGAGGCCTTCATACAGCAGTAGATCCACAGAAAACTGATGCAGATCAATTGTAAAAATGTCATTTGAAGGGCCCTCACAAGTAGTTCTGTTAAAAACCACCTCAGCAGGCCATTGCCTAGCACATGGGGGAATGCGCAAGTTCCGAATGGATTCTCTCTTCCTCTCATGAACCGACAGCGAAAGCACAGTCGCGAAAAGAAAATAAAAAAACCTCAACCCTCCCGCACCCATGTTCCACGTGCGCTTACGCTGATCGGCTGGCTGGTGAGCTCGTGCAGGGCGCGACGGATAGACGGGTAGAGACGAGGGTACAGCCGCCCCCCCGTGCCCTCGTCGGGGGCCAACTCCGTCGTGCGGCTGGGCGCTGCTGCTGCTGCTGCTGCCGTCGCACCGGGCAGGGCAGTTGGCAGCAGGGGCGACGTCCCGGGGGCTTCGCTGATCATGAACCTAACTTGGGGGTGGTGTTTCTGCACGGACGACGACGTCGTCTCGTCTGGGAGCTTGCCCAGGAGACCGGAAGACGAGGAGAGGTGCTGCTGATGTTGCTTCTGGTGCCGAGGGCTCCCGTCATCTTTCACTGCTTTGCTTACGAACTGCATCAGTTCCGCGTAGTCGGTATTCTTTTCGCACTCCTGTCGCGGGGGAGGCAATGCGCCAAGGGAGCAGAGGGTGAGAGCGAGTTCTCTTTAAACTCATGTGCATAGAACAGAAAAGATGAAAAAGGAGGGCGGGTTGGCTGATAACTAAGGATGCCGATACGCAACACCAACGTGCCGCTGGCATCCCGGGTTCCAACGATGAGCGGCCGCTCCATGATTAAACCGGGACCTCTATGTGGTGAGCCAACCAGATGCCCAATGACAAAAACAAACAAAGCTCACGTTCATCAACAACACTGCCTTAGAAGGAAACGCATATAATCGGTGACGTTTTGGGCAATGGCCCTTCATCATAGCGGCCAGAAACAAAGAGTGAATAATAGATGGGGACGTCACATATTACACCATTGGGCCTGATAAGATTTCATTTTTTGTGATGAAGAGTTTTTAATTTGGATGTAAATATTTACCTATAAATAGATCTAGAGTGACCAATGACGAGGCCTGTAACGATTCACCTGCCCTCGCGATAATATGTAACGATTCACAATCGCGATTTGATTCAAGCTATTATTCTTGTTTTGAAAAAAAATAATCTGCATATGGCAGTGATCCTAGTGGCTGCAGGAATCACGTGAATTCAAGAATTATTGGATTCCTCGACAAATAAATTGCTAAGCGCGTCGTGAAATGATGCATCATTACGGAACTACCAACGTTGCCATCATCTGGCAGTCATTAAGCAACCTCAAGCGATATCTTTCTGCCATAAATAAGGGACATTGCCTAAAACCTCACCGACTATATACTCTTTAGGGCAGTTAGAGTTGTTATACAATTTGTTCCTATGCACAATTGCCAATGGTGTCGGACACTTAGTATTTTAATTCATTTATTATCATTTCAGCGATTCCTCCGGCAGACTTTTTTCCCCAGTTCTCACTGTCGAAGGCGTTCAATGTTTCCACAGCACCTTTCAAATGGCCATACAAAACCAAACAGGGCCAACCCGTACCTGCCCGCAGGGCTCCGTTATGGTCTCTCCGTAGGGCTGAATGCCAACGGATTGGTGGTAGTCGAGCAGAGCCGCCAGGCTGTTGTGCACGCGTTGCTCCCCCACGATCATGTACTTGCCGGTGGGCCGCTGCACGATCATGTAGTGGCGGCAGCGGTCGGCTCCCCTGAAGAGTATGCACAGAGCGGCCGACGCGAATTATGAACGGCAAAAAAACAAATTGGATCGTTATTTTTAAATCCTTTATATTAAGTTCACTTGCTTGCTTGCTTGCGCGCTTACGACCGTGCAAATCTTTTGGTCGTTTTTTAACCCACTTCCCGTGATCCAATCGAGCTGACATTTTGCACACAGACTCGTTGTGCGTGACAATTTATTTTCGTGAAAATTTTTTTCCAAAATTTTACACTTTTTAGGAAAAAATAAATTATATTTAATTACCAATTGCTTAATGGTGGCAGGCAATCATCTGACCCATAGGTGGCAGCCATCTCAAGCCAGAGGACGAGAGGACTCTAGCCGCCATGCATATAAAGGATTTATAGTGAAAAACTTAGTTTTTACGGGTTAATTTTATTTTCCTTGCGGGTTTTGTGCTACGTTCGTTTGCAATCACTTCCCCCACGCAAAAATGCGCGTCCTTACAATTACTTCACGACATTCTGATCACGTTCATTTTCAGCGGACTGCGAGCCGCCACCATCTCGAAAGCCAAGCTCAGCTTTGCCGAACGTTTCTGCCCTTGCGGTAATATTTTTGCACCACGAGGGTCGCCACTACCTGTGCCATTCCGGAGGAACACTTATTTGCCACGAGTCTAATACACAACTGGAAGACACTTTGTATATAGGATTTAAGCGTTTGTAAAACCTTAAGGTCATCCCCCCAATTGGGCTTCCATTGCCACCATGGCCTGTAGCAAATTTACCCCAATACCTAACATCCTCTAAATGCACCATTGGAACCTCATTTGCCAGTAAAAAATATGATAATTGTTTTTTTACCCTTCTATCTGGCAACAAAACTGACACCTTTTTTTTTACAAGGAGTCATGTTTGCATAGACCACAATACCTGCAGTCGGAATGCAAACAAAAAACATAACTGATAATGTGCAAAGCTGTCTCGGGTGTGGACCAATCAACTTCAAGGACAGTGCACATTATCAGAGTTATGTTTTTTGTTCGCATTATGACTGCAGGTATTGTGGTCTATGCAAACATGACTCCTTGTAAAAAAGGTGTCAGTTTTGTTGCCACATAAAAGGGTAAAAAACCAATTATCATCCTCTAAATGGTTGATTTCAGCATCGCGATTCTCAACTTTCAAAACCTTCAAAAAGGTGAAACGTGGGAAGCAACTCACCACCGGTATGAGAAAGGGGCAACTACCGTGGTCAACAGAGATGCCGCAACAGAACGACGCTCGTTTCATTACATCTTGAATCATTGCCTCACTTGATGCAGCTAATCTGGCTGTGACGGTCCCACCTGATGACGGAGACTTGTGTTGCCTCCGAAACGTCGTGATCTTTATTTTTTTTTTTATTAATTTTGATGTTTTACCTACGTGACTTTACCGAAAAAACCTAAGAATATGAATAAGAGAAGTCTTACTTGAAGGTGAGAGCGTATCCATTCTGAGTCTCGCTCACGCGGACAAGGTAGCAGCCCAGCTGCTTCTGGCTCAGCAAATCCTCGGCGTTCCTGAACCCGGCGTTCAACATCAGAAGGCGTGAAACAAATGGAATACTGTATGTAAAGCTGTATATTTTTTATAAATGCAATCATATGAAACAACGGTCATTAATCAAAAGAGAAGCAGTTATTGTTACTATTTGTACAGTGTGGTCGCAAAAATGTGGAGTCTCTTGACTTGAAAAAATTATATTGCTATTTCTAGAATATAATTTGCATAAGTGCTTCAACAAAGTAGCACTACTGACAACAAAGACACGATGTTGTACAGTAACGGTGTTGCAGTTAAACAGTATTTTAAGTTTAGGTTGTGGCCGGAACCACAACCTTCGTCTCCCCAGTGACAAGTTTACACGCCGCACCAGGTACTCGTTTTGAGGCCCAGTCGACCACAGGGGAGGGCCCAAGACTGGTTCAGATGTTCGTCAACTGGTGGTGGCCACCTCCTCCAGAGGACAGACAAACGGACGGGCGCCACGAGCAGCACGTACCGTCTGCTGATGACGCCGTGGAACCACGTGGGCATGCTGCCGTTGTGGAGGACGCGCTGTGCCTGCGTTTCGCTGAACCACTTGTAGGTCTGCTGCTTCTGCAGCGTCTTGGTCCGGTTGATGGCCGCCCCACCCGGTTGACCTTCGTGGGCAGCGGAGGGCAGAGCGGAGGGCAGCACGGGCGCCGAGGGCTGCGGCGGAGGGATTTGCGCCGCAGACCCCGCATCGCCCGCTGGGTCCTCGAGGTCGATCACCTGCGACAGCTGCACAAGAAGAGCCGTAACTCTTAAGGATCGTTTTTAAAAACACACACAAATAAACAAAGCGACTTCCTTAATGAGCACGAAAGCAGACGACCGACCTCAAGTGTTGCTTAACGTCAACTAAAATGTCCTTGCGAAGAGAGTCCGAACTGTTCAGGCAATATGCCCTTCATCAAAGTCGGAAACATCGTAGGAAAGATACATTTAGGCCTAATTAACGCGAAACACTGGTCGTCATCTCCGTTTACTTGGCAAACATTTTTGCAGGTACTGTAATAAATAACCAAAAAAAGATACGTTCCATTTCTCCTACATTTCTTAAAGAGAGTAAAAAGAAAGCGAGAGGGGGGGAAAAAAAGCATTTAATTACAGATTCCTCATTCCACGATATCTCCACGTTGCAGCCGAGAGTCGAGCCACCGCTCGCCATGGCGCCAGCCCCGCGACGGTGTGGACGTGGCTGGCCTCGGAGAGATTAAAAACCACCTTGGGTCTCGAGTTACAGTGGGCCGTCACTGCGAACCGAACCAGCCCTCGGCGGCAAGCATGAAGGACAATCGCGCTGCGCCGTGTGGCCGCTCAGGTGTCGTTTGTTTGGCAAGACGCGGCTTGTTTTGTTAGCACGCAATCGAGATGACGCACGGGGCTTATGCGGAAACGGACCCCGTTTAAAGCGCGTGGCCCCACGGGCCGGCTGCTGCTGAGACTGCCGCTGATGGGTGGAGAGAGCCGGGGGGCGTGGGAGGTGAACCAGGCTCAGCTCTTCACGCCTCAGTTGTTCACATGTAAATTAGGAAAAATTTCCTCTCTGCGAAATTTTTAGGTCAAAGAGCGGAACAATTCACCCACGTCTGCCGCGGAAGATAAAACCATCTCTTTTAGCTGTTAAGAGTGTTTTGTCCCAAAAAAAAAATACAATTATCATTGTACATTAGGGTTTAAATTATGGATGAGGGAAAGTTTGCCACCGCCTTTCATTGCACACTGTGCACTAACTGCCGGGCAGATTCGTGGGCCGAAATAGATGCTTACACTTACAATAACATGTATCAAATTCTAAGTCTGAGATGCTATCAGTTAGGATTTGTAACAGTTGTATGTAGGATTACATCTGCAGTCATGAAAAGAAATAGATTTTAGAAACTAACTCTTACTATTTTAATTTAACCAGGTAAGACCCACCGAGCTATATAGATATTTTTCAGAAGCAACTTGGCCACAAATGGTAGCTCAGAAAAGTGGCTTATCATGTAGAAATTTATAGCAGCCAAATACTCTAAACGCGTGTTGATTCTAAATACGGAGGGAAAAACCGAGGGAACCCAACAAAAATCCACGCGAACACGGAGAGAACATGTAAACTCCAAATATACAGGCGTCAGGGTTGGGATCGGACACACGACCTCCTGTATACCAGGCGAGGTAGTTAACATCTCGCCACCGTCATCACGATCATTCATCGAACTGCGATCACAGCGAATCGCGACAGGCCTAGGAGATATGTACGTAGGTATCTTGAACTTCTTTCGCACCGTACGTAACCAACCGTGTGAATCGGAGATATAATAGCATCTAGGCCACAAGCGTCACAGCAGTAAAGGGAATACCAAAAACCCGTGTTGGATCACCCAAAACCCTCGCCTGGATTTAGGAGGCAGCCAAGGCGCAGTGTCAAGATATTTATTGAAAGCCCCTTGGTTGTTGTAAAACACAGCAATGGATTCCTATAAATGATAACTCGTTCTACAACTGTTACAAAATTATAACAGCCAGCCCCACACACCTTGAACATTGCCGAAGAGCCTCATCTCTCATGATGGTTACGAGCAGACATTCATCACCCACACAAGTGTGATTTTGTGTAACAATTCAGATGCTGGGTGTGATAAGCGCTGTTCAGAGATTGCATTCATCCTTGCCTGTCACGACAGATTAAACTTTCTCCGATTCAGCTACAGCTGCACATGAAGGCCCTAAGCTATATTGGAAACTTAGTATTTGCTTCTTTAGTTTTGCAAATTATAAAGCAATAATCAGAAGACACCTGACAGCAGGGGCGGTTTCTTCATTAGGGCGATTGGGCGACGCACCACCAATGTCATTCAACCACAGAGTCACGCTAGCCGTCACTGTGCCTCTGGATATAGTCCAATCAGCGTCATGTCACGTTCTGTGGAGTACCGCCTCTTTTTGGGCGATTTCACTCTGGCTGAGAATCGCCCCGAGTGGCCCCATAGACTTACATTCAAAGATGTTTTTTTTCGAACGGCGGGCGCTCCAATACATTCTCTATGACTTCCGGGAGGGCTCGCACTAACGTGCTTACGTCATCATACGCAAGCACGTTTCATCCAACAATATTATTTGTCGCCACCTAGTGGAATCTTTAATAAAAGAAACTTGAGTGGATTCTATTAATAGTGAGTATAGAAACAAACAAGGATATGTATTGTAAGAGTCACTTTATTTTTCATTAATATTAAAGAAGTGAAGTTGCCTTTACATGCTTAAGCTGTTAATGTATCCATTGCATGGGTGGACCTTATCCTTATCAATCATCCAGACATTTGCCCCCCCTGAGAGATTTTGCAGGAGCCGCCACTGCCTGACAGTCTCTAGAGTTTACAAGTGACAAGAAAATATTTAATTCAACAAGTAATAGCAGATGCAATAATTTAGAATGTTTTACCAGTCTACTTCTCCGAGGCCTACATACAAGGGATTTTATTACTCACTTAAGGTTTTCTTTGTAAACATATTTTGCTTTCTCCCAATTTCATTCCATTTTTTTGTTGCTGTGCTGCTCACGCACCACGGATCTCTCTTGTAAAATTGCCGGGCGACTGGCTAAAACGCGATCATCCGCGTAACGAATCAAACAAACTCAGACTCAATTTGTGCCATCAGCATCATGTCAAAGGACGACTGCATTTCCATCTTGGAGTGCGAAGCGCCTTGTGCCAGAGAACGGCCCCAGAAGATCTCATCACAGAGCTACTTGTGAAGTCACCTCAGTTAGGCCTCCTCGTCCACATTTAGGGGCACACACATTTTGACGCACCATGTTGTTCATCGCACGTCAACTACACCACATGTCTGAAGGAACGAATAAGCCAAATTTAGAACGAAACAAAACTGAACATACTCTTTGGTTTCGATTTAAAGCTTTCATGACTGCAGGGATTCATCTTCTTGGTTCTTTCGGTAAAGTCACGTAGAAGGGAAATAATAAAATAATAAAAATAAAACATAACAAAATAATTCTCACGACGTTTCGGCCACAACGCAAGCAGCCATCCTCAGGTGAAGAACAAGTCTGTCGGAAAAACAGCGTCTGAATGAACACCACCAGACGCTGTCTTTCCGACAGACCTGTTCTTCACCTGAGGACGGCTGCTTGCGTTGTGGCCGAAACGTCGTGAGAATTATTTTACTATGTTTTATTTTTATTATATTATTATTTCCCTTCTACGTGACTTTACCGAAAGAACCAAGAACATACTCTTTGGTTCTTTCGGTAAAGTCACGTAGGTATAAAATAAAATAAATCACGACGTTTCGGGCGCAACACAAGCGTCCATCATCAGGTGGGAAACCATGGTCTGCTGCTGAGGCAGACTGTTTTAAAAAGGTTTGAAATGGGTGTAGCTCAAGGTTTTTTTTTTCAGTCATTGGCAAATGGGGTTGAGATCTTCAAAGCGCGCCACCCGAACACCGGGTATAGTCATGGGCGGCTGCTCGCATTCTAACCCAGGAACATGCCCACTGCTATTGCAATTCGAACTGCATACGGTTCAAGTGATCTGACCCCTGATGCCACACAGCCACTTGGAAAGTGCTCTATTAGACCAAGCCTCACTCTCTCAACAAGCCTCTTCACCAAGCAGCACTCCCGGTAGCTGCTAAATAGTTATTCGTAATTCTGTCAAGAGGCAGCTGCATGCCATCGTTTACACAACAGCCTCCCTTACTCCCCTCACTCCGCTTTGGGTTGGCCTTGTTTTCACAGAGCACCTGTCACACAGGGATGTGTCCCGTCCACCAGGGGCGTGCATTTCATTGAGTAATTCCAGAGAGATGGGGGGGGGAAGAGAAGGAGCAGGGTGTTTGTACAACCGCCCTTAAGTCACCGAAGCGTCAACATTTTGAAGGGCACGTGCATTTCAAGGAAGCATTTTGGATCGCAAAATATCTCTTCTCAACCATCATCTTCTCTTGTCCGTATGCATTTGTGCAGATAGGTTTATTTTAGCGGTTAAGCCATAGTTCCCACATACCGCTCGTATCAATGCGGATAAGAGGAGCGGCGACCCACTACTCTGTAGAGTAACATTGGTATAAACGCTTGTTACCTACAAAACTACTGGATGTCTGTGGAAAAGAGATTCACAGCTCATCGAATTCCTCCAGTCTAAATAAATATTCTGATAGTGAATTGATCCATGGTCTAAAAAGCGTGATGGGGCAACAACGCTTCTCAATCAAAAATCTCTCAAATTACCGTCCTAAGAGAAGCTGGCTGAAGCTCCAATGGATTATTTTTGTAATAATAATTAATTTTATAAACGAGCGAGGTCTTGCAATACGAGTAGTACGTGCATACGCTTTGTCTGCCGAGCGTCACGTGATCACAACTGATATACGAGTGCTTTGGATTACAAACACGTTTCTGGAGCGAATTATGCTCGCAATCCAAGGTTTTACTGTTTGCAATTTCCATTTGTGCTCGCAGGAACCCAGCGGCTTCTTCCCGAATGCTGATGAAATACTTCCAAAGACAACCGCTTGTGGAAAACGATGACGGAATCCGTGCGTACGCAGGAATTTATTTTTTGTCGCTCAGTTGTTTTTGTTGGAGGGGTCGGGGGGGGGGTTGGAAGGTGGTGGGTAGGTGGCTGGGTGAGTGGGGGGAGTGGTGCCCTCACCGAGTGGACCGTGATGAACCGGCTCCGTGGCCGTGGCACGGGTGCCTCCGTCTCCTCCGCGTTGCTCGCCGACGGGGCCCTCTTCTTCCGTGGCCTGGGGACTGGGGGCACCGTCTCTGGCGCGGCCGTCCCATCTAACGAGCAGAGGGACGGTGGGCATCGTGAGAATCGATCCGCGCTTTCCATGATCGTCGTCGTTGTCATCTTCATCATGGACGTTGCCGTCGTCGAGAATTGCGAAAACGATCAGAGAATGATTCGTCATCATCATCATCTTAGGCATCATTATCAACATCATTAAGGAGCAGTGTATTACAGCAGGGGAGGCTATCATCCAGCTGTGGATTGGCAAGGGGCTGTAATTTATGATTATTAATTCAAAACAATGCCATCTTACAATATATCCGTAGTGATTTAACACCCTTAAATCACCACGCTCTCTCTAAAAACACTCACAGTCCAGTTTTAAAGGCCACGACGACGCAGAAATAAGGAATGAACCTTCCGGGAGTGCTCTCGTCAGCCGTGAGAAACGCAGTTGATTGAACGATTGGTCATTTTACCCAGAGGACCTCACTCAAATCGACAGGCTGCCGTAAATTTGGAGTAATTTTGGCAAAAATCGGAGGCAATTATTATTTTAAAGTGACCATTTATTGTTATTGGCAACGTTGTTGTGTATGTGGAACACGTTCAACATTGCGATGAAATGCACGTGGAAAAAAAAATTCAAGTCTGTAGCCTTGGCATGAGGTGGGCACTGCGAGTGATAATACTGCAAAGAAGGCCACACTCCTATCACTTCTCCCCTCCCACCTTCCGCCCCCCCCCCCCCCAAGATATTTAGATGGCCGTTATATATCAAAATATATTTTCGCGATTGTTTATAAATAAAACATTTCAACTGGTTAATAATGGATATTTTAGTAGGCTTCATGTATTAGATAATGTAAAATTATGCATGGCGATCCATACTGGTTTGATAATGACCCTCTTTGGTTCTTCTTAATGGATACTTGAATTTTGTGAACGCAATGGCTTCACATCTCACAGAGGAGAGTGTTGAAATATTTTAGTGAATTGAGATTAGTGGAAGACGTGAAGAGGCTTTGAAATACAATGTTGCTTTCTCTCTATCATTTTAGTTGGCGTATCGGTCTGAATGCTGCATTAATATGCAATTGAGCGTTTCTCAAGAGTATTAAGAATAATTTTCAGTCTCCGAAATGTTTAACTGGGCGCCCTATCGATGCTGCACACAGCCATCTTCATTCATTCATTACGCATAGCCAGCGAAGGACCCTTGCGCCAAACGTGTGACCGCTTGCGACAGCATTCGCATTAACTGCTCTTGCTGGCATACACCGGCAATTCTCGAGTAATTTGTTTGATCCACGGATTACGGGGAGTTGGGGGGAGGGAAAGTGACCACGTGGGCGGCACCGTTCCTTTGAGGATCGTCGTCCACTTCGAACGTCGCCCGCCAACCGAAGTGCGCAATTTGCTGCTGGAGTTTGCGCATCAAGACGGGGCGACGTGTTCAAAAAGATCGAACCAAGCCGTCTTCGAGGAAAGAAAAAATTAACCCGTAAAAACAAAGTTTTTCACTATAAATCCTTTATATGCGTGGCGGCTAGAGTCCTCTCGTCCTCTGGCTTGAGATGGCTGCCACCTATGGGTCAGATGATTGCCTGCCACCATTAAGCAATTGGTAATTAAATATAAAAAAAATTCCTAAAAAGTGTAAAGTTACGGAAATTTTTTTCACGAAAATAAATTGTCACGCACAACGAGTCTGTGTGCAAAATTTCAGCTCGATTGGATCACAGGAAGTGGGTTAAAAAACGACCGAAAGATTTGCACGGTCGTAAGCGCGCAAGCAAGCAAGCAAGCGAACTTAATATAAAGGATTTTAAAATGGCGAGAAATTCTGGAGCCTACGTAATCACTGGCCTCAACTCACTCTGTTTGTTTTGAGACTCTTGCTCCTGCAGCCTCTTCCTCTCAAGTTCTTCCAGTCTCTTCCGCTCCTCCTCCTGCTGCTGCTGCTCTTTCTTGATCTTCTCCCGGTAAGCCCCCAAGATTCGCGTGTACCTCCTCCGAGCCAGGAAGCAACGCACACCTTTCACAAGAGAGACACCGACAGCAAGGAGCGATGAGATAAAGTGTGCTGTGCTTCTTGAGCACAGCGTGCCTGATGCTGAACAAATCTGCACAGTAAAGTCAAGTAGAATGGAAATAATAAAATAATAAAAATTAAACATAATAAAATAATTCTCACGACGTTTCGGCCACAACGCAAGCAGCCCTTCACACTCTTAGGTTTTTTCGGTAAAGTCACGTAGGTAAAAAATAAAATTAAAAGTTAATAAAAAATACAGTAATAATGGAAATAAAATTAAATAATAAATCACGACGAAATTACTGCATCAAGTGATTCAGTAATTTTAGCTGTGACGGTCCCACCTGATGACGGAGACTTGTGTTGCCTCCGAAACGTCGTGATTTATTATTTTATTTCCATAATTACTTTTATTAACTTTTAATTTTATTTTTTACCTACGTGACTTTACCGAAAAAACCTAAGAGTATGAATCCTTGCAGTCATGAAAGCTTCAAATCTAGAATTTTCCCCTTCACATTCGTGAGTGTTCTCCGGGTTCTCTGGTTGCCTCCCACATGTATAATAAACACTCCCTCGTTGGTCTGAAAACATCTTAATGTATAGAGGACTGCAGAGCAATTGTTGGCGCCAGCTCACCGCATGGCAGCCTTCCAGCTCGTGTCTGTGGTTCCTCGGTGATTGTGAGATGCACACCTGTCAACCCATATGGTTTACGCCGTATTCTTGTACACGGAAATTGAATTTTCAAGTCCATACGGTGTACATCCGTTTCAATACGGGCAAAAAAAAAAGAAGTTTTTGTCTATTTGTTTGTGTTTCTCTCTTATTTCTTTGGGTCTTTCGGTAAAGTTACGTAGATCGGTTCAAAGAAATTTACAAAAATAACAAAAAACTACGACGTTTCGATCGCAACACGAGCGTCCGTCATCAAAAAGAGGGGGAGTTTCTCTCCTGTGATGGGACTTTGTAGGATGGACGTTGAGATTTATAAGGGCACGGGTGACCAATAAGGGCTGAATGGGTCTGTAATAAGGTAGGCACTGATAAGGGGTTGACAGCTATGGAGATCAAATTTGCATGAATGACGCTCTATAGAATCAATCAGGAGATTTTTTTTTATCTTCTAGACGAATGTTATCCAGCAGTTCTTGTTTAAGCAAGCAAACGACAGGCCAGTTTCAACATTTTTGGTCTCATCAGCAGCGTCAGACTTGTTAAAGGTATTCCGCTGGGTTGCCAGATATTATCGGCACGAGCACTACCCCTTTGTATTGGGGCTCCGTTAGCACAAAAAACAATGTTGTATAAAAAGCCCATTCAGCGCTGTTGTGGAACATTACTGAACACTGCTGATGACAGCAATAAGATCAAAGACCAAGAGCCTCAAGTTACATCTCATACAAAGTATCATAGTAATATTTATATGAATGTCCCACAACCCACATTTGACCAGCATGGTTACGTCTAGAGCAGTATGGAGTAGGAAGGCCTTCATCCAGCAGTACAGTGACAAAGGGCGGCTGGAGATTATTATCTAATGTTCCTCCACGTGACTTCATGCATGTTATTGAGTCATCGTTTGTAGACCCACTGTCCCATTTACCTTTTTGTAGAACAGTTGCTGCCCTCTGGAGCTCATTCAAAAGATTCGCGAGTTCCTCCTGGTGCCGGTACTTGAAAAAGACTTTTGTCTTTCTATACGCGCACACACGCAGACACAAAGACGCACGCACATCGAACAAACCCAAACACATTGCAGTGGATAGGTAACTCAGGACACTGAAGGTCATGTCAGAAAACGTAGCTGGCAATTGCTGAGATGCTTTGTTTAAAATATCGGCCACCACCCCAAGGTTAAAGACCGGAAGTTTGTTTGGAATATATAAAATGAAACGTCCTTTTGTTCCCCATCAGTAATGTTAGGCCTGTCAACATTGACATCACAAAGTGTTGTGACATCATATCATCTGCAATGCATGACCACTCGTGTGTATCTCCTGTCTCTCATCTCACATGTCTTAGTTGGCCCGCAGGCTACCGGTTGATGAACCCGTTCCGAAAACAAATGTTAATCGAATATATATTTTTCTTTAAATCACCGAGTCTGCAAGAGAGCTGTTTCCAGGGCCAACACGGAAAACCCAAAGCCAGTCGAAATGCTCATAAATGGGCGTAGCCGATTGGCCGAGGCGTGCCGAGCCCCACTTACGAGCGCTCCGATTGGCCGAAATTGGCGTCCGCGTGCATAATGTAAACACATCGATAATTAATCGAAATGTTAACGTTAGTCCAAACCATGAGGTTCCTATGCGAGGCAAAACATGAACTGAAAAAACGTTAACCGATGTCACTGTTAACCGAGAGACTTACTGTACTGAAGTGTCAACTGACAGTGGAAACTGAAGAGACGTACCCAATCTGCCATGCTTCCAGTCCCGCTTTTTTCAAAATCATGTTACAGCTGCAACAAAAAAAAAGTGAAAACAGTAACGCAAACACGTCATTAGATGTAACAAGGGGCATGGTTCAATTAACAAATGGGTGAAAAAAATGCAACTAAAATTAAATTTGAAATGAGTGCAAGGAGAATTTCATCTCACAAAAGGCCAATCTGAACCAGTGATGGAAATTCTACATTGACGTGGTAGAGAGATGTCTGTCCACAGGACAAGGGAAGACTTACGGAGGCACACATGAAACGCTTACCTCTCCTTGTTCGGTGGTAGACTCGACTGGAGAATGAGAATTCCGTATCTGTAAAACACGAGCGGGCCGCAGAACAGTAATCATCGGCCGTGCGCCACGAACCCGGCAAGCAGAGTTCAACTCCCGGCCCCGGCTGACATCAGTGCCGAGCGAATTCTGCAACGGTGGCTGGGCACCGAATCCTTCACAAGCTCTCACCGACCCGTACGGTGAAGTATGGTGAAACAACCACAGTGACCGACTCGGAAAGTGGAGGCTTTGCTCCAAGGGCTGTGAATTCTCCTTATTATAATCATCTATAACATATTTTAATTGAGTGTTATTTAATTTTACTTACGCTCGTATTTTATGCGGAAGCATATGCAATCAACATGTATTTATCAGATATTTTTGCAGTTGTGATGGTGCCCTTGTAAAATAAAAAGGGATTTTTGTATATTTCAGTTTCATGGAAATTCAGGTTTCCTTGTTTCAAGTTTCAAGTTTCAAGTTTTCAAGTTTCATTTATTAGGTATAGCCCTATGAGCCATTCGGCTCTTGAATCGGGTGCAACCGCAACAAACAAAAAAACAAAAACATGAACAAGAAAACATCTTAAAGTGACTATGTGCAAACAGAAAATCCATGAAAAGAGAGCAAAATATTGCAGAAAAAGCACCGTACTGGGACGAGTCTTGTTGAGACCAAAGGTGGGTTTTTGTGTTAGCAGCAATATTACAAACGTTTCCTATCAACACGAACATGTCAGCGTTTGTGATTGTTCTTTTCGTCGATGTACCACCGCATTATTTACACCCCTCAGCCAGTGGTAGACATTCCTCAATTCTACGATAGGATGGGACGAGTCTTGTGCGCAAGACAACCTCATGATGACTTCCCCACAACTTGGTACTCGGTTTGTATTCACTCCGGAGGGACGAAGGGCTAATTTGACCCCGAACCGACATTTGAACTTGCTAGCATCGAATGGCAGGTTGTGCCCCCTAACCACAGTGTGCTACCTGGCCAGTATGTTTTCTTCTGTCAAAGGTTATTATCCAAGTAAAGGCTACTGCTGAATGAAGGTCTCCCCACACCGTGTGGGTCTTGGGGGTCATTCGATCAAACGTCACCATTGCTAATCAGTGCTGGTTGCGGAGAGTGGGCAGCATACATGTACAATGCATCGATACATTTTCACTGCACTGCCCTCTGCTGCCCACCAGGTAGCCCCGCAACCCTTACGACCTCTCTCGTGAACAGTGGTCACCATCCAAGCGCGATCGAGGCTCATCCATCAGAGATCTGACGAGATCGGTCGCATTCCAGGCGATTTTTGTCAGAAGCTTCTTATCCCCGTCGTTACCTGCTGACAAACTCCTCGAAGGAGGGCCTCCAGGAGAAACCGTCTTTCCTTATTCTCGTCGTCTCCAGCAGCCCGTTGCATCGCAGCTGTAAAACCAACAAAACGAGTTTATTTCGGGGCACATAACTTGTAGTAAAAACAACGATGCTCTGGATTTTAAACAACCAAAGGACCTGTGGGGTCCATCACGGTGCTACAGGAGTGCATTTCAACCAGTATAAACGCAGATCGATGAGGACATGGTAATTTAACTGACGCATTAGTGATGATGTTTTGCAGTGGATATGTGTATAATAGCCATGTCGGAGACATTGAGCCAACACTGCTGAGACCCCGAATTCGAGCCCTGGATCTGGGTGTCTTATGAACTCGCATCATGTTGTGTAGGTGAAACAACATCCTCAAAAATAACCAGGCTTGAGACTTGTTTTACTCTCGATTATCCGTGGAAAAAAATGTATCCAGGCAGCGGATGAATCGTGCTCATTCGTACCTGCCAGTTAAATCGTGAACGATTATGAACGATGATGGTCACAGTATCCGCCTGCAGGAAAACAAACTCGGAGCGACAGGCAAAAGGGCCCCCCTCCAATCCCCCCACCTGATTCTTGACCATGTCCATGTCAAAGCGGTCGGCTGCCTTCGAGTCGTTGGGCTTCACGCAGCGAATGAAGTGCGGGTTGGAAGAGGACATCTTCTCCATGAGCACGGACAGCGATTGCTAAAGGGGACGCAGACACAGGGAAGTAAGGGTTGGACACCCGCCCTAGTTCTTTTTTCCAAGGGTCGTCATTGATTTCTCCAACAACGGAAATTGAGTCACGAACAAACCCCTCGGGTCAACGATGGTTACACAAACCGATGTACATTTTAAAACATCTTTTTCAACCTGTAGAACTGCTGCATCATGGGAAGGGAGCTGGTGCCATGGACTGCTGACAGGAAGATTTGGGGATGTGTGGAGATGTGTCTTCCTCAAGGACCTTGAGCTAGGGTTTCCACCCATCCTGGTTTTCCCAGGACCTTTCCCCTACTTGCAACAGCTGTTCGAGGAAATCTGTAAGTCTTGCGGGACAAAAACATTCCTAGGCATTTGTCAGAAGTGGAATTAATACACCACTCAAGACAATGACTTGGCATTTGCACGTAGTTATTCACTCCTACGGTGTTGTCAGATATTCTTCTTCCCATGACATATCCCGTTTTTTTGTTCCTTAGGAAGTGGGAACCCTACAGGGTGAGCAACTCGCGCAAGTTTCCACCATACACCAATAATTATATTGGTAAAAAGAACTCGATAAAGCCCAACTCGAGGCCAAACGCACTGTTGATCAGGGCACCATGAGGCGTATACCTGTGTGCCTGTGTGCACGAGTGAGTGTGTATGTGCACGCGTGAAAGACAAAAAAGTCGAAATGCTTACCCTAAACTGAAACCCAACCGTGGACTTGCGGGAGTTGGCGTTTACATCTACATTTGCCTGGGAAGACAGTGGATACACGGACAATGTTACACCTTGCTAGGCCATAATGAGTTAAGAATTAATTGCATAACATGTAACTTATTCGTGCATTTATAATACTTCATTTGACGTCAACTTGAAGCTGTGGAGATGAACATTATCCAATTTCAACAGAAAGAATGAGACTCATTCAATATATGTGGGGCAATATCGGAACGGCTTTCATTTAAACTCTCATATTTTTAATTGGCTTAAGCGGTAACTCCAGTGCTGTCCCTGCCACTGCTGCATGATGATGATGAGGATTTATAAAAGTATTGTCTATTCAGCGATTCCATCAATAGATGTCTCTTGGGAGCAATCACAACCGACCAATCATTACTTTCAATGTATGTGCCGGTTCTTCAGGTTAGGTCACACCCGCTCGTTAAAACAAACTCACATTTTGTAAAAGGTGACATTTTTTCTCACGAATGTTGGTGCATTTATATTATTTCTCACACTACGTTTAACACTGGTGTTTTGAGCGGAATGACAAAAATCTTGCAAAAATCTCAAGAGTATCACGATTCTTCATTTCATATCACAAGTATGGAGAGGTACCTGCGCTCCTCTTCGGAGCATCAGTGTCCCTGTCCGGGAAACGGTTCCTGTGAATATAAAACGATGCAAAACCAGATATGGACCTCTGTAGTTTGACAGCTGTCAGATTAGCGTGTGCGGTCATGTGACCACACTCGGTAATCGAATCAATTAAATAAACGCATACAAAACATTGTAATTTTTGCGATGAATTACAAATGTTGTATTGGAACTTTTAAAAACAATCTTAGCATAAAGAGCACAATCAGTACTGCCATGCATCATCAGATTAAAATGCTTGTACACAATTTTCCACTGAATGTTACTCTTTAACTTACACATAACATATATACCAAAATTACCTAAACCGACATCTTAAATTTTGTATTACGGCTTTATTCATTTATTAATAATATGAATAATATCTGCATATTTTCATTATGTATTACATTGTTCTGACCTCATACTATATGTGTACTACATTGCTTTCATGACTTAGGTCTACCTTGAAAGCAAGAGACCTTTACTAGTCTCACTTGGTTTTATAATAAAGGATATTCATTGATCGATATAAAAAAAGACCCGACACCAGCACCAACAAGATTCTACGTCAACGTAAATGTGA
The DNA here is from genome assembly GCF_015708825.2 of Lethenteron reissneri. Taxonomy (NCBI): domain Eukaryota; kingdom Metazoa; phylum Chordata; class Hyperoartia; order Petromyzontiformes; family Petromyzontidae; genus Lethenteron; species Lethenteron reissneri. The sequence goes on from NC_083802.1 coordinate 13,065,405, forward strand.
ATATTTCTCAAACACCTCCGTGCTTTACCACTGTGTGGGTTTATGCAGTGGTATTGTACAGGCCTCCGATGTGTTTCCGCGTCGCACCACACATGCCGTTTGTGGAATATTTCACTCCACGTGTTGGAAACATTTTGCAGGAATTAATATTCAGTGACTATGCAGTATTTACTGAATATCATTATAATCACGCAGTATCCACTGAATATATATGAATGTCAAAACAATGTCAAACATATTCGGTGAATATTCAATTCCTGAAGAAGCTTCCAGCACGTGGAGCGAAACGTCGGCCATCAAACCGAAAGAAAAAAAAAACACGCGGCACGACCCGAAAATACACCGGAGAGCTTCCCTCGACCATTGCACGCGTGCTCGGTGGAACGTGCGCCGTGCCAAGCTCTGCTTCGTGCCCTCTCTCACCGGCGAAGATCTGGCTCAGGAGCGGGATCTGGCTGTGCACAAAGAGCTCGCGGATTTCCGACGGCAGCGAGTCCCGGTTCTTCTCGAGGAAGCCGCTGGCACTGTACGCCACCTACAGGAGAGAGCGCACGCGGAAGAATCAGAATCGGAACATTCGTTAATACCGGAGGAATTCGATGAGTTATGACGCTCTCTTTCACACGTCCAGGTCGGGCCACGGGGTCAGAAACGTTAAAACAGCAGAAACAAAACACGAAAGGAGTGCAAAGTATAGGAAAAGTAAACAAATCACTTGTATAAAATATACAAATAAAACTAAACTATTTGTATCTATACAGCCACATAGCTTCTTTTTTTGAAGCCATTCATATAATCTTTAACAGATTGTTGGGGCAAGTGCTGTTAGCAAGCACCTATTAAGGCCGGCACAGCATACAAGGGGGCAGGGTGTGGCCAGTCCTCCACCCGGCCACCTTTGTCTCCCCAGTGATGATTTTTATACAGCATACCAGGTACTCATTTAAGGCTGAGCCTACCTAGAGGAGGCCCAGGACTGGTTCAGGAAGACATCACTGATGTTTGCTGTGACTGGGAATTGAACTCAGGTGGCGGGATTTGTCGCACAAGTGTGCGAACCACAATGCCACCGCTATGCATACACATTGTACTCCACTGGGTCTTTTAAAAAATGCATCTCCAAATTTGTTACCAATTCTGCTATGAGCATCGTGCCATGAGATGAAGAGCCCACTGAGAACTCTCGAAGAGCAGTGGATCACCCCACGTGTCAGAATAGCCCGCAGAAGACGACGTCACAGAACTAATTCTGAGCTGCCTGTTAGCCACCCTCGGAGCGCTGCACTTCGAGTGAAAATTTTAATCGGTACATCGTTACGTATGTATGCATCGTCTTGGTTATTTCGGTAAAGTCACGTAGAAGGGAAATAATAAAGTAATAAAACATAATAAAATACAATTCTCACGACGTTTCGGCCACAATGCAAGCAGCCGTCCTCAGGTGAAGAACAGGTCTGTCGGAAAGACAACGTCTGAATGGTCTGAATGGACGCTGTCTTTCCGACAGACCTGTTCTTCACCTGAGGACGGCTGCTTGCGTTGTGGCCAAAACGTCGTGAGAATTGTATTTTATTATGTTTTATTTTTTATCATTTTATTATTTCCCTTCTACGCGACTTTATCGAAAGAACCAAGAAGATGAATCCCTGCAGTCACGAAAGCTTTAAATCGAAGTATGTATGCATGTTGAACGTCTTTCGCACCGTATGTGACCAACTACACCAATCCCACGAGTTCATTCTAACCTCATCACTGTTCACAACAGAGGAGGCGACGTCGCGCGTTGTTACCTTTCCGGCGTAATGGTTGACGGCAAACATGGTGTCCGAAGTCCTCACCAACTCGTAGTGTTGGTTCTTCCCGAAGCTCTGGTTCAGCTTGTCCACAAAGGTTTTGTCTGTGCCCTTGAAAAATAAAATAACAGTCGCACCCAGACACGTGCAGCGTAAAACTTAGCCCACGAAATTGCGCAAAACAGGGGAGAAGGAACAATGCGCGCGCTCTTCGATCGCGAGGCGAAAGCACTTTCCCACCAACGTTTCTGCAGAAAGCGATGTTCGTCGCACGGCAGTCAAACCGATGTTTTAAATTCTCAGAGCTGGAATTTTTGTCGAATATTAGTGCAGTTTAATCACAGGCGGCCGCCAGGACTCAAACCCAAGTTTCTCAGCGGTCATCAACTCAGTGCTCTGACCTTCGAACTACTCGGCCACCAATTTTTTTTATCTATTTATTTTATATATGTGGGAGGAAATTAGAATGCCCAGGTAAACGCCACACATACACGGGAATAAACATTCAAGCAGCCAACGAATAAAGCCATAATCCATCCTACTTGCTATACTGTCTCATGCAGAAACCTCATGCACACTAACTCTGCGCAATTCACAAAAGGTGCTTCTTTCTCAAGCACTGAATTACAGTGGTGTGCCACCAAATGCAGCCAAATTTAGACCACCACTTAAATCAGATGACCTTACAGTGCTGGAAAGTCATAGATTAAGATGGGCTTAAGTGGCTCAGAGGTCAGAGTGCAGCGCCAATGCCACCAAGCCTCTGGGGTTCGAATTCAGGTTTCAGCCGCCCATGACTTAAAGCGGACTTTCAAGTATAGTGAGTTGATGGCCTTACTCTTAGTTTTTTCGGTAAAGTCATGTAGGTAAAAAAATGAAATAAAAATTAATAAAAAATAAAATAAAAAAACATTTTTATTATTTTATTTTTCGATTTAAAGCTTTCGTGACTGCAGGGATTCATCTTCTTGGTTCTTTCGGTAAAGTCACGTAGAAGGGAAGTAATAAAATAATAAAAATAAAACATAATAAAACAATTCTCACGACGTTTCGGCCACAACGCAAGCAGCCGTCCTCAGGTGAAAACCAGGTCCGTCGAGGCGACAGAGTCTGAATGAAACAGCACACGAGCTTGGAGTATATATATAAGCTGGGCGCATTGACAAAGGAATTTGCATATCAAAAGGAATTTAGCATATTTATGGGAAATGCGGGAATGTGATTAGTACTGCATATGCATGTGCATTATGCAGGATTAACAGCATCAAAGGGAGCTGCAGTTACTGCTGCTGCAGCAGTTGCTGCTGCTGCTGCAGTTTCTGCTGCTGCTGCAGTTGCTGCTGCAGTTGCTGCTGCTGCTGCAGTTGCTGCTGCTGCTGCACTTGCTGCTGCTGCTGCACTTGCTGCTGCTGCTGCCTTATCCATTTTAATATAACACTATGTATTATTCTACCCACCCTAATGTGTATCATACTGCTATATGTTTACTGTACAATTACGACACCATACATTACTCTGCACACTGCACCATGCCAGTGAGTGGAACGCGGTCTGAAAGTCACCGTAAACGTGAACACAATCAGTTAAGATCCGAAATGGTTTATTACGTCCTTCCAATGATTGCTAAGCCAGAATTGTCTCTGTGTTTGTATATGTGGAGGCGATCCACATATACAAACACAGAGACAATTTCAACCGAGAAGATGGATTCTGGCTTAGCAATCATTGGAAGGACGTAATAAACCATTTCGGATCTTAACTGATTGTGTTCACGTTTACGGTGACTTTCAGACCGCGTTCCACTCACTGGCATGGTGCAGTGTGCAGAGTAATGTATGGTGTCGTAATTGTACAGTAAACATATAGCAGTATGATACACATTAGGGTGGGTAGAATAATACATAGTGTTATATTAAAATGGATAAGGCAGCAACTGCAGCAGCAGCAGCAAGTGCAGCAGCAGCAGCAAGTGCAGCAGCAGCAGCAACTGCAGCAGCAGCAGCAACTGCAGCAGCAGCAGAAACTGCAGCAGCAGCAGCAACTGCAGCAGCAGCAGAAACTGCAGCAGCAGCAGCAACTGCTGCAGCAGCAGTAACTGCAGCTCCCTTTGATGCTGTTAATCCTGCATAATGCACATGCATATGCAGTACTAATCACATTCCTGCATTTCCCATAAATATGCTAAATTCCTTTTGATATGCAAATTCCTTTGTCAATGCGCCCAGCTTATATATATACTCCAAGCTCGTGTGCTGTTTCATTCAGACTCTGTCGCCTCGACGGACCTGGTTTTCACCTGAGGACGGCTGCTTGCGTTGTGGCCGAAACGTCGTGAGAATTGTTTTATTATGTTTTATTTTTATTATTTTATTTTATTTTTATTAATTCATTATTATTATTTTATTTTTATTAATTTTTAATTCATTTTTTTTGCCTACGTGACTTTACCGAAAAAACTAAGAGTATGGATCCTTGCAGTCACGAAAGCTTCAAATCTAGAATTGATGGCCTTAGCCCGATGACCGATAACTCCACACGTAAATGTATATTTAACATTTTATTTTTCGAATTACTTAATTTCAGCAAACTTCCAGCTCTGAGAATTAAAATATCAGTGTCGGCCGACGACAAACATCAATCTCAGCTCTGGGCCACACAGCGTGTCTCGCACTGCCCTCTGCGAGACTCCCGAATGGATTCTTTGTCCCCGTAAAAATGATGCCGAATGTGCACCGGGAGTGAAATTGGAAATAAAATGACCAAAATTTCTTTAAACGGCTGAGTCAGGAAGACCCAGATATGCAACAACTTTTGCAGTAGGTAAGCGAGTATTTATCCTTACCCGCGGGAAATGGCTTTCCTCGTCCAACAATGTCATGATCCCAATGGGTTTACCCAGAAACAGATCCTGCAGGGTCAAAAATATCAACATTTTAAACATTTTTACACTCTTGAAAAAACACTAATATACTTGAAAAAAATGAGGCAATCTTTTGTAGAAATTGTTTTATTATCAAAATTTAAAAACTTCATATATAATAAAGTATCATTAATCAAATTTAATATGCACTGAAACTGCAACAGCAATGCTAAACATTAAAACGTTATAAGTCGATTCGTATTGAGGACTACCGTACCAGAAGAGGCTTGTTGTCTTTGAAAGCCACAGCATGACACTCAATGCCCTCTTTTTTGTATTCATTCAGCTCCATTGAGAAAATAAACTGCACAATAAAAAGAGAACAACATTACAGTGGCATTTAAATCTTCCATCGTCGCCATCTTTCGCGCGAAGAAAAATACAAGTGTACGGCAATGCACTCCGCGCTTCGCGAGTTTGCAATCGACACGCGATTGTGTCCATGCCCGTGCCGTTCCACTTCTACACGGCGAGTGCGAATCGTATCCGCGTTAAACGCCTCTCCGTTTTTTTACGTACGGCCCCTTTCGTCAATCCACTGCTGGATGTCTAACCATACCTCACCACGCCGTACGGCCGGTGGAGGGTTGTCTGACCATACCTCACCACGCTGTACGGCCGGTGGAGGGTTGTCTGACCATACCTCACCACGCCGTACGGCCGTTGGAGGGTTGTCTGACCATACCTCACCACGCCGTACGGCCGGTGGGGGGTTGTCTGACCATACCTCACCATGCTGTACAGCCGGTGGGGGGTTGTCTGACCATACCTCACCATGCTGTACAGCCGGTGGGGGGTTGTCTGACCATACCTCACCACGCCGTACGGCCGGTGGGGGGTTGTCTGACCATACCTCACCATGCTGTACAGCCGGTGGGGGGTTGTCTGACCATACCTCACCACGCCGTACGGCCGGTGGGGGGTTGTCTGACCATACCTCACCACTCCGATCACTGCGGGTGACGGGTTTGTCTCAGGAGCATAGATGCTCAAACGTAAAAACACAATTTAATTTTTATGCACTACCCTCTGCTGCCCACAAATGCAAAGCGCCTTTTAGGCACAGCGGTCAACCCTCTAAGCCAGCGTTCTGCACTGATTTTCAGACAGGGGGGGGCGGCAACTTTCTCCGATAAGACCGCAGTGTGAGTGTTTACCACACCGCCTGCAAGGGGTGTGTTCACACGTTGTCTCTTGTCGGGGGCCGCACATCAGGGGGCCGCACTAAAGGCCACCAGGGGCCGCCAGTGGAGCCGCGATGGCCTTGCAATGAAGAACGCCGCTCCAAGCACATCTCCGAAGAACGAGTTCTCGGGAGCATTCGGGTGCGACGGTTTGGTCGTAAATGTCAAGTTGAACCCCGAAGAGTTTACCTCATTGAAAAAGAACTGCAGCTGTTCGTTCGCAAGGTTGATGCAAAGCTGCTCGTAGCGATTCACTTTGAAGTGCTCAAACCCGAAGATGTCGAGAATTCCTGGACAAATAAATTGGGGGGGGGGGGGGGGGGGGCGATCACAATTCCACCACCAGTCAAAAGTTTTACATGGACACCGTCACAACAACCGCGAGTTTATTTTAATCTAATCTATCGCTGCGTGGCTGCATCTCGTAATGACAGGCGGTGCTCGAGGGAGCCGAACCCCCCTTGCTGCAGGCTCAGCCCACTCCCTTCTAAAATTCGTAGTCAAGTCACAAGAAGATTTTTACAATATTCACAAAGGGGGTGAGAGAGCTAGCGTAGAATACATGATATACATCGACATCAAATAGCATCAATGCTCTTTCGACTTCGTGTTAGACATGTATTTAAAGTTTGCTTAGCACCAACTATGTTGAGCCACCACCTGCACGTTGTATAATACCAACCACCCCCCTTTAGACAAGGTCACGGCGACAATTTTACTGCATTTGCAGTCCTAGAGACCTTTAGTGCATCCAACACAATGCTTGCTTTCTCTATAACTGCAAGAAGAACAAGAGCATTAACCTATTTCAGGAAGGGTCTCGGCTATTCCCAGGGCTGTTCGCGGTTCCAGCAGCTGATTAATCTTGACGACGATCCAGCCAAAGACACGAGCGTACGTGGCCTTCACGATCGAGTCCCTGGCATCTGTGGTGAGAAGTATGAAGTATCGTTCAGCAACTCCGCACTGAAGTTACTCTCGGCCGAGCAAGGACATCGTGGTGGGTGCTCGTTCTATTTGCGTGGAACAAGTGTGTAGGTTGTGCCGTGCGTTGGGCAGATTGATCTCATCGCAAGCAACAACTGAACAGGTTGACTTACATCGCAAAATGAAGCCGACGACATGGGGATGTGTTATCAGCAGATTATTTGAGTGATGGGGATGAATATTAGATAATGGTTGGGGGGGGGAAGCAAAGGTGACAGTCACTTGTACTGATCAGCTGACCAGTACAGTCACTGTTTCCACGACTACCAAGAACCAGGCTTTGCTGGTCCAGGAACAGCAAAGAAACTGCCCCAGAAGGCCCAGGTATGTGGTTCCCCGTGATCAATGAGCACGGGGCCAGCTCGATTCCAACTGGCAGTTGGACTCGGTCATGATCTGCTGCTACAGCTTTATAAACACAAGCTGTTATGATTATTTGGTTCTTTCGGTTAAGTCACGTCTAAAGATAAAATAATAAATTAAATTAAATAATAGCATACGACGTTTCGTCGTATGCTATTATTTAATTTAATTTATTATTTTATCTTTAGACGTGACTTAACCGAAAGAACCAAATAATCATTTACTGCAGTCACGAAAGTTCTAAAATTAAGATTACAAGCTGTTATGTAGCATACGGAGATACTACACCAGCTGACGGACAAGACTGGTGGAGGAATGGCAGCAAATTGAGATTATCGCGCCCGACAGGACGTGTGTGAGCGTGAGGGGCCTGAGGCATCGTAGGACCGTCTGGGATTCCGATAGCGTGGGGAGGCCTACGTCCCAGAGGGGACAGACAATGGCCGAGTAACGATGACGACTGTGACAATACCTTCTGCCTGCTGCTTGGTGTAGTGTCTGTAGATGGACTCTCCACGCGTGACGGAGCGGGAGAACAGAAGGCATTGTCTCAGTTTCTCCCCATCCACCCCAAGCTGGCTCTGCACACATCATGCAATGGAGAGGCTGGTCAGCATGTTCCATTCACAACAATAACAACAACAGAGAGGGAGGATTAGCACTGTGTAGATTTTTGCAGCTGTGCCGTCTATCTCTCCTCATGAGTTTTTGACCACGTGGTCCAACCCTCAAAATTGATGGACTATACGGACATAGCAGATGTGTTTACGTAAGAAAAACACAAATAAATGTCCTAACATCTGTCTGTATGGACCATGACAGTGGAACAAAGACTAGATAGAGGACGTTCTAGGAAAAAACTATGCCTGGATTACATCAAAGAGGATTTGTCTATAACAGGGTTGCACACTTTCCAAAAGCAGATAAGCTACAGCCAGACACAGTTGGATGTTAGTCAGGAAGGAGCCGCCAATGTGTTGACCTGTCCATGTCAGAGGTGTTCGGTCAAGTAAATAGTCCTGTTATAGTCCTGTTATAAGAAACTTAAAATGTGCTCGATCTCATAATTATGTACACATGCAAAAAAAACTGGAATCCCAGCATGCTTTGCATGTCAAGATGACACCACTAGTCCCTGCATTTTCTGCACGCAACCTTGTGATGGCCACCAGCTCAAAAAGGGCTAAGATTTCAGCATTCAGAAACATTGGAAGCATCTACGGGCACTGGCCACGACAAACCCTCTAATTCACACACATTCAAAGAGGACAGAACAATTGCACGGGGTTCACCATCGCAGCATTTAGCCAGTGGTTCGCTTTGCCAGTGATCGCCATGCTGCCACTGTCTTGAGGCTCAAAGACCACGTTGCCCAGAGACAGAATTCCTGCCAGTATGGTCAGCATGTCGACTTGTTCCTGCACATGGGAAATGCACGCACGCACACACAAACGCCAGCGTGACAGTGCGAAGATGAAGCATTCGGACATCGCCCTTCTCACACAGCCTCCCTCCATGAAAACGTTCTGCGAATGCCGAGCATTGTTCGGCACGCAATAAATAGACATGTACACAATTATAAATTCATGCATATTGTGGCCAGCAGAGGACAGTTTGTGGAGAGAACAAAAACACATTGTTGTATCGCACTATGTATGTTGAATTATTTCGCACCATACGTAGCAAAACCGTGCTAATCGGAGATGCAGGGAAGGACAAAGGATTATGCACACACATCACTGCTCCCCGCCTTCAACCTCCACTGTTCGGCCTGGTAGTGTGATTAAATAACCCCCATGACCCATACAGCATGGAAAGGCCCTTGTCCATAGAGGTATTGCACAATCTAAGCTGCCTTTGGATTCATCACGGTGAAGTGATCATGTTCACCTTGAACAAACATTTGCATCGCAAATGCCAGCCGATGTGAGTCTACGTACATCTCAAGCAAACTTGGTGTAATGTTTTATTCCTGCTCCAAAAATGTTACCTGCTCCAAAAATCCCACCATGTCCATGGCATTGCACAACTCGCCGAACTTGGTGCTCAAGGATTTGCTGAGACCATCCTCGATGCTCTGAAAGCTCAGGTATCTGCAAGTTCGCAGACCAGCGCAGATTAATCGCAGACACGTCAGAAGTCGTCTCCGAACGTGGCACGTGAAATACAAAACGGACCTGGAACAGTAAAACATCACCGAAACGCCAGGGACTGAACTGAAAACGGTCTTAAAAAATCGACTGAAAGATATGGTTATGAACGTGGGCTGGACATGAGAAAGCCACCGTGGCTGTACAGGCGGGAACGGTTAATAAGCAGCGCAGATGGTATAACTTCCTTTATAAATTAATCGATAAGTCACTTCCGCTTTGTTATAATAAAAAAAGCGGCACGAAAAAGCAGAGGCCCAGTCAGTTTCAAAACTAAAACTTAGGCCCAAATACTGGGTGCTATCAATTATACACATCACTGCTCGTGATCAATTCCACATTACTACTCTTGCTGGTTGTAAAGGTTTTTGTTTACAAGTTGCAAGGTAGTCTTCAATGCGTTGAGGGTGTGTACGAGGACACGCCGACCCACCGATAGAGCTGTGGCTCGAGCAAGCCATACATCTCCTTGTCTTTCTTTGAGAGGCCGGCGAACATGTAGTAGAAAATGTGGAAGTTCCTCTCTCCCGTGTCCTGGTGAACTACGCGGGACTTCTCGAGCAGGTACTCGTTGATTTTCGCGCCCTTGACTGGAAAGGAAAAATGCATGAACAACAATATTTTACTCGGTGTGTAAATGTGACGCCATTAAGACAGAGCGGGCAATTTTTTAACATTTTTTGTGATCTTCACCTAATTTCATCACAATTATGCTCTGCATCATGTCATGAGACAAATAATCTATTTGGTCCTCTCGCAGAGCAGTACCACCCTTCAAATTAGAACATCGCCAGCGGAAGCGGACAGCTCAGAGCTACCTCTGAGATCCCCTTACAGTGACCTCGGGTTTGCACAGCAGAGGGCAGCACTCTCAAAATCAGGCTTCGTTTTCAGTAGCGAGAGGCAGTCAGTTATGGGCAGTGAAAAAGGCATTTTCGCCTAGATTTGAACAGGGGTATGCAGTCAACAGCACAAATATGGCTGAGGGAAGAGGTCAAGGGGCTGCCTATGAGAAGTGACCTCCTACTGAGCAAAGATTGACTGGGGGCTTCTCCCAGCCAATCTTACCCCAGTGAAATGTAGACTCAATGCTTCTTTAAATCTTTAACTCATTAAATAATTTACTTGCCATTAACAAAAAAACTAAATACATCTACATGACGTACAGTGCAGACAGGCATTTCACATGGCTCGCCGCTCAATTTTAAAACAGCAGAAAGAATGTCGTTGGCTTGGGTAGGCTGTGGCGTGTTACTGTCCAAACCTGTTCAGTTGCGTTGTTCCAAAAAAAACCCACTTCATTAAAAATGCAACTTTTTTTTGTTAGCAGGTAAGGCCCACTGAGCTATACAGCTTCTTTTTAGAAGTGACCGGGCCACAAATTATAACTAAACGAAGTGGCTTATCACGTGGAAAATTTATATAAGTAAGCCAAACACTCTAAACGTATGTTTTGAAACGTTTAGGGAAAAACCGGAGAACCCAGATTCACACTCCGAATATGCAGGCGTCAAGGCTGGGATCAAACCCACGACCTCCTGTATACAAGGCAAGGTAGTAAACATCTCGCCACCGTGGCCATATTGCACTCGATTAGCACACTGTGCTCTGAATCCGGCTATCTGAGATGTATTCCTAGCTACGGCTAACAACAGTGGCGAGGGATAGTGATCGTCTTCACCAACTGGCTTGAAACAAAAATAATCTCACATTCATCAATAGCAGTGTGACGTGTTTGGGCAATGGCGCTTCTTCACAACGAATAAATAAGAGGCACCAACGAGATCGGTTGGAAACTGTACTTAACACCATGGGGCCTGATGACAATTAAGTTTTAATATGTTTTCTGTTGATCAGCTATTTTTATTGCCATATTCAAAGTTACCTAATAGGAGCTATCGAGTGACAGATAAACCCTTCAATAATAAAAAAAAAGTATTACCAATAAATAAATTCATATAAAAAGTAATATTTTTTTATATTGCTGGCAGATAGCATTCTCGTTTTTTTGTTGTATTGTTTTTTTCTATGTATAATTTTCTTTAAACAAACTTGTTCCTACACACGGCCGGCCATGCCTGTTCGTGTCACCTAACGTCCCGTAGCCACATGCAGCTTCGCAAACGCAGTCTTCTGCTTCACACCAAACACATCGCAGAGCATGGCACGCTGTGCAGCCTTCGCAGAAAGTAAACGGAGCCTTACCATCATCTGGACGGAGTGCTCCTGCCAATAACATCTGGTAATCCAGCAACATTTGTTTCTCAAGCCTGACTGCCGATGAGACTTCAGAGGGTTAAAACCCATGCAGAATTCTTGCTTGCGTTAACAATTGCTGCTGGATAATATCAGTCTTGAAAGGCTTTAAATAAAAACATGGTTTTTTTTATAGATGTGGGGGACATATAACAGAGTTCTGCTGATACGCAGTTTTACAAAAAATGTCCGAGTGCCGCCGTTATTTACATCAGCAAAATGCTTAAGCATCAACTGATCGGCTGCTACGACCTATTCCGACCGACACGACCCAGCTGCGGGCAATGGCACGGCACGCACAGCCGTAACTCGCACGTGAATTGACAAGCGCTTCGCCAAGCACAACCGACGAAAGCTGCCACCATCCCTCAGGCTTAGTCGTAAAAACGGTACGAGCGTTTATTTGCACGTTAAAAGCTTCGCTGGCATAGGGTCCAGCGTTTTAAAGAGGCAGTGGCAGTAGCGTCCCAGGCCTTTGTACGGGACACGGTCTCAGCAATTGCCCCATAGTCAGTCCTGGGAAAATCAGTCACAGCACCTCCCATCTCGCCTTATTTTAACATCATCAGCTGTGATCGACACACTGTTGGATGGTGCCTTCCCCCCACCTCGAAGCTGTCGCCATCCATTACGGGAATGTATATATAATTGGGCTAAACTTACAGGTCATTTTGTGCACCCTCACTCTCACACGTTATCCATGCCTTGTTCAGAAAAGTGTTTTATTTTTCTTTAAAACACCAGACTCTTCTCCAGTAGCTATACAACAAGGCTGTGTGTCCTGGGCTTTCGAACAAGAGTTTGAGGCTTAGATATTAGAATGAACATGCCTTCAAAGTTAATTTCAAAAGTGCTCTAGTGATGTCACTGCAGTGAGACTCCCGGTATGTTTGATGGGTCACTGACGGTGATGTCACGTGAGAGCAGCTGAACGTCACTTTAAAGTTTGGTCTTTTTTTCTTTGCACGAACAAATCCTAAAAGTTGTTTCAGAAAGCACGGTACACACACCGTCGATGTTTAATCGGTTGCATCCTCCTTCAGTTGGTAGATATTAAATGTTAGAAGTAGCTACCGATGGATTATGAAACATAAAAACCGAACACATTCGTCAGTAGCGCTGTGGCCTTAAACATCTATAGTAGAGGCTGTTTTTTGGGAAATGGCCTTTCTTAACAGCACATAAATAAAGAAGGGACATTATGTTTTGTTGTTGTTTTTAGGCCAGACTTATTGAGGAATGCGTTTAGCATTATTATTAATTGTGCACCACTGTAACCGAGGCAACAGGACCTTATTTTTACGACAAATCAAATCGTAAGATCAAAACACCAAACAGGCACTGGACATGCCACAAGCATGACTTCTACGTCAAAGACATTACGCAATTTGTAAGACGTAATGTGCATTCCCTTACGTCAAGAACATTAAGGGTTTTTTTATCGAAAATGCCGCCGTCTCTGACTTATTTACAGAAGCGCATTAACGGGTATTTATTACACCCCAAAGTATCTTACGACAACAACAAAAAATAGCTGACAAATAACTAAACCTCTCAAACATGTTTACCATTGTGCTTGATGGCAGACACAGCGACTGTGTCATGTGCAAGGATTGTTCACTCAGTGATGACAGCTGTATGCTCAATGAGGCAGGACGCATTGCAAGTGGGAAGAGGCAGTTAACCACCTTCCCAGTTCCACAGCAGCTGCCGCCTACCACAGTGGCATCGTCCAACTGGAACAAGCCCAAACGTAGTTTGGTCCGCTCTGTTTGCGAGGATGGATGGAGTTCTTGTGCCCTCCGTTGTTTCGCTTAATTTGTATAAGGAAATTGGACTTAAATCGGACTTTAGCTATTTTAAACTGCACTGGATTTAAGTAGGATGTTTGCGGAAAGGTAGTCTGCCAATACGGCCAGAGAAAAGTCCACGCGTTTCCTGTTTTACACAAAAAAATTAAGTGGAAATTGCTTCTTCGATATATAAAACCAGGACCTAAAATCAACAAAGATATCTCTCCTTGCTGCTTTGCTTTGCGACTCCACCACTACCCTCATGACCACCAATTGATGTGTGTACGTGTGTACAGCCCCTTTGTTAAAGCACTCCTGGACGAGGGCCTCCTTACACCATGCAGGTTGAGGGGGTTATTTGGCCATAATTCACCACACTGATCGGTGCGGTTTTGGTGGTGAATATAGACTTTTGGAGCATAGTACAGCAACAACAATGGATTTTTCAGTAATGCCCATGTTGAAAACGTAGCCACCACAGCAGCCCACAACACCCGTTTTATGCATGGTGGTTGCCCACTAAAGCCCTATTCCAGAGTTAATCCTGCTTAGCTGCAGAGATATGACGAGACCAGTCGTGTTATTGGCAATTTTCTCATAGGCGTATTTTTTTAAATCCTTTATATTAAGTTCACTTGCTTGCTTGCTTAGGACCGTGCAAATATTTCGGTCGTTTTTTAACCCACTTCCCGTGATCCAATCGAGCTGACATTTTCCACACAGACTCGTTGTGCGTGACAATTAATGTTCTTGAAAAAAAATTCTAAAATGTTACACTTTTTAGGACAAAAATATTATATTTAATTACCAATTGCTTAATGCTGCCATGCAATCATCTGACCCATAGGTGGCAGCCATCTCAAGCCAGAGGACGAGATGACTCTAGCCGCCACGCATATAAAGGATTTATAGTGAAAAACTTAGTTTTTACGGGTTATACTTGTTGTGTGTGCGTCTCGTCATCAAAGTGGGGAGCGGTAGTGCAACGGTTAGTGCGCTGCACCCCGAACCCAGCGACCCAAGTTCGATTCCCGCTCACGGCCAACACCAGTGACAATTATCTGAACCGGTCCTGGGCCTCGTCTAGGTCGGCTGAGCCTCAAATGAGTACCCGGTGCAGTGCATGAACATCGCCCACTAGGGAGACAAAGGCGGCCGGGTGTGGTGCTGGCCACCTACCCCCCTCGTGTGCCATGTCGGCCTTCATAGGCGCTACTCGCTAACAGCACTTGCCCCAACAGTCTGTTCAGGCTATATTAAGGATCTTCGTCTTTGTGTGTATGTGTGTGTGTCTTGTTATCAAACCGAGACATTTCGCCCATCGCCAGTTTACCTGCCCCATTCTGGAATCGCAGCTGAATGTACTTTCCAAAGCGACTGCTGTTATCGTTCATCAACGTCTGGGCATTTCCAAAGGCCTCCAGCAAAGGGTTGACCTGTAAAAGCGACAGACGAGGTTGAGCACAGCATACACATTGCGGTATTACGAACGTTTTCTTTTCACGTACAAACGCACAGCCCTGCTGAATTAACACAACTCATTTGCACCCACAAGGCAGCATGCTAATGTGTAAAAGTAAAATAAAAAAAATTCAACTAAAAATCACGACGTTTCGGAGGCAAGACAAGCTTCCGTCTTCAGGTGGAACCGTCACAGCACGATAGTTATCGTGCTGCTTTTTATTTTACTTTTATTAATTTACATTTTTTACCTACGTGACTTTACCGAAAAAACCTAAGAATATGAATCCTTGCAGTCACGAAAGCTTCAAATCTAGCATGCTAATGGTTGTTTGAATTCGTTAACTGCCATTCAGCAACGACTCAAGGTTTCAAAGAGCAGTGAGATACAGCGCTTCTTCTGGCACACGTGTGTATCGCCATTTTCTATCCACTGCTGGACGAAGGCCTCCCGACACTATAACCATCGTTCTCGGTACGCTAACACAATCACACGTCGGCTTTCGCGACCAATATTATCCGTAATAAAGGTGTTTTGGGTTAGATCACACATGTGTCGTTAACTCACCACCACCCGACACAGCTAAAGTAATAGGGTTCATCACGAAAATAAACTTATTTCGAATCTATCCATAATGGCTGGCAATAAGCACCGCTTGAAAAGTGTCCTTTGTTAGACACGATCAATTTCAGTCTTCCAAAAGCACCCCATCCCCTCCACTTCTTCTCATTGTGTCGGTAAAAAGTACATCCATTATTATTTTTACTCGTATGATCTCACTCAACTTCACTGGTGACCCACGATAACATTTGAAATATATTGTCAGCTCCCTCCAATAAAGATAGAAGTGAAACGTGAACTACGGAAAGTGTTTGAGGATTTATCTTTGAACTTTGAGCCAATTTAGTCAACACTATAGGAATGTGCCATTTACTAGAAACTAGCACAAGAATAGGGCTCAAAGGCACCAGAAATTGGCTCCACCAAATACGAATTTTAGCACAGAGACACCGACTCAACATTTTGACAATACATTGACCGACTTTACTCACTAACCCTACCCATACACAAATATTTTTTTCATTTATTTTTACATATATGATGGTGGGCAATATAACCCTCGTAAAGATGATCGGGCATGGATAAAACTTATGTATAAAAGTTGTGTTCGTATCAGGGACTTACCCAATTGAAACCTGGACAAATTGATCAAAGGGTTACACAAAACTTGAAAAACACAAACCAGAGTAAAAATAACGAATCGACCTGTCAGCGACCCATCAGCTTCCACAACGCTAATTCAAATGCAATGCTAATTCAAATACACCCGAGGGCAAATGCACGTTGGAAAGCGTGACGCAATCCATGCAAACGCATTATTTTTCGGAACTTGTTTTTTGCGAGCGCGCCTCTGCACAATCATTGAGCGACAGCGTGCAGAGGAGCGGCGTTGGTGCCACCGTCACCTGCAGCACTTGCTGCTCCAGCTGCGTGTTTCCCCGGCACAGCTCCATGATGTGCCTCAGCAGCAGCTTGGTGCTCTCAGTCTTCCCAGCGCCACTCTCGCCACTGCGGGCCAAACGAGAAACAGCGCGGGGCACGCGAGTCACCACAACTCCAACTACCAAATGGCAAACGCTACGTCACTCATACGGGGTGGTACAAAAGTTGATTTACTGGGAGCATGATCGATCAACTTAAGTGCCTCCGCCCCCCTCCAAGCTTTCACTATCCGAGAGAGAAAAGAGGAACACAAGGGCCAGCGAACATACAGAAGTTACAGACATCATATCGACCACCGTTCTCAGAAGAGTAAGTAGGCTTGGGTAGGACATATTGCTACATGGGGTGATGGCCATTGTTGGATGAAGGTCTCACCAAGTCACCAGCATCCATCACGGTCCAGCGATGTAACAAGCCCCCTAACACCTCCACACGAGCGGATTGATCACAGCCTCTGGGGTTGAGGTCTCCTCGGGTGTGTTTCCTGTTTTGGCTGATATTCAGTTATTAGTCTTCACCACCTGGCCTTCATGCATTCTAGCGACGATGTTTCCTGCCTAAGCCCACTTACTTTTCTTAACGGTAATTGGAGGTCTTAAATTTAAATTTGTACTCTAATCAACGAAGGAGCTCCTCTTTTGGTCTCTCAGCACACCTCTTCACGCTTCTGTCCACAATGTTCAGCTTTCCAAGCTTAACAAGGAAATACCAGTTGAAGGTGGAACTAATAATATCATCCATTCCCAGATAAAGATACACCAACAAAGAGTTCTCCCCTCAATCTGCCTTTTCTAAAATTCTCAAAATCGATTGTGTACATTACCAATCAAACTGATTAAGGCAGTAACACAAGAATGGTTTTCCAAGTGCAATTATTCAAAAAAAAACAATGCCAGACATTCCCATGTAGCCTTTAATAGACTGTTGGGGAAAATGCTTTTTAGAAAGCAGAATCAGGATTTTTCTTTATCCTGGAGAAATCCAAAGAGCTTTGAAGCTTCTTCTTGGTTCTTTCGGTAAAGTCACGTAGAAGGGAAGTAATAAAATAATAAAAATAAAACATAATAAAATAATTATCAGACGCTGTCTCCCCGACAGACCTGGTCTTCACCTGAGGACGGCTGCTTGCGTTGTGGCCGAAACGTCGTGAGAATTATTTTATTATGTTTTATTCATCTTCTTGGTTCTTTCGGTAAAGTCACGTAGAAGGGAAGTAATACAATAATAAAAATAAAACATAATAAAATAATTCTCACACTTGGACCCCCGAGTGTGAGAATTATTTTATTATGTTTAATTTTTATTATTTTATTACTTCCCTTCTACGTGACTTTACCGAAAGAACCAAGAAGATGAATCCCTGCAGTCACGAAAGAAGCTTTAAATCGAAGCTTTGAAGCTTTTTTTCACAGATGTCCAAGTCAAGCACCTGTGAAGGCTGGCAAGGTACACGAGGGGGTGGGTGGACAGCACCAAGACCTTGGCACCTTCGTCTCCCCAGTGCTGCTGCTTACACGCCGCACAAGGTATTCTTTGGTTCTTTCAGTAAAGTCACGTATCAAGATAAAATAATAAATTAGATTAAATACTAGCATACGACGTTTCGATTGCAACACAAGCAATCGTCATCAGGTATAAATTAAATAGAAACACAAATCTAGTATACTTAGAAATGTAATGTAAGTATACTAGATTTGTGTTTCTATTTAATTTATACCTGATGATGATTGCTTGTGTTGCAATCGAAACGTCGTATGCTAGTATTTTATTTTATTTATTATTTTATCTTGATACGTGACTTTACCGAAAGAACCAAAGAATAATTCCTGCAGTCACGAAAGCTCCAAATTAAGTTTGAACCACACAAGGTACTCATTTAAGGCGACGTGGACCGAGGGGTAGACCCAGGGCCAGTTCAAATATTCACCAGTGGTATTTGGTCATCAGCTGGAATTGAACTCTGTTCGTCGAGTTTGTAGCACAGTGCGTTAACCACTGCACTACCACTCCCGACACAATGACATAGAAAGTGTTTGTACAATTGGCAAGCAATACGCACGATTTGGTATATTCGTGTGTCGCAGACAGCACAGTAACTTCAGGATGTGTGCTTTATGACAATGTTCTACCTGATAACGATGCACTGATTGCAGGACTTTGCTGCCGCCCGACCCAGCATTGAGCGATACGCCGCATCAGCGATGGCGAAGATGTGCGGTTCAAGAGTGCTCTTCTGTTGGTCTGTGTACCTCTGGGACATCTGCAACACATTCCGCTGCGTTAAAGCCACGGGAACACACGGAGCCACAGTGTGGCTCGAAAACTTGCGTTTCAAGAGACCAGGCTTAAGACCGCAATGCGTGGGTACCGCAGACAGAACTTGGAGCGCAATTACGATTTCAAAAAATAAACACACATTTGTTTTTGACAAAGGTGCAGTACAGTCATGTGCCTGTGGCTCTTATGAATCTGTAATCATGATTTATATCCATTAGTACAAACCATCCACGAATGCCTCATCCATGCTGCGTAGCTATTGGCGGCTTAGAAAGTAGAGGTGGTACACCAATGCACCCCATGCCCTAACGATGAAATACATCTGTCATGACTCGGGCCGCAATTCAAGAAAATAATCCATTAAGTTTGTTTAACAATATTATGGATGTAGCAGCATCCAGTGGCTGGAGAGGGTTACGTCAACTCATTGCATACAACACATATGAATAGAACAAATATTGTGAATTGATGGGTGTATCCATGAGTTTAAGAATCCAAATTGACTCGATTAATCTATGACCCCCCCGTTAAGAAATGGTCACATGTTGCTGCAGCCTTGAGGGAGATGTATGCCACTCATATAGGCTTCGATATGCCCCATTCTACAAGCAAGATACGTTACCAGACTCTGAACCACTACTTGCAGAACTACCAGTCACAACAGACCCTCACATGCGTTACAAAGTACAGTACAGCGTTTGGGCCATTTACTGGATTACTATTTTTGTTTAAGAAGCCTGAATGTTTCTGATGGGACCTATCCGGTACAGGCCCATAGCTCAATGGCTTAAACAAATGCTGTTTCTTAATATACACGTTGAAAATATCAACAGGCTGAAAACACATTTTATGTTGCTATGAAGATGCATAACGGAGATACATTTTTTTTGTATTTTACTACCTAGGATGCTACAATTAGTTTTTTTTATGGAATACCAAGTATAGGTGACACAGAAATTACATCAGCAGGACATTTATACCATAAAAGCACACTCATTTGACTTCAATAACGCTTTTATATTTTCGCAGCTATTTAACCCAATTGTGTTGCTACTGCCAAGTGATTAGATAAAAAAAATAAGTTGTGTTCAAAAGTCCTCTGCACCAGTCTAAAGTCCTTCATGCCATTTATAGATCGGTTTACCCACATGTTTATGATTAACAATTTACTTGCACACTTTAGCTCTCATAGCTGGGCAAGTAAACTCCGGTAAAATAACTTGTTTTTACAATGTTTTTTTGTGCAGTTTTTCGTGCCCAGGGTGAGGCATAGGAGTGCTCGTGACACTGTCGGTAGTCGTTGGCATCTCGGTCAGTCAACCCATAACACCCTCCTGCCAGCGAGCCTTCGACACTTCACGTGGCCTCAATGTGTACCTAGCCTGGCACAAGCGCCGTGGTAACGTCACTGCCGCTTAGTGGGGAACGGCGGTTGTTATGAGGAGCCTCAGTCCCACTTTGAGAGGCTTTCAGCCCAGCTGTCCATGATGGACAGTCTGGAAAATGTTCTCAGCCTGTAACGTTTCACTGCTTCAAGACCTCCCCTAATTTCCTCAATTGCCTCCTGTCCTCCTTTGTTCCTGTCCAATAATGAGATCTGAACTCTTTCATTTTAACTCACCGTCTATTCCAAATGTTTTCATCTGCATCTATTGCTTTCTCTCGATAGTCACTCCACGGTTATTTTAGGCTATCCCTTGTTGGTTGTTGTTAGCACTTGTCCTGTCCATTTCCACCAGATCAGAATGAGAATCTTTATTTAATCCAATGTGTTATGAAGGTCTTTTTCGCAGATGTCCATTAGGGGTGGGTCAAAAAATGTAAACATTACTAAATGCTTTTTGTGGTATCAGCAAAGTAACAACCTTAATCATTCATTAAATAATGTTACATTGTACCCACACCGATTTCACAGGTCATGACATAACACACCATTTAAAATTACAACTCATTGTATATAACTATGTATCCTCCCGCACCTCCGATTAACACGGTTGGATATGTACGGTGCGAAAGAAGTTCTACATACATATCCATGATTCTGGATTTTTATTGCATCGATATCAAATGTTTAACCATTGTAATATTTTGTACTTTTGTCATGTATCTAATAAACTGTCCTATCGATAGACTGCCTACTGCCATATGAATGTGGAATTTCCACCATTGGCTCAGGCCTGCTAGTAAAGCGCTTTGAGATACCGTGGCATTTAAGTTAAACAAATGACCATTCTTAGCCAAATGGTGAAAAAAATCAACATCAGTGCTGAGGTGGCCCCGAAACCGGTTTAGCAGCTCTTAAGCAAAACAGCTCAAAGACTTGGCCGTGCGGTCACTTCTGGAATGTGATGTTTATACGTTATATAAAAATACTACTTAATTTATTTCTTTTAAAACACACAGCGACCAAACACTTACCGTTTTCTCATACAAAGGAAGCTGCTTGAATGGGTTGATTGAAATGAGTATATCTCCAATGTAGGTCTGTGAATAAAAAAAAAACACATTTTAAACGTATTGTAACGTGTACGTTGCAAAATAACATGTATACATATAATTTCAAGTAACGCTGCTTTAGTATGGAAAGTAGATGAATATTATCCGGCGAATATTTTTGAAGTTCAAACAAATATGGGTGGTGCGTGGAAATCGTGCTATCTGATATATTACACTGGTCAACAAAAAAAAACTTTTTTTTCTGGCCTGGACTTTTGTAGCTGTTTTAGACTAATTTTAGGGTGCTGATTCCAAATCTGATCTCAGATTTGCTATCACATCTCATTTTTATGCTATCGGCATACCCCATTTTCATTGATCTTACCCGAAATTAACTCTGTCACTTATGATTGCAAGTTGTTGCGAGTCAGTGACCGCTTTAGTGTTAAAATATGGTGCTGTATTTTTAGGATAGTGTGTTCATAATATCATTTTATGTAGATATCCACATTTATTTAATATTTTTCTTCTGCAGTTTTTATTGAAAATGCAATATTTGATATCTCAAAAACCTGATGTGATAGACAAAAACTGATGCCAGATTTGGAATCAGCACCCCAAAATTACATTAAACCGTTGGAATACCTTATGCAAGAAAAAGTGTGTTGACCAGTGTTATGCCAATTGATTTGGACGAATAAAACATTTTCAACTCGTTATGATCGGCATGAAATTCCTCCCAAATCCCATCACTATCTCTCGTGAAGCACCTGTACGAGAGCCGATTGAATCATCACGTCCACCTCTCATCAGTGCGCCTACCCTGCTTCCACTGTCACTGGATTTTTCTGTTTGCTCAAAGTCACTTTAAGATGTTTTCTTGTTCTTGTTCATGTTTTTTGTTTTTTGTTTGTTGCGGTTGCACCCGATGAAACTGATGAAACCGTCGTTCGTATCAATCATCAGCCATTGTCACTTCGTGATGCATCCTGCCCAAGTCCCACTTCATTTTCTCACCAAATCCTTTGTTCAATTGTTATCAACGGCGGGCTCTAACTTGTGATTATTCTCCAATCCACGCGTTCCCCACTTCCTGTCTCTCAATGAAATTCCAAGCATGCGGTGCATCTCCATGCTTCTAGTTGCCACTCCTTCAGCCTTTGTTCCATTTCCTTTATTAATGTCCACGTTTCTGATCCGTATGTCATAGCAGCTAATATCTACAAGCGCAATATTTCCCCTCTTAGGCACATTGGTCTGTTATTCTTCAGTAATGAACATCGTTTTTTTTTTAAACCAGCCAGGTACATGTTGGCTCCTCTCACAGGGCATCCCAACAACCACTCAAATTTGATCGGCTTCGAAACGTTATATCAGCAATGCTAGAGAACACAGATTGCAGACGGTTTGGTAACAGGATGTTAATAAACTAGTCGCAAGACAGCTCACGATTGAAGGCATATAAATGCATATAAACGCTTAATCATGGGTGGCGTGAGCCTAACGTTGTAGCCCCATGCAACAACGTTACTTTCCTGCACTCGTTGCTATCTTATCGTACATTTATTGCAACACACCTGTGAAACTGTCCCACTACGGTGCCATTTCTGCAATATAGTCTCAGGGCATTGCATTGCGTAATGTTTATAACGTGTAGTCACATGAGAGAGCGACGCAATACAAACTTGGAATCGATATGCAAATATTCGTAGACACACTCTTCAAAATATGGGCAACTTTGGACTGTTTCTTTGTCCTTATTTAGGATTAATCAGGACAGCATAGTCACCAACGCTCGCTATTGCAAAGTCTGTCTTTGGGAACCATGTATATGGAATTTCCACATCGACACTGTGGGCCCATTATCTTGGCTGAGACCAACAATAATCATATTTGTAAATGTCAAGACATTTTTTTTGGATGAAACCAGTCCACAATTGTCTATCACTGCTGATGTCAATTGGTCACATTACCCATTTACATTGATGGTAACCGATGGAAGACCACAATTCACTTCCTTCAGGAACTGCTGCTGATTTTTTGCATATGCCCAAAGGCTATGTGCTCTGTACACATTTTTGCACTTTGTTTGAGGCGTGGAAGCTTCATGCATCTCCCAGGCAGTTAAAGTCATAATCCAGTTACTCCCTGGGGGCTCCCACATATTAACAAACTCAAAACTCCGCAGCCAAACAGCGCGAGCGAATTGGCCGCATGACCTTTCCCCACCTGACCTCCCCCCACCTGACCTCCCCACATGATCTGCAAAGTGTATTTTGCCTCTCGATCACGTACAGATTTTGCCATGCGGTTCCTAGGGTATGTAGGTTTGACCAACCCTGGTATAAGAACATTATTCTTCCCCAGGTTCATCATTTTCCATGCGTAAACATTTACAAGTTGCAATGTTGGCAATGTTCAGCGAGTATTCTTACAAATAGACGTGAAGAATAACAAACATTTAATTTATATAACGTCATTCATGCAGATTGCATCTCAGAACGATGAACATTGTGAATCACGTTTTAATATCAAGTGAACCAAGTAGAATACGAACTAAATGAAGGGTACGAAGATAACCAAAATGTTATCTATACGGGGCCAAAGTAAACATTTCAGTGCAAAACATTAGATAAAGTCGAGAAAGTGACCCCAAAGGTGTCCGAAGCACTAACCCTAAAGGATGGATCCTTCAGCTTTTCAGACCAGACAAATCAAGATGTAACTCACGCACCAGCACAATGTATTTTGCGGATTGTTTAAAAGTTTAAAAATTACACAAAACCGGATCAGTGTTTATGAAAACATCGTTGTAAAGCTATTTCACAAAGTCCGTGGAACATTTTTGTTTAAATTTCACAACCTACATTAAGAATCGTATGAGAATAATTATCAATTGTAGGTGCATTTGTACTGAAAGTTGGTATATATTTTGCTAAAGTTTCAAAGGATGTGTACTTTAAATGTAATGTGGTAGTGCATTCGCTGATTCTTACAGAGATTCACGGTTTGAATTCAGCGGCCATCCCTGGTTATTACTGCGGGTGCTACTTGAAATGGACATTAAACATCCTATGGTGTAATTCACAAGAGTAAGCCAATGTGTGCCGACGTCAGCGTGCAAATTTGGCAAATATGACAAATTACTAAATTGGGATTATACAAAGCAATAATCGTCCCCGAACGCAAAACTTTGCATGACCTTCCTGAAAAAAATAGACTCAATGAGGCTCAGTGAGGCTATCCTGGGTAATCAAACGTATTGTTGTAATATAACAATGCAAAGGGCATGTCACTGATAACAATTGTGGTTTCAAATAACGCAAAAAAAGTGTAATAAGCATGCATCCTTTGTGCATGTTGCAACAACAACAAAAACGTCTTCAGTTGCTGAAAATGTGCAATTGTGTGCCCTTGAATCCGCAGGAATCTTCAACAGGGTAGGGCAAATGTGTCAGACCTTCTAGACATTCATTGAGAATGAGATAATGTCACGTGTTATAAAGTCTTAGAAAAGTTACACAATTGGACTATTTTGGTCAGTCATGGGACCTTGCCTATTTTGTAAAAAAAAATCTGCATACGAGTGCAAGCAATGTCCAAAAGCATGAACACAGTGTACTCTATATTGGTTTACATACTTACAATTTTTTTTAAACGTTCCGATTTGTACGAATCGGTTTGTTCCTATTCATTATCAAATTCTGTTATCCAAAAACGCCGTCACCCGCTATTTACCAGCTGACGTATGGAACTAAAAGCACAGACACTTGAAAGGGAGACTTCTCGAAAAGTGCGCGTAGGAACGTGGAGAGACGCACACTTGGGATTACACGGAGAGACCGAAAAAGGGGGGACACGCGTGATTATTACGATTTATTGATCACACACACAGGTGAAACGTGTGCATTATCTTGCACGTTAAAAAGTGGGCTCGAGCAGGAACACGTCGCTAGAAACTCAACGACGGAACGACAGCCAGAGGAGGAAACGCGCACGAGAGGATGTCCAACGTGGCTATGGGAGTGCGTGTTGTTTTGACGTTGAGTCATGCGCGGATGCTGGGTACATAGTGTTGCATGGCGAGACCGCGAAGGATCGATGTTGACTTTGGGATAAGCCTTCATCCAGCAAAGGGGCATCACTCCTGCGAGCGAGACGTGTGCTACCAAAACCATTTTGCCTCCTCTCCCGAGTTTACAAATTTGATGTCTCTCGCCTTTGTGTGCGCTCACTGGATCCACGTGTTCCTCTTCTTGTTCCTTATCGCACATTAATTCCAAGCACGCACTGTATTACCGTGCGCACTTCTTTGCCCACATTTTTCAATGCGGCATACTTCTTGATACCGACAACATACTGCATACAGAACGACACATTCACACTGCACGACGCATCTCTCGCGACACATGGCGTACGTACAAACCACCACTGGAACATCCAATTCAACAATAAAACACACACACACGTGACACAGCGCACACACACTGGGTACACACACACACGTGTCACCATATGTGCTCGACCAAATGTACGTACGTGAAATAAGCAACATCGGTTAGACAACCTAATGCAGCTTTGGGGAAAAGATGCGAACAAGTCTCGCAATAGCAGATCGAAGTTCAAGCCATTATTATGCAATTGCCAAAAGTACATCACTTTTCTTACGTAAGACCGCAGTATGCCAGAGCGTGCGTGCGTGCAAGCCCCCTCCCCCCAAAACACATTTGCATTCATTTAACTCACGTATATGTGGTCGTCGGCATATCGGCTTCTCAGCACTTCCAACAGCGTCGTCTCGTCCAAAACTGCCAAAGTGGCCAGGTCGTCGGTCTTGGACGCAGCCATCGCCCCCTCCGAATCTCCAACCTCAACTTCTTAAATCCTGCCACGGAGAAACGACACCACCGCGTTTCGTGTTGCGGGAACGCCGGCGTTTGCTTGACCCCGGTTGCTCTCAGCTGCGTGCCTTTATGAGCCGCTCACGAATTTGCTGCAGGGCTTGTAGCAAGTGACACAAGGCAGAGAGGGGTGCTGGGGGATGGGATGGTTTGGGGGGAGTTCGGTGCGACAAACTTTATTGTCGCGGGAGCCTTGTGGTGGTTGGTTGGTTGTATTACGAGCTTTCGCGTTTCCTCATTCTGACTGGTTTCGGTGAGAGTCAGACGGATTTTATGGCCAAGTGGGTGGAAAGCATGAATGACAAAATGTTTATGGTGGGTGGGTGGGTGGATGTCGGCGTGGGGGGAAGGGTTGGTCTTGTTTTTTTGTGAGAGGGGGATAGATAGGAGCTTGGAGGACCAGTTCGACAAATACAACGTGCGATGATTGTACAATTCAATTGTAATCGAGACTTCATTTATCACGGAGTCGTTTCCAGAGCCCACCCCCCCTCTCCCTAACCACCCGGACCGCCCACTCTAGGGCGTTGGGGAGGCTGGAGGGAGAAGTTTTTTTTTTTTTTCCGGAGCACAGCAGCGGACAGCTCCATATTGAATTGAATGGCTTATTTATAATTGATGTTAACTTCTTCTTGGTTCTTTCGGTAAAGTCGCGTAGAAGGGAAGTAATAAAATAATAAAATAATAAAAATAAAACATAATAAAAATAAAACATAATATTTTTATTATTTTATTACTTCCCTTCTACGTGACTTTACCGAAAGAACCAAGAAGATGAATCCCTGCAGTCACGAAAGCTTTAAATTGATGTTAACTTACAGCCATACTCCTGGATGAAAGTCTTCCCCACCACGCAGGCTGCGTCGGTCATGGCAGTTGTTTGGCCATACTTGTGGGCCGTCCATAAATGACGTCACGCGATTTTGGACGATTTTTGACCCCCCCCCCCCCCCTCGTTACACGGCGTCACAAAAAGTCAGACCCCCCTCAAATATGACGTCACAAAGCTCTGCCCCCCTCCCCAAAAAAAAATCAAACATGCTTTAAATCGCTTTAAACTATTGTCATTGTAGTGCGTATCTAATGTGGCGTTGAACTCTGAGGTTGTAGGAGAAAACATTTTTTTAAGTCTATTTAATTAAGCAGAACGTGTTGTATATATTTATTTAAAGTTGCGCATTATGATGTGACGTCACATTTCTCAAATCCCCCCCCCCTCGTCACACATCGTCACAAATATCTGACCCCCCCCCCTCCCCCTAGGTGCGTGACGTCATTTATGGACGGCCCCTTCGCCGTGCTGGTCAATACGGGGGTCGGTGAAGTTGCGGACACTATCACGTTAGC
Organism: Lethenteron reissneri; assembly: GCF_015708825.2. Taxonomy (NCBI): domain Eukaryota; kingdom Metazoa; phylum Chordata; class Hyperoartia; order Petromyzontiformes; family Petromyzontidae; genus Lethenteron; species Lethenteron reissneri. The sequence continues at coordinate 13,092,777 of NC_083802.1, forward strand.
CGTGGCAGGTAATCGAACTCAGGTTCGATGGGTTCATTACCCGTTTCGCAAACCGCTGAGCCACAGCTTGGCCCTAATGCAGTACACAGTTCCGGCTTGTAAACACTTTACGTAGAACGTAGACACTCACACACACTCACATCGCTGACGTGTTGTTGTGTGTAAGGAGTTTTGTGAGTTTTTGCATTGCAAATAAGAGGGAAGATGGGATGTTGTGGGGGTTGTGCAATTGTGTTTAAAGTGACTCAAACGCCGTGGCATTTGCTCAATGTTCGTCTACATAAGCAATCACAATTAGCACAAACAATAGCCCACAGGCTCCTTTTGGGAATATAACAAAACGGATTTGACTATACTTTCAAACCATTATAATGCACGTATTATCAAAATAATGCTGCTGGTGCTACACTATACAATGTAAATGACTTACACTCCGTCATATACAAGATACCAGAAAATAGATATGACATGTTGAGCCCGAAAATTTGACGTAAAACTTTCGTGACTGCAGAAATTCATATTCTATGGTTCTTTCGGTAAAGTCACGTAGATAGAAAAAGTATAAAGTGAATACAAATCTTCTTGGTTCTTTCGGTAAAGTCACGTAGAAGGGAAATAATAAAATAATAAAAATAAAACATAATAAAATAATTCTCACGACGTTTCGGCCACAACGCAAGCAGCCGTCCTCAGGTGAAGACCAGGTCTGTCGGGGAGACAGCGTCTGAATTATTTTATAATGTTTTATTTTATTATTTTATTATTTCCATTCTACGTGACTTTACCGAAATAACCAAGAAGATGAATACAAATATCACGACGTTTCGATCGCAACACAAGCGTGCGTCATCAGGAGAAGGTGGTTAGCCTCTAAAGGCCATAGAATATGTTGAGCCCTTTGTCAATGGTCATCTAAATGTCGGCTTTACGCGCGCGATGTTAATTTGACCACACTTCACCTACGATGGGTTTGATAGTTCGGGTAATTGCCGAAAGCGTTGGGGGCCGCCCATAAATGACGTCACGCACCTGGGGGGGTCAGACATGTGTGACGATGTGTGACGAGAGGGGGGGTTTGAGAAATGTGACGTCACATCAAAATGCGCAACTTTAAATAAATACAATATAGACAACACGTTCTACTTAATTAAATAGACTTTGATGTTTTCTCCTACAACATCAGAGTTCAGCGCCACATTAAATACGCACTACAATGACAATAGTTTAAAGCGATTTGAAGCATGTTTTATTTTTGGGGGGGGGGGTGGGGCAGAGCTTTGTGACGTCATATTTGAGGGGGGGGTCTGACTTTTTGTGACGCCGTGTGACGAAGGAGGGGGGGTTTAAAAATCGTCCAAAATCGCGTGACGTCATTTATGTATGGCCCCTTAAGCATTGGCGTGGGGGGTGCAATACAAGTCCAGTACAACTGTGGATTATACTTTACTGCCCTCTGCTGCCCCATCGCATAGCTCGGCAGCCCATAACACCTATTATGCATGGACGTCGCCCTTAAAAGCACAAATCCCTGCTTAGCTTCCGACAGTCAAACTAAATCCGGCACATTTCAGCTTACTTGGTTGAGGGCGTTCGGATACACATGCACAAACAACCGATATAAATATACTGTAGCTAATCCACCGACCTGTAATTAACTCTGTTGCAGCAGGGCTATCACGAACACACAAGTGCCATCAATCCATGCGCGCTGGTGAATTACTATACTTAGTGAGATGTCTCACGGACACAAAACAAAATCCCAATTTATCTCCAAACGTTCGTCTAAATGTGCTCAGACTCTGCTGCAATTTACTCAGGTATAACAACAGAAGAAAGAGAGGAGGGAGTGTGGGGTGGGGATGATCAAACAACGGCTTGTATTGTTGCTGCAGATCGCCACGCGGCAAGCTGCAAGCAGCAGCAGCAGCATCATCGGTGTGCTGTACGGATCAGAGCGGCGGATTTGCCTGCCACGTGGTCTGCGCATGTGATGCGTGCGTGTGTGGGGTGGTTGGGACGCGGTGTGCGTCATCACATACTCGTCAAGCACGCGCATGATGAAGAGGTTACGTAAGCCCCAAGTTGTGCCTTGGGTTGCACGTATACACCCTCATTTATTGGAGCCGTTCGTGGATCAGATATACCAGCTTGCACGCTGCACGTGGAATGATGTGTATGTACGATTCGCCCCTGAGCAAAGTGCCCAGAAGTAAAAAAAAAACACACGGCCGGTTAGAAGTTTTGGACTTTGACTTTACTTGAATTCAATTTGTATTTTGAATTTGCTCTCGACCAAGTCACACGAAATTGTCGACTCTTGCAATGTAAGCATGGTTGAGCCTGATTAGTTCTTGGGTGTTGTGTTGTCCTTCCCCGCAACACCGATTAGCGCGGTTGGCTACGTACGGTGCGAAAGAAGTTCACCATACATACGGATGGGTGGCCCACCACCACGAGGTCGCAGTCTTGAGGTCGCCCCATTGTCCAATGTGTGATGAGTTTTTGCTACAGGTTTCCTCACATTTGAAGCCAAAGACTCATTCATCGAATTCGCCGAACATCTCAATGTCAGACGGACCCTCGATACTGTATTCCCTTTGGCTTTCCTATGCAAATAATATGAATGATTGATCGGCAGCACCCGTGATCTATCCACTGCTGGACAAAGGCCTCCCCTTGCTGTCATCAAATGTTTTTTTTATCACGTGGGTAGACTGTTAATAAGTAGATTTCTACCTGCATGGAAAAACACTGAAAATATAGAATATTAATACATATTCTACAGAGAACATTTTTACATTACATAATATAGTAGATTATGTCGAAAGAAGTTACAAGACTGATTTGTTTAAACATTTGTTTGTCTTTCCCCCCAATTTCATTCCAATGGTGTTATCAGCGTCACGTCAAGAAAGAACGAATCAATTTAGAACTGTCACAGAGCAGCGAATCACTTCGTGTTAGAGAACGGTCCTTGGAACTAGATATCAGAGAACTACTTTTGAAATAGCAAGTTATATCTCACCGACACTCATCACATTCTTGATTTGAAGCTTTCGTAACTGCAGGAATCCATACTCTTTGGTTCTTTCGGTAAAGTCACGTAGTTAAAAATATAATAAAACAAATCACGACGTTTCGATCGCAGCACAAGCGGTCGTGATCAGGCGTGATCACGACCGCTTGCTTGTGTTGCGATCGAAACGTCGTGATTTGTTTTATTTAATTTCTAACTACGTGACTTTACCGAAAGGACCAAAGAGTACTCATCACATTATTTGGTGGCACTGCGTTACAACACGAGGGCGGCACGCTAGGGGGCAGCACTTCCCACCAGCCCTGCCTCAGGGAGACACGTTGGTTGTATAACTGTCAAAACAACATTTCTAATTCTCAGAGCTGGAATGGTTTGCTTCATTAAGCGCAAACCCAAATTTAATGGTGTTTTTTTGGCAATAATCGGTGAATGAGCTGAAACCATCAATTAATGACAACATGAGAACCCATTTCAATCATGGGCGGCTGTCTGCATTCAAACCGAAAAATCTCAGTGGTGCTAGCTCAGCAACTGTGATCACATAAACAGTTGGTCGCCTCTACAATCTCTGATCCTTATGTCATGTCCCTCTTACACTTACCAACTATCGCTTGCCCTTTAATTTAAAATGGTCTTTCTCGTTCTGCATGAAGACGCTATTCATCATGCTACTGTATCTTCTTAATACGTCTCTGGAAGTTCTCTTTGATTATCATCTGTAATTTTCCTTGCTTAAGACAATTGTCAGAATGTTATCAAACCTCTGTCCTTTATGAGTATTTTTTTACTTTCTGGAAGATAAAGAAACCACATGTGCCAGAAGGGGAAATGTTGGGTGCAGTGGTCAAAGGCTGGACTCACACTGGCTACGATCCAGCACACAGCAGGGCAATGTGAATGTGTGTCGGTACATTGTACTGCAAGACTCATGATTTGGATTCCTGTTTTGGAAATGGATGTTGTAGGCAGGGCAAAAGTTTGTTTTTTTTCATTTCAGGTTCGCAATCGGACCCTTTGAAACAAATTCAAACGATGCACCAGTCCTTCTGGGTCAAATAAAGTAATCGGCATTGTCTTCACAAATCATATTTTCTGAAGCATTTTTTTCAGCCTCAGTGAACTCAGTGTTTTACGCGTTTTTAAATAAGTCCTTTAACGCTTTGTTTCCACATCGCAGCTATACATTAATTATTCATTTCCTGTGACGATGCTAAACTCTTCTCCACGTGAAACTATGTTGGAACTCTTTGGAACATGTACAAAGTAAATGTACGATAGCATCGTCACAGTGTATATACACGCGTATTTATTATGTATGAAATGATGAAAGAAGTTCCACATACATGCAAGTAGGGAGCACGCCCGACAGTTACACGACCACAGAGGGAAAGTAGCGGAATCAACTCATTTTCAGGAACGAGATGGAGATTGTGTCGTTGCAGCACTATGAGGAAGCCTTAATACAGCAGTGGATAGAACATGGCTAATGATGACAAACACTGCATTTATATTCTCATAATTACGATACACTTAGTCTGTAAACATAATACCATCCAGCGAAAAAAACTGCACAAATTAAACAAAAAATACAAACGCGACAGTACAAATGGGATAAAGCAAAAATATCGAATTTTGTCCCTAAAATATATAACTTCATATACATTTTGTACCATATATATGTACAGCCCTCTTTGACAATTCACTGCTGGAAGTTCTCCCCACACTGCACATACCGTTGGGGTGATTTGACCATACTTCACCACTCTAATCATTGTGCCGGTTGATAAGGGTGGGGCAGGAGGACAAAACCCGTTCCGATATCACTGGCCACTGATCTTAGCTATAGTTGGGAATTGAACTCAGGTCACCAGGTTCATAGCACAGCGCGCTAACCACCGTGCAACCGCTCCACCCCATAGTGTGGTTCCGCAGTGAATTACACATAACACTGAGTTCCAAAGTTCTCATATAATTGCTCACACCTGTGCACAGTACGTGGTGCACACTCGAGCCCTTGTGAAGGGTTGCACGTGTTGTAATGTGAACCATAAAGCCACCAATTTGTTTGGTAGCATATTAGTCTTGAAAGGCAACGCACCACGCCATTTCCCCTCTCATAACTTTGTCTGCCTCTTTCCCCGCTCCCCATCCCCAATTCCTTTCGAAATCTCTTCTGCCCCCCCCCCTCTCCCACGTATTGCTGGGTGTTTTGCGTTAAAACTGAGCATGCTGTGTGATAAGTCAATGAATGGGATTGAATGGGGCATTGCTTGATGGGTAGAAGGAGTTGATTTTACGAGGTGAGAAACCATTGAGGCTTCCAATGCCCTTTAAACAAGTGACGACCAATTTAATTTAATATACGGTCCTTTGTGAAAAATCCACAAACCATGCTGGTCACAATGTATTGTGCAAAACCATGCTGGTTAGTGCAGGGCTGGTGAAGAGTACTGGTGTAGATATTGCCTGCCACTGATATTAACTAACCATGGTTGTGAATCAAACTCAGGTCGCCGGATCCATAGCGCAGTGTACTGACAACCGTTGTAACGTAAGCTCGAACAAAGCTAAATTTTAAACAGAGAAAAGCTAACCGCACAACGAAGTTTAGCTTACATTTCAAAACAAACTAATGCAGCTTTCATTAAAGTAGAACACATTTTATAAAGTCACACGAAGCAAATTACAACATTAACTCGACGAGGTATAAACAAACTGTTATAAGCGTTTATACACTCAACTTTTCAAAGCAACGTAACCGGTGTAACCATAAATAAACAGCATTGAGAGAGGCAACAAACATTAACGCTGTGTTAGTTGTGGACGAGATGCGGGATTATTCCAAGTTTAGAGGCACCTGCATTACCACAAACTTTAGAACAAATAACACAACATTCAACACGTTTGTCAATAACGCTGCCTTTAAAAGGAAAAATATATAATAGGCGACGTTTCAGGCAATTACCCTTTTTAATATTACATGCAATGTATTCTGCTATGGAGAGATGTTACGTGCTATTTAAAAAAGATGTCCATTGCCCAAATCGTCGCTTCGCCAATTACATAAATATTTCCACTTAAGCCGCTGTTATTAACGAATGCGTTTAGTTTGTTTTTAATTACGCGTCATTGTGCACTACTGGCAATGCAGTCGACAAATGTAAAAAAAATGCAAAATCTAAGATTTTCCACAAGGCGGCGTTACAATATCACTCATGGTGGAATGGACTGCTCATGCTGATTGGCATTCAAATAGCCACCAGTCCACATATTTTCACCATGAGCGTCACTATACACCTACTGTCTGCCAAGTTATATAATTGTGGCTTATGGGTCAGCCTCGACTATATAAACAGGCAATATAAAGTTATCTTTGAAGTTCAGTAACGTACTCTACTGGTATAATTGCTGCTTTTTTTGTTGTTAAACAAAACAATCTGTCTGCATTTGTATATCTGTCAGCTCATACGGTTTACCCCGTATTCTTGTACAGGGGAAATTTAGTTTTCAGGTCATACTGGCGTACAGCCGTTTCAATGCGGGCAAAAAAATGTGTTGTTCTATTTGTTTGTGTTTCTCTCTTGTGATGGGACTTTATAGGATGAACGTTGATATTTCTAAGGGCACAGGGTGACCAATAAGGGCTGAATGGGTCTGTAATAAGGTAGGGCACCGATAAGGGGTTGACAGGTATGCATTTGTTTGAATGCTGCTTGATGATGCTGAGGAAGTTACATAAACGACGCTCTTAGTGAGATGCCAAAAGTGATCTGACCACATGCACACACTCCAAAGACACAAGTCCACTTCAAATCAAATTCCATCTTCGGTGTTCGGGTACACAAAACGTCGTCTGTGCTTGCTCACAAAGACAGACACGTTTCAAGAATCGAGCTGTTCGTGTTTGTTTAAACAGTAGAATTCCTGCGTGATTATGATTAATAAGTCTGCCTTGTGCAATGTAATACCTCATTGGACTCTCAACTGGTAAAGCAATTTAGAGGATTGTGGTGATTTATTGATGTATGAGAGATGGCTGGTGGTTGTTGTTTTATAAGAGTACGGTAATCCAACAATGGGTGGGGTGGTGGCACAGTCGATTAGAGTACCCCACTATGAATCCGGCGGATCTGAGTTCGATTCCTGGCCACAGCTTAACATCTGTGGCGAGTAATGTCTGGCTTTAGTTTGGGCACCTGTCAATAACATAGCCCGCACAATGACCATCACAATGAAGTATGGTCAAACAATCTGCGTGACCAACATGGCATGGGGGATGCTTTCATCCAGCAGTAGTTTGAGAAAAAATGGCTGAAAATGATCATCGTTGTTGTTATCATCGTTGTTTACCGTATGTAGATCCCATAATGTTGAGAGGCGTCCTACATTGACTCGTTTTCATCGCTGAGCTTTTGAATTTAGCTAAAGGAACACCGTACAGTACATTTAAGCATCCCAAGAGTATTTCCCCAGAAAATAGTCATGTTTAGATGATGGCTACGTCCCACACATTCCTGTACAGTAAATCAAACAAAGCCTAATGTCAAGTATGATGTCCATCTGGTTTGCATCACCAAATCGTTGTGTCGCACCATTCTCTGCAACATTTTTGTTAGTCACGCAGACAGGGGAGTTTCAGGGAAGGCATGTCAAATTCCAGGCAACACATACAATTGGATACGACTGAAGCATTTTTTTTTCCAAAAAGTTGTTTGCAGTGATGAAACTGGCCAAAAAATATTTATATGATATTCAGCACGTGTATTTTATCTACATGAAAAACAAATGTTTTAGTGCTCCAATGTGTTTTAGAGTGGTGCCGCATGTTGTTCGGCGTGATGTCTAACGTTTTACTCCAAGTAGAGCAAAATGGCGGAAGTCATGCTGAACAACACGTGGCACGTACATGTAGAACTTCTTTCGTACGGTACGTAGCCAAAGTATTAATCGGAGGTACGGGTGAAGGACAACAAACTAAACACAAAAAGCAGTTCTACAACCTGAAAACAAGTGGGAAAAGTATAAGTTAGTACTTGTAGTGCTAGTTTCGGTCTCGACATTTAAAGAAACCCCTTTGATCAATGTGGCCAGTATTCTATAGGTAACGTTTCAAATGGCAATACAACTTTATACTCAAGTTGTACTCATATTAGTTCGTCTTTAGGACAGTAATCGTGCCGCCGCAGCCGCCTGCCCCGACCACCCGATACAGAGGGACAGAGCTAACGTGTGAGTGCATTCAACTTAAGTTAACAGGTAAAATAAACTGATTCTTATATTAAACTGTAACCCTAAATCATTATTTGTTTATAAAGCCCGAGGGTAATGGTTCATTATCGGCAACATTGGTTATCCACGTGGTGTGGCACATGTGACAGCTAAACTTCCCAATTAAAGAAAATAAACATCTATCGCGCGGAATTTATTATATAAAGTTGGTGAATTAAGTGTGCAGGAAGTAAAAGATTTTAACAACGTATACATATGTGCCTGTGAATCTATTATTTTAAAAATACAGTAGAAAGAAAACCCTGACAGAGTAGCAGCCGGGGAACAGGATGCATCTGAGAGGACATTCACTGACGAAGTAGAAGATGGAGTGATGAATTCAGCTCATGTGCACAAGTGAGAAAGATTGTTACAGTGCAGGATCATGAGTAGATTAACCGTGGTCGATCATGATAAAAACACAAAACAGAGAACACGACCGAGAGAATGACCACTGTGGAGATGGAGCAATAAGATCAGCTCATGTGCAGGAGTGAGAAGGAATTGTGTCATCATAGAACTTTGAGAGATGATGAGAGCACGAGGAAGCTTTCATCCAGCAGTTTATAAACTGACTGCTGATGATTATAGTAGAAAAACATGACAAAAATCCGCAAAACATGGACATGCAGTATTCTAATCAGCCTATAAGAACGTTTTGGATGGAGAAATTTTATCATTTATTTTCAGATATCTTCACCAATCGTGGCCACTATTTCGGTGTCACCATGTTGAGTGATTTATAGTATGACTTCACAAAATAATAATTGTAAGATGAAATAATGGCGTAACAATTACAATCTAGACTCCTGGTCGTACGGGCAACATTTACCTGCAAAATACTTCTCGTGATACCATCCTGCGACATTCTGTACCCGTGGCCGCGCACAAATAAAATTCCCAAGTGGCATTTTGCTTATATAGTGCCTGTTATATTTTAAAATGATAGCCATGGGGGGATTATTACAACCAAATGTTGCTCCTATAACCAGTCGTTAAGATTTAGGATGTAGAACATGAGCAGTATTGTGCAAGCCCAGAAAAATACAGTACAGGGTGTCGCAATCCCAGCGTGGTCTTTGAGAATATATGTCACTGTCTGATGTGTCCCAGTAATTCGGTGGTGGTTCACGAATGCACTTGATGTAGAGTAAGGGAGCCGTCTCTTCCTATCTGGTATCACACCACAGTGTAGCAATGTGAATTGGAATTTCGTCAACAATACAGGGTGCCGTCATGCTCCATTATGTGATGTCACCTGTACAAGCTGCATGAAACAAAATAAACCTTCACAAAAATTGGGAGCCATGAACCGGATGGACTACAGTGTCTCAAAAAAACACTCTTCACACTACCTCCTACTCCTAATTAATGAGCCATCTCTTAAAAGTTGATGACTCATCTTCACGCACACTTAAATTATTTTCGCATTGCACGTAGCTGACGAATGTCAAAAATGTAAACCCACACCCGCCCCTTTGCTTGTGGCGCGTGTGGAATTGGAGTTGACAAAACCATGGGAGATCGAGATTGAATGCTCCTGCCGCTGATGTAGGGCAGATGTTTGGGTGCGATGTTCAATACGAGATGTTTGTATTGAGTGAAGGGTCACATCGAGGGAGACGTTTCATTCTGAGCGAGGATGGTGGGAGAATTCATCAGGCTGACAGGGTGGCGATGCCTGTGTGTTGAAGGTGGTGGCACGTAAAGAAGAAGAAGAATGAAAAAAAACCCACAGCCTGGATTTGTGGTGAAGTTGTTTGTTATCTCGTCCCGCTACAGATGTGCCATTATATGTGTCTGTTGCGAAATGTGTAGCACGGTTCGGACGTGTCACCCCGGATGGCAATGCACAAGCAAATTTTTTTGTGCAGAGAACATCAGGGAGATTCCATCACCATGGCAACATGACAGTCTGAATGTGCAAGGCAGAACTGTTATAAATAACCATAATAAGGTCGCGGGGTTTTTGTGTGTTTCATTGGTCAAAAGACACTGCAGCGATGACTGTCACTGTGAAGAATTTGCCGGTCTGGCAATGACGTGGGGAAGAGCGTGGCTCATGAATGTCTCTCGTGATGTGCTCTTATTTTTTTGTATCTCGTGGTTGTGACCGCTAAGCATTTTATGCAATTGTTTTCTTTTAAGCCGAACGTATCACCTAATACAGTAGTGAACCTTCAAACTCTAATGAGACCGTATAAATGCCGAGGAAATATAACGTGCTCAGCAAATGTCTGGAATGTGGATTTTGCACAAAACAGTTTGTGTCACAAACTCAAATAATAATTTATAGCCCTTTGTCAATTCAATGATGAAGGCCTCCCCAAATTTTGTCAGTATTGGAGATTCATTGGCCATACTTCATCACCACGCTGTATAGGGCACATTTATAAAGCGGGGGCCCAGGACCAGTTCAGATAGGACTTTTTACTGATGGTAACCATTGGGTAGGAATCAAACTCAGATCGCTGGGTACAGAGGACACATTGCTAATCACTGCACCACCCTTCCACCTTGTGACACAAACCCCGAATGTGGTAAAAATGTCCTACTCTCTGTTGGGAGTGATTTTCTACCTATACAGAAGCTGCATGTGCAATGACTTATGGTGCGATGGTGTTTGTGTGCCGATGCACATCATTGTGTGTCAGCACCGGTTAAGGTCAACACAGCTCTATAGCTGGCCACCCATGTGACATGCAATCGGTCATCACATGAAACCTATCGTGACGTGGAGCAATGTTGTGCTTGCTCACAATGTGTGCATGTGCATTGCTCTATCTCTCTATCTCTCTTGTTTAATGAAGCCCACCCGTCAGGGCTGTCACTGCATGCACGTGTCGTCATCCCATCGTCATGCGACGAGTCAAAAAAAACATAAAAACGAGCGTGGGTGGTGCCGGTGGTTTGTCCTCGGCAGGTGGCCAACAAAACCATCGGGTCCATTGGTCAGGGGCCAGACATCAGGTGATGCATTGCCACCCAATGGAGATCCAGTTTACCAAACTGACTTGTTTTTTTTTCTCTCCCTCTCCAATCCCAACTCCCCCCCCACCGCCTCTACCACACACACATAACCAGCACCACAGCTCTTCACGCCACCTCTCCAAAACCCTTCCCCTCCCCCTTACAAAGGCTCCCAACTACCGCCTTCCCCTCCCACCACCACCACCACCCACCAAAACCTCTCTCTCTCCCTCCCCACACCCCACCGCCACCTTTACCCGCCCAACTTAAGCACTGCTGGCCATCATCACCATCAAGCCCCTGATTTCCAGTTGAAGAAACCCTTTCCTCCTCTGCCTCTGTTATTTGTGTGAAGGCAGCCATTTTAAGAGAAAGAAACAGAGACACGTGCACAATGACACGCTCACAAAGGCGGGTGGTGGTGCTGGTGGTGGTGCTGGTGGTGCTGGTTGGTGGTGCTGGTGTTGGTTGGTGGCTTGTGCCAGGCTGACAGAGGAGGCACTTTGGTGTTTGCTAAACCAACCCCCCGTCGCCAAAGAGTGGGGGGGAGAAAAAAAGCCCTCTTCTGAGACCGGCCATTTCTTTGGCTTGCCCAGTCACTGCTCATTCACCATTCACAGAAAATTCAGAAACTTACACAAGTGTGGTGGTGGACATTCTTTGGGTTTTTTTTTATTTGTTTTGTCTCTGCTGCTGTGATCATTGATGCCTTATGTAGATTTTTTTTTTGCGAAGTACTCCCCACACCTTATCTAATTCGTATTATTTCTGGTCATACATAGCCTGCAGTGAGGTAGGTAGAAAAGTTGCCTGGTCTGCTCATGACAACAGAAGCCTCCAGCTGATTGTATAGCATTTAATTTTAAAAGGCTTATTTTTTTTGTGACGTCTGGCAGGGGAGGGGGCCTTAATGAATATTAACATATACACGAATAGATCATCACATTCGATTTACCAGTAAATCAAGTACAGATAACATTTTTTTTTATTTTGGGAGATCTTCAAATTTAGTTGACATTTGGATAAAATATTAATAACCGCAGAAATAAGGCTAATGATATGTAATACAGTACTATATGTAAATATGATATAGTACTGAATTTGTGATATTCAATTAAACCACAGTAATAACCTGCCTATAAAAATTATTAACCGTACAATTATACCCCGGGCAATTAAAATCCACACAACATCAATTAAAAAAAACTTAATTCTCGAATAACACCGGTTAAAAAAAAAATTCATCCCAAAACCCACAATCAATGTCGAGTTAAAAAACTCATCAAATTTTTTCCTAAACCAACAAAACCCCCCCAAAAAAAGAAAAATCTAAAAAACACCCCACAATTAGTGAATAAATATACCATCCCGTGGCTTTGGGAACCCTCTGTGGCTTGTGTGTGTTGGGGTGAGTGAGTAGAGAGAGAGACCACGCTCGGGAACAAAGCCCCCGGCGGAGAGGAAGTGGCAGTGGCAGCAGCAGCAGTGGCAGTGGCAGCAGCAGCAGAAGGGACACGAGGCACCCACCACCCACCACCACCACCACCCAGACTGGGAGCCGAACCCCAGAGGCAAACGCAGACGTCTCTCCCTCCTTTTCGTCGGACCTTTCACCATTACCCCACAAGCTTTATCATATTAAAAAAAAGAACCCCGGGACCGGTGGGACGGGACTGCTCTAGGGGAAGAAGAGAGAGAGAAAAGCTCCTACCTCCAGGTAATAAGGTATGTTGTACGTACACGCCGGCAAAGTAGAATTGGTACCGAATATTCGTGGGGAGTATTTTTTTAATTACTGATAATTGGCGGCCTTTACCTTCGGCGGGCCGGGCGACGAACTACACCGAGGTGGAGTCTGTTCGGGTGGATATTTATTCTTTCTCCGTACGTTTGTTGTATAACAAACACACGTCGTCAAGAAAAAAAAAGAACCGACGTTTAACAACAACTCCTAAATCAGCGGGCGTCAATTGGCGTTCGTTCGTTCGTGTCGTGGTGTTGTTAGCAGAGCCGTCGCGGCCGAGAGGGATGGGATTGAAAGGCCCCGGACGGTGTAATAATAAATAAATAAGCTTCTTTGTAATAATTTTGTGTGTATATACAGAGAGGCACACACAGAGAGAGAGCTGCTATCTTGTTAAAAGGCCGCCCCCGTGTGACCGAACATTGCCTGGGCTCGACTGATCCGGTGCCTCTGCTTAAGCCACACACACACACACTGGACACTGCATCTGAATGTTACATGTGGAGAGGTGTTTTTGTGTTAATCCACTGCTGGATGAGGGTCTTCCCCACCCCCTAAACCCCGTGGCAAGTGGTAGTTGTTAGGGGGGGCTTTTGACCATACTTCACCACGCCGGTCGTTGCGGATTTGTGAAGCCGGGGGAGCGTTAACGTGATTTGGGGTATGGTATATTACATACAGTACACACACACACACGCCTATTTAATGATAGATTACGATAGTAGTTGGTGTTATTCTAGTTTATGACACTTTGATAGACATTGTATTGTTTCTGTGACTTTTACTTTGTTAACTTTTCTTTCTGTTTTCGCCGGCACTTTGCCGGCTGTGAATGAGAGATGCGTTTAGTAGCGGAGTTTCGTCGATAGCCTTACGATAATGGAACGGTATATGTTGTAACATTACAATCGTAGGGTTGCATACTTGTAAACATTCGATTACACGATATTGCTGTACTCGTTAATGAAGGTTGTCATGCGCGTACTGTATGTACACACGAGTGCGTGTAGGCCCTACTATTATACACTGTATTACGTAAGCCGTACTATATACAGTATGTTATATCGTGTGCGATAGAAGGTGGTAAGATATATATATGTTCGTAACGTTATACACGATAACTGTTATTGTAAACGTCGTGTTCGCCTTATTTTAATTACCGATTCGGGCCTAGGCGTTAGGATGCACCTAGGCGAGTCGCACAATTGTTGAATAATAATCATATTTGTATCGATCATAAACGACCACATTCGATACCAATGCGTCGTGTTTGTGTGCGGAATAGTTAAATCCGTGGGTTTTATTTCGTTTAAGACTCGGTTTTGTTAGAGTCGAATGTCCCATTGTACACGGGCGAAGAGACGTTTACGTTGGCAAAGTTTTTCGTCCCTTCAAAGTGTCCACTTTAATCAAAAAATAACATGCTACTTAAACAATCGTCTCCTTTCATCGTGTGGTTTGGTTAACGTTTTCGTCTTTAGGGTTTTTTTGTTATTTAATGTGTATTTAAACTTGAGTTTGTAACTTCCTTTAGTCGAAAGAGGCACGCTATAGTGTAGTCGTTCAGAATTTGACCATTGGTTCCTCTTTCACTTGTTTAATTGTGTATTTTTACTTTCACACTTATTTTAGACATGGTGATACAATAGTTTATACTACTGTAAAGTTGTTTTTGTAAAAATGCTACCTCGTGTTAAGGCTCTTATCCAATCCGTTTATATTGGCCTCATTACATGTTTGCCTGGCTATTCAATGTCATTAAAGCGGTCAAAATGTTCAATAAATGCACATTCATCCATTATTGACATTTAAAGTATGAAAATATCACGTTCTTTGTAGGGGTTTAGGCTGCTTTAGATGGTTTCCTGTCAAAGTTACACCCACCAGAGTCACATGTTAGTCATCAAACTACACCGTAATGGAGACGCCGGTTATATATGAACGGAGTAAAAGTGCAATTGAGTCATCATTTTAGTCATCCTCATTGTTGTGCACGCACAAAGATGAACTTGGCCAGCTAGATTGGCCATCATTGGTGCCCACAGTGTTGCTACGTTCATATTCTTGGCCTGGTGGCTTCAGCATAAGCACCAAATCATGGTTTGGGGGGGGGGGTTCATCATTCGATACATCGTCCAATTTGTGATGAAGTCTAAAGTGGTCTGTCCTATGGATAAACTTGCTCCCGCCATAGGAAT
Organism: Lethenteron reissneri; assembly: GCF_015708825.2. Classification (NCBI taxonomy): domain Eukaryota; kingdom Metazoa; phylum Chordata; class Hyperoartia; order Petromyzontiformes; family Petromyzontidae; genus Lethenteron; species Lethenteron reissneri. The sequence continues at coordinate 13,107,994 of NC_083802.1, forward strand.
GTGGAATCTACACGAATGGTTCAGGGCCGTCAACAGATGAGCGCTGTCTAAATTGCTCATTCGAGCAGGAATTCACTTTGACTTTTGACCCATTGTACTGTACAGTGAATTGACCTCACGATTCTTACAACAGACTCCACAGAACTGTTGTAACTTGTGCGAGTGAAAACGGTTTAGCTGATTGGGCCTTTGAAAAAATACTTAAGCGATAGTATGTTAGCTCATGACATGGTGACGAAGTGGCCTTTGGCATCACAACAAATGTGGTGTGGACTTTACTCCAGCAATTAGTTTTGTACTTGGGGTAATTGGTTTCTCGTTAACTGTACATTGACAACACGCAGGAATATGTATGATGGTGTAAATATGTCCCAGTGCTTTAACCTGAATTCCAGATGTAGTTACTGTAAGATGAAGCACTACTTTGTTAGCGGTGGTGGTGGGGGGGGGTGTGGAAAGTGTAAGTTATCCTTTTGTTGTACCCCTTGTTAAAATGGGATTAACGCGTTTAAGTACAGTATTATGGCACTACTGTACTTTGGAAGTGCATGCTTGACCTCTACCCATATCCAACTCCATCCTGCCACCCACGCTCTGGCTAACCAGCTCACAGATCATACACATTTATGGGTTTAAGGAATTGTCCAGTGGTATGTGGTATTGCTGATCAGTTTTTTTTTGTTTTGGGGGGGGGGGGGGGGCGGAGTGTCGTGGTGGGTATGGGAGATGTAGGGGTGCAGGTGTTTTCTTTTTTAAAGCCGTGTTGATTTGTGCCTTCTCCCCATCTCGTGGTGTCTTAGGACCTGGCCACTGTATTGCCATGACGACTGTTTGAAAGATAACATGCCAGTCGTAAAAAAAAAGAGAGAAACTGGCTTCAGCCGGTCTGAACCGGTTTGCCCCTCCTCCCACGTTTAACGCTGCAACCCAGGCAGCCAGGCGGGCGCAAGGTATTGTGGGATGCCGCCTTGGCCGGCTCTTTAATATGCAGGGTCATGTGACTGGCTCTGGAAGCCATTTCCTGAATGGGACACAGCCACCACCACCACCACCACATCATGGGAGAGACGTGCTGGCGCAGCAAAGGTGCATCCACAGCTGCAGCCCAAACTGGCTCGGCAATCGACATTGTCACGGGTCTTCCAAGTGCAGTAGGATAAATGCAAGAAAATAACAACAGCAGCAACAAATCATCATAATTGCAACTGTCATCAATTGCAACTGCATACTGAGAAACAAATAACGGCTACCATTATGTTGGTCGTGACTTAATTGTGCAGAGTTGATGTTGTTGGCTGTTGCAAACACATTCTGCATTGACCTTTACATGGTGTTCTGTGCTGTTATTGGGACAGTCTCAAATAAGTTTTTATCCCGGTACATATACGGTTTTAAACTTTGCTTATCTCTGCCAAGAGTCAAATACAGTAAAGTTAAAAGAGTGAATGAAGTTCCATGCTTAAGTGTTAAGAGCAAACCCATTTTCGGTCTTGTTGGGGCAGTATTTAGCAAGTAAACACTAAGGTATAAACAATTTGGATTGAGCTTCAATGTATATTTTTTACACGTGTGATTGGCCTAGCTACAGAGTCCCTCACCGCTACCCTTGCTGTAATTTAGCATTCATTATCGAATTGTCACTGTAAATGTGGTTCCATTTCTGTTATGTAGACTTTCCACAGGCTTATAATTTACCAATTATGCATGCAATTATTATTTTGTGTGCTTCCAAAAGCTGTTATAATATAAACATTTATCACACTGGCATGGTAATATATATTTTAGCGGAACTGCTGAGGTTTGGTTAGTGGTATCGTGATCTCATCAAAAAGTGATGAACATATAATCCAATATCTAGTGTAAGCATAAACACATTTTTCACTTGAGTGCTATAATATTTGTGGCAATGCATTATACATTGCTCCTCTTGTACTTGCTGTGTGTTAATTGTGGGTTGCGGTATTTTGCAGAGCTATCTGAGATGGCGGATGTGGATGGAGAAGAAACATTACAAACCCAGGATGGACTAAAGAGGAAGCTGGAGGAGGAGGATGGAGAGATCACCACAGACATTAAGCACCCTAAGCTAGACCTGCCTGTCGAAGGAGAAACTGACCCAGGTCAGGCCCAAGAAAATGGCATGGATGAAGACCTTGCTGATTCTGAGCCTGACGGTGATCTACCAACTGAGTGTGATGTGCAGCCGGAGACTGTTGCACATCCCGAGGATCCTTTAGAGCCTGTGAGTGTGCCACAGCAGGAGAATAATGTGCTGCTCTGCAAAGAATCTTCGCCTGAGGAAGAATTACAAGCCAAAGATGTCGTTCTGCCCCAGAATGCTTTGTCCCCCCAAATTGCATTGTCCCCCCAGATTGCATTGTCCCCCCAAATTCCATTGTCCCCCCAAATTCCATTGTCCCCCCAGAGTGCATTGTCCCCCCAGAGTACATTGCCACCCCAAAATGATTTGCAAGACGAAGAGGAAAAGATGCAGACTAATGCATTGGAGACCCAGGATGAGTGCCGGACCAAGGATGCTGTGCAACTTGAGGATGGTGTGCAAGTGACGGAGGAGAGCGTGAAAGAACAACTAGAGGAGAGTGAGGAATTGGTGAAAGTAAAAGCAGAGCCAATGGCGGATGGTTATGACCAGAATACGGAAGAAAAGGACGCAAGCTCCCCTCGTCCTGCAGTGAAAAAGGACAAAGAAAACATGTGTGATGAGCCTGTGGACATGAGCACCAACAAAAGGTTATTTTTCTGTTTTAAGTAAGGTACACTTTTTAACTGAGCATTAGAATAATTATGGTAATTAACCGACATTCTCTGATGTAAAATATTAAAAATGTGTGGTTGAGCAGAATTTCATTTAAAAATGGAAGAACACGGGCATATTTTGCTTTTCTCTTAATCACCTCTTCGATCCATGTACGTTATGCACTGAGCTACATAAGGCACAGGGAAAGCATTAGTGGGGATGCTAACTCAGCAATAGTCAATATTAACTGAATTAAAATTGAGTCATTTGGTACTGCTAACATTCAGACATGTTTTATGCCAGTGATGCAAAGAAGGAAAAGCGAGGACCATCACCAGATGTCATTGTGCTCTCCGACAACGAGTCTTCTAGTCCCACAGCCAATGGTTACTGCAAGGACGAGGAGATTGGCAACGACTTCATCAAAGTATGTGCACACACAACTCGCCTGTACATACAGTCATCCTAACCAGCATCTTAATGGTTAGCCTGCTGCAACACAAATGACCTGTGCATTTTCAGTCTCCATATAGTCAGTGTTTAACTGCATTTAAGGGTATTTACTTAAAGCTTGACCAAATGATTTTCCAATAATTAACGTTTTTTGGAAGTGGATCATCAACTCGAGTAACATTTTCATTGAGATTCGATAGGCAGTAGTTCATATATTTTACAATGTCTTTTGCAAGGATTTGTATGAACATGATTACTCAGAGCTGGGTAATACTAGCAGCCAGAATAAGGCATCCTAATGGTTAATGCTTACACAAGGAGCATGTTTAGCAGTTGGACACTGCGATTAAAACATGTTTCGTCATGTTATTTTTCGATATGACCTTAATCCATCTACAACAGCATTATAGATGGACTAAACAACTTTATTGTAAACATAAAGTTATCTCAATGTTCTATAAACCGTTATTTGTCTCGTGGTAAATAGATAACACTTCTAAAATTACTGCAAAACAGATTATTTCACCAACCATGAATTCAAATGTAAGCTGGAGAATTTGTGCCGTCTTTTTGTTGCTAACTTGATGGCATATGTGGCTGCCACACCCGTGCACAGTCAAGCACACCAGAAGAACGGGAGAAGATGATCAAGCGGCTGAAGGATGAACTCCGGCTGGAAGAGGCCAAATTGGTGCTATTGAAAAAGCTTCGGCAGAGCCAGATGCAAAAGGAGAATGTTACACAGAAGGTGAGCAACCTGCCAGATTTTATTTATTTCTTGCACCCATAATGGCAGTGTTGGTCAGTGAAGTTAAACGCTAATTTGGAAGTTTATACCTCCCTGCTGCATCATCGGGCATGTTGCGTAGCCCATTGCGTGCATACTTGTGTGTTTGCGTGCGAGTTTATATTCCCATACAATTACATAGCCAAAGTGCGTTGTTCATGTACTTGCAGGGATTAATAATAACGCATAGCATACATATGCTTTTTACCGCTCGTCAATATCTGCTTTCACCTTGGAAGCCATGCTTAAAGCTATCAAAATTTTATGCCTAATTATTTTTGCCACATACACAACTTAACAGAATGATTATGCTTTTATACTCTCCATGGGCAATAAAGCTCCCATTTTAAATAAGACTGCGAGTAGGCATGCACAATATCATTCACCTTTAACATGTGCATGAGTTTGATTCTGAATTCCTGTGCATGTTTACCTTTGGTATATAACCTTGTCAACGAATATACCTCACTAGACTTGCTAATTGTGCTATCTTTGAGAAAACTGTATTCATGGGAAAAACACTGTAGCCTAATAGGTTTTGCAGCTTTCCTGGTGGGAAATGCACACAAGTGTAATATATGTGTGGTTTTAAATACTGCTTATCCATGTAACTTTAGGAGCCATATTAAATGTTCCTCGTTTCTTACAAGGCTTAGTTTGTTCGGTCGATCAAATGACAGTTTTTTCCACATGCTGTGTCATGTTACCTACATTGAGCAGACCGGGTATGGATAATATGACCAATGTGGTCTCGTTTGACAAATTAGCAAAGCATTCATTTATGGCAGCAGTATTTTAAACAATGTTGTATGCATGAACTGACATAGAGACAATGAAAACAAACGGGATTTATTGGCAGCAATGGACTACGCTTAAACTGGAATTGGAGAGAATATCTTCGTTGATAGATTCCATAAAGGCATTTCAATTGATATTTAACAGTGTCGGGGGAGCAGTTGCGCAGTGGTTAACACATTGCACAATGAAACCGGCGATCCGAGTTTGATTCTTAGCCACAGCTAACATCTATCGCATGTGATATCTCTACTGGTCCAAGCCCTCCTTCCCCCTTCATCCCAAACTTTTAAATGTGGTGAAGTATGGTCAAACAACTCCAATGACCAACATGGCATAGGCAGGTATTCATCTTGCATTGGATTGACAGTGCTGTTGATTTTTTAAATGGTGCAGAATTTATGCAATATAAATGCTTGTGGAAATATTTTTGGCTTCTCTAAGTTATGACCATGGGCTCCATCCAGTGCTCATCAAATACGTTATATTTGAGTGTGCAACACGTGCTATTGTTTGAAATTAGTTTTAACATGAGATGTCATATAGGTGTGGTTCCACACCTGTGGTCCACAGATTGTTGATTGTCTCTAAGACTGTGGGAAGTGGTCCACGGTACTTTTGCTGAATGCATGTTTTTTCACAAAACACCACTTTTTTACCGTATGTTGATCCTTGAACCATTTTTCGGGTGGCCAATGGTTTGCAGGTCCAGATTGCTTGGAAACCACTTTCATAGAGTACGATTGGTTGGCTTAAGATCACCTGGGTTTGACAGCATTGTCAAGTGGAACAACTGCTGTAAAAATTTTTTTTCAAGAAAAGTATCCCAATGTCGATTTTTGTAATAGATCTTTTCTATTCATTTGTTTTGGCTTTCATATCCTAAACAGCATTGGATAGGAGTACATTCCTGGCCTAGGTCTGCTGTCTCGTTTTTGCGTAAGCTCTTTGTTGTTTGTAGACAGGTAATTGGGGACCATGTTATTGGATTCTTGATTTTAATATATTGTGATTGACGAGAACACAACAGTGGTTGTATTAGTAAAGTAACAATAATAATGCAAAATGTCTTTAAACCATAATTATTTGTGACTGCAACATATTTACATTTAACAAAAGCTGCACTGAACTTGGCAAGAAGACCACATGATGGATTGACTTGCTTAAAAATGGCCTGCTTTTCAATATTCATTCTTCATCTCCATATTTCTAATAACCATAAAACTGAACTTGGATGTTCTGCTTGTCTAGCATAATTGTAAAGGCAAACGTTTGCCCACACATCTCTTCTTGATGTGTCAGCACAGCTTTTGTCTGTATTGTTCATTTGCAATATGCTTTAACCATCACAGCAAAATCAGTCTTTTCCTCTAACTTAAAATGTTTTAAAGTAATTACAAAGCAAAATCATAAAACTATGATTTTGGGACACTTTAGTGAATTTTTATTGTACAAGAATTTGACCCCATGGTGATATCTTCCTTTTCGTGTTTTCCTTTGATTGCTGCCAGCCCGCTGCACCGCACGGCACAGGCTCTGCGTCGGCACCGCCACCTCTTGTACGGGGCAGTCAGCAGCAGCAGCAGCTTCCGGGCACCCGGCTCCCAGCTCAGCAGGCACGCATCAACCCTGTAACACACTACCATCAATGGCATGGCAATGTTCAACGCTCCTTTAAGTTCTCTGCTCTGCTTTTCGCTAACTCACCCATTCACTCGCTTGCTGTCCAAATGATTATGGGGTTCACACAACTGTGGAGGTGAATGGACAGTGTAGGGTTGTTTTTTTACCTGTCAACTGGAATCTCGTATTTAAGTGTTAACAGGGGATGATTCATTGCAGCTCACTTTGAGGCACTGCAACTTGTTGCTGCATACATGCATCATGATGTGTTGTTGGTCAGTATGCAGATACTCGGGTCAAGCCTGATTCCACCCCAATCTTTTTAAAAACACTTGGCCATATTTCGTGTTATGGTGTGGACTTAACATGTAAATTTTTATATTGTGAAACTTACAGTGACCAATGTGAAAATGAGTCCCTTCACAACTAATGTTGACTTTGGAATTCCGGTTAAATTAATATCAAGTATATGTATGTATGCAGGGTGGAGATTTTATTATTTTATTGTGCCCAAGTATAATCATGCCTGTACTGCAGGTGAAATCTCCTCTGAGATGATATCATGGCTGGGTGTGGCCTTCTTTCCTCGTGTCATTTCTTCATATATAAATTAAATGGCCATATGTGTTGGTTTGGCAGCTCTGAAAAACAGCCAGCTTACGACACCACAAAGCCCATGCTCTATTTTTGTCTTCGGTAGCTGTTGAGTAATTACTAGAGATTGACAAAGCTAATTAGATTACTCTCAGGTCTTCTTAAGGCAGTGGTTCTTAACCTTTTTGGAGGTACCAAACCCCACCAGTTTCACATGCGCATTCACCGAACCCTTATTGGAAAAATAAAATATGATTTTTTCAAATTCAAAACATAGGTATATGTTTTAGTGGTGCACAATCATTCGAGTCGGGTGTGTGTCTTAACCTCCGCCGAACCCCTGAGACTGACTCACCGAACCCCTGGGGTTCGATCGAACCCAGGTTAAGAACCACTGTCTTAAGGTAACATTCTCACACATTACCATTCTTCATCACATTAATGCTTTGCTGTTTAGCGTTATAGTAATATGCGCCTGTTTGAACATTGAACAGTAGTTTTTAGTGTTAGTGAGTTCTCTACTGGCCTTCCATATGCGCAGCTTCTTCAGTCATGCCATGATCGCTCAGGGTCCTGCAACCCTCTAAATGCCATTGGCCACTCTGACCTCTTGACATCTATATTACAAGTAGGTTTTGGTATTTTGATCTGGTACTGTTCTGTTTAGGTGCAAAATCCTGAATTTAAGACTGGTTTTGTGATCTTTTTGACAAATTTCATTGCTTTGTTGGTGATAAATTAATGCGTTTTTTTATATGGATTTTTCAGCAAATGACGATGCCAAGAAACCAGGGGTCAGTGGTTCCCCCTCCCCTGGTACGAGGTGGGCAGCAGGGCCCCCCCAAGTTTTCACACCATCAGTCATCGCAAGTCGTCATGCCCCCACTTGTCCGAGGCCCGCAGGTTTGCATAATTTGCCATTAACAACGCTACCTTGTAACTGAACAAGGAAGATGCTTCATTTTGTGAGACAAATTTATAGGCTATGTCCTAATAGTCATAGGATTTATGATGCATAGATTCTCAATGAAAGCAATATATAAGGATAGTGTACAAGTCAAAGGACATCCCCGTCACATCGCAAGGTGACCAGGAAACTTCTGATTCCAGGTTGTGCAGCCTAACCCAAGCCTGCCCACAATTATAAAAGTCCTTAATGATTACACTATGTAACACAATTTTTGTTCCTAGGTAGTGTTATTTCGTAATTTATTTTGCCTAAAAAGTCTAGAAAATGGCTTATTCCCCACAAACTTTGCTTTTGTGAACAAGACAGTGATATTTAGAAATGTTCCTATTTTCAATGAGAAAACGGGCGAATTTGTGTCTTTTCGATCACATAAAGTCGGAAAAAAACAACATTAATCAAAGTTATATGTAGTTATACTAAAGTAATACAAAAATGACTACAAAAGATTTATAAGTTAGTAGATTTTCGAGATTTACGATTATACTGTAAATCACTTTCACGAATCAGCCCCCAAATGCAGTCTCCCATTATGTTCTCGATATACTGTCCTTGGTAGCGGCGTGCAAAGTGCAGTATATCCTGGTGGAAGCGCTCGCCTTGCTCCTCCGAGTATGCTCCCATGTTCTCCTTGAATTGATCAAGATGAACATCAAGGATATGGACTTTGTGGGACATCCTACAGCCCATTGTGCCATAGTTCTTCACCAGAGTCTCAACCGGCTCCAAATAGTTTTCGATCTTGTGATTGCCCAGGCAGCCACGAACCACTGCGACAAAGCTATTCCAAGCCGCTTTCTCCTTACTAGTGAGCTTCTTGGGGAATTAATTGCACTCCAGGATCTTCTTTATCTGTGGTCCGACGAAGACACCGGCTTTGACCTTTGCCTCAGACAGCCTAGGGAAGTGTCTTGAAGGTACTTGAAGGCTGCCGACTCCTTATCAAACAGCTCTGCTAAATTGTTTCATAAGGTCCAATTTCATGTGCAGTGGTGACATCGGCACCTTCCGGGGGTCCACCAGTGGCTCCCACTTGACATTGTTTCTCCCCACAGAGAACTCGGTCCGCTGTGGCCAGTCCCACCTGTGGTAGTGTGCCTTGGTGTCTAGATATTTTGTAGTCATTTTATATTACGTCAGTATAAATACATGTTAAGTTTGATTCATATGTTGTTTTTTTCTGAATTTATGTGAACGAAAAGACACAAATTCGCCCGTTTTCTCATTGAAAATAGGTACATTTCTAAATATCACTGTCCTGGTCAGAAAAGCAAAGTTTGTGGGGAATAATAGCCGTTTTCTATACTTTTTAGACATAAGCAATTACGAAATAACACTTACTACCCAGGAACAAAAAATAAATTGTTACACAGTGTTATGAGCAGATGCTCGGGGACTACAATGGCATGGAAAGTAACCCAAAGCCCCTGGCCTCTTGGTGGTATTGTAGCCCTTGACCAATTAAAAAAAGCAGAAGTGAAAGCCCTGTTGGTCTTCACGACAGATCTCTGAATTGAGAAAATTAAAAAGAATGACGGGTGGTGGCCGAGGCTAATGATGGAGTGGAAGCCAATTCCAGAGGAAGACATCTACCACATAGATAGCACTGAGATTGACTCTTCTGCAGGAGCTATATGGATTAAAGTGGTGGGCTTGCATCAGAACAAAACAGGTCAGATTGTGTGGGGTCTCCTTAAGGATTACCTTAATTTGAAATAAGTGTCGAAAATTATTTTAGCAACCTGACATTAATTTGTATGTCCTGTGCAAGTAAACACATTTATATTCTTAGGTTTTTTTCGGTAAAGTCACGTAGGTAAAAAATTAAGATTAATTAAAGTAAATTAAAATAAAATAAAAATCACGACGTTTCGGAGGCAACACAAGCTTCCGACTTTACCGAAAAAACCTAAGAATATGAATCCTTGCAGTCACGAAAGCTTCAAATCTAGAAATAAACACATTTACATTAGTCGGCATGTAGTGGCACATCATAACCTAGTTATATTTTCGTTTTTTTTTCCCTTTGTTGACTTGAGCAGATGCATGGTTCGAGACCTGGTACTGCTCCCCCGCCACTCATGATGGCTCCCAGAGTGACAACACCATCCCAGATGCAGGGCTCCAGGGGCCTCTCCTCCAGCGGGCTTGTCCGTGTCACTACTGTGACACCACCAACCTCCGGGGTTGTCAACTACACACAGGTAAGGCTGTGAAAACCAGTAATGTGTGCCAATGTTACATACGCAACACGCCAGGACGCTGGGACTGGTGTGTTCATTTTGGGTGTGATTTTCGTTCGTGCCAATGTCACGGCATAGCGATGTAATTTCCCTGGGTTATTAGACAGGGTGTGTGTGTGAGACTCAATTTGTAAATGTGAAATTATGACAAATGAGTGCCGCTATAGTCTTTCCTTTCCAGTCCAATGTGAATACAGTGCACTGGAAAATTGTGTACAGGTCAGTACAGCTCGATAAACGTATACTCTTAGGTAAATAATCGTGGCAATAGCCACCAGGTCTCATGTGCACAACAGCCGTGGTGGCGAGAGGGTGCCGTGGAACCGAGATGTTAACTACCTCGCCTGGTATACAGGAGGTTGTGGGTTCGGTCCAGACCCTTATGCCTGTATATTTACAGCTTGTATGTTCTCCCCCTGGTCGCGTGCATTTTTCTCCGGGTTCCTTCGGTTTTTTTCTCCACATTTAGAATCAACATACTATAAATGTTTGTGGCCAGGTTGCTTCTGAAAATTACTATAATAGCTCAGTGGGCCTTACCTAGTAAATTAAAAAATGGTTTAGTTTAGTCTGGTCTAGTTGCCATTTTACAGATATTAATTGATCTTCATTTGAAGCTTTCGTGACTGCAGAAATCCATACTTTTTGGTTATTTCGGTAAAATACCTTCGTGACTTTACCAAAAGAACCACAGAGTATAGATAGTACTTGGTTTTCCCCTGGCACAGTTTACCTTCAATATTTTTTTAAATGCAAAATAGAAGTGTAATGTATGGTAAATGTATTGTGTGTGCAAAGTAATCTATCAGAGGGTGTAAATGTGACCTGTAAATACCCAGTGAACAAACGTTTGGTGCATTTTTATGAAGGTATGCTGTGGGGGAGTTGCGCGTATGAAAATTGTTTTCATATTTGTTACAATCGGCCTTATTTCAGTCTTCCAAACGGCATAATTTAAGGTCACTCTCTCTAGGTATCACCATTGCTTGGAAAGAGCTTTTGTTTCATGGTTCATTGTGCTTTGAATAAGGGTTTTCCTGAAATTTTTGTTATTTTTTTGGTGTTTTATAGTGATTAAAAACTCACTTGAATCAATGCACCATCTGTTGATTTTAAGAGTAGAAACTTCTACTCTGGTAATGTACACAGTGTTCTGTTCATGTTATTTACGAGTAGAAAATGTTGCGTATCATGGCATGCTTGTTATTTTGTCCACTTGATTCTTATTTCCACGAAGACTGAGGCTACTTGGAAAAATATGTTTTTCGTTTGCTGCATTGGATCATACCCAGACATGTTTCGCATAACAGATTTACAAGGACAAGTAAATTGCAGCATGACTAAGGTTACAATCTAGTCAATAAAGTTAAATGTTTACTTGCTTTTGGCGAGTTTTAAAGTGTCAATACTCAGGTATAGTGTATTGAACAAACTTAAGCAATTTAGAAAAAAAATTAAATTAACCATCAGCAGGCACAATTCCTGAAAAATATTGAATAAATAATAACCATTTTCTCTGAAATTTCAGGTTTGTATCTATCTCTTACCTGCACCATCATGCCTAATTTTTTACAACCGATTTCAATAACAAGGCCATTCTTAGCTTTAACTAGATTCCCAGTCACAACATTATATCACTATAGCAATATACAAAAACGGTGCAAAACACACCAGCCTAAACTCAGCGTTACATTCTTATCCTGATCGCACCGGCGCTTGTTCCTGCAGGTTCACTGCGTTTAAAAAAAAAATGGTTCTGACTTTGGGCTGTGCAAAATCATACTGCTTAAATATGTTTTTATTACAAACATGAAGAATCCTAGAATCCTCATTCTGCTTAACATGACCTCCATTGTTCGTAGTTTAGATTCATTGCTTCGTGTGTCTTACTAGGCTGATGGTGTCACCCTGGCAAACACTTGACATTATTCAGATTTTATAAACTATCGGAGGAGAAACTCTAAAGTATGAACTGGAAATTCTATCTTGAAGGTGAATCCTATTAATGCACTACAGTGTGGTGTCAAATACGCATGAAAATACTTGAGCAACTTTTGCATAGCGCAGGCCAATATAATAATTGTATTAAATTGTATTAATACCCTGCAGGAAGCCTCACTGAGTCTCAAGACTTTTTCAGGAGGGCCCCCCCCCCCCCCCCCCGACATTGAGATGTTTTTTGTAAATTCCGTGAATGAGTGACGTTTTACATGGAGCACATCTTTCACCGTTGTGATGGTCTGTCCATGTATTGAGCCTCTCGCCGTGCTTTCTGATGCAGAGCATGGTACGTGGATCGGGTGGAGCCAGCTCTTCTCCCACGCCGGCACGCAGCGAGTCGCCCGCCAGCCGCCAGGCGGCAGCGAAGCTGGCGCTGCGCAAACAGCTGGAGAAGACGCTGCTGGAAATCCCACCGCCCAAGCCTCCCCCACCAGAGCTCAACTTCCTGCCCAGCGCTGCCAACAGCGAGTTTGTCTACCTGATTGGGCTGGAGGAGGTGGTGCAGAGCCTGCTGGAGACGCAAGGCGAGAACCATTTTTTTTTATTAAACTCGGTGAACCTGCAGGAGCCAGCGCCGTTGCGATCAGGATAATAATGTGTGTTTAGGCTGGTGTGTATTGCACCGTTTTTATATATTGCTATAGTGATATGTTGTGACTGGGAATCTAGTTTAAACTAAGTATGGCCTTGTTATTGAAATTGGTTGTAAAAAAATAGGCATGATGGTGCAGGTAAGAGATAGATCATGCATGGTAACTTTGGTGGCTGGACTCTATTGTAAATGACGGTGAGTGTGGGCCATGACTCGAGGAGACACTCCTCCTGGTGTAGTGCTCGATAAAAAAAAGTAGAGGGAAACATACGAGTAAAATGATCAGTCATACAGACTAATGGGAAAGGCACCCTTCTTGGAGGTTAAAATAACAAGGGTGTTTAAACTCAATATGCAGTTGTCAGGATGTTGCAAGATAATGCCTTTTATTGGTAACAAATGGCCACCGCCGCAAAGCTAAAAAGAAACTCCTCTTATACCTGCGTTTATCTTTAGGCAAAGCGGCACCACAGCCCATGGGCCGGGAGCCGTTCAAGTGCCTGCAATGCCAAACGGACTTCACTGCGCGCTGGCGGCATGAGAAAGGAGGCACTGTCATCTGCGAACAGTGCCTGTCTTCTAATCAGAAGAAGGCACTTAAGGCTGAGCACACAAACCGCCTCAAGATGGCATTCGTCAAGGCCCTCCAGCAAGAGCAGGTGGGTGTGCTTGAGGTCACGTTGACGTGCAGCCACTTAGTCGCAGTGGGGTATGCTTTTGTGGCACAAGCTCGGCCAATTACGAAGAAAGGCGAATGCATGTTAACATGCCCATTGTTTTACTCCTGGTTATGTATGGAACTGTCAATAGAATTTGGATCCGTAGATGTGCACTGAAAACGGTAAGACCTTTCAGACCATTGGTGATGAAAGATCTGCATGTTCCTCTAGATTTTTGGTGAATCTTTATTCATTTCAAAGGCTTGCAGAAATTGCTGTTTAAAGAGAAGGCAATAAGCTCATGCACCCTTCAGTACAAGATTGCCTGCTAATCTGCATTCATTTTATTAATGTATTGTAACTGAAAAACATTACATTATTAATAATAAAAGCCTGTACAAATATCCTATAACTCTTTAGGCATATTCAATAGCACAACGTGTAAAAGCAAGCAATAATTTTCATATAAATCTGTATATTTGTCTTCCATTAGTTTATAAGTTAACTTTATTTTTAACAATACTTGATGACATTGCTGAAAACACGTTGGTAATGCTGTGAAATCCTGGATTATTTTCTGTTTCACATGTCCACTGAATATTAAACCACTGCTTCTAGTTTTTTAATGTTTTTGCTTTCAACATTATGATTGAACAGATTGATTATTTAAGTTGGAGGCACAATTTTAGTGTGTCGATTTGGGAGTCCATTATAAGTTGATTATTTTTAAAATTACATGGTCGTGTCTCTATCTGCAGGAGATTGAGCAGCAGATCCAGCAGCAAACGGTCTCCACTCCAACACAAAATGCCAAATCTCACATGCAGCAGCTCCCACTTAAACAGGTCTGCCGTTCATTTCATTTTTAAAAGACCTTAACGTATACTGTTATTCCTAACTCTCATGTTTTTCATGTTGTACTTCGTGTTGTTCGGCATGTCAGATGTTTTGCTCCACTTGAAGCGTAATTTCAGATGTGCCGAAAAACATGCAAACGAAACACATCGGAGAGCTATACTGCGCAGTCATGAACTTACATAGTATTCATCTTCTTGGTTCTTTCGGTAAAGTCACGTAGAAGGGAAGTAATAAAATAATAAAAATAAAACATGATAAAATTATGTTTTATTTTTATTATTTTTAACAATACTAAAATTATGTTTTATTTTTATTATTTTATTACTTCCCTTCTACGTGACTTTACCGAAAGAACCAAGAAGATGAATCCCTGCAGTCACGAAAGCTTTAAATCGAAATTTACATAGTATTGCTGTTATTCACCACTGTCCAGCCATTTAAAGTCTACAAGGCGTCTTAACACCACATTTAATTGCTTGGTACCATTCCCTAACTCTTTGCAATGTTGCTTTCTGTGTAGCAGCAGTCCACACGGCCAAGCCAATCAATGGTCCAGCGAGGCCACCAGCCTCAACACCGGGGGGTGCTGCACAGCTTCCCACAGCCACCTCAGATGCAGGCATCCAGCAAGCTGCTCGGGCTGCAAGGTAAGGCCCAAGTCAGGCCTCAAGCCAGGCCCCAAGGGGGCGCAGGCAGAGCTCGAAGGCACGCCGTCGCATCCCACTCAGGTGAAGAAAGTCGGTTTGGTTTTTTTCGCACGCATGCACAAATTTTCACACGCGCTGATGCATACAAGCGTGCGTTTATTAGCTTATTTCTCTTCTCCAAATCATCCTTGCGCTCGGGAAGAATGGGAAGTCTTTTTATCCAAATTACAATATCTTAGCGCGGTATCATTGGTTAATTAGGAGTCTTGGATTTTTTATGACTTTTGACACAATAATGTGTATCGGGTTTATTTATTCATTCTGATGCATAGTAAAACATGCATCATTTCATAACTTTTAAGTGTCATGGTAATAAATACAAAATTGGATTGTGAAATGTTTATAATCAGGATTAGGTTGCCATTTCTTATCTTAAATTACACTTGGTGGTACAAGTGCATATTTTTTGTATTCTCATCATCTCCACATCTTATCTTGCATCGTACTCTTTCAATTTCATTTTGTCTAAATGTTTTGTCCAGCAGGTGTTCGTGCATAACTATTTTTTTTTGCACCACTTGATGATGTTACTTGTCTCAAGTTACATCAAGTGGTGTTTTATCACACTCTCACTCAAATGTCCCACGAACATTTGAGTTTTTGGTACACTGTGCTCTCACCACTCTTAACTGATCTTCCTTCCTGTCCATGCCACAGCCGGGGTGAACATGGCGTACGTCACTCCGAACCTGTCGGGCCAACACAAGCCCTCAACGTCGACGGCTGCATCACCGGCTGAGCGCCAGCGCGAATACCTCCTCGACATGCTACCCTCACGCTCCATCTCTCACCCGACAGTGCACCGCCCTGTGATGGGCTCACGCACGCCCTCCCAGCTGTCGCACGGCGCACGCGTGCCCATGCAGCACGGCGCCGCGTCGCGCGCCACTGCGCACCCGCAGCAGCATCATGGCTCACGGGCCATGGGCCACCACTCGCAGGCCACAGGGCGTGCCGTGCCAGGCACAGGATCGTCACCGTCTGGACGGTCCATGCAGCAGCCATCGGCCAATCGCGCCGTCAACCAGACCACGGCACACGGGCGCTCCCTTGCACAGGGCAATGCAGCACGTTCCGTCACGCAGCCTGCCGGTTCCTGGAAGTAGACCATTTTGTCTTTTTGTCTGCTGCTGCTTGTGGAACCATTGCCACCTTCACAGCGCTGCAAACTCGGAACGATCCATCCCAGTGCACACGACCATCCATAGCTAACGAAAGAATGGTCTGAATGGCTTGTACAAGTGTACCTGTTGCCACAACAGTTTATTCACATCCTACGCCATTGCTATGTTTGCCTGGGATCACCTTCGGTTGCGCCGTGTGAATTGGAAGGTATTTTGTAAAGTGGGAAATTAAATAAAGTTTGTGAAGCATTTGGTAACATATTGACATATGCATAATTCCTTTCAGCCGTTTTCTGGCAGGAGCTCATTTAAACATGGATATTTTTGTTCATTATTTTGCTCGTAAATCTCCCCAAGCTTTAATTAGGTCATAAATGCAAACGAAAATCGCATTTGCCACTTCCACCGCATAGTGCTGAAGAATTGTGCAGCTTTGTAATGTCTCCTTGCTGGCCCAATGGAGATTATTGCACAGTGGTACTGCATTTAAAATCCTCTTCATTCCTCCCATTGCTCACACTTTGCTGAAACAGTTAACTTGGCATACAGCTGGCTGTGGGGAATTTGTGCAACTGTGCTGGAATTGTGAATTTTACTGTAAACCAGAACGGCACATTTATCCTGGCTCAATATATTACATTTAAGTGCACATATTTCTGTGAAGATAAATGTGGCCTTCCCAGTTGTAATTTTTATATCGAGAAAGAGGCACACTTTTATTCCCTTGTGTTTTAGAAAATTAATTTTGACAACTTTGAGTTGCTTGTTTAAGTGTATCCTTTTGGCCATTTGAGGACAAGTTGCTGTCGTGTGTGTAAATAGTCTGGCGTCGATTTAACAAGTTTGCAACTGGGATTCGTTTTGATGGTCATGTCAATTGACCTACATTGATGAACGTGCGACCAACATAAAATGCACCCATCGTCACAATGCAGACTTTAAAACAGCAGCAATGCCCAATATCCCACAGCTCACCTGGCTTACTATTTTCATACACATCACAAGGTGTTAAATAGCGTTTGTAATGAAATATAGCTTCTGTTGTAACTTAAAAAAAAATTGCCACAGTTGCAATTTATTCGTATTTGCGCACAAGCATTAGCTGACCAAATACAGTGATTTCTGACTAGCCACATCGCTTGCATTCCCATCATATTTAGCGAAGCCAATAGTGTTTGAACAGTGGTAAGTCAAAGTAGCCTTTCCGTGGAATTTCCATGGGTTATACTAACAGGGTGTGTAAGGTATAATATCCACGAGGGGCTTATTCGCCCCCCACCCCTTCCAAAGTATGCAACTTTTAAAGGCGGATTCAACATCTTTAAGCTAACTACGCGAACTCCCCTTTATAACGATATGTTTATGCAGCAGAAGCATCGATCTTTGGTGCGAGTCTGCCCTCTACTGTTGAATAGGTGGAATAAGAATTTGTGTGCGCGTTACGTGTAAATGTTATCCTTGACTTGCCATGCCAGTCGCGCACGTTTGAGATTTTTTGCTGACTTTGTAAAGGTAAACAAACATTGTTCGCTGAACACTGCACTTGTTAGCATTGTTTTTCTTTTTGTAAAAAAAAGATTTGCATCTGGCTAGGCTTTGGGTTGTTGTAGATGTATTTTTTTTTCCTTTTGGGAAAAGAGTATAAACACAATTATACTTTGAAAATATGTATACGTTGATATGCATTTATTATACACACGTTGAAGCATAGAGGCTTACTTCAGGTGATCACTTTAATAACATGCAGGTTAAGTGTAACTCGCGATTGCTACAGTGATAATATAATGCTTGTCGAGTAGCGATTCTCTCCAACCCACGGGTGAAAAAGTCAACATGAACATTGTAATCTCAAGGACTTAGTAAAAAGCCATCTGAAGAGCATACTCGCCGGTGTGCTGATATGTATTGACCCTGATTAATGCTGGGTAGAATGCGGACGAGTGCAGCCTTTGACGCGATTTCTGCACGCGAACAACTGAACATCCCCTCCCCCTACTCCAAAACCTATTGCCGCCCGCTGCTCTGTATATACAGGTATTTATAAGACGGTTTGCATACCCTTTGGTTCTTTCGGTAAAGTCACGTATGAAGATAAAATAATTAAATACTAGCATACGACGTTTCGATTGCAACACAAGCAATCCTCATCAGGTATAAATGAAATAGAAACACAAATCTAGTATACTTAGAAATGTAATGAAATACAACAGAGAGTCGGATAACATAAAGTCAACAAAACACCCTTTGCATACCAGCAAGGATGTTGAGGTGTTTTGGCAAGTGCGCCGTTTTAGTGGACTTCAAGTGTGTTCTTGTGCGTGAGCGGGTTGAATCTGCATATGCAGTGCTTGTGAATCTTCGTGACTGGTTGACATTAGACCTCTCCCTTGAGGTGCCCGACTACGTTTTGCCAACGCATCGAAACCACACGCGGTGTTCCAGTGCACGTGTTCCTTTTAGGCCGATTAGTGAACATGTACTTTGGAACACGAGTTAACTGTAAGAGATTTTTTTTTTTGAACATTTGGCTGCGACGTGGGTCAATTACTGGTCGTGTTGGCTACTGTATGGTTGGTTATCTTTTTTTTGTAATCTGAGAATGTGCACGGTAATATATTCGTTCTTCCCCTTCTCATATAGCTTTAAGTTGTGTGCATTGTTTAATTTCTGTACTCTGTCAACCTGGCGATCTTGTCACGTTTTCATATGGCGTGAATGAGAGCAGGCCATGCTAGCTTTAGCTTACTGTCGGGTACTATTTTGTTGTAGCCAGTAGGACAATTGTCGTTGCTGTTTTGTAAATCGAATGCACGAAAATTATCTGAATGGGGTTCCGTTTCTCAGCTTTTTTTTCAAATATCTCTCTTCCCCAATACCCTCATCCCACCTCTTCTCCCCTCCAGCCTCTTTTTTTTCTCGATTTTACTGAAACAGCGACAGGGTCTTGCAAGGAGAAATGAGTGTAAATGTGTTTTTTGTTGTACCTATACATATGTAATTTTCGTTAAGGTTTTTTTTTTTCATGGACAACGCAGACAAACTTTGTTATACTTGGTCTCCACGGTAAATAAAACTTGAACGATTTCCCGTTAATGTTGAGATAGCTGTCGCTAGAGAGAAATAAAACAGACAATTTTTTGGGTGTTTTGTGTGTAACGTATGTATAGCAGCGATTGTTATTTCTCAATGCAGAGAAGATTATGCGAGCTTTGTCTTACTGAAGGATGTAACTTTTGTACAATAAAGGAGTAGGTTAATATGTTTGAACTTTGCACAAGTGTGAAAGTTCTATTTTTTATAAGGCCCTCCCTTAGCGTATACAAGTGCAGGACGTATAGCATTGCTCAAATCTGTTCCGTCATCTTTTGCTCTGTAATTGCATTCCCTCATGCACGGCTGTAAAAAAGGACGTGTTATTAAAAGTGCGTTGTAATAAACTTGTAAAAAAAAAACTCCACGGACTTTCTGTCTGTGTTCGCGCGTGTGTCACGACAGATTCAGACGCCCGCTTGACAACTCTCCATCTCCAAATCATTCAATCTTGAGGATGCGTGGGGTAAAAGATTGAAGAGGGATCGTATCAACAGGTGCTCGGCCGGGTGATGCTGGCCACCAGCCCTCTTGTGTGCCGTGCCACCCTTCATAGGTGCTCTTCGCTAACAGCACTTGCCCCAACATTCTGTTAAAGCTATGGGGTGGGTGGGTGGGGTGTTGTCTGGGGTTCAAGATTGAAGAGTTAGCATGTCACCCGGTGCAGCACTATACCAGTGGCTCCATAAAAATAAAACAAAACAATTATCACGACGTTTCGAGTGCAACACAAGCAATCATCATCAGGTGTGAAAACCACAGCAGGAAAATTTGAAAAAAGTCGTTTTTTTCTTAAACTTTTTTTCAAAATTTCTTGCTGTGGTTTTCACACCTGATGATGATTGCTTGTGTTGCAATCGAAACGTCATGAGAATTTTATTGTTTTATTTTTATTTAATGATTTCCCTTCTACGTGACTTTCCTGCAGTCACGAAAGCTTCAAATCTAGATTTGTTATCATGTCACGGTGTATTCTCTGTTTATTTTTTTCCACAAAAAAAAGATAGTCCCGTTTAAGTGTTACCAATTATTTTTTATTTTGTCCGAAGCGCCCTGTATGTCGTTGGATAGTCTGCAATCGAGGATTAAATCACTCTTCGTTGTCTGAATGTTAAAGAACACATTCCTGCGGAGGGAGCTGGTAGGAACGTTGGGTTGCTCGGTCAATGGCCAGGGTCAACGGCGGCGTGGTGTATTCCGCAAATCTGCCCGACTGTGAGGGCGAGCACAAGCCGGCGTGAGTAGGTTAAACGTTGAGTTTTATAAGGGCACCACGGGGTGACCAGCCCCTCCCCACTCAGCCCCACCCCTCCCACCCCCACCCTCCCCACCCAGCCCCTCCCCACCCTCCCCACCCAGCCCCTCCCCACTCAGCCCCTCCCCACTCAGCCCCACCCCTCTCACCCCCCACCCAGCCCCACCCTCCCCACCCAGCCCCTCCCCCACCCCCACCCCCTCCCCACCCAGCCCCTCCCCACCCTCCCCTCCTCACCCAGTCCCTCCCCACCCTCCCCTCCCCACCCAGCCCCTCCCCACCCAGCCCCACCCTCCCCTCCCCACCCAGCCCCTCCCCACCCTCCCCTCCTCACCCAGCCCCCCCCCTCCCCACCCTCCCCTCCCCACCCAGCCCCTCCCAGCCCACCCTCCCCACCCAGCTCCTTCCCCACCCAGCCCCTCCCTGCACGACGGACGGACGGACGGACACAACAATCCCGTGTGGGCTGGTGCAACGAGGAGGTAGCTGCCACTAGCACCGTGCGTGTGCACGCACCAATGGGAACCCGCCTCTGGCTGGGGTCACGCGACTTCCGGTAACCGTCGAGGTGCCGCAGACAAGTCGGCGAGTCCCACGCGGAGCTGTTCCTGCCCCAACGGGACGGGGGCTTCCGATTGATTTGACCGAGTAATATTTGAAAACTAACAACAACACTAAACTACCTTTTGTTATTCTAAGGTCGAGGAGGTAAGGCTTTGTCGATTTGCACGTAACAGCTTTGGTTGGCGGCCGTTGTGTTCAGCGCGGCCTTCCCGCGCAGGGCTCGTTGTGGTCGGGTAATAGAAACAACGCTGCGTTTTTAAAACACTGCATCTTATTTATATGCACACACACACACACGCAGTGTTTCTCTCTGTACGCGATAAACACGACACGCGTCTGAGCTGTTACACAAGAAGGTGTTTGTACAACGCCTCCCGACGAAATATCGCGGCCTTGGTGCTGCTTGGGATGGGCCATCAACTTGCGAGGCCTCAATAATAACGCTGTGTAACCACATTTATAAAAAAAAAATATTTACACTGTAAAGCTTTCGTGACTGCAGGGAATTCATCTTCTTGGTTCTTTCGGTAAAGTCACGTAGAAAGGAAATAATAAAATAATAAAAAAATTTATACAACATTTCTATTTTATTTTTATTATTTCACATTTGTTAATCTTTTGTTGTCTGGGTAGTAAGTGTTATTCCCTAATTGCGTATGCCTCAAAAGTACAGAACATGGCTAGTAGTCATTTTTGTATTACGTCAATATAAATACATGTTAATTTTGATTCATATGTTGTATTTTTTCTCAATTGACGTGAACGAAAAGACACAAATTCGCCCGTTTTCTCATTGAAAATAGGTACATTTCTACATATCACTGGCCTGGTCACAAAAGCAAAGTTTGTGGGGAATAATATAAATTTTTATTATTAGAAAATAACACTAGCCAGGAACAAAAATCGTGTTACACCGTGTTACAATCGGCGTCATTGGAGGATATAAATACTGTACAGGAATAAACTAAGTAACCGAATTGAGTTGTCATATCCACATGACGTACAGCCGTCTCAATACGGGCACATTTTGTTGTCTTTGTGTTTCTCCCTTGTGATGGGGCTTTATAGGATGAACGTTGAAATGTATAAGGTCACAGAGTGACCAATAAGGTCTGAATTGGTCTGTAATAAGGTAGGCACTGATAAGGGGTTGACAGGTATGTATAGTGGTGATTGTCTATTTGTTTACTAATAGGGGTTTTCCCCTTTTTTCTGGCAACAAAACTGACACCTTTTGCAAGCAATCATGTTAACATTAACCACAATATTTGCAGTCAAATGCAAACAAAAAAGCATACTCTGATAAATTTCGATTTAAAGCTTTCGTGACTGCAGGGATTCATCTTCTTGGTTCTTTCGGTAAAGTCACGTAGAAGGGAAGTAATACAATAATAAAAATAAAACATTTTATAATAATAAAAATAAAACATTTTATTATGTTTTATTTCTTAGAGCCGAGTCTCAACCAGAGGACGCCAAAAGGCACACAGTTCAAAGACAACGCACTATCAGAGTAATAAGAGCCTGGGGTAAGCGCAAAAAAAGGGGGAGAACCCTATTAGTATATTTTGGTACTGGCAAAGGAGGCCCCATGATGTCTATTTGTTTGAGGTCAATAATACATAGTTGTCAAACCCTTATCGGTGCCTACCTTATTGCAGACCAATTCAGACCTTATTGGTCACCCCATGACCTTATAAATCTCAACGTTCATCTTCCAAAGTCCCATCGCAAGGGAGAAACACAAACAAATAGACAATCACCACCACGACACTCACCACTATACATACCTGTCAACCCCTTATCAGTGCCTACCTTATTGCAGACCAATTCAGACCTTATTGGGCACCCCGTGAACTTATAAATCTCAACATTAATTCTACAAAGTCCCATCACAAGGGAGAAACACAAACAGACAACAATTTTGTTTTCTTTTCCTGTATTGAACGCCGTATGGACCTGAAAAGTAAATTTTCCTGGACAAGAATACTGGTAAACCGTATGAGTTTACAGGTATGGGAACGCATCCACAAAGTAAACCAGGGTCATTATTGTACATGTATTGTTTTTTTTCCCAAAAAAGCCTCATTGAGTCCTAGAAATCATGTGCAAGAGGGTTCTGCTTTGGGGTGTTTGACCATTGCGATCCACCAACAATGCCAATCAAAGAAATAGACATTCTTCAGAAACTGAATTGCACTTAACTAAAATTTCGAGACGAATTGCGGAGTGGCAGCCGAGGGAGGGAGCGCAACCAAGATGGAGCGATGAAATCAACTCGTATGCATGTGCTAGGTGGATTGTTACACTGCGGGACCTTGAGAGATATCGGTGGCTTGGGGAGGCCTTCATACAGCAGTGGATTGATCATGGCTGATAAAGAATAGGCAAAGTTCAAGAGCAGCAAAACGGCAGAAACACTTGACTGATGTCCATTGCGGAATGCTTCTGAAGGGCGGAAACATGGGTTCCAAGCGCATCTCGCAGGAGACCTTTGACGGCGTGGTGAGGGAGAACATCGCAGAGTTTAGCATGGAGCCCGAGGAAGCGTTGCAGGAGGCCGTGGAGCAGTTTGAGTTACAGGGTGAGCCTCTCTGCAGTGGAGCCATGTACAGTTTCTGCTTGTACCTGTGCTATACATACCTTCAATCATACATTTTTTTCTTGATGATAATGAACTATACATTTTAACCACCTGCCCAGCTACAGAGCGCTATGTCCAACTGACAGTTTTAATTTTGGCCAAGTTAAGTGCAGAATATACTAAGATTTGGTTTTGTGCAGTCATTGCTGACCAGGCTGAGACTGTCATCTTGGTAAACTTGGACAACCCATCATAACTAGGACAGCTGAAACACACATTTCATCTCAGGATCTCAGTGGTGCCAAATCAACACGATGACTTCCGAGTCCCCCAGCCACCTTCAGCATCAATTGTTGAATTTAATCATGCGTGCACATGCCTAATTGCCTTATATCCAGAATATAACATGTACGGTTCTGAGGCCCATGCAGACGACATACTGAATGATGTGTGGCTTACGGTAGTTGGATGTGTTGTGGTACAAACGTGACCCTGATTTCACACACACCAGTCCCCTTTCGACCCCAGTTCTGGTGAGGCTGCAAACAACACTATTTTGAATACTTTGAGAATGCAGCCCACTCATTGTATAATTGGCTGAAGTGACCCATGGCTAAAAATAACTGACGACCCTATTTTAGATTAAGACCTTTCATTGTATCCAGAGTAATGTGCGTTGGAGGGAATATTACATTGAATTTTGGATTAAGTTCAAAGGCTTTTATCTGTTCCAAACTTCATTCCACGATTGCTTCAATTCCAATTTATTCAAAATGCTTTAGTAGTCATCTGAATATTAAACGAGCTTCACATTGATATGATAATTTTGGTTTCCATAGCCCGAGTTTTAATAAATCAAGCCAATCAGTTATTAATCAAACAGACTGCGATATTATTTAAAGGTCCGTTTTGTTTTTCCAGGCGTTAACTTAACCAACATAGTGAAGGAAGTACCTAAAGTGGCTTCGGAAGAGTCTGGAGATGAAGAGCATGAGGTCCTTAAGGTAGTACAATTTATCCAAATGAAATGCATGGGGATTTCAGAGTCCATTAAGGTTGCAGCGCTCCAAAACGGTAACTCGTCTCGTGCGGTGTGTAGGTGCTGCGAAGCGTGGAGGAGGCGGCCCTAAGAACCACGTCACTTGCGGGGGTGGTCGCGCCACTCGAACTGCTCACTGCCCACTGCAGGAAGGAGTTCAGCCAGCGGAACTTGATTGCGCTGCACGGAGCATACGCAGTGCTCGTGTCCATCTGCAAGGAGGCATTAGCCCAAGAAGACACTAACATTCTGACCAAAGCAGTGTTGGCACTCGCTGCATTTTTAGATGGCCAGCCCGACATACTGGACACCGATGGTCAGGAGCTGCTCATTAAGGTCCTTTCACTGGGCCCGAATGTGTAAGTAAATCCAATGATTTATATAATGTAAAAAATCACGCAATTAATTTTATTTGGGTGGGCGGGTGGGGGGGTTTCTTTGTATTCTGTGCCTTTTGAAGTTGTATTCGATGAGATGTATTAATTATCATGTAGTAGCCCATTTAGCTACATGGGTATTTCAAGAAAGACGTGAGAAAACTTCAGAAAATACAAGCACAAGCAGACTAAATGAAAAATGCAAACCCATGCAAAGAGTCGTGCCCATGTCAGAACTATGAAGAATATATAATTCCATTAGTGATAAATAAAACGTCACTGTAGTCTCATATCCAACTAGCTAATGTGAACATCTATAGACAATGACAGTTACAGCATGCACAGTTAATTTACCGGACACCTTCGTACTCTTCAAGTGAAAGTACACCAGTTTTTTTTACATTTATGTAAAGGTCAGATTTTAAGTTTCTGTACCATTGATTAATATTCTAACATAGTCATACCCGAGCAAATAATATGCATTTGTAGAAAATAACAGTTACTTCTAGATTTGAAACTTTCGTGACTGCAAGGATTCCTACTCTTAGTTCTTTCGGTAAAGTCACGTAGGTCAAAAATGAAATCAAAATTAATAAAAATAAAACAATAAAATCACGTGATTTTTTTAATTTTTTACCTACGTAACTTTACCGAAATAACTAAGAGTATAATAACAGTTACACTGGGTGGTTGATTGGTCAGGGTGATTGTGTGCCGGTTGGATTGTGACCTTTCTGCATACATGTTGCTTCACTGTGTGCTCTCTTTTGTTAGGTCCACGATGGAGGCGGCGGCACGGGCAGTTCGGGCTTCCTGCGTGAAACACGAGGCGAACCGGCAGGCACTGGTGAAGCTCGGTGTGCTGCCCCTGCTTACGGGCGCCGTCGCGGTGGTGGGTGCACCCAACACCGTCAGGGAGGCATGCGCCGCGCTGCGGGTCATGACTTTCGATGACGACATTCGTGTGCCCTTTGGGCAAGCCCACGATCATGCCAAGATGATCGTGCTGGAGAACAGTGGCCTGAAGGTGCTGGTGGAGGCGTCAAAAGGTGCCCTCACACGTTCTACCCCCAAATCTGATTTTCATTTTATCATATTCCACTCGCGAAAACACACACACCTGTAATTGTTTCTTTTGTGTATTATCGGATGAGTATAAAATAGTGCCCAGAGTAGTGAGGATTTGGTTCATGTGCAATAGATGAGTTCAGTGGCTCACTATTTGGTTGATGGTCTGGTTGTTTCCGTAATCTCATGCCAAGCAATTCAGTGGATCAATGAAGCCCATTTTTTTCTCCAGAGTTGATCAAATTAATGACACTGTGGTAAATAAACAAAAGCTGTCCCAATTGAGAAACTGGCCTATGTGACAAAATTGTGTAATTGCTACCACTGGGCCAGAATCACCACTAAAAACGAGCACTACTCAACACTACTATTTGATGTAGCACACACACTTCAGATTTTTTTTATTTATTGAGATGTCTTACATTTTCCTTTCCCCACCCAGCTTACCCAAATAGTCTGCCTGTTCTGAGTGAGCTGTGTGCCACCATCGCAAAGCTTGCCGTCCGTAACGAGTTCTGTCAAGATATTGTGGAGCTCGGAGGACTCGACTTTACTCTGGCGCTGCTGGCGGATTATCTGGACCACCAGGTGTGTATTTATTTAAGTGCGGAGGTGTGCATCACAGTCATATACACAAGATAAAATGTAATTGAAATATCACAATGAAGCAAGCAACTGCTTGCTATACTGCATCATACAGACCTCTTTGTCGTCCTGGAGGTGGGTATAATGCATGATGTCCGCATGGTCTGCCGAACCCATCTTTAAAGTACTGGATTGCAGGTGTGTGCAACCACAATGCCTGCCGGAAAAAAAGAAAACCTCCCCTTCTCTAAAGTCTATGCTCGTTCTCACAACTTTTTATCCAGGATCTGGTGAAGAACGTCCTGAGCACACTGCGTGCGATCGCGGCCAACGACGATGTCAAGGAAGCCGTTGTGGCCGCGGGAGGAACCAACGTCATCGTTATGGCCATGAACCACCATCTCGGCAACCCACAGGTGCCTGGCTGAGTCCTTCATCTTCCAATTTACTAACGTGCGCATGTTTGTACAGTGGTATAGTGGTTGGCATACTGCGCCACGCACCCGGCAACCTGGTTTCCATTCCCAGCCATGGCTAACAACATTAGAGTGACATCAGAACCCTTCCTGGTCCTCCTCTAGGCCAACTCGGTCTTAAATGAGTACCAGGGGGCAATCTGGTACTGGCCACACCCCATCCACCTCCAACGTGCCATGCTGGCCTTAATAAGTGCTTGTTAATAGTCTATAAAGGGATATTTGTATTTTGTATTGTTACATATACATTGCCACTGCTCGTCTTCCAACAGCTGTGCGAGCAGGCATGCGCGGCCCTCTCCGTGCTCGCGCTCCGAAATACGCAGAACTGCAGCGCCATCATAGAATGTGGCGGTGCATTGGCCATTCTGCAGGCAATGAAAAATCACCCTAAGGAGGCAAACGTACAGGTAAGCCCTGCTCGCATCGCTGTACAACCCATCTGTGGTTCTTGACTCAATCCTGCAAGGAAGAGACCACACTTAAATCGTGTGTTCAGCTGTGCCTTAACAAAAAAAATCTGATTGTGTTATTCATCATCAGCCATAGCAGAGGTCGCAAATGGGTTTTGATTCCTTACCCGTACCCGGCCGCACCAGGGTCACAAATGGGTACCCGTACCCTACCCGAAATGAGTGACGAACGGTTACTCACCAGTGACTTACGGCCTACCCGTACCCGGCCGCACCAGGGTTATTCATCATCAGCCATGGCCGGGTACGGGTAGCCGGGTATCGGGTAGGGTACGGGTATCGGGTACCCGATTGCGACCTCCGAGCCATAGTCAACTGTTACATGAATAACTCCCATTAGTCATCACTATCTATGGTCCTGTGATTAAACAATACAGTTTTGGTGCAGGGGAAGGGAACCTAGAGTCCAGTCTTCATTTCATACAAAGCTAGTAGCCTACCACTTTTAAACGGCCCGCAAACAATATCCAGCAATGCAAACATCTTTGCGACACAAAATGGGTAGAAGAGGGGAATGTTTTTGGCCTTGCAATGCTGTTTATAATTTTTTGCATGCTCAAATCACTTCTGCCAGGGCCTGTTGCAGTGACAAGTGACTGATGTCTATTGTGTTCACACGTCATTCCCACAGAGGCAGGCATGCATGGTTCTGCGGAACTTGGTGTCACGCACACAGGAGCTGTGTAAGCCACTGCTCGAACTGGGGGCAGAGCCACTCATCCTGCAGGCGCGCGCCAACCACAGCAGCTGCCACGACGCCGCCAAGGCCGCCCTGCGCGACCTTGGCTGCAGCGTCAAACTTACCGAGCTATGGACGGGCGAGAAAGGCAGCATCGGCAAGTGACATGGACCCACGGACATCTAGGGTGGCCAAGCTTTGCTCCACACCGTGGCAGCATAGGGGCTGCTCAAACTGTTGCGGAACAATGAGTCAACTCATCATAAGAAGCCTTCTGTCACCTGAGCTCGTGCAATGCTTGCTTGTGATGGCACTACTTTACACTGTTGTGGCAGTCGAGTGTAAATCATTAATGTTATGATTTATCTGAAGGTCCACGGTTTCTTGAGAATGTTCATTAAATTATTTATCCAAATTAAGTGGTTATGTTTACAGTGTGTGTGTGTGTACGCTCAAAGTTCTGCAGTAAAACCCCGGCTAGCCAGACCAATAGAGCGGGTGAACCCTGGTTTGGTTGGAAAAGGATAGTTTTAACAGTATTGTTGAGCAAATAAAGTTACAATCCATTTCAAATATAAAACAAATAATAAAACGAGATGGATTTACCAGTTTATTTGGGCAGTTCTCACATTCATATTTATGTTATCAAAGACCTATTGTAAATTTGTGTGGTTTTATTGCCCGTGCCCTTAATATGGTCAGACATTGTAGTGTTATTCGTAAGGCAATCATAAATCATATTTGATTCGTCCTACAATATAATTGCTTTAAACAGAAGATTGGCCTTTCACAAACTGTGTTGTGTAATCGTATGTCTAACTTAAGGCAACACATAATGAGCAGTTCCTTTTTATAAGACATTAATATACTTTACTATTAATGTTTGGGCAGTGTTTTTCACTGGTTGTGTGCAAAATGGTATAATGAACATGTATGATATCGATATAATTAAATATTGAATATGCGATATTGTTGTGATCGAACATTGTTTTTTATCATTTACACATGGATTATTCACCCTCTGGAAAATAAGGCTTCTACTCAAGTACTCCACCTCCAAACATATTTTAATAACCAGCCGTTTTTAAATAACGTAAATTAAGAGGGTGGAGCATGCATATAAAGACCAATATTTTTCAAAAAAGGCACTTAGCACATGAATCTGCAATTCCTTACAGAATAAATTAAGTTCACATGCAAACGCACTCATTTGTTCTGAAACAAGTGAAAACGGCCAATATACATATGTTGACTTGAATAGCCAGCGGCTGGAATAAGTTTCACACATCAATTATAAAACACGATCATGCTGCATTTTATGAATGTTTCAACTTAGGCAATCCCACGTAAGATGATGCTGAGGCACGAGTCTGAATTTTCACCTCAAGATAAAAGAAAATATTTGCTGAAAGCATAGGACTTACAAAGTTTAACCACAAGTTTTGCGAATTGAACAAACAATCTAGCACGAGTTAAGTGCATTAACTAGCATGGTGAAATGTACAATTAAGTTGTGAATAATTCTTGACAATTCAATGCATGATTTAAAGCAAAACTAAAAAGCAGCTCAGGCTGTTTATAGTGTGAATTTTAAAAGTACAGACACATACAACTTGCAGCAAAGGTATTTAAGGTACTTTGGTTACCAATTGTCAAGTTAATAGTTTTTTTAGATTGAGATAAGTGCATTCCTATATTATTCTTTCACGAAACACAATGTAAATTTTTGAGAAAATTACACCAAAGAAACGCACCATGACATTCACCAGTGACGTAAACAAAAGCGCACCAGGACAATAGTTGTAAACGAATTCACTACATTAACAATTGATCCTTGTGGCGGTACCCCGGGATACCAAATAATACAAAATGGCCGAGGCAATCCAATATTTGATTTCTGGGACACTATTTTTTCCAGGGGTGTACTTAACTCCGCATCTGGGGTACCAATCAATCCGAAATCAGTGCCGCTCCGCGAGGTCGAAACGCAGCGAGGACGATTGCGCTGAAACCCCGAACGCTCGTACGCACCGTAGTGGTGCATCGTGTACAGCTCGTCGAGACGAGTCGATTGCCGCATCGCCGACCATCAACAGACTAAAAATGACTTCATCACAGACATTATACGAGAGCCGGGGTACGATGATACCCCGGGGTACCGCCATAAGGTTCAATTAACAAAGATGCGCCAGATGTCCCAAGAGTTCAAAAGAAGCACATCGTGCTCAGGCTGTCAAACAGCGAAAGATTCTTGCTTTAGGATGCAGGCAGGCAGGAGGGGGACAATCACCACTGCCATCAGTCGCCCGAGAGGTAGCGTCTCCAGTAGTGCAGCACCGTTGGGGAGTTGAGTGCTCCTAGGAGAAGGAGAATGAGGCCGTAGATCGCCATCCCCACCGCAAACCGGTGCCGTCCCAGCCATGATCGCTGCCACGGAATGCTGGAATTAGATTCAAGATAAAAATCAGCACCCATTGTATCAATGCACTGCACTGCGTGTTGTGTGTTTAAAAGTACATTTCATTGGGGAATAAAAACCTTTGCAGGAAGTACAAAAGATATACATTGTTATACTGTAATGTTCCCACATCTATATTCCCCACATTTGCCAACCCGCACTGGCCAACATGCTGATGTATGGTCCAATAAACCCCGCAACCTGTATCAGATGGGAGTGCCTCATCCAGCAGTGGTTTAACAAACGGGCTGTACATATAGTCTGACCTGTGATGCTGAGACTTCCGAGCGTAGAGCAGAAGGTAGCGCACCCGCAGGAGCTGATTGTTGGTGACGACGTAGTATTTCTGTGGGACGTCTCCACCCTCGCTGTGCCGTGCACGTGCCCTCCTCCGGTCCAAGCCGTCGGCATCTGAGCAGATATGTATTTGTAGTTTGTAGCTTTAGACTATGTAAGCATGTTTCATTTCAGCATATAAACCATAGCATCTGCTTTCTGGTGTCATGAACATCACAACCATTCATAAAGCCATGTTCAAACAAATGCTTGTGTTAAAAAAAATATAATAATAAATATTAAAAATAACCATGGGATTGGTGAATTTATCAGTATTCTGGCTGACTGTGTGCTCCTAATTGAGATGAAATTGAGCCCCAAATACGTAAGCGTGCAAATGAAGCCGGGCATTGTCGGACCTTTCCGCTTGACCTGGCACTTGACGTCGGGGTGGTCGATGACCTCGCACACTGCGACGCAGCTGAGTGCGGCACCGAGAGTGCTCAGCCTCCACGCCTGCGAGTGCGGACTGTAGAGCAGCGCCAGGCTCAAGTCGCTTGTTAGGTAAGTGCCCTCGCCAAACAGCGCCGTCTGCCAGCACGTGCGACAAACAGTTCCGTAAAGTGGTCAATCGTCTCCGGTCACATGCAGGTAAGGATTACAATGGCATAACATTTAAACTGTAGTATACTGATTTAAAGCTTTCGTGACTGCAGGGATTCATCTTCTTGGTTCTTTCGGTAAAGTCACGTAGAAGGGAGATAATAAAATAATAACATTTCAGACGCTGTCTTTCCGACAGACCTGTTCTTCACCTGACGGCTGCTTGCGTTGTGGCCGAAACGTCGTGAGAATTGTATTATTTTATTATGTTTAATTTTTTTAAATTTATTATCTCCTTTCTACGTGAGATGTAGTATACTGCCTTTTGAGGATAACTATTTCAAAGCACTTTACAATTATGACATAGAACCCTGTAATGAGCTGAGTTACTAAAAGAGAAGTATTTTTTCCCAGCCATTTCGAAGTGGATATGATGGACTGTTAAGTTGACCCAGGATAGGAATGATTGGAGAAAGAGGATCAAAAAGGCAGACCCCCACATGAATGGGAAAAATGGCATGAAGTAATTAATTTTCCCCATAATGCGTTGCAACCTAAACATTCTTCAGCTCGGCCCACTGTCATCGTGCTATTTGAAACATTGGAGGGGCCATGGGGTGAGAAGAGGGCACGCACCTTGTTGAGGTGGCAATGCAGGCCGTTGTGGAGGATCGAATGGAAGTTCTCAAACCGACTGCCGTGGTAGGCGTACAGTATGTCCAGCTCCCCACGCATTTCCCGAAAGCGGCGCTCGGCCGTGTCGCTGTACGTCACCGAGAAAACGAAGTCTGGCGCGGGGACCGGCACGCCTGGGGAACCCGTCAGTGCCTCAATCTTGGAAAACTAGGATCAGAGAACACACAAGGGTTAATTTGCATGGAGTACACCAACTACTTATTTATATGAAATGAATTTAATCAATTAAAGCATTTAGGTCTTATTGGTTAACAAGAGTCCAGAACAATTAAATGGTTAAACTATTACATGTACACTCTCTTGTCAATCCACTGCTGGCTGAGGGGTTCCCCTCACCATGTGGTTGTGGGAGTTTTTTTTTTTTAATCATACTTCACCACCCTGGTCAGCATGAGTTGGTGAAGGTGGGGAACATAGATATGGCAGCATAGTACAGTGGATCGATGGCTTTTGCTACACTGCCCGATGCAGCAACCGATATAACCTGTTTTATGCAAGGTGGTCACTCATCCGAGCGTTCAACCTCAACCTGCTTAGCTTTTGAGATGTAATGAGATTGGGCACATTGCAGACAATTTGGTCATAGGCAGCAACGTTTTACAGTACAGTAATTAAAATAAATAAAATGAAGCAGGCGTGCTTTAGTAAGCACGTGGTGCCATGAACGCAGCAATGGCAAGTTCCTGGCCACAGCTAACGTCAGTAGTGTGATATCTGAACTGGGCACCTTCAACAAGGTAAAACAATCCCCATGACCGAAAGACATGGGGAGACCTTGAATTTCTGAAGGGATTTTATTTATTAGTTGAAAACAATTATTCCAAAACAAACATTCTGCAATGACCAGTAACCGTTGGAATGACCATCTGACATTAAATTTTATCATCATCAGTCATAACATAGCATAAACTTCTTCTTGTTTCTTTCGGTAAAGTCACGTAGAAGGGAAGTAATAAAATAATAAAAATAAAACATAATAAAACAATTCTCACGACGTTTCGGCTACAACGCAAGCAGCGTTGTAGCCGAAACGTCGTGAGAATTGTTTTATTATGTTTTATTTTTATTATTTTATTACTTCCCTTCTACGTGACTTTACCGAAAGAAACAAGAAGATGAATCCCTGCAGTCACGAAAGCTTTAAATCGAAATAGCATAAACTGTTATAGTACTAAGGCGACGTTACAAAATTTGCACGGATTGTCAATTAAATCGCTCCACTGTAAAACTAGCATTGCATTCACGTAAGACTGACTTGTGGAGAATTCAGTTTGCTTGCCTTAAACAGCTATTACACAAACATCACGAAAGGCAAAGCAGGTGACATTGGTGATGATCTAAAGAACATACTGTTATCAAGACAATCAATTGCATGTTCGAGCAGGTGAAGCAAGCATGAGGGAAGCTTATACAGTGACCATATGCATTCCTAAAAAGCAATCCCACTAATCAATGGCAACCCTTGGCAATTAAAAGCTTGAGTGATGAACTGGGTTTTAAGATGGAGATGATGTAAGTTCAGCTTGGCTTGTGATGTATTACAACATGAGCAGAGATCAGAAAAAAAGTGTTGATCAAAACAGTGACTCGTAAAAATGCAATCTGGATTTAGAGTGTGTGAATGTAACCACACTATAAATACGCTTTAAAAACTGGGGAGACACACGTAAGGATTGCCACACATGCATCATATCCACAGCACATATTGAATATTAGTCCCCGCAGCTCTATTTCTACTACCGGTACTTAAATAGCTTGTATAATTTTCCATCATTGTCCCAGACACATATTTGCCAGGATATACGAATCTTAAGTTCAACACTCTCCCGCATTCTCTTTTGGTAAATTCAAAGGTGAACATTGAGACAAACTGAAGAGGGGGTTTTCCTCTGATATGTTGTGAAAGGGAGCAAATTAATTAAATGCTAAAGGGAAGAGACAGGAATGGATGGTAAGGTTGACAATTAAGACACTTTATACAGACATAGACATATAGGAAGAGTTTAGACAGGACCTGAACAGAGGTAGGTTTATTATTTTGTATTAGATTACATTAACTAAGTAATAAGTCAAAGGACCAGAATTGTCCATTTTGCAAGAGTCACCTGGGCCACCAAAGTGTGCAAAGCAAATATAAATAAAAAACAATCAAAGAAAAATCATAGAAAATACAATCAAGAAAATGTAATAACCGCATTACAGAATAAAAAATACCACGCAAACATCCATTTTAAATTGGTTCAGACAAATTACTTTTAATAATTGTTCACTGTACAATTGAGTTACGTATGTTGAACTTCGTGCGCACCATAGGTAACCAACCGTGCTAATCGGACGTGTGGAGAAAAGGTGAAAGAAATAAACATTCAAGTGGAATTTGGATTATAATTGCACAAGTATGTTAACAGACAAGGCTATATCTCAACAACTATCAAGTTGTACAGTACAAAATCGACAATCTAAATTTCACCCAGGTGAAAGCTACTGTTTTTGAGGCCAAAGTCTATGTCAGAGAAGTGGTGGGGGGAGACCTCTGTTGCGTTCAAATCATGTGCTTTACCATAAACATACACCCTCCCCCCACCACCACATTCACCACACTGGCTATAACGATGAAGCCTGGCATGGCGACCCCACACCACACCACCTCACCTCGTCCTTCCTCTGGCTGGAGATGGTGAAGTTCTTGGACGTGAGTGTCCAGTGCAGGAGTTCCAGGATGCGGGGATCAACGTCCACATCCTCGCGGAGAAGCTGCTGAACACTCGGCACGGTGCTCATGTCCGCCAGCTGCACCCACCCATCGGGAAGGAACGTGGATCGTGAACACATTTGTGAAATAGTTCAGAAAAACCCCACAGGTGGTTGTATATAACAGCCGTCGTCGGTGCAACTTATGGTGGCCACCTTTTTAATATTCACTGGAGACCAAAAATTGTGAGATATGTCGTCACAAAGGTCAACACAAATCCACCAGACCTTGGTACAAATTAACTCCTGCCACCTCAAACATTACCTTTGACCTTCGCGGACAAAAACACGGGTTTTGTTAAGGAGACTGAAATACCGGGGTCACCGAATGTGCCCGGCATTTAAGGACCCGCTGCTCTAAGTGGGCTTGAGTGCAATCTTTTTAAATTATCCGATCAATGCCACATGTCCTGCTTTGTGCTTGGATGGCTCTTTCTTCTAATATTATAAACCCACTGGAGCTATGCACTCTTAAAATCTAGACTGAATGGCAAACCTCGTGCACTTTAAGTCAAGTCAAATTGAAGAATTCATTGCAATTCCTTATTCTACAGCAACACTGGAGCAAGAAGGGCTGTTGTCTTTCCTATTGCGGTGGTTGAGGGTTCTGAGGTGGCAAGGCGATGTTTGCCCATCTGACATTGGAAGACGACCGAGTCGTCGAATGAATGTTTGCAAGCAACTGTTCAGTCCCACGTGAGGAATTTGAAGGAGTGGGTGCACAGTCGTGCAATGTTGCTGCTTCTGCTGCTGCTGCACTGCCCTCTGCTGTCACCAACCACGTCGTGGCAACGTTTTAACCCGCACCGGCGAACATTCTCAAGCCAATAATATTCACACATTCCTTTGGCCTTGGGAAAAACAAAACGTGCAAAAGTGGTAGTTAAACCGCGCACATCTCCTTGCGAAATTGACAATGCAAGACAAACTAGAGTACGCGACCGTGGCCAAAGAAACACAAACTACAGACCGTAAACAACTCTGCAATCTTGGCCTCCGTCAACGGAGAAGAATGAGAAAAAACCCAAAACTCGCACGAACCCCTAGAAGCCCTCTCTCGCCCAGGCGCGCCAGACGTTTTAGACGCTCCCGGACGTCAACTCAACTCGCTACCACACACAGGGAGCAGCAGGGAGCCTCGTCAAAGTGAACACCGTCGGTTCGGCGAAGGGTAAACCCCGTGCCTACCAGGGCTGTGAAGTCTTTGCCATCCTCGCCACCGTCGCCGTAGCCCGACGGGAATGGCCGCAGGAGCGAGTGGCGTCTGTAGCCGAGAAGCGCGGCCGCCACGAGGCTCAGGCGGAGGTCGGCGGCTGCCGGGTCCCCGCGCAAAGCCTCCCGCACGGCATCCCCAGGGCCTCTAGGTCCCACTCGATCCACGTCTTCGTGATCATCCCCACCACCTCCTCCTCCTCGCCCACCACCTCCTCCTCCTCCACCTCGCCCACCACCTCCTCCTCCTCCACCTTCTTCTTCTTCTGCTGCGGCTTGATTTGCCGGCTCCCAACCACGCGCCTCCTCCGCCAACATGCTCGTGTGGCCGTCTCGATTTAATGAATGTTGGTGATGGTGGTTGTGGTTTAGTGGTGGTGGTGATGATGATGTTTAAAAGCCACGAGTCCGCCGCGGTGTTTGTCGAGAAGGAGGAGGCGGTGTTAGCTGTGACGAGCCGGGCAGAGTCGGGGAGGAACAACGATGGGGGGTGATGCCACCGCCACCATCTTGGGTAGGGATAGCCAAATTTGCTGCCCAAATGATTGAGAAACCCATTTCCTCTTCAGCAGGGAGCAAGTAAAGTTGTGTTAATGGCAACATAATTCGTAGATGTTGGGCGCACCTAATGATGTTCTCACAAGGGCTGACTCTTCAGGAACGCCTCGAGATTCTAGATTCAATATGCTACTAGATAGGCTGAATGTCCCTAAACCATGCGTAACCCATATATGCTTGTTTGTTAGACTCAAAAAACACGTACGGTACTCTGCCAATAACTGTATAACTCAAATCAAGGCCATAGCCATGGAGTCAACATTTGGGGGGACCAAATCTTCCAGGGGGTCTTTCCCCTCCCCCCCCCCCCCCCCCCCAGAATTTTTCTAAATTTGAAAACTAATTTCCTTACACTAACACATGGGATGGACTTTTTATTTATTTTTTACAAGAACGTCTAATAGTATTACATTGCTCTGTTTTTTCTTTTTTTCTTCCTGTTTCATTGTATGTAATGGCAGAGATTAGGGATTAATAAAGTACAACCAGAACCGCAATCATATAAAAATAAATCTATTTTATAGCAATATATTGCGGGGGGACATTTTGAGCATATTTGAATATTGGGGGGGAATGTGTCCCCCCCAATATTTATTATAATTACGGCCTTGACTCAAATCATCATTCGTTCTGGAGAATAGAACAAATTAAACAATTTATCTCCTTCATATATCCTGTCTCTCATCAGCCACACAGTGGCTTTCTGGGAGTGCGTAATTTCCAGCAGCATTGATTCAAGACAAGCAAAACGCCGGACCGGTTTCGACATAGAGTGTCTCATCAGCAGTCAAGGCATGCTTGGACCAGTGCTTCTTTTTTGAGTACGGCTGATGTATAGGCAGAGCAACTACTACAATTTCCACATTCAGGTGGTCAAGCTCAGATATCCACATCTGCAGTTAGCATCGGAGTGTATCATCGCTGCGTTGTCTCCTTCGTATTTGCGGATCAGGAATTGCGTCTTTATACATTAATTTAACACGTAGGCTTTCGCCACCAATATCATCCATAATATTGGGGGTTTTTTTTGGGTTATATCGCGTAAATATATAAATGTGTTGTTAAACCCGCCACCACCCAACACAGCCAAATAGTAAGGTTTGTCACGTAAACAGAACGTGCAAATTCGTTATTAGTACAGCACACCGGTGTGTTGCAGAGCAAATCCACAACATTGTAAATGTTGTGAAGTGCTGTAATAATAAGGAATTGGCATGTTATGTTTACATGACAAACCTTACTAATTGGCTGTGGCGGGTTTAACAATCCTAGAAATCCTCCGCTCAGGGTCTGAATCAATGCTCTTAAACTCGACATTTGGCACACACAAAAAAAGAATGGTGGGGCTCATTCCAATCTTTTTTTATTTCCAATTCTCCCCGTGCCTTTTGTAAATTCTCTCTGCAAGCTCTGGACAAAGGGGGACTTTAGGATTCCCCTACGTAAGATGGCGGCGTCGCACGTAACCTTTGACCCCAAAGGGGGGGGGTGTAGAGGGGAGGGGGATCCTGGCCGACCACGGAACATGACGTCACGTCAGGGACGTCGCTCGAACCCGCGGGTCGCCCTGGATAATGCCGGCGAATTTGTTTTTATTTTCACCCGACACATGTTGTCACTCCTCCTGTAACTAAAAGTTAATTCCCTTTTTACGCGTAAAATTAAACAAAAACAGGCAAGATAATATGTGTTTTTGAAGTGTTCTCGAGGAATTTAAGGAATATTCTGGCGAAAGAATTACGTTGATTTGGAGGGCAAATTTAAAAGTTAGAACTGTTTTAAATCTTCTGTTTTAAATCTTCCATATTCGTTACTTCCACTACTTTGGTGTCGCTATCTATCGTGCGTGTATGTTGAAATCCTTCTGCATCGTACGTGGCCAACCGCGCTCACCGGAGGTATGGAACATTTCTGCTTCTTACAAAATTTCAATCCAAAGTTTAATCGGTAACACGGAAAACCCTTTTAGCCAGTTACCCAGCTAGCTTCAATGGCAACCACGAGCAATACTGTCGTTAATGCTGGGGTGGACAGGAGCCCAGCCTGCGATCCAGCCAGGAAACTCGAGGCAGACATAATTTTTTAAATGGCATGATAAATACACATTCAAATTACCCGCTTGCCAATCAGTTTACAATGTAATGTAGGATATTCGCTGCTGTATTTTTCATTGCAACGTTAACAATCTAAATTGGAAACATTTAATACGATGCTAACGTGGTGTGCTCCCATGGTGCCTCCCCACCCACTTGCCTTCAAAAGCGTGGTAGAAGTTTGGATAAACATTTTTGTTACCAAAATTGGACAAAAGTGCTATTTAACACGTAGCAGGCTTTCCCGACCAATATCATCCATAATGGAGTTCCTTTTGGGTTAGATCGCGGAAATATATAAATGTGTCGTTAAACCCGCCACCACCCGACACAGCCAACTAGTAAGGGCTGTCACGTAAACAGAACGTGGCCAATTCGTCACTAGTACAGCACACCGGTTGTGTGTTGGAGAGCCAAGCCACAACATTTACAATCTGAGTACGACGTTTTGTCTGAAATTACAACCAGCTTCATCAGGCGACAGCCAGATTTGTGCAGAAGTCCACCTGTTTCAAGTAATACATCCAGTGGTTGTGCTGCCGTTGTGATGGCCTGACTCACATCCCTGTCTGGGATCCAGCTCAGCATATCATCTTTATTGATGGGGTCGATAACTCAAGTACCGCTCTGTGGAAAGTCAACTGTGGTCTTCCCTCGGTTTTCCCTATGGAACTGACAGGCCCACCCTAGAATCTCGAATTCAAAACAACTGGCTCGGCTGTAAATACAACCTTAATACTGTTCTCATTAATTACAAATTTTATTATATTTATTTGTAGGTATACAAAAACATTTTATTAAAATAAATCGAAATAAAGTTAATTTACACTATGAGACCTCCTTTACCAGTGGCAAAATATAGTGATAGGTTTTACTGGTAGGAACGAAGTGGACCAGACCACCAATAGATTAATGTGTCCGTCCGTCCGTCCGTGGGAGGGGTGGTGTTGAGGGTGGTGTTGGAAATGAAAGACTACGAGTCTTTAAATCTCACAGCGTTTCTTGTCAAAACAAACACTTTTAATTAACGTTACACTAGAATACAGTAATTTTTTCTTTAACTCCTCTATACCCGGTCGATATCTCTGTACCGGTACTAAGTATTATTCCTACCAGCCCACCCCGCAGGGTCCTGTTTACCCTTTCAACTGGTACAAAAACTGACACCTTTATACAAGGCATCATGTTTGCAATAACCACGAAATAAAGTTGCTGGCAGCAGGCAGTGGGCTGAGCCACGCGGGCACCCCTGCGTGAAGACACGTGGTAGGACCCCGAGATAGCGGCAATCTCGTCACATTAATCGGCGTCGTCTCGCTGTGCGCTCCCGACTTTATCATCCCTCGTTAGTTTTGCACCATCTTACTCACAACTCCCTTGACGTTCTCGCGAGTACTCTTGTGATAGAATCCGGTGTTAACTCTGTGCGTTGGCCTGAAAATGGTGAAGCGGCCGAACATTTTGATCACGGGTAAGTCCCCACAGACGCGCGCGGCCTACGACGAATATTTCGTGGCCGCGTGGCGAGTAATCTTCGTTCTACTTCGCACGCGATACCCATTTGCAACTTCGTACAACCCGCACGTACTTGCTGATGTTAATCCGCTGCTGGGATGAAGGCCTCCAAACTTCGTGCAAATCCGTGGGAGTTTTGTAACCATCCATACTTCACCGCGCTGGTCAATGCGGGATTTCGAAGGCCTTTGCGTGCGCGGGGCACCGTAGGATTGCGGTATTAGTTGATACACTGACTCATTAAACTTGATGTTTCTGCTCAACTTGAGCGTTGATCAAGGCTCATTTTCGACGTGCTATCAAGCAAGTCTGCGAAAATTCCACATTAGTATGGCCGGGACCGGTCTCTAGAACTGCCTCCGTTTCACTCGCCACAAAGTAGTGAGTGAACTCGAGTCGCTTTATCGACCCTCTGGTCAGAGCGCTCGATTTACAGCCAAGAGGTTTGCCAACACAAATCGTGATCGGGGGTGGGATCGGCCCATCATGCTTTCGGGGTCGATAAATTATGTACGGTACAGGTAATAGAGGTCGTACTTTGTAGCGTCACAGACTGCATCTTCCATAAGAATGTGGAATGTGCATCACCAATTTAGTGTTGCCAACAGTCGACGCACACTGACTTTATCATTTTCGATAATCGCTTTAATGATATTGATTGATTGATGTTTGGGGAAGAGCGGTGGCACAGTGGTTAGCGCACCGCGCAATGAACCCGGCGATAAGAGTTCGATTCCCAAGCCACGGCTTTCATCAGTGGCGAGTGAAGCTGCCCTAGGCCCCTCTCCCACTTCACCAACATGCACTGACCAGCGTGGTGAAGTATGGTCAAACAACAACCCACAGTGGACAGTGCATGGGGAGACCTTCATCCAGCAGTAGATTGATCAATGGCTGTTGAAACATGACAGTGAGTTCTGTGGAAGGTACGTTGTTGATAAATTCATATATTTTACGTTCCTAAAGTACCTTTCTTGTAAACAACAGATATCTTGGTAGTTTTGTTGTAAAGTTCAGTCTATAATAACTCATTTGTCATCTATGAGCTTGTGAAGGAAACTGCAGCTGCTGTTAGCGAGCAGTCGAGCACATATTTATATTTGTGTGGAAT
The DNA here is from genome assembly GCF_015708825.2 of Lethenteron reissneri. Classification (NCBI taxonomy): domain Eukaryota; kingdom Metazoa; phylum Chordata; class Hyperoartia; order Petromyzontiformes; family Petromyzontidae; genus Lethenteron; species Lethenteron reissneri. Next base: position 13,149,618 of record NC_083802.1, read on the forward strand.
CTACAGTCTGCACTACTTAACAATTGGAGCTATGCAGCTGAACTCTGCCCTTCGTGCATCTATTCTGTGTGTATCCGATGTTTAACCCCGCTTTGTATCTATACAATGGGAGTAGTAACTCTGCCCTGTGTGTGTATGTGTGTGTAACTGCCCTTCGTGCATCTATGCTGTGTGTATCCGATGTTTAACCCCGCTTTGTATCTATACTATGGGAGTAGTAACTCTGCCCCCTGTGTTTGTATGTGTCACTAGGTACCCCCGGCGTGGGAAAGAGCACCCTGGCGAAAGAGCTCGCCTCCATCACGGGGTTCACCTACCTGTGTGTGGGCGACCTCGCCAAGGAAGGTGAGTGGCGATGCGCTCGGTAGCGACTGAAAGTTGAACGGTGCGAGGTTGACGTGAACTGGCGATAATAAAAAAAAACTTAACTCTATTATTTTATTTTGCCAGGTGAGTCCCTACTGAGCTATACGGCTCTTTGTTCAGAAGCAACCTGGCCACAAGTTTCAGTTTTCATTTATTTGGTATAGCCATGTGAGGCATTCGGCTCTTGAATCGGGTGCAACCGCAACAAACAAAAAACAAAAACATGATTAAGAAAACATCTTAAAGTGATTATGCGCAAACAGAAAAATCCAGGAAAAAACTGGCCGTGAGTGAGAAATGATAGTTCTAGATTTGAAGCTTTCGTGACTGCAAGGATTCATACTCTTAGGTTTTTTCGGTAAAGTCACGTAGGTAAAAAATAAAATTAATAGAAGTAATAATTATTATTTTATTTCTATTATTCTATTAATTTTATTTTTTACCTACGTGACTTTACCGACAAAAACCTAAGAGTATGAGAAATGATAGCTCAACGAAGTGGCTTATCGTGTGGATATTTATAGCAGCCCAATACTCCTAAACGCATGTGTCTAAATGTGGAGGGATAAACCGGGGAACTTGGAGAAAAATCTACACGACCACGGGGAGAGAGAGAACATGCTTTCTCCAAATATACAGGCGTCTGAGTCGGGAGCAAACTCGTGACTTGTATACCAGGTGAGCTAGTTAATATCTCACCAACAATAACCTGGGAGCAGGTAGGTGCTTAGCCTTCATAGGATTTATTCAGTGACCTTCATCTATTTATTAAAAATCGTATGCAACTCTTAAAGAATGAATGTGAAATGCTAGCATAGAAACAGAAATTCCACATAATATTGTTGGGCAGTTGGATATTTTGACAACCTGAAATTCGATCGGCTGGTTAGTTTAACCCGTAAATTTTCGCAGCTGCTTGTAATCCAAGCGTGGTTTTCTGCAGTAAATAAATGTTCAAGATGCTGCCCAATCCAGAACGCCATGCTTGCGTCTGCCTAGCGATTAAAATTGTAATAGTTTACAAAGGCTGTATAGCAAAAGGCATTGTTAGTTTGATAAGATCTCTTGTGTTGCCGAGGTGTAACGTCGTTTTTACGCGATCTTTTTGTTGACGCGTACAGAGCAGCTGTACGATGGCTTTGATGCAGAACTCGACTGTCCCATATTGGACGAAGACCAGGTACTTATCTTTTGGCCACTGCGACACATGCACAAACCGCTTCACGAAATTATTAAAATAACAAGTATATAACCCGTAAAAACAAAGTTTTTCACTATAAATCCTTTATATGCGTGGCGGCTAGAGTCCTCTCGTCCTCTGGCTTGAGATGGCTGCCACCTATGGGTCAGATGATTGCATTGCACCATTAAGCAATTGGTAATTAAATATAATATTTTTGTCCTAATAAGTGTAAAATTTTGGGAAAAAAGTTTCACGAACATTAATTGTCACGCACAACGAGTCTGTGTGGAAAATGTCAGCTCGATTGGATCACGGGAAGTGGGTTAAAAAACGACCGAAAGATTTGCACGGTCGTAAGCAAGCAAGCGAACTTAATATAAAGGATTTAAAAACAGAAGTCCCCCTGCCGCTCATGTACAAGAACGCCTTCACAATAGTGGTCCCATCAGCTGACACTGGAATGGGCCCTTTGCTGTTGCCAGGTGGTGGACGAGATGGAGGAAAAGATGGCCGACGGAGGCGTAATCGCGGACTATCATGGCTGTGACTTCTTTCCGGAACGATGGTTTCAAATCATCTTTGTGCTGAGGACAGACAACACGCTGCTCTTTAACCGACTTGAACACAGGTGTGTGTTGTTTCATTCCTTCGATGACCTGTCCCAGCTCTCATAGACCTTTCTCTCTCTGCCTGCCTACCACCCTGTGTTAATTACACAAATCTATCAAGACGACAGGCCTAGCTAATGTTGCTCATTTGCGCAAGTCTTGTGCATCAAAACATTGTTCAAATGCCATGGATAAAGTCGACAGCAGCAATGCATGAGCTAAGAAGATAGATTATCCCCCTACAGCAAGTGGCTTTTCTCTTGGCTCTCTGCTTTCCTTCAACGTGTAAAATATTCCGTGATTAAAGGGGGCAAACATCCCTAAAGGACATTGATGTTATTTTAAGAATCCTGTGATGTGTGGGAATTTTAGTAAAGTGTAACAGTCTAAATTAATCTTAGTGCCCAAGCCTTTTAATTGTATCCATGCTTCCTTGCCCAAATCACTGCAAAATCTGACTGTCGTAGCAGTAAAATAACACTGGTCAACAAAAAAAACACATTTTTTTCTGGCCTGGACTTTTGCAGCTGTTTTAGACTAATTTCAAGGTACGGATTCCAAATCTGAGCTTAGATTTGCTATCACATCTCATTTTATGCTATCGGCATACCCCACTTTCATTGATTTTACCCGAAATTAACTCTGTCACTTATGATTGCAAGTTGTTGCGAGTCAGTGACTGCTTTAGTGTTAAAATATGGTGCTGTATTTTTAGGATAGTGTGTTTATAATATCATTTTATGTAGAGATCCACATTTATTTAATATTTTTCTTCTGCAGTTTTTATTGAAAATGCAATATTTGGAATCAGCACCCCAAAATTACCTTAAAACCGTTGGAATACCTTATGCCAGAAAAAGTGTGTTGACCAGTGTAATCCTTTGAATTACGAGTAAACTGAATACCACCACATCTTGCAGACGCCGTAACATTTCGGTCGCCAGCAACTGCGTATGTGTGTGCGCATGCTGGCAGGGGTTACAGCGGCCGCAAGCTGGAGGAGAACGTGCAATGCGAGATCTTTCAGACCATCTATGAGGAGGCCATGGAGTCGTACCGTGCCGAAATAGTTCACCAGCTGCCCAGCAACAACCCCGATGACCTGGAGCGCAACCTGCTGCAGATCCAGGCCTGGCTGCAGAAGTGGATGCTCGACAATAACTGAGGCGATTGTTGTCTGATGAGCGTTTTGCGATCTGATCAGTTACTCATTATTTACAGAAAGTGTTGAGAATCAGAACGTCAACTGATTGGGTGGCACGTAGGAAGCCCCGCTGCAACGTTCGGAATCGATATCAACGCTTGGATCGTGCCTTTTCTCTTTGCGGTCATAAATTCACCGCCTTTCCTTTCACTGTGTAGGAATAAAGAAATCGGTCGGATGATTCATCGCCACCTATTTGAAGCCTGCACCACTTACATTGATTGGCAAGACGGAGGTTATTGCTGCCTGTGTTTAGTTTCTTTGCGCTTGGGTGCTTGCGAGTCTTTGCCATTGACATTGCGGGATATGCTGTGTGTGCGTGCAGCAGAGACCACACACTCGAGGTGTGCAGCATATGGTCTGGAATGCTTTGAAACGCACATTTCGAGGTAAGATTGACAAAGGCACTGGAATGATGGGCCTTGCATTAGGCATTTGTAAATAGTGCAGTTCATGAGTTTATTTTATTAAATCTTTGGGTTGTAGTGGCCTACGATTATCATTGACTTTGTTCAAATTTAATTATGTGGCATGTGCCCTGTTGAGTTGCGAGACCCTGCCGATGAAGTCCTAAAGATTGCTTCGTTTGAATGCAGCCATTCGTACAAGTTGTACATACATAAGACTTCATCGGTGCGATTAATATTCAAGGCACAAGCAGCTTTGAACGCTGAACAAACAGAAATAAGGCATTTACTTTTATGACCCCTGGCAGTCTTGAATTGCCACCACCATTTGTTAAAATTTACTATTTCTTAAAACTTGTTTTATTTTTCAATCGTGATAAAGTCATTATGCTATATAGCACAGGATAAATATAACGCTTTGTACATGTATAGTTATATACTGCTTTGTATTTATACGTGAATCATTTGTGTATACAATGCAATATACATGTACAGCCCATTATTAATTTACTGCCGGATGATGTTCTTTCCATTGGGATTTTGGCCATACTTCCCCATTCTGGTCTGTGGATTGAAGCTTGGAAGTACAGTACAACAATCTGTTACTGCACTATCCTCTGCAACCCATAACATGAAATATGAACATGTATATTTTTATATGTACACTATATTTCAGAGGTACAGAAGGTAATATGCGGATGTAAACTGTGTATTACACGACATAAATTATATTGAGACTTTCACATCTTGTACGATAAGGGACATTCAGATCCTGGCAGTCCCGCCAACCCATCTGGGTGGCACTGGTGACAGAATCCTCGTCAAATCTGATAGAATATTCCAGAAGCATCTTCCATTACAACATCGGTCATGCATGACAATTTCTTAAGGTTGAGAATAACTTACTAGAAATCTGGATTTTTGTTTCCCGCTTCTGGTCACGGTTTTGGAAAGAATGTGCATGGTCACTCGTTGAATACAGTACATGGATACGTGTGCTTAACTGGCATTTGTGTATGGATTGTAATATGCATAAAGGATGTGTCACATTAAAGCTTCCTGAACTGGATTTTTGATGACGGGTGCTCTGTAAATACGTGTACGCAATGTTTCACCAAAATTCTTATTAACCTTCCATCACCTGATAGGATTGTCACGTCAATAAAGAAATACGTTGGCTATGAAACCCTACATTGTAACTTCAGGTTTATGTGACCACAACTGCGATGTGAAAAGCATTTTGTGACAAGATAACGGTTTTCTGCTGGGATAGGTGGAACAAATAGCCCAACTCGGCCAATGTCGTTCATGTAACCGTGTCAAGGACTACATATCTAGAAGACGTGCAGAATGATAAACATAGCGTATGTACTGCATGTGTAATATAGTATACATACATGCAACATTTAATGATAGGGTTTTTCCCCTTTTTTCTGCCAACAAAACTGAAACCTTTTTACAAGGAATCATGTCTGCATTAACCACAATATTTGTGGTCAAAATGCAAACAAAAAACGGATAATATATGCATTGTCTTTGAGCTGTACGCCTTTAGGCGTCCTCTGGTCGAGCACCAATTGGGTTGAGGCTCTAAAGAAAGCCGTCCCTGGTGTGGACCAATCAGTTTCAAGGACAATGCATACATTATCATAGTGTGTTTTTTGTTTGCATTTTGACCGCAAGTATTGTGGTTAATGCACACATGATTCCTTGTAAAAAGGTTTCACTTTTGTTGCCAGAAAAAAGGGGAAAACCCCTATTATTACATTTTGGTACTGCAAAGGAGGTCTAATGATATACATGCAACATGTATAGTTCTAGTATATTGTGTCGATATCAATATATACCACCATGTATAGACTCGGGTGCTGTCTACATTGCACAATCTACATATATTATGCTGCTGACATGTAAACAAAATACAGTAGTTGGATCCAGGATTGGAAGAATGTGTGTTTGCAGGCGTTCACTCGAGTGCTTTGTGTGCGAGGCTCGTGTGCGCTGTCTGCCACGTGACCCTGAAAGCTAGGTCTAACCCCATGCGAAAGTTCGTTGGTGGCATTGTGTCTTCGTTCTGGCCAATTTCATGTCTCCGCGGGATGAGCGTGGCGAGTGGATGGGGCAGCAGCCAATGGGAAGGGGAGGTGGGGAGAACTTCCGCTGCACTGAATGCGAAACACGTGGGAGTGGCTTTTTTGCGTCGGCTGAGCAACGTCGACATGAATTTTAAGTCGACTAGTGCGCATGCAAAGCCACGGGGTGTGATGTGGCTCGGTAACGCCCTGCGTCGGCGGAATTGTGATTGCTGTCGCTTTAGTGGGGCGCTTTCACAATGGAACTCGCATCGGCTTCATAGGGGCCTGGCTCAACTTGCCTACCTGCCCAACATGTAACGATATGGGGGGTGGTTTGGTTACTCATACCACGGATATTGCTGCATGGATGCTAACACTCATGCTGCGAGCAGCGCATTAACAATTATATGCAACTTTCTGCACCGTTTAACAGCTGCACTTTATAGGGCGTAAACTGCTGTGTCCTGCATCATTTAAATGAAGTCGTTCCGGGCTTGACCACTTCTCGCATGGTATAACTTATTTATGCGAGTTTTTGTGCAATTACAGAGTATCCTTGCCTTTACATGATATTGTACAATGTGGTGCATTGACACTGCATATTTAGTCTGATTTGTAAGTGCAAAAAGGGAGATTCTGTTTAAATATCTAATTTCAGGTCTATATTTACATCTCGGTTTACATTCTAAAGTTATGACAATTTTACACGTGGAATTATATTTTCAGTTGTAAACTAAATTCCCAATTCTAGTGATTTGCTCATCACAAAGCTGCCTGGTTAAGGGGCAGTTTACAAGCAATTGGAAGTTACTGCTGGTATCAAGACCCAAACTCCAGCTTTGAATATTATCCAACTAAAACTGTCCCTGTGAATAATACATTCTTTGCCCAAAGGCATAATTGATCAGTTCACACCTTTGCAGTCAAGTCAATTAGACAATATTTGCATGTGCATGCATTTGTCAACAGCTAGATTTGAAAAATATTTTGTTCTCAAAATAAATGTTTTCCCAGTTGGTAGTACGGGTGGGAAACGTTTTTTGAGTCACCAAACAGATGCACGCACACACACACGTATAATTTCTCGACGGTGATCTCGGAAATCTCGCAGGGCTCCCGACAGATGGAGAACGGTGCTGGGGTACACAGCATCGCGGCTCGCTTCATCACAGCTGAGAGATCTCTTGGCTTCTGCCACGCGCTCGTAATGAGGCCATTTGAGTCCGATTAAATGTTCGCATTGCCAAATTAATGGAGGCACCCCCCGGGCAACTCTGCCTGCACCTTCCTCACCCAGACGGGTTGCTTTGTGTTGGTTTCCCTTGCCCGCTGACCGACCCATCCAAAATGTCATGGCCCTACTACATCATTGCTGATGACCTTTGGGGGGGTGCTGTGGAGGTGGCTGTGTGGGGTTGCTGGTGATAGACCACCAAACCACACAATTTTAATTGATGTGTGTAGTCTTATACATGCAGCTGTATCTCAAGTGGCTCAACAAAACGTTGGGTCAGGTTCATCACAAGTAAAAAGGTGGCTTCCGTATATGTACTGTACTGCATACACCTGTAATTTTCGTTTTACAAGAGATGAAGCAGTCATATGCAGAGCGGAAGAGGAATGCCTTGAGCCCGAACGCTTCCAGGCTGGCTTGAACAAGGACAAGGGATTCAATAGCACGGATGACTGGGAGAAGAGAGTTTGTGCTGGGGGGGGCACAATAAAGAGGGAGGACCAAGCTATGCTAGTCACAGAGATAAGGATGTTGCTGTACATGGTGGGTTTAACAAGGAAGGACAGGGTGAGAAATGAAGTGAGAGGAAGACTCAAGGTGGTAGAAATCACAGAGAAGGTGAGAGAGAAAAGGCTCTGGTGTGGTTCGGTCATGTGGAGAAACAGCAGCAAAATGATGTGGGTCAGACGATGCAAGTGGAAGGCAGAAGAAGAGGTGGGGCGATGTGGTGCGATCGGAGACGGTGGCCCGAGGAGCGACAAGAGAGATGGCGCAGGACAGGGCAGTGTGGAGAAGGTTGGCAAGGACAACGGACCCAACATGAGTGGGACAATCGCGTGGAAGAAGAAGCAGATTGGGAGATGAGGGTTTCAGACGAGTGTATTGAGCCTGGGTAGTAGTCGACTGAGCAGCCTCCCCCACTTAGCGATTGGCTGACAGGGTGCTTTGAAAGAAAACCTTGGTTGTCGAAGTGGATAGTCCGTGGCATCGGGGAGACTGAATTTCGAGGGCGCAGCGAAGTTCCAATATCCACTTGGCATTCCAAAGGGGCAATTGGAACCTTGTGTGTGCATGTGTGTGCTGGCAATACCCACTTGGCATTCAAACATTGTGCAAGCTAAAGGCAAATAATCTTGCAGAAGAAGCGAGCGCGCGTATACGCGTGCGCGCCGCTTCGATCCCCACCGATAGTTTAATCGTGGCGGGGGGCAATAATCATCTTAACGATCAGCCGCTTGACCTGCTCGATAATTAAAGGCACGCGCAGATCATTAAAGCGGGATGAATGTGAACGGTGCAGGGCGCTCAATCGCGATGTTTTCTGCTCTTCGCCGGGAACGTGCGCGGAGTACGAACGACGAGGTTTACCATGTTTAGTGGTTGTCTCCTTGTCACAGGTTGAGTCACAAACCGTACCTCTCCATAACAAAGGCTCACCCTCTTGAGCCTCACCTTACCATATGAATAGAAAGTGTGCTGTACTTGCCGCTTCCCCCCCCCCCCCCTCTCCAACCATTATATAAACGGAGTGGTAGCTCCTGCAATCTCTCATTTACTTGATACAGCTGTCGTGGCTGTGACGGTTCCACCTGAAGACGGAAGCTTGTGTTGCCTCCGAAACGTCGTGATTTTTATTTTATTTTACTTTCATCAATCGATCGTTTAGGTGCGTTCACAGACAGACAGGGCCCGATCAACGGTGGCGAGATGTTAACTGCATCGTCTGCCATGCAGGAGATCGTGGGTTCGATTTCCGACCCTGACGCTTGCTGGATATTTGGAGTTTGCGCGTCTCTCGCCCCGTGGTCGCGTTGATTTTACTCCGGCACCTCCGGTTTTTCCCCTCCACGTTAAGAATCAACATCACGCGTTTAGAGCATGCGGCTGCTGTACATTTCCACGTGATAAGCCACTAAGTTGAGCTGTCATTTGTGGGCAGGTCGCTTTAAAAAGGGAGCTCAATGGTCCTTACCTGGTAAAATTAAAGATAGTTTATAGTTTCATAAAATAAATGATACAATTTCATGCTTCACGTTTATTTTGTGTGTAACCAGGTGAGAACTCCAAAGAGACCCCGGATAGTCTAATTTGCAAGAGTCACCGTGGTCACATAACAATCTTTTGTTTTTACAATGGTGCAAATGCAATCGCGTCGCTCGACTATACATGCTATAGGTCATCGGGTATTTAAAGCCAAAACGTGCCTGTTTAGAGACTGTATTATCTTAATCCCTCACTCAATGGTTTCCGGTCCCAGAAATTAAGGATATGAATATACAAAGAAGGGCCCCAAAATTCTGAAACAGCTCAGGGCCCCCCATCAAATTTAATCCGGCCCCGTGAACTTCTCCACTGAAAAAGACACAGTTTGGTCTCGATTAATCCCCGTGTACACGTGCATCCGTTCTGTTACCCAACTGCTACGTGAAGGCTCACCCCGCTGCATGCGCCGTCGTGAAGCCGATTTGACCATAATTCTAGATTTGAAGTCGTGACTGCAAGGATTCATACTCTTAAGTTTTTTCGGTAAAGTCACGTAGGTAAAAAATAAAATTAAAATTACTTAAAGTAATAATAGAAATAAAATTATAAATCACGACGTTTCGGAGGCAACACAAGTCTCTGTCATCAGGTGGGACCGTCACAGCCAGATTTGCTGTATCAAGATACAGCAAATTCTATTATTACTTTTAGTAATTTTTATTTAATTTTTTTACCTACGTGACTTTACCGAAAAAACCCAAGAGTTATTTGACCATACTTCACCACGCTAGCCAGTGGCCGCCAGTCGGTATAAAAGGCGTGGGAGCGTAGGCGCCGGGGCATTGTGCAAGTGGAACCGTAAGCCATTGCTCCACTGCCATCTGCTGACGACGTGGCCTCTGCGATCGGAACGTGGAATGTCCACTCGTCTCGCCTTCAGCCCTCAACCAGAGCCGCAGACGAGCGGCCTGGGTTCTCTTGGTGAGCCACCAACCCCCAAGGGCCGAATCCCGCAGGCGCCGCTCGGCCGTTACGGCCCGCGGCACAAATCGAATTGGGTCATAAATCTCGGCGTGACCCGAGGCATCTCACGGGTCCATACCAGAAACAACCTACCACGCCGGCCCGCCCACCCCTGTTTCCCCCACACCCAGGGATTCATTTCTCAAACGTAGAATAATTTACTGGGCTATACCCAAACCCACACCCCCATCCCCAATGGAGGGCTTATTTTCCGGAGCCCAGCCCCGGACAGCTTCGGCTGAATTTGAGCCCTGCCCCAAACCAGCCCAGGCACCGACCCGCACCATCCCTGAGCTGAGCTGGAGCTGTTGTTGCTGTTTTGGAGGTGAAGAATCTGCACATCACCACCACCGCCGCCGCAAGTCCACGCGGTGGTCATGGGTGGAGTTTGCAGGGGAGGGGGCACGGAGAGGGGGGGGGGACCCCGCCCAAACTGGACACCTCTATTAATTGATTTTAGTAGTTTACAATTACGATTTAATTAATTGTATGCACCCGCGATTTCTAATGTGAGCGACAAAGCAAACCACTGCCCTCCCCCCCCCAATATAGAAGTCAAACTCCACCTATGGCGGTGATTGATCAGGGATGAGGGCAGAATAGCACTTTCAAGTAGCGGCATATCGACACGCACGCACACAACAAAAACACTCCTCGGCCACTTGAGTCATCACGATAGGCCATTGTTAGCAGGATGGGTGATTGGGTGGTGTTGGTGTTGGTGGTGGTGGCGATGGTGGCGGATTTAGAACACCGCGCAGTTCATGGAGAACACTGCTCCCTCTCGCCTCCCTCCCCATCCCATCCTAGAGGTGTCGTCGTTTATCTCACTCGGAGGTCCCCGTGTCTGCGAGGCGGGGTTGGTGGCAACGAGAGGCCACCCGTACGGACGGAGGAGCCCTCCCCCCCCCCCCCACCGTGAGTTGTGGTTGGAAGGGAAGGGAGGGAGGTGGAGGTTGGGGTTGAAGGGGGCGAGGAGTTGGGGGGTAGCGGTGATCAAAACACCATCAATCAGAGGCGGTCAGGGACAAGGTATAAATTATACATCTGTTAATAAAGATGTCGCGCAGACAGGGTGCATATGTAGAGAAGAAAACGGTGTATCACGTTGGAGAGACGTGTTCGCTGGGGACGGTGGGGGTGGGTGTACAATGCGCAGGGTGGACGGGATGAGTGGCGCTGAGCGGTGCACGAACCGCGTCGCGACACGCGCCCACCCGAGTTCGACTCTCAGCCACGGATTAAAATCAGCGGCGAGTGATGTTCGACCGCTGCTGTTCACACCCCGCAGCCCTTTCGAAAAACCCGCACTGACCTGCCCGGTGGAACATCGCCAAACGACCTTCATAGCGATACGGCGTGGGGGGAATATTCCATCCAGCAGTGGATTGACAAGGATCCAAAAAGTACGTTGATCGCAATGACATCCAAGTTCTTTATGCGCTCCCCCCCCCCCCAACCAGGCGCCCCACGGCTTCCGTGGCGTCTGCGCGTAATTAATTCCCACTTTGGTATTTCTGCTGGGCAGTCATTGGAATATAATTATTGGCGTCGATTGCACGATTAATGTCCATGCAGATATATCACTCGGGGGGTATACCCATTGGGTCGATATTGCACCAGTGGTATCAATGGGTACACACACACACGTGTTGGCCGAGCAGGAGGTCGCGTTCAGTGGGGTAAATTGTGGGTAGCGCCCCCCACCCCTCCCACCTTCCAAGACGTTTGTCCTCCGTGAAAGAGTAGGCCAAATGTCCCACGCAGCTGGTAGCTGGAGGCTGTACCAGCACAGACGCGAGCAAGCATTCGCAGGGCTGGAGCTACACCTCTTACCACATTATCTTGACTGCACACGATGTACCATGTGCGTGTATGTATGCATGTTGAACTTCTTTCGCGCCGTACGTAGCCGACCGTATCGTCATCATCAAGGACAGCAGGCATCTTGTCAATCCACTGCTGGATGAGGACCTCTCACCGCCGTGCGGCTCGCGCGTGGGGAGTCATTTGACCGTCATGATCACAGCACCGCCTATTTTCTTGCACATCCAGCTACTTGCCTACTCACCCCATGAGTACCCTCCCACACCCCCACACTCGTGAGGTATAAAGCGAGAGAGCGCGTGAAATTAACAGCGCGCCTGCAAATCGACTGGCATCGTAAATTGGCGCAAAAGCCCTTGGCCGGGCGCTCAGTTTACGAGCGATGGGGGCGAAGGATGGGAGGGAGGGAGGGAGAGAAGCGTTGCGAAGGGATGGTGAACGAGGTGCAGAGTGGATGGAGGGGGTGGTGGGGGTGGCGGTGGTGAGGATGGTGAGAGTGATGGATGAGTGGAACACTGTGTGGCTAAAGCGCAGCAAGTTGGCACATTCGGGGGCACCGCTGGTGCATCTGCCAGTCATCTCAGTCAGTCAACCCATGGCACTTGGGTTCTGTCCCGTGATCTCCTGCCAGTAGATGGCCTTCGACACTTCACGTGGCCTCGGAGCGCACCTAGCCTGGCACAGGCGCCGTGGTGTCGTCACCGCTGCTGAGTGACGAACGGCGGCAGTTGTTTATTGTGTGATTGTAGGAAGAGGAGGCTGGTGTCATATATTCGGTATGTATGTTGAACTTCTTTCACACCGCACGTAGCCAACCGTGCTAATCGGAGGTGCGGTATATGTGACAAGCTAGATAGCTACGTCTTGACTTAAAGCTTTTGTGACTGCAGGAATTCATATTCTTTGGGTCTTTCGGTAAAGTCACGTAGATAGGTGATTTTCTTTGAACCTATCTACGTGCCTGTACCGAAATACCCAAAGAATATAGAAAGCTACGATTGCACGACGGCAGAACATCGTTCAGCGAGGCGTCGATGGATCGTGTTTGTAAGACTTGAAAATTATCGATTGTTATTGTATACAATACATTGGTATTGTATATAATAACAATGTATTGTATACAATACCAATGTAGTGTAATAGCGCCGGCTGCTGGGCAGCAGCGGCAACTGTGGTGGGCAGAGTGCGCACGCTGGTGAGCCACGGGTGTGTTGCAGAGCGGAGGAACTAGGGCGAGGGTCACGGAGGATCCCCGTCAGAGGTCGCAACCGGGTACCCGATACCCGTACCCTACCCAATACTCGGCAACCCGTACCCGGCCGGGTACGGGTACCCGTTTGCGACCCTGGTGCGGCCGGGTACGGGTAGGCCGTGAGTCACTGGTGAGTAACTGTTTGTCACTCATTTCCCAACGTCTTGTCTCTTCTCACAATTCAAGTTCCTTGAATCAACCCACCCGCGCCTGCAACATGGCTTCATCCCAGAGGTCGCAATCAGGTACCCGATACCCTACCCGTACCCGGCCGGGTACGGGTAGGGTACGGGTACGGCTGGGTACGGGTACGGGTACCTGTTTGCGACCCTGGTGCGGCCGGGCACGGGTAAGGAATCAAAACCCGTTTGCGACCTCTGATCCCCGTCTGGAGGTCCCTGGAACCTGCTGGCGGGGATCGAGAAGCGAGGCGCGGTCAGGGCGGAGCCAGGCCGCGCTGGGAGTATAAAAGGAGCCGAGAGCGGGGAACTCGGGGCCGTCGGTTTTGAGATTGGATCGTCTCGTCGCTGCCCTCTCTGCTAGATATTGCGTTGCAGGAAAGTTGCTGGCCTTTTCATTCGGCGCCGTCAGTGTTAGACGCCTCGTGTTGTGTACAGGCTCGGCTAAGCGACTGCGGAGATTGTGTGTGGACGAGACCGTGAATGTTGATAATAAAGAAGGTGCCTCCTACACACCTTGTTCTCCGAATCGCTGACACTACAGCTGTATGCACTTAGGCCACGAGAGGCGTTGAAGTGCAATTTTGTTTGCGATGGATCGGCGGTGCGGTGCAGTGCACCTTGAGCTCGGCCACCTGAGTTCGATCGCCGGTCACGGCTACGCATCAGCGGCGAGTGGTATCTGTGCCGCTCCTTTCACACCATCCCACTCCACCAACCAGACCTGGCCAGCGTGGTGAAGTATGGTCAAACAATCTCACGTGAGCACCAAACACGACTTCGTCCAGTCGTGAGTTTACATAACGGACTGTCATTAATGTACAGTTTGTATCATTCACCCGCTTTATTCTTTGAAAAAGGGTATCTATTTGGTTTTTGGACATCTTAACTACTGTTTTATTGTCATAAAGCGTACACCCTATATTCTTACTGGCTTTGCAATTAACTTATCTTTTTATTCGAACGTGAATTTGCTCGAAGCATGGGTTTAATCTGCAATGCCAGGCCAGGTTAAACAAATACTCATGCGCATGATCAAATTCTGTGTTCACATGCGCTCATGCTGTAGTATGGGGAGCGGTAGTGTTGTCGTTAGCTCGCCGCGCGATGAACCCGGCGATCCAAACTCGATTCCCGTTCACGGCCAACACCAGTGACAACTATCTGCACCGGTCGACTCAGCCTCAAATGAGTACCTGATGCGGTGTGTAAACATCGCCACTAGGGATACAAAGGCGGACGGGCGTGGTTCTGGCCACACGCCCCCTTCGTGTGCCGTGCCGGCATTCATAGGCGCTCCTCGCTATCAGCACTTGCCCCAAAAGTATGCTAAGGCTGTACGGGGGATCTTTGTCTCTGTCGTGCTGTACCATTCCGTGTACACGTCAGTGCGGACGGCCACCGTTGACGGATAGCCACGTGGCGGGCCGGTCCTGATGAATGGAGACCTCTCAGACGTACCTGTAATGAAGAGCTCGCCGGTGGACGAATCTCATTTGGCAATATCGCTCCCTGCGGAGGTCGGGCCGGTCAGAGTAATTGAAAATGAGGCCACGTGACGCCTTTGCATGCGACCACCCACATATATAGCAGTGGCGTGATGGCACACGGGCGTGCGGAGTCGTGTGTGTGTGCGCGCGCGTCTGTGTATGTCTGTGTATGTGAGCGGGGAGCGTTAGTGTAGTGGTTAGCGCTACGCTGCGCTACGAAGCCGGCGGTCTGAGTTCAATTTACGCTCACGGCCAACACCGGTGACGATTATCAGAACCGGTCGTGGGACTTCCCTAGGTCGACTCAGCCTCAAATGAATACCTGGTGCGGCGTGTAAAACATCGCCACTGGGGAGGGAAAGGCGGCCGGGCGTGGTGCTGGCCACCCACCTCCTCGCGTGCCGTGCCTACCTTCATAGGTGCTCGCTAACAGCACTTGTCCCAACAGTCTGTTACAGGCTATACGGGGGATCATTGCCTTGTGTGTGTTTGAGGGGCCGTAGTGTAGTGGTCAGCGCGCTGTGCTTCGAACCAACCCATCGACTCGAGTTGGATTCACTGCTCACGAACAACATCAGTGGAGTATATCTGAACCGTTCCGAAGCCGGAGAACTCCGTGCCAACGGGGCTTGTGGTGGAATTCATCTCGAAAATATTAGAACCGTGCGAGCATCGATAGTCTATCCCGAACCCTAACGCCACTCTCGCACAACACAGCGCTCTTATTATTCAAATACAAGCCACCCGAGATGCAAACGTGGAACGTCATGAACCATCATGGGGTGGTGGAACAGCGACGTCAATGGGATTCATTCATCTTCTTGGTTCTTTCGGTAAAGTCACGTAGAAGGGAAATAATAAAATAATAAAAATAAAATTATTCTCACGACGTTTCGGCCACAACGCAAGCAGCCGTCCTCAGGTGAAGACCAGGTCTGTCGGGGAGACAGCGTCTGAATGAAACACCACCACGCTTGGAGCGTATATTTAAGCTGGGTTGGAAGGGGAAGAGCGCCTTGACAAAAGAATTTGCCTCAATTATTAGGCGAGACAGAGGTGCGCGGAGTGGTGTGCACGCGCGCACGTGTGCGTCATTGCACCGTGTCTTCTGTCAATCCACAGCGGGGAGAAGCAGTGGCGTGCAAGTGTGGCTGGTGGCCGCGCTGAGCTGCGAGTTAGATGCCCGGCACCCGGCTCACGTCGGTGACGATATCAAAAGCGGCCCCACTTTCTCTCTCGCTCTCGCTCCCTCCGCCTCCACCAACCCCGAACTGACGAGCGTGATGAAGTATTGTGTCGTCGTGACGCCTCCTCGACCGAAAACGGAGACCTTCCCGAATTAAAGAGACCTTCCTTAATTATTGCATTAAACATCAAAGCCAGTCACATCACCTCCTCCTGCAGGCGTTAATAAAGAACATGTTCTCAATTCCTGGCGGTGGTGCACAATATAACCCAGTACTATGCCACGGTAAATTGAAATCTGAACACATCCTGAACCTCAAATTTAGTAGATTCCAACCACACAGACTTTGGGGTGAGGGTCCAAGACACGATACGATTGACAATATTTCCGTGACCCGCAGGAAATCTAACCGAGAGGGCCTGGTTTGTAGGGCAGTGCATTAACCATTACAAGATAAAGATCCCCCGTTTAGCCTTAACATACTTTTGGTGCAAGTGGTGTTGGTGAGCACCTATGAAGGCCGGCTTGGCACACGAAGTAGTTGGTTGCCAGCACCACGCACGTCCGGTCGTCTTTATCTCCCGAGCAGCGATGTTTATACATCCCACCAGGTACTCGTCTGAGTCGACCTAGGAAAGGTTCAGATAATTGCCACTGGTGTTGGCCGTGAGCGGGAATCGAAATCGTGTCAGCCGGATTCGTAGCGCAGCGCGCAAACCGCTGTGCCACCGCTTCCCACACAAACATCCATTCATCTACCCAGTAACCTACCATCCACACACACATCTCCCCACCCATCCATCCTTACACCTACCCACATACCCAGACATACAGTCCACACAACCCTCCACATTCACACCTATCCACACACACACAGAGAGCCATCGGCAACCTACCCAGCCGCCCATACGCAAATCCACCCACGCGCCCAATCGCACACCCACCCAGACACCCACACAACCCTCCACATTCGCACCTACGTGTACTTACGCATACGCACACTCGTCCATACATCTGCCCATGCATCCACCCGCAACAGCTACCCAGCCACCAACCACCCCGCACGCACTCATCCTACCCATGCACCCACCCACACCCACCCACCCATACCCACACCCACCCACCCACACTCACGCAGTGACTCGAGCCCAACACAGGCGGCTGGCTGCGTGAGCCGGGGCTGTGCGCAGAGTCGGGGAGGAGCGCAGTGGCGGTCGGGCGGGGGGTGTTGGTGCTGGGTGGGAGAATTCCACGTCGCGGCGGACAAGGCGGACAGCCACCGCGGGGGGTCCGCTCGGCCAGACAGACGGGTCACGGGGGTCAGATAGACAAGCGAGGGGATAAGCGAAGGGGGTAAGGGGGGGGGGTCCGGCACCGGGGGTCACAATGTCCGAAGCCCGCAACGCGCGCATGACCCGGGCCGCTCGGAGGCAGAAGACGGTGAGGAAGAAGTCGGTGAGTCTGCGTCTCCTCGCAGCTTACGAGGATGATCACGACGGCAGGTGAGTGTGTGTGTGTACGCGTGTGTGTGTGTGTGTACACGCGTGTGTGTGTGTGAGTGTGTGTGTGTACACGTGTGTGTGTGTGCGTACGCGTGTGTGTGTGTGTACGCGTGTGTGAGTGTACGAGTGTGTGTGTGTACACGCGTGTGTGTGTGTACACGCGTGTGTGTGTGTACGCGCGTGTGAGTGTACACGCGTGTGTGTGTGTACACGCGTGTGTGTGTACACGCGTGTGTGAGTGGGTGTGGGGAGCGGTGGCGTAGCGGTTAGCGCTACGCTGCGCTACGAACCCGGCATCCCGAGTTCCATTCCCGCTCACGGCCCAAATCAGTGACGATTATCTGAACCTGTCCTGCGACTCCCCTTGGTCGACTCAGCCTCAAATGAGTACCTGCTGCGGTGTGTAAACATTGCCACTGGGGGAGACAAAGGCGGCCGGGAGTGGCTCTGGCCACCCACCCCCTCGTGTGCCATTCTGGGCTTCATAGGTGCTCGCTAACAGCACTTTCCCCAACAGTCTGTTACAGGCTATACGGGGAATCTTTGCCTTTGTGTGACAATGTACGGCTGGGTGTGTACACAGTAATTGTGTGAGCGTGATTGTGTATGACTGTGTGTATGTATGTGTGAGACGGTGTTATTGTGTAACTGTGTGTGCTATTGTATAACTGTGTGTATGAGATTGTGTGTTTGTGTAGTGGTTAGCGCGCTGTGCTACTAACCCAGCCACCCGAGTTCGATTCCCGCTCACAACCACCAACACCAGTGACGAACATGTGAACCGGTCCGGGGCCTCCCCCTAGGTCGACTCAGCCTGAAATGAGTACCTGGTGCGATGTGTAAACATCGCCACCATACGGAGACAAAGGCGGCCGGTCGTGGTTCTGGCCACCCACCCCCTCGTGTTGCTGTGCCAATCTTCATAGGAGCTCGCAAACAGCCCTTGTCACGTATACCGCTATACGGGGGATCTTATGTGTGTATTTATAAATTCTGTGCACAAAGAATTGTATATATATCACATTAAGTGTGATAAATACGATGCATATTGATTATGCTTGAAAGGTTGTGCAATATGGATTTGTATATGGGATATTGTGTACTTGATATACCGTATATTATTGCGTTATGTTTCTCTATAATTGTGTCTATAGCGGGGAGCTGTGACTAGCGCAATGCTTTTTACGAATCCGAAAATGTGAGTTAGATTCCCGGCCATGTCTGATGCCAGCGGTGAGTGACATCTGAATGAAGAATGGTATCATGCACGGGTGGAGGAGTCAACCGAGAGCTGGATATCAATGATATAGCTCCAATGTTTTTCACACTCTTTTGGGCCGGTGTAATGTCGTGGTTTGCAACGGGGGTTAGCAACCCAGAATATCTCAAGAGCCACAACGCACGCGATTGATTTAACGCCACGAATCAGTCCTCAAATAGCCTGCAAGCGGCTCCGAAGCTGCAGGTTGCCGACCCTCGGTTTCGGAGGTACACCCCACGTATGTATACGTTTCAAGAATAGCTTCAACGCAATAAAACTACAACTGTAGGCAGGTTGAGTCGCGAGCAAATTGCATACAAGACATACACCGACGGCTTTATGAAAACGAATAATGCCAATGCCATACCTTTAGTCCATTATCAATCCAGAGTCCTTCATGTATCAATCAGTAGAGGATGTTTGACCATACTTCACCACGATGGTCAGTGCTGGTTGGTGACGGAGTAGTTGGGTGGGACAGACAGAACCGGCTTAGACATCACTCGCCACTTGTGTTCGTCGTCGCCTGGCTGGCTAGCCGTTCACAAATCGCGCAGTGCGCTAACCACCGCGCCACCGCTCCACCGCATTAACTATAACCCCGAATAACAGTTAACGATGACGATAACTCCAAGCTATACAGAATTAAGGAGCGAGCGTGGGTCAAAACATAACCATGCATCGACGGAGATAATTGCTAATAGATTATATTTTCGTCCTCAAGATAAACAAGAGTATTAAAGTCCATTATTATTTACGGCCTTGCATTGATCGCCCAGGTGGTGACCCTGTGTGTGGCATTGGAATGGAGAAACACCAAATGATGCCTATTACGCGGAATAATCTAGATCGATTGATTTCTCGAGCTGGGGGGCAATTACCCTTTTAATTGTTTTTCTTTCCCCCGCTCTATGCGTTTGTCACAATCACATGCGGCCAAGAAACGCGCAATTCACTGGGGAGGGGGGGGGGGCGGAGAGCGGTGGTGCAGTGGTTAGCGCGCTGCGCTATGAACCCCGGCGATCTGAGTTCAGTTGATTCCTATGCCACGGCTAACATCGGTGGCGAGTGATAGATGAACCGATCTTGATCATGCACACTGCCCCCACCACCCCACCACCCCACCCCTTGACTGGCACCTTCACCAACCCGCACTGACCATAGCGGTGAAATATGGTCAAAGAACCCCCTCGCTCGAATGACCGATACGATATGGGGAGGCCTTCGTCCAGATATTATTTATAAAATTGTTTTCAAATGTGCTTATATTCACCAATGGTGTTAAAAGTGGCACTGCAGTACATATTAATATTCTAATTGGTGGCTCCGATGTTGCTAAAACTGAACTGCGTTTCCCTGTACTTTAAAATACGGCATTGGATTCCGATACATTTCCACGAGTATTACGAACCTAAATAAATGGACACCAATGAGAGGACGGTTCTATTATGGATGAGATCAATGTTTTGTTTTTTATATAAAATGGGGTCTGTATATGAATGGACAATAATTCTTCTGTATTTGATGTCATCAACGTTCTCGATTGGATGTGACAACGGTTCTGTATCAGAAGTGACCAACTCTTTCCGTATGAGATGTGAGAAGGGTTCTCTATTGGATGTGACAATGGTTCGAGTTTGGATTGGAAGAGCGACAACACAGTAGGTTGTGGCCGTTGTGCTCCCATAAGTGATGTCTGTCATCAGCCATATTCTAACTAACATCAGTCTTCGCCGTTGTCACAATCATCATCACAATCTCATCACAATAATCACATTCATCATCATCATCGTCGACACCACTATCACAGCGGTTGCGATGTTTCTCCAGGGGCTCGGATGATGATGGAGGACTCGGGGACACACAGGCGGAGTGGAGTGATCAGGAGGAGATCATGCAGAACATCCAGATCCAGAAGGACATCATTGCCAACATCCGCTGCCGGCCCTGGCCAATGAAGCAAAAGCTTAAAGTGCTCAAGTGCGTGATTGCTGGTCCCAGACTGCATCAGGGATGTGATTATTGAGGAGGCCACGTGGCCCAGGGCACAGTGCGCACTGAGCTGGCACTGCTGAGAACCTGGGTTTAAATTCAGGTTTCAGTGTTCAGCTGACCGTCATTAAACTGGCTTCTCGGGCGGAGCGAGTTGATGGCCTCAGCCCAGCCACCAATTACCGCAACACGAAAACCTTCACCACACATACTAAATTTGGGTTTGCACTCAATTTTAGGCAAAATTCCTGCTGAAGAATTTAAAAATGATCAGTTTCACGGTCATTTAATGACCATGAGTAGTGTATCTGGTGCAAAGTGGAAACATCGCCACTGGAGAGATAAAGGCGGCCGGGCGTGGTGCTGGCCACCCACCCCCTCGTGTGCCATGCCGGCCTTCATAGGCGCTACTCACTAACGGCACTTGCCCCGACAGTCTGTTAAGGCTACACAGGGGATCTTTGTCTTGTCTTCGCTGCGCAGGCAAGCCCGTCAGATTGTGGAGAAGTACGAGGGCCGCTTGACCAAGACGCGTGGATACCAGGCGGCAGGAGTGGCGGTACGTTCACGTTTGCTGGGTTCTCAAAACAGCTGATATCACACCTCCATTCCCTCCCTTGGTGTACACATAAAAGTGTGCAGGCAGTGCAAATCCAACACGGCCCACGAGCCAGAGCGGCCCAGATGCGGGTCTATGAAGAAAGGGGAAGACAGACAGGGGGTCCCATTTAATTCGTTGTGCCAGGGCCCTTGCTCACTATGCTACACCACTACTACTAAAACTATTTTGATTCATACCAGGTAAGGACCACTAAGTCATATAGCTTTTTTTCAGAAGCGACCTGGCCACAAATGATAGCTCAATTAAGTGGCTTATCACGTGGAAATGTATAGCAGCCAAATACACATGTTTCTAAATCTGGAGGGGAAAAATGGGAGGACCCGGAAAAAAATCCACACGACCACGGGAAAATATAAAATATATTATAGGCGTCAGGGTCGGGATCGGACCCACGACTTCCTGTATATCCCAATCCCACCTTCACATCCTCAAGTCCCACCTTCTCACCCATTGCTACCCCTTTATTACGATTTGTCCATCATGATTTGGGATCGAGATTCATTCGGGGTAGAACATCAAACCCCAGTCACCTATACGAAACGGTACACAAGCTATTTTTTTTATAATAACAGATATAAACATGATACATTTTTGATAATAACAGATATAAACATGATACATTTTTGAAAATAACAGATATAAACATGATAATTTTTTTATCTCCACATGTATATATAAAAAAATGCCCATCGGCCAATTGGATTTCAATACATATTATGCAGCAGAAATTATATAACTAGCAACAAATGCTGCTGCATAATATTGGTCTGTAAAGCCAATAAGGCTGATGGACTAAACCCTTTTTTATATACAGTATGTGGAGATACCCAACTCCGTATTAAAAAACTGGGTCTGTCCATCATGAGGTCACAGAGGGGACCCCCTTGATTAAGGCAGTGGAGGGTGAGTGTGAGGGTCACGGAAGCTTCACATTTGTCAGCTGGCATTAAGGCACGCATATTGGGGGGTAAGGCTACTTTTTGTGATTTAAGGACCCATTTAAATGCTGAGTGACCCCCGCCCCCTCCCCACAAGCACTGGTTTTGTTGATCGTTAAAAAAGTGGCTTTGCTCAGCGAGCGACCTGACATCTTCATTGCGGGTTGGGAGCAGTCATTGGTTGCGTGGTGGCGTGTGTGGGTGCATCGGCGAGTGAAGAGTGGGGAGCGGTATCAGCAGTAGCAGTGAAATCGGACTTCCCTGCTTCTACGGCCCTCCCGATTTTTTTTTTTCATTTTAAAGCCCGACACCGAAGCCTTGGGCTCTCGGCTATAAATCGCTGCTCCGTGCAGCGAGCATTATCAGGGCGCCATAAAAAAACGGAATGGGAAAAAAATAAAAATAAAATAAAAACATCCGCAAGGCTTGCTGAATTCGTAGAAATGTGTATTTATGCTCACGGGCGGAACCGAGTAGATGCCTGTTTTACGTCTCGGGCACGGTCGTCTTGCAGTGAGGACATGGACAGATGCACTTCCTGCGTAGTAACAGCATCCTCCGTATGTATATATACATATATACACGGTATTCACGATAAGGACTACATATTTTCTGGAGCTCAGCCGCAGATGGCTCCGGCTGGCATTAAATCCTCTACATGTCCCCGCGCTACACAGCTGCGCGGTATTTTCTAGTGGCAGAAGGCAGATCGGAACACCTGTGAAAAGGAAGTATCATCATCATCATCGTCGTCGTCAGTCGTGGTCACTGCCAATTCCAACATGCCAGATAGGCCCTGGGACAAGGATCCTCCAGCTGAACATTGAGGCGCTCTCCCATGCGGCGTGCGAGTATCTTTACACGTAACATTGATGTCCTGACGCTCCAAAAAACCTACGTCTTGGATACCCTCCATGCTAGTCGCTACCACCACCACTGCCGATTCCCACGATCTTGCAATGCATTAATCCACCTGCATGCGAGCTGATTTCATCGCTCCATCTCCTCTGTTGTGGTCTTTCTCTCGAACGCGTTCCATTCCTTGGCTGCCACTGTCTCTCTTCTTGACCACCGGCCGTCATCCATTCGAGCCATATGTTCCGTCCATGTCCCACTTACTCTTCTTAACGCTTTGAATGATGTAATTCATATGAACAGATTTAATCTGGTATTCTATGGTTCTTTCGCAAAAATATAATAACAATAAAATAATACAAATAAAGTGAATACAAATTAAAAAAAATATCACGACGTTTCGATCGCAAAACAAGCGGTGGTCATCTGGGCTCGAGGGGTGGGCCGGCGAGCTGATGGGATTCGCCGAGAAGCAAATGAGGAAGGTTGGGCTACAGAGTAGCGGTTGAGAGGGTGAAAGTGGGTGCTATTTGGTGTGGTGATGGTGTGACAAGGGGTTGGACAGGTGGTTGTGTGTGTGTGTGTGTGCGCTGGATATGATCACGATTTGCGTCTAATTTCACGGTTTTGGCGCTGGGAGGCTCTGCCATCTCCATCACGGCCTCGCGCCACGGGAAATGACCTTCATCTGGACTCGCTGAATCCATCGCCACAGGCGCAGTGCATGGGAATGGAGTCATTTGCGCCTGCATGGCTGCCTTTGCAGTACATATTATACACTCACACGCAACAATCACTGCATGTTGTCGATGTAAAAAACATTTAAAAGTGCAAAAACAAGCGTGGAGATGCACTTATGGAATTACATTTGGAGACAGAAATAGTTCAACACGTGGGGCATAGAACATGTGCAGGTTAACGACAAACTGTGCATGAATGTGGGGCTCGGTGAGCACACATTGCTGGCAGGGATGATGGTCGAGGGTCAAGAACAACGAATGGCAGCCGTGGAATTGAACGTGTCTCGATAGAGCGTCAACCGGGGGAGATGCAACGATGAAATGGGCTCCCCGTGCAGGTGCGAAGTGGATTGTCACATCGCATGACTGTCGAAGGTGGCGGCGGATTGGGGAGACCTTCATCCAGCAGTGGATTGATGATGATTACACTATTTATCAGTTAAAAGTAATCCTAATATTGGGTCAATGTGAATAATGTGCACTGTCTATTTCTCTGTGTTTCCTGCCCGCCCCCTCATTAGAGTTAGTACAGGTGTGCGTGTCGTCCCTCGTGAGCGTTAGTACAGGTGTGAGCGTTAGTACAGGTGTGAGCGTTAGTACAGGTATGAGTGTTAGTACAGGTGTGAGCGTTAGTACAGGTGTGAGCGTTAGTACAGGTGTGCGTGCCGCACCCTCTTGAAACTTAGTACAGGTGTGCGTGTTAGTACAGCTGTGAGTGTTAGTACAGGTGTGCGTGCTGCCTCCTCGTGAGAGTTAGTACAGGTGTGTTAGTACAGGTGTGCGTGTTAGTACAGGTGTGAGTGTTAGTACAGGTGTGCGTGCTGCCTCCTCGTGAGAGTCAGTACAGGTGTGAGCGTTAGTACAGGTGTGCGCGTTAGTACAGGTGTGAGTGTTAGTACAGGTGTGTTAGTACAGGTGTGCGTGCCACCCCCTCGTGAGTGTTAGTACAGGTGTGAGCGTTAGTACAGGTGTGTTAGTACAGGTGTGCGTGCCACCCCCTCGTGAGTGTTAGTACAGGTGTGAGTGTTAGTACAGGTGTGCGCGTTAGTACAGGTGTGCGCGTCGGCAGGTGGCACGACTCCCTCCTGACGTGTGTCGAATCTGTCCCCTCCGCGCGGTTTGCAGCTCTTCCGAAAATTCCAGCGATGTCTCTACAACTTCATCTCGCTCTTCATTCCGTGGGAGATGCGCATCAAGAAGATCGAGAGTAAGCGCCGGGCAGGACCGCGCGACCAGGCCACGGCATGGAAAGGGCAGATGGGTGGGCAAGACAAGACATGGATAGGGCAGGGCAATGCAATACAGAATCGGAATCTTTATTTAGCCTGGAAAAATCCGATGAGCTATGAAGCTTTTTATTCACAGACGTCCAATAGAGGCGGGTCAGGAAATTACAACAAGAATACAAAAGCAGAAAGGAGTGCAAAGTATGGGAAAGATAAGCAAGTCGCTAAATAAAAATACATGAGTACCAAATTGCATAAGTACATCAATTCGTGGCGATTTTTCAACACCAAATAAAAGCAAAATCCGTCCCAGACCACACCAAGATAACGCGCAGTTAAAAAAAAAATAATTATATAAAGAAGGGCAAGGAAGATAATAATATGACAAGGCAGAGAGCAGCAGGGCAAAGCGAGTACAGAGTTGTAGCGGGAGATAAGGGGGCATGGCAGGGCAGGTCAGCGCATTGGAGGTAATATCGGGCAGTATTATCATAATTTCGCATTATCTATCCCATGCAGGGTATCTCGATGCCCCGTAATAAATGGGTATTTGAGATAATTACAAGAACCATACTGAGTAAGGACACAATGCAACATCGAGACAGTATCCACAGCAAATGAGAATCAATAATACAAAAACATGTCTTTAATTTTCATATTGTAATAAAATTTCCGGCGAAGCTGTTCTGCCACTTTGGTGCCCAAAACAGCCCCTATCACTAAATCTTCATTCAATCTGCTGCTTTTTTGTAATTAAAAAAAATGACCGGGTCCGTGAAGAGAGAGAGAGAGGGAGAGAGAGAGCGGTGCAGGGAAGGGTGGTGCAGATAGCAGCGGACAGCGTGACCCTGTTTGTAGGAGGTGTGCTTGTGAGTATGCAGGGTGATTTAGGTTTTTGGGAATAACAAAACCCATTCATGGCTATAAATTCTCAATAATGACTGCCCCCCCCGTGAGTCCATTATCTCTTACACCCCCCACCCCCCGACCCCACCCATCCGGCCTCCCTACCGCCTATCGAGATTCGTTGAGAATTCTCTCTCGATCTGCCAGTCGTTCAAAGCGCCAATATCTTCCATTCCTTTCGGTGATAATATTAATAAATAAATAAACCCATCTGGTATTACTTTTAATTCACCTGTTATGACCAAATCACCCGGAATGGGCCCGATTCCGCGAGTTCTCTGAATCTGAGCAGGGTTCGGACTGTGCCTTGCTCGGGTTGACTGCAGCAGGGGGTCGGGGGGGCTACATTGTCAGTAGGTCGCAGAGCAGCGAACACTTCATCGTTGTACTTCGTTACGCTCCCTCGTTTATGCTTCCAACATTTACCACTCAAACAATGACCGCTGCGGTGAAGTCAGAGAAGTGCCGTTAAATGGCCCTCAAAGGACCCACACGGCACGAGGAGGCCCCTCATCCAGCAGTGGATTGACGAAAAAGAAAATTGGCTATACGCGTTCATCCTGATCTCCGATGTGTTCTCGGCCTGCGCTATGGTGTCCGACGTTTCGCTCCTACGCGCTGGGAGCCTCCTCGGCAACTGAAGTGTGGACAGCACGGGGTACAAAACCGACAACACGCCCACGGGCTATGCACCAAAGGCAAAGATCCCACGTGTAGCCTTAACAGACTGTTGGGGCAAGTGCTGCTAGCGAGTAGCACCTATGAAGGCCGGCACGGCGCACGAGGGGGTGGGTGGCCAGCACCACGCCCGGCCGCCTTTGTCTCCCCAGAGACGATGTTTACTACACACCGCACCAGGTATTCCTGGTTCCCTGTGTCCCGACCCTCCATCCTGCTAACTTGTTTCAGGTGTTGTACGAGGGGTGACTATCCTGCCTCGAAATACCCCCCCCCCCTAATGCCGGATGAAGCTAGTGCGGAGCCTGTATCATGTGTTATAAAGGGGCCCTAAATAATTAAAAAACACGTAAATATTAAAACACACATTTTTAACTCGCACAGTAAATTCATTGTATTTTTTCAATTGCTATACAGCCAGATAATATACGACAAATCGCTCACCTTAAACACCCAGTCGTTCATAAAAGTTGAAGGCAGTATAGTACTCTAGTAATTCAGCAAGTGCAGAATCACTTAACCGGAATTGATGGCTTGAAATCATTTAGCGCGGTGCCCTTGAAAGTGCGGGGCCCGTAGCATTATGTAGCTACTTTTGCTACAAGGACAATTCGGCACTGCCCCCCCCCCACCCCCCCCATTCACCGTCAGAGCGGTAACTTAACAAAGCCCAACAGCAGGACCAGCCTCTCGCCTCCGATGTCACCTACCCGCGTGACCCCGTGACCCAACACCACGTGCCTGTCGTGGCGCAGGTCACTTCGGCTCGGGAGTGGCGTCCTACTTCATCTTCCTGCGCTGGCTCTTCGGCATCAACATCGTCCTCACCGTCATGACCGTCGCCTTCCTCGTGCTGCCCGAGGTGAGGGCTAGGCGAGCGCGCGGCGCCTCTTGAGAACACGCCGGGTGCCAGCGGCCGCCAGTGTCGGGTTCGCAGCTGGTCGCGGGGCCTGTCGGCGTATGTTGTTATAAAGGGGCCCTAAATAAAAAAAAAAATTACGTAAATATTAAAACACGTACATTTTTTTACTTGCACAGCCAAGTCATTGTATTTTTTCACTTGCTGCTATACGGCCAGATGATACGACAAATCGCTGACCTTAAACACCCAGTCGTTCATAAAAGTTGAAGGCGGTATAGTACTATAGTAATAGAGCAAATGCAGAATCACTGAAGCGGAATTGATAGCTTGAAAGCGTTTAGCGCAGGGGCCCTTGAAAGTGCGGGGCCCGTAGCATATGTAGTAGCTACTACATATGTACTACATATGTAGTAGCTACTACATTTGTAGCTACTTTTCCTACTAGGACAATCCGGCACTGCCGAGTGCCCCGTGGCCCTGCACTGCTGCGTCGACGGTATCGTGCGGGTGCTTTGGGCACCCAAGGCAATGTCGACGGGTCTTGAGCATGGAATTGAACACGGGCAGGGAGTTTACCACACGGATGGCTGAGGAAACGATGTTTCAGACAATGGGGCAGCAGAGGAGGAAGAGCGACCTCCTGCTACTTGACTTGGCAATTCGTCAGAAAGTCTCGGTTGCGGGAGAGGAGCGTTTGTACTCTTTGAGTCTTTCGGTAAAGTCACGTAGATCGAAAAATAATTTTAAAAATCACGTTTCGATCGCAACACAAAGCAATCGTCTTCAGGTGAAAACATACAGCAGGCGAACTGCTGATCCAGGAGAAATATCTGTTTGTGTGAAGGGGTGGGAGAGGTATTTCGACAACAACGGCAAGTCGAATGATCTGTTGCTCTTCTTTGCGTGCACTTGTGAGCCCAGCTGCTGGCCGGAGAACCGTTCGGAACCACCAAGAGCAAGCGGATCCCCTCTGACCAGATGAACACGGCACAGGATCTCGACACCATCTGGTCGCTGGGAGTACGCGGCTGCCTCTCTCTCTCTCTCTTTGGGAACTCTCTGCGGACACTTGGTGGTCAAAGCCGGGCATAGGCTGCGCTTGGGCCACCACCCGTGCACGATTAGAGTGGACTAGGGGCGACTTCTCGATTTGCAGATTATTCAGGAGCAAATGAAAATCGTGTCGGTATACGACGTTTCGGATAATCCGAAAGGTTTTTGTTTCAGATTTTGATCCGACAGTTGGACTCACGAAATTACATCGCATACGTTACATCCCTTCTGTGCTTTTCACACCAAAAAAGCGGCGTCACGTGACATTAGGTGACATCACTTTTGATAATTGTTTTTTTACCCTTTGATCGAGCAACAAAACTGACATCTTTTTTTACGAGGAGTCATGTTTGCATAGACCACAATACCTGCAGTCATAATGCAAATAAAAAATACAACTCTGATAATGTATGCACTGTCATTGAAGTTGATTGGTCCACACCCGAGACAGCTTTCCTTAAGAGCCTAGTCTCACATGGTGTTGGACCAGTTATCACGAGGACACGTTCCGTTATTGCATCATATCAATGAGCTAAAAATCCGACAAAAGTTCCGATATTGTCTTCATGCCTGGTACGGACAGGTCGTATTCCATATGGGCCCATCAACGCTATGTTGACTCAAGTACAATAATTTTCGTGTGCGATCTTTGTGCCGTATTGCGTACAATTTAACAGTGCCCATCACCGCACGTGTGTCGCCGTCCCCCCCCCCCCTCCCAGGGCTATCTGCAATACTCGGTGCTCTTCTACGGCTACTACGGAAACGACCGCAAGCTTGGCCGCTCCGGGTACCGCCTGCCCCTCGCCTACTTCCTCGTGGGCATGGCGGTGTTCGCCTACAGCTTCGTGGCGCTGCTGCGCAAGTGAGCGTCGTGGCGTCGTCCCCCAGTAAACATGAAACGTCGTGATTTTTGATAATTGGTTTTTTTACCCTTCTATCTGGCAACAAAACTGACACTTTTTTTACCTTTTTTGTTGCCAGATAGAAGGGTAAAAAACCAATTATCATATTTTTACTCGCAAATGAGGTTCCAATGGTGTCGTGATTTTTATTTTATTTTTTACCTACGTGACTTTACCGAAAAAACCCAAGAATATGAAACGCCGGGACAACGTTGGTTCCAATGTTTTGTCGGACGGTACCGGACACGTGTCAACGTTGTCGCGACGTTGGCTTGTTCCCTGGCGTGGCAGTGGCTGCGTCAATTTTTGATCGCATAGGATTAGTCCACGTGGGACCTAAAGCTCCTTTCGAATGTATCGCTGGTGGACTGGGGTAGATGCCGTGCGCGTGACTCGTAGCCGCAGCCACAGAGACGGGCATCCTGGATGTGGTGTGTCAGGTGCAAAACTATTTAGCAGGTCACCAAAGTGGACACACCAGGCTGAAATTAGGCGCTGCTGTTTACCAATCATGCATGTTACACGAGGATGCGTCCGCGAGATTCACCAGATGACAGTGATGCGTGGTCAGTTTCATGTAAAGTTTACAAAATCAGCGGATGCGACCAATGAATTACGCACACCAAAGATACGCATCATTTAATACGTTTTAATGACAATCAGCCGCACTGATTATTATTCGTTCTTCCCTAAAAATAAACTCAATTATTCTCCCACGCTCACCCCCAACTCCCCCTCATCAATAATACCATCCATCCCTCCTTCCCAACTTCCCTACCCATTCATCGCACTCCACTCATTGTCAACCACTCAGTCACTTCGGCGTTTATTTCACGCACCATCGTATCCGTCTCCCACTTTCGTCCTTCCCATCAACTCATCCCACCGCGTCGCTACTACGTGAAGCTGCCCATTCTCTGTTGAGCACCTCGGTTGGGGCGCTGGATAAACTTTAGAAGTAAGATAAGAAACTGAGAGCGTGCCGTGGCGGGAAGCCGGATGTTCCTCTCCGCCGCTGCGTCCCTTTTTTTGCGCAGGATGGCGAAGAACTCGAGGCAGAGCCTGAGCAGCGCCTCGGATGAGAACTTCACGTTCTGCTGGAAGGTCTTCTGCGCCTGGGACTACCTGATCGGCAACCAGGAGACAGCCGAGAGCAAAGTGGCGGCAATCGCCACCACCATCCGCGTGAGGGCCCGAGCACACCGCCAGCACCGCTGTCTCTTTCCCTCCCTCCCTCTCTCCCTGAAACGAGAGAGAGACAGGAAGAGTTTCAAGTGTTCAAATATAAATCGAGAAATATGTTGAACTTCTTTGCCACCGTACGTAACCAACCGTGCTAATCGGAGTTGCGGGAGGGAGGGCCGCTAAACGAACCACAAAAGGCAGTTCTAAAGGAATGAGTTTAAATCTAGATTTAAAAGTGCATGGCCAACCAGCAAAAAAAGTCTCACGTTGACAAAAGTAGTGAACTATTTTGTCTTTTGTCAACGTGGCACTTTGTTTTGCTGATTGGCCGTGTCGGGTGGTGGAGGGTTACGACACATTTATAAATCACGCGCTCTAACCCAAAAACCTTTATTATGACTAAGCACCTAGCTCGTCAAGAGCATTGGGCAGCGCTAATCCCGACTGTTCGCCCTGTCTCAGCGACGGACATTCTACACTTGTTTGGCAGGAACCGCCTGTCCCATGAGAAATTCTATTTACATTTTATTGAAAATCACGTGATCGTCTGTTGTTGTTGTTCGTGTTACAGGAATCAATCCTGGAAGAACAAGAAAAGAAGAAGAGTGAAAACAGGTGCGTGCGATCTACCTTTCCCCGAAGCGACAGCACGCCCCTGGAAGTCTGCATCTCTAATCGTGAATCTCTAATCGTGAATTTTTAGTTTTTATCTTATCTCGCGTTGCCGCGTGTTCCCCCGTGTGGTCTCCGCGTGTCCCAAGGACCCTGCGGGTTTTCCTCCGCATCCTCGCCAACATCCTGGTGCTGCTGTGCCTCGCGGGCAGCATCTACATCATCTACTTCGTGGTGGATCGCTCGCAGAAGCTGGAGCAGATGAAGGACGAGCTCACGCTCTGGGAGAAGAACGAGGCGAGTGGCGATCCGATCGTCGTGTACTGATCACCTGCTGATCGCCGCGTATTGATCACCTGCTGATCTCTGTATACTGACCGCCGTGTACTGATCACCCACTGATCGCCGTGTATTGATCACCTACTGATCGTCGTGTGCTGATCACCTGCTGATCGTCGTGTATTGATCACCTGCTGATCGCCATATAATGATCACCTGCTGATCGTCGTGTATTGATCACCTGCTGATCGTCGTGTATTGATCACCTGCTGATCGTCGTGTATTGATCACCTGCTGATCGTCGTGTATTGATCACTTGCTGATCGTTGTATACTGATCACCTACTGATCGCCGTGTATTGATCACCTACTGATCGTCGTGTACTGATCACCTGCTGATCGTCGTGTATTGATCACCTACTGATCGTCGTGTATTGATCACCTGCTGATCGCCGTGTATTTATCACCTACTGATCGCTGTATACTGACCACATGCTGATCGCTGTATATTGACCACCGTGTACTGATTATCTACTGATTACCTTTGCAATGGGTTCTAACCAGGCGCACACCAAGTCTTGGAGGCAACACGTTAATTTACTGACACAACTTGAACCACTAACGCAACCAACAACGACTCAACGTTCCAAGGTTCACTATGTACATTTCGGGCAACTATGTACATTATGTAAAGTGGTGGACATCGTTCCTAACCACTTAACCACTTGAACGGAATCACTATACGGTGGAACCAGAACATCCGGCGTGTGCGGGGACTGAAGAGCGAGGATCGAAGCCCCCGCTCCCTCTCGGGACTGGGCTTATATCCGCTGCGGCGTGACCGGGCACCGCCCCTGGAGGCTCTAGGTCCACACCACGCGGCCCTCGTCCGGTCACGTGCTCTCGTGGGTTCACACAGGCTGCCACGTTCTGACCCGACCTCTGTGACATCCGGAACCTGCCCTCTAGTGAACCCCCTTAATGTATTTCACCCGCTGGTGCCCGAGAGCGGCACCACGCATCCAGTACCACTCTTCACTCGGTAGTGTCGCTACACAGGGGCCGTTCATAAATTACGTCACGCACCTAGGGGGGGGGGGGGGTCAGACATTTGTGACGATGTGTGACGGGGAGGGGGGGGTTTGAGAAATGTGACGTCACATCAAAAGGCGCGACTTGAAATAAATATAGACAACACGTTCTACTTAATCTTAATTTTGGAGCTTTCGTGACTGCAGGAATTATTCTTTGGTTTTTTCGGTAAAGTCACGTATAAAATAAAATAATAAATTAAATAATAGCATACGACGTTTCGATTGCAACACAAGCAATCATCATCAAGTATAATGAAATAGCGACATAGAATATAACCAGAAAACTATAGACAGACATATAAGCAGACAGATATCACCAAGATACATAGAGAGAGCAACCCAAGTACAGAGAGAGGTGATCGTCTCTGTGGGGTGGCCTTAAATAGACAGAGGGGGGCGGAGGCAGAGAGAGGGAGGGGGTAGGGAAAACATTTACATGTCAATGAGTACGAAGGGAGGGGAGTAAGGTAAGCAGGCTTAGAGGGAGACAGAACACACTAAATTAAATAACCTAGCAAAGTATCTAAATGTTATGTAAAACGACACAGAGAGTCGGTCAACACACAATTAACGCATTGCCTGGTCGATTACGTATTTCAAAGATTGCTAAGTTAGAATTTAAGTGTGAAAATTCCAAAGAAAGACAAAACATAAAAAAAGAGGAACGGAGACACACAGACAGAGCAGAACCTAAGAACGATACAGAACGAGTGTAGACAGAGAAAATTACACTAAATATACAGGCAGAGAGAGAGAACAAGAAACCCAGAGAGAGAGAAAAAGGTAAACGTTCTACTTAATTAAATAGACTTTTTAATACATGTTTTCTCCCACAACATCAGAGTGCAGCGCCACATTAAATACGCACTACAATGACAATAGTTTAAAGCGATTTGAAGCATGTTTTATTTTCAAAATAGAAATATGGTTTGGGGGGGGGGGGCAGAGCTTTGTGACGTCATATTTGAGAGAGGGGTCTGACTTTTTGTGACGCCGTGTGACGAGGGGGGGGGGGGTCAAAAATCGTCCAAAATCGCGTGACGTCATTTATGGACGGCCCCACAGTAGTGACACCATTTATGTCACTACACCTTGTACGGATCACCTTGTATTAATCACCTTGTACTGAGCAATGTGTACTGATCACCTGATCACCGTGTATCGATCACCATATACTGAACACCACGTGTTGATCATTGTGTACTGATCACCTGATCACCGTGTATCGATCACCGTGTACTAATCACCTGATCACCAGAGGTGGGACAAAGTCATTGTTATGCAAGTCCAAGTCGAGTCTGAAGTCATCAAATTCATGACTCGAGTCTGACTCGAGTCCAAGTCACATGACTCGAGTCCACACCTCAAAGGTGGGACAAAGTCATTGTTATGCAAGTCCAAGTCGAGTCTGAAGTCATCAAATTCATGACTCGAGTCTGACTCGAGTCCAAGTCACATGACTCGAGTCCACACCTCTGCTGATCACTGTGTACTGATCATCTGATCACTGTGTGTCGATCACTGTATACTGATCACCTGGTCACCGTGTACTGATCACTTGATCACCGTGTATAGATCACCTGATCAGCATGTACTGATCACGTGATCACCGTGTATCGATCACCATGTACTGATCACCTGATCACCATGTATTGATCACCGTGCACTAATTTCCATGAGCTGATCGCCGATAACCGATCGCCGTGTGGTGATTACAGTGAACCGATCACATTGTGCAGATCTCCCCTTGCTCGCACAAGCATGAGATGCCACTCATCTTGATTGGTAGCCCTGGAGTTTTGTTTGAAATTCCACATTTATATGTCGAGGAACAGTCCATTCATAGGACAACCACTGCATGCACACATAGGTTCACATATGCTGCACACCTGCATGCAATGTATAGTACATCGCACAGAATATCTACGGGCCTTTTGCCAATCCACTGCTGGATGTAGGCCTCGCCATGACATCGTTTGACCATTCTTGACCACGCTGGTCAGGATCAGTTGGTGAAGATTGGGGGGGGGGGGGGGTGGTGCGGCTAGGGATGCTCGCCACGGATGTAGCCATGGTCGAGTGTCGAACTCGCGTCGCCAGGTTCATAGTGCGGTGTTTGCAGATCGCTCCCCCACCTCCACCGCATACGCAGTTTGTGTATATCTCTGTGTGCGTTGTTGCAGCCTTCGCCCGAAGGACGAGTGAAAGTGATGAACGGTAATTGCTCGACTCATAGAACCGGAGTGCGTTGAAGGTTAAAGAGAAGCGTGATTTACGGGCTGCGCGCGCCCCGTGCGCGTGCGCGTCGCAGGTAACGCCGCCGCGTCGTTTTTTTTTCCGCGGTTGTGCTCTGCGCCTCTCCGGTGTCTTTGAGGCTCTGCTGACCCGTTACTCGGCTTATCTCACAAGGGACAGCCGTGGTGCGTGAGCACAGCAACAACAAGAACAACAATGAAGATCCCCCCCCCAAAAAAAACCCCTACAATATTGCACGAGAACGAGTATCGGGCTCCTTAAGGAAACGTTGCACAACTAACAAACGAGGTGCGTTTTTCCCGCACGCGGCACAACCCGAGAAAGGCCGTCCCGGGCGGCGACGTTCTAATTTTCTTAGGTTTTTTTCGGTAAAGTGACGTAGGTAAAAAATTAAAATTAATAAAAGTAAAATAAAAAAACAAAATAAAAATCACGACGTTTCGGAGGCAACACAAGCTTCCGTCTTCAGGTGGAACCGTCACAGCACGATAGCTGTATCAAGTAAATGAGAAATTCCAAGAAAACAGTCCTTGTATATATACTGGTTGAGGGTGGGAGGAACCAAGGTAGGCCCTGGATATTTTTATACATACAAAGACTTGTAGATTTGAAGCTTTCGTGAATGCAAAGATTCATTTTCTTAGTTTGTTTTCGGTAAAGTCACGTAGGTAAAAAATATAAATTTATAAAAGTTAAATAAAAATAAAATAAAAATCACGACGTTTCGGAGGCAACACAAGTCTCCGTCTTCAGGTGGAACCGACACAGCACGATCGCCGACGGCCCTGAGGGCTCACTAACGGTCAGAGGTCGCAACCGGGTACCCGATACCCGTACCCTACCCGGTACCCGGCCGGGTACGGGTACCCGTTTGCGACCCTGGTGCGGCCGGGTACGGGTAGGCCGTGAGTCACTGGTGAGTCACCGTTTGTCACTCATTTCCCAACGTCTTGTCTCTTCTCACAATTCAAGTTCCTAGAATCAACCCCCGCGCGCCTGCAACATGGCTTCATCCCAGAGGTCGCAATCGGGTACCCGATACCCGTACCCTACCCGTACCCGGCCGGGTACGGGTAGGGTACGGCCGGGTACGGGTACCCGTTTGCGACCCTGGTGCGGCCGGCTACGGGTACGGGTAAGGAATCAAAACCCGTTTGCGACCCTGGTGCGGCCGGCTACGGGTAAGGAATCAAAACCCGTGTGCGACCTCTGCTAACGGCACCAACCTCCGGGGTTGCTGTGTCGCCTTGCCGCAGGTGAGCGTCGTCGTGTCCCTCATCACCATGCTGGCTCCCTCCGCCTTCGAGATCATCGCGGCGCTGGAGCAATACCACCCGCGCACCACTCTCCGCTTCCAGCTCGCCAGGTGCCAGAACCCCGCCCGCCCCCCACCCCTCCCACCATTTATTGTGAAAATTCCATCACAGTTCCTATGATCACTGTTTCATTGGTTTCATGGCTGTATTTTGGTGATTTCGAAAAGTGTATTGGTTTAGCCATGTTTGTTTGTTGTAGTACAGAGTTAGACTGATGGCCTTAATCTAAGTTGTCTTGTGGTTGTTGTTGGATGTTTGACTTGCATCCCACTGGGATTTTTGCACACAGCGTTGGTGTACCGTGTTTTTTTCTGCAATATTTTGCTGTCTTTTCTTGGATTTTCTGTTTGCACTCAGTCACATATTCACTTTAAGATGTTTTTTGTTCATGTTTTTGTTTTTTGTTTGTTGCGGTTGCACCCGATTCAAGAGCCGAATGGCTCACAGGGCTACACCTAATAAATGAACTTGAACCTTCATCTCCTCTCGTTATCCGCTAGGAAACTGTTCCACGGGACTCCCTTCTGTTCCCCTCCAACCTCCTGCCTCGTGCATTCTCTCTCCGAATTGAAACTCCTCCTGAGAACCTATCTCTTACACTCGGCTTTCCGCGCACTCTCCTCTGTTGCATTTCTTCTGCTGCTGCTGCTGTCGTGCCCTCTGTACTTTTTCATTCTTAGGTTTTTTTCGGCAAAGTCACGTAGGTAAAAATAAAAATTAATAAAAGTACAATAAAAATCACGACGTTTCGGAGGCAACACAAGCTTCCGTCTTCAGGTGGAACCGTCACAGCACGATAGCTGTATCAAGTAAATGAGAAATTCCAAGAAAACAGTCCTTGTATATATACTGGTTGAGGGTGGGAGGAACCAAGGTAGGCCCTGGATATTTTTATACATACAAAGACTTGTAGATTTGAAGCTTTCGTGAATGCAAAGATTCATTTTCTTAGTTTGTTTTCGGTAAAGTCACGTAGGTAAAAAATATAAATTTATAAAAGTTAAATAAAAATAAAATAAAAATCACGACGTTTCGGAGGCAACACAAGTCTCCGTCTTCAGGTGGAACCGACACAGCACGATCGCCGACGGCCCTGAGGGCTCACTAACGGTCAGAGGTCGCAACCGGGTACCCGATACCCGTACCCTACCCGGTACCCGGCCGGGTACGGGTACCCGTTTGCGACCCTGGTGCGGCCGGGTACGGGTAGGCCGTGAGTCACTGGTGAGTCACCGTTTGTCACTCATTTCCCAACGTCTTGTCTCTTCTCACAATTCAAGTTCCTAGAATCAACCCCCGCGCGCCTGCAACATGGCTTCATCCCAGAGGTCGCAATCGGGTACCCGATACCCGTACCCTACCCGTACCCGGCCGGGTACGGGTAGGGTACGGCCGGGTACGGGTACCCGTTTGCGACCCTGGTGCGGCCGGCTACGGGTACGGGTAAGGAATCAAAACCCGTTTGCGACCCTGGTGCGGCCGGCTACGGGTAAGGAATCAAAACCCGTGTGCGACCTCTGCTAACGGCACCAACCTCCGGGGTTGCTGTGTCGCCTTGCCGCAGGTGAGCGTCGTCGTGTCCCTCATCACCATGCTGGCTCCCTCCGCCTTCGAGATCATCGCGGCGCTGGAGCAATACCACCCGCGCACCACTCTCCGCTTCCAGCTCGCCAGGTGCCAGAACCCCGCCCGCCCCCCACCCCTCCCACCATTTATTGTGAAAATTCCATCACAGTTCCTATGATCACTGTTTCATTGGTTTCATGGCTGTATTTTGGTGATTTCGAAAAGTGTATTGGTTTAGCCATGTTTGTTTGTTGTAGTACAGAGTTAGACTGATGGCCTTAATCTAAGTTGTCTTGTGGTTGTTGTTGGATGTTTGACTTGCATCCCACTGGGATTTTTGCACACAGCGTTGGTGTACCGTGTTTTTTTCTGCAATATTTTGCTGTCTTTTCTTGGATTTTCTGTTTGCACTCAGTCACATATTCACTTTAAGATGTTTTTTGTTCATGTTTTTGTTTTTTGTTTGTTGCGGTTGCACCCGATTCAAGAGCCGAATGGCTCACAGGGCTACACCTAATAAATGAACTTGAACCTTCATCTCCTCTCGTTATCCGCTAGGAAACTGTTCCACGGGACTCCCTTCTGTTCCCCTCCAACCTCCTGCCTCGTGCATTCTCTCTCCGAATTGAAACTCCTCCTGAGAACCCATCTCTTACACTCGGCTTTCCGCGCACTCTCCTCTGTTGCATTTCTTCTGCTGCTGCTGCTGTCGTGCCCTCTGTACTTTTTCATTCTTAGGTTTTTTTCGGCAAAGTCACGTAGGTAAAAATAAAAATTAATAAAAGTACAATAAAAATCACGACGTTTCGGAGGCAACACAAGCTTCCGTCTTCAGGTGGAACCTTCACAGCACGATTACTTGATACAGCTGTGACCCTCTGTGCTTTTTTATTATTAGTTTTTTTCGGTAAAGTCACGTAGGTAAAAATTAAAATTAATAAAAGTACAATAAAAATAACGACGTTTCGGAGGCAACACAAGCTTCCGTCTTCAGGTGGAACCGTCACAGCTGTATCAAGTAATCGTGCTGTGACGGTTCCAGCTGAAGACGGAAGCTTGTGTTGCCTCCGAAACGTCGTGATTTTTATTGTACTTTTATTAATTTTAATTTTTGCCTACGTGACTTTACCGAAAAAACCTAAGAATATGAATCCTTGCAGTCACGAAAGCTTCAAATCGAGAACTCTGTATTTTTCTCCGTCTCCTTGCTTCCTGTTCCCAGCCCCCGTAACTCGTTGGCTTGTGAGCTCTGCGGACGAGGAGGCAAATCATGACCCTGCACTGTTTGTCTGCCTGTCGACTTTTGTTTCGTTTTCAGATTTTCAAACAGATTTGAAATTGGTTGTGTTCGTGTAATGCTTAAAGCGATGTAGAAATAATGGATGGTGATAATGATGATGTTAACTACCTCGCCTGGAATACATGAGGTCGTGGGTTCGATCCCGACCCTGATGCCTGTACATTGGAGTTTGCATGTTCATCCCGTGGTTGCGTGGATTTTTCTCCGCGTCCCCCGGTTTTTCCCTCAACATTTAGAAACATGCGATCAGAGTCTTTGGCTGCTATACATTTCCACGTGATAATCCACTTCGTTGAGCTATCATTTGTGGCCAGGTCGCTTCTGAAAAAGAGCTACATAGCTCAGTGGGCCTTACCTGCTAAAGTAATATGAAATAAAAATTAGTTTAGTATAATTCTTTGGTTCTTTCGGTAAAGTCACGTATAAAGAAAAATGAATAAATTAAATAATAGTATGCTATTATTTAGAAAAAATAATAAATTAAATAATGGTATGCTTTTATTTAATTTGTAATTTTTTATTATTTTTTCTTTATACGTGACTTTACCGAAAGAATCAAAGAATAATTCCTGCAGTCACGAAAGCTCCAAAGTTAAGATAGTTTTAGTATAGTTTAGATTTTTTATTATTATTAATACTGTTTGTTAATTCTGGCAGTCTCGTGTGGACGCTGTCCGTGGTGCTAAGTGTGTGGCGTGTGTTGTCCCTGCCAGGGTCTTGGTTCTGTACCTGGGCAATCTCTACAGCCTCATCATTGCCCTCCTGGACAAGGTTAACATCATGAGTGCCATGGTGAGATGCCACATGTCACGTGTTCATACACCCGGTGTCCGGTTAGGACATATTAAAGTCGTGTTGTTATTGTCATTGGATAGGTTACAAATCACCCCCGTTCCCCCATCCCCACCGTCTGGCTTCCCCAAACCAAGAGGCTCATGGCAATTATGCTACCATCACTCACCGTGCTGGTCAGTGCATATCCGTGAAGGCAGTGAGAATAGAAGTACAGTACAACAATGGATTTTGCTGCACAGCCCACTGCTGCCTATAGAGAGTCCCACAGCCTATAACACCTGTCATTCATGGCGGTTGCCCATCCAAGCACTATCCAGGCTGATACCCGCTTAGTTTCATAAGAGATTGGGCTGATTCTGAATTATTTTGGTCACAGGGCCATCTCCTGTTAGGTAAGCTCCGGTTAAGGGAGACCGACAGAACCGTGGTTGTCCTTCAGGTGAACGGCACAGAGAAGAACGCGCAGGACCGCACGGTGCGTCTCGGCGGGGACACTCCCCAAGTCGTCATCCCCTCCCACAACTCCACCACGATCGCCCCGGCGCTGACGTCACCGTCACCATCATCACCACCTGTCACGACAGTCGATCTGGGCCAACTCACGAATTCCACCTTTGACCTCATCACCGCCGCCACGACCGCCGCCACCACTACGGCAGCCGCCACGGTCGCCGCCGCCGCCACCGCCGCCGTAAACCTGACGTCCGTGCTGGTGTCGACCTTCTTTGCCAACCTCACGGCAATCACGACCTCCTCCTCCTCCTTCTCCTCCTCCTCTT
Organism: Lethenteron reissneri; assembly: GCF_015708825.2. Taxonomy (NCBI): domain Eukaryota; kingdom Metazoa; phylum Chordata; class Hyperoartia; order Petromyzontiformes; family Petromyzontidae; genus Lethenteron; species Lethenteron reissneri. Next base: position 13,190,356 of record NC_083802.1, read on the forward strand.
CACCCTCGTGGAACAACACGACGCCCGGACCGCACGATAGCGTCCTCGAAGGCCCCCGTGGCGGGACGGAGGCGACGGCGCTGAACTTTACGGTGGCGGCGGCGAGGGTAGTGGCGGCGGTGGTGGATTGGGCCAACCGGACGTCCTCCCTGGCGCTGAGCTCCACCGGGAATAAGCCCGTCTCGAACACGACCACCGAGATGTCGTACTCGTCCAAGTCGTCGGAAAACCAGTGCTGGGAGACCTACGTTGGGCAGGTGATTGTCGCATGCGAACGTGCTGTATGTGTGTTGAACTTATTTTGCACCGTCACGAAGTCAAGCGTGCAAATCGGAGGTGCGGGGGAAGGACAACAAACTGAACACAAAAAGCAGTTCGAAAGAAATTAGTTTTCCATGTAGATTTAAAAGTGCATAGCTCAGCTGGCTTCCTAATATCAGAAGAAAGAGCGTTCCAGACGGCCGCAGAAGCGCATTTGAAAAGCACGCAATGCAGTGCCAGTCTTTGTTCGATGGCTAGCCAAAAGCTGCTGCGTAGAACGACTGGAGTTCGCGTGATGGTTTATGCTCCTTAACGAGATCAGCAAAGTATTGTGGTTCATTTGTGGCAAGCACTTAGTGTGTCATGAGTGTGACCTTCTAATGCATTTGTTCGGCAACTTGAAGCCAAAGCGGCTCAGATGTAGCTCAATGCCTGCACCGCTACGCTCCTTCAGGGCTGTGGTGCAGTGATACAAGTGGACAGTGATACAAGTGGACATGGGCACAGAGCCACATTTTGCACGTCCGTTTGCTCGTTGTTTTAGACGTGACGTGGCCACCGTGTAATTGATCAAAGTAATAAAAAGTAGATTTGTTATCCCTATGCTTCGATCAATCAACGTATGACCAGGTTAGAAGCCTGCTAAGACTAAAATGTACTTTATCAAGGGAGACCTGCTGGAAAAATGGGAACAGCAAAACAAAAACCCCACAAAACAAAACACATGAATCGGTGCTCTTCATTGCAAGGTTCGCGGGCCACTGGTGACCCTTGATGACCTTTAGTGCGGCCCCCTGACGTGCGGCCTCCGACAAGACACAACACGTGAACACACCCCTTGCATTCTAGATTTGAAGCTTTCGTGACTGCAAGGATTCATACTCTTAGTTCTTTCGGTAAAGTCACGTAGGTAAAAAATGAAATTAAGATTAATAAAAAATAAAATAATAAAATCACGACGTTTCGGAGGCAACACAAGTCTCCGTCATCAGGTGGGACCGTCACAGCCAGATTTACCTACGTGACTTTACCGAAAGAACTAAGAGTATATAACACCCCTTGCAGCGGGCAGTGTGGCGCACCTCAAACTGAAAGTGGTCCCCCCTCTGAAAACGAGTGAAGAACATTCACACGAATAAACACCACCATAACAACAAAAATGGGTGTTGCCATTATTATTATGTTCCCTGCTGAAACACGTGTCACCCCCCTCCCCTCCCACCCGCCACGGTCCCCTGCAGGAGATGCTCAAGCTGTCGATCATCGACATGATCTTCACGGTGGCCAGCGTGCTGCTCATCGACTTCTTCCGGGGCCTCTTCGTTCGCTTCTGCAGCGACTGTTGGTGCTGGGACCTCGAGAGCAAGTTTGTGAGTTTACGTCGGTTTGTGAGTTTACAACGAGGTTTGTGAGTTTATGTCTGTTAATGAGTTTACGACGAGGTTTGTGAGTTTACGACAAGGTTTGTGAGTTTACGACGAGGTTAAAAGAGGCAGCGCTCGGGCAGTGTGTCCGTTACCGCTACGGTCACCTCTCAAAACGCTGGTCAGTGCGGTTTGCTGAATGTATGTATGTTGAACTTCTTTTGCACCGTGCGTAGCCAACTGTGAATGGTGGGTGGGGGGGGGCAGAACTAGGGACCAGTTTTAGAGATTACTCTCCACTGACTTAGCCATGGCTAGGAATTGAACCTGGACAGCTGAGATTCAGTGAGCGGTGTTTGAACTACCGCACCAACAGTAAACGATTTCTAAAGTGGATTTCAGCACTCCACCTTATCAAGGGAGACCTGGTGGAAAAATGGGAACAGCAAAACAAAAACCCCACAAAACAGAACACGTGAATCAGTGCTCTTCATTGCAAGGCGGTGTTCGAACTACCGCACCAACAGTAAACTATTTCTAAAGTGGATTTCAGCACTCCAGTTTTGCACGCACCGCTATTTTAACGATGATTTTTGAAAAAAAAAACACATAATGACGGGCGTGCATCGCTACGTTGTTGCTGTGTCGCATCTGACGGGCCACTGCCTCGGTTGAAATTGTCGAGCGCCTGGCGTTGGGAGAGGCGAATGTGAGCGTGTGCCTCTGCCCTCAGCCCGAGTACGGAGAGTTTAAGATCGCCGAAAACGTTCTTCACCTCGTCTACAACCAGGGCATGATCTGGTGAGCGAGCTCGCGCACGGCGGTTAGCACACTGCACTGAGAGCTCACTCGCCTGAGTTCGAATCCCGGCCACGGTCACCGTCAGCGGCGAGTGGCATCCGGTTGTCAGTCGCCGTTGAAAAATATCTTCTCGGCTCAATGGGGCTTACCCAAAAATAAACCGACTCACTCATCTTCCGGATAAAGAAAGGAGGTTTTTTTGCCAGATTGATAGTGCAGTTCTCTAACATCTTTGCCACCACGACGGTAGGGACTTGATGAACGTAGAAATGCCACCCCTCAGGTTTTTGCCAGCTTAATGTAGGTTCAAGCCCTGCCCGTTGACCACACCGTAACCCCCCCCCCCCCTGCTTCCTGCAGGATGGGCGCTTTCTTCTCTCCCATTCTGCCCGCGTTCAATGTGCTCAAGCTCATCGGCCTCATGTACCTGCGCAGCTGGGCCGTGCTCACCTGCAACGTGCCTCACCAGCAGGTGTTCCGCGCCTCGCGGTGAGAGAGGCCGCCGGCGACTCGCGAGGCTATGCATGTTGAACTTCTTTCGCACCGTACGTAACCGGCCGCACTAATCGGAGGTGCGGGGGAAGGCCGAACAAACTAAACACAAACTGTTCTAAAGAAATTAGTTTTCAAATCTAGATTGAAAAGTACATCGCTCCAGTGGCTTCCTAATGTCGGATAACGGTGGTAGTCGTAGAGATTACGATGATAGAGGTAATGATGATGATGATGATGGCGCTAATGGTGGTAGCGATTATGATGATAGCGGTAGTGATGATGATGGTGGTAGCGATTATGATGATAGCGGTAGTGATGATGATGGCGCTAATGGTGGTAGCGATTATGATGATAGCGTTAGTGATGATGATGATGGCGCTAATGGTGGTAGATATTATGATGATAGCGGTAGTGATGATGATGGTGGTAGCGATTATGATGATAGCGGTAGTGATGATGATGACGCTAATGGTGGTAGCGAGTATGTTGATAGTGGTAGTGATGATGATGCTAATGGTGGTAGCAATTATGATGATAGCGGTAGTGATGATGACACTAATGGTGGTAGTGCTTATGTTGATAGCGGTAGTGATGATGGCGCTAATGGTGGTAGCGATTATGATGATAGTGGTAGTGATGATGACGCTAATGGTGGTAGTGATTATGTTGATAGCGGTAGTGATGATGGCACTAATGGTGGTAGTGATTATGATGATAGCGGTAGTGATGATGACGCTAATGGTGGTAGCGATTATGATGATAGCGGTAGTGATGATGACACTAATGGTGGTAGCGATTATGATGATAGCGGTAGTGATGATGACGCTAATGGTGGTAGCGATTATGATGATAGCGGTAGTGATGATGATGGTGGTAGCGATTATGATGATAGCGGTAGTGATGATGACGCTAATGGTGGTAGCGATTATGATGATAGCGGTAGTGATGATGACGCTAATGGTGGTAGCGATTATGATGATAGCGGTAGTGATGATGACGCTAATGGTGGTAGCGATTATGATGATAGCGGTAGTGATTATGACGCTAATGGTGGTAGTGATTATGATGATAGCGGTAGTGATGATGACGCTAATGGTGGTAGTGATCATGATGATAGCGGTAGTGATGATGACGCTAATGGTGGTAGCGATTATGATGATAGCGGTAGTGATGATGATGGTGGTAGCGATTATGATGATAGCGGTAGTGATGATGACGCTAATGGTGGTAGCGATTATGTTGATAGCGGTAGTGATGATGATGGTGGTAGCGATTATGATGATAGCGGTAGTGATGATGACGCTAATGGTGGTAGCGATTATGATGATAGCGGTAGTGATGATGACGCTAATGGTGGTAGCGATTATGATGATAGCGGTAGTGATTATGACGCTAATGGTGGTAGTGATTATGATGATAGCGGTAGTGATGATGACGCTAATGGTGGTAGTGATCATGATGATAGCGGTAGTGATGATGACGCTAATGGTGGTAGCGATTATGATGATAGCGGTAGTGATGATGATGGTGGTAGCGATTATGATGATAGCGGTAGTGATGATGACGCTAATGGTGGTAGCGATTATGTTGATAGCGGTAGTGATGATGATGGTGGTAGCGATTATGATGATAGCGGTAGTGATGATGACGCTAATGGTGGTAGCGATTATGATGATAGCGGTAGTGATGATGACGCTAATGGTGGTAGCGATTATGATGATAGCGGTAGTGATGATGGCGCTAATGGTGGTAGCGATTATGATGATAGCGGTAGTGATGATGATGATGGTGGTAGCGATTATGATGATAGCGGTAGTGATGATGGCGTTAATGGTGGTAGCGATTATGATGATAGCGGTAGTGATGATGATGATGGTGGTAGCGATTATGATGATAGCGGTAGTGATGATGATGGTGGTAGCAATTATGATGATAGCGGTAGTGATGATGATGGTGGTAGCGATTATGATGATAGCGGTAGTGATGATGGCGCTAATGGTGGTAGCGATTATGATGATAGCGGTAGTGATGATGATGATGGTGGTAGCGATTATGATGATAGCAGTAGTGATGATGATGGTGGTAGCGATTATGATGATAGCGGTAGTGATGATGGCGCTAATGGTGGTAGCGATTATGATGATAGCGGTAGTGATGATGGCGCTAATGGTGGTAGCGATTATGATGATAGCGGTAGTGATGATGATGATGGTGGTAGCGATTATGATGATAGCGGTAGTGATGATGATGGTGGTAGCAATTATGATGATAGTGGTAGTGATGATGACGACGGTGTTGGTGGTGGTGCACTTGTGAAGCGGCGAGATGAATTGAGCGCTTTGCGTCCCCTTGCAGCTCCAACAACTTCTACTTGGCCATGCTGCTCTTCATGCTCTTCCTCTGCATGCTGCCCACCATCTTCTCCATCGTCCGATACCGCCCGTCCAGTGGATGCGGCCCCTTCAGGTAATGCTTGCTGCCTCCCCCGTGTATTTCTCGCTGTCGCTCCGTTCGCACAGTCGCTCTGGCGTGTGCAATACAGCCCGTTCAGAGCTAATACCAGCAAACAGGCTTCACGTTGGAACCAATACCACAAAGCCCTATCCATCTTCTTAGGTTTTTTCGGTAAAGTCACGTAGGTAAAACATTAAAATTAATAAAAGTAAAATAAAATAAAAATCACGACGTTTCGGAGGCAACACAAGCTTCCGTCTTCAGGTGGAACCGTCACAGCCACGACAGCTGTATCAAGTAAATGAGAGATTGCAGGAGCTACCACTCCTTTTATATAATGGTTGGAGAGGGGGGGGGGAAGGGCCAAGTAAAGCACACTTTTTATTCATATGGTAAGGTGAGGCTATCCATCTCCGGAACAACTTTCATTCTAATTAACTGCGTCTATTCGGGTACAAAGAGATACATTTGAAAAGACGGAATAGATCTCAAATCCCCGACGTGTTTTCGGGCCGCAACGCGCGTTCTTGTTCCGTCATTGACGTGCTACGCCCCGCACCGAGAACGTCTTCTGGAACCGAGGACGCGCCCAGCACGCGGAGAGACGAAATGTTGGATAATCGAATCCGAACGGCCCCGAAGACACGTCGCAGAGACGTACGGCACGACCGCGAAAACCTACGCGGCAGCGGCGGTGCGCGTCTTCGCCGAACGATGAGCGTGCCTAACGGTTCGCTTCCCCCCCCCCACCCTCCGTCAGCGGCCAGGAAAAGATCTACGACATTGTGTCGGACACGATCAAAACGGAGTTCCCGTCGTGGTTCAACTCGGTGGTGAGCTACGTGACCACGCCCGTCGTGATCCTGCCCGCTCTGCTGCTGCTCTTGTGAGTGAGTCAGCTCGTGACTCATTGTGAGTGAGTCAACCCGTGGTGCTTGTGAGTGAGTCAGCTCGTGGTGTTGTGAGTGAGTCAACTCGTGGTCCTTGTGAGTGAGTCAGCACGTGACTCATTGTGAGTGAGTCAGCACGTGACTCATTGTGAGTGAGTCAGCACGTGACTCATTGTGAGTGAGTCAGCACGTGACTCATTGTGAGTGAGTCAGCACGTGACTCATTGTGAGTGAGTCAGCTCGTGGCTCTTGTGAGTGAGTCAGCTCGTGACTCATTGTGAGTGAGTCAGCTCGTGGCTCTTGTGAGTGAGTCAGCTCGTGACTCATTGTGAGTGAGTCAGCACGTGACTCATTGTGAGTGAGTCAGCTCGTGGCTCTTGTGAGTGAGTCAGCTCGTGGCTCTTGTGAGTGAGTCAGCTCGTGACTCATTGTGAGTGAGTCAACTCGTGGTGCTTGTGAGTGAGTCAACTCGTGACTCATTGTGAGTGAGTCAGCACGTGACTCATTGTGAGTGAGTCAGCACGTGACTCATTGTTAGTGAGTCAGCTCGTGACGCTTGTGAGTGAGTCAGCACGTGACTCATTGTGAGTGAGTCAGCACGTTACTCATTGTGAGTGAGTCAGCACGTGACTCATTGTGAGTGAGTCAGCACGTGGTGCTTGTGAGTGAGTCAACTCGTGACTCATTGTGAGTGAGTCAGCACGTGACTCATTGTGAGTGAGTCAGCACGTGGTGCTTGTGAGTGAGTCAACTCGTGGTGAGTCAGCTCGTGGTGTTGTGAGCGAGTCAGCATGTGGTCCTTGTGAGTGTGTGAGGTTGTCTCTGCACAGATTGCGTAAGATTATTTCCTGTGTTATGTTGTGTTTAACGCTGTCTGTTAGGCATTTGTGGCATATATTAATTACAATTCTTAAGCTCACGAGATATGCATCAGTATTTCAATATTCTTCAAATAATATACTCATGCTGTATGCAATGGGTTTCTGTGATTGCTGCGTTCATTAGGGACTGCATTTTTTTCCCGCAATTTTAAATACGATCGGGTTTTCTTTAATAATTGATTGTTGAATCACATCGCAAACCCTGAATCCTATCGAGACGCCACACATTTTTGCTAAGTCCAGAGCCGGCTTCAAAATTCTAACCTCATCCTCCGCTGAGCGCGGCTGGCTACGTACGGTGCGAAAAAAAATCGTACCGTACATACGTAGTGCAAGAACCCTTGCTGCTCTCTGGAGCGTCGGTGCCACGAGTGGAGAGCAGTTGCCCCCTGCTGTCTGACATCGCACCGCTGTCAAGCTGAACGACGCTGGGGCGCGTCACGCGTGGAAAGCCTCAACTCACCCCTACGACTTAGCGCGTTGATTTTGTCAGGATGGCGACCTGCTTGCAAAAAAACCGTTGCCAATTTCAGACTTTTTACCACGCATTTGTGACATTGCCACTGCTCAGTTCGTATGCAGTCAAACTCTGTTTGTCCGGGTTAAACTGGGGGTGGTTGGGGGAGTGCCTCTGTTCCAAGTATCCGGGGTTCCAACCGGGATTCACTCGTTGAGCCAGATGGTGTGACCGCGAATAGTCCTGGATGATGATGATGAGAAGAATGTTCCGGATAACTCTGTTTGACTGAACCCCAGATAGTTGGATGGCTCTGCCCGCTGGATATTTGAGAACAGTGTTTTTCCGAAACCCAGATAAACAAATTTCACGGACAATCGGGTCACATATAAACTGAGTTTGTATATATATATACACACATACGTATAAGTTTGAATGAAAAAAAATCACATTTTACATTTTGTGAGCTCAAGAATCGATGTTAACCGATAAATCAATGCATCGTTCCACCACAATTAACCGTACAACAGCCCACATGTTTAAACGCACGAACCTACTCCCTCGACACGAACGTCAGATGTTAACAGCACTGCCCTGTGTCTGTCCTCTGCGCAGCATGCTGATTTACTACCTGCAGTCCATCGCCAGGTCCCTGAAGGTCACGAACAATGACCTTCGGATGCAGCTTCAGTACGTAAGTACCTGCAAGGCCCACCCCGCCAACCCAGAGACAAAGTCACCGTGCCACGCTGGCCGTCTCACCCTGGAGCCACACAGAGAGAGAGAACCTGTGACCCACGGGGCAAGAGGCGTAGCTATCGAGTGTGCAGGCGGTGCAGCTGCACCACGGTCAGGGAAGCCCAGTCGCCGGGCTACGTTCGAGGGAGGCAAATCGGACAGGGGGCCTCCATTTCGTTCATTGAACCGGGGCCATGTGCCAACCACGCTGCTGCAACCCATTCGCTAACATAGAACCTATACTTAATTTGGAGCTTTCGTAACTGCAGGAATTACTCTTTGGTTCTTTCGGTAAAGTCACGTATAAAGAGAAAATAATAAATTAAATACTTGCATACTACGTTTCGATTGCAACACAAGCAATCATCATCAGGTATAAATGAAATAGAAACACAAATCTAGTGTTATTTTATTATGTTTTATTTGTATTATTTATTACTTCCCTTTTACGTGACTTTACCGAAAGAACCAAGAAGATGAATCCCTGCAGTCACGAAAGTTTTAAATCGAAAAATCTAGTATACTTAGAAATGTAATGTAATACAACAGAGAGTCGGATAACATAACAGTCAACACCCTACCTGGCTGTTTACGTTCTTCCTGAACGTAATCATTCTTCCTGAACGTAATCAACCTATAGGCCAGCATAGCGCCCAGTGAGGTAGCTGTCCAGTGTGTAAGCGGTGGGATGGAACTGGGGCCCAGATGGCTGTAGGGGTCCTGAAGCTGAACTATGTGAAGAGGGGGGGGGGGGGTGGACAGGGTGCCCGCATTTCGATCCAGATGCCACTTGTCATTGACGGTAGATGTGGCTGGGAGTGAAACTCAGGTTTGTGGGTTCAGAGTGTAAAGGGTAACCACTGCATTACTGCACCAACTCTATTCGATTAAATCAGTGAATAAGAAACTGTTTTGCGTTTCCATTATTTTGTTTTTCAGGAGCGTACAGAGGACAAAAAGAAAGTGTTTCAAATGGCAGCAGGTACATTTATTATTATTTAATGTTCTAAATTGGTGAGTATGAATTTACGAACGTGAATTTCTCTAATCCCGTTGCAATTCCTCCCTGTTCCGTGGATGCAAATGTGACGTATTCCAGGCATGGCCAGTTCAAAGTTGTCAGATAGCAATCGTTTAAGAGCCCACCCTAAGCACGATAAATAAATGAAACGGCAGACAAGCACTGCTTCACAAAATGAGACGCTTAACTAACTACAAAGTTTGTCATTTTAAAAAACGTTTCATCACCATCACCCGCGATCAATAACACTGCTGGGTGAAGATCTCCCCGAGTTGCCACCATCCCACACCATCTCGTGATACGATAATCCATACAGCTCTTTCCGCACAACCTGGTCTCATCGCTCCATCATCTGCACGGCGGTCGTGCCCTCGAACGCGTGCCCCTCCTTTCGTCTGCCACTCCACCCTCAGCCTCGACCATCGTGTGTGCACCCATAACGGCGTTTGCTTCCCTGTGCGCGGCGAGCGGCTGACCTTGCTCCTTGTGCCGTCAGCGCGGCTGCAGGAGGGCGGCGAGCGCTCCTCTCCGACCCACGAGCCCCAGAGCCGCGGCTCTTCCGCCCCGTCCTCGCCGACGCAGGAGATGCTCTTCATCCCCTCCGCGGAGTCCACCCCTGACATGCCGCGCTCGCACGGCCACCCGGCGCCCGTGACGGGGGTCGCGGCGCCGCGGCCCACGGGCCCCGCCGGCGGAAACGGAGGATCGGCGGCGGGCGCCGCGGCGGCGGCCGCTGCGATGCCGGCCTCCGTCGGGGGTAGCGGCGGCGGCGGCGGCGCATCCGCGGGCGCCCGTCGCGGAGACTCGACGCCCGAGTTGGCGGCGCGCCCGCGCGGGGGGCACGAGCCGGCGCTTGCGAGAACGCCGGCGGGCAGGAGGCGGGCGGTGGTGGGGTTCCGGCGGGAGGACTCGATAGCGGAGGCGGCGGCCGCGGTGGCGGCGAGCGTCGGTGGCGGCGTGAGGCCGAAACCCGTTGCCCCGATGTCGCGCGGAGCGCACCCCGCGAAGGCCAGCTCCTCCACCCCCGAGATGGCGAGATGTCGGACGAGCGCAGGCACGCGCACACGCACGCGCACTCGCACACACGCGCACACCTAGCTGAGTGAGCACCTATTGATTAACTTTAACCATGCAGTGTTTACAGAGTGAATGCGTTGTGAATAGCTCTGCTTTCTTCTATACCATTGTGTAGCTCCTTCCTTTGGCTTAAAAAACAATTACATTATTGGCATTTTTTTTATAGTAACCATTAGAAGTTTACATTTAATATTTTACAGGTTTCAGGAGTTTGTGAATGTTCTGACCAAAGGCCACATTCATATTTTAGATTTAAAAAGGAGCTTGGTAGTTCATATATTATTTGTACGGCATCGACAAAGTTCGGGAAAACTTCTGAAATCATATGGAAAGGTCTTGAGCCACAAATAAGCCCTCAAACTTTGAGAGACCCTGCCCTAGAGTTCTACGCTGTTTGTCTGTCACCTGAGAAACTCTCTGCCCTGGAGTTCCACGCTGATCGTCTGTGCCGTGCAGCGCATGCAGTGGAGAGCGTGAGGCCACGGCCACCCAGGTCCCATGCGCACGCGGTGCCGCACCCGGAGCGGCCGCTCGAGGCCAGGAGGCCGCAGGTGGTGACGCGAGAGCCCGGTCGACGCCCCGGGGCCTTCTTCAGGTGCTGACGAGACAGGGCCCTACGACCACAGCCGTGGAGATGCAGACGGGATGACTTGTGGGCACCGCGTTGCCACAGTCGCTACTGTGCCTGGTCCAGTCGCATAGCGATTGTCGTGTGTGCCAGTGGCAGGGCTTAATTAATCGTAACATTTTCTGTATGCTAAATTTATTTCGCACCGTACGAAGCCAACCGTGCTAATTGGAGGTGCGGGATCACTGAAATGCTTTCAAGTTTTCAAGTTTAATTTATTAGGTATAGCCCTGTGAGCCATTCGGCTCTTGAATCGGGTGCAACCGCAACAAACAAAAAACAAAAACATGAGCAAGGCCCATCGGCTTACAACTCACGAATAAAATACTTCCAAAGACACACGCATGCCGAAGAGCGTCACATAATCCATGCGTACGCGTGATATTTCTCCAAACTTGCTTCACTGATAATCATCAACCCGTGCTGTGCAGGCCACCACCTCCGGGCATGGAGTGGCTCGGTCCGGGCCCCGCCGGCTACTTGATGCGCATGCCGGGCGGCATGTACGTGTCCGAGCGGCACGGTGACCCCTACCTGCAGGAGACCGAGCTCCTGCTGCCCATCAGCCGCAAGGCACAGAGGATTCTGGGATACTACCCCGGCGAGCCAGTGCAGAGGGGAGTCCGGTGAGTGGCACTCGTTTTGGCCTCTCTATGCGCTGACGGAGATAGAATAACTAAACTTGTCTCTCCGGAGTCGTATACTTTGAAAGGGAGCCAGTGTTCCACGATGTTTGATTCACATTTGAGACGCTTTAAAGATGCGGGTAATCATCGGTATGATCACAAAAGGAATTATTTGGCATAGCACGTCAACCAAATTGGACTGTAGTTCATAACGTACCAGACATACTCAGACCAACTGACTTTTTACTCACACAAGGATGGTGATGGTCCATCCACATTTCTAAACACAATTTGGACATTTGTTAAGAGCGTGGCAGTGGACTTTAAAGCCATGTCTCATAATTAAAGGGTTCACCTCTGGCCTGAGATGGAGAAATCAGATGCGTTCACAACACATTTGTAAAGATGGAAAGCACTGTTGTATCTTCCCACCAATTTTACCTCTGGCGTGCTATTGGCGTCACGTCACGAGAACAACGAATCCACCGGGATGTGACGTGCGGTGCGTAGGTACGCCTCGCCCAGAACCCGCGTCGTGCCGCGGCTGCTGCCCCCGCACCTGGAGGCCAAGTGCTACCGCTCACGCCACGGCCCCCCGCCGGGCGCCGTGCACGCCGCGTCTCCTCGTGAGAAGCGGCGCCGCTCCACCCGCGACTTCCACGGCGCGGAGGAGCGGCCTCCGTCCCGTGACCACCACCACCATCACCACCACCACCAGCAGCAGCAGCACCAGCAGCAGCAGCCGCATTACTACCAGCAGCCATCGCAGCAGCAGCAGCACAGGCACCGTCGCCGCATGGAAAGCATGCGCGCCGCACGCTTCTACATCGGCGAGGGAAACCGCTCGCGCTACTCGGACGAAGAGGAGGAGGAGTACGAGGACGAGGGGAACCCCCGAGCGGGGATGTCGCGCGCGCAGACGCGGGTCTTCACGGCGGAGACGCACCGCGCTCCCGAGGGCGATCTCCTCCTGCCGGACCCCGATGACCTCCGCTGGCCCTCGCCGCCACCGCCACCGGCATCCCCGCCACATCCGCTGCCTCCGCCGCCAGCGCAACCACAGCAACAGCCGCAGCAGCAGCAGCAGCAGCAGGGGCCACCGCAGCAGCAGCAGCAGCAGCAGGCGGAATCGGGCCGCAGGTCTCACACCTCGGCATCGAGCCGCGAGTCTTCACGGGGGCAGCGCCAGGGCGGGGACGCGAGGTCGCTGCCACCGCCGACGGCCCCGGCCGCGCTTACCGCCGCTCACCCGTCCGAGTCGGACATGTCCAACGCATCGAGCAGCGACCAGCAGCACAGCGGCGGCACGGACCAGTACCTGCACATCCACCCGCACCCAGAGCGGCGGTCGCACGCGGCCGCGCATGCCTCCGACGCCGCGAAGAGGGCGCGGCCGAGGGTCAGCGGCGGCGGCGGCGGGGAGGAGGAGGCCGAGAGGGCCTCCGTGAAGACGTCCAGCGGCGGACGTCCCGACAAGGGCCAGAGGAGGGCCGGGCCCAGCGTGGAGGAGACGGCGGGAGCCGGGAAGAAGGCGACGGACTTGGTCTGCTCGAATGTGTGAGCGGTGGAGAGATACTGCGATGCCGATCTTGGTAGGGGCAGGTTGGAGTAATTTACAGAGTTGGCTCGAAGTGCATCTATAATTAAAGGAAATAAAAAATAATACAGCCTCTTCTCTGTCCACTTCTTGCTTGTATGAATGTTGAACTTCTTTCGTACCATATGTAGCCAACCGTGCTAATCGGAGTTGCAGGGGAAGGACAACTAAACACAAAAAGCAGTTCTAAAGAAATGACCTCCTCCGCACAAAATATCGAAAGTGGGATTTGTTTGACCATGCTTCACTATGCTAGTCGGTGCAGGTGGGTGAAGGGGGGCGCCCAGAACTGGTTCCGATATCACTCGCCGCCGCTGATGTTAGCCGTGTTATCATGAATGGGTGCGCGATCAATGTTAATCTATAAGACAAAACTGCCGCAAAGTGCACGTGGAATTAAATCACGAGATTAAAACCACCGCTACCACTGGTAATTGGGCATTAGTTATTTAATACGCCTATGCATTGCAGAAAATGTATTTTCGATACTTTTTAGAAATAATGAATGATTAACATGATTTGTTCAAAATAGTGTAAGTTTGGAGAATGTGCACGTGAATGTAGCAATAGCAATGTTTGTAGCTCATGCTGGATCACCGCTCAACCACCATACGTTTTGCTAAACTTGATGCAACTGGAAAAGTTGTGACCCAGCGCGTCCGTCTACCGTATGTCCCGTCACGACCGATTTCTGAATAAAGCAATACTTGCACTGTTCTATGCATTGCGTTTTTGTTTTACAAAAAAAGTGTCATTCCCAACGATTGGCAATGAGCAACACACGGGGCTGAACATAATTGTGTTGCGATCGAAACGTCGTAGTTTTTTGTTATTTTGTTATTTACCTTTGAACCTATCTCCGTGACTTTACCGAAAGACCCAAAGAATATGAATAGGATTACAGCAATTGCAATTATACGGTAATTGAAGAAAAATTGCAATTGATTTACGAATGCCACAATTACAGCTGTAACGGTATCTTCCTAACCTTTTAAGCTCAACACTGGCTAAAGCAGCGTTCTGGCATCCATAGTAATTTAATACCCAGATCTTGATTTGAAGCTTTCGTGACTGCAGGCATCCATACTCTTTGGTTCTTCGGTAAAGTCACGTGGTTAGAAATAAAATAAAATAAAACAAATCACGACGTTTCGATTGCAACACAAGCAATCATCATCAGGTGGGAAAACCACAGCACTTTAGCAATTTGTTCTTGCTGTGGTTTTCCCACCCGATGATGATTGCTTGTGTTGCAATCGAAATGTCGTGATTTGTTTTATTTTATTTCTAACTACGTAACTTTACCGAAAGAACCAAAGAGTATGAATACCCCGAGTTAATTGTAACATTTTTGGGCTGTAATATTCCCCACAGTATTTCATCATGTGTGCAATATTTTGCTTCCCATTTGCGGATGTGTAGTGGGTATCCACGGAGACACACACACTAGAACTTGGGGGCAACACGTTTATTATAACACCCCAACAGGGCAACTGCATCAACGTACACTTTGTTATCTAGACCACAACGGGGTAGTACACTTGGTAATCTAGACCACAACGGGGTAGTACACTTAGTTATCTAGACCACAACGGGGTAGTACACTTGGTAATCTAGACCACAACGGGGTAGTACACTTGGTAATCTAGACCACAACGGGGTAGTACACTTGGTAATCTAGACCACAACGGGGCAGTACACTTGGTAATCTAGACCACAACGGGGCAGTACACTTGGTAATCTAGACCACAACGGGGCAGTACACTTGGTAATCTAGACCACAACGGGGTAGTACACTTGGTAATCTAGACCACAACGGGGTAGTACACTTGGTAATCTAGACCACAACGGGGTAGTACACTTGGTTATCTAGACCACAACGGGGTAGTACACTTGGTTATCTCGACCACAACGGGGTAGTACACTTGGTAATCTAGACCACAACGGGGTAGTACACTTGGTAATCTAGACCACAACGGGGTAGTACACTTGGTTATCTCGACCACAACGGGGTAGTACACTTGGTAATCTAGACCACAACGGGGTAGTACACTTGGTAATCTAGACCACAACGGGGTAGTACACTTGGTAATCTAGACCACAACGGGGTAGTACACTTGGTAATCTAGACCACAACGGGGTAGTACACTTGGTTATCTAGACCACAACGGGGTAGTACACTTGGTAAACTAGACCACAACGGGGTAGTACACTTGGTAATCTAGACCACAACGGGGTAGTACACTTGGTTAACTAGACCACAACGGGGTAGTACACTTGGTTATCTAGACCACAACGGGGTAGTACACTTGGTAATCTAGACCACAACGGGGTAGTACACTTGGTTAACTAGACCACAACGGGGTAGTACACTTGGTAATCTAGACCACAACGGGGTAGTACACTTGGTAATCTAGACCACAACGGGGTAGTACACTTGGTAATCTAGACCACAACGGGGTAGTACACTTGGTAATCTAGACCACAACGGGGTAGTACACTTGGTAATCTAGACCACAACGGGGTAGTACACTTGGTTATCTAGATCACAACGGGGTAGTACACTTGGTAATCTAGACCACAACGGGGTAGTACACTTGGTAATCTAGACCACAACGGGGTAGTACACTTGGTAATCTAGACCACAACGGGGTAGTACACTTGGTTATCTAGACCACAACGGGGTAGTACACTTGGCTATCTAGACCACAACGGGGTAGTACACTTGGTAATCTAGACCACAACGGGGTAGTACACTTGGTTATCTAGACCACAACGGGGTAGTACACTTGGTTATCTAGACCACAACGGGGTAGTACACTTGGTTATCTAGACCACAACGGGGTAGTACACTTGGTTATCTAGACCACAACGGGGTAGTCACTACATAACCGGGTCAGTCAGCAACATACTGCCTGACCCACGAAGCCGAGCGGAAAGACCGAAGACCGGATCGGCCCTCGGGACTTCTCTTTCATGCCTCTAATAAATTCATT
Source organism: Lethenteron reissneri (assembly GCF_015708825.2). Taxonomy (NCBI): domain Eukaryota; kingdom Metazoa; phylum Chordata; class Hyperoartia; order Petromyzontiformes; family Petromyzontidae; genus Lethenteron; species Lethenteron reissneri. The sequence goes on from NC_083802.1 coordinate 13,206,642, forward strand.
CCAGAGGAGGAGAGTGCTCGCACGTGCAATGAGATTGGTGGGAGACAGCTAGAGGTTTTTTTTAAAACATAAATTGGTTGCTTTCTCTACAAATGTTCATATTAATTTAGCATGGTTATGGTCAGTGCCGGATTAAGCTAGTGCGGGGCATGTAGCACGTGTTGTTATGAAGGGGTCCTAAATAAATAAATAAATACACATAAATATTAAAAAAACTAATTGTCTACTTGGATAGTAAAGTAATTGTATTTTTTCATTTGCTATACATCCAGATAATACGACAAATCGCTAACCTTAAACGCCCAGTCGTTCATAAAAGTTGAAAACGGTATAGTACTATAGTAATAGAGCAAGTGCAGAGTCACTGAACCGGAATTGATAGCTTGAAAGCGTTTATCGCGGGGGCCCTTGAAAGTGCGGGGCCCGTAGGATATGTCGCTACTTTTGCTGCTCGGATAATCGGGCGCTGAGAGTGACGATTTCTCGAGATCGATCACCAATGTATCTGCAATTGGGCAGCCTCTGGCACTAATCACATTGGCCACGCCCATCGGCGATGTCCCCGCCCCCAAGAACCGCACAACGCGCTCCACCAACAACAAAAAAAAGATATCCCCACGCAAACAAAAAATAATCCGCACGCTAAAATTCAAACGAGCATCACGCGAACACGGCAATTTCACATCACGCACACGCACACACACAAAAACACACCGCGCAATTTGTCTCAATCGCTCAAATCAAACGTAAAACACGCTCACTGCGGATATTGTATTCTTATTTCGTCGTGGGTGGAGGCGGTGGTGGGGGGGGAGGTGACGCGGTGACGCGGAGGAGGATGAAGGCGTGACGCGGCCCCCCGCGCGCTACTTGCGGCCTCTTCCTCCGCTACCGCCGTCAGGAGACGCTGAGGCCGCGGAGCCGCGCTAACAAGAATCATGGTAACGTGGCGTTTCTCGCGCGGACGAACGTCTTTTTCGGTCCCCCGAGAAGCACGGGCGGCGGCCTTTACCATGAACGCCAGTCGGTGTCTCTGTGAATCCGTGCCTTGAGGGGGGAGGTTGTTTTTTTGATGTGGTGGGTCAGGGCCCAGCGCGAGTAGTGGAGCCTGGGCCTTGCTCAGGCGAGGACACGTGGGCCTGAGAGCGGCTCCTAAGCGGAGTTAGATTTTATTTTTTTAAACTGCGTTTGTAAATTGTGTTTCAAATTAGTAAAGGGTTGGGGCTGCGTGGTCCGGCAAAGTATAGGTTTTTTTGTTAAAGATGGACTGGCTTTTCGTAGCAATGTGGAATTGCCATCACAACGGCCTTAGATGGAGTTGAGCAATGGGTTAAGGGAGGTATTTTCTCCACTGCGGCTTAACGTTTTTATTTTGTTGTGCTCTTAAAAGAGTGGCGATTTTTTTATATATATGAGGCAACTGCTGTTGGTAGACCAGACTGCGAAATGACGCGTTGCGGCGATGTTACAGTAAAGCATGAATGTGGAAGCCCATATGCTAATTGATTAAATGTTGCGGGTATCATGTTTACTGAGACCTTTTAGACAAAGGAGAGGCCAGGTTGTTAATCGATTCGGGCATACGGCTCATACGAGATGGGCCTAGGCCTAACATCAACACGAGAATCGGACTTTCGATATGCACTCGCTTAATCGTCGAAACTGATAATCCACGTCATCTATTTGTAAAGTGTTCAGATCAGGGCCAAACACCAGTACAAGGGGGAAGGTTATTGTATTTGTCAATCTTTATTATTTATAAAATTTGTCCAGTAATTAAACTGAGCTGTAATAAGGCAGCTCGGCTCATCCGACGCCTTGGCCTAGGTCAGGGGTCGGCAACCTACGGCTCCGGAGCCGCATGCGGCTCTTTACGGGCTGCTTCTTGACGATATGTACGTGAGTACGTACTCAGATGCATTGCGGCTCTTGAAATACTGAATTTTGTACCGAATTGGAAAGAAATGGCTCTTCTTGTTTTTTTGGTTGCCGACCCCTGGCCTAGGTAAAACGTATTGAAATTGACCTCACTCAACAGTTATAACCAAAATTCCAGCCCCATGCCACGAATCTAGCCCAGAATCTTTGCTTGGACTACTTCAATTTGGCCTCGTTGAGAGTTAAACGTCACTCTTGCTGTGACTCATAATGGCGAAGTACACGCTACTTGGTAGACACGTGCTGTTTATTTTACCACGCGCATACATTTATTCGTGGGGTACCCATGACAAATGGATATCAAAACCTGAAACGTTCAAATGCGCTCATTTTAAGTGCGTTCACTTGTGTTTGTGTTTTTACAGGCGTGCGCACGCCCACTTATAAGCATATACTCTGAGAAGGGGGAAAGCTCTGGCAAGAGTGTGGTCATGCCGGCCGTGTTCAGGGCGCCCATTCGCCCGGACATCGTGAACTTCGTGCACACGAACCTGCGCAAGAACAGCCGGCAGCCCTACGCCGTGAGCGTGAATGCAGGTACGGTGAGCCCGGGACCGTACTTCCTCCACCCAATCACCCAGCAGTCTTAACGGGTTTACGTCTTCTCTCTCGGCCGCCAATAGTCCGACGTTGTCCGTGGAGATGTGGGATCACACGTGGTGGATTAATGAGCCACCATCGTGGACTACACAAGCCGGAAAATCACGAATAATTGATGTAGCTTGTGGTCCTAAAAACTCTGGTTTTAATGTAGTCTCTGCCTCTTACCTTTATCTCGGGATATTAAATAGCCTTCAAAGTTAAAAAGGACATACCAATTTGCACTATTTTGACTGTACAGTGCCATTCATTGGTCTATTAAAATGGTATAATTATTGCCTTGATTAAACATGCTCTAGTTATATTTACTGTTTAGCCATTTTGATTTAAAGCTTTCGTGACTGCAGGGATTCATATTCTTGGTTCTTTCGTAGAAGGGGAAATAATACGTGACTTTACCGAAATAACCAAGAATATGTTTAGCCATTGCTGACGAAACTTTAAACAAAATGCACCTAATATATAATCCGTAACATAACGGTCATTCGGCTCGGAAGTGTATCCTAGGCATCAATGTGACGAAATTGCTCATTCGCTGATGTTATAGCACAAGTGCCAATGTGAAACAACGCCTTAATGGAATGGCAGTGAAACGCAAATGCTAGGCATCAATGTGACGAAATTGCTCATTCGCTGTTGTTATAGCACAAGTGCCAATGTGAAACAACACCTTAATGGAATGGCAGTGAAACGCAAATGCTAGGCATCAATGTGACGAGATTGCTCATTCGCTGTTGTTATAGCACAAGTGCCAATGTGAAACAACGCCTTAGTGGAATGGCAGTGAAACGCAAACGCTTATAACCATCGTCGTGCGTTGTCCCTTGCAGGTCACCAGACCAGTGCCGAGTCGTGGGGTACTGGCCGAGCTGTGGCGCGTATCCCCCGTGTGAGGGGTGGCGGTACGCACCGCTCCGGACAGGGTGCCTTCGGAAACGTATCCTTTCTCGCGTCTTGTCATGGGGTGGGGGGGGGGTGAGGGTGGAGTAGAGCGTTGCAATTCTACGAGTGCCTCAGTCGCGCCACCGCCTTGCCGTGATGCTGTAATTTGCGACTTACTGTGCGTCTGGTGGCGGTAGCCTGCCGTCGTGAAGCCAACGCACGCGGATGCTGAAAACGAAACCACTGAGCAAGGCGCTTGGCAGCTGTTTGTGCGGGTCGTGTTTTGGTTCGTGCGTAAAGATGAATCCTTGACAGCTCGTCCATGTAGATGTGCCGAGGAGGTCGCATGTTCGCGCCAACCAAGACGTGGCGTCGCTGGCACCGGCGTGTGAACGTGACCCAGAAGCGATACGCCATATGCTCCGCTCTGGCCGCCACTGCTCTCCCTGCGCTCGTCATGTCCAAGGGTGAGCACCAGTGGGATCTTTTTCACATGACAAAAATTTCAAGTGGAATGAAATCTTAATTCGTGGTGTTTGGAGATGTGATGAGCCTCCCACTTTGGTCTGTGTTGCTGATGCACCCTGATAATAATTAAGTCCTGATTCTCCAAATGTTCACCTAAAAGGGACTGTATTTTGAAGGTTATTTCTATTAGACTGTTTGCATGTTTAGTTGATACAGCTGCTGAATGCATCTGTGGATGCCACGGTGTGTCCCCCACTAGGCCATCGCATCGAGGAGATCCCCGAGGTGCCACTGGTAGTCGAGGACAAGGTCGAGGGCTACAAGAAGACTAAGGAGGCCGTGCTGTTGCTCAAGAAGCTCAAGGCCTGGAACGACGTCAAGAAGGTTTGTTCCAAGTGCCTGGCGAGATGGTTTTTAGATCCCCTTGTTAAACAAGACGTGTCACATGCTCAAATGTCCTTGTAAAAACAGTACACGTGTACTGCACGGTTACACTGTTTAAAGCGTGCATTTGCTTCGTAGGTGTACGCCTCCAAGCGCCTGCGTGCAGGCAAGGGCAAGATGAGGAACCGTCGTCGCATCCAGCGCCGCGGGCCCTGCATCATCTACAACGAAGACAACGGCCTCACCCGCGCCTTCCGCAACATCCCAGGTACCTTACTGCCTGGGTTGTGGTCGTCCAGTATAGGTCTTCAGCGTATTTGTATGTTTTACCGCGTGTTCTGACTTCATGCCGAACAATATGGGGTACAACGTGATATCAATGGAAAGATATTCTGAGTACCCTGTCCCATTAGCCAGTGTCCCCTCGTATAGGCAGGAGTAGATGAATAATTGTAAAGATATTGGCATCGTGAGTTAAGTGTACTCTTTTTTAAAATCCTTTATATTAAGTTCACTTGCTTGCTTGCGCGCTTACGACCGTGCAAATCTTTCGGTCGTTTTTTCACCCACTTCCCGTGATCCAATCGAGCTGACATTTTGCACACAGACTCGTTGTGCGTGACAATTTATTTTCGTGAAATTTTTTTTCCAAAATTTTACACTTTAGGAAAAAATAAATTATATTTAATTACCCATAGGTGGCAGCCATCTCAAGCCAGAGGACGAGAGGACTCTAGCCGCCACGCATATAAAGGATTTATAGTGAAAAACTTTTTTTTACGGGTTAATTTTTTTCCACGCGCAGGCATCACACTTCTGTCGGTGAAGAAGCTGAACCTTCTGCGCCTGGCGCCTGGTGGGCACGTGGGCCGCTTCTGCATCTGGACCGAGAGTGCGTTCGGCAAACTGGACGACATCTACGGCACCTGGCGCAAACCCTCCAAGGAAAAGTCCAACTACAAGTAATGCTGCTGTCTTAACACTGGATGTTGGTGGAAAATCATACGGAGGCTCTTCTAGAGCTCGTAGACTTTATAGTGTCTTACTAGAAACAGTACGTATGTTGAACTTATTTTGTACCGTGCTTAGCCAACTGTGCTAAACTGAGGTGAATAAGTGTGTGCGCGCGCGTCATTGTACGAAACTTAACTATGCAGATCTAAGTTGCCGATGGATTTTTCCCTTTTATTTTGCAGCCTTCCCATGAACAAGATGACCAACTCTGATCTCAGTCGTATCCTCAAGAGTGAAGAGATCCACAAAGTGCTCAGACCACCAAAGTAAGTGTTTCGTTTCGTTTGCAGAATTAACTGATATTTCCTTTAAGGTTCCCCACAAGCACGTTCATTAAGTTTACAGTAAACAATTGCACGACATTAGGTGTTTTCTAATCACTGTACGTTCTTTATCAAATAATATTTTTAACAAATATGCTTGTTTCGGTTACCTGCTCGCTGTCTTTTACAGCAAAAAGATTGTGCGTCGTGTGCTGAAGAAGAACCCACTTAAGAATCTCCGAGTGATGATCAAGCTCAACCCGTACGCCAAGACGGCTCGCCGGAACGCTCTCCTCACAGAGGAGCGCCATGTAAGTCTTGAGGACATGCGTGACCAGCAAATCGCATCCTGCAACCACAAAACGAAATGTCCCCCATTCATGCAGTTGATTGTAATGGGTGTGTAATTGTGCTGATCTCTGACTCTTAGAATGATGATATGATGTTACGTATTTATGTAATGAAGTTGCATTTTCGTTCTGGTTTATTTCTTGCTGTTAGCTAAATATTTAAACTGGTGTTGGTAGTAGTGGGCAGGTGCATTTTTGTAGTTTTTGTGATCTACATTGACATTAAACACGGATTTGTTTTTCTCCTACAACAGAAGAACAAGGATACTGTTGCTGTTAAAAAGGCTGTCAAACAGGCCAAACAGGCCAAACAGGCCAAAGTGGATGTCAAGAAAGACCAGAAACCCGCAAAAGAGCCAGCCGTCAGGACGCCAGCCGTCAAGGCAGCCGCAAAGAAGAAGGCAGCGGCGAAGAAAGCGGCCAAGATAGCAGCCAAGATAGCAGCCAAGACAGCCAAGACAGCCAAGACCACCGCATAACTGGCCCTGATTGGAGCCACCCATATGCAGACTTGCTGTGCCGGCCTTGTTCGTAACACCTGGTTCGTTCAAATAAAAGGCAATTAATGACAATGGATCTTGTATCGTGTTGTCCTTTGCTTCAATTCAGCACACGTTTTCACAAGAAATGGGATTGTTTTTCAGCTGTATTGTAATCAATATGTTGCTTAAGTGTTTATTTCAAATTGTGATCGTGCAGATGACGGATTTTGTCTAAATTCATGAGCTCAGGTTTTCTGAAACTACAGTCCTCATTACCCACCACCTACATTTTTTCGCGTTTACCAAATTACTCCCCATGCAGATGCAAATTAACTGGTGGCTCGCAAGGATTGGACTTTGGAGAAACTATGAGCGTGCATGTTTGTATTTGCATCGACTACAGTATACACATTACATAGTTGCTGCTTTGGTGAGCTGTACATGAAATTAATAGTTTAGTTTAAATACTGTAATTCGGTAAAGGAATATTTTATGGTTAAAAAATTTGGAATGCCAGTTTCCCAAAACTTTATTGCAGTGACTTTCAAATAACTGTTCCTTCGGTAAGTCGCGTAGAAAGAAAATAAATTAAATAATAGAATACGACGTTTCGATTGCAACACAGTCATCAGGTGGAACTAAATTTGAGAGACTAAACAGACACGGAGACATAAGCAGTGAGAACAGACAACATAGACACTGTCTAACATTGGTCGCGAAAGCCTACGTGTTAAACTGTCTCTGTTTGCTTAGTGTGTGTCTCCGTGTCTGTATTTTGTCTCAAATTTTATTCTACCTGATGACTGCTTGTGTTGCAATCGGAACGTATTATATTTATATATATTTTCTTCGTGACTTTAATGAAAGAACCAAAAGAATAATTCCTGCAGTCACGAAAGCTTCAAGTCAAGTTTGACTTTCAAATGTTACTGGAATACCAATTTGCTACCTTATTAAATTCACCCTGACCAGAATCATGCACTTTTGTCCACGGTTGGAGAATTGACTTCAGACCTTTGCAAACGAGTTTTGTGGGGAAAAAATTAGAATTTGTGTTTTTGAGCTTTTGACTGCGTTTCAGTGGTGGCCCCCATATTGAGCGTTTCAAATCTCACGTTCCTATCGGGGATTAATAGAATAACCACTTGCATACAAACTTGACTGGATATTGTTCAGGGAAAGGATCGGTCCTGAAATGGTTAAACACGGGCCAAACTCTTAAGACATTTGAAATGACGTTTTATGGATATCCACGTTAATTTCTAAGCTAATTTTTATTCAGCTGAGAACCCATTTAGGTTAAATTTTCCTCACTGGATGGTTAAAGCCCTTTCCAAGCTTGGTTAATGTATAAACAGCAATGTCTACGAATTAATGGAAGGCTCCTTTATCCGTTAGAAACCATCCAGTTTGTGCATATAGCGTACGTGATGGCCAATGGAGAGTGTTGTGTTGGCACGATAGAATTGTCTGTGGCACAGCTAGGTTTGGTCATAAGACTCCTTTCCATAACTTTTTGTAATAGCTCTCAACTATTATAATAACACGTTCTAATAGCTGAGAGCTGAGTCAAACGTTGTGAGTCCAAGTGACTTCAAAATAGCAGTGGGTGGCCAGTCTCCTTTGGAGGGCCAGAGCAAAAGCGGGAATTCCACATTCCCATGAAAATCTATCCTCTTGACAATGACGCAGTTGAGCGGTTACGCACGCGAGGCATATTAAGGGTGCACGTGATAAGCCACAGGCATGGACATTGTCAGAAAATGAAACAAGTTTATAACACGTAGGCTTTCGCGACCAATATTCATAATATACATTTTTTTGGGTGAGATCTTATATGGGGCCGTCCATAAATGACGTCACGCACCTGGAGGGGGGGGGGGTGAGAAATGTGACGTCACATCAAAATGCGCAACTTTAAATAAATATAGACAACACGTTCTACTTAATTAAATAGACTTTTTAATAAATGTTTTCTCTTAACAGTGCAGCGGCACATTAAATACGCACTACAATGACAATAGTTTAAAGCAATTTGAAGCATGTTTTATTTTGGGGGGGGGGAGGCAGATCTTTGTGACGTCATATTTGAGGGGGGGGTCTGACTGTGTGACGAGGGGGGGGGGGTCAGAAATCGTCCAAAATCGCGTGACGTCATTTATGGACGGCCCCTAAATATAAATGTGTCGTTAAACCCGCCACCACCCGACACAGCTGATTAGTAAGGTTTGTCACGTAAACAGAACGTGGCCAATTCGTTACTAGTCCAGCACAGCGTTATGTTCTAGATTTGAAGCTTTCGTGACTGCAAGGATTCATACTCTTAGTTCTTTCGGCAAAGTCACGTAGGTAAAAAATGAAATTAAAATTAATAAAAAATAAAAATCACTTTTTTTTTAATACCATTTTTTACCTACGTAACTTTACCTAAAGAACTAAGAGTATCGGCGTTATGTTGGTGAGTAAATCCACAACATTTACAATTTTGAGTACGACGTTTCGCCAATAATTACAAGCGGCGTCATCAGGCGGACAGCCAGATCTGTGTCTGCCTGGAGGGAGATGGAGCAACAATATAAAGTCGTGCAAGAGGCCCGGTGAATTTGACGCCTTCATATTCTTAGGCGTTTTCGGTAAAGTCACGTAGGTAAAACATCAAAATTAATAAAAAATAATAAAATAAAATAAAGATCACGACGTTTCGGAGGCAACACAAGTGATCTTTATTTTATTATTTTTTATTAATTTTGATGTTTTACCTACGTGACTTTACCGAAAACACCTAAGAATATGATTCCTTGCAGTCACGAAAGCTTCAAGTGTAGAATTGACGCCTTCATCCAGCGGTGGATAGGTCAAGGACAACGACGATCTCGAAGCTCCGCCTCCTTACGACAACACCACGTGGTTAACCGCCGAAGCACTTCAAATCTGTAACACTTCGCCGACCGAAAATAATTCCTCGACGAAACTTGCGGTGGTACCGTGGTTTTTGTGTGCGCACGCGTATATATAGACATCATTCGAGGTGCGTCGTATTCTTTGCGATCCGCTAAACGTCCGTGGGGATTACGTTTGTTCTGTAGACGGTGGTGCAGTGGGCGGATCACTTCCCCCCGCCTCCGCGGAAGGTTTTCTCGGGCTATATAAGGACGACGCCTCGAGCTCACGGGTCTCTTTTTTTCGTGGGACCTCCTTGTAGGTAAGAATTCTTGACGATGCTCAACTCGTACAAGCGTGGAAATGTGCGATCGTAACTTTTTTTAAATTCTACTTGGCGACAACAACAACAACGTGCAACGTTTAGTAAGAGTCGGGGCGGTATTTTGTTTCTCCACTCCCCAATTAAAATCTCGGCGAGGCTATTTTTACAGGAAATTTGTGTCGAACACGTGGTCCGCACGCGTGTATCTCACGGCATTGTGTGGGGTGGTGGTGGTGGTGGTGGGCCTTGCCAAGCTACAGCCGTAGTCAATCCACTGCTGGATGAAGAGGATCCCCTCCGAATTCGCCACCGCAAATGCGATGCAGCGAATCGGTCGTTTAGGAGCCTTTGTGGCCGCACTCCGTTATTGGCAAACGCGGCCGAACACTTTTTACTCTGGGCGCCGACGTTTCGTGCCCAAGCCCACTTGGGGGGTTGTTGATTGTGACCGAAGTAAAGTTTTGCGGTTTAAACACGTGGGCTCCGGAGGGTTGGTGAGCTTTGCTTGGCCCATTGCGTTTAAGGATTTACAAAAAAACTTTGAACCTTTTGGGGCCCGGCTTTTTGTATTGAAATGGTGAATTCGATGGGTCGATAACTTGGCGTTTCGCGTGAAGGGCCTTGGTGTTTAACCGGTCGCAATTTGGTGCGTTGCCGAAAAATCTTTAGTACTCGATTGATAACGTAAATGGTTACGGTTAATCGCTAGTTAAAATAACAAGTGTGGGCTTTTGAAGGATAGGCGACCGTCTGGAAAATGACCAACTGGAAGGCCCCCCACGATTATCAAATCTTTACATTTTAGCCTGATTAAGTACGCGGCTTTTACGTCAATTACCGCTTTGAGTAAAATAAGACGGCGGTGGAATGCATGGTATAAATATTTAACACGGTAACTAAAATGTGCATCTTGTAAAACCAGGCAATTATAGTTTGCTGAAGTGAAAATTATCGATTGCTATTTATTAATCTTTTTTTAGTGTGTGGTCAACTCTGTTAAAATGTATATAAACGTTTGGCGGATATAGTTATTTTTTATTGAGATACAGTGCTTATAAATATAAAATGTTCACAATTGATCCACATCTGAGCTTGTACTGTACCACCTTGAATTGTATTCTAATTAACCGGAAGTTTAATCCCAAGCCCTTGCAAAGTGAAAATGTTACTAAAGATGTAAACGTTACTAAAACACTTGTGGGAGCACAGAGTATAGCGTTGAGACGCTGTTGGGGTTTGATAGGTGGCGCAGTGGTTAGCGCATTTCACGACAAACCCGATTACTAGGAATCGATTTCTGGCCACTGTTACAAATTGGTGGCGGGGGGTGATGGCTGACCGATTCCTGGGCACTTAACCAACGCGAACTGACCTGGATGATGAAGTATTTGGTCAAGCAACCCCCCCCCCCCCCATGACCGACACATCGCGTGAGAGCCTTGATCCTAAGCGGTGGTTTGAAGGGGAAGTTCCTGAAGATTTTATTGCAACGAATACAATTTCCAGCAGAAATAGAGGGGTGGTGGTTCAAACCCGGGTGTGTGGCTTAATGCGACCACGTGTTTGTATACCGGTAGAGGGCGCGTTTTAAGCCGTAGGGGTTATTGGGTGCAGTGGAACTACGGAGATGTTTTTAGCATTTGATACCAAGGCTGTGGGTAAAATCACTACCTTAAAGTGTCGTTGACTTAAATAGTTTGCACTCCTTTGACTGCAAACGTTTATGGCAGCGACCTGATGAATGGCACGGTTTGATCTCCATCGATTTAGCGGTGGGGGATAGGGAGGGAGGTGGAAATTAAAAAGGCACGTTAAAGAAACGCTGAAAAGTAACCGTAATGTGTTGTAGCTAAATGAAAACGTTAACCAGATGGTATTGCAGTGGTGTAGCGTCCACTGCGCGTTGGAGACGTGATGAGATTCCAACTTCGGTCCGTGTTGCTGATGCACCCTGATAACAACGAAGTCCTGATTCTCCAACTATTAAAACTGCAGCATTGTTGTCGCTTTTGGTTACTGCGATTACATTTTGACTTGACCCCCCCACGTGTTTGTCGGTTGCAGGTCACCCGACCAGCCATGTGTCCCTCTGGCGAGCGGCATTGGCGGCACCACTGGCCAGTCAAGGCGGAGTGCCATCAACCAACCACGTATCCTTTCGTTGTCACACCACACCTTTGCAGCTCTGGGTTTTTTCGGGGGAGCAGAGTGAAAAATCCAGTAGCGTGGGATATTTGTCATGGGTCTCTGGCGCAGGGATTTAAATGTGGGGGGCTCTGTCGGTTTCCCCCATCTCTACGATGTAGCCAGTACGTATGTTGAACTTCTTTTGCACCGTACGTAGCCAACCATGTTAATTGGCAGTGCGGTGGAAGACCAACAATACAAGTCCCCCTTTTTTAGCACAATGTGGTGCGGTTGAACTCTGCACGCACACACAATACATAGCTGCGCCACTGAAAGAATAAAACTTAGTCCCACATTCGCGCACCACCGCCTTGCCATGATGCTGTAATTTGCGACTTACTGTGCGTCTGGTGGCGGTAGCCTGCCGTCTTAAGCCAGCGCACGCGGATGCTGAAAACGAACCACTGAGCAAGGTGTGTGTTTGGCAGGAGGAGGGGGGGGTAGTTGTGGTTGTGGGTCGCCAGTTGTGAATTGTGGAAAGAATCCTTGACTATAGAAACTTACAGATGTGCTGGAAGACACGTGGGTGCCAACAAAGATGTTTGTGAGCGTCCATCCCGTGGGTGAATGCGGCGCTAGCTTGCCTGGTGACCTGCCATGCATGGCCTCGTCACTGGTGTTGATCAGGTCCTGAGGAAATCCTTGGAGGTGGTGCCCTGGTGAAGCCCGTTGATGGCGACTCAAATGTATGCTGACCAACGATAACAGTTGGGCCTTGCTTGGCTATAAACCCCGAAGGTGAGCAGCGTTTGTGTGTTTTTCACGAGCATTTGTGGTGCGCATCGGTGTACGGGCGTCTGGAGAACGTGATGAGGCAAACTAAATGTTCACTTGCCGTTCTGATTTTACGTGTTGAGGCTGAACAGGCTGATTTCTCCAGATACAACCATGACACCTGAAGCAATGTCATAATGACGTGGCAACTTGACGCTTTACTTTGAGAGTGGTTGCGCATCGGCTAACAACAAATGGGTGGTTTTGTCTCTACCAGTGCGTTGCCCTCTGACCGCCCAAACGGCATTCTGCAAGGGTGGTGTGCCGACGCCGTTCAGTGGGATGTCGTCTTCCTCCAGCAGCTCCACTCTGCAAGTTGAGGTGAAGTGTGTTTGTTGAACTAATAACATTTTGTGGTGTTGATGTTATGTACATAAATGAAGTCTTCTCGGGCTATTAAAGGCTTAGATAGTTTACAATTTTGGTGACCTGGATGGCGTGAAATCGTAATTCCCTTCTGGATTGCAGTCGATTGGACTTAATCCCAAGGTGAAATACAGCAGCAGTGCGGGACGCATTTCTGCAAACAGCGTGTTCACGTACATAACGCACACAAATGTGTGCGCAGACACATTCTTACGAACTGTCTGGTCATGCGATATTTTGCTCGCTCACATTGGATTGCATTCACGATCGATTTAAAAACGCTAGAATCTCACCCAGTTGAGGTTCGACGTCCTGCAACTGCATCGCCACCGGCGGGTGTGTCGATATTGATGAAATCGATTGGCCTCCATGGAATGGCAACCAAAATTGCGCAGTGTTGCGGTCATTCAGATGGGTTGGCCTAGAAGGTTGTGGGTCTGAAGGGGGTGGGGTGGGTCGTAAGCATTTGGAGAACGTGATGAGACAAAATAAATGTTCACTTGCCGTACTGATTTAACGTGTTGAGGCTGAACAGGCTGATTTCTCCAGATGCAGACTCGTGCTATTTGGCTATTCAAGTTGAATATGATTTTCAGTTTTAAGCACAATGGATGGGGTTTGAGATTGGATTGTGCACAGTCGATCTCTAGCAATCCTCTAAGGTGAAATATTGTCCCAATGTGCACACATGCTAACCACATTTGCACTGCGTTATCAGGGTCCTTGGGAGCGGTGCCTGGTGCAACTCCTTATTGAAACACGGCGTGCTGCACCGGGCCACACTTATACCGACCAACACCAAGAAGTGACTGAGCTGGTGTGACTGGGCCTCGCATGGCGATAGCCCCCAAGGTGAGCTACAGTTTTATTTTTTTTCACGAGCCTAAAGGTGCGCGTCGTGTGTTTTTTTTTTTAATGGTGTTGTCTGGAGAACGTGATGAGACAAAATAAATGTTCACTTGCCGTACTGATTTTACGTGTTGAGGCTGAACAGGCTGATTTCTCCAGATGCAAACGTGACAACCCGACGCAAACGCCGCGTACTGACGCCAATTGCATTTCATGTTTTGCTGGGTGAGGGTAATAATGGGTGTTTCTCTTCCCAGTGCGTTACTCGTTGTGCTGAACACCCAAATGCTGCCATCTTACACGAGCTGAAGATAAGAATCCTCCGTTGCCGTGACTGCTCAATGGCGGGGATGGTCTTCTAGGAGGGCCCAACTCTGTAAGTTGCTGCAAAGCGCGTGTCAACCGATCATCTGTTTACATTATTAAAAAAGTTTTGCTAATTCCTGGCTATAAAAGGTTTTAAGACGGTGTTTTACAATTTTGGTACAATTTGAGGGGGGGGGGGGGTGCCATTTCGATTGCTTTGGATTCGTACAGTCGATAGCAAACTAATCCAAGGTGAAATACTGCTGCAATGCAGTTGAGTGGTAATTTGAAAAATAATGATGCAAAAATGTACAAGAGTAAATTCCTCGCATGTTTGCACAACGTGCGCACACGCGCCTAAAACTGTCCACGTGGTCACGATCTTTGTGGTTCGCTCACCAGTTGGATGAATCTAAAGTAATCTGGCTCAATTGGGTGCAATAGTGTTGCAGCTGCACCGTGACTGATGGCGATGCAGTTCTCTCCTCCATGGGCTCGCAGCGATGTTTAAACTGTTTCGGTGTCGAGATTGAGTGGCGAAGAGGTGCGTGTCCTGAAGCGCAGTCGTATGTGTCTGGAGAACGTGATGAGACAAAATAAATGTTCACTTGCCGTACTGATTTAACGTGTTGAGGCTGAACAGGCTGATTTCTCCAGATGCAGACTCGTGCTATTTGGCTATTCAAGTTGAATATGATTTTCAGTTTTAAGTGCAATGGATGAGGTTTGAGATTGGATTGTGCACAGTCGATCTCTAGCAATCCTCTAAGGTGAAATATTGTCCCAATGCGCACATGCTAACCACATTTGCACTGTGTTATCAGGGTCCTTGGGAGCGGTGCCTGGTGCAACTAATTATTGAAACACGGCAGTGCTGCACCGGGCCACACTTGTACTGACCTACACCAAGAAGTGACCGAGCTGGTGTGGATGGGCCTCGCATGGCGATAGCCCCCAAGGTGAGCTACGGTTTTATTTTTTTCACGAGCCTAGACGTGCGCTTCGTGTGAAAGTGTCTGGAGAACGTGATGAGACAAAATAAATGTTCACTTGCCGTACTGATTTTACGTGTTGAGGCTGAACAGGCTGATTTCTCCAGATGCAAACGTGACACCCCCAACGCAAAATGTACAATGGGCGTAACTGCGCAAATTAGACGTTTTGTACATGCTATATGCTTCGATACTTTTATTGACCCTGCTGAGCTTAACAGGTGTTTTGTTTCTTTTAGTTCATGCGGGGACTGCTCATTGGAACATGGATTTCGAGAACTTGGACTCTGTAAGTGGAGGCGTTGTACACGCGCGCATTTTCCGTGCTCTCATGATCCGAAAGCCATTGAACTGATGATATTCCGTGTTGTTGATTTTGATGAAAACAAATTGAGTCTTACTGATCTCTGGCTATCAAAGGCTTGGACACATTATGCAATCTTAAGTGAAATCTCATGGTGGGGGATCGCGATCGTATTCCTCTACATTGCATGCAGTTGGAGGTGAACTACTGCACCCCAAATCGAAAATAAATCCCAAATGTGAAGAGTCTTAAAATCTAAACTTGCATACGTAAATGCGAGCATTATCTCTTCCATGGGATTGCATAATGTTTTGGGTCTTTTTAATTTGGATGAAATATACCTTGTGACTCCAACTGAAGTCTTTATTTAAAAGTGAGTCTGTGTTCTTGTTTCCCACTAGGTTGAAGGAGGAGAGAGAGGGCCCTGTTACCGAAGTAGCCAAGAGGCTGACACGAGACTGGAGCGCCCCCCGTCATGTTGTACAGCAAAGGGAAACGACGCTGGCCTTCGGCGCGTGCAAACGGCGCAGCTCGGCAGCCGTTTCTAATATTTTGTCGTTAAAGCCGCGTTTTTTCTTTGAATTTTCGCATTTGCTGTTACACTCAAGAATGGCTTGACTTGCAAAGTTGATAATAAAAAATCTGAGCATCACACGTGGTGGTTGTTTTTTTAAGTCGACATTTTTCAGCATTACAACGGTGGTACACTTGACAACGGAAAGCTTTCACTTTTTTCACTTTGCATGTCATACAGAACAAGTCGCACAACATGGCAGTTATCACCCCCCCCCCCCTTGTGTGGGGAAACAGGACACGTGATCAGCAAAAACGGCATCCTGGGGGTACCTGTTACAGGGGATAGGTGCTTGAGCTGATTTAAAAGCCGCAATTTTCCCGTAACATGTAGGGACTTTGTAGTTTCCCAACGCCTGCAACCCATGGCTTTAAGAAGCCGGTAACACCTCCATTGGCTGCCCTGTTGAACCTTAAATGTCAGTCATGTAAATTAAAAGGACTTGTAAAGTTAAGAAACTGAACGCTGCCAGTTTTGAAATGTAATTTAACTCAAATGGTGCAATTTAACTCGTTCTGCAATCGCGGTAATGTGTGTATTGTACAGATATAGCAGTTTTGCTAGCTACTTTATTTTAATATTTGGCTTGTTGCACATTAAGGAAAATAACGCGGTCTTCAGGATTTGCAAGCAGGAAATTATCTTCAACCTTTTTATTTTCAAACCACTGGCTACTTTCCCCACGCACACCTTGCACTTTTTTTTAAACCGTGCAACCATAAATGGTCTACCATCAAAGTGGATGACTTTTTTGCCTTTAAATCACCCATCACCCGTGAACTGCAGGACATTATTTTAAGACGCGTTACAGCAGTAGTGGACAATGTTTATAAAAGGAGCCGAAGCTCAACATGTCGGCAATGTTCCATCTGGCACGTGTCCGCAAGTTACAACCGCAAGTATCTGGTGAAAGCCCCAATGCACGTGGGGGCCGAATGGCCGTCTTAGCACGAGAAGTGAGGCCCTTGAAATGGAGTGGATTTGCTTTGATGGCGTCGGCAGCCATTTAGCGACGTGGGATGGATTTCTTGTGATGTGGACACGGCACGGAGTGCATGCAGAGTCGGCAAACGCGAAAGTCTACTCGGCTCCGAGGTTTTTGGCCAGTGGTGAAGTTGCTAATGTGGTAATGTATCTCGTCTCGATAAAAAGCATTTTGGTAGTGGTGCACAATTAAACCCAGTAACATCAACAACACTGCCTTATGCATATCTTTTAAGGTACTGTTATTGACGGATGCGAGGTGTATTTTCGTGCTCTTTAGTGGGAGTTTGTATTGAACCATAGAGGCCATTGTGATTCTAATCCATTTAGTTCCTGGTCTTGTGCCCCTTGTTCAAGCTTCCCACTGGGTGATCCCATCCCAAGGTCGCCACTCGCCAGTCGTAAAAGTCCTAAACCAAACAGTTTTAATATCGGTGGTCACCAAGTAAACCCACTTTATGCTTTATCTTTGTGGCCAAGCTCTCAAGTGGCAAGAGACGAGGTGAGCGTCACGTGGTCTGTCGCAGTCGCCGCAAGTTGCGCAACGTATTTGAATCTGGCCGTTTTAACTCGTTCCCCTGACGATGTGTGCCATTCCCACCACCATTGCCTCTTCACTGCTGGATGAAGCCCTTTACCCCCCCCCCCATGCATTGTCAGTCGTGTGATTTGCTTGGCCACACCTCACCAACCCTGGTTGTTGTGTGGGTTGGTGAAGTGGCAAGAGTCGAGACCGGTTTCGCTGCCACTCGCTGCAAGGGTTAGAAAGGTTAGCCGAGGCCAGAATTCGAATTCGTGTTGCCGAGTTCAAAGTTCAGCGCACTAACCGCCGTTATGCTACTCCGTCCCAATGTGTGTGTGTACCAGAGGTCGCAAACGGGTTTTGATTCCTTACCCGTACCCGGCCGCACCAGGGTCGCAAATGGCTACCCATACCCGGCCGGGTACGGGTAGCCGTTCCCTACCCGTACCCTACCCGAAATGAGTGACAAACGGTGACTCACCAGTGACTCACGGCCTACCCGTACCCGTACCCGGCCGCACCAGGGTCGCAAACGGCTACCCGTACCCGGCCGGGTACGGGTAGCCGGGTATCAGGTAGGGTAGGGGTATCGGGTACCCGGTTGCGACCTCTGGTGTGTACGCTTGTGGATATGTTCACGAGAACATTCCACCCTCTAGCGACTCGCATGAAGTGTCACGAACTGTTGTTATGATTCTATTCACCATTTTTCGGTTCTTGTTTTAACGTCTCGTTTGTACCGTTGTTAGCTCCAGCAGCCCAATTGTAACAATGTAATTTGCACCAACGTAGGTAATCGATGATCGGGTACAATTAGAGTGGATTTTCATTGCATTGTGAGCATAGGGATACATTTTAATAGACACTGCATCGTGTTACATTCATAATCTTCACCCATTCAATATTTCAGCCCTGTCTGCTGATAACAACCATCATCTGGGAAACATGGAACCCAAGACAAAATGTTAAGCACGTTACACAAAAGACTAAACGTCGGCAATAACACGAAGCCTCACGCTCCGCTAGACCGCATGTACCACAAACAGCTTGATGTAGCCACCACATGATTTATTTTTGTCTTTTTACCTCATTTAATTCCAACTGCTGTTGGTGTCATATCATGAGATTGAGTATCCATACCGATCTCGTGCAGAACAGCCCAACTTTCCATGTAGGTAAGGGTGGTGAACGTCCGGCCCGTGGGCCGTATCAGGCTCGCGAAATCATTTGGCAGTTCCAGCCATCACATTAGGGGTGAGTTAATTAAATGTTTGACCAAATATAACAGGCTAATCTTTAAGTTGATACTTTTGTATGGCCCACGAATGATGTTATTAATGTCCAAATGGCCCTTGGCAGAAAAAAGGTTCCCCACCCATTGTAGGAGAACAGCCCATGGAAGTGGACGTAACAGAACTACCGCTACGATCCCTTCGAGGGACGCCGGGTCCGAATAAGTAGAGGGTGACACTTTCCCACCCACTGCCACTGTTTGTCTTGTGACAGTCAAACTGACAGTTACAATTTTCAGAGCAAAAATGTTGCCAAATTAAGTGCGGAAACAAATGATTACGCAATGGGTTTTTTAGTGCAGCTATTGGTGACCAGGCTGAGGCCATCAAAGCTCAGCACTCGAGAACCCAGTTTAATCGCAGGCAGCAGCTGGCACGAGGACCTCTGAGCCACCCCATCCACACCTTTGATGTCGCCACCATCTTAAAGCTACATTTGTGGCTACTATTTGCTGAACTTAACCATTTTCACTTTCTTTTTGCGGAACACTGGCTCTCGGTTATTTTCTCACAACTCTGTGCATCGTACATTTCTGTTGTCATGGTGTGTGTCGGTCATGATGACCTCTTGACCTGGAGTGTGCACTATTTGGTTGGATGATTGTGCGGCGCGTGGACATGTGTCTGCGGGCCTCCGTATCCTCGGCTGTGTGCCTCTGTGTCCCGCGAGTCTTTTTTGTGTCTTATGAGTCTGCGTCAATTGGGGTCTCTGTCTACTCCGTATACATCTCGATGTGCTCACGGATCTGGCTCCGCGAGTCTCTGCCGAGGTCTTTACTGAGTGGCGGGCTGCGTGGGGGTGGCGGGTGGCTGGAGGCCGATGGTGCTGCACAACCAGCCGGCAAAGTCCACCTCCTCCGCCTCCGCTCCGCGGATGAACGGGTGAGCCTGAGGAGACACGGAATGAGGGCAGCTCTCTGTTAATACTGGTAGGAACCTCCTGGTTACACCAGCCCACAGGGGATTATTGTGTCCGTCGTGCAGGGAGGGGCTGGGTGGGGAGGGTGGGGAGGGGCTGGGTGGGGAGAGTGTGGATGGGTTGGGTGGGGAGGGTGGGGCTGGGTGGGGGGTAGGAGGGGTGGGGCTGGGTGGGGAGGGGCTGGTCACCCCGTGGTGCCCTTATAAAACTCAACGTTTAACCTACTCACGCCGGCTTGTGCCGGACATATTTGCGGAATACACCACGCCGTCGTTGACCCTGCAGGCCATTGACCGAGCAACCCAACGTTCCTACCAGCTCCCTCCGCAGGAATGTGTTTTTCTCAACAATGCACAGCACTGTGGGTAAATATGACCCACGAGAGCCGTGGCTTAATTTCTCACTCAATATTTCCCGTGTTGCTGGTAAAACTGGAGTGGGCACGTTGACGATTGGCCACGTCCACAGCTTTCGAGGAATACTGGATGTGGCGTGCTGGGTGCGGAAATGTTTTCTGAGTCGCTGACCCAGACCGACCCGGCTGAAATGAAAGACCTGGGGCTCAGCCATCGAGTGAGCAGGCAAGTGCAACTGCATCGGGCCCCATTTTGTCACTCAACGTAGCACTTGTGGTGTTGAATATGTCATGACAATACCACGTGGGCCCGAGAGAGGGCACTGCTGTACCGCCGCAGCGGCCTCGACTTTGAACCGCGATCGGCTTGGCTCATTTAAATTGTGGTGTTTTATAACAATGTTTGCAAGTTGGACCCTTGTTAGGGATCACCGGTGTTGCCTTGTTTGTTTTTGCTCTGCTTTTGACAATGTGTTGCAATTTCCGATGAGAAAATTGCATATGTTGTGTTTAGCAAACCTGTCAACCCCTTATCGGTGCCCTACCTTATTACAGACCAATTCAGACACCTTATTGGTCACCCCGTGCCCTTATAAATCTCAACGTTCATCCTACAAAGTCCCATCACAAGGGAGAAACACAAACAAACAGACAGAAATATTTTTGTCCGTATTGAAACGGCTGCACACCGTATGGGCCTGAACGCTAAATTTCCCTGCACAAGAATACGGGGTAAACCGTATGGGGTTGACAGCTACGGTTTAGGTCTAAAGAGCAACGCGTTGCTCTCACTTGACCCAGGTCACCGCTTCCTTTCAAGAGAGGCGCGGTGACCCAGCGGGGCCTCACGCTGGTGAAACACAGTCAATCGCTACATCCAAGCCTGTTAATCAATTGCCACAAATTGCTTCTACAGTCGCGGTAGACACAGCGGCATATAGCCATCGGGTACATAGGCGGCGCAACTGCACTGCAGCTCATGGGCTGTGTGTGTCTATGCTGAACTTCTTTTGCACCGTGCGTAGCCGACTGTGCTAACCAGAGGTGTGGGCTAAAGAAGCCCGAACGCCAGGCCACAAAGAGGAAGAAAAGTGGACTCACAATCTTAATTTTGGAGCTTTCGTGACTGCAGGAATTATTCTTTGGTTCTTTCGGATAAGTCACGTCTCTCTCTGTGTGTCCTTGTGATGTCTGTCTGCTTGTATGTCTGTCTATAGTTTTCTAGTTAGATTTTTGTTGCTATTTCTTTTATGCCTGATGATGATTGCTTGTGTTGCAATCGAAACGTCGTAATATGCTATTATTTAATTTATTATTTTATCTTTAGACGTGACTTAACCGAAAGAACCAAAGAATAAAAGTGGACTCATTTAATTCCTTGCACCAGGACCCATGCCAACCCTGCTATGCCACTGGGTTTGAGAAAGGGCCCACACCTTTGCAAACTGTGGGATTTGTCAATGCGTTTCAAAACGAGGTTGAGAACATACAACGGGGGGTGGCAAGCGGCAAAGAGTACGTGAACCGATTCTTGTTGTTGACACCGAGTTAAATCCGCCCCATTTGGTCCCTCCCGGTCGGCTACTTGGAAAAATATTTCTGCACCCGGCTCCGGCACACCACATCCTGTATAGAGGAGTACCACTCGCTTACAGCTTGTGGCTTGGCTACTGGCCACGTGCTTACACTCCGGTCTGCCGGCGAGCCGGAAAATATTCTGCAAGTGTTAAGTCCCGTCCGTGCGTGTGCGACCGCCGGTCAAGTGTTCGAATGTGCAAGGGGCACGCGTGCGTTTCACTACAGAATGCTGCGGTGTGTGAAAGTGATTTTACCATGAGAGTCTTGAGGTCGGCGCGTTCAGCAGGATTCTTTATCAAACTAAAAGAAACAAAACATAGATGTTTTTAATCACATACAGATGATATTATCTTTTATCCACGGTTATATTTCATTATGTAACAAGCACGTGCTCTACATTTGATGGAAAAGTCTCAGACTTTCCGTTTTGGTTTAGGCTGCGGTACGGATGCATTTTTGGCAGCAGTGAAAATCCATTGTTGTACTGTACTATACTTCCACGTCTATGCTCCCAGTACGATGTTACCCATTGTATTGTGCGTCTATACTCCCATTGTGTATGCTCCCCGCCTTCACCAAGCCGCACTGCCCTGCGTGGTGAAGCATAGGTTTTAAATAACCCCCACGGCCTGCCGGGTGTGGGGAGGCCCTCATCCAGCAGTGGATTGACAACAGAGCTGTTGCGCGCGTGTCAATCTCGCCTGTGCCTCAACCCTTGTTGACTCTTCCTGTACCCGGTGCTGTGGTGCGGCCGCCGACGACAGCGCAGAAGACAAAGGAAGCTTAGAGTGGCGCTGACCCCACAGCCCTCTTATTTAGCTGCTCGCTAACAGCTTATAGCCCCAAGAGACTATAAAGCCTAAGCGGAGGTATTTTGTCTTTGCGTGTGTGGAGAGAGGAGCACCCACGTTTTATTGACAAAGTCCTGGAATTCCTGGCTGAAGATGCCCGGGGGCAGCTTGGGAGGAGGCTGCAATCAACAACAACAACAACAAGAATGTCGACATCTTGAAGTCCACAAACGACGAGCTGCATCGCCGTTGCATTGGAACTGACCATGTTGATGCATACAATTATAATCAATGTTCACCTCTGTGAGATGGATGTATGTTATTGATTAACACACAACACACGCAAGGAACTCACCTCATTTACGATGTAGTCCAGAAGTTCAAAAATTGCCATCGGTGCTCCTCCTCCTCCACCAAAAGCTGAAAGTCACATTTGGTGATAGTCAGCTGCATCGTACGCTTTTGTTTGTAGCATACGTGACGACACATAACGTAACATTACGACACACATGTAACGACACACATATGTTACGACACATATACTGCGAAGCCCTGCAGAGGGGAGGGGGGGGGGGCAGGGTGGAGGGTAGGGGGCGGTGGGGGGGGGGGGCAATTTGCCCCGGAAGTCACAAAAAGGCCCACAATGGGCCTGTGTTTTGTCACTAATGAATAACGTGGAATATTTCCCCGGGCCTCAAGCCCAGGGCCTCAAAGAACCTCTAGGCTGTCCTGTCGACCTGTCTTAGCTGTGCATGTTAGGTGCGCATTACACTATTCTGCTGTCACTTAGTTTTGAAACCTAGGTCTGCCTTGTAAAACAAAAAATGTATGTCCCAATGGGTTCATACCCGGTGATGTAACGTTCAAAATGATTTCGATTTAAAGCTTTCGTGACTGCAGGGATTCATCTTCTTATGCTTTATTTTTATTATTTTATTATTTCCCTTCTACGTGACTTTACCGAAAGAACCAAGAAGGTTCAAAATTATATAATTTTGTTCTTATTTTTCACGTTGGCGATGGTTTGTATTTGTCGCCGCTCCACAAGAAGGGATGACCGCTGGTGGTTGAGATGTACGGTTGAGTGGCAGCCATCCACCTCTGCGTTCACCGTGTGTCCCACTAGGCGCTAGCCGATTTGTCGCATCGCAAGCTCGTGACCGATAGTGACAGCTTGGAATGTTGATGTTGATGACGAAGAATTTACAGTTTTCGCCTATTGGAGTGGACAGATGTTGATTTGAGCTTTGCATTGAGTGAGTAGGGAAGGTTGTGTTAATTAGACTATTTATTTTTACAATTTTTATTTGACCAGGTAAGGCCCACTGAGTTATATAGCTTTTTCTCAGAAGCGACCTGGCCACAAATGATAGCCCAACGAAGTGGATAACCACGTGTTTATTTATAGCAGCCAACTACTCTAAACGCACGTTTCTAAATGTGGAATGAAAAACCGGAGGACCCGGAGAAGAATCCACGGGGAGAACATGCAAACTCCAAATATACAGGCATCGTCAACGTCGGGATTGAACCCACGACCTCATGTATACCAGGCGAGGTAGTTAACATCTCGCGATCGTGGTGCCCCAAGAATGGGGCGGAAGTGTACAGATTTGGAGGAAGGCCGATATAGATAAATTGCTGAGCAGTAGGGTAGGTGTGGGGAGCGGGGGAGCAATTGCCTGTGGACATAAAAAAAAACCCCAACAATACAATTCATTGAGCTGGGGCCCCCAAATCAGATGCTGCGCTGGTTACACACTCCTCCGTCATGTCAACCGCATTCCTGGGCTCATGGCCTCAAAGTCCGACGATAATATATTTTTTTTATATATATAGCGCGTCAATTCAATCGCATCTCAAGACACTTGACATAAATTCAATAAGTAAGACTGCATTAGGGTGGAATTGGGGGTCGGGTGGAGACAGCGCGGGGAAACATTGGCATGAGGCAGTCTCAGAAAGTCCTCGGGCATCCGTGGGGAGCCAAGGTCCTTTATCAACAGGTGTTGTAGCATCAGCTCTATACATTGAACACAATTGTCTTGACATCAACTCAAGACCCAGGCCTTAGTTTTAGCCCGATCTGCGTGGGTCAGTGACCCGGAAAATACTTCCACACCTGGCATACCACACCTATCATAACTCTGCGGCTACTGGTCACGTGTCAACCACTCCATCCAGACCGCCAGCGACGCCGAGATAAAATAAATCCTCGGCGAGAAACTGAGCGACGGTCGGCCCCGCGCATCGAACTCCGTCGCGCGCCGCCGCCACCACTCACAGCTGATGGGGCGGCCCGGAGGCCTGGGCCTGGGGGCCGACGACCCCCCTGCGCCGTCCGCCACCGCCTTGCCGAAGATGGCCTCGAGCTCGCGGGGCTCGGGCGGCGGGATGGGGAAGCGGCCGATGGCCATTTCCACGAGCGAGAGGCCCATGCTCCACACGTCCGACTGCACCGAGTAGTTGGTGCCTTGCAGGCGCTCGGGCTGCGGGCAGGGGGCGGGGGGCGGGGGGAGGGGGGAGCGTAGGAAAATCGAGCGGCGAGATGTTAACCACATGTGGAGCAGGTTGATCCCGAAACTGACGCTTGCGTGGATTTTTTCTCCGGGTCATCCGGTTTTTCCCTCCACATTTAGAAGCAGGTATTTGGCTGCTATAAATGTCCACGTAATAAGCCGCTTCGTTGAGCTATCATCTGTGGCCAGGTCGCTTCTGATGAAGCGCTATATAGCTCAGTGGGCCTTAACTGGTACCATTTACACTATTGGAACATTTAAATGTGTAGTTTTTAAATTTAGTTTACTGCGTAGGTGTTCACATTTGTGCTTTGCATCGTTTCGCTTCGCGTGCCCTGAGAGCTTCTCCAGGAACTCAATGAAGTTCAGTTCCTGGAGAAGCTCCGAGCGCGTGGAGCGAAACATCCGGACGTAATGCCGTCAACTAACGTGCGGTACTAAGCAAAAATCACATCGGGGAGTTGAAGAGCAGAGTGCATGTAGAAGAGAGCGGACGCAGAAGAGGAGAAAGCGAATGAAGAGGCATTCGGACGATGGTGGCAGTTGGGGAAAGCGAAGGAAGAGAGACCATCTTCTTGGTTCTTTCGGTAAAGTCACGTAGAAGGGAAATAATAAAATAATAAAAATAAAACATTATAAAATAATTCTCACGACGTTTCGGCCACAACGCAAGCAGCCGTCCTCAGGTGAAGAACAGGTCTGCGTTGTGGCCGAAACATCGTGAGAATTATTTTATTATGTTTTATTTTTATTATTTTATTATTTCCCTTCTACGTGACTTTACCGAAAGAACCAAGAAGATGAATCCCTGCAGTCACGAAAGCTTTAAATAGAAAGAGACCATTTCTTCCAGTCACCTGTGCGATTGTGACGGCCCAATTCATTCCTACTGAATTGGACCGTCACAATCGGGTTCCGTTGGTCATGCGGGGGAGGAGAGGGTGGCCCCGGGCGGTGAGGAATTGAGCCTGCTCCCTCTGGGATTTAAACTTCTCCTGTCAAGCCGCTCGTAATTTCGGGGTGGGGAGACGCCCGGTGTGCTTCTACTTGATTGCAGCTTTTATTTAAACCAAGCGAGAGTCGATTCAGGTATCATTGACTCGTTGCTTCAGTTACAAATGAGCCGTGCACAATAATGCTGACCCTCTGAATATTCAAAGAGTTACCTTGGTGCGGTCAATTCTACGAGAATTCTCAGGGTGCTCTGGGGAGACGCACAGAGGTCGAATTTATTGACTGTATTATCCGTAATGCTCCACGGCGTTACGTGAGCTGTCGGCAGGGGGCAGTGCAGCTAAAGCCATTGTTGTACTCTACTGTACCAGTACCCCAATATCTATGGCTCTGCTCCTTCACCAACCCGCACTCAGCAGCGCGGTGAAGTATGGTCAGACGACCGAGAAAATCCACACGATCGAGAGACATACGGAGGCCTTACACCGCCAGTGGATTGACAAAAGGGGCAATGCTCGTGTACAATGGGCCCACGACAACACACTACGTTTGCATCATCCCAAGCTCTTGGGTAAATGAACGACAAGCAGGAATGTCACGTGGGCGGGTGGGCGGCCAGGCGTGGCCAGGCGGGCGTGTGGGTGAGCGACGTCGCACCGACATGTACGATCGCGTCCCCACAAACGAGTTGGCCATGGAGTCGATGAGCTGGCCGCTCACGCCGAAGTCGCACAGCTTGATCTCCCCGCGCGAGTTCACCAGGATGTTCGACGGCTTCACGTCTGTACGAGGGGTCAGGCGCACGAGAGGTCAGGCGTGAGGGGTCAGGTGCGCCAGGGGTCAGACACGCCAGGGGTCAGACGTGAGGGGTCAGACGTGAGGGGTCAGACACGCGCGGGGTCAGGCGTGCCAGGAGTCAGGCGCACGAGAGGTCAGGCGTGAGGGGTCAGATGCGCCAGGGGTCAGACACATAAGGGGTCAGACACGCCAGGGGTCAGACGTGAGGGGTCAGGCGTGAGGGGTTAGACACACCTGGGGTCAGGCGCGCCAGGAGTCAGGCGCACGAGAGGTCAGGCGTGAGGGGTCAGACACACGTGGGGTCAGGCGCGCAACGGCACGTGAACTTGAGCTTCCCACAACTGTGAATTTATATTCTCATATTGCCAATCATTCATCTCTCTCTGAAGCTATTTCGTGATTACTTTCATTGTTTTGATGTATTTTATTCGGCAAATTGAATTTCACGCGCATGCGGTTATTCCTATTCAATTTGTTGAAGGAAAAGTTCTTGCCCACGGATTTAATTCATGCTCCTGCTCAGAATAAAAACAAAATTGCAGCCATTTGCCAGTCCACTGCTGGATGAAGGCCCTTCCCACACTGTCTCACACACAGGGGGTTGTGTTTGGTCACGTGAAACTGCGCTGGTCAGTGCGGTCTGCTGAGTGGGGGAAATACATGGAGGAGTGTTCAGGACCAGTTCAGGTCTCACTTGAACTAAGTTCGCCAGCTTCGTTTGTAATGTGCTAACCTGCTGCACCACTGTTCGCCCCCTTTCACCCCCTTTCACCCCCTTTCCAGGCCATTACTATCATCGGCAATGGACACATGCGACGGGGGCACAGGCGACGGACGAGTGTGGAATTGGTTGTAACAGCATTTAAAAAAGATTCACCCCAGACATGAGTGGCACAACGTAGCCGCGTCTTCGGCATTTTACCGGTTAAATTTCGATTTAAAGCTTTCGTGACTGCAGAGATTCATCTTCTTGGTTCTTTCGGTAAAAAAATATAATTCTCACAGTGAGAATTATTTTATTATGTTTTATTTTTATTATTTTATTACTTCCCTTCTACGTGACTTTACCGAAAGAACCAAGAAGATTTTACCGGTTGTTGGCAATGAGTAACGTTAAACGCCACGGTGGGGCTATTGGGCAATGGGTCGGTACAGTACAATGGCACCACAAGCTGTACTCCAGGACAATCTCCCATCCGGTGTAAATAGCAAAGTGGGAAGTGCCATTTCTTTGTGAAACGCAGACACTTTCTGAAAAGATAAAGCAAGCATATAAATATATATGAGAAGTTTTCAGGGAATTAATCGAAATGAAAGGTACGAACCAAGACTAAACGTAATGCAAATCTTTCGAGCAGCTTTATGCTCAACACGACAGTGGAATTTTGTATGTCTTGTCAAGTTCATCTTCTTGGTTCTTTCGGTAAAGTCACGTAGAAGGGAAATAATAATAAAAAAAACATAATAAAATAATTCTCACGACGTTTCGGCCACAACGCAAGCAGCCGTCCTCAGGTGAAGAACAAGACAGCGTCAGACAGCGTCTGAATGATGCTGTCTTTCCGACGGGACCTGTTCACCTGAGGACGGCTGCTTGCGTTGTGGCCGAAACGTCGTGAGAATTATTTTATTATGTCTTATTTTTATTATTTTATTATTTCCCTTCTACGTGACTTTACCGAAAGAACCAAGAAGATGAATCCCTGCGGTCACGAAAGCTTTAAATCGAAAATCTTGTCAAGTTAACAACGCGTGCAGGTTATGAAGCGTACAAATGTGGGGACCACCTCTCTGTGTTAACCGCGAATACAAATTGCAGCGTGAGAACGTCTCAGGCGCGTCATCCAAGAGCCGACGTACCTCTGTGCATAATCTGATGTTTTTCGCGGAGGTAAGCCAGCCCTCGAATCACCTTCAAAAAGCCACACACATTCACCCCACGTCATTTTGTTTTTGGACAAAAGGTGCATTATACGGTCATTCAAAAGCGGTGGGAGAATAGTCGCGTGAGGTGACCTCTCCTCCCATCCGCTCCACCACAATGGAATCGTCCAACGTGGGCGCCATTTTAACACGCAGCCTTTCGCGACCAATATCATCCATAACACAGGTTTTATGGGTTAGATCACGTAAATATATAAATGTGTCATTAAACCCGCTACCACCCAACACAGCCAATTAGTAAGGTTTGTTATGTAAACAGAACATGCCAATTCCTTACTCGTACAGCACTCCACAACATTTACAATGTTGTGGATTTGCTCTCCAACACACCGGTGTGCCGTACTAGCAACGATTTGGCACGTTCTGTTTACATGACAAACCTTACTAGTTGGCTGCGTCGGTGGTGGGGGGTTTAACGACACATTTATATATTTACGCGATGTAACCCAAAACAACTCTATTATGTTAGCGCCATTCTTCGCCTGTATAGTACTGCGAAGAGACATTGCAGCACTGGACAATTCCACTCCATGATTGCTGCGTGCAGGTGAAGACTCAAGCGAACAGAATGTCGGATTGAACTCACGGCGATGCTGACTTTGCCCAGGATCTTTTCCGGGATTCTGCGAGCCTTCTTTAAGACCAAATCCAATGAGCCACCATCCTGTGTAGGCAAACAACAGCCAGCACCACCAGCACCACCACCACGACCACAAACGTGTTAAATTCCATACAAGTGCGCCATTTTATCCATCCACAGAGCAGATGGAAGGTTATCGATGGGACTTTTTGTTTGTTTGTTGCCAGTATCAAAATGAAGGATACTGTATGTTTTGCCCTTTTTGGCAATAAAACAGGTTTTGAGATGTTAAGAGAAGGCTGCCACTGGTGTAGGCCAATCAGTTTCAATGACAATGCATATATGATAATCGGAGCATGTTTGCATGTGTCGCCGCAAGTACGCGTGGCCTCCTAAATGCAGGCTTGATGCCTTGAGAAAGGTATCCATTTGGTGTTTTTTTTTATTGCCAGAAAGGGCCAATCCGATTAGTATTACAGATTGGGAAGGTGTTAAATTTTTGACTTCAGCAGTGCAATTTATTTTACGAAATTCCCCCAATATTTTTTTCTTGCGGGGGGGGGGTCATCCCCCCCCCCCACGCCCTCGCCCCCCCCCAAACTCCATCCCTCAATCATGAAACCCCGTGAGAGGCGAGGGACACAACACTCCGCCCGCCCAGCGTTATTTCAAGGACACACTGTATACAGCGATTGCTGCCGGGCGACGCAGGGATTTCTCCGCCGCCAAAGAGAACGGAGTAACCGGTTTGGGAGCTTCGTGCTTGCAGCAGCAGCAGCGAGCATCAGGATCAGCGCCACCACCACCACCACCGCCGCCGCCACCCCCAAGGGAACATTCCCAGGATTCCTGGCCCCTGTTTCGGCCTGCAAACTCACACCTCTCCTGCCCCGGCCGCGAAGCTCCACAGAGTTTTGTTGTTGCTGCTGTTGCTGCTGTTGCTGATAATGATTTGTATGTGTGTACTACTTGCACGTAGAACTTCTTTCGCACCGCACGTAGCCAGGCGTGCTGAATCGGCCGTGTGGGGAAGGACAAGAAAGTTAAGCACAAAAAGCAGTTCTAAAGAAATGAGTTTTCAATGTAGATTTAAGAGCGCACAGCTCCTAGCGGCTTCCTAATGTCAAAAAAAGAAGAACGTTCCAGACGGCCGCAGAAGCGCATCTGAAATCGCGCGATGCAGCGATCGTCTTTGTTAGTTATCTGGTTAGACACAGCTATCAAATCCGGTTCAGTGATTCTGCACTTGCTCTATTACTATAGTACTATACCGCCTTTAACTTTTATGAACAACTGGGTATTTAAGGTTAGCGATTTGCCGTATTATCTGGCTGTATAGCAAATGAAAAAATACAATTAATTACTATGCAAGTAAAAAATGTGAGTTTTAATATTTAGGCGTGTTTTTATTTATATGTGCAGCCCCTTTATAACAACATATGCTACAGGCCCCGCACTAGCTGAATCCGGCACTGTCAGCAAGGTATTGTGGTTGCGCGGCCCACCAGAATTTGTTTTCAGGTCGGAGCAGGAACTGTTTGAACTAGAGAAGTTCCGCAGGCGCGCGGCGCGCGAAACGTCGGACGTCGTTTCCAAACAACACCGCGGCACGAACCAGAACAACAACACCAACAAAAACACACGCGGAGGAGCTGTGCGGCGCAACCGCGAAAAGCCTACGGCGCAGTTTAGTGCGTGTTGTTCCAAAACGAAGTTCGGCTGGCCTTCGCATCACGTTCATCAAACGATGATGACGGTCTTGAGGATGGTTCGGTACAGCAGATATTGCACACGTGGCTTATTGTTGTCCGTTTCATTGGGATAAGTATGCACAGTTACTTTTCTCAACGTCCCACGCTGTGTGTGGGTCCTGGGGGTTTAGTTAACCATATTTGACGCCGGTCAGTGTACGTTTGGTAAATATGGGGAGCACGGAAATTCAGTTAGGACAATGGATTTGGCTTCTACCGTATCGTGTGTGAAATCACCCCCAATTCACCCGATCTGGTCAGCTCAGAAACTAAGCAGAACTTCTGACCTAGTTAGCACTTTCGTATATCAGGTGTCAAAGGATCGGGTTGCGGGTGTCCAGGAGATTGCAGTAATGTAATGAAAGTTTTTTAGTATTTCACTTTTATATGCATTTGTTCTTGTTTCTCATTCCACCTGTCGAACATGTGTGAAATGAGAATTTGCCAAACATCCCAGTGCAGGACTCTTTCGTATATAGCATTTTTGGGGATTGCAACAGATAAATTGATGTCGAGATCTGACATCGATTCGACTGCTTCAGGAATAGCGCCGTTGGATGTGTTTCAGAGCGCCGTTGTGTGATGATCTGATTTGGGGGCGGTCGTTGTCGAGATTTTGCACGGCCTGAGATGTTTCACCACAGAGTCTTGAAGACTCGGTGAGGCTATTTCGGTGACCCATGTGACTCTTGCAAATGAGACAATCCTGGTCTCTCTTGAGTTCTCACGCCCGGGTCAAACTTTAAACCCTCCTCCGTAAATGATTAGCTTCATTATTACTGTACGGTATGGATTCAATGGCACAAATTGCCGCACTGGAGTACACGTTAGATCACCGTTAAGTGCTGTGAGGATTAATCAATGGCAATTTTCTGGCAGGTTACATTGCAGCTCACCTTTGTAATTCTAGGAATGTGTTTTATAGACAACAGTCAATAACAGGGTTAGGTACACATTGACATTCAATGTGCAAAATAACTTCAATGACATTGGGATAATGTAAGAAATGCCCCTCCTGACACATGTGCCCCATTGTAGATTATAATTCAGTGGAGAACACCCACGGTACTGGGGACAGACTTGGCAAGCAAACCATTATAGTGTAATGTTTAATATGTGTGTACGTCGATCACGTGATCAGTGCCTATTATCAAATCACCCGGAAAAAATGGCCGATCTTGTCATATCTTGTTAGATTATCAGGATTTTGGCCTAAAGAGTGCGTGGGTGTGCGACCACCATGCATAACACGTGGTATGCGTTGTGGTGCTACGTTGTGGGCAGTTTGTTGTCCTTCCCCCGCACCTCCGATTCATGCGGTTGGCTACGTACGGCGCGAAAGAAGTTCAACACAGGTACGGTACAAAAGCCAGCGCGGAAAATTCATGCTCCGATATCTCGGCTCCTCCACGCCTTTACCAACCCGTACTCGACGGTGCCGGTGAAGTATGGTCAAATAACCTGCGTGGCCCAGACGGTGTAAGGGAGCCCTCATCCAGCAGTGGATTGACAAAGGCTTGTACATGGCGTGAACTAAACAACAGCGGGAGAGGTGTACGAGAGCTGAGCACGTAGCATACGTGGAAACATTTCGTGTGATAAATAGTTGCGTCTTGTAAATAATAAGAGTGATGTGGAGCTCTTTGTCAATCCACTGCTGGATGAAGGCCTCCTCGCACCACGCCGGGCATGGTGGTTGTTTGACCAATACTTCATTGTGCTTGTCAGCGCGGGTTGGTGAAGTGGGGTGGTGGGTGGACAGCACCAGTGCTTTCTTTGCTTTGTGAGCCATGACTCTTAGGGACTGTAAAATGGTCTAAATGCACAGAAGGCAGGAGGAGCTTGGCCTTCTAAACAAAGACAAAGGTCCCCCGTGTATCCTTAACAGACCATTGGGGGAAGCACTGCTAGCGAGCTGCACTTTTGAAGGCCGGCACAGCACACGAAGGGGGTGGGTGGCCAGCACCACGCCTGGCCACCTTTTGTCTCCCCCCGTGGCGATGTTTACACACCACACCAGGTACTCATTTGAGGCTGAGTCGACCTAGGGGAGGCCCATGACCGGTTCAAATCATCGTCACTGACGTTGGCCGTGAGCGGGTCGCCGGGTTCGTATGCGCAGTGTGCGCTACGGCCACACACGCACACAGGCGCGCAATATTTTGTTAAAGCCTTCTTCGCGCGCACAAAATACTTTTGTCAAAACGAAAACGACCAAACACGGGGGAGCTCGGCAAAACGCGGTATGGCGAAGGCACGGCATGCGCAACCGGTCACCGCGCCCGTCCCACCCGCCGCACACGTTCGAACACTCCCCCGGGCGAAACGCAACGCGTTGGGCCGAAACAACCCAGGAGAACCCCGTCAGGGAAGGAGAGCGTGCCAGTCGGCGGTAAGGAAAAAGCAGGCGAGTGTCTCCGGTGCTCAATCGTAAGTCGGTGACGTACGTACATACGTACAAAAGCCCGAGCGTAAGTCGGTGACGTACGTATATACGGGCAGTGGATGTGACCGTGGAAGAGAGGTGGCAACCGGGTACCCGATACCCGTACCCTACCCGATACCCGGCTACCCGTACCCGGCCAGGTACGGGTACCTGTTTGCGACCCTGGTGCGGCCGGGTACGGGTACGGGTAGGCCGTGAGTCACTGGTGAGTAACTGTTTGTCACTCATTTCGGGTAGGGTACGGGTAGGGAACGGGTACCCGTACCCGGCCGGGTACGGGTACGGGTACCCATTTGCGACCCTGGTGCGGCCGGGTACGGGTACGGGTAAGGAATCAAAACCCGTTTGCGACCTCTGCCGTGGAAGAGACTCCCGTGGGTCCAGGAAGAAAGTAAATCTGAGCGGCCGACCCAAAGCAACAGAAGAAGCAAAACTGTAATATGCAGATACAACACGCCAAGACACCACTACCGACAACAATGGCCGCCATTCGCCACTAAGTGTCCGTGACGTCACGACGGCGCCTGTGCCAGGCCAGGTGCACTTTGAGGCCACGTGAAGTGTCGAAGGCTCGCTGACGGGAGGTCACGGGACAGCCCCGGGTGCCACGGGGTTGACTGGCTGAGATGACTGGCAGATGCACCCCTACAGACGCCACTCCCATCCACCCACATTTCCACCTACGCCCCGGCCCGCTCGTGGAAATAGAGAAAAAAAGAAGAAAAAAAGCACTCGTATCTCAAACAGAAGATCTGACGATTGCAGAGCTGCCAATCCTCCCCACGCACTCCACGGGGCGGCTGCTGCGATGAACGAGCTCTGTCATGGGAGCTGCTTCGATGTCTGGCAGACGCCTGTCTGGCCAACGCGAGCTCAGGGTGGGTTGCAGTGCTGCCAGGTGGTGTTCAACGCAACATTTTCTACTGATCTCCGCTATACTCTCCGCCCACCCACGCCACCGATATGGATTCAAAGGCGATTATATTTGGGGGGGGACATTTGTGGGCCAATACTCCCCCCCCTCCCCCCCGTTAATGAAAGGTAGCTATTGTACAGTGCGAAAGAAGTAAAACATACATACATACTCAGGGTGGCACTCAAATTGAAGCTAAAGAGGTCATCGCCATCACTTGCTTTCTTTTGGTAGACCTCTCAGTTCGTCCACAGATGACATCTCATCTCCAAGGACCGCTCCTCCAGTATCCGCCCATCTGACCTTCGGTCTTCCCCTTGGCTGCCGACCCCTCTGGGTGCCACTCCAGTGGCTGTCTCGGCAAACTGCCCTCCTCCATCCTGCACGAGTTGCTTGCCCTATCCTACCATAGAATTGACAGTTTCCTCCGCATGCATCTGTATATTCGACGGATAATTATTTTCAAGTTGCCTTGTTAATGTCCGGCTCTATGACCCCGATACTGACACAGATATTATTTCTTCTGCCTCAAACACCCACATCTAAAAACTAAAGTTGACCTGTTCAAAAATGGATCATGCACCAACTAGTGTCCATCTCTAAGCTCTTTCTAAAGGCATTAAATCCCACGTGTAATGACTAATAGTTTATTCTTGTAGAAAAATGCATAGTTGTACTGTACTTCCATGCTTACACATCTTTGCGCCCCAACTTCACGAACTCACACTGGAGCAGTCTAATAATACGGTCTAATAAACCCCACGACCCGTATGGCATAGGGAGGCCCTCATCCAGCAGTGGATTGACAAATGGGCTGTACATGTACACACGTTGTATGTAATGGTATGTCACCCATGCAGCCAATAGATGCCGCTCCATTTCACGAAGTAAAACACAAAAAGATCCATTGTTCAATTTGAATCGCGAACGCTGAACTGAAACATTTCATCGAATCTCTGCGTGGAGAGATGGGGACAGATGGTGAATAGCAAATCGTTCCACCCTTAGCAAAGGAGGAGGGCACACAAGGACACAATATCCTTCAGGCTGCGCTGCAAGCGCTGTGTTGTTTGCGGCAGGCCACTCGACTAAATAAATGAGGATCAAGGAGGCAATCTCAGCAGCAGGACGGCAGTTGTTTTTTTTTTTTGCGATCGACGATAAATTTCCCCGGGGTTGCCGCGAGCTGCGAAGAGACGCCACGGTTTGGATTGAGCCAAGCAGGCCCATCGCGTGCGCGCGCACGCAACCACGCACCCACGCATCCACGCACCCATCAAAACTCACCATGTTCTCCATGCAAATGCTGATCTCGCCGTCGATATAGAACGCGCCGTAGAAGCCGACGATGTACGGCGAGTTGCACTTGTGCAGCACCTGCAGCTCGCGCAGGATCTGCGTGCGGATCGCCGGCTTGATCTCCAGGTGGATCAACTGAGGATTTAAACGAGGAGGACAAATCGTGAACGTTCGCGAAATTCAGCGACGCTTTCCAACGTGCGTGCATCCGACGGTCTATCCGTCCTCCAAAGGTCTTAATTTGTGGTAATGGTAGCGATAGTGCCAGGGGCGCAGGAAGGAGCAAGTCCTTAGGCCGTGAGGAGACACAATGGGGCTCGAATCGCCCCCCACCGTGGAGGGCGCTGACAACCCTTCATATGGTCGATTTTGCCACTGATAAGAGTATGTCCCCAAAAACAACGCAACGTTATATAAATATTTCATTCACTTTGGATCATCTTTACAAGAGTTGCTATTACACAATGTTAAAGCCAGCCAGATGGACTAAAGCTAATGCATAATGGTGCTGTACAATATTATACATATATAGCCCTTTGTTAATCCACTGCTGGATGAAGGTTTCCCCATACTTCACCGCACGTTTGGTGAAGGATTGGAGATGGCCCAGCGCCTGTTCAATTATAACGAACTCGGATCCACCAGGTTCATGACTCAGTGCACCACTGCTCCACCAACAGCATTAGTTATTTACACAACAATTTAATTCAATAGCGGTTCATATGTAAGTGATGGGCGTGCAATGATTCACTCCCATCTCACGGGAGTACACGTGCAATTGTGTGAAATTAAATTAACCGACGATGATGGTGGTGTCATTACAACCACTTCTGAAGTATGCCGGGACTAGAAATGTGCCAGCGGAGTGACTATTACAGTCGAATATAATCCATTCTAGATTTGAAGCTTTCGTGACTGCAATGATTCATATTCTTAGGTTTTTTCGGTAAAGTCACGTAGGTAAAACATCAAAATTAATAAAAATAAAATAAAATTAATTTTGATGTTTTACCTACGTGACTTTACCGAAAAAACCTAAGAATATGAATATAATCCATTAGTCGTCCTCCACTCCAGTACTCGCAACACACGGCGCGGCTTTCCACGGTTACCAACCATCAGGCGCGTGCAGTGTGCAGAGTGGCTTCGTTTGCAAATGAATATAAAAGACTGCCAACAGCAAAAATGTGAACCGTGACGGGGTTTTCGAGAACCGGAGTGGAGAAATTCTGGGTTCAGATATGGTTCATGTGTGCAAACCGGCTTCTCAAATGAAGTGAGTTAATGGTGTCAGCCTGACCACCAATGACTGCACGTGTTGTAGTGCAATTCACGACTCCGAGGCAGGTTGCTGTTAGGGGCTCACGCCACGTTTATTTAAGGGCTTGCTGCCAGGTTGTTAAGGGCTTATGCCGAACCAACACCCCCCTAGCCAATAACTCCCCAGGGGACAGGGTACTGGGATCCCAACACCCCGGCTAACTCGGCTCTCCACCCTGCCCCGGCCCGGGACTACCCCCAACCTCGGCCGGTCGGGCGGAGTAGCCTCCCCTAGCCTCGTCTGAGGATCACCTACCCCGAGTCCCCACTCCTACACCCCCGACGAACCCCTGTTACATCCCGGGTCCCCCTTTAAATACCCCCTCCCCCTGGGGGCATGACGTCACCGTCCCCCACGGCCCGCCTGACGTCATGTCCCGCGACACCGCTCTCTCCGAGGGCGCGCGTGACGTGATGTCACCCACTACACCTCTACACACGCGTATAAAACTCAACGTAACATTTTGTTTGCCGCTCGATTTAAACCCTTCCAGCTCTGAGAATGAAGCATTTCCGTGAGGTTGACATGCCATGATCAATACTTCTCAGGCCATTCAAAAGTTGTGCCCCTTAGTGTGGATAATGATGCCTATGGACGTGACTTGAGAAGTAGCTCCATCCTTTGACACACACACACAATGCTAGCTGCACAATTTAGAATTGGCGACGTCTCCGTCTCACGGCGTGATGACGACAGCTCAATTGCAAATATTAAAATAATCAAACACACGGAAGCGTGACCGGCTTACGGTGAGGACTCGTACACACAGTGCTCCGATTCCGAAAATGATTAGGCGCAGCAATGATTTTTCACGGCGTAAAACCTAAACGTGCCAGCGGGAGACTGTTTTCCCGAAAGAAAAATGCATTACAATCCCCGCTGTGCTGGCACTGAAATAAAGTGCCAACGTGCAGTCAATTTGGTTGGCGTCGAGCCATGGCATACACGGTCGAGGAGTGGCTGGGCCGCAGAGAGGAGGGGGTGGGTAATGGGGGAGGGGGCGGGGGAGGACAGGTGGGCTAGTTTGTCTCGGGCCTCGAGATGCGAAAAAGCCTCAGGAGGGGTCTCAACTGGCATTTTGCTTCGGGCCTGCAACATCCTTTTCATGGTCTTGTCGAGCGAAGTTTTCAGGGGTCACCCTTCCACGCTATCAGCATTGTAACTCAGTCGGTGGAGAGGCAGGGCTCCAGATATTGATGTTCAAATCCAGGCCAGATTGGGGGATGCAGAGCAGCCAGATTAATAGATGCAGTGAACCCATCGATCCGAGTTCAATTCCCAGCTCATTGCTCTGACCCTTGAATCAAGCAGCAACCTCTTTGGGAGCGGATTGTAAACAATACATATCACTGTATGTAAGTACGCTGAGCTTCTTTCGCACCATACGTAGCCAACCGTTCCAGTCCCTTCAACGTGTAAGTTGTGGGCTGCAGCCCATTCACCCCTGGGTACGTTTGAATGTCCGCACAAGACATGACAACGTGACCACGAGTTTGGGCCTCACCTTGCGCGCCATGATGATGCCGGAGGGCCTGTGCAGCACCTTGTTGACCACGCCGCCATTCCCGGCGCCGAGCTCGCTCAGCTTCTGGAAGTCGTCATCCTTGAGCTCGCCCACCTTCTGCTTGTCGTGCAAGAAGGCGTCCAGGCGCTTCTGCTGTTCGTGGTCGACCTCCGAGTCCCCGTGCGCCGCAGCGGGAGGGCCCTCTGGCCTCAGGCCCCTGGTGGGGGGTGGGTGGGGGGGGGGGGTGAAGTGAGGATGATACAATTACAATACGTGACCACGATCAGCCAATGTCGATCCACTGCTAGATGAAGGACTGCTCAAGCGTGTGCCGTGGTGTCCTTCGCCGCACCTCCGATTAGCACGGTTGGCTAAGTACGGTGTGAAAGAAGTTCAACATGCATACATACATTTTAGATTTGAAGCTTTCGTGACTGCAAGGATTCATACTCTTAGTTCTTTTGGTAAAGTCACGTAGGTAAAAAATTAAATTAAAATTCATAAAAAAAATCACGACGTTTCGGAGGCAAGATGCATCTTGGAATCCCTGCCTCACTTGATGCAGCAAATTTGGCTGTGACGGTCCCACCTGATGACGGAGACTTGTGTTGCCTCCGAAACGTCGTTATTTTATTATTATGATTTTATTATTTTTATTTTATTTTTCTAATTTTAATTTCATTTCTTACCTACGTGACTTTACCGAAAGAACTAAGAGTATGCATACATGCACCCCTTTCGGTCCTACGATTCAACAAATCCTCCTAGTACCGGAGCACGAGCTGATCTCGTTGTGGACACCCTCTTGGGAGATTTCCCTCTTCCCACTGCCACTCAGTCGTTATCCTCGCCCACTGGTCACCAATCCCTTCTAGCGGACGGGTCCTGCTCACGGACAATTTTCTTCACGGTCGAAATACAGAACGAGACGTCTCCTTCTTTCTTTTGAGTGTGAAGAATTACACACAATACAACGTGGATTCATATGGCACCTGCACAGATACGGTGAAGATATATATATATGTTTTAATAGGCAGAGGAAATGATGGCAACGTTTGAGCTCAAACTTAACGAGGAGAAGAGACAAACGAGGCTGACATCCCGGTATTGTTTAACAAGCCTACTAATGAGACACAGAAGGTCGAAACTTAGTCCAGATTGATTGTTCACATGCTACATTGGTCGAGAAGGGCAAAAGGCTGATGATATGGAGAGAAAAAAATGTATGTGGAGAGATGTAAGAATTTTGTTT
Organism: Lethenteron reissneri; assembly: GCF_015708825.2. Taxonomy (NCBI): domain Eukaryota; kingdom Metazoa; phylum Chordata; class Hyperoartia; order Petromyzontiformes; family Petromyzontidae; genus Lethenteron; species Lethenteron reissneri. The sequence goes on from NC_083802.1 coordinate 13,246,303, forward strand.
GTTTGTGTAAACCTGAATCTGCCTCGACTTGAACAGGGCCAGGGAATCGACAGCACGGATTGCTGGGAGGGAGGGGGGGTTCCAGAACGTGAGGGCAAGCGGAGAATAATGACAAATCCCTCGCTGGGAAAAAAGGGTTCATTTCAGACTTCGACAGAAAGCCTTTGTCGCTGGAACAGGGAGTGTGTGGGAAGTCGAGTGAGACATTACAAGTGAAGAGAGACCGGCAGTTGCGAGTCCATGTCGGATCTTGGAAGAGAGGGTAATTGCGATCCTACAAATTGATCCAAAATTGGAGGAGAGTTGGCGAGACGCAGCATCAGCACTGGCAGCAGCGGCGGCAGCAGCAGCAGCATCTGCATCAGTAGCACGAGCTGCATAGCAAACGGCAGCAGGACCCTTTTGCCAGCACGACGCTTTAGCGCCTTGCACCAAGCTGCACGCCGCCGTTGCATTGTGGTACTCCAAGTGTCTCCTCTGCAAGCCCCACCGCTTTGTGCTATTAATAGGCGTCTTGTAAACATGCAAGAGCGCATCTCGCCGGAGTGGTGTGCAGTGACACGTGCGCACGGATCTGCATATACAGTAGATATTACAGGTATTACGTAGGCTAACTCTTCTGAGATAATGCAACTTGACATTCCCATGGCAGGGGCCAGACGAGCCAAAGCACGGGGCACTGTTGGCTGCCCTTCAAACTGGTGATTAGATTGAGTTTTTTTTTTTAAAGAAAACCCAAATCGCGTGAATTTTTAAACTGACATTTCTAACTGAAATTTCCAATCGCAACCTTTGCGATTATGTTAAGCCATCGATATGCTCGTACGCGACGACTTAATGACTGTAACAACAACGTCCCTTGTTTATCCAGGATAGCCTTGCTGAGCCTCAATGTTATTTTTCAGAAGGGTACCGCTTTGGGCACCGTTGGCCAATTCTGTTCATGTTTTATTTCATGCGGGAGAAAAATCAACCAAAGCAAGCACCCGAGAAAACAGACCTAACCCCGCACAGATAGATGCAATAAATGCATCATTCACTTGCAACGGAAACTCGTGGTTTTGGGGAGCGTCCACCAAAACTCTCGCGAAATCTCCACGAGACCCACCAACCACCAAATACCTCCAAAAGCGCGCCACCACCACCACCACGCACGCACAAACAACGCAGGTGCGACACGCCTAAGGCGAACGAGTTGGAGAGAAGGCCAAACCGATGGAATAAAATAAAACCCCAGCCATATTGTGGCGTGTACCCCCTCGTCGCACTTGTCCCGAGTGTAAACACCATCAAGAGTCGGGGCTCAGGCTGCGTCCTCAAACACCTCTGACCTGGGGGGGGGGGGCTGCATCCCCAGCGTTCCATCCCATAGCCTCTCCCTCCGTGTGCATTTACGAGGCAGTTTACACACAAAAGGCAGAGAGATCCCACCACCCGTGTCGCCTCGAACAGAGATTGTTGAGGCAAGTGCCGCGCGCGAGTAGCACCTCAAATCGAGATTGAGTAGCACCTATGAAGGTGGTCGCACGGCACCTGACGAGGGTTGCGGTGGCTAACACACCACGCCCGACCGCCTTGGTCTCTGCCCCCCCCCCACACACACAGTGGCAATGTTTACTACACACCGCACCAGGTACTCATTTGAGGCTGAGTCCACCTAGGGGAGGCCCAGGACCATGTTCAGATAATCGTCACTTTGCTGGTGTTGGTGCCCGTCGGCGGAAATCGAATTCGGGTCGCCGGGTTCGTAGCACAGCGCGCTAACCACAACACCACCGCTCCCCCCCAACACACGCACGCAAAGACAAAGATCCCCCGTATAGCTTAAACAGACTGTTGGGGCAAGTGCTGTTAGCGAGCACCTATTAAAACCGGTACCACGAACGACATGGGCGTTTGGAGAGAGAAGGGGGAGGGTCGCTGCTGTCTGTCCCGTTTCTGTACCCACGACACCAAGTGAATGCGTTGACACCGAGTCTCTCTGTCCAGGACCGGTCAGTCGCCACTGATGCTGGAAGTGACGGCGACGCGGACCCAGAGGTGGCCCAGACCGGCCTAGCAGGCCGGGCTCGTAGCGCAGTGCGCAAAGAAAACCAAGTACGACGCCACGCGGCACACACCAACACCACCACCACACAAGCGCGTCTCTCTCACCGCCAGCCCATCTCTCTCTCTCTCGCGCACTCCCGGGGCTGGTGTATACTATAACTCACTCGTTGTTGATGACCGGTGGAGCTTCCACCACGCCTGGGTTGATGGTCAGGTTGGCCGGCTTCTTCTTGGGAGGCATGATCTCGGTGGTGACGGTGGTGACGGTGGCGGTGGTGGTGTGCTCGTTGTTGTAGAAATCGTGATGCGCTTAAAACGCCTTCCTCCAGCCGCAACCAACGCGCGCGCGTCTTCCTGTGTCGACTTCTCTCGCTGCGTGTCTCTTGCTCCGTTCACGCGTGTCGTCGTCGTGGTGGTCTCTCTCTCTCTGCGTCTTTAGTCGCCTGTCGCTCGAAGATTGTCCGCCTGTCAACTGTTCACGAGCAAGAAGATAGCTCTGTGTGGGTGTGTGTGTGTACGGGGGGGGTGTGTACTCAAAGCGTAACCCACCCCCTGTTACAAACCTCAAGCGGACCTCCCTGTCAGCAGCGCTCGTGCGCGTCTCCTACGCAACACGCGTGTGCGTGGCGGTGTGTGCGTAATGTGTGCGCGTCTCCTCTCTTCTCTTCGCGTCTCACCACCATTCCTGCCTGGCCTTGCCTCTCGAGCAGCCCTAGACGGGGAGACGGACGAGGAGGATGTTGTAGTCCGCGTGTGGGTTAGCTCGTGTGCGTGTGTGTGAGAGCGAGCGAGTGTGCCTGTGTATTTATAGGTGAAACCCGAACCGCGCCGATGCTGAACGGACGCCTTGTATAATGGCTTGGTGATTTAAAATGCATGCACGCATGTGTGTCTCCCTCTCACCCACGTGCTCTCGCTCTCTCCCTCTCTCTCTCTCCCGTGCGATTGAAAACCAGGCAGCGTCCGTACGCTTGCACATGAGGCTATACAGTACGATTATACTTCCTCAACAAGAACAAACCCCACCCCGCAAACATTCGTGCTCGGTAACGTTCAGCGCCGTATAAGCCGCCAACCCCAACGGCAGGCCGCACAACGTGGGGGTCGCTGTCAAAGTGCACGTGCTTTTGAAATTGACTCCAAATAGCACACACACACACAGTGGACACGGGGCTGCCCGTCGTTTGTTATCAACAGCCGTGTATGATCGTCGTGTTTGTGTATATCGGAGTGTGACGCGTGGCGGGTATAACCTTGTGCTGAATGAGGGACCGAGTAGGACTTTAAAATGCCATTTAACACACACACACCTAAGCGTTATCACGAAAAAAATGGGGGCTCAATTTTACAGGTGACCCAAGCATGCTAAAATGACAGCGTCGACAGATCGAAAATATCCCCCCCCCCTCCCTCCACCAACCGCCCTCTGTAGTACCCAATTCTATTATATTCTTGCGTGCGGCAGCAACATGTTTAGGAGATGAATACCAATGCGGAGGTCCGAGCGTTGGTGTAATTTTGTTATGTAATGCGGCGAGGATGGCGAATATCGCTTGCGGGCCCTTTTTCGAAGCGGTTAGGCCTCGTGTGGTCGTGGACGGTGACTGACGGTGTTGATCGTTTACTGCCCGTGGGTCAGAGGTTGCCACCCCTGGATCGTGAAAATATTACAGTGACCCATCTCCTGGCCCACACTTCTTATGCCCCCTGCTTATGGCATCTGGCGTGTGCTGTAGTATTGGGAGGTGTTATCAGAAATATAAGGTAATCACGCAATTGTCCTGTTTATAATGTTTGTATGTTTGTATGTTGAACTTATTTCGCACCGTGCCTAGCCACCCGTGCTAATCGGAGGCGCTATTTTTTTGACCATATACGTTAATAATTGGAGTGTGATTTTTGACAAAATTCAGCAATTGCCATTCTGCTGATGATGCCCCCCCCCCACCAAATCCAAAATGGATCCAAAAAGCGTTGGCTGCTTAAACCAATGCTGTTAATAAATATTATGGAAGGTTGATAGACTAAAATAAATAGTTTATAAGGCCTGACTTTACTGAAAAGACCAGAAGGTCAAACCCGCTCTAAACCTTGCCTGATAAAAAAAAGCCACGCTTTTATAAATCGTCGGTCCAGAAGGCCGTCATCGGCTGATGCACTGCACAAAAATTACGTTTTGTTTCGTGCGGAAAGATACAGACGTTCGTAAATGTATTTATGCACAACCCACGATGCTCTTTGCAAGAATGCATAATGATGCGCTGGCGAGCCTGGACGCGAGGAGCATCGTGTGCAAGAGACGCGTGCACTCCGGGGAGGCACATGGCATTGCAGGCAAAACATGGTGTCTGTCGTCCCTGCGTGCATCGTTGCAGTAATGTTTATGTGCTGGCCGTGGCTCACAAAAGGGATGTTGTACATGGACCTAATGCAATCTGCTTCAGATGAAGGTGCCCATTCATTCGCTCATTCACTCGCTGAGTGCTGCTGCGTTCGTTCACTCGGCGTTACAGAGCGGTGCCCTCCTGATGCAACTTGGAGAGGACCCGTGGATGTGTGTGGTTTGGATTTTGGGAGGGGGAGGGAGGTGGTCTGGGTTAAAATTACGCCTCTGTGAGCCTGTGATGAGTAAAGACAATATACAGATAATAATTATGATCATTGTCATCATAACTGTGGATGGTTACAAACAGGGGCGTGCAGAGGTCATTGCACTGCACTGGTAATCTGGCGACCTGAGGCTGATTCTCCGCCCAAGCTAACATCAGTAGTGAGTGATATCTGAAAACCGGACTTGCCCCGACCACCACTTTATGAACCCACGTTGGCCAACGTGGTGAAGTATGGTCAAACGATCTCCATGACTGACACGGTATCGGGAGACCTTTATCCAGCAGTGGATTGACGAAGGGCTGTAATATGAAATGTATACTGTGGTATTAATATAAGGGTATGGTTTGCCATGAAAATAAATGAAATAGACCAATGTTGATCAACGTCACGTGTTTAAGCAGACAAACCCTTTGGCCAGTTTTCATTTCTCTGAGTTTCATCAGCAGGGTATGGCCAGACTAACAAATAGACATTTTGCTGCACTGCGCCGAACTGGTTTCAATTGAAATGCGCATAATTTCCAAATCTGTAATTCGTGTTCTTTTTTACATTGGCATACAATAACCGAACCAGTGAGAATTATGCGACTTGGTTTTAAAGGTCCACTTTTCCAGCAGGGTGGACAATGATGTGTTCAACGTTACAACAAAGAAAAACCCCCATCAGCTTCGGTAGAAAATCGTGCATACGCATAGATTACGTAACGCTTTCCCAACGTGAAATGTATGTCTTTTTAATTAGCAGTATTGGAAGCCGACGGGTATCTGTCAGGACAAAACGCGCTCGTATATTTGCATGTGCACAAGTCTTGTCTTTGCTTTGGAGTGTGTCTCCGAGTGTTGGGCAACTCCTCTCTGTCCACACGTTCAACTCGACCGTATACTACTAGATCGTCTTTACGAGGTGCATAGTGTTTGCCCTTCCTGGTTACGGACGGCAGAACGAAGCCAAAATGCTTTCAATGAGTTGGCAAAGAGTTAAGTAAAAAAAAACACAACGGTGAGATTCTGCCCCCTGATGGTGCAAGGTAGACATTGTCTCGATACCTCTGCTTTTAAGAGAAAAAAAAAACACGAAACACCATCAACCTGTTTGGAGCAAAGGTTAGGAATGCGTGCCACGCGGAGTCCCCACCCCGTCCAACGTCTCTTTACTGGAATGTCCTTTTTTTTAAATGAACCTTTAACTCGCTTAACGTCTAAACGTTAAGCACATTACTCGGTGACGCTGCGTTGGCAATGGTACAAACGCACAAATACAGTAGGTACCGTACCCCTCTTAACGAGGGCAATTGGTTCCACGAAACCGGTCGTTAAGTGATTTGTTCGTTAAGCGAGTGTAGGAAATAAACGCTAAAGACCTAATTCGTTCCGACAACATCGAATGTAAACAATGCCCCAACGCTCATGAATGGACGGCGCTGATTGGCCGAGGTCTGGTCAGACCACTTTGGAGCTCGCCGATTGGATGGAAATGTGTCGTTCAACCCGCCACCACCCGGCACAGCCAATTAGTAAGGTTTGTCACGTAAACAAAACGTGCCAACTCGTTACTAGTTCAGCACACCGGTGTGTTGGTAAGTAAACGCGCACCATAATAAATTCGAGTCCGGTGTGTTGTTTCCGGTAATTACAACCAGCATCATCAGGTGACTGCCAGAGTTGTGGAGAAATCCTCTTGTTTCGGTCTTAAATAGAGGCATAAATGTGATATCACTTCCGAGAAAATCAGGTGCGAAGACCAGATTTGGGGGGCGGGGGGGGGGTGTTAATGTATTTCGAATTGTAAATGTTCTAGGTTTACTCTCCAAACACACCGATGTGCTGAACTAATAGCGAATTGGCATGTTTTGTTTACGTAAACAAATCTTACTAAACGGCTGTGTCGGGTGGTGGCGGGTTTAACGACACATTTATATTTACGCGATCTAACTCAAAAACCTCTATTATGCTAATATTGTTCGCGAAAGCCGGCGTGTTAAATTCTGGTGTAGACAAGTCACTGATGATTGCACACAAAAAACCCCCATTAAATTCGGCATGATTTGCCACTTAATTTCGCTACAGAGAAAAGACTATATTGGCTCACTTACAAATGTCATACACATATCGGGTTGACGGTCATGCAGCAAACGCAAATTCATTATCGCAGTGCGTGTGGGAAAATTCGCCGCCTATCCTGTAAACATAAAAGGGCAATTAAAAAGACGCGTTTTTCGTGAGACGTTTTGTGCAAGCGGATTGGCTGTCTGCTTTGACCATAGTTCAGCCCTATTGCCAGCACAGACATTGTAGTCATAGTCCTGTATAACACATTCCTGCGGAGGGAGCTGGTAGGAACGTTGGGTTGCTCGGTCAATGGCCAGGGTGTATTCCGAAAATATGCCCGACTGTGAGGGCGGGCACAAGCCGGCGTGAGTAGGTTAAACGTTGAGTTTTATAAGGGCACCACGAGGTGACCAGCCCCTCCCCACCCAGCCCCACCCTCCCCACCCAGCCCCTCCCCACCCTCCCCACCCAGCCCCTCCCTCCCCACCCAGCCCCTCCCTGCACGACGGACACAATAATCCCCTGTGGGCTGGTGTAACCAGGAAGTTCCTACAAGTATAAAGTGTTTCGCTTCACTGCCCTCTGCTGCCCACGCCTGTAATTATTAGACATGATGCTCACCGAACCAGCCACTCTCCAGTCTCAACCTGGCTTAACTTCCGGAGGTCGGGCGCGCAATCCGAGGGATGTGGCCGAAGGATGTTGTAACATTACATGGATTTTTTGTTTCTCACCGACACGTGTTTTGCGTGTTCGTCAGGGTTGTCCGACGTTTCGCTGCACGTGCCGGGAGATTCTCCAGCGTCACGTCGAACAACAGCACGGGGTGACAACTCGAACACATCGGAGAGAGAGCCGTTTTGAAACCGAATCTCACGCGATCATCATCAACGGTCGTGGTTCTCGGTGCAACGCCACAATTATCTCAATAAATACACGTGTTCTTCTCTTTATATGTGAGTGACATCGCTGTGTAAACCAAGGCCGTAGCCATGGAGTCAACATTGGGGGGGACCAAATCTGCCAGGGTGTCTGGGTGTCCAAACGCAGAAAAAGATCTAACTTTTAAAACTCATTTCCTGCCTAAAATATTTAAAAATTCACCAACACATGGGATGGATTTTTTTTTACAATAATTTCGAATAGTGTATTATATTACCTTGCTCTGTTTTAACTTTTTTTTACCATTTCTTGTTTCATTGTATGTAATGGCAGAGATTAGAGATTAATAAAGTACAACCATAACCACAATCATATAAACAGAAATCTATGCATTGATTTATATTAACACAAGTCCAGATATTGTGGCCAAGGTTGAGCAAATTGTTTTTTTTTTCTAGACTTGAAGCTTTCGTGACTGCAAGGAATCATATTCTTAGGTGTTTTCGGCAAAGTCACGTAGGTAAAACATCAAAATTAATAAAATAATAAAATAAAAATAAAGATCACGACGTTTCGGAGGCAACACAAGTCTCCGTCATCAGGTGGGACAGTCACAGCCAGATCAGCTGCATCAAGTGAGGCAATGATTCAAGATGTAATCCCTTAAAAGCGAGTTGAGGGGGGAGGAGAGGGGGAGGGGCTCATCAGAATGTGGTAGCCAATGAATGGAAAGTATCGGGAGAGAAGGGCCAAAAAAGGGGGTGGGCGACGGCGTGGAAGCTATTGTGCGCAAGCGACACACTGTTTATTAATTTTGATGTTTTACCTACGTGACTTTACCGAAAACACCTAAGAACAAATTGTTTTTATTTACATAGCATAGCAATTTTTTTAATAGCAATATATTGGGGGGGGGGGGGGGCATTTTGAGCATATTTGAATATTGTGGGGGGGGTGTGTCCCCCAAAATATATTATAATTACGGCCTTGGTGTAAACACCCCCCCCCACCTCTCTGTCTCTCTCCTGGTGTAGACTGTAGATGAGTCGAGACCTCACGTCGAGCAAAGAAATTGGATTGTCACCGTTTTTGTTTCACGCGAAACGTCGCACGCGACTTGCGAATCCGTGCCGTACACAGCCAGCGCCATGCGGCGTTGCATTTCAATCAAGGGAGTTTTTATTAAATTTATAATCACAGTGGAAGCCAGCGTGGCTTATTTATTTATTTACGCACAAATGCAATTAGGGTATTGACTCAATGCCAGACGGCAATTTATGGCGCATGGGTAATGGATACAGTACCGCCACGCGTGAATCGTTGTATTACGCGTTGGGTGTTCCGCCTGTCGTGACAATGAAACACAGAGTAGTACGTGCAGTCCCTTGGTCAATCCGCTGCTGGACGAAGGCATACCTGTCAACTCCTCATCAGTGCTCTACCTTATTACAGAACAATTCAGAACGTATTGGTCACCCCGTGCCCTTATACATCTCAACGTTCATTCTACAAAATCCCCATCACAAGGGAGAAACACAAATAGACAAATTCTTTGCCCGTATTGAAACGGCTGTACGCCGTACAGACCTCAACACTCAATTTTCCCTGTACAAGAAGAATACGGCGTAAACCGCGTGGGTTGACACAAGGCCTCCCCCCACGCCGTGTTTTTGCCATGTGCGTTGGCTTGACCATACTTCACCACGCCGGTCGGTGCGAAATTGCCATGGGCAAGGGGGTTGGCGGGGGGCTGCTCAAAACCAGCGCAGATGTCACTTTGCCACGCCGATGGTAGCCGTGGGTGGGAATCCAACTCAGGTGGCCAACTCAGTATTCGCAGCGCGGTGCGCTGAGCCCGGGCGCTTCTTCCTCCTTCTTCTTGGTTCTTTCGGTAAAGTCACGTAGAAGGGAAATAATAAAATAATACAAATTTAATAATTCTCACGACGTTTCGGCCACAACGCAAGCAGCCGTCCTTAGGTGAAGAACAGGTCTGTCGGAAAGACAGCGTCTGAATGAAACACCACCAGACGCTGTCTTTCCGACAGACCTGTTCTTCACCTGAGGACGGCTGCTTGCGTTGTGGCCGAAACGTCGTGAGAATTATTACATTTTTATTATTTTATTATTTCCCTTCTACGTGACTTTACCGAAAGAACCAAGAAGATGAATCCCTGCAGTCACGAAAGCTTTAAATCGAAAAATTATTCTTCCTTCTTACTCAATCTTAATTTGGAGCTTTCGTGATATCTGTCTGCTTATATGTCTGTCTATAGTTTCCTGGTTAGATTTTTGTTGCTATTTCATTTATACCTAATGATTGCTTGTGTTGCAATGGAAACGTCGTATGCTATTATTTAATTTATTATTTTATCTTTATACGTGACTTTACCGAAAGAACCAAAGAGTAATTCCTTCTTACTCACCCACGACGGACTGCAGAGGGCGCTCTTGCCCCGTTACGAGGATCCTTCACAGATGCACAATTGATAATTGTTTTTTTACCCTTCTATCTGGCAACAAAACTGACACCTTTTTTTACAAGGAGTCATGTTTGCATAGACCACAATACCTGCAGTCATAATGCAAACAAAAAACATAACTCTGATAATGTGCACTGTCCTTGAATTTGATTGGTCCACACCCGAGACAGCTTTCGAGCTCTAAGGAAAGCTGTCTCGGATGTGGACCAATCAACTTCAAGGATAGTGCACATTATCAGAGTTATGTTTTTTGTTTGCATTATGATTGCAGGTATTGTAGTCTATGCAAACATGACTCCTTGTAAAAAAAGGTGTCAGTTTTGTTGCCATATAAAAGGGTAACAAAACAATTATCATATTTTTACTGGCAAATGAAGTTCCAATGGTGTAGATGCACAATTGCATCGCCTTTGCCAATCCACTGCTGGATGAAGAGCCTCCCCACGCCGTTTCGGTTTTTAGGCAACAACAACAACAACAAAGATCGGTTCAGATATTTCCTTGAAGACGCCACCGGGGGAATCAAAGCGTTGCCTTAAAAGTGCCCTGGCGATGAGAAAGCGTTTGAGAACGACAGTTGTCCACTGCTGGATGACGCCTTGCAGGACCGTGAGGATGAATTCACCTCCTCTCAACCACGATAATCAGCGCGGGTTGTTAAAGGTGGAATTCTGGCGGTACGAGAGAGGTCCATGACCAGTTCAGCTGTCACTCGCCGCTGATGTTAGCCGCTGTCAGCAACACAACTCGAGTGGACCGTGCGAAATTAGCGCAGTGCGCTCACCACTGCCCCACCGCTCTAACCCTAATTTATTTCAAGAACTGCTGTTTGCTGTCTCCCCGACAGACCTGAGGACGGCTGCTTGCGTTGTGGCCGAAACGTCGTGAGAATAATTTTATTATATTGTATTTTTATTATTTTATTATTTCCATTCTACGTGACTTTACCGAAAGAACCAAGAAGATGAATCCCTGCAGTCACGAAAGCTTTAAATCGAAATTTAACTTGCTGTTAGCGTTAAGTTTGTTGTTCTTTCCCCGCAACTCCCATGAGCACGGTCGACTACGTACGGTGCGAAAGAAGTTCAACATTCGTACATAGCACAGCGCACCCGTATCCAAGCAATTAAGCGGGACGATTAGAACAATAACGCGTTCCACATACTTAAACATGCGTTTAGGATATGATTTAGCAACACTCATTGTAACTAACCTATTCCGGACCGTACCAACTCGTCTCGCCGGGGGTGTCGATTAGCAACGCGCGCGTGACACAAAGACAACGCCACCAAGCGCGGACGCACTTAACACAACACACGAAAATAAATCACATCCTCTCATTAAAACATCGCGTCTTCGCCTCGCCCTGCCATGAAAAGTCCACGTTTTGTGCCCGAACTCATCCCCGCCCAAAGGCGTCCACACGCAAACACCCCCTCCCGACCACTCGGATGTTGGAACGGCCCTAAAAATGCACTCCCCGAGTCTCGTTACCTCGGCGACTGAGCGCAACCGAAAGAGACTGCGACCTGAGATCTCTTAAAGTGGCCACGGATTGCCTTTGGGGGAGGGGGGGGTGGGTGTTTATTGGTTGTTGTTGTTGTTGTTTTTGGGGTGTGGCGACCCGTCTCGAGGAAGAGGGGAGGTGGGTTTAGGGGGTTCGCGGTGCCCCTCTGGGGACCGAGCGGCGATGTCGGGGTTGGTGGGCCACGGAGAGACGCAGCGAGTCGGGGGCATCCTTCTCAAGGTAGTTCACCTCTCGCCATTCACTACTCATTCACTCTCCGTGGCTCATTCGCTTTTCATTCTCCCAAGCTGCTCTTCATTCGCTCCTCGTTCACTCCGTATTCGCGACACAGTCGCATTGCGGCCACCAATTTACTCTTGATTCACTCTGCGTTGACTCATTCACCTTTCATTCGCTCGTATCCTCTGACTGAGCGCGTGGGGTGTTCGCTCATTGATACTTTCCGAATGATTCACTCGTCGTTAACTCATTCACTCTTAACTCGCTCATTTCACTCCTCACGGTTCGCATTCTCGTGAGCACAGTTGGCTACGTACGGAGCGAAAGAAGTTCAGCATAGTACGTACATTCACGAATTAAGCGCGATATTCGCTATTCATTTAACTCCTCATTCACTCATCAATCATCTCACTGTGCTGTCATTACCCAGCCTTAATCGATACGTGCGCAGGGTATTGACCACTCGATATTCACGATTCGTTGCTCACGTCTCATCATTCACTCTTCGTCGTTCACGTTCACTCAGGACATATTCCGTACTTCTAGATTTGAAGCTTTCGTGACTGCAATGATTCATATTCTTAGGTTTTTTTCGGTAAAGTCACGTAGGTAAAAACATTAAAAAGTAAAATAAAATAAAAATCACGACGTTTACCATTATATAAACGGAGTGGTAGCTCCTGCAATCTCTCATTTACTTGATACAGCTGTCGTGGCTGTGACGGTACCACCTGAAGCCGGAAGCTTGTGTTGCCTCCGAAACGTCGTGCTTTTTATTTTATTTTACTTTTTAATGTTTTTACCTACCGAAAAAAACCTAAGAATATATTCCGTACTGTCATATGGTACTCACTTTTAAAGACATTAAATCTCAAACATTAACCGTCAATAAATACCCACGGCATTCGCTCTCTGTTATTCAGTCACATTCATATCGCTGTAGGATATCTAGACACAGGGGGGGGGGGGGCTTTAATATCAGCTGGATCGTTGACCCAAACTTTATTTACACACACCACATCGATCCGTACCCTTCGCTATGGGGCTGTAGCTCTTAGTCACTTGTTTATCACTGCAGTTTCGAGGGCGCCACGGAGGTGAAATGTTCACTACCTCGCCAGGTATACAGGCGACCCTGACGCCTGCTGTATATTTGGAGTTTGCATGTTTTTCCCCCTCCGTGGTCGCGTGGATTTTTTTTCTCCCCCCACCTCCACATTTAGAATCGACGCCACGCGTTTCGAGTATTTGGTTCGCTCGAAAGTTGCACGCGGAAAGCCACCACGTTGAGCTGTCATTTGTGGCCAAGTCGCTTCTGAAGAACAGCTACGCGGCTCAGTGGGCCTTAGGGGCCGGCCATAAATGACGTCACGCACCTGGGGGGGGGGGGTCGGACATTTGTGACGTAGTGTGAGGAGTGTGGGAGGGGGGTTGAGAAATGTGACGTCTCATCAAAATGCCCAACTTTAAATAAATATAGACAACACGTTCTACTTAATTAAATAGACTTTTTAACAAATGTTTTCTCCTACAATATCAGAGTGCAGCGCCACATCAAATACGCACTACAATGACAATAGTTTATAGCGATTTGAAGAATGTTTTATTTTCAAAATGGAAATATGGTTTTGGGGGAGGGGGGGGCAGAGCTTTGTGACGTCATATTTCAGGGGGGGGGGTCTGACTTTTTGTGACGCCGTGTGACGAGGGGGGGGGGGGGTCAAATATCGTCCATAATCGCGTGACGTCATTTATGGACGGCCCCTTGTTCCTGAATCGGCGCTGCTGAAACAATGCGCTCCCAGAGAAGGGCGAGTTTGCGGCTCAGAGACAAGATACACGACGGATACTATTGTCTTTTTTATTGATTTAGATACATTATTGGGTGACTCAATACCCCCGGTAAAATGAATAACGTTTAGGAGCCTCGTAAACTGAGAACGTGAACGTTGCTTTGATGACTGCATAGTGCTCCCTCTAGCGGCGAAAGTCTTACATTGGGTGCATGCAATCTCTTCCATGGTTTGCACATTGCCGAACAATGCACAACTTTATATATATTCGTGTCTGTGTATAGGTGTGTGTGTGTGAAAGAGGAGCAGTAGTGTAGTGGTTAGCGCGCTGCGCTACGAACCCGGGTTCGATTCCCGCTCACGGCCAACACCATTGTGACGATTATTTGAACCGGTCCTGGGACTCCCCTATGTCGACTCAGCCTCGAATGGAGTACCTGGTGCGATGTGTAAACATCGCCACTGGGGAGACAAAGGCGGCCGGGCGTGGTGCTAGCCACCCAACCCCTCCTGTGCCGTGCCGGCCTTCATAGGTGCTCGCTAACAGCACTTGCCCCAACAGTCTGTTACAGGCTATACGGGGGATCTTTGTGTATGTGCAACAACAGGTTCACATCTGTGTGAACCTGTGGTATTAGGACTTGTACTGGTTCCCTCCTCGGTCGACTCAACCTTAAAAACGAGTAGTGTACCGTGTCTGATACAGTGAAAAACAGAGGCGTGGTTCTTGCTATACGTACACAACTCTGTCGTGGCCCAACAGCCTGCAAGGCAATTAGCAGTGGAGCCTGGTAGGTATGGGTCCCGGTGCAATTAACGAAATGCGGGGGGAGGGGTGGGCATCTGTACAATTCCCCACCACCACCTCTTGGTAGGCCCTCTAACCCATGGACACTGGTGCAATTGCACCGCCTGCACACTCGCTCGCTAAGTCACTGATGGTTATGGTCGTTGTCGTTGTGCTGCACCCTGTGGCTAACATAACTGCATCGATCTTGATTTGAAGCTTTCGTGACTGCAGGAATCCATAGTCTTTGGTTCTTTCGGTAAAGTCACGTAGTTGGAAATAAAAAAAAATATTTTATAACTATTTTATTTTATAACTGCATTGCTCGCTTTCAGATGTTCTTCTGTGACCGTCTGGAATGCTCTTCCTTTCGAAATTAGGAAGCCAATGCACTTTTGAATCTAGATTGAAAACCGATTTCTTTAGAACTGCTATTTGGGTTTAGTTTGTTTCCCTTCCCCCGCACCTCCGATTAGCTGCGTACGTTGCGAAAGAAGTTCCAACATACGTACGTGACGTACCCGTGCAGGTGAAGGAGGACCTGGTGAAGCTCAGGGACGGGCTGACTCACATCCGCATCCATGGCGACGGAGAGGTCATCGACATTCAGGCCCTGGATTCGGCCATCCTGAAGACGGAGACGAGAATCCAGGTGTCGTATGCAGATAACAAAGAAAATATACACGCAGTATAAATTGCCACGCTGCGTTGGCAGGGGTGCACAAGTACAAATAACGAAAGCTTAAAATGTATTTAATAGACGACGTTTTTGTTAATGACCATTTTTAGGGCAATATTGTTGACTCATGAGTTTTTGACCTGCCCTGTGTGTAGTTTGATCGCTTTCTCTTCGTGCTTGTGGGTTTTCTCCGGATACCATAAACCCTTCCAAGTTAAACTAAATAATTATTTGAGTAACTGGTGACATACGAGAAGTGGAAAGTTTCTTTAAACAAGTCATGGGGATTTTAGGAGGCATTCCGAGGTAAATAAGGATACAAACAAAAATCATAAACTATTAATATATCTGTGTTTGCGCTGTGCAAATCAACCTTTTTTAACCTATTTAAAATATTTGAGCAGCTTTTTACGTAATATTTTAATATGCCTCTGCAGTACGGTTCAAATTGCTCACACTAAGTATTGCACTTACCAACAAAATATCATAAACAACGGAGCGGGTGTTTTAAAAATGCATGGTATGTTATTACATGCTTTGAATCATTGCATACTACCCACTGCGGCGTACGGTTCAGAAATACGGTCATTCTGCCCAAAAAAATTGAACAAAAACTGAAAATGGTGGAGAGATGCATGCTTGGAATTAGAAAGAAAGATGAGCACGTGGATGAGAGAACACACGCAGGTTAAAGACATACTTACAACTTTCTGGGCTTGGGCAAGACTCATCGCTAAACGGGATGATGGCCGTTGGTCAAGAACAGTGGTGGAGTGGCAGGCGAAGTGAAGAATGCACCCGAGGAGGATTCCCACTGAGGGGAGATGGAGCGATGAAACAAACTCGCGTGCAGGTGGTTTGTTACGACGCTGGATCGCGACGAGATTGCGGATGGCCTGGGGGAGGCCTTCACGCAGCAACGGGCCGACGGCGATCGTCGCGACGACGCGAGTTTTATTTCGTGTGAGCCATTCGCGAGGTCACAGGTTACTTTCGGCATACCCTCCTGCTCCCTCAGTGCTACGCGGAACAGTGCCTGGACTCGCTCAACAGCCAGGTGCTCACGCTGCCTTCGCTCGACGAGACGGGCACGCAACGCGAGGCTTTCATCCAAAGGTGCTTTGAACGTCTCCGTCTCGCCGGGGGGACGAACTCTCTCGCGCGAGGTTCCTCTTTTGGCTCGCTACGTTTCAGTCAAAAAAAATGTTTGGAATTTTTTTAAACGTAAATATGCAAACCCCTTTGCGCTGAGATGGCGTTCGTAAAAGTACCCACATATCTACGAGAAAGGGAGTCGGGAAATGAAGCATGCCTTTGTTAAATCTTATTCACGACCCGTTGTTGTTGGTCGCCTTGCATTTTTGGCCTTATTTTTATTTTACTTGCCGATGAAATCCGCCTGCCCCCCCCCCCCACCAAAAAAAAAGCCGTGCAATTTTAGTTTTAACTTCCTCCTTTTCAGCGACCCCCTGAGCGAGGCCCTGAGGACTCTACGGAAGCCGTCAACGGGACGGGAGGGTCGCGCGCTGGAGTCGCACAGCTCGCCCGGAATCCGCGTAAGGCTCCCTATCGATCCGTGCACCTGACCTCGACCAAGGGTCCGCTTGATAACCCACAGTCGTGAGTGATGTCACCGGAGCCGTTAGGAAGCCACTGGAGCCGTGCTCTTTTAAATCGAGATTTAACACTCATTTTTGTCGGACTGCTTTTGTGTTTAGTTGGTTGTCCTTCAGCCACATCTCGTACGGTGCGAAAGAGGTTCAACAGACATACAGTCAGCTGGGCTCGGTGGTGCACCTCTCAATGCAGGGCTTTAGTGGCTGGGGCCGGTGAGTGGGAAGCTCAGAGATCAAGTGTGGTGTGAGTGACACCCACCCGCAGTGCAGAGGGGCAGTAGAGAAGATTAGGTCACTCTTCAATTGTGCCGTGTTTAAGTGTTACCCCCCTTTTTACATGTGAGCTTTCTCCACTTTGCAAAATATTTTATGCTACATCCTTTGGCATGACCTTTTGACCCCCGATGATATTATTCCGATTGTGCTATTGGCCTCATGCCGTGCGGCAAAGTATCTCATCCGCATTCTCACAGGGCAGTCAGGTCAAGTGACAAACGAAATTTACGATGATGGACATTGTATCTAATTCATTGGTGACCTGGCCATGACCATCAACTCACCACACATGTGAGATCCCAGTTTAATCACAGGTGGCTGAATACTGAATTAAAACTCTTAGGTTTTTTCGGTAAAGTCACGTCGGTAAAATAATAATAAAATAAAATAATAATAAATGAAAATAACTCAATTAAATCACGACGTTTCGGAGGCAACACAAGTCTCCGTCTTCAGGTGGGACCATCACAGCTAAGAAGAGGTGTTAAGATGTTATATTATATTATACTATTATATTATTTTATTATGTTTTATTTTCATCTTCTTGGTTGTTTCGGTAAAGTCACGTAGAAGGGAAATAATAAAATAATAAAAATAAAACAATAAAATATTATATTATTATATTAGTATATTATGTTATTATATTATTTAATATGTTTTATGTTTATTATTTTATTATTTCCCTTCTACGCGACTTTACCGAAAGAACCAAGAATATGAATCCATGCTGCAGTCACGAAAGCTTTAAATCGAAATTTTACCCTGGTCCTCCTCATCTGACGCAGCTGCGGCAGGCGATGGAGGCGAGGATTCTGTCGGACCCCGAGAACCCCCAGAACAGACCGCTGTTGTGGGACACGTACGGCATCCAGTTGCCCACCGTGCGGAGGCGCGAGGCTCAGGTGAGGCGGCGCTCCGTCTCCGTGCCGCGCCAGCGATCCGGGGTGGCCACGGTGCCACCGTTCACGGCAGAGTACGGCGATTTGATGGTCACCGCGATGCGTCAATGTTTTAACTTAAATTTTTTTTTGCGGGTGTGACTGCGTGCATGGCGTTGTACGTATGTATGTGTCTTGAAGGTCTTTCGTACTGTATATTTCGCCAACCGTGCTAATCGTAGCTGCAGGGTAAGTACAAAAAACTAAATTCAGTGAAAAAAAAGTTTTCAATTTAGACTTTAAGGGGAGCGGTGATGTAGCGGTTAGCACGCTGCACTGCGAACCCAGCGACCCGCGTTCGATTCTTGCTCACGGCCAACACCAGTGACGATTATCTGAATCGGTCTTGGGCCTCCCCTAGGTCGACTTAGCGTCAAATTAGTACCTGGTGCAATGTGTAAACATTGCTCCTTAGAAGCACAGCCGGGCGTGGGTCCTGCCTACCCACCCCCTCGTGTGCCGTGCCGGCCTTCGTTAGGTGCTCGCTAACAGCACTTGCTCCAAAAAGTCTGCTAAGGCTATGCAGGGAATATTTGCCTTTGACTTTGCCACCAGTTGTTGCTTAAGTTGCCCTCCTGCCACCTGGTCCCTGTCAGACGGCGACTTTAGAAGTGTAAAATCTCGCTGGGGTGTTTTTATGCAGTCACAGCCCGAATAAAGTTACAACGTGAATTGTATTCATGGCTGTGAACATCTTAATTCATAATATCAGCCTCCCTGAACTTTGTACTTTAATTGTATTTTACATTTTTATCGCCTTGATTTCGTGCTTTGCCGTACCCCGAGTAGGAATAAAGATTGATTAAATGTTATTCAACTGTGGTTCACTCAACATACGTCTGCCATGAGCCGTCTAATCGCCGCAACTTTACAATCTCTGTCGCTTATAATGCACGTGCAGGCAGAAAATTATCACTTGGTGTAACCACCTCACCATCAATTAATCTGCAAGATGTTTTACATAGCACTCATTTAATGGGTAACAGCTATTGTCTTTACAACGTATTCTTAAATTTAAATCTTTCAATTTATTAAATATCTTGTCAGGAAGTTAAATATTTAAGAAATCTTAAGTGAGCCACCGTAATTACCATGAAGGGATATTTAGCAAAAAACTGACCACACAAATATCGTGGATCTTGTATTGTGGGATGCACATCGTGGCATTGCCGCACCCAGAAACGATTTGGCGTCTCGCGGTGTTGACGCAAACTTTCCTTTCGTGCTGCCAATATGCTCACTTTATTTCGGCAAAGTCACGTAGAAAATAAAATAAAATAATAATAGAACACGACGTTTCGATTGCAACACAAGCAACCGTCATCAGGTAAGAATGAATGAGAAAAAACAAACGTAGTAAACTTAGAAACACAATGCAACACACAACACAGAGAGCCGGACAACACAAACAACAGCAACACCACACCTGACAGCAGTTCACGAAAGCTTCGAATCTAGTTTTCACTTTATTTCCTCGGCTTCACGCGGCATTTTTTCCCCCTCCTCTCCTCTCCTGGCAAGCTAGGCCCTGTTAGCGCAGACATCTGTCCTGTCTTGTTTGG
The DNA here is from genome assembly GCF_015708825.2 of Lethenteron reissneri. Taxonomy (NCBI): domain Eukaryota; kingdom Metazoa; phylum Chordata; class Hyperoartia; order Petromyzontiformes; family Petromyzontidae; genus Lethenteron; species Lethenteron reissneri. The sequence goes on from NC_083802.1 coordinate 13,265,776, forward strand.
CTGCCCGTCCTGATAGCAACATCCATCTGCCCGCGCTCAGCACTCGTCCCGAAAAGTCAAGGGGAGATACGCCCCTGCACTGTTTGTCAGTGGACCCGCGAGAATGATTAATGGTGTGTTTTGTGGCAGCAGGCTATCCGTAAACACAAACCCCAGGGAACATGGCAGACACTTTCGAAATTTCCACTTCGTGGCAGTTTTTCTTGCGAGATGAAATGCTTCTTTTTGACAATGTGTAGTTTTTCAAATCGGCGGTGCGGAGCACTCAGTATCATGATATGCCGCAGCCTGACTGTGGCTCTTCAATTTTTGTTCAGCACGAGTTTCTGGTAAAGTTAGCAGGTAATGCAGCCTACAGTATGCAGCGAATGTAATGTGCATGACTGATGTGCATGCAAATGTATGAAAGCATTTTAAGCGCTGCTGTGGGGTGTTCATCATCATCATTGGCCACAGAGCTGGATGAAGGCTATTTTCCACCTCTCTCACGGTCTTGCGATGCAACGATCCATCTTGCTCCTCCTTGTACACGAGCGGATTCCATCGCTCCATCTCCACGGGGGATGCCCTCTCGGGAGCGTTCCCTCCTTTGACTTCCACTCCGTTGTTCGTCTCGACCAGCGGCCATCACCGCTTCCAGTGATGTGTGCTGCCCATGCCTCTTTAGTTTTATAAAAAGTCATTATGATGTCAAGTGACTTGTTCTCTCATTGTGGGTTCTCCCATCTTTATGTTTTTTTAATCCATGAGGCATTTTATACGATATATATTTTAAATAAGGCTTTCACCTGATTGGCATCTGATTCAGCAAAATTTGTTTAAATAAGGAAAGTGAACCAATTATATGGCATTTATGGTTTCATCATCAGAGCGAGATTTATTATTGGCAAGAGCGCTCTCTGTTCATGACAGGGTCCCTGTTCATCTTTAGTGGTAAAAAAAAGCAGTGAAGACAACGCAACTAACGAATTTTGTCCGTGTGTGCAAAACGAAAGCGCTTATGTTTTACGTAAATATTTCACTTTGCGAAGCACGCAATGATCTCTGGGTCGCAAGCATGGCTTCTGCACGAATACAAGCGTCACAGCGCTTGCAGCTACAGTCAAGCAGGGGGCACTGGTGCGTTCATTTTCCTGAGTTGGGACTTCCTGGCAAGAACAATAACGCGGAGTTATGGCAGAGGCACCGCGACGCGTGTCCCGCCATAAATCACATCTTCGGCGCCGCGTATCTACTGACCGATTTTTCTTCCGTGGGCTCCCGGTCTGTCTGACCTCTGCCACGCGGCTTCCCGACGTTGCTGGGCTCGGCACACATCTTCGCCGTCGTCGTCGTATTGGCGCTTCAAAATAACGCTACCGGCGCGCGGAATAAATTCCACGGGTTCTTCGCGAACGGACGCCGCGAAAGGTCGCGGAAAGCGAGGTTATGCAAGTGATGCGACACTGGAGAGAATGAAATATAACGGCAACCAAAAAAATATATAGTTTTGTTCGGGAGCGTTGTGACGGGTAATTGATGGCTTTTATGTTGCAGTCCCTTGGTCCGTCTCGTTCAGCTTCTTCCCGGGAGGCTTCTGAAGAGGGGGATTCCTGAGCCCCTCTCTGGCCGCCCGCCCCTCCACAGAGGGCCCATCTCTCTGCCTCTGCCTCCCATCCCTGATAAGGATGGCCGAGGAGGTGGGTTCATGGTGAAAGAGGCAGCTGCCGATGCACGTGCAGCATTTTTATGGGCACTTGTGGAGATGACTATCATCACCACCACCACCGTCGTCATCATCATCACCATCGCTTTAATTTGTACTGCGCCTTTTGCACCATATCTGGAAAGCACCCCCATTCCCGAAACAATCATTGTACAGCAGAGTAACGCTCTAGTATTATGTTGGTGTTATAATTTTCAGGTTTATCCTGTGGGGCATTCCAGAATTACGCTTTCAGGAACCGTGATGCAACGACAAGTCAATGCTACAATCATTAGTTGTATCGCCGCAGACAAGATCAGCTGGCCAGGTTGAAAATGTAATTAACAGCTTTGTGAGTTATTGAGAGGTGATAGAAATGAGCACTTTGAATTCAAGTGTGGGTATTTCAAAGCCAGCGCACAGTTTCCTTGGCAGTCCGTAGAACGTACTTCGGCTCAGGTGTAAATTTGTCCATCCGCTTTCCTCTGAATAGTAAGAGTTCCGTTGAATCATGCACAGCAGATTAACACAAAATTGTATTTGGATGGCAGTGTGTGTATATTATTATTATTACTGGACAGCTGGCAGAGCCGAATTTCACGTGACTCTTTTTTTCAGGATGTGTCCTGCCAAGTTTTTTTGCAGTAGGAGGGCGATGATTTCTATGTGTATTCCAACACAATGGCCCACTATTGGCGAATGACGTCACGCGATCTGTAACGGTCACTGTGAAGTGGGCGGCACGTAGTATTTTTTTTCACGGTGGATTTTACCCGGCAGTATTATGCAGGGTGGCCGCTGGATTTGAACCTTGAATCCTCTGCGGCAAGCGGCGGATGCGCTCCCGCTGGGTAGGGTCACCTCCCAAGGTGTATAACGCACGTATGATAGCGCACGTCCAAGCCTAACGTACTGCCGATGTATTAGGGTCAGCGCTCTGAAACCATTTACGTCACGGACCAATTTTGCAACGCGATATGTGAATGATGGAAAAGCTGGTCACAGCCCACCAAGTGTCTCCGCCAGTGGTTGTAAATCAGACGCAAACAGAGCAGCGGTGTAGGCGGGCTTTGATAAAGAACGCAGTTGGTTCTGGTCAATATGAATGTGTGCTGTGTGGAGCGGAGTCACTTGTGACCAAATCACCAGGAATGCACCCCATATACTCACAGCTTGGCAGCTGAACAGGTTTGAGTCTGGATAATGCTTTGAGGGGTGTCCACCGTGCATAAAGCGGGAGCCGCAGGCTGCTGCAGGACCACGTTGTCAGCACATGGCAGTGCGGCAAAATCAATCGTTGTGCTGTACTATGCTCCAACACCTGCGCTCCCTGCCTTCACCAACCGGTACAGACTGAATTGAGAAATATGGTTAAATAACCCCTAAGGCACGCACCGTGTTGGGAGGTCCACAACCAGAAGTGGACTCATCAAAGAGCCTCTGCCATGTAGATGCTCACATGTATGTAGATGCTCACATGTATGTAGATGCTCACATGTATGTAGATGCTCACATGTATGTAGATGCTCACACGTATGCGGAGTGCTCTATGCTGCAGAGGAATGTGGGTTTGGATATCGCCTGTGTGGTGCGTTTCGTGATTTTGTCACCAGAGGGAGTGAGCTAACAAAAGCCTCTGGTTTGCCGTGCATTACGTTGAAAAGGCCCTTCCAAGTATACAAACAATATTTTTTTTATTAAAGGAAAATTTGTCAATATGTGTGTCTGTTCGAAATGTTTAGCATACTTCCCGACATGCAACAGACTTGAGATTTGGCATGTGGGTAGCTTCCAGACTTACACAATACAAAAAGTATAAAAATTGACTTTTATATTTTTGGGGGGGGGGGGGGGCAATAATGGATATAATATATTGCACGGCAAGTGAGCGGTGACGTCACACCTGTGATGTCACCCGCATGCGGCAGCGTCACGCATTGCGCCTGCTGACGTCACGCATCCCCCCCCCCAAACCCTCCGGGTAGGCCGTGTATCCCGCACAAATGTGCTGTGTAGCTGTCTCGATGTTCTAAGTCAACGCGACTAATTTCAGCTCGCTCCTAAATATAAAGCAGAAACAACATCTGTTTGTGTGAAGCAGCAAAAACTCTCGAACGCTGAGCTCCGACGTCACGAAATTTGCACAGCTCATGCTGTCTGGAGTTTCTAAGGGAACGCAGTCCCTCCCCGAGTTGCCTAAATCGACCTTACACGTGGGTTAAGGTTGAATTTCCTTCAGTGAAAAACATCCGATTTAGTTAAATTGATTAGTTTCGGCTTTTTTTATTTCTTGCAAGCATCACTTTTTTTGCAGGGTTTTTCAGTGAAATAAGGGAATATTAAATTAATCCTAGATAAGAATCCAAGTCCCGGGCAAAGCCGGGTAGGTAAGCTAGTGGACAATAAGAATCACGGGGCGTGGAGTATTGACGCAGTGTTTAACACATTCTCCCACCTTCACTGATCAACATGATGTGCGGAGGTCTTTATCCCGTGGCGGATTAACGGTGTAATGATCACCAAATCCTCAATTCCTCTAATCTCAATGAATTACAGTAATTTGTAATCCCTTACACTGGAAGCAAAAAGCCTGTCTTTGATTTTTCTACAGAGCAAGTCTGAACATTTGTTATTAAGTTCTCTTAAGAGTCCAGTCCATCAGGATTGCATGCTGATCACATTTAGCAAGCTCTTTGGAACATCACTGTTTTAAGTCTGTTGCAAAACTGGCTCAGACTCAAGCATGGATCTCGAACATTCTACTTCGAATATATATTTATAGAGCGCCTTCCCCGAAGGCCTTCCCTGAAGGCGCTCCACATAGCTTACAAAACTGTGGCAGAATAGAAATTATTTCAATGGTTGTGTACAAGGGTTGAGAAATGAGTGACAGCGATAGAGGGGTACTTAGGGATCACGAAAGGGTAGAGGAGTGACGGGAAGGAGTGGAGGAGGGTCGAGGGCAGGGAAGAGGAAGAAAATTGGGCAATAGAGAGAAGGTGGAGCTTGAAGAAAGGAACAGAAGGAGGTTAAGGAGGAGGACTGCTTAATGTACAAGGGGACGTTAATTCCATCTGCCGGTGACTGGTTCCAGGTCTCTGGGCTGGAGGCCCCAGTGAATCGGTGGTCGCTGTATCGATTGGGTTCCGTTGAGGGACATCACTAAATGTCGCACAGCTAAGTGACAAGTGAACATTGGAAAGGTATTACCAAATGATGACTAGCAATTTCACTCGCAATAATAATAACAACAACAACAGATTGCTGTATTTAAATTATATTGCATATCTTACGTGATGCCAGATGCCTCGTCGTATTTTAAGGTTGGCAACTTCTTACTGCGCACCCAAAACAAATCCAGCGGCTTTAACGCGCGCGTGAAACCGCCTTGTGGTTTGTTTATTTATTACACAACAACGCTCGTAGCGGATGTTCTCGACGGCTTTTGAAGTTGTTCAAAAATATGTTTCGCCATGCACGTCTCTCCCCTGCGCTAAGCAAAATTGAAACGCTGACGCAGGGCGGTGGCTGAGGGTGTTTCCTCAACGGCACCTGGAAGTCATTCAAAACTTAAAATAGGGCGTTCGGTTCAGAAGAGGTGAAGTGCCTTCCACGCGACACACTGGAGTGTTTTGCGGGATATTGCGTTTTACCATCTTGCTCATTCTGCTTGCGGATTTTGTGGCCCAGTCACCTTTGTGCCGCTGTTTTAATTTTATGGGACGGTATATTAAAGGAAACTGGAAAGATATTAGAATTAATAGGTGCGGTTATGAATGTAATTTATACGTGCTCACGGTCTCCGCGTAGGACAATATGCGGGAGTGGCTCATCATGTGTTTTAGATGTGATTCTCGATGTAATGGCATGTTATTTGGCACAGATTGCTCTCAATATGTCAGTAACAGCCCCCAATGAATTGTAATGCTACTGGCCGGATTACATACTTTTGTCTAATGTCACACTCGGAATGCTTCAGAGACTCTGCCGATAATGTTCGTCATGTGATCGCGTTACAAATCACTGCGGAAATAGGATGGAATGTTTCAGAGATTGGGATCATTGGCCAATTCATTATTGCCCCGGACTAAAGTGGACTAAAAGACCCCTCTGTGCATAAAAGAAAGAAAAAAAGGAGAGAAAATCGGACGCCTCCTCCCGTATCAATCCCATCCGTCCTCCCCGCGCAGCGCCAAACGCCCGGCGCGTTATGAAATATAATTGAAAGCAGCAGCTTGAGTTGTGGAGATGGGTTTTGGTTATTACGGGGCACTTGCAAAGAAATACCGCCGGACGTTTAAGGAGATGCCTCGCATAAAACGGGCCCGTTAAAGGGGAATCGGGCCCGCAATGCGCGCCGCTGAGTAATAGCAGTCACGGCTCGGTTCCCTTCAAACGGCCGTCGAATGGCGACATCGCGTCGGATTGAGTTTGAGATTAAAATAAGATAACGCTAATCGTGTTGGGCCCGTGGAGGGCTCATTAAGCCGACGTGTGTAATGCATTTCGTTGTAGCGCCGCCCGTATGTTGCGCGGCGGTAAATGGGGGAACGCGGTAGCACGAGATTGCTTTTTCTCCCAGTGGGGCTTTGTCGATGATCTCCTTAATGTCCCTGCGTATGTTGCCGGCGTCTGTTCAAGCTGGCAGCATGTCCCTTTTTTTTGTTGCGCCCTCCCCCCCCCCCCCCACTTTTTCCCCTCTCCAATCCTTTTATATTTTTCTCTCTGCACCCACCCCCCTCCACACCCCACCACTCTCCTGCTCCTTCGCGGGTTAATCGTAAGGCGAGATGATACGTTACACCATGGGACCTTGCCCGCAATGTGGCTATGAACCGTACGAAAGATGAACTATGGGTTGTAAGTAGCGGCGTGCCCGGAGTTTTGACAAGGCCTTTTGTTTTTTGTTGTAAACGTGACTCGCACTCTTTCTCTCTCTCTCTCTCTCTGTGACTACTCCGTTGCTGTCGTGCTGTTTCCAGGGAAAAGTTTGGTTCGGTATGTCGCCAGGTTCGTAGTGGGGGGTCGGGGGGTGTGGGGGTGTGTGGGGGGGAGACCCCCCCCAGTAAAGGTGCCATGTGAAAATTTACCCACAATTCCCAGGGAGCGGCGTGCAATTGTAATAACCATCGCGAGGGAATAAAAATAATTAGGTGTGCGAAGAAAAAGTGGACTTGCCGTAAAAGATGTTGCACAAAGCTGTGTCCATTGGAATGATAATGTGGCGTATTTGATAGCGGAATTTCAGAAAGCCGGGAATAAACATTCATTCAGAATGTCATCACTGAAGTACACGCGCTGTGCTATGCGCCCGTTTATACAACAACGCAACACTGCTCGTTTATACGACGACGCACAATGCAAAAAAACCCAAAAATCACGTGATCGATTTATTCCGCTTCTCCGGAATCTTTGATTTCAGGGTTTACCGCGGGCACTTGCCTCTTTGACGTTTATCGCGCGTGCTTATGTTTAAAACGTCATGTCAAGTAATTTACCAGCTGTTTCCGACCATCATTACATAAAACACCGCTGTGTAAAAACTTTATTGTGTAATGATTGCGTAATGAAAAAAATTCGCGCGTGAGAAATAACGTCGTTTTTCACTCGAACACAAAAAAAAGGAACTTTTGCGATCGCAGTCCATCACGCGCGGGGCGCACCGCGCGGCAGAGACTCGGGACGCGTCGGGCTCGCCGCTGTCACCCGCCGCTGCGTGGCTCGTGGTCGCGACCGCGCTCGAGGAAGGAAGGCAAACAGCTTGGGGAGTCGTTGGGGGGGGGGGGGTGGTGGTGGGTGGGGGGTACACTCGGTGCTACGGCAGTGAGCGCGCCAGATGTTCGGCTGCAGAGGACACTCGCTCGTGGGTCGTTATGGGTGCCGGTGAACCCCTTGCGTGCTCGGGGGCTCCGTCATCGTCGCCGTCCCCACCACCCACCCCACCCCAACCCCACCACATCGCCCCTCCATCCACTTCTGCCCGATCCCTCCCCGTCTTCCGCCACTGCAGCATACGCTCCGTATTTGTTGAATCTTTTGCCCTCGCACCTTCCCGTCACGATTGATTCCTCTCCAAATGCTGCGTTTACTCCAGGGAGAGCGCGCACGTGTCCAGAACAAACGCCCTGGCACGCGTCGACGAACGCTGGGGAAGTGGAGCTCAATGATCAAGACAGGGAAGAATCGGATCATAGTCTTGGTTCTTTCGGTAAAGTCAAGTAGACAGAGTCTGAATGACTCTGTCTACTTGACAGACCTGTTCTCCACCTGAAGACGGCTGCTTGCGTTGTGGCCGAAACGTCGTGAGAATTATTTTATTATGTTTTATTTTTATTATTTTATTATTTTCCTTCTACGTGACTGTACCGAAAGAACCAAGACGATGAATCCCTGCAGTCACGAAAGCTTTAAATCGAAATCAGATCATAACCAGAGGGGTAGCGTGCTTGGCATGGGCCCTGGTGTGAGGGATGGAATTGAGCCGCCTCTGTCTCAACTTCCTCCCACCATCGTCGCCTGGCACCTAGGGCCCCTGCGTTCCGTGGGCCCCGGTGCAGTTACACCGCCTGCACACTGGCTCAGCTACGCCGCTGTGCTGCTGAACAATATGCCGTGTTCAAGCGTTACCTCCTACGCACGGGAGCAATCTCCGCTCTGCTATTATTGGTCTTCTTCCATTTTAACGTTTCGCGGTTTGATTCCTCTCGTGCTATCGGCATCATGCTCGTGAGGCCAAGTATCCTTTTGGGGCCGTCCATAAATGACGTCACGCACCTACGGGGGGAGGGGGGGTCAGATTGTGACGATGTGTGACGAGGGGGGTTTGAGAAATGTGACGTCACATCCAAATGCGCAACTTTAAATAAATATAGACAACACGTCCTACTTAATTAAATAGACTTTTTAATAAATGTTTTATCCTACAACATCAGAGTGCAGCGGCACATTAAATAAGCACTACAATGACAATAGTTTAAAACGATTTGAAGCATATTTTATTTGGGGGGGGGGGGGCAGAGCTTTGTGACGTCATATTTGAGGGGGGGTCTGACGTTTTGTGACGCCGTGTGACGAAGGGTGGGGGGGGGAGGTCAAAAATCGTCCAAAATCGTCCAAAATCGCGTGACGTCATTTATGGACAGCCCTATTGGCATTCTCACAGAGCAGTGCAACGTCTTGTGCTCGGCACACGGAGGCATCGTCGAATTGCTCCTGACATCTCCGAGTGAACCACTTTTTAAATCCTCGCACGAAAGTCGAGACAAACGTGACGTAGTTTTGGGCCGCGCACGTGACCACCGGTGGTGGAGCCTTAGGTACAGCAATTGGGCGGACCTTTGCTCGAGGCCGTACGGACACAGCCCATTAGGTTAGAATTGGGTCAGCGCAGGTCATGTTGGGTCAGGAGGATCCTGATGCCCTCGAGGTAAACAAAAGCTTGGCCATACAATTTATGCAGTTATTTATTTATTTATTCTGGATAGCCTCAATTGAGTCTCAAGACTACTTCAAGCAGCTCTTGCATGAGGACATTTGGCCAAATTGTGGGGGGGAAAAAACTGTTGGACTGGCAATTATTGTTGGGGGTTTTTTTTTTTTACGCGTGACTTGTTGACGTAGAAAAATGTCAAGATGCTTGTTCAGTTAGAATTGCACGTGGCCATGCTGTTATTTAGTCGGACTTAACTTGCGCCCGACCAGCTTGCTGCGTGTCTTCCATGAGTTTTCACAATTCCATTCAAAATGTCCCGTCTTGTCTTTATTGTTTCTTAGATTTTGTTCAGTTTTGTTCCCTCCGTTAGTGCTCATGTAAACATTGGTACAGAATTAGCATGAATCTAAATAAAATATACATTTCTTGTCAGCATGAACTAATGCTGTATAAATCAATGTTTTTATTGCATCGCATTGAATGTAATTGAATGGCACATTGCTTTACTGTGACTAAGTGAATCGTATGGAACGGTGAATACCTTGATGAGTACGGGGTACTATATTCTTTCGATTATAGAGCCCAGATTGTAGCCGGTGTCAACAAAGTTACGTACAGACTACTGGATAATAAGACGCATTCTGAACTATTAAACTATTCCTTTAAAAGGTGAGGGGAAGGGGGGGGGAGAATTTTCCTCATAATCCGGAAGATACGGTAACATTGAACGATGGATACTGTACGATGAAGTGAACGCGCATAGGCCAGCGTGTCAGAGCAGAGTTTCAAACGTTCACTTCTCTGCTCAAAAGGATTTTCTCTACGCACCTCACACGGGCTCTCATTACAACGAGCCAGTCAGCTTTCGATTTAAAGCTTTCGTGACTGCAGGGATTCATCTTCTTGGTTCTTTCGGTAAAGTCACGTAGAATGGAAATAATAAAATAATACAAATAAAACATAATAAAATAATTCTCACGACGTTTCGGCCACAACGTAAGCAGTCGTCCTCAGGTGGAGAACAGGTCTGTCGAGAAGGTCTGTCGAGAAGACAGTCTGAATTCAGCCTCTGTCTTCTCGACAGACCTGTTCTCCATCTGAGGACGGCTGCTTGCGTTGTGGCCGAAACGTCGTGAGAATTATTTTATATATTTTATTTTTATTATTTTATTATTTCCATTCTACGTGACTTTACCGAAAGAACCAAGAAGAAGAAGAGCCAGTCAGCGTGAAGACATGTCCGTGAAGAATTACGCACGCTAAACTTTAGTGCGTAAAGAATGAACACTGCAGGACGGTGACGTGACATGTACTGCCACCGCTGCTCGCAAGAGCTCGGATTCCACGTGTGAACGGCGTTTGATAATAGGGAATCTGTCCGGTGTGACCACGTTTAATTACACGCTATCTCCGTATTAAAATATACAGTGTACTTTTAACTTGCGTAGATTGTAATAAAAATTGGATTGAAGGGAATTTATAATGGCTTTCAACTTGTAACCGGAGACTACTATAGCTATTACAATTTTTTTTTCCTGTGTAATGAGTCCGGCACTGCCAAAATATCTAGTTTTTAAGCAAAGTAGAGAAAATGTCCAGGCGATGGGAATTTCAAATCAGCTTTTAAAATGTGTGTACTTTGAGAAAATTCGAAAGCATGGTGAGATTTAAACACACTTATAGCCAGTTGGCCAAAGTGCTTCTTCAACGTGCAGTGTGGCATTAAGCAGTTTTAAGATAGTATTCAAATTACAATTATAGATTTTCTATCAGCATGAAAAAAGAAAGTTTTTTTTTTTACTTAGTCATTTGTATATCATATTGTTCAGTATTTGTCCAGATTTGATTCTTGGGATATATTAACTTTTTTTGACAGAGATACGCATAAAATTCGTCCTCAAATTTTAAGAATCTATAATGGGTTATGGATATACTGTATCTGTCACCCCTAAAAGCTACCAATTGGGAATTGCCAATTCTCAATCTCCTCTTTGCTGATTCCCTGCTCCTATTGCTTGAAGAAGATACCATATGGTGGATCACATAGCAATGGTCATTTTAGTATAGAAGTGGTTAGAATGTACAATATATGACCCAGAATCAATAACATAGGCATTATCACAATGAAACTGCAACAATAATTGCAAATCAATAATTACCACACTTTGCGATGATACCACGATTGCGATGTTATGACGGTAACCACTCCCGAGTTTCATGCACGCACTTTTACCGTGTTTGTACATTAACAATCGAAGCACCCTCCTCTATATTAGCATCATCACCGTCGCCATCATCATCATCACCATTACGATGTTTCGGTAAAGTCACGTAGAATGGAAATAATAAAATAATAAAACATAATAAAATAATTCTCTTCTTGGTTCTTTCGGTAAAGTCACGTAGAATGGAAATAATAAAATAATAAAAATAAAACATCATAAAATAATTCTCACGACGTTTCGGCCACAACGCAAGCAGCCGTCCTCAGGTGGAGAGCAGGTCTGTCGAGTAGACAGAGTCTGAATTCAGACCGTCCTCAGGTGGAGAGCAGGTCTGTCGAGTCTGAATTCAGACTGTCTACTCGACAGACCTGCTCTCCACCTGAGGACGGCTGCTTGCGTTGTGGCCGAAACGTCGTGAGAATTATTTTATGTTTTATTTGTATTATTTTATTATTTCCATTCTACGTGACTTTACCGAAAGAACCAAGAAGATGAATCCCTGCAGTCACGAACGCTTTAAATCATTATGATGTTGTTATGGGCGATGCTGATGATGCTATTGCTGCTACTGCTGCTACTGCTGCTGATGAAATCGACGAGTGTGGTGTGCGATTGGGGAATGTACGGCGGGCGTGCTGAGACTGCACAGTGACACGGCCGCGCGCGCACACGCGGACACGTTGGCGGAGCGTGTGAGCGTCACGCGAGGCCGTGCGCGTGCGGCGAGCGCGTAATGTAGCGGCACGGGCCGCTCAGGACCCCCCGCCGCGCACTGCTGCTGTCGCGGAGCCCGCGCAGCTGTGCCGGGCCCCCAGTACACGTGGCACCACCCCAAGTCCACGTGCCGCGATGATTACCATCGCCGCTATCGTTGTAAGTCATCGTCATCATCGTTGCCCGACCACGATCGATTCGGTGCTGGATGGAGGCCTCGGCTAGGTCATCGCCGTCTCGCACGGTCCTTCAGATGTGACGATCCACCCAGATGCCTGCACGTGAGCGGATTTCATCGCTCCGTCTCCGCGTCGCGATGGCGAGCTGTTATCTCCCTCGCCTGGTATGCAGGAAGTCGTGGGTTCGGTCCCGACCCTGACGCCTGTATATTTGTTTGGTCGCATGGATCTTTCTCCGGCTCCTACAGTTTTCCGCTCCACATTTAGAAACATGCGTTTAGATTATTTGTCTGCTTTCAATTGGCACGTGATAAAGCACTCCGCGAGGCTATCATTTGTGGCCAGGTCGCTTCTGAAAAAGAGCTAATAGCTCAGTGGGCTTAACCTGGTAAAATAAAAATAGTTTTGGTTGAGTTTTATCTTGCAATATTTTGTCATGTTTTGTTTGCACAGCAACAGTGCTTAAGCGCATACATAGCAAAGCACGCTTCCGTCTGCAGTAAAGTGTGCCGTTTAAGACCTTGTGACAAACATAATGATATAATCGCCCATCGTGCACAAATGTCACATCCCAAATTACAAAGTTTAAAATTGCCCCTGGCTAAAATAATTATAGTAATAATAAAATTAATAACTACCCATGCATAGCTGCCCTCCCCGAGGTCTCTGCTGCACCGAAGATGATGAATCTCGCCGTGCCCTCACCTGCTTAAATAACGCACATCAATCATAGGCGGTGTGAGCACAGTGGGAGAGCGCAGGAATTTGGGGCGCTACGGCCGGCATCTCGGCCTCCATCCCCGTGCCATCAGGGATGCAGTGGGGGGGGGGGGGGGGGTGGTAGTGGCGGTGGTCGCGGTAGCTTTGGTGGCGTGATGAGTGCACAGCGCGCTATGAACCCAGCAGCTCGAGTTCGATTCCCGCCCACCATGGCTGACATCAGTGGTGATTATCTGAACTCGTCCTGATGAACAAGTGGGGAGACAAAGACGGTTGGACGCTAACAGCACTTGCCCCCCAACAGTCTATGTAGGCTACACAGGGGATATATATATTCATGTGGTGGTGGTATAGTCGAATGGGTGGTGGTAATGATGCATGAGTGGGGGTGGTGGTACGGTTGAATGGGTGGTAGGTGATGGTTGAATGGATGGCGGCGGTGGTGGTGGCGGTGGTCCATGGCACAACGCTCGACTTACCGACCACCACCGGTGGATCGCATTCTCTTCTTGACGGCCTCGCCAGGCGTGTCGGCATCCCGTGGTTTTCCTCCCCCCCCCCACCCCCTCGGTTTTGCAGAGGCGAGCGAGCAGCGTAACGCAGCGTACACCGGGCACGCCGCGCAGAGCTGATTTATTCACGCCGGAGCCTGGCATCTCGGCGCGCCGGCTGTTGGGATAACCTCGCTAAACAAGAAAGCAATTTGCAGCAGATTATGACAGCTGGGCTTGGGTGTGCATTCCGCCAGGCTGTGAATTACAGCGTATAAAAAAGAGACAACAAGAACTACTTGATAATTTCAGCCGCATCGCGTCAGTGAATAAACGATGAGCGGACTTGTCTGTTCTCTTAATGGCTTTTGGCTTTACAAAACGACGAGTGAAAATGCTTCATTTTCATTCTTGATTCAGAGAATGCCATGCGAATGTAAACTAAGCCTCAGGAAATGCTCCCGATCTCGACAGATCTCAAAAACCTAAAAGCAGGGCGAGAGCTGGGGCAGTGCTAGGATGGGCGGCTGCCATGCATAGCATGTGTTATTATAGGCAGAGCGGCTCACCTGTGCTGTACTCCTACCATGGGTGGAAAAACTCGATTTTTCCAGCGGCAGGCATCGGGTTTTTTCTTTAATACAATTAAACCCGATTTTGGGGAATTAAAACCTGGTTTAATGAATACGAAACTCTGATCCAAGGCTTAGGCTGCTTCCTCGTCGGTGCTGCTATCGTACTCGGGGGGCCGTCGGGCACGAGGTAGTCGTAGAATGCGGCGGGCAGGTTGGTCTTGATGAACACGAGCTTCTCCACAATCGTGGGCGCCAGTGAGTTCCTTAGCTTGGAATGGATGAAGCCCATCGTTGAGAAGTGCGGTTCTGCAATTAGAACCAATTAAACCGGATTTCTCCCACTCTTAAATGATCGGGTTTAATATTAAAAGACAATTAAACCCGATTGTAAAAAAAACCCGACTGTGCCACCCTTGACTCCTACGCTCACACGTCTACGTTCGCCAACCTGCGCCGGCCAGGCGGGTGAAGTGTGGTCCAGTATACGTCCCACGACCCTGGCGTGGCATGGGGAAAGCCGTCAGCCATCAGTGCTGTCTTGACAAACAACCACCGCACATTTACACGTGTTTTTATTTGTCATTTAAGAGTGCACTTTCTCGACGGAAGTTGCAGGAGAATTGCCGTGGGATCTCCAGCGTTCGCCCATTATTCTCGGCATATTTTTTGGTAATAACAATAATTAAGGGCTCTTAATTACAGAGACTTTACCCATGTTCAGCCAGTAAGCAATGCAAATTGGATTTGAGGCACTGCAATGAGAATGTATTTTCTTTTCATCTCTTTTGGAATAATTGCGATGTCAAAGACATTCAGGGGGTAACAACTCCTCACAGCGGGTTTCTGATTGCTAGAGAGTATTGCTTTGTTGCAATGAGTGATGTTTGCTCTGCAGTTCGTTATTTTTGGTCCGTGGTGACTCTACCGTCTAATTTATTGAAGAGCCGAGCCCCTGCCAACACCTGATGATGGCGGTTGTAATGTCCAGCGAAACGTCGGATAAAATTGTCAAAAATATTCGCTTACTTCTCAACATTCCTCCACTTTTGCGGAGTTACAGCGTGAAGCAAGGAGGGGCTCATCCAGCAGTGTCACCATTCTATAAAAATGTGCGACACATTAGATCATACATTATTACTGTTGATATGCTATTCATCTTCTTGGTTCTTTCGGTAAAGTCACGTAGAATGGAAATAATAAAATAATAAAAATAAAACATAATAAAATAATTCTCACGACGTTTCGGCCACAACGCAAGCAGCTGTCCTCAGGTGGAGAACAGGTCTGAGAATTATTTTATTGTTTTATTTTTATTATTTTATTATTTCCATTCTACGTGACTTTACCGAAAGAACCAAGAAGATGAATCCCTGCAGTCACGAAAGCTTTAAATCGAAATTTGATATGCTATCGTTACATTTATGAGAGAACGTGGCCCCAGAAGGGCGCCCATCGCGGAGATGGAGCGATGAAATCGGCTCGTGTGCAGGAGCTGGGTGGGTTGTTACATCAAGAGGCAACGCTGCAAACGAGGTGGGGAAAGTGAGATAAAATAACTTGAGCCGTGAGTTGAATCACTCACGTCTCCGAACGGCGGCAAATCAATTGTGTTTGTTGCGGGAACAGAGTGGTGGGGGAGTTTGGAGGGAGGAGGGGGGGGGCGCAAATAAGTCACACACACGTCCGACAATAATCGTGCCGCTCCACGCTTCAGGCGGCGAACACCTGGGAGGGCCGCGTTTGGAAGCGTCGCGGACGCAGCCGCCCCAGGGCAGCTCATCGGCTCCCCTGTCGACGTCGCGCCGAGGCCAGCGATTGGCTCGCGCGAGGACTCAAGCGTCGTCCTGGGAACTGGCGCCAGCGGAGCCGTCGCGATCGCAGCTGCAGGTGAAGCCCATCTGGAAGGGGAAAAAAAACCACGTGGCTTAAATCCGAGACACGTTGACGAGGGTGATTCAGGTGTAGGCCGGAATCTGGAGTTCAATTTTCGCCCTCAACCCCCTCCTTCCGCTGATTTTCGTTGGTGAGATAATTTAGCAAATGTACACAAATTATATATCTTTTTTTCTATAGTCACATAAATTAGGCATCCATCGTTATGCTTTAAATCGACATCAACGGTTATAAAATTTACATGACATGTTAGTTTTGCTAATTGTGGTGTTATATTGGCACTTGTTTTCGTTTGATAGCTGCTGATGTATTTTTAGTTGTCTTTCGTTTTGAAGAATTATTTAATTATGTAAAAAAACGAGTTATCATTTGGAGCAATTGCCCGGCATATGCAGCTCTGCTGTGTAACTGAACTTAAGAGAAAAAATTTCCTCAAAGAAAAAAAGATTGACAAATTGGAATGGTCAATTCTGATCGAACAAAAACCTCTTAGAATTCACAATAATTAGAATCAATCAAGGATAAATTCAGAAAGAAATTGTTAAATTGATTAGTTCGTTTTTTACAAGTGGTGACCTCATCAAAATGTAAATTTCGGCTTTTTTTGTTTGCTTTCAAAATCAAATTTACCCGCCGTGATGAGCGATTTTTTAAATAGGAATTTGAAAAGAACATTATATTTATCAGCAGTACGGTGGATTAAAAAAATAAGTGTCTCAGCCACCACTATTTCACACGCGTGCTATTTTCATGTGTCACCTTGCACTACCCGGTTTGTCAGCGCCGTTCGCTTTTGTTGGTAGAGTCGGATCGGTGTGATGTTTTTCATTTTTGCCTTTGCCGTGCGCGTTGTTCCAAAGCCCACTACTCCGGCCTCGGAGCAGTGGCACCGGCTGGTTCTACGTGACGGCCGCGTGGATGAGACCGCCGGAGACTTTTCCGAATTCCGGAAGCTTCAGCGCACGGCGTGGGGGCCCATCTCGTCGACACTCCGCGGCATGGAGGGCCTGCTCGCCGCCGTCGCAACCACCACCGTCGCCACCAGCCACCGCCGCCGCCTCCACGTCGTCTGCCTCGCGAGCCGGTCTGGTGGTGGTGCTGCGCGGGGAGCGCGTGGCCCAGGTCTGTGTTATTACTAGTTGACAAAAAACCCAGAACTACAACTGAAAGCCACGGCTTATTTTTTACGGCAGATTTTGACAGTGATCATAGCGCTTTGTCGTGTGTTCGTGTTCGTATATGGAACAGTGTTACAGCGTGCCGAGCAACAGTTGTAACAATTACAATGCATGGATACAGCGATATAGTTACCGTTATTAATTTGTTGCTGACCACTTGTACCACATTTTAAACTGATCAAACGTCGGCTTGACCCCAACCATTTAGGTTTTCACAAAACCTCAACATAGCCGTCGGTGAAATCTGAGCATTCCGTTAACGGGCACTAGAATGAGGACGAGATGGAAATTTTGGCGGAACTGTGGTAGAAGCGGGAAGTGAGCGTACAAGCTGTGAAGGGAACGAGATGGGAACTAGAACATCCTCGAGCGGCGTGGGCCCACACACTTCACAGTCAGGTTCAACATCACTCCGTCATATCCCAGGTCTCATAACTACCGTCGAACAAATGCATTCAGGGAGACCTACAGACCCTTTATCATGCCTACATCAAACCGTTTAACAGTGCACCGAACTAGAACCTCCGCTTAGCACAGTTGGCTATGTATGGTGTTAAAGAGTTCAGACAGAACAAATATTAGTTGGTGAGAACTAGAACTGGCGAGATATTCAGAATGAGTTGCTCATCTCCTGTTTACAGCCCTGAGCCAGCGGTGGAAATTCCACGATCCTACTGTGGGGCCAGGTCTATCACAGAACAACTACTGCAGAGCTGACCACATTTATCAACCTCCGAAGGGATGATTGGCTGGGTCAAAAACATGAACCTAAACTAGGCTTTCATTAAGAGCCGAAGTCGAACTTTTTGTTTGTTCAGCACCCCTGTTATGGCGTGCCATGTAACGGCGTTATATAATTGTTGGTATTTATCTATAAACTAAACTAAATAAAATATTTTACCAGGTAAGGTCCACTGAGCTACACTAGTTAGTTTTCAGAAGCGACCTGGCCACAAATTATAGCTCAACGAAGTGTCCATGTCACGTGAACATTTCTTGCAGCCAAATACTCGAAACGCATGTTGATTCTAAATGTGGAGGAACCCGAGGACCCGGAGAAAAATCCACGCAAGCTACAGGATCGAACCCACAACCTCGTGTATACGAGGCGAGGCCGTTTTATCGTTATTATTAGAATTGAGGCTGAATTGTTGCAAATGGCGTGGCATGTATAATCGCACCTGGAACCAATGATTTCAGAACCGTAATAACAACACCGTCCGCCCAGCTGACGGTGGCACACCCAGCCTAACTCCGCAGAGAGAGCAGATAGTTTCCACTGTGATACAAAGCCACTCCTTTCAAGAAACGAAAGTGATTGCAAAAAAACATATTTTTACAACAAAAATAATTATTACCTAATTACTCACATTTTTTTTAATATCCACGAAAATAATCTCAAATATAGTTTGTGACATTCCATAAATGGCAAAGGTGCAGCCCTGCAATTGCCCGCTCACGCCACTGCTGGCAGAAGCAGCCCTGACAGATACCCCCTCAGAGATTGCCCCCTCCGAGGGGGTATCTGTCCTACTCTTCCACACTGACCAGGTGCCTCGGAAGAGGTGGGGAAGCACCCACACTTTACCCAACCAAACGTGACCCGCCAGTCAACTGAGCACGGTGTACCTATGTATACTTGCTGTATGGACGGAGGCGAGGATTTAAGCCACTTGCCCATCGTTTAAACTGAGGGGAGATTGAACTGACGACCACCTCTTGATTGCAATTCCGTTGTGCTAACCATTAACACCAGCATCATTGATGACATACAATGGCTGTCTATGTTTTTTTGGGGTGGGTGGGCAACTGCCCCTATTGACCCCCCCCCCCATCTCACCCCCAACCTGCGTGCACTTCTGCCAGGTGGCACAGGAGCTGGAGCTGGGGCTGCAGAGGCGCAGGGTGACGGAGCGTGATCTGCTGTTCGCGGCCGAAAATCCGGACTCACTCTTGCCCCTGCTGGCGCGAGGGTTCAGGTGACAGCTCGGTGTCTCTCTCCTGGTCACGACGAACTTACAATTTGAAATTTACCGTCAGCCCAACGACTGTGATTCAGAGCATGCTCTTGCAAATTCACCGTCAGCCCAACGACTGTGATTCAGAGCATGCTCTTGCAAATTCTTGATATGTAAAAGGGTATAAAAATACTTGTAGAGGGACTCCTCTACTTATGAACGAGTTAGATTCCGCAGGTCTGTTCGTAAGTCGATTTGTTTGTAAGTCCAACTTTACTTACGTCGATTACAAACACGTTGTATGGCGTGTACACTAAACACGGGGAATGGCTTTTAAAGTTATATAATCTCCCATAGATGCCACTGGTTCTTCATGTTCTGCAAATGTAGATGCCACCACTGCCATCTATTGCGCGGTGGTTGAACTTACGACTCTAGGTCCGAACGAGCGACTGGACATACGGACAGGTTTGTTCGTCTTCTTGGTTATTTCGGTAAAGTTACGTAGAATAGAAATAATAAAATAATAAAATAAAACATAATAAAATTATTCTCAAGACGTTTCGGCCACAACGCAAGCAGCCGTCCTCAGGTGAAGACCAGGTCTGTCGGGGAGACAGCATCAGACGCTGGCCGAAACGTCGTGAGAATTATTGACACTGTCTCCCCGACAGACCTGGTCTTCACCTGAGGACGGCTGCTTGCGTTGTGGCCGAAACGTCGTGAGAATTATTTTATGATGTTTTATGTTATTATTTTATTATTTCCATTCTACGTGACTTTACCGAAAGAACCAAGAAGATGAATCCCTGCAGTCACGAAAGCTTTAAATCGAAAGTTAGGTTTGTTCGTATCTCTGAAAGTTTGTGCAAGTCGAATGCTCGTAAGTAGAGGAGTCCCTGTAGAATAATTGTTTACTCATTTATTTCGTGGTGTGATTTGTTTTGTAGAGATCGTCAATAAAGGTGTTTATTTGTTAGTTTAGAACGAACACGTCACAGATATAACCGCTCACATTTTGAAGTTTTTCAAACTGAAATATTGCTTTATGTATTTATTCATTCGTGTCTGGTCAAACTGTAGTCTGTCAATGAAAACGTACATTTTTTTAAAATAATAAAACATTTTAAAGAGTGTCGTTCATGCAAAACTGCATCTCACAACGCTATTGAAGACAACAGCAATAAAACATGAAAATTAATAAACGACATTTTTTTTATAACCAAACATTATCAACTCAAATTAAGCATTCAGTTATTGATTCATGTTCCTTGACTTCTAAGAAAGAAAAAAAAACACCCAATAATGAAATATTATTTATTTCTCAAACAAAATAGAAATACCTTTAGTGAAAAAAAACATTAATTCATTCAATATTCTCGATTCAAGACAAGCACCCGAAAACGTTCTCAATTCAAGCAAAATGCTTTCGTTCTCGTCCGCTACACTATCGTAGCTCTGCTAGCAGCTGTCTGCTTCGTGTCATAGACCTTTGGCCTGCGGTCAGCGGCTGCAGTGAAAGAATAATAATTGAAACGCCGATTAATTTATTCGTTCAAAAAAAGTCAGGAGTCTTTTCACAGAACAGCCCAAGAGCCTGACGTTCATTATAGTTTCCGAAAGCCGGCGAAGGCCCTGCGATGTCTTATCAGCCCACGCAGGTGAATAAAATAAATACAAATGACCAAACTCATTACTATACACATTAATTTCCCTTAAAAAAAAGTGTGAATACGGTATCATCGTAAACAAAGCGTTGTTTGGATATCGATTCCCATGGGAGGCGACACCGAAGGTCACGGCATTGTTTACGCGGAGGCTGAAGATGTTTTTCATCAGAGCTGGGAGCTTCGGAAATTAATCTGCGTTGTTTGGCTTAAAAAAAAAAACTTCCATCCTTGTTTTCATTAACAAAGCACGAATCGGTTATCATCTATGCAAACAACAGAATGGGCATTAACGAAAAATTACAATTACAAGATCTAATTGCTGTAGCCTTTTTGTGCTTGTTAAAATGTTTCCATACAGCTCACGATAATAGGGCCTTCGTTTGTCAGGCACCGCGAGAGAAAACTTACGAACCGCTAATTTTTTAAAAAAATGTTGGCTTGCCCACACCGATTCCCTCATGTAGATATGTATTTGCATTTTTTACTGGAAATGTACGCATGCTTTGGGCAACCCTTTGATTAACTTGGGACGGATTTCAGTAGGGTAATATCCTAAAGTGCAACACAGTTTTATACGCTGGGTTATAGTTTGAATCGGATCACGTTAACAAGAGTCATCGTGTCCTGTCATTATGGACAGACAGAGCCCAATCGCATAAACCGGTTTCAGCGTCAATAACCCATGTCTTCGTTGGAAAGCGTTAATAACGAACAAAAGAAACCAGCGATACATGAGAAGTCTTGGAGATTCAGGGAGGCATTCCTGGGTAAACTTTTTTTTTTATCGGTACTTTTAGCGATTTAAATGTCATGATGTAATGTGCCTCTGCAGCACACTTGGTATTGCTCACGACAAGGACTGCGTACATCAAACAAGAGACGCGTGCTTCGTGGCCTTACTCGCGGAGAATTAAGAGCGAACACAACACATTTCCACAACGTGCGCCCGTATAAAAATTAATAGTTATATTTTATCTTCTCTCGGCATCTGCTCGCTGTCGCCATTCCCTCCAGGAGCCCGGGCGGGCACGACCGGGCGGCCACGCGCATCCAGGCGAGCTGGCGCGCGTTCCTCGCCCGCCGTGACTTCGAGCGCCACCGGCGCCGGCGCTGGGCGGCGGGCGTGATCGCCGTCGCGTGGATGCTGCGTGCGCAGCGCGGCCGCGTCCGCCGCTCGCTCGCCCAGAGGCGGCAAGCGCAGCTCGAGAACTTCCGCACACGTGCGCAGGTGCGACACACACGCACGCGCGCGCACGCAGGTGCGACACACACGTACGCGCACGTAGACGTGACACACGTACGTGCACACGCACGTAGACGTGACGTACATGTATGTGCACACACACGTTGACGTGACACACACGTACGTGCGCACGCATGTAGGTGCGACACACACGTACGCGCACGCGGACAAGTGCTACACACGTATGTGCGCGCGCACGCAGGTGCGACACACGTATGTGCGCGCGCACGCAGATGCGACACACGTATGTGCGCGCGCACGCAGGTGCGACACACGTATGTGCGCGCGCACGCAGATGCGACACACACGTATGCGCGCGGGGATAGGCCCTACACCCACATACGGGAGGCGCCCACGATGTTACAGAAACACACTTGTGGTGCTTGGACAACTGCAAGAATTCTTCCACGGGTGCAAGAATCGCACCCCCTTTTACCCAGTGAAGACTCACTTGAGACTTAAGATTCGCCCTCCCCCCCCCCCTTCCCCAGGGCCCCGCTACATTGACACGAGTGGCAAATTGCATTCACAAGTGTTCTTGGGTCTCTCGGTAAAGTCACGTCGATAGGTTCAAAGAAAATGACAAAAAAAAAACTACGACGTTTCGATCGCAACGCAAGAAGACGACCGCTTGCGTTGCGATCGAAACGTCGTAGTTTTTTTTTTTTTGTAATTTTCTTTGAACCTATCGACGTGACTTCACCGAAAGACCCAAGAATATGAATTCCTGCAGTCACGAAAGCTTTAAGTCAAGATGCATTCACAAGTGTTTGGCTTCATATGGGAGGACACCGGATCGCCTAGAGAAAAGCCACCGTGCATGTCCAGGCGACGGATATACGCACTTGCGAACGGACCCAGGTGCTCCGGACGGTTTTAACAGTCAGGTGACACTGACCACCGATGCGGTTTTAGGTGGGGGGAGACTACAGACTCTGCTTCGGGTTTTCCCGTCTCGGGGTGGCACGTACAGGCGGATCGGTTGATGACTGTCGTGGGCCTGTGACGATTCGCCCTCGCTCACTGATTATTGTGGAGCATGGTTGTGCGTTCAGCTCCAGAAATTGATTCTCTTTTTGGAATATTACACTGAATTTAGTGCTTTTAGTGGCTGGTGGGGATCCACGGATGCATAGCATACGACGTATAATCACAATATAGAGCCCTTTTGTCAATCACATACAATTGTTTCTGTTAATGTGGGCGCCGTCTCCTTGCATTAAGGGTTTTCTCTTGACACTTCAGATCCACCAACATGTTGACAATACTAAAAACAAATATTGACCAGTTACCACTTACAGGACTGACTTGAAGACTTATACGAAAACTATCGTTATCACAATTGCGGTTACTATTTATATACAGGTGTAATACCAGCCACCTAAAACATCTCTTTTGTTTATTGATATACATTTTTTGTAAAGTCTCATCAATATCATTAACATTGATTTGTTTTCACAGCAAACCAAACTGTAATGAACGTAATGATTTATTTAGCTAAATTACAGTTGCCTTATACATATTTACTTTGTTTTTCCATCATAGTGCAGCTCGGTAAAAGCTGCATCAGCTGGTTTCATTTTTGTTCATATTATTATTTCTCTCCCCCTTTTGTTATTATTTTATTGAAATTATAAACACTGCAATGTCCTTCTCTGCCCGTCGTCGCGCCATTCATTCGCTTTCCCAGCCCCCCCCCCCTCTCTCTCTACCCTTTTCCAATTTCTATCGCGTGTGCCTTGCTTCCGCACCCCCCCCCCCTTCCCTTTTTCATTTTAATACCGTGCCCTGATGATATCTGGGTTCAAAGCTTGACTGCGCAGACCTAATTGCATGCGCCATACCATTAGCACAAATACGGAAATAAGTGCGGTGAATGCATTTAACGGTAAATGAAGTACCATTAAACGTAATTGAAGAAACATTTACTTACGCCATCCACTTTAATGTTAAACAATAAATTGTGCGGCTTTTTTGTGGAGCAATGATAATTATGCTACAATAATAGAAAATTCCATTGGTGTTTCGTTATAATGCTTTAGCGCTGTACATTAAAGTGGCTTTTTTTTAAACGATATGTATCTGCCTAATGCGGATGGCCCCATCACCCCAGAAATGTTTTTTTTGCGAAATCGTCCTAATGCGATGCGATGTGCGCGGAGCGGCGGATGGGAGGGTAGTGGGTGGAGAGGGGGGGTGGGGCAGGGAGTGGGGGAATGCACGCATAATAGAGGTTTTGTTTGATCCATTAGGTCGCGGTAAACAGTTTGCGTTCCTTACAAACGGCACGCGGAAGGGCCTTCGGCTATACAAGTCTACCCCGGCTCCTTTCATCGCAACCACACGAGTCAGAGGTGGCAGGAATTACATAGTCACTATAAGATCTATTCTTGTTCATGTTTTTGTTTTTTGTTTGTTGCGGTTGCACCCGATTCAAGAGCCGAATGGCTCACAGGGTTATACCTAATAAATAAACTTTGAACTTTGAAACATTGCGCGTGGTGTACGTACGACGGCAAAATGCGGAATCGCCGTCGACGATTGCTAGAGCGGGGGGGGGGAATACTTAATAATAAGCAAAGGATCGTGGAGCTATCGACGTTTTTCCTCTCTTCTTTTTTGACTTGTGTCTCGCGCGAGTCAATAGCACTCCTTGCGTATGAATGATTAATGGGGGGGGGGGGGGGGGGGCGCATTCGTTTGCAGAGCCCGCTTGATCGCTCGACAAATATCTCGGGCACTTTCGGCCCTCGGTACTTCTTCCGCACGCACAGCATCATTAGATAATAATGATTATGTAATCCCAAAGGGCGACGCGGGTTTGCTCGTAAATTGTTTGCGCCGTCTGGACGGACGCCGCCTCGTACACGCGTGTGCGTGTGCCCGGGATGGCTTCTTGTTTTGTTTAATTTAACACATTAGCGGCCGAACCCACCGCGCTCTTCCGAAAATGACAAATGTTTTGTTACGCAGTTGTCGCCGGCGTCACGGGCACGGTGACCCCTGCCGCGTGACGTCCCCACGTAATTGTCGCTTCGTTTACCGCAGAATGGGAATGCTTGCCTGTGCCACGGTGCGGTGTCACCTTCTTTCCCCCGAAGATGAATGGAGTTTTAATTTGGTTTTCGCGGAGGAGGGAGGGGAGGGGAGGGGATGAGGTTATTCCTCCGGCTTGTTTAGGCTTCTCCCGGTTGCAGCGGCGGCGGTGACATTAATTAGTGCTCACCGCTTCCCCGCTGCTTTTTTTTCCGCCGTGTTTTTAATTCCCGTCCTGTTAATTATACCCTCTCCTCTCCGTTATCACCGCCGTCGCCATCGCACGCCTCTAATTAAATTAATTGTCGCAGTGCTGGAGCGTGTGATTAAATTAATTAGGGTAATTTACGCGAACGCACGGCGCGTGCGAAAGCCGCGGCTGAGACTTTGGCGTGGGACGTTTTCGTCCTCGCAAAGAGCCCGGGTGGGCGCGCGCGAGCAGGTCAAAGGTTCTGTTTTGCAATGTAAACACAATCGTTCCCGTGCACAATAACACGCCGCTTTGTTAATTAAATTCAGATCTATATTTTTTTGGGGGGGGGGGGGGGGTGGGAGCTCGGTTCGTACTCCCGTTGTCGTCCCGAACGCCACCCGCTCGCTCGCTCGCTCGCCCCTGCGATCAGCACCCGCACGTTTCGCTCAACAATGCTTTTGTTTCGCTCGGTTTTATTTGTTCTGTGCAGATGGAGGCTAATTAATTGACCCCCCCCCGCCTTTTAAAATCGCCAATCTGCCGCTCTGTTTTTTACAAAACTGATTATGCATTTAATTTTAACAGCTGGCTGACAGAAAAAGATGACACCGCCGTCATTAAGGATTCCACTCTCGCACAAACCTGATCTTTTGAAATTGAAAAGGAGCGGCGGCGCATTTGCCTTCTCGCGAGAGTGTGCGTTTGTGTAAGGGTTAATTGACGATTCAAAGAGAATGCATTTATATTTAAAAATATATATACTGTTTTTATTTACAAATTAACAAATAGTTCGCTGAACGAATAACCCACGAATTGAAAAAACACACACACACACCCCTGTACGTTGTAATGAAACGGAATATCATTGGAACAAAGAGCTACATTTTTTGCCAGTACACAAAGAAATACACTACAGACTCGAATGGCCCTTTTACACAGTCGTTATTATTTACGAATTAAATCAAGAACAATTAATCCACTAATCATACATTTTAAGTCTAAGTGTCCACCATGCTCTAATGAGCTTTGGGTGACGCTCAGGACTGTTGGCGGTTCTGAGCAAGCAAGCGGTGGAAATTCCACATTGTTATCATGGGAACAGGCTCATCCATACAAAACAGCCAGTCACTGTTGAACTGATAATTCACGGAGCCTGCTGCTACCCCCGGCCCCTGCCGAGCTATATCTGTGCGCATTAATGATCATCGACCACCCCCAGCCCGTTCACCAACGGCTACTCACCGGTGTGGTGAAGTATGGTCAAGCAAACCCCATGATGAATGATACAGCATGGGGAGGTCTTCATCCGGCAGTGCATTGACTAAGGGCTCAATTAAAATGCTGTACGTGTATGTTTGAGGAATAGCCTTACGATTGTGAATTTTTTATCGGGTAAAATCTCACCAAATTAGGGAGACTCTGAGGATGCTTGACATCTCGCAGTGTATAGATCGTGATGCGGGGATGTGGCATCGTGAGCTCACTGTTGGGGGAAAAAAAAACGTCAAGTCGCCAAGAGAGCAGAGGAACACTGCAATGGCCAGCTCAACTACAGGCCATATCTGTATGATTGGGCCATGATACAAAAGGTGACCCATTTATAGGTACCCCACGAATTTAATGTGGAGAAAATAGAGAGAGAGAAAACATTTGAATTCAAATCTTTGTGGTGTCTCCACCACCCACGATTTCACCTTGCTTCTCGGTGTCTGCGCGAGACAAAGAAGTAATCGCGTTTCACAAATATCATTCACCCGTTGCAAAGCACGTAAAAGGGGGCATTCGAAATCACTGGGAGATCCTCTATAAGTATACAACTTGTCAATAAATCTGTGGTTTTCATAAACGTGTTTCAAAATCAATTTCACGGTTTTTCTTTAACACTTCAGATTCCCTAGAATTACACAGCAATGTAGCATATACGTACGTATCTTCCTGTGATTATCGCGGATTTACTGCTCGTGGCCAAGAATGATAGCGCATGCTTGCGCATGCCTTGTTATACAGTCCTTTGCGGGAAGGTTGGTGGATCACGCAGATTTGTGAAATTCACAAAGACGCTGGGGCTACGTAGTGACCAGCAGATGGCATCGCAGCAAGCGGATTCTTGCATTCTGTGTGGGGCGTCATTATCTCCTTGTATCTCTCTGCCTTTTTTCTGGGTAATTGAGTTTCCTTCCACTTGAAGCCAGACACTCATTAATGGAATTGGCCAAACATCCCAAATGCAGGCACAATGGTAGCGGGGGAGGTGTTTTCTCCCCTGCCTGGTACACAGGAGGACGTGGGTTGGATCCCGGACCCTGGAGATGTCGCTATGTTGGAAGTTCACGTGTTCTCTCCCAGTAGTGGTTACGTGGATTTTTACTCAGGGTCCTCCAGTTTTGCCCTCCACATTTGAGAAACATGCGTTTAGATTAATTATTTGGCTAGGACTATAAATTCCCACGTGCCACTTTGTTGAGCTATCATTCGTCGCCAGGTCGCCTGTGAAACAGAGCTGATACCTCAGTGGGCTTTACCGGGTTAAATAAAGTAGATAGCGGGGGGAAAACCCTATTATTATTATTATATTGTGGTACTGGCAAAGGAGGCCTCATGATGTTAATATAGTAGTTTAGTTTATATAAAAAATATATACTTTTGTGAGGATTTCCTTGGTATAGGATATTATTCGTTTTATTTAGATGTTTATTTTCTGGAGTTTGCATTGAGACCTGTTTTTTTTCTCTCTTGGCATTACACAAGACCACATGAGGTCGCATCTGGTTTCCAGATCGTGAGATGAAGGGCGACAGTAAACAAATTATAGCGCTTTCTGTAGCAGACAGCAAAGTGAGTGCAGACTGGAAACAAATAAGCATATTAATCATAATACTACACACACACAAGGTTATTTCTAGACAGCAGAAGGTGCGATTGCAATCATAGGATCGGTCCCATCGCTGGATGAGTCAAAATTGTGGCAATCTTATTTGAGTTGTGATTATTGCATGAAGTGCCTAATGTCAACTGTTTGTCCGTTCCACCCATGTCTCATTTCAGTATCTCGCAGAAAACTGGAAACGCATCCAGAGTTCAAGAAGGACCATCATCCACATCCCATCTCTGGGTGAGAGGCCTGTCCCTCTATGCTCCCCGCCCTGGACTGCGATTGCCGTGGGGCTTTGTGGGGCTCCGCTAGTGATGTCGCGTCGGACTGATTCCCAGTGGAAGGAACGAAATGAGTCCCCTCCCTACTCTTAGTTTTTTCGGTAAAGTCATGTAGGTAAAAAATGAAATAAAAATTAATAAAAATATTATTTTATTTGTATTTATTTTAATTTCATTTTTTTACCTAAAAATATTCTTTTATTTTTATTAATTTTAATTTCATTTTTTACCTATGTGACTTTACCGAAAAATCTAAGAGTATAAATCCTTGCAGTCACAAAAGCTTCAAATCTAGAGCCCCCTCCCTGTTCAATTTCCACCCTTTCCGTAACCTGTCCCCAGGGCCCCTCTGGCCTTCTGGGGCCCGGTAGAGTTGCGTGGCCTGCACACTCGATAAGTACATGACAGAGGCACCGTGAAAAGGTAGAATTTAGCAGAACACCCAAAGCTTCATGCCAGGAAGGCCGTGTAAATTGTTGTAGGTAGAGATCATCATGGGCTATCGCTTCCTTCCTGGTGCAAGATCTTGTATGTGTTGGGTCGGCATGATTGGTATTGTACAGCATCACACCGTCTGGCATGGGGTCATTTTGTAATGAAGCCCATTTAGGAAATCTCCTTTGCAATGGTATTGCATTATTTTTAATGCAAGTAATTAACCCTTATGTGATGCTGAACCATACAATTAAGGTTAGAGAAACGGATATTGCCACAATGAGAGCATTAGAATACGATTGTGTTAGCTTTAATAGAGCGTTATGAAAGCCAATGGAGATAATTAAGAAACAATGGATTTAGCATTTTTGTAGGTATTTGCCTCTTTATTGTTACCCCTCTTTTCTGTGTGTTTTAGTTTTTCAACTGTCTCTTAATAAAAAAAATTAGTCTCAAAGCATTTGCACATGATTAAAAGAAGACATCGGTCAATAGATTAGATGGATAAGTAGGAGGATATTTTGGCAGTGAACACATTCACTAAATTTATTGGCCACTTTGTACTTAAGATCTTTAAAAAAAAACATCAGTCGCAAGTAGGGCTGAACGATAGCAAGTCACAAGCGATTTTTTGCTATGTGAAAAGTCCTATTACTTTCTGATTGGAATTGTTTTATTATTTATTATTATAACTTTCTTTATTTAACTTAACAATTGTTTTATGTTAGATTGTTCTTTTTCAATTAAAACATTTTTATAAATACATGTTGCAAGCAATTCATATCTTTTAAGTTATCATCCTTGCTTTATAATATATAGAGCAGTTCATATTTTGATGGTATCATGTGGTAATGCTCCATTACATGTTTAAAATCTATTACACAGTGAATATTGAACTGAAGCTTGACTTTAAAAAATTATCTCAAATCAAATCGCAATATCTGTCAGAAAAATCTCAATTAGATATTTTCCCCAAATCGTTCAGCCCTAGTCGCAAGCAAGTAGTTTGCTAATATAACCTTTTGAAACCAATGGATCGCTATTAGAGAACGCATGCAATTGGATATATTATGTTGACTGCGGAGAAAAGTGGCTGAGTTTAACAAGTAGGCTTTCGCGACTAATACGATCCATAATAGCGTTTTTTCTGGGTTAGATCGTGTCAATATAAATGTGTCGTTAAACCCGCCACCACCCGACACAGGTAATTAGTAAGGTTTGTCACGTCAACAAAACGTGTCAATTAGCTACTAGTTCAGCACACCGGTTGTGTGTTGGAGAGTAAGCTCACAGCATTTGCAATT
This sequence comes from Lethenteron reissneri, assembly GCF_015708825.2. Classification (NCBI taxonomy): domain Eukaryota; kingdom Metazoa; phylum Chordata; class Hyperoartia; order Petromyzontiformes; family Petromyzontidae; genus Lethenteron; species Lethenteron reissneri. The sequence continues at coordinate 13,295,859 of NC_083802.1, forward strand.
CAAGCACAACGTTTCGCTGGTAATCACAGCCAGCCTCATCAGGCGGCAGCCAGGTTTGTGGAGAACTCCTCCTGTTTCGGTCTTAAGTGGGAGGACACCGTCCCGGTGGGATAGACGACGGCCACATGGCAAAGACTCGTGGCAGAGCGTGGGCACTCGATGGATTCTCGCTTCGCGGGACCACGCGAGATGGCCACGGCTCGGGCAGAAACTCCATCGGGCAGTGGATGGATCATGGCCGCCGATGATGCAACCCTCGCCGTTCACTAGCAGCCATATTTCTCAAACCGTTGCTCATTAAAAAACATTCTCGCTTCAACTTTGTTAACTTGGCCGCTGCGAGCGTTAGAGGGAAAAGATAATGAAGGCGCGGCGTTTTAAAAAATAAAACGGGGGCAGTGGATAACTCGCGGCAAAACGCAAAAAAAACCTAAAAACTAAAAGCCTGGTTAATGCCGAATGACCTCCCACAGGCCTAATTGCCGTGGCTGCCGCCGGATTATCATTTGCCCGCACTCCGCGCTCCGGTTAGTTATTACAGAGAGGGCTTCTCTTTTGGCCGGGGTCCCTGCGAGCGCCACGCCGGCCGCATAATGCAGCACCCTGCGTGGCGGCCCATAATAGGCTACACGCCACGCGGCTTTAAAAATCCTCCGACAACATCATTACCTTCCCTGTCTCCTCACCGAGCCATTACCCGCAGCCCCGGAATGGAGGCAATCTGCCGTCATTTAAAGTCGCGCTGAGCACGCCGCGGCGTGGCTTGAGCGCGGAATGAGCTTTTAACAATAAGGGGCCCGATTTATTTTGTGTTTCGTAAATCCGGGCAGCGATTACCCGTGCCCCATTTACCAAAACTGGCATGTGCAGTTATTTATTTATCTATTCGGCGCCTTCGGTCTTTTCATCATTATTATTTCATGTTGTCCTTCGGTTTTTAATTTCCACACATCTCTCTCTCTCTGTTTGTTGTTTTTGCCACTAAGCGCCGTTGTGGGCTGTGCGTGAAGCGGCGCACCTCGCTAACGATCGCCGCGGCTGTCGTTAGATGTGACTGGCACCGTCTCTAATGTCCTGCTGTAATTATGGCTTCTTCTTTTTTATCTTGGCTGGAAAAGAAAAATAATTTAGCGACGAGAGGAGCTGGATAATCAGCGCCGCCCGGTTATGAAAGCGTTAAGACGACGGCTGCGCTGCTCGGGAACAATGTGCTCGTACTTTGCAAAATTGCGTGACCCCACTGCTAATGCGGACGCTGTTTGGGCCCATTTGTAATAATGAGCCACAACAGGAGAAGAGGCAAAGCGGGCTCGGCCCCTACACTCAAATAAATATCGCGTATGAACTCAAAGGGAATCTTTAACCTGTGATTGCTTGTAATAGAAACTGTTTGTCAAAGTAATTGCGGTGTACGTATGAGATATACATTTTAATTTTATGCTCACATATATTACACAGGTATCCTGTATATATATAGCTTGTAATCCTTGTATGTATTATGTGCATGTATGTGTGTGTTTTGTTTTTATAGCAAACCCCAGCGATCCAATTTCGATTCCCGCTCATGACCAAATAACGGTGCCGAATATCTCAACTGGTCCTGGGCCTCCCCCAGGTCGACTCAGCCTTAATTGAGTACCTGGGGTGGCGTATAAACATCAGCACAGGGGGTACAAAGATGACCTGGCAATGGTGCTGGCCAGCCACCTCCTCGTGTGCCATGCTGGCCTTAATAGTTGCTCGCTAACAACACCTGTCCTAACATTCTGTTATTGAGCAGACAGAACATGATTTAACAGGGAAGCCACCCATACACAGGAGTATTTAGTGGTCACTAAGCCATCATTTGGCCATTCCGAATAGTCCATCAGGTGTCGCGATCCATTGCCCCTAGGCAGGCCTCATGGATAGGCCAGCCCGCAGGGTTATATGCTGTGTATATTTATTTCGTTATACGTATGTGTGTTATAATAAGACGAGTAGTCACAAACCTTTGAGCACGGGACACTGAATGTATGCTCTTGCGCGTGCCGTATATTTCATCTCTTGAAATTATTATTTCAATCATGAATGTGGTGGGGGCTGTTTTTTTTCAAGTACACAATTAACAAGTGGAGATGGGAACCTTGAAATGAGTATCATTTAGGTTGCCCTGACATTGTAACATCTCAATCTAAAACCCTTTTCGACTTGCCTACAAATAAAAAATAACATATGCACACGTGCGTCTATGTGTACAGACATATACGGTGGCACTAAGCACACTGCGTATCTCTGTATGTTGGGGCACACACACCAATGAAATGTAAAATAAGTTACCCATATAGCGTTCGCCAGTATCGATAGAAAGTGTGCCCCCCTTTAATGTCTTAAAATTGGACTTGCCCAATTGGCTGCCCCCCACAACCGCTCGCAGTGGAATCCTCTGGGCATCTGTTTCAGTGAAGCAGTAAATTAATCAATTCCTTTATTCAACCAAGTGAGAGCCCATGTGAAACGTGTCTCTGTTGCGAAGCAAACTTCACGTGTGTGTGTGTATATATGTACACACAAAACAATGATAAAGATCACCGTTTGTAGCCTTGAACATAATTGTCGGGGCGAATGGTGTTAGCGAGCGGCTGCTTTGGCCTTCCCAGTGCTGATGTCAACCGAGGTGAAGTCGACGACGATTCCAGATCATCTTTACTGATGTTAGCTCTGGCCGGGTATCAAAATCGGTATTGCAGTGCACTAACCAGTACATCACCGCTCCCCACATGCCCCCCATACATCCTAAACAGACTTTTGGGGCAAGTGCTGTATGCGAGCACCTCCGAAGGCCGACACGTCACACGCACACACGATACAACACACGTGTGGCCTGCACGAACGATGTACAAATAGGGCACGGTATAATTTGTAATGCAGAGAAACATTTCAGTAACCACCGAGTGCATTTTGCCGTGGCAGAGAACAAAAGGAAATTCGCTGCCGTATTAAAATGGACGGCGAAGGCAAAACATAACATCTGCCAAAATTGGCCTCCTGCCCATTACGACATTATTTATGATTGGGCAACTGTGTTGCTAAAACATGATCAATCAACGGCAAATGACTGCGTACCAGTGGCCAGGTGTGTCAGGAGAAGAGTCTGCTTTTCAGACATGGGTAATTAAGCCGGAGCAGGGTGGGGTGGGGGGAAATGCCGGTTTGCGTTCCCCTTGATCTGCCTTAATTAATCATCTGTACAGATACCTGTAATTACGCGCAATTTGTCAACTATTACGTGGAAAATTGCCCATCTTTTGATCGCGCGAGGACGCGGGAAGCAGCGTAATGATAGAAAATGGGCCCTCAGGAGCTGGAGGGCCGCACAGAGTTGCCCCCCTCGCTCTCTGCACGCGCATTTAAATCGCGGGTAGCCCCCCCCCGCCCCGCCCCCCCCCCCCCGGTATTAGCATGCGAATTTGCCTCGCACAACGAGACCCCGCATTTTCAAGACGACAAATTGCGTCGTGATTTGAAAGCGTCTTGGAAGTGATGGGCATGGCTGTGTGTATGTATGCGTACACGCGTGTGTATGTATATGGGGAGCGGTGGTGTAGCGGTTAGCGCGCTGTGTTGTGAACCCAGCGACCCGAGTTCGATTCCCGCTCACGGCCAACACCGGTGACGTTTATCTGAACCGGTCTTGGGCCTCCCCTAGGTCGAGGGAGACAAAGGCGGCCAGGCGTGGTGTTGGCCACCCACCCCCATCGTGTGCCGTGCTCGCCTACAGCACTTGCCCCAAAAGTTCATGTTGGCTCTACGGAGGATTTGTTTTTACTTTGTGCGTGTGTCTGTGTGTATGTTCCGTGTCCTGTCCGTGCCCTGCAGGTTACTCCAAGCACCTCCGTCGTCGCCTCAAACACTTTGATGTCCTGCAGAACCTGCAGATGGGCCGGCTCTGTGACATCAAAGGTCAGGACGGGGCGACGACGTTGGGACTCGCGGCGCGGGCTTTGTAATGCGAGCAGCTGCCATTAAAATAATTGCGGCACGTTTAATTCGCTCAAAAGACATGTTGATAATAATTAAATATGTGAAGGGTGTGCAGCGCTTTGTTAATCCACTGCTGGAAGCAGGGCCCCCCACAACCGCGTCGCACCTCCGATTAGCACGGTTGGGGCTACGTACGGCGAGAAAAAAGTTCCATGTACACACACACATACACACACACACACACATACACACACACATACACACACACACATACACACACACACATACACACAACAACAACAACAACAACCGCCATTCGCCACTAAGTGGCGGTGACGTCACCACGATGCTTGTGCCAGGCCAAGTGCACCTTGAGGCCACGTGAAGTGTCGAAAGCCCGCTGGCAGGAGGTCACGGGGCAGACCCAGGTGCCACTGGTCGACTGACCGAGATGACCGAGATGACTGGCTGATGCACCACCTGTGCCCCCTACTGTGCCAACTTGCTGTGCTTTAGCCACCCGGCGCTCCGCTCGTTGTTGTGAGCGTCGCTCCTCCGCCCTCCGTTGTTGTTGGAGGGCGACTGCCTCCAACTGCCCAGTAGCGTCCTTCACGAGCCTCCTCCACTGAGGCCGATCTTGACACCGCTGGTACCAGTCATCGGCAAGTCCACTCAGCTCCACGTCCTCCTGTACCACATCACTCCATCTCCTCTCCAGCCCGCGCCGCGCCCGTCTAGCCCCCTCGATCCGGCCGAACAAAAGCTGTTTAGGCATGCGGTGGCTGGGCATGCGGGCTACATGACCCAGCCAACGCAGCCTTGCCTGCCGGAGGAGCTCACTGATGGGACTTTGCCCAGATCTTTCAAGGATTTGTGAGCTCCTCACACAATCCAGCCTGGTTAAACCCAGGATGGATCGTAGGCAGGCCAGCCTAAATGTTTCCAACCGGCGAAGATGCTCCACCAGGGGGGTCCACGTCTCGCAAGCGTAGAGAAGGGAGGGAATGACCGTGGCCGAGAAGACCTGAAGCTTCGTGCGGAGCGACAGACCAGGTAGCTTCCACACAGCGTTACGCAACCGATGAAAAGATATTGCCGCTCGACTGATTCGGAGTGAGACCTCTGCTGATAGACTGGAGCCGGTCATAAGCACACTGCCCAGGTATGGGAAACTCTCCACTCTCTCCACAACTGCCCCATCACCAATTGGGAGTTGTGGGGGTGGAGTGTCCGATGGTACAAAATACCCAGGCAGGTGCTTGGTTTTGGTGGGGCTGATGGTAAGGCCCCACCTCTTAGTGGCACGCTCCAGTCTCAGCAGCAGCGCCTCCAACTCCTCTTCTGAATGAGCAGCTATTACCAAATCATCGGCATACATAACGTGGTTGACCAATAGGGAGCCATCCCTTGATCGCACCCGGGCGTCGATCAGCCTCCCATTATATCTGTACCAAACGGAAATTCCCCCGGTACAGCTATTGAAGGCTTCACGAACTACGCGGTCAAAATAGATGTTAAATAATGTGGGAGCCAGAGGACATCCCTGTCGCACCCCAAGGTGTACAGGGAAAGGCTCCGACTCCCGGCCACGTAGTTTTACCCGGGCCCGCTCACCATCATGAAGGTCCTTAATGATCGTGAGCAGAGGGTCAGGGACTCCGAAAGCACGAAGAACAACCCAGAGTCCAGTCCTACTGATGGTATCATAGGCCTTGACCAGGTCAATAAAGCAGAGATGTAGGTCTTTTTGGAATTCCCTACACCTCTGCTGTAGCAGACGGACAGAAAATATGGCATCTGTGCAGGACCGCCCTTTCCTGAAACCGCATTGGGGCTCCGCAAGCCCCTCCTCAGCGTGCCTAGCAAGGCGATGTTGAATAATCCTTGCCAGGACCTTACCCGGCACACTGAGGAGTGAGATGCCCCTGTAGTTGTTACAGTCTGTGCGGTCCCCCTTCTTAAAGAGGGGGACCACCAGGGCATCCTTCCAGTCCTGCGGAACCCGTCCAGTGGTCCAGACTGTTGTTATGATGTCATATAGGGCAGTCTGTGCACAAACGCCACCCTCCCTCAGCATTTCGCTTGGGAGATCATCTCTGCCCGGTGCCTTCCCTGGTCTCAGACTCCGGATCGCCCTCAGTACTTCCTCAACAGCTGGAACCTCAGCCAGCCACTCACAGGGGGTGACCTCTTCCAATATTTGAGGCACCGCAGCCTCAGCAGGGTTATCCCCACTTTGTGCCATGATGTTTTCCTGGCTGAGAGAATTTCCCTCCCCCAGGACCTCACAGAAATGCTCAGCAAATCTGCAAACCTGTTCCTGGGGGTCGGAGATTGGATCACCGTTTTTTCCTCTAATGATGGTAATAGGTGTGGCGCTGCAGGTTACTTTTTTGATGGAGTTAAATAGTGATTTGTGATCACGGGCCACTGAGGCAGACTCCATCTCCTCAGCAACCCGCGACCACCACCCATCCTTACAACGCCTTACGGCTCTCCGAACTTCCGAGCGAAGGCTGCGGTAAACCTCCTCATTCTCTGACGTGGGATGCTGTAGGCGATGAGAGTGGGCCTGTCGCTTTTTCTCAATTAACCTGAACACCTCCTCTGTCAGCCAGGGTTTCTGGGGAGGTCTGGACCGCGTACCCAAAGCAGCCATTGCAGCTGCATGAGTCACAGTCCTAAACCTCGCCCATTTACCCTCGACATCAGGTGGAGTGGGGGACGATGCCAACCCCAGCTGCAAGCGATGATGAAATTCTCGCTTGCAACTTTCATCAGCTAACTGAGACCAGGCCACTTTTGGTTGGAATGGGATCCTGGGTGTACACCCACCACCGGAGTGGAAGAAAGGCAGGCGCATCTTACAGATGACTAGTCGATGGTCAGAGGACAGATCAGCTCCACGGTAGGTCCTGGTGTCAAGGACATGGGTTCGCATCCGCTGGTCCGTCACTATGTAGTCCAGCAGATGTTCTTGCTTGGACCCGGCATGTATCCATGATGTTGTGTGGATGCGCCGATGCCGGAAGAGCGTGTTGGTAATTACAAGCCCATGGGCTGCACAAAAATCTAGCAGCCTCCTACCGTTATTATTGAGCTGATCTGGCCCATGCCTTCCAATCACTCCAGACCAGGTGTCAGCATCATGACCAACACATACACACACACACATACACACACACACATACACACACACACATACACACACATACACACACATACACACACATACACACACACACATACACACACACACACATACACACACACACACGCACACACACATACACACACACACACACGCACACACACACATACACACACACACACACGCACACACACACACATACACACGCACACACACACACATACACACACATACACACACATACACACACACATACACACACACACACATACACACACACACACATACACACACACACACATACACACACACACATACACACACACATACACACACACGCACACACACACACGCACGCACACACACACACACGCGCGCGCGCGCACGCACGCACGCACGCACACACACACACGCTGGTCGTGAGGCCTGTTTGACCATTCTTCACCACAATGGTCGGTGTGAGTTGATGAAGTGGTAAGGAGGCCCGAGACTGGTTCCCATATCACTCACTACTGACGTTAGCCGTGGCTGTGAGTCAGGAATCTAACTCAGATGGAACATGACACGGTTTCCTTCTCTTCATGTGGGCGTATTTGTGTTGCTGTGGGAGCGGTAGTGCAGTGGTTAGCACACTGCGCTAGGAATCGATGTGAATCCAATTCCCGGCCACAGCTGGCATCGGCGGTAATTATCTGAACCGTTCGTGGGTCTCCCCTAGGTTGACTCGGCCTTAAATGAGTACTTGGCACGGTGTGTAAATATCAGCAGCGGGGAGAGAGAAAGGCGACCAGGTGGGGTGCTAGCCACACAAACCCCCTCGTGTGCTTCATTGGTACTTGCTGATGGCAATATTAACGCAATACAGCGGACCTTTGCCTTCACCTGTGTGGCAGATCCCAATGTGGACGTGATCTACGTGAGCCCCGTGCCGCTGAGCGACGAGGTCCTGCACTACTATGAGCGGCTGCTGGGGCTGTCGGCATCCGGAGGGGACGGGGCGGGCCGCTACACCATCATCGTCCCTGACGCTGTGGTCCGCTTTCCCGTGAGTTGTTGATGGCTGTTGGATTGCCACTGGTTGTGTGTTGCAATTCACCGCCACCCACCGGGACCCTGCATAGCGAATCAATGAATCTTCACTGCTGCGTAGGTTCAATTATTCACAGCTGCGTAGGTTCGTTCGCGGTTGTGCTGTGTGGCTCACGATACTGAAGCGTCTACATTTTGAGTCGTCGTCGTCGTAGTCCCCGACGCTACAGGCGACTTGCTTCGCGGGCGATCGATGTGAACTGCCTGCTCTAACGTATGGGATCGGAACATGCCCAGGAAGCATGCGACATTCGGCCAACGTTGGCATGCGGTTGGAACCGTTGGACCGGCGTTGGACCGGCGTTGGCCCGGCGTTGGCCCGGTGTTTATTGGGTGGACACTGACAAAGAAAATGGAAACGAATGCTCGAACGTGCGAAGCACGGAGAGGAGCACGCTTGGAATGACGGTGAGAGAGACGTAGAGGAACAAGTGGGTGAGAGAACAGACGTGCAAGCTAGAGACGTCTTATTTACTGTGAAGAAAAGTACCGTAAGTATGCTTGGACAAGACAAGTCAGATTGGATGATGGCTCATGGACCAGGATAACAACTGTGCGGTAGTCGAAGGATGGAACATACCCAACAGGATATCAATGCAGCAATGAAAATGCAGGTCCTGGGTGGATTGTCACTTTGCAGGTTCGATGACATGAGGATGCCTTCATCCAGAAGTGGATAGGCAATGGCTGCTGTTGATGATATTGAGGTTCACCTATTGTAGAGGCTGAAGCAGATTTTATGCAGCAATGTGTCACTGCTGTGCCAGCAAGTGGTAGATACAGAGGCTCTGTTCCTAATGCTTTCGCAGATAAATTACTACGCACACCGTCTCACCAGGATACCATTAGAAGCAAGAGCTCCTGAAGCCACAAATAAAAAGGTCTGAAGTGTAATGTTTTATCTTAATTTCTTTTCACGTTCTCTTCCCGGTATATTTTAACACAGAGGGTATTTTTGTGAGTGTAGTTAGAGGCAATCATCTCCATCAGGAATTATAAAATGTAATCTTCCTCCTGTCATGTGTCTGTGTGTCTGTTTCTCCTTCGGCACTCACATTAAAATTACATAACCTCTACACCAATCATTCTAAAACCCTTAAACCAATCTTTATAAAACCGTTGAACCAATCGTTCGAAAATCCTTAAACCAATCACTACAAAATCCTTAAACCAATTGCTACAAACCCCCTAAACTGATTACTACAAAACCCCTAAACTGATTGCTACAAAACCCCTAAACTGATTGCTACAAAACCCCTAAACTGATTGCTACAAAACCCCTAAACCGATTGCTACAAAACCCCTAAACTGATTGCTACAAAACCCCTAAACTGATTGCTACAAAACCCCTAAACTGATTGCTACAAAACCCCTAAACTGATTGCTACAAAACCCCTAAACTGATTGCTACAAAACCCCTAAACTGATTGCTACAAAACCCCTAAACTGATTGCTACAAAACCCCTAAACTGATTGCTACAAAACCTCTAAACCGATTTCTACAAAACCCCTAAACTGATTGCTACAAAACCCCTAAACTGATTGCTACAAAACCCCTAAACCGATTGCTACAAAACTCTTAAACAAATCGCGACAAAACCCCTAAAATGATCACTGCAAACCACTAAAATGATCGCTGCAAAACTTTTAAACTCCTAATCCAAACACTATGAACCCCTATTCCAATCATTATAAAGCTCCTCAACCAATCACGATAAAACCCGACATCAATCACTACATAACCTCTAACCCAATCACTACGAATCCCTAATCTAACCATTATAAAACTCCTAAACCAGTCATTATAAAACCCGACACCGATCGCTATAAAACCCCCAGACCAATCACGGCAAACCCCTAAACCAATCGCTACAAACCTCACCGCACAGCTTAACAATACCAGTGCCCAGATCCGCATAGTTTTTGGCGTATATTGACAATGAAATAGGTCAACAAAGTTTGTTTTTCAATAACATAACGTTTTTATGCGTACCAGCACGGTTATCACACACGTGTTATAACACCAGCGCCTGCGCGTTGCCCGCGTGTTGGATCACGGGCGCCTGGGTGTCGCCTGCGCTCATGCCTAACCCGCCCGCGTCTATGTGCGCGTGTTTACATTTCTGCATGTCTCTTTGTAAGCTTACTGCTGGATGAAGCCCTACCCATGCTATGTAGGTGTTCGTGTGACCATATTTGTGTAATTTTATTGACACCGGGCGCAAATATGGGGCGCTTCTTACTGTTTGGAGGATCTTATAATCCGGGGAAATGCGGTAAACATCAGTCTCCTGTTATGCTCAGACTCCTTCTATAGCGAGGAGGTGTAGAACAAAGCATCGATTTACCAATTCATATGAATTAATCTCACATTACCTGCAGCAGCCACTTGTATCTGCAAGAATCAGTATTATTATGTTTGTTTCTATCCACACGATGTCACACCCGACCACACCACCTCGGAAGCAACAGCCCTTCGCTTGGAAGCGAAACCAATTCACCCTTCATGGGACCTCCTTTGCCAGTACCAAAATATAAATATGCTCACCCCGAGCTCTCATTACTCTGATAGTGCATTGTCTTTGAACTGTGCGCCTTTTGGCGTCATCTGGTCGAACACCATATGAGACTAGGCTCTAAAGAAAGCTGTCTCTGGTGTGGACCAATCAGTTTCAAGGACAATGCATACATTATCAGAGTATTGTTTTTTGTTTGCATTTGACTGCAAGTATTGTGGTTAATGTTAACATGATTCCTTGCAAAAGATGTCAATTTTGTTGCCAGAAAAAAGGGGAAAAACCCTATTTGCAATTCAACCTTGTTGCTGCACTGCTTGCAAGCACCCCTACCCCCCGACCCCTCCACCCCCCCAACCCAACCCAACATCTCTGCCACCACCACCACAGCAGCTGCCCCTGTCCCTGGCGAGCCTGCTGGAGTACAGCCCCGGCACGTTGCGGCGCATCCGCGCGCTGGTGAGCGGCCGCGAAGCCTACGTGGTCCCGGGCGGCACCGGCGAGGCCGACCTGGCGGTGGCGGACGAGCTGGGCCTACCCGCGCTGGCGCCCGAGCCCACCGTCGCCCGCCTCTGTGGCTCCAAGTCGGAGGCCCGACGCATCTTCTCCAGCGCCGGCGTGTTCACGCCGCCCGGCGAGGAGCACATCCGGTCGATGCCGCAGGTGAAGGGCGGATGAGCGAGCGGGCGGCCGGGCGGAGGAGCGGGCGAGCGGGCCCCGGTGGTTGATCGATCATAAACAAATGCGTTGCAGATTTTACGGGATTTCTGTGTCACGTGGAAGAATAGTGTTGAGGAAGGCATCCCACTGGGATTTTAGCACACAGCGTTGGTGTACGGTGATTTTTTTCTGCAATATTTTGCTGTCTTTTCTTGGATTTTCTGTTTGCACTTAGTCACATATTCACTTTAAGATGTTTTTTGTTCATGTTTTTGTTTTTTGTTTATTGCGGTTGCACCCGATTCAAGAGCCGAATGGCTCACAGGGCTACACCTAATAAATGAACTTGATCTTGATTGCCCTGCCCTACCTACGGTGTTAAAATCCCTGCCTAATATGGAGTGTGGTGTTGCGAGGCGACGAAGGAAGGACGGATGGGAGGCCGGCATGGGATGGAGGGAGCTTGAGCCGTGGACCTGCACTTGGGCAGAGAACGTTAGAAGACACGGAGAGAGTGTGCCTGAATGCAACCGCATCTCCAGACACTGTGCATAGTAGTTGGATAGATACATGTACACGCTATGTATATAGTATATAGTGTGTGTGTATTTTTTTCTTCGAGGGACAAACCAGCAACTTAGAGACAGAGGCACGAAGGAATGTCTTGAGTCTGGAATTGAACAGGGGCAGGGAGCTGACAGCACAAATGGATAAGGGGGAAAGTAGTTCCAAAACACGGGGGCAGCAAAGGAGAACGCGTGAACTCACACTGATGGGAACATCGACTGCTGGCGGCTTTGGCAGGAAGCCCGTGGTTGCAGGAGCAGGGGGTGCGTCGAGTAGAGAGAGCAGTGTGAGATGAGATGGTAGAGGCAGGCGAGTGCGTGGAGGGGAGTAGAAATGAGAAGAGGTAGGCAGGGGCGAGTCCTTGGTTGCATTTTGAAGATGGTGAGGATGATCTTGAAATTGATCTGGGATTGTATTGGGAGCAAGTGCAGAGATTGGAGGATTGTGCCGATCTCATCCCATTTACAGGTACAAGTGAGTAGTCTGGCCGCCACATTTTGGACTATCATGCCGTGTTGACCGTAGAGGTTGTTTGACCATACTTCACCAAACCAATCCGTGTGGACAGACCTGTTCTCCACCTGAGGATGGCTGCTTGCGTTGTGTCCGAAAAGTCGTGAGAATAATTTAATTATGTTTTATTATTATTTTATTATTTCCCTTCTACGTGATTTTACCGAAAGAACCAAGAAGACCGTGTGGGTTTGTGAACATGGGGGTTCAGTGGGGGGGGAGGGGGGGGGGGGGATCTCAACCAAGACCTGGTCGGATTTGACTCACCAATGACGTTAGTCACAGTCGGGAATCGAACTCGGATTGCCAGGTTCGTCGTGCAGCAGAGCGCTCGATCCCTGTGCCGCCGTTCTTCTACCGCACCGGATTATTATTATTACTACAGTGTAATCACTGTTAATTAGTGGGGGCGTTTACAGTTTGCGGAAACCATGCGCACAGCGGGGTTTCCAGACGTCCATATATTTGCAGAGAATTGGAAAAAAGCGAGGGCAACTTGACTCCCGCTCAAGTGGCGTCAACGAGCGTTCAGGTCATAAATTCCGCGTCCTCGTTTGCACACGGTGGGGGCGGCAGCGCTGTACACGGTGCTCCATTCCTTACGCTGATATATATATAAAAAACAATTCTGGTCTGTTATTGCAATTTGACGACAAAAAAAATTTACCCGTAAAAACAAAGTTTTTCACTATAAATCCTTTATATGCGTGGCGGCTAGAGTCCTCTCGTCCTCTGGCTTGAGATGGCTGCCACCTATGGGTCAGATGATTGCCTGCCACCATTAAGCAATCGGTAATTAAATATCATTTTTTTCCCCTAAAATGTTGAAATTTTTATTTCACGAAAATAAATTGTCACGCACAACGAGTCTGTGTGCAAAATGTCAGCTCGATTGGATCACAGGAAGTGGGTTAAAAAACGACCGAAAGATTTGCACGGTCGTAAGCAAGCAAGCACGCACGCAAGCAAGCAAGCGAACTTAATATAAAGGATTTAAAAAAGACTTAGAATATTGGCAACCCCCGGCAAACGGCACGGTCGGATTGCGCAATGAAAATCAAAAGTTTGAAGGCGCATTCGACGTGATCGACTACGGGAAAACTGGGTCAGTGGCCGACGTTAGTTCAAGTCATTTTGATTTCACCATTAGCACGCACGACTGGGGCAACCATTTCCTTACCGAGGGCCGAAAAAGACTTGAAAATACCTCTTTGGTGAGCCACACGTTTGTCGACAATGTGTGGATTTACCGTATGCTCAGAACTACTTGAAAGACAACCGGTGAATTCACATGTGCGAATATTAGAAACACATATTGTTGGTGCCATCTCGAATATAGTTCACTCAGGTACCCAATTAGTTTGGCTGAGATCCTTGCAGTGATGGATTCATGTCGTCTGTGGATGGGGCTGTATATATGTTGGCACAGTAGGGGGCACAGGTGGTGCATCAGCCAGTCATCTCAGTCATCTCAGTCAGTCGACCCGTGGCACCTGGGTCTGCCCCGTGACCTCCTGCCAGCGGGCGTTCGACACTTCACGTGGCCGCAAGGTGCACATGGCTTGGCACAAGCGTCGTGGTGACGTCACCGCCACTTAGTGGCGAATGGCGGTTGTTGTTGTTGTTATGTTGAAGTTCTTTCGCACCTGACGTAGCCAACCATGCTAATCGGAGGTGGTAGGCCTCCTCTGCCCACGTGCCATACGAATTGAAGACTGTGTGAGCCATATCCGACTCGTGGCCTGTCAGTTCCCCCGTTCTGTTTTAGTAGGAAGAAAAAAAACCTTGTCCCACGCGCCGTCAGCGTGTGCCAGAGACTGTGGCATCCCGACGGAAATTCTGCACCGCACGGCCGCTATTGGTGTTGCGCTGGCACAAGTGAGGGCGAAGTGGCTCGCTGGTGTTCGCTCAAGTTCACCTTAGGATATGCGCAGCAGCAGCAGCAGCAACACCTCCTCATTTAATTAAAGTGCTTTTTACAATGGCAGGATTATTTCCGAGCCGTTGTGTTGACAGCATCCTCGGGCAGGCGTGCTCAAAAAGACGTATAAGAATATTGGTTATCAAGGATAAGCAATAAGACAATTCTCCTGAAGCATTTTCATTTTGCAAAACCGCATTACGGCAGCTTCAGAGTAGAAAGTCAACCTCCGCGCGCATTTCGGTGATGGGTCTTTTCCCGTTGCCAACCTGGTTACGGGGCCCATTTTATTGGGAAACGAGAAACATGGTCCTCCATTCTCGACAATATCGTTTCTTCCCTCCGTGCCCTGCCTCCCGCCACAAGAGCACCGGGGTGACGTCGCAATCAAGTTGCATAGGCGGTGCCACCGCACCAAGGGCCCGCAGGCCAAAGGGGCCGAGGTTGGCCCATGCCGTACACGCGACGCCACCGGTCGCAACGGCAGGAGACGCGCGTGCGGTCAATCACGCGCGAGCGTTGCCGAGCCACCGTGGAGCCTTAACAGGTACGGCTGGCGCGATGGAAAGCTAAACAATGGGGGGGCTCGGTGACATTCCGTTTGATGACTCTGTGAAACAAGTCGTCGAGAACACGCTTGCACGATTGGGATGGGTGCCCTCTCCATAAAGCCTCTTGGTTTACTCTTAAGTGACACAGACCGTAGCTTTGGGGCGTATAGGTTGCACGTGATATTGGCGGAGGGAAAAAATACAAAAACACGCTCAACTATAAACATTCCCCCGTGCCTTTGGGGGTCAATTTGCAAAGGCGTGCATTAACAGGTGCGCTCGCTATTTCTTTTCACACCTTGTTAGCAAGTGCCCATCTGATACACACTATATTTTCCTGCCTCGGGCTGCTCTTCGTACCGATGGCTCACGTGGAATACTATATTGAAAACGCAGCATGAGCACACGCATGGAACACGCGGTGCACACGTGCGTACGTGCGCGCGCACACACGAATGTGCGAGTGCGCGCACGTGCACATGCGTGTGCACACTCCCCCGCGTGTGTCTGTCCGTGTGCGTACACGCGCGAGTGGAAGCGCGCGCGCGAGCGAGCCTCGGACGGCAATAAATTAGAGCATTAGTGACTGTGAAGCGCGATGAATTACAATGTTGATGAAATTAGTAAAAAACAGCTAAGGTGCCAAACTAGATTACTTACAAAACAAATGATTACCAAGTGGCAGCGGAGTGTGCCCATTAGTCACTGCGGCTCTGCCGTACGCAGGGGTTCGCGCACACCACAATGCAGCGGGAGGTTAAACAATATTGCCACACGAGTAATAAATTGAAAACAAATATTCCTCCCAAACACGATGCTGTCTGCACAAGCCGCCATCCTTTAAAAAATCCATTTTGCTCCGCCCGCACTTTTCGGCGGCGTAATATTATTACACAAATTACGCAAACTAATGGCCTGCGACCGATTTTATTGTTTTTGGAATGAATGTGCTCTCGGATCATCTTTGCTAATCTTTCCCGGACGGCAGCGATTTGTTTCCGACGCGGTTCAGGGGGCGGCGCTCGGCTGTGTTGCTTCTCACGCGGGCGCGGAGCGTTCGCATCCCAGATTACAAGCAGCGTGACACAAATAGCCTAGCGGCGGCGCCTCTGTCATCGGGACGAAATAAATAAATAATGCGTGCTTTACCACACGCACCAAAAAAAAAGCCCTCTCTACTTTCCACCCCCCTGCTTCCCTCCCCCGCATTCTCTCTCGCTTTGCTCGTGCTCTGTCTTTGTCTCTCTCTCGTGATTTTGTTGTTGTGAAAGTGGATGATTTCTTTACTGAGCAAATTAAGACCGTACTTACTGCTAATTTTCGAAACATGCTTAAATATGCTCGTCCCGCGCAGTGACTCGTCAACCGCTTTTTAAATTAACCAGTGCATGGCGGTGGCATTAATTGTAGTTAAATTACCAGACAGAAACGAGTAATTAATGAGCATTTATAATGCGCGATATAAAATGCGGCAGGGGAGGGGGGGTTGTGTGTAGAAAAATTATTAAATCTGCGTTTGAGAAATAGCGGGGCATTTATTTCCACTATCACTGTTTTGTACCGTTCCGATACTGGGGCGTACCTGCCCTGAGTCACGCTAACCTCGTAGTTGCGCTCCTCCCATTGTAATGCCTCACAGCCGGTGGCTTTTAGATGTTTCTGGCAGCGATGTTCACGTCCGCCATTGGCCTCAAGAACCACTGGGTGGGTGGCTCAAGGGTACTGGTGAATGCAATGGTCAGTTGTTTTAATAGCGTCCCTGATTCCCACTTGTATCGAGGAAGGAGGCTGTCTTGGAAACAATTAACTAAGTAGTTGGAAAGGCTCCTGCACTGATGTGGGCCTTGACAAATGTCAAACACAAGCCGGTACTAACTCGTTCTGTGGAAGGATTCAGTCTTTTTCTAAGCTGAAATCACAAATACAACTGCACTGCGTGAGCGTATGTGTATTTCCTAAATTGTTGTTAGATGTGTGCTGCACACTTGTATGCACATATTGCCGTGCAGTCAAGTCTTTTTAAATCCCTTATATTAAGTTCGCTTGCTTGCTTGCTTAGGACCGTGCAAATCTTTCGGTCGTTTTTTAACCCACTTCCCGTGATCCAATCGAGCTGACATTTTGCACACAGACTCGTTGTGCGTGACAATTTATTTTCGTGAAAATTTGTTCCAAATTTTTACACTGTTTAGGGGAAAAAATTTACATTTTTATTTACCAATTGGTTAATGCTGGCACACAATCATCTGACCCATAGGTGGCAGCCATCTCAAGCCAGAGGACGAGAGGACTCTAGCCGCCACGCATATAAAGGATTTATAGTGAAAAACTTTGTTTTTACGGGTTAATTTTTTACCCATGACAAATGCCACAGGTGGTGTGTCGCTCATCGTCATTGCTCTACGAAGCGGATTCATTCTGATAAGAACTGGCATGGCACCATGTGACACGGTGCGGAGGAGCGCGATATGACTTGGCATGTGTCATCTGCGGTGCGGCGACCAGCTAGTGGAGAGCCTGTCGCGGCTCATGGCCGCCCACGCTGGTGTGCGGTGCTGGCTGCTCAAGACGGAGGAGGGCCCGGGTGGACGCGGCACGGCAAGCTGCCCCGTGGCCCAGCATCTGCCCTGCCACCGCTGGGTGCTGAGCGAGAGCCGGCGCTACGGCTCCGAGCAGTGGAGGCATCGCTGGGCACGGGTGAGAACCCTCTTTGAATGAATAAACTCATCATAATAATCAGAACAAAATACATGAAATTGTTTGGAAGTTGTGTTTGTTTTCATTATTTATATCACTGCTGCTTTTCTGTAGCTTTAAAATTGAGCATTGACTGATGATACTGATGACAGTGATGATGATTTGGATGATGATTTTGGGAATGGTGGTGGTGATTATATTGATGACAGTAGCAATGATGATGATTTTGGTGATGGTGGTGGTAATTGTCGTGATGATAGTAGCACATCACGGTCTGTTTCTGATTTTTGCATTCTCCCACATCTCACGGAAACCGCACGGCACTCTCAGCGCAAATTCGCCAATAAACCCTATTCGCCTCTTTCAGTGCGGCCAATTTATCATTTTAAAAAAACGTAATCAGTATCGGGGCTGTTTCTGCAAACATTACAAACCTCGAAGCTCTATCCTTCCATCCTCTATAACTAGGTTTGTGCGTTGTGCTTGGCGCACTACAGTACCCTATGAACCCAGCGACCTGAGTTTGATTTCTGGCCACAGCTGACATTTGGTGTGTGCGAGTAACGTCTGAACTGATCCTGGCCCCCCTCCTGTTACCAACCTGCAATGGCCAATGTGGTGAAGTATGGTTAATAAGTATAACCCGTAAAAACAAAGTTTTTCACTATAAATCTTTTATATGCGTGGCAGCGAACTTAATATAAAGGATTTAAAAATATATTCGCCTGTGGAGGACGCGGGGATCGATCCCGCGACCTTTGGCATGGGAAGCGAGGGCGCTACCAACTGCGCTACTCCGCCACGGCCTGTGGAGGGGTTACGCTCTGGGCTCTTATACTGTGACGTTCAGCCAAAGCGATGAATGAGTTCTATTTGAATATATGTAAAATATTTTTTTTTGCCTAAAAAGTGTAAAATTTTGGGAATTTTTTTTCACGAACATTAATTGTCTGGCACAACAAGTCTGTGTGGAAAATGTCAGCTCGATTGGATCACGGGAAGTGGGTTAAAAAACGACCGAAAGATTTGCACGGTCGTAAGCAAGCACGCAAGCACGCAAGCAAGCAAGCAAGCATGCGAACTTAATATAAAGGATTTAAAAAAGATCCATCATTACCTGTACGAAATTGGGTGGCCTATGTTCAGCATTTGACTGGCAATGGACTGTACATTTGTAAGAAAATATTATTATGATTTAAACCAAACTGTATTCTAAAATTAGTTTGCTAAACTTCCTGGTTATCATAGTTCTACTGATGAAGATGGCAATGGTGATGATGATGGATTTGGCCAACAATCCCAATACAGGAACATCCTGAGTCGTATGACTCAGTGTGATTTAAATGTCTTTCCAAACCCCACCCCCAACCCTACCCCCCCCCCCCCCCAAAAAAAGTGGGACATTGTGAAAGTTTATTTCATGGTGCATGCACTGGATAGTAATTAAAATCTGTGTGCTGTGATGCTCAGTGAAGTTCTCCGAAGCATGTATTCATTACATTTGGCATAATAAGCCAGCGCCGGCACCACCACCAACAACAACAAAAAAACTAAATAAAAATATTATTCTAAATTTAATTAATAAGTATACTTGAACATAAGGGAGAGATCTCTGCTGTTGTAGTGAAGTGCGTGTGTACATGTTGGGTGGGATTCATGATACTTCAGCAGATCTTTGCTACCTGGAATCACATTTGCAAGCGGGGATTCATTTCGCATGGCATTTTATTCAGGACCCCCTCAACGCCCAACCCCTAACCCCCTGGGGCCCCGAACGACAACTTTGTTTGCGATGCTCAGCCCCTGTACAGCTACGGCTAAAATTAAGCACCTTATTCTTAGGTTTTTTCGGTAAAGTCACGTAAATAAAAAATTAAAATGAATAAAAATAAAATATTTTTTTATTTTATTTTATTTGTATTAATTTAAATTTCAATTTTTTACCTACGTGACTTTACCGAAAAAACCTAAGAATATGAATCCTTGCAGTCACGAAAGCTTCAAATCTAGAATTAAGCACCTGGTTATGAGTGTTGATTAATAAAAACCAAAAAATCACAACCTTATATATTCAGAACTCGAAATCTGAGAATCGGGCTCATTGTTTGTATTCCGCACTTCGAGATGTAGCAGTGTCGCAGCAGGTGGCACACTGCGGTACGAACCAGGCGACCTGAGTTTGATTCCTGGCCATGGCTTACAAGGGTTTTTTTTAAATCTTAACTCGCCCTGGGCTACCCCCTTCACCAACCCGCACTGACCAGTATGGTGAAGTATGGTCAAACAACCCCCATGACATACACAGCCTTCATCCGGTAGTAGATTAACAAAGGTCTGCAAAAAAATTACAGGGCGTATAGGCATGCAAATTCATTTTGAATGCTAAATAAATCCAAACTGCATTGGATATGGCATCCTGCATTCGGATGTTTGGCCAGTTCCGGTCATGTTTGGCTCATGCCTGTTGTGCGGTGTTATGACAAAACCCACCATGCATATGACGAGATAACACCCATAGTGTCGCACAGATAGAGTCAGGAATCCATTGCTTTATTACCATCTCCTGATCTCCTTGCAGCCCAATCCTACAACATCTGAACAGACTCAAGCCCGCATAGCTTATGCGATACAAAGATGCTGGGTGCATTCAGGATGATTTACTCATTAAAATTACAGATGGTTCATTATGATTCTATTATTATATGGACCTGTACGGAGCCAAAGATTTGGTGTACATTTAACATCGATTATTGTCTAATATATTAATGTAGAGTAAATATAGTTTTTAATGGTGTGCGATGACACACGGTGACATATATTATTTATATAGAGGCAATATATATATATATCTATGTCAAGTATGTGCAAAGTGTAGATACGTACAATTTTACACAAGCGTTGAGTGGCATTATTCATTTATTGCTTTACATCGGGGTGATAAATTATTTTGTATTTCTTAGCGCATCGCTTATTTTGCGTCCGTGTCCTGTTCCGCGTTATGCACAGATCCCCGCGGCCGGTGGGCAAATGAAACGGCTCTCTCTCCCTGCGAGAGAGTGTGCACTGCACAGTGAGTGTGTGTGTGCTGCGCCCCGAACCCGGCATCCCAAGGTCGATTTCAACCCAAAGCCAACATCAGCTACAAATATCTGAACCGGTCCTGGGCCTCCGCTTAGGCTGGCTCAGGGTAAACAAAAGCAGCCTGGCATGGTGTTGACTCCCTCCCCATGTACCACGCCGGCCTTAATAGGTGCTCGCATAACAGCACTTGCCCCAAGAGCCTGTTCAAATCTATACAGGGGACCTTTCTCTTTGGACCTGCACAGCCCACGCTGGCATCAATTAAATTCCGGTGGGAAGGTGCGTTATGAAAACACCCCGGCCTTGCCTGAGTTCTATCCTCACAAAACAGGGGAGAGTCACTGGCAGCAATTAATTTGTCTCCCTCCCCCCTCCTCCTGCTCCTTCGCCAGGGGTGGCCCTGCCTCTTTTTGTCCTTTAATTGATTAACTCAAGCGAGCAGAATTGCGCGTGGTACCTTTTGGCGGTGCTCGCGGACGCTTGTTGATAGAGGGTTGTGCAGTAATGGATATCTAGCTCTCCGATGATGGGTTTTCGGGTTGTTGCCGCGCGTTATTCGGAACCACATCCATCCGACGTTTTCACTCCAAGCTGCTGGGAGTTTCTTCAGTTCAAATAGTTCCTGAAGAAGCTGGCAAAAAAATAAACCGTCAGAAAACCGCGCAGCACAACCATGAAAACCTACTTCTGGCTTTTAAAGGCCCAGCACGATGTAACAGAGCATTTCATGGAAAGCCTCGTAATTGTCATACGGGTTTAAATTACGTACAAATGGCAGCAATCTGGCAGAGGCCCCCAAAACATATATATATATATATCTGCCTCTCGCACGGATAGATAAATGCCGGACTACATCTGTGTCCTGTGTTTACAAAACAGATCTCGAGGGGCCAATGCGTTGTGCTATGAAAGCCAGGAGAGAGGCTTATCCTTCCCATCGAGGAAAAAAAGTGGCTTTGTAACCATGAAAAAGTAATTCTTGTGTTTTTTTAGGTGACCAAGCTAAGTGGGTTGTAATTTTCTAAAATAAAAGGCATACATTATTGAATAGGATCTGCCGAATAGTAACTCACCTACTCGCTTACACATTACTAATCTATAATTAATGGAAAGTGATTTTTTCATGGTGTATGTATGTGTATGCGTGTACATGAATAGTGGGGAGTGGTAGTGTAGCGGCTAGCGCGCTGCGCTACGAACCTGGCGACCCGGGTTCGATTCCCGCTCACGGCCAACACCAGTGACGATTATCTGAACCGGTCCTGGGCCTCCCCTAGGTCTACTCAACCTCAAATGAGTACCTGGTGCGATGTGTAAACATTGTCACTAGGGAGACAAAGGCGGTCAGGCGTGGTGTTGGCCACCCACCCCCTCGTGTGCCGTGCTGGCTTTATAGGTACTCGCTAACAGCACTTGCCCTTACAGTCTGTTAAGGCTATACGGGGAATCTTTGTATATGAACATACATTTTTAGCCACAGCTTTGGTGCACATTAGAATGCTGGGTTTTTGTTTTAATCATTACGTCAATAGCAAGTGTAATATGCGTGTTGCCTACACGCGCTAATGGTAACACTCTCGGTCGCCGTTGCTGAAATATTAATTATTTGAACATGTCCCGTGTGTGTGTGTGTATGGGGAGCGGAAGTGCAGCGGTTAGCGCACTGCTCTACGAACCCAGTCACCCGGGTTCGATTCCAATTCATGGCCAACACCAGTGACGATTATCTGATCCAGTCCTGGGCCTTCCCTAGGTCGACACAGCCTCAAATGAGTATCTTGAGCGGTGTAGGTGCTCGCTCACAGCACTTTCCACAAAAGTCTTATCAGGCTATACAGGGGATCTTTGTCTTGTGTGGGTGTGTGTACGTCAACCCTGCCCTCTCTTCCCCATGGGGGAACAGTGGCCGTGGATACGAGCATCAGAATGGCTGCTGGCCACAGATAAGGAGAATCAGGATGAGAACAAATATTCTAAGAAAAAACACAAATCAAGCATTCTCATTATTCGGCAAGAGCAAGCACCTCCTGTTGGCTCCCTTTAATGCTCACGCAGTCCCTGGAGTTTAACTTGCTTGTGATAATCATCATTGGCCGTGGTCAATTCGCTGCTGTGCGAAGGCCTCCCCACTCTTGTCGCCATCTCTCACGGTTCTCGCGATGCCGCAATCCATTTGATTCCTGCGCGGAAGCCGCTGTGCAGGATCTCATTACTCCATCCCAGCGAGAATTCTAAATGGACTCTCCATCTCATGCATGAGATGACGCAGATCGCGGTACCTGTCCCGGATACAAATTTGGAAAAAGACTTAAAAAGTAAAAGAAATAAATCGACTTACCGCGTGCTCTTTCAACGCTGCCAGGATGCGGCGGTGGCCAGGATTGCTCAGGAGCTGCCGGAGTTTCTGGAGACGCGCTGCGAGCTCGCGAGCAACGACCTCTACCCCGACTGGGCCTCCTTCATCCAGGCCTTCCTCTGCCACGGTGAGACTCTCCCCATGACCCCCCCCGCCCCCTCTCCTACAATTCCATTCAAAACCATGATGCCCTTTCTCTCCTGAATTTCATCAACGCTTTTGTTACCCATAAAACACAATTGAGAAATGTCGAATGTTAAGGTTAACTAGCTACATACAATGGATTGGAACAATGGAAACACACAAGGTATTATAACAATAGGCAGACAATGTATTGGAACAATGGGCAGACACAATGTATTCGAACAATGGGCCTGTGCTGGAACACCACTCACCAGTCCAGTCCATTCAGTTTTCTTTGACAAATCACCCCCCGCCCCACCCCTAGTCACTCATCCCATTCACTCCACCCAGGAGGTGTGATCGAGGCTTGCCCGCCGGGCGACAGCCTCACCTGCCTGACGGTGGACCTGCTGCTGGAGCCGACGGGGGACGTGGCGGTGCAGGCGTGGGGCGACCAGCTCGGTGGGCGCCCCGCCACCCCGGCGCTGCGCTGCTGGGGCTCGTCGCTCCCGCAGAGCTCCGTGGAGCCGGGCGCCCTCCACGAGCTGGCGCGCCGCGTGGCGCAGGCGTGCTGCGGGCACGGCTTCGTCGGGCACCTGTCGGTCGACTTCGTCACCTTCATCGACCCCGAGAGCCTCCAGCAACAGGTGCGGCCCTCTTCCTCCGTCTCCCGCTTCTCTTGCGACGCGTCTCCTTCCTCCTCTGCCTCCTTCCCGTGTGTGTCTATGTCCCATCACGTTGGTTATTTATTTTGATCCACTACTCATGCTGTTCGTTACGCACGGTTGCGCTTTATTTTGCTGCGTGGTTGCGATTTACTTTGTTCAGTCGGAGTTAGCGGCTGAGGTCGTGACGGGTTTCTTGTTTCATTCCTGTTGCTCTGTGCCCCCCCGGTGCCGTTCCCTTTCCGCCGTAATGTGCACTGATGCCTATTTTATTGAGGGCGATATTGGCACGTAAAACAATGCTGTTTGTTAGTTGCATTTGGAATTTTGGGCCTTTGTTCTTATGCTCAGCAACTGTGATGTATCGTCAACTTATTTCGCACCATACGTAGCCAACTGTGCTAATCGGAGGTGATCAAAATAATAGTACAAAAACTATTGAGGACGATGAGAGATTGCAATGACTTGGGGAGGCCTTCATCCACTTCATCCAGCAGTGGACTGATCATGGCTTGATAATGATGGCGATGATGGTGAATCAACTGGTTGCAGGTTTGGGCGTTGGACCTGGACGTGGGTTACAGCGATCAGCTGGCCATGACGCGCCTCATGGAGTTCGTGACGGGCGGAGCGCTGGATTGGCGCGACAGCATCTTCTCTGTGCCGTCGGAGCCAACCCCGGAGTCCGGCGCAATGCCTCTACATGGGGACAGAGCCAAGAGGGTGACCGGCACTAGAATTAACAAAATACATTTTCAGTCACTCGTTAGTGTTTGCAATGCTCAGTCTCAAGTTGTCAACATGGGCCATTGTGTTAAATTGCGTGCGTCAAGTAATCCAGCGTGAGCCCACTAAGAGTTGATGATGATGTTGACAATGATGTTGATGATGATGTTGATGAGGATGCGAATGATGATGAGAATGATGATTATCAGGATATTGATGATGTTAATGAGAATGATTGTGATGTTGATGAGGATATTGATGATAATACTTATTATGATGTTGATGAGGATATTGATGATGTTGATAATAATGATTATGATGACGATGCAGATGTTAATGATGATAATAATGTTGACAGTGGTAATCTATCTATTTATGTTGAAGCAGTTCAAAAGAAATTAGTTTTAAATCTATATTTAAAAGTGCATAGCTCGTGGCTTCCTAATATCGGAAGCAAGAGCGTTCCAGACGGCCGCAGAAGCGCATCTGAAAGCGCGCAATGCAGTGACAATGGTCTTTGTTTGATGAGGATGTTCATAATGTTGGAAATAATGATTATGATGATGGGAACGTTAATGATGATGATAATGATGTTGACAACGACGACGACGATGATAACCTCGACGTTGATTATGACGTGCGTGCAGTCCCGTCCAGCGAGCAGACGCTACGCAGTGACGAGCACCCAGCTGGCGCACTCAAACCTGGCGCTGCTGCACTACAGCGTCTTCTTCAAGATGTGCCGTGCGCACGGCATCGGCTTCGACGTCAAGGTGGCCTTCGCTTTGCCGAGTTCCCTCTCCTGTTGTTCGTGAGGGATAAGTTCCGGAGATGCTCCTGGCCTTGCAGTCAGGTTTTTTCTTTTTTTTTAACCGCCCACGACAAATGCGTAGCTCATCATCATTGCTCTCCAAAGTGAAATCATTCTGATCAGAACTGGCTCCTACTCCACGCTGTGTGACAGATGAGTGATATGCAGACAGATGCATCTTCTTGTACAGCATTCCCTCGTTTATTCACGAGGGACACTTTCCGGAGATGCTCGTGAATGTCAAATTTGGCGGATGATGAACTTATTAAATACGTGAACATTAATCATAACACAAAAACGAAAAATTCGCAATCAAAATTAACATGAAATATTATAAATATGTAATGGGCTCGAATTAGGCGCACTCGCAACTGCTTGGAAGGCAACACTATTTATTGTTAACACAAGGCAACACTTAACATAGGGTGGAAGTTTTCATGACTGCAAGGATCCATACTCTTTGGTTCTTTCAGTAAAGTCCTCACGCCCCCCCTCTGCCTCCTCTGACTGATATATAACCTCTTACTTTGCAGCAGCTCTCTTGACCATGTCAGCAATTGTTTCTTGCTGTGGTTGTCCCAGCTGATGACGGGCGCTTGCGTTGCGCCCGAAACGCCGTGATTTAATACATTTATTTTAATTTAATTAATTTTATTGTTTCACCTACGTGACTTTACCGAAAGAACCAAAGAGTACTTAACGTAGGGTGGTGACCACCGACCTATTCTCGCTAACACACACCATCACTCGCTACAACTAGCGTGACCAAGCCAGGAGGGCTGCTGGACAGAGGTCGCAAACGGGTTTTGATTCCTTACCCGTACCCGGCCGCACCAGGGTCGCAAACGGGTACCCGTACCCATACCCGACCGGGTACAGGTAGCCGGGTATCGGGTAGGGTACGGGTATCGTGTACCCGGTTGCGACCTCTGCTGCTGGCCTCTCCACGCTGACTTGAGGCTTGACTCTTCTTCACGAGGCGTCTTCTTCCTTGACACGAGCAGCCTCGAACCCGGGGCGGAGGCCGCTTATATGCGCCTCGGCGTGTCCGGGCCACACCCCGGCCACGCCCACCTTCGAGAACTCTCCTGTCCACGTGGCCTCCAAGGTGCCCCCAGTGCCCCCACCTTGATCCGGTCACGTGTCCAGCCGGGTTCACTCAGAGTGCCACGGCCTCACACAACCCCTGCGGCCCTGACGCACGACCGCCAGATCTCCCGAACCGGCCGTGACGTCATTCCCGCATCCAGACGTGATGACGTCATGTGTGTGTGTGGATCCGCGTGTTAGTGACGCTCCCCCGCGTAGTGACGTCACGCGAGTGTGTGTGTGTGTGTCCACATGGTAGTGACGATACAAATATTAAAGTATCTTAACACTTTATCTCTCATCACTTTCTTTCTCCCCCTCTCTCTCTCGATGCAGTCGTATAGAGTTCCAGAAGTGTTTCGCGGATAGCAGGTTCGTGAATAATAAGGGAATACTACAGAGCCAACTCTCGAATGTCCGGAGTAATGGGGGAGTGGGGGTGGGTGGCCCACCAGTTGAAACAAAACAAATAAATGAGCCTATTAATAAAAACAACACATCGTTTACCTACGGAAGACGTAATAGGGAGAGAGGGAAGAGGTAAGGAAAGCAGAGCATGACATCTATTGTGAAATCTTTCATTTAAAAAAGGGGGAAGGGGGTTACATAAAGCAAAGCATTAAAAAAAACGAAATGATGAACGAAGCAAAGTGCCGACTACATCGAGCATCTTCTTGTTTCCTCTAAAAAAAACCGTAGTAGGATGTGTTGTCTGTGTAGAGGTGATACGCGCTGGGATTAGGGATCGTATGCCAGCGCGTAATGATTGGCTGTGGGCCCGTGACGCGCTGAGAGGGAGTGATTGGGTGGCAGCGCGGTGTGATTGGTAGGAGTGTTAACACGCGCTGGGAAAACGGATCGTAGAGAGAGTGCGTCGTGATTGGTTCACTAGGGAACGATGCTCACGTCGACGTCCGGATCAGCTCCGTCTCTCGTGAGCAGGGGCTATAAAAGGGGATGCACACAGGCGTAAGGGCAGTATGTAACCAGCGAAGAATGAAGACGGGGATGAAGACCTAGGGCCCTGCGGTACCTAGTCCCGCTGTCCTAACGGGACCGGGACTCTGTGTAACCCAGAGGCGAGTGTAGTGTGTGTAGCCAGAGGCATAGAGTCTACACGAGCCGAATGTATTGTGTGTAGCCAGAGGCATAGGGTCTACACGAGTCAAGTGTATTGTGTGTAGCCAGAGGCATAGGGTCTACACGAGTCAAGTGTATTGTGTGTAGCCAGAGGCATAGGGTCTACACGAGTCAAGTGTATTGGGTGTAGTCAGAACCATAGAGTCTACACGAGTTAAGTGGAGTGTGTAGTCGGAAGAAAGGAGACCACACGTTGTATTGTGAACGTAAGGATTTAATAAAAGTGTGTTACCCGTCAAGAAGTTCCTGCCGTCAATTCCAATACTTCATCTGTATTGCTTCACATCGTATTGGCCATCAGTGATACAGTACGCCTGATGGTTTGGATCTCGCCACATTAACAATAATAACCACCATGGAATTTATCCAGTTTCTCTCTATTTGCTGTGTTATTTTTTAAGAGTGTATGATTGTAATTCTCAAATGGCATTTGGTATGTGGGGGGCATATTTTCTATGATTGAGAATGCTGCGGCGTTGCTAGGAATGCCTTCCACGTGTCAATGCTTCTTTGCCTGCTTCTCAGGAGGGATTGCTGCCCGCAAACTCACTCTTGAATTTCTACATCTCAACTGCAGATTTTTCCGCAATTAAAATATTTATTTTGTAAAGGTTTGTCCTCCGATGTTTGACCCAGCCTCTGGCGCCCTTATTTTGTGCATTTTCCCCTTAAGCCACCCAGCCTCATTCCATTTCCATTACTCAAATACAAATACATCAATTTGAAAAATAAGTCAAATAAGTCAATGAATAATAACATTCCTTTTTGATGCCGTGTGTGTGTGTGCGCTTGCATGCTGGCGTGCTCGCACGTGACATCAGGAGCGGCAGGGAACCGTCTTCACCCTCATCCACGGGCAGCGACGTGAGCGGCTCGGGATGATGTGAGTGCGCCCTCAACCAGCCCATCCGTAATCTTTTGTTTGATACATTTTGTGCGTCGGTCTGCGTGGAGCAATTGCATTCATTTCCATCCAAATGGCGCGCGCACTTTGCATCATCAGCCGCGCTCTTGTGCGCGTCCCTTTCGCAGGGTGATCATGGACGATCTCCAGGTTGCGCTGATGACTTTTGCTCAAAACCTCGCACTCATCCACCAGCAGATCTCCTCCGCCGATATGCAAGGGGAGACGAATTTTAAGGTCGGTCTCGCAATGCGATGAGAAAATATATCTCAAGCTCTCCGCTGTTTCCCTACTTCTGTAGAAAAAAACACGAAGCAATTTGTGCAAGTGCAGTAGCATAATATGAAATGGAATGCATTTGATGACATTTCTTTTGAGAACTTTTTTTTCCTTTTGAGACAGTTTTAAAGTAATTGACTTGCTAGGCAGGATAGTTGCCTTCTACCTGTTGCCTGTCTCCTGCTTCCAACCTCTCTTTGGATTGACGTGGATGCGCACTGGTAAAGTTTCGGCTACCCAACCCGAATTTTCCCTGTTCATCCCGTCTGCCTCCACATGGCTGTGTTTGATGTTTTTCACTCCACCTCCTTTTTTGTTCTGCCCCTTGCAATTTGCTTTACTCCCACACCACCTCCTCACCCAGATATCTTCCCTATATTTTCCATCCTCCAAACCGTCGCCTCCTATCTCTGTCCCCGGCCTCATCTCCCCACAACCCTCCCCTCTCCCGCCTTAATCCCACCATCCTGGGACTGCTCTGGGACTAGTTGGTGCTGCCCGGGCCATTCCAGCAGCTGGGCTCCAGTTGCTTCTGGCTTATGTTACTCCCTTTCCTCTCTCCCATGTTTCCCAACCCTACCTACCCAACCCCTGCCACTGCCATCTTTCCGAATGTAGTCCCTCACTTTAGTGAAGCATTTTGAGATGTTGTGGCATTTAGATGCGATAGAAATTGAAATGTTTTATTTTCGTACTTGATATATTCCATGATATAATGAATGTAAGTCGTCTCTGGGTATGCCCTCATATGGCATATAATGTGTGTGTAGTGCTCAAATTATGTTCCCGCATAACAAATGCGAGTCACTTTCTATAAGTGCGTGCACTTACCAGTTGAAAGTTTAATAAGTGTATTTTGTGGCATCATGCCTAAATGGACTGTTCAGGAAAGCTCTATCTGTGCTCTGGCTGCAGGAAGCTGTGCAGGAAATTGAGTCAATTCTGGGCATCACGGTGCAGAACTGGGACAGAGAGGAAAAGGAGCGGGAAAGTGGTGGCCAGCTTGCTGACCACACGAAGGCCACCACCACCGCCAATGCCACCGCTGCTGTCACAGAGGCCCTGTGAGCCATCGGTTGAGGATGCGAAGGCGGACAGAGAGGGAAATGCTTTGTCAAGAAAAGCATGCCCTCAGCTGGCTAAGCGCTGACCTCCTATGAGCAAAGGCCTAATGAAAGATGGGGCAATGGGCAGCGACGTATGTGGAAAGGGATTATAGTGAAATACTTGTACTGCGCCGCCACTCGCTATTTAATCCCAAGTGCCAGAGGGGTTTGTTTAGCTCCATGATTGTGCATTGACGATTTGGCCATTTATCTACAGTATGTGCCAAATGTGTATGTGTCTGATTTTTACAAATGGTGAATGTTTCTTTTTCAAGTATTTTTAATTACATTTAGAAATAGGAATTATGGTTTTAAAAATCTGCTAAACAACATGTCACGTCGTTTATAGAGTAGCCGCTATACTTTATTACTTTTTAGTAGTCGTCAGGCTTTTCTACATGGTAATTTCACTGTAGGATCATTCATCATTATTTGTGAGTTGTTTTCAATGTAGTACAGGAAGCTTTACATTTCATAAGCAGCTGCACTGTTACACAATAATACTCACGTGTAAGCACTGTAGCCACCAACGCATGTGTTTGTAGTGTATAATAGCGCAATGGGGGAGCAGTGGCACAATGATTAACACAATGCAATGTAAATCCGTAAACCCAGAGTTTGACTCCTTGACTAACATCAGTGGCAAGCTATTACTGAAGCAGTCTTGACCGCCCCCTTCATCAACCTGCACTGATCAGCTTGGGAAGAATTGATTATCAAACAACCCCATGTGAGGAAGCCTTGATCCAGCAGTGGATTGACAGAGGGCTGAATTATAGTATTGTTGTGATACGTCGTATTTTCACGTTGATAAAACAAGTATATGTTCCCAAAAACTCGTAAGTTTGTTGGTTTGTAGTATGCGAGTGAACGTTGCCGGATTGTGGTATTGTCTGCTGTAAGTGGCGATAGAATGTGTAACAACAACAAAATGTGTTCCTGGGTAGTAAGTGTTATTTTCTAATTGCGTATGCCTCAAAAGTACAGAAAATAGCTATTATTCCCAACAAACTTTGCTTTTGTGACCAGAACACAAAAGCAAAGTTAATCATCCACGCCATTAATAACACTGTGTAACAACATTTTTTTTGTTACTGAGTAGTGTTATTTCCTAATTGCTTATGCCTCAAAAGTATAGAAAATGTCTATTATTCCCCACAAACTTTGCTTTTGTGACCAGGACAGTGATATTTTAAAATGTACCTATTTTTAATGAGAAAACGTGTGCATTTGTGTCATTCCTTCACATAAAGTCCTGGTCACAAAAGCAACGTATGTGGGGAATAATAGCCATTTTCTATACTTTTTAGACATAAGCAATTAAAAAAATAACACTTACTACCCAGGAACAAAAATCGTGTTACATAGTGTTTAATCAAAAGATGGAGATGGATAATGTGTTTCTTGTCATATGTCGTATAGCAATGTCATAAAGCATCAGTCGCTGACATGTCTCTGCAATGGGTGTCAAAGCTAAATAAAACCAACTCGGTGATCACACAGTGTCCGCGCAAATCTTCTTATAAGTGTAATTTGCTGAAACAAAAAAATGTGCGTCACCTGCTTTGAAAACACACAGGCCTTAGCAGGGCCCGATGCGCGTCTCGGTGAATGTTCCTTTCTCGTCCAATTTTCGGCAAAAGACAATCTCATGTCTCCATCACCAGCAACTGGAAAATCTCCAAGGTGATGCGATATGTTTCAGCAACCCTGTAAGCGTACCCTTCGTCAACGTGGGAGCCATACAAAACCTCATGGGAGGGGCACAACACGGGTCAATATTAACCTTTAACTAAATGTTAAATGCTAAAACAGAATGACCAACGATCTGCTTTTGTTTGTCATGCATTCTGCTCTAGTTCTCAACCCCAGATTTAAAGATTGCATCATTATTTTCTAGTTTAACTTAGAGAATTTAGAAGGTGGCAGAACCTTCAACAGGCACGCGTGTGGGTGTGTGTGTGGGGTCTCAGCCACACTCCATCCTCCCCAACGCTACAAAGCCCCGTGTTTATGTCAAGGTGTCAATCAGGCCCTATGTCGTGATGTGTAAGCTCTCCCCTGTGTGTAAAAGCCTCCAAAACCGAAATATGAAACACACCCAATGGTGCAATCTATAGATTTTGTAGATACAGTAATACACAGTATTTGAGAGTGAATATTCCGCGGGGACGTGTCAGTGTGTACAGATAGAGGGGCCGTACCGTCTAAGTGGACGTTTGGCTGAAGTGCTCATTGGAGAGATGCTCAGCCTTCAAATTGTGCTCCGTGCTCCATTGGCCACAGATCCCCATGGAAAATGATGCAATAGCTCCCCTTCGATAACGCCGTCAAATGTACTGCTCAACCCTCCTCATAACCCTCATCATTAGATTACCAATAGCTGTGTGTTACTTGATGTCACCGAGCTCCCCACGCCTCGTGATATTTAAACCGACCTTAGGCCCTCCCTTCGCCAACATGCATTGACTAGCGTGGTAAAGTATGGTCAAACAATAGCCCATGACTGACACGGTGTTTGGAGGCCTTCATCCAGCAGTGGATCGACAAAGAGCTGTTGATTAAATTATGCTTCTGTGTTGTTTGTATTGAACTCTCACCCTGCCACTCTTCCTCGGGTTTGCGGTGTTAATTCCTTAGTTTGTACCTATGAACCTCAGGTATGCCCACTAACCATCACCAGCCATGATTCATCGCCAAGTCGTTGTCATCTCCCACGATCTTGCAACGATCTGTCTAACACCTGCTCACGAGCTGATTTTGTCGCTCCATCTCTTCGACGTGCGCTCCCTCCGACATGTTTCCTTCTCCAGTCTGAACCACAGGCCATCATCCATCCACCCTTCTATCGGTGTGCTGCCGTGTCCAAAGCCCACTTGTGTTCAATGTCATGTCCCTGACTTGTGGTTATGTTCTCTAATCCACGTGTACCTCTTCCTGTCTCGGTGTTACTCCAAGCATGCACTTCTCCCAGTGGCATAGCTGCATTGTCAAGTCTTCTTGGTTCTTTCGGTGAAGTCACGTAGAAGGGAAATAATAAAAATACTAAAATTCTCACGACGTTTCGGCCACAACGCAAGCAACCGTCATCAGGTGAAGAACAGGTCTGTCGGAAAGACGGCGTTTGCAACATTACCAAAACAGATGCATTAAGACGCTGTCTTTCCGACAGACCTGTTCTTCACCTGAAGACGGCTGCTTGCGTTGTGGCCGAAATGTCGTGAGAATTTTATTATGTTTTATTTTTATTATTTTATTATTTCCATTCTACGTGACTTTACCGAAAGAACCAAGAAGATGAATCCCTGCAGTCACGAAAGCTTTAAATCGAAATTTCATTATCAAGGTCAGGTGGGGCCCCAAATATTTGATGTGTCAAGGGGGCCCCAACTCTGAGCTTTGGTCATCAGCGGGAGCCAAGGCACTCCCTGCTCCCACCCTCTGATACATACCACATGGCAAATGATAAACTGTTACACTGACTTTAAACGTTCTTCTTTTGGTCATATTGGGATGTTGCTTTTCATGATGTTCAGTTTTGTTTTATTGGAACTCCAACCGGCTCAACTTTAATCCGGGTTCACCTTAAGTTGTGTAAGTACAATACATTGGGAAGTAAAACACATTTTTATATGTAGGTACATCACTTTTAACATCCGTATGATGCTGCATCTGTTTTGGTCATATTGCACTCATTGGATGCACTTTCTGAGGATATTCACTGGACGTGCCTTCACTTTTATAGATTGAAATGAAGCCACTGATATAGCAATTCAGACTTAAGCAGTACTGTATCTGTACAAAAACACCATGAACACATCAATACCACTGTCTTAAAAGTATTTTTTTTTATCAATGTCTATTTTTTTAGATTGCCTTTTAATTAGGATGCTTTTATCACGTGTTTATTATGCATTCTATTATAGTTGTTCATTTTCATTTTTTATGTATTATTCTTATTGTTGTTTACATTGGGTCAGTCCCTTCATTTCGTCCCGTAAAGCACTTTGTATATAATTATTTGCACCAATTGTGCTGTATAAATAAAGTTTGATTTGATTATATTGTTACGTATAAGGAAGTTGTCTTTGACGAATGTGTTTGTGACGTGTGCTTGGGCCACCAGTGCCGGCGCAGTATCACCACATTAATTGTTTACTTCTACATATATTGTAACGCTGCCAAGTCCACACATTACTTAACCACTTTAAAGAGAAACTGAACTTTTAGCGCCTCTTTGGCATAGCTTGTGTTGCACCCGAAACGTTGTGATTGAATTTAGTTGTTTTCACTTTTTTATTTAAATTTTTTTTTCACCGAGTGACTTTACCGAAAGAATCAAAGAGTCTTCTTGGTTCTTTCGGTAAAGTCACGTAGAAGGAAAGTAATAAAATAATAAAAATAAAACATAATAAAATAATTCTCACGACGTTTCGGCCACAACGCAAGTAGCCGTCCTCAGGTGAAAACCAGGTCTGTCGAGGCGACCTGAGGACGGCTACTTGCGTTGTGGCCGAAACGTCGTTAGCATTATTTTATAATGTTTTATTTTTATTATTTTATTACTTCCCTTCTACGTGACTTTACCGAAAGAACCAAGAAGATGAATCCCTGCAGTCACCAAAGCTTTAAATCTAAATTTTATTATGTTTTATTTTTATTATTTTATTACTTCCCTTCTACGTGACTTTACCGAAAGAACCAAGAAGATGAATCCCTGCAGTCACCAAAGCTTTAAATCTAAATTTTATTATGTTTTATTTTTATTATTTTATTACTTCCCTTCTACGTGACTTTACCGAAAGAACCAAGAAGATGAATCCCTGCAGTCACGAAAGCTTTAAATCGAAATTTTATAATGTTTTATTTTTATTATTTTATTACTTCCCTTCTACGTGACTTTACCGAAAGAACCAAGAAGATGAATCCCTGCAGTCACCAAAGCTTCTAATCTATAAATAGCCAGAGCCGTCAGCCAATCAGGCACCGACTTAGCGCGAGGCTCTTTGTAAACCACGCCCTTTTATGCTAATGACAAACCCGATCAACCAATGGGCTGCCGAAGCTGAGATCCCGCCCTTTTTTAGGTCACGCCCATTACGTTTCTTCGGTTCCGCGGCGTGTTGCGTACGTACAGTGACCTCACGGCGAGGTTTGTGCAGTTTTATCTTCCCGCAAGCGACGTTAAAGATCTTCGTGGACACTAAAGTGGTGCTTGTGAACCTTTGTCGTTATTCTGCCGTTGTCGTTCGGCGAGCGGCATTTAAATAGGTCGCCGGGGTCAATGCTGCTGCTCGCTGCGGTGCGGCTCGCTGTGCTTGCGCGATGGGGAGCGCTGAACGAGTCGTATTTGTTGACATTGTTTAAGGGACCGTCCATAAATGACGTCACGTGATTTTGGACGATTTTTTACCCCCCCTCGTCACACCCCCCCCCCCTCAAATATGACGTCACAAAGCTTTGCCCCCCCCCCCCCAAAACCATACTGTTTCCATTTTGAAAATAAACATGCTTCAAATCGCTTTAAACTATTGTTATTGTAGTGCGTATTTAATGTGGCGCTGCACTCTGATGTTGTAGGATAAAACATTAAAAAGTCTATTTAATTAAGTAGAACGTGCTGTCTATATTTAAAGTTGCGCATTTTGATGTGACGTCACATTTCTCACCCCCCCCCCCTCGTCACACATCGTCACAAATGTCTGACCCCCCCCTCCCCCTAGGTGCGTGACGTCATTTATGGACGGCCCCTAAGTCAAAAAAAAGTTGCGGTTTGTGAAGGTGGGCCCGGCCTCTCACCCCCTGGGGGGCGCCGATAACATTCGTTGCGCTTTGTGGCAATTCAACAGCGGTCTGACTTGGTAACCGTCATAGGAATGTGGAATTTCCACCATTAGGTCAGGGGTCGGCCACCAGAAATTAGCAGCCGCTCAAGCGGTCACCCTCGATGTTGTATTTTACTGTGTCCCGGCTTTACATACCCGCGTTCTTTTCCCGGCTACGGATAATATCTGTGGCGAGTGATATTTGAACCCGTCATGAAGCCCTCCGCATTCACTTAGTCGCACTGACCAGCGTGGTGAAGTATGGTCAAACAAACCCCCCGTGACTGATACGGCGTGGGGAGACCATCTAGCAGAGGGTTGACCACAGGCTGTACACACAAATTATATTTCATTGTCATGCACATTCATGAATGAACCGCTTTAACCACACCAACACGTTTTAACCTGACCCCCAGAATGTATGAGAATTTTGATGTGGATTTTAGATTGTTTCTCAAATGAATCCAGCTCACACTGTGCAGATGCCCATCAGTCGCCTATGATCAAATGTCAGTACCCTCAATGTATCTGACCTTATCGGATCTCAGAAAGCAAATGGGGTTGAGAGATGAGAAAAACTGTGGAGGGGAAACTGGGAATTATAGGTGTTTGCATGAGCTGCCAAAATAGCCAAGAACCAGCAGTATAACAATGAGTTATTGGATCAATCTGTGCAGATATGTGAGC
This sequence comes from Lethenteron reissneri, assembly GCF_015708825.2. Taxonomy (NCBI): domain Eukaryota; kingdom Metazoa; phylum Chordata; class Hyperoartia; order Petromyzontiformes; family Petromyzontidae; genus Lethenteron; species Lethenteron reissneri. The sequence continues at coordinate 13,332,279 of NC_083802.1, forward strand.
GTGAACCCCTTGTATTGGTTGTGTTTTTCGGGTTCTACTTCATGCTAGATGAAGCCAAATGCTGGTGAAGAGAATTGGCCGAGCATTCCAATGCAGGATCCTGCTGAGGAAAGTATTGAGACCCAGGCATTTCCTGGGTAAATAAAGGGCATTCATGGAGCAGTGGTGAACTGCTATGTGTGCTGCACTGTAAACCTAATCTGATTTGAATGTCAGCCATGGTTTACATCTGTGCTGAGTAATATCAAGATTGATTCTGGTCCTCGCCCAAGTAACCAAACCTGCACTGACCATCGTGGCGAAATATGGTCAAATAACCCCGATAACTGACAGAAAACAGGTCTTCAGCGCAGTCAGCTGATAATTGAATGTAAATTACATACATTATTTCAGTGGTACACATAATTTTTTAAAGAAAATCTGAGATAGTTACGTGTGGCCTTCTGGTACAGTTGACATGCATTGATCCAATGTATATGACCCTCTGTCATTCGCAGGGCTATCTGTGAGTTAGGATGAAGTTGCTGCCCAGGAGCTGGTCAACAAGCAAGCGTAGACCCCGGGCTTCCCAAGTGCTCACAGCTCATCTCCTGCAGCGAAACCTCCCACATTGGACCTCCTATTTTGTCAAGGTGTGTTAGCTCAGACCTTCCAGCGGTTATGCTAGATCATCATCATAAGTGATATTCTCTCAACTGGTGGATGAAGGCCTCTCTCCATGCCCAGTCTTGTGACGCAACAATCTCTCTAATTCATGCACATAAGCTGATTCAAAGCTCCATCTTCACGTGTTTGGACGTGTCCTTCGACTGCCAGTTATTCTCAATCACCGGCCATTGTCCTAGCAACGTGTCCTGCTCAATCCCAGTTACTTCCTTAACAGTGAATATGATATCTTAACTTGCGTACGTTCCCAAATCCATGTTTCTTATCGTGTCTGTGTAATTCCAAGCAAGGACCTCATCGTGCTTCTATGTACACTTCTTAGCCTCTGTTCCATTTTCTTTGCCAGTGTCCGTTTTTCTGATCAATATGTTATAGCAGATCATGTGCATATATTTAAACACATTTAAACTTTAATCATTCAGCACATTGGTTTGTTCCTTTTCATGATTAAATACAGTTTTACAAAAGCACTCCAACCCGCTCTCATCTGTTGTGGTTATCACAACCTCAAATTAGCTCCACGCACTTCTGATTAGTACTGTTGACTACGTACAGTGAGAAATATGTTCAACATACGTAAGTACATACATTGTATTGTTTGTATTTGATTCTGATCTGCCTTCAGTAATTGACCTAAATATATGTATTCTGGTTTGTTTTCCACTTGTGCCCCTCCAATATATTATTGTTTAGGAAAATTGGTTTACATGACTTTTGTTTTACTGATGTTCAGTGCAACTTTGTAGCATTCTTTTCCTTGGGTCTTCAATCAATTTTTAAAAATAATTTCCATTTTTTTGTTGTCATAATGAAATATGACATCAGATGAGATGGTTATTATTTTATATTATACGTTTATTCCTTTATCTGTCAGATCAAATTTCTGAGCAGAACGTGTAATGTTGCTGACATTAACTTTGGCAAGAATGTATCTACTTGCTTGATGCTTATTTGAATGTTTATTCAGTTGATTCGGGCACATCTCAATGAAGCTAGTCTACCCTTGTAAATGAATTTTTGTTATCATTTGTCGCCTCATCAATTATATATAAAATCTTCATGCAGATCATTGGGAACAGAATAAAATACAATTCAGAAGCTAACCAAGCAAGTGAGCAAACCAATTTTTTTTAAGTTTAGATTTTTCTCGACCAATGACCGCATACAAACGTATCAATCAGGCTATGAAAAAGACAAATTAAGCTCACGTACCATTATGAATAGCCTTTGTAGACTATGAAAAGGCATTTCACTTTGTGGACATTGATTAAGATGGGTGAGCTCTTCTACTTTGAAGTTGGACTGTGGAATTGTGGCTTGATGTTTCTTGGAGGAGCGGAGCCTGCATGTCAGGTCAGCGTGATTCTTCGTTGTCACGCTGTGCAATGAGAGATGGTCACTCGTGGCCTCTTTGTCATTTCAGTACAGCGATGTGCAGAACGATCAGTTTTCGCTGTCTCATTTCAACTGGGGAGTGGATGGAGCAAACTATCATGTGCTGAGGACCGGGTGCTTCCCCTTCATCAAGTACCACTGCTCGCGGAGACCCTGGGAGGACTTGACGCTTGAAAACCGCATCTTCACAGCTCTCAAACTCATCAACCTAGGTTCGATGATGACAATTTATATGATTACTCTAAAAATAAATATTTTAAAACAATGCACGGTCATTATCGTCATCGACCATGATGTTGATACCACACATTCTGAGTTGAACAGCGATCTCAGAATGCATAATATGTTTTTTTTTTATTGGTTTTGTGGGTCAGAATTAATATCCAAACACCATGCTTATCTTCAATGAAACAAATTGGAGGATGAGGGTCGTGGTTGTGAACTGAACATTTACCCAAATTAAGATCCACCAAAAAATGTATTTGAGTAGAAATAAAGTAGTGAACAAGTCACATTCGTCAGTAACACTGCCCTGTAAGAGAACTAATGATGCAATCGGCCGACTTTTTAGATCCTTGGAGGTTTTGATCAAGGGCCGAACACGTGAGCCTGTTATATATTATCCTGTTATAAGGCCGTGTTAATGATGAATGTGGTGAGTTTATTTGATTTCTGATGACGCTCTACTGCCAATACAGTCCTTTTGTGTTTTTTTGTTTTGTTTAATTAAGGTGAGTTTTTTGGCTCGTCATGGAAAACAAGCATCTAGTGAAGTCAGGTGCGCAGCAATCGAGTAAATGGTTGCAAGCAGACAAAAAAAGTACCGCTGTGTTCGGAAGTCGCAAAAGTGGTTGTCCTATGGAAAGACTAACCACTATCAAAGGAACGTGACATTTCTACCACATGTGCAATTGGGTGGGAAACCACTTCAACTTTTTTTTTTCATGAGAAAACCCCACCGTGTTTTTGAATGTCGTGATCCTCACAAGGCCCTGCAGAAATATCCGTCTATCCCAGGGTAGAATAGAAGATGTCGATATCGTGGCATTACACTCGGTAAATGTGAATTCCCTCGGGTGACGTACAAACGGAGTAGCGCGGCGTGGATTTGTGGTAGCAGGTGGTGGATGTGGCCTCATGAGGCCAATGTGGCTTTTGAAAGAATGATGATCATGACCGGCGATAGGAGGTAAACTTACTGCCGTGATCCAGTAGGACACAGTTGAAAGGTTAATTGTTAAGGTCTAGTGCCCTGTGTTCGGTAGCTCTTCCGATCAATGGGCGTCGGCCACTCGACCTGATTTACAGCTGCGGAATCGATGTTGTTAAATAGTTAAAGTAGGTGACAATGCAAGAAACTGCAGTAATTCTTGACCGTCCTTAATAGCCGACGGAAAACCCGATACTGCAAACTGCGCAGGACTTCAATTGTGCGGTCTCGGAGATTGTCGCGAGTATCGTGTACCACGTTAAAAAAAAAAACACTTTGCCCTTAATTTAGTTTAGCAGGCAATTGTGCTTTACCCCACCTTAATTATTAACAAACTGTCACATCATCAGCCACGATCAGTCCACTGTTGGATGGAGGCATGCTCAAGCCGTCACGATGCAATAATTCACCTAGTACCTGCCATATACTGTGTATTTAATATTTAATTGGATTGTAATGATGCATTAAGTCATCATTTAACATTGATTGTTATGTTCAGGGTGGTTCAGGGTGCATGTGTCAAATCGTGAGTGTGAGGCTCGATTATTGTTCATAAAAAATTACATGCAAATTCTATTCTCATGTTACCTTTAAGCTAAGGAAGTGAACGAAAACATAAACGAGACAGATGTAAATGTGAAACAATATGTATGACATGGTAAGAACGATCGACTCTTGAATCGAATTGTGATCCAGAATCCTGACAAGTCAGTGGGAGTGAATCATTACACAATTTGCATTTAATGTGCTAACATTTCATAAAATGGCTATTTTCAAAGTGGAAAATACATTGTAGCATGTCCTTTCATAAATTTGCCTCCGCAATCCATGCAACTCTATTAGAATAATTTAAAGTCAGTGTCCTAATGATTTAATTTCGTTTGTTTTCCCCCCCCTAGGGATTCCGACGCTGGCGTACGGCATGGGCGCTTTGTTTTTGCCAAAGGTCACAGAGGTTGTGACCACGGAACAGGGCCCTGTCACCATCTACTTTCTCTACAAGGAGCAGGAGGGGGCCGTGAACTGAATTGAGGTGGCATGAGGGGTAACTGCAAAGTGGAGAAGCCACCCTGTCTATGCAAGGCAATCATTAATGCACCTGAGCACAGATGACTGGGAATGACTCTTAGGCCTTTGAACATGAAAGAGGATTGAACAGAGATCAGTTTTCATGAGGGCGGAGCTGTGGTCTGTGCCAATGCAAGCTGTTTGCACTTTTGACTCGATTCGTGCAGCGTATGTAGTCTTGCTGCCGACTGTCGTCACTTTGTAAAACAAACAACGCACGCGCGTGTTTCTTTTAACCCGAATTATCCCTTGGTGTAGTCTTCGTAAGATTTAACGGCAAAGTTTAATGGAACAATTAGGGGAGAAATAATAACCTCTTCAATGAATTTTGGATTCATTGTGAATTGCAATCCCTTTTCCACAATACAGAAAGCTCCTCTGCGGCATCGCGTAAAAAAACTTACCCTGGTTGCAGATCATTGTGGAGAAGAAAAAAAACCCAAGGCGGTAACAACATAATTGCTCACACTGCCCACCTTTGCTAATCAATCGTTGTCCCCTTTGATTAAAGCTCTTGTTGATGAAACAAACAATGGGGAGTGGTGACAGCTGCCGAGAGGTCAATTGGGCTGGAGCACGCGTCTGGAGGAGGAGATGATCGCTGGGGGAGCCACCCCTGGCCATCGCGAGCGGCGCTAACGACCTACCCGCCATCGATCGTGTTAATTTCTTCGCAGCGCGGGTGTTAATTGCGTCGTCGATTTCACGCCAGCCCCCACCGCCGTTGCGCTGTAATTTAGTGAAAGTGATTACTCGTGAACCCGGTGCCGGGCATCGATCCCTTTCCGCGACATCGTTTGGCCGCCCCTCTTCCCGGCTCTGGGAAGGCTTCATCAGTCCCAACCGGGACGCGCGATGGAGGTGATGGTGGTGAAAAGTGATCGCCGAAGGCCACTAATGAGACAACCCGGCATTGGCTGATTTAGGTGGCAATCGTTTGATTTATGCGGCGATCGTTTGGCTGTGGGGAGAGACAGATCATTGCCAATGAGGCTGGCTAACAGCAGTTTCTGGTTTTATTGGTTGAATTTATTTAATACTTGCTTGTACCTACAAAACAAGTGACATGTGCTTAAAAGTGATTTTTAAATGAAGCCAAAATCAGATACCAATTATTTTTGCGAGTCAGCAAGCAAAGGAATTGCCAAATACAACAAGACCGACACAGCTGACTATGTGGCGGCAATTCGGAACTCGAGTTGAAAAGTGCTCCAAGTTTGGAGCTGGATTGACAGGTGGATGTGATGTATGTGGATAAGTATTATTTTTTATTTTAGTTTTTATATTTTATTGTTTAATTCCCTATATTTTTTTATAGGGTGTTGTTTTTTCTTATTGTATTGTGAATTGGACTTCCAATTGTTCCCCAAGATTGACCCCCTGTTCAGGCCGCTGACAGCATATTTTGCTAGTTCTATTTATCAACACTAGTAATTGTTTCATGATATGACTAAATGTCAAATTGAAGGTTTCAGGCTCTAAATTTAAAATGTTTAAAAAAATGTGCAGGGCAGTGTGGATGAGGGTTGAAAAGATGTGCATTATTAATTGATTGCGAATATGGCATTTATTTTTTTGTATGTTAAATATTACATTCAAAACTCGAAACCGCTAACAGTCCAGGCTAAAGTGCAGTTTCACCGCTGATTCTGTCCCTTCGTTATATTGCACCCTATATTGAATTTCATGCCCGTGGAAAGTTATTACATCCACACTGTAAAACTCATAAGGTAATCGAGTTGTTAGGGGTGTAGTGGGGAGGGAAATTTGGTTGATGGAAAGTGTAATATAAAAATGACATGTCACAAAAGTGGCTCGTGAAAACAACCCAGCGTCTTCTTGTTTGAAATTTACAAGAAAGCATAATGGGTGCAAACGGACCTCCGGGGTACAGTGCTGATGGAACCATAATTACAAGCGCATTTTTTTTTCGTTCCATGTTTCCTAGTAAATAAATAAATGAGCCTCAAGAAAATGTCCGCAGAGCGAGCGGGAGCCTCATTGCTATGCGCAATTTGTCTCGTTTATGTGTTGCTTGCTGAAAATATGCTTGATTTAATTTACATAAGCGGTCGTAATTAAAGCGCCGTACGTGAACACGTTGCGTCCTCTTAGCTTTAATTGTACGCTGTTAATTGTTATTTGATTCATATTTTAAGACAATTTTTCTAGGGTTTGGTGCTTTTAATCAATTTATCATTTAAATACGGTACTGTAAAATACGTTTACCACAGTATTTAGTTTTATACGGTGTCCAATGGCAAATACGGAATCACGACGTGAGTGGCAAACATTGATACTGGGACATTATCAAGACTTGAACATAACATTTATGTTTTGAATATGATTAAAGTAAACACCTGACATTACCGATGTAATCTTTATTATTATTAATAGTACCATAATATTTATGTAGGAAAGTCTGACTGAGTTTCAATACTTTTTCAGCGAGGTCCAACATGGGATGTTTGATCAATTCTCTAATTGACAAATTTTTCTTTGTAAGGCATTGAATTTCATAGCAAAACACCCAAACACGTATTAGTAGGGGATGACAAAAATATCCACTAATGAGTTACGACCAAATCCCCCAGAATGTGCCCAACTCGGAAGCTGAGCAGGGTTGAGTCTGAATCGGGCTTGGGTGGGCAACCTCAAGTTGCAATAGGCTGCTGTGGTGCTGCGTGGTGGACAGCAGAGGGCAGTGAAGCAAAGTTCATTGTACTGCTCTCCGCTCTCTGCCTTCGCCAACCCCTGTTCTGACTAGCGTGGTGGAATATGGTCAAATAACCCACATGGCATCGGGAGGCCATCACCCAGCGGTGGGTTGACAAATGGCTGTAAATGTAAATAGGTCAACAAACCATCTCGGGCGCCTTAGGCACCTCTGCCTACAGGAATGGTATCACACATGATGTCTATTGAGATAGTCTAGCTTTAAGACCTAATGCGACTAAAAAACAAAATTTTTAATTATTAATTGTTGGTAATTTCAAACTTGTAGTTTGGGGTAAAGCACTGCCCACAAATGGTCTACTGGTATTAAGAAATGGCAGAACATGGATTGCAAACTAATTTACATCATCTAAACATTTACAATTACTGATAATTGCCAGGCATTTTATCATGCTCATGTTAAATTACTTCTCATAATGGACTCATTATGCTATTACTAATGACCACTTATTATAAATGAGTATATAATGTTTACAGATTAGACGTTCGCTTCCGAACAAACGTGCCGAAGCACATTTGTCCTTGTAGCGCCTGGAAAAGGTCCTTATTTAACTTTTTAATAATAGTGACGTTTTTAAGTGCACTGTGCTTAATTCTTACTGCAGTGGTATTTAATGCGGTACCATAACGAGATGCGGGGCCCTGAAGGGATTTCACAGATTCTAAACTCTTTTCCGTGACTTGTTTTCTAACGGTGGATTGATCTCGCTACCGAGCCAGTTTCCTTTGATTTGACAGTTAAATTCCCTTCTAGATTTGATGCTATCGTGACTGCAGGGATTAATACTCTTAGGTTTTTTTTCGGTAAAGTCACGTAGGTAAACAATGATAAAATATAATAATAAATCACGACGTTTCGGAGGCAACACAAGTCTCCGTCTTCAGGTGGGACTGTCACAGCTAAATTTAGCATCCGAAACGTGATTTATTATTATTATTATTTTACCGAAAAAACCCTAAGAGTATAGTTAAATTCCCACTATCCATTCAGCATTTTCTTATGGGCAATGTTGCTGTAAAAGCGGGCATGAAAGAGTACAATATCTCTTTCATTAGCTGGCCACTATGATGTGCCAAGTGTCGTATAACTGATCCTGAATTTGGAGATTACCATGTATAAAAGAGTCGTATATTTCGCAATACTGAGAAATTGTCTTCTCAGTTTTATTAGAGTTATTTTTTTATAAAAAAATTTGTAAAGTTATAAATACACTCCTGTTATCGCAACGTTTGGCAAGACTAGATTTCAGAAAAAAATCATACCACGTGTTCATTCAAAAAAAAATTATGACACCATGAAACGTCGTAGTTTATAACAAATACAAAAACACCCCATATACAATTCTATACGCTCCAACTACTTCAGGTTACTATATTTCTTTTATTTGTAATTTTACCCCCAGTAGATCGCAAAGCCTTGCACGGCAATTCCCCAGCGTCCCACAAAAATCACGTGACATCGGAAGAGGGAGCTCTCCGCTGTAATTATCTTTTTCCCCCCATCAATTCATTACGCATTTGTGTGGTCTCGGTTATTAATTAAGCACGCTGATTAACTTGAGTAAAGAAACGGCGTTGATTATCACCACCCGTCCCTGTGCGCATCGTGATTGGATGGCGGAGTGGTGGAGACGTGGGGAGGAGGAGTGATGCTTTTCCCCTATTGGGAATCCCTGTCATATTAAGCATATGCAGGCAGTGACAACGAAGGCCCGAAAGCAACGAAGGAGGGAGGGGAGGTGTAACCCAATTGAAGGCCGGCCAATTTGATCAGAAGGTTTCCAAAAACGTAAAGATGTAATCATGCAAACACAATGGGCCCAGACAGCTAACCATACTGGAAATTAAATATTTCCAAGGACACATGTAGGTTGAAAAGTGTTACCTATTCCGTGCTTTTGCATGATTTATCAACAAAAAAAAAGTTTGTCATGGCTTTTGTTGTCCACATTTCTTTCCACGTTTGTTGAAGGCTTTAACTGTCAGTAATTTGTTGCTGCTGTATCTGCAATTGCACTCTTTTATGCATGGCTATGGTTTTGTTTTTCCCTGGACTTATAATTTAAACATCCGTGCCTTTGTTCTTGTATATTGTTTTTATTGTAGTAATGCCACATTTTCTCTCTCAATAACACATAATAATAATTCTAATTTACAGCTGTTTGTCAATCTCCATGCTGGATGAGTAGAAGGCCATGGGGGATGTTTTAACCATAGCTCATCACTCGAGTCGGTGTGGCCAATGTGGGACTGACAAAGGGTGACAATTATTATTTTACAATTCCTATTACTCGATAAAAAATGGACATCAATAGAGATAATGAATCTTAATATAAGCAAGAGGGAATGAATCTCAATTTGACTCTCAACTGGGCGAAAGGACATCAGTTTCAATACCGCTCTCACGTGGGTTAAAGGTTATACTAGTTAAATATTGATAGAGCAATTAATTATACCACTGCGTCGGGTTTTCACGCTTGTGCCGTATAGATCTCTGATGCGTTTTTTTTGCGGCAGTAAGCGTGTTGTTTGGCATGGTGTCTGACGTTTCGCGAAATGTGCTGGGAACTTCTTTAGAAATTGAATTGAGCAGTTACACTTCCTCCGTTGTATAGCGTCGCGGGCTGAAACGTTGCACGTCATACCGAACAATACGCGCTACAACCCCAAGACACATCGAAAAGCAACGAATTACGTAACACATTCTCTATTTTGATTTAAAGATTTCGTGACTGCAGGGATTCATCTTCTTGGTTCTTTCGGTAAAGTCACGTAGAAGGGAAGTAATACAATAATAAAAATAAAACATAATAAAATAATATAATAATATAATATAATAATATAATATAATTATTAAATTCTTTTATTTTATTATGTTTTATTTTTATTATTTTATTACTTCCCTTCTACGTGACTTTACCGAAAGAACCAAGAAGACATTCTTTATTGATAAAGGACATCATCAATCCCAATATGATTGTCACATGTTACATAAAGGTAGTCTACTAGATAAACGTCTGCATCTGTGAGTGGAAATATACATTCTGGCCTGACTCTGACCAAGGTAAAATATAATAAAAATTATGTCATTGATAATAGGGTTTTCCCCTTTTTTCTGGCAACAAAACAGGTGTTAAGATGTTAAATCACCAAACTCAAATCTTTTACAAGGAATCATGTCTGGATTAACCACAATGCTTGTGGTCAGAATGCAAACAAAAAACATACTCTCAAAATATATGCACTGTCCTTGAAACTGATTGGTCCACACCAGAAACAGCTTTCTTTTGAGCCTCGTCTCAAACGGTGTTAGACCAGAGGACGCCAAAAGGCGTACAGCCCAAAGACAATACACTATCAGAGTAATGAGAGCTCGGGTTGAGCATCTACATCATGGGACCTCCTTTGCCAGTACCAAAATATGATAATAGGGGTTTCCCCTTTTTCTGGCAACAAAAGAGGTGTTAAGATGTTAAAACACCAAACTGAAACCTTTTACAAGGAATCATGTCTGCATTACTCTTTGGTTCTTTCGGTAAAACGTCCGTCATCAGGTGGGACAACCACAGCAAGAAACAATTGCTGCAGCCCAAAGACAATGCACTATCAGAGTAATATCTTTGGGCTGTACGCCTTTTGGCATCCTCTGGTCTAACACCGTTTGAGACGAGGCTCAAAAGAAAGCTGTCTCTGGTGTGGACCAATCAGTTTCAAAGACAATGCATATATTATGAGAGTGTTTTTTGTTTGCATTCTGACCACAAGCATTGCGGTTAATGCAGACATGAATCCTTGTAAAAGGTTTCAATTTGGTGTTTTAACATCTTAACACCTGTTTTGTTGCCAGAAAAAATGGGAAAAACCTATTATCATATTTTGGTACTCGCAAAGGAGGTCCCATGATGGAGAATCCTGTCAATCTTAACATGGTTTCCACACGCGTCACATGAAGGCCATCTGCTAAATAAAGGACATCCTCAGTAGGAATTTACCCAATCTGGCTCTCGCGAGAGTTAAATATGCATTGGTGTAACTTTGCCTTGGAGGAGTATACTGTACAACTAAATGACCACCAAGTTTTTCTGGTTTTATTTACAACAAATAAGTCATTGCAATTTCAGACGAGCCTCAATGTGTATGGATGCTCAAAGAATTACTACTAATGTCTAACATGTTCTATGATGATTGAGCGCACTAAAATTAGAAACGGTGTTATTATCAGGTTGAAAATATTCCCTGCCAGTACCTGGTTAGTGCAGCTAAGATGCTCACAGTCATCGTTAAATATCGTTTGGGTGCCGTTTCGAAGCCAAATTGATCAAGCGAAAGTGATATCTTGCTCAAATGGTCAACGAAGCGGTGATCATCTGCTGCTCACAGTCATCAAACCAGTTTTAGAAATTCTGCATTTCTATGGCAGGTGCCATAATATTCATAGGACAACCACTGTTGACTTCCCCGCAAAGTGACACTCATTTTATCGGCCCCAGACGGACGATGGGCTGGGTCAACCCCCAACCAGGATTTCAACTCGCAACCTTTTCATTGCCAGCAGCTCGTTTTTGTTTTACTGTTGAACCACTTAACCATGTGCTTATGGGCTGAATGGAATAACGTCGCGGACTGTCGATGGCCCAAGGGTCGTCGGGTTTTGATCCCTGGTATGAAAGAATTTAACACATTTGTCAATAACACTGCAATGCCCCGATCCGCAAACACGGAGGCATCACAGCGACACGCTCCGCTACGCCTGACGCGCTTATCTGGGCTTGACCACGTGGATGTGAAATTGTAGTCGTCGCTCTACATCTCCATCAGCCATACAAAAAGAAAAAGGGAAAAAAGTATAGGCACACGTGCTATGAAAAAGGACCACTGCCCGAAACGTTGCCTATTTTGTTTGGGGCATTTTCCCATCTGTATCGCACATTCAGGTTTAGGACACATTGACGGCTCGGAAAATTAAGTGGCCTTGTGCAAGACACGTTAATGGAGGTGACGTTTTGGACAATGGCGCATGTGATCTGAAGACGAACCCTTTATTTTTATTATTTTATTTTATTATTTCCCTTCTACGTGACTTTACCGAAAGAACCAAGAAGATGAATCCCTGCAGTCACGAAAGCTTTAAATCGAAAAAAAAATTAACCCGTAAAAACAAAGTTTTTCACTATAAATCCTCTATATGCGTGGCATCGGTTTTATTTTATTATTCATTTCTGTTTTTCTTGAGTAAGAGTTTCATTTTTATCACATTGGTATTTTAAATAAAATATGAAAAAAATGTTTCCTAAAAAGTGGAAAATTTTGGAAAAATGTTTTCACGAAAATAAATTGTCACGCACAACGAGTCTGTGTGCAAAATGTCAGCTCGATTGGATCACGGGAAGTGGGTTAAAAAACGACCAAAAGATTTGCACGGTCGTAAGCGCGCAAGCAAGCAAGCAAGTGAACTTAATATAAAGGATTTAAGAACCGATTTAAAGCTTTCGTGACTGCAATGATTCATATTCTTAGGTTTTTTTCGGTAAAGTCACGTAGGTAAAACATTAAAATTAATAAAAGTAACGTCGTGATTTTTATTTATTTTTATTAATTTTAATGTTTTACCTACGGCACAACGAGTCTGTGTGCAAAATGTCAGCTCGATTGGATCACGGGAAGTGGGTTAAAAAACGACCAAAAGATTTGCACGGTCGTAAGCGCGCAAGCAAGCAAGCAAGTGAACTTAATATAAAGGATTTAAGAACCGATTTAAAGCTTTCGTGACTGCAATGATTCATATTCTTAGGTTTTTTTCGGTAAAGTCACGTAGGTAAAACATTAAAATTAATAAAAGTAACGTCGTGATTTTTATTTTATTTTTATTAATTTTAATGTTTTACCTACGTGACTTTACCGAAAAAACCTAAGAATATGATTTAAGAACCCTTGCCTGAAACGTCGCCTTATCGTAACCGTATCCTTTTAAAGCCACGGTGCTATTGACGAATGCGTTGATTTGTATTCTCCTCGTTACTTGTGCTCGTGCACGGCTTGGAACATTGACGCTTTGTCGCCAAAGAAATGACTCGATCGGGACATCGCCCGCTACTGGCAGACCAATGCCCCCCAGCTCACTCTCGCCAACGTCGACGTATCATCTCGGCTAAGGGGCCGTCCATAAATGACGTCACGCACCTGGGGGGGGGGTCAGGCATTTGTGACTATGTGTGACGAGGGCGGGGGGGGGGGGTTAGAAATGTGACGTCACGTCAAAATGCGCAACTTTAATCAATATAGACAACACGTTCTGCTTAATTAGATAGACTTTTAAATAAATGTTTTCTCCTACAACATCAGAATGCAGCGCCACATTAAATACGCACTACAATGACAAGAGTTTAAAGCGATTTTAAGCATGTTTAATTTGGGGGGGGGGGGCAGAGCTTTGTGACGTCATATTTGAGGGGGGGGGGTCTGACTTTTTGTGACTCCGTGTGACGAGGGGGGGGGGGGTAAACAAAATCGTCCAAAATCGCGTGACGTCATTTATGGACGGCCCCTAAACCACACGCGCACACGATGCAAAGTTGTAACTTATTGTGAAGGCTTTCAAGCTTTCGCGACTGCATGAATTCATATTCTTTGGGTCTTTCGGGAAAGTCACGTAGAAAAAATACAAATTAACAAAAAAAACTACGACGTTTCGATCGCAAATACCCAAATAACTATTGTGAAAGAACCAAAGAGTAATTCCTGTAGTCACGAAAGCTTCAAATTAATTATAGATTTGAAGCTTTCGTGACTGCAACGATTCATACTCTTAGTTCTTTCGGTAAAGTCACGTAGGTAAAAAATGAAATTAAAATTAATAAAAATAAAATAATAAAATCACGAAGTTTCGGAGGCAACACAAGTCTCCGTCATCAGCCAGATTTGCTGCATCACTTGATGATTTTTATTTCATTTTTACCTACGTGACTTTACCGAAAGAACTAAGAGTATGCTCCAAATTAAGTTTATTGTGAAGGGTGACAATTGAGGGTGAGCTCCGGGTAGAGGGGGCGGGGTGGAGGAGGGGAGGGGGAGAGGCATGGGCACGTGGCCCCGCCCACAGGAGGGAACCCGGAAGTGGCACGCACGTGTTCGCGCGCACCGCCCCCATCATCATCACTGCCCCCGCCGCCGCCACTGTCAGAAAATCGTGAGCGCCGGGCAGAATGAGCCCTCGCTCCTGCCGACAGCCATGGACGAACGCACGCTCGTAATTCGCATAAAGACGCCGGATGGAAACGACGTCGATTGGAGCGTCGACCCCATTCCGCAGCTCTATTTCAGAGACGTGCTGGTGAGAGAGACGACGACGCCGCCGCCGCGAACGAGTCCCCACTTCGACCCCGACCGCCCCTCACCCCCCCAACCCCGTGGGCAGGGGGCCCACCACCGCCCTTCGTCCGGCTTCGGTCGCTAGGCGAGCGCGCTGTTCTCGAGCCAGGCCTCTCTCGAGAGAGTTATCGCGCGAGTTTTTTTGTTGTTTTGTTTTTACGAGAGACGCGAGTTGAGAAGACGACGTTGAGGATTGAGTTCTGCGCAGCGGTCAAGCGACCGCGTGCTTCGCTTGCTTTGACAGCTCTTTAAAGTGGCCACCGGGGTCCATTGAGAAGCTAGAGTTTAGTTGTTTTGAGAGGGGGGCCCGGGTTACAAAGCAGTGCAGCAGCAGTAAGCGTAAACAAACAATCTGAACATCAGAACATGATGGCAATGCGAACGTGAAACAACAAAGGGGCCGTCCATAAATTACGTCAAGCACCTGGGGGGGGGGGAGAGGGGGGGTCAGACATTTGTGACGATGTGTGACGAGGGGGGGGGGGTTGAGAAATGTGACGTCACATCAAAATGCGCAACTTTAAATAAATATAGACAACACGCAACACGTTCATCTTATTTAAATATACTTTTTAATAAATGCTTTCTAAAACATCAGAGTGCAGCGGCACATTAAATACGCACTACAATGACAATCGTTTAAAGCGATTTGAGGCATGTTTTATTTGGGGGGGTTCAGAGCTTTGTGACGTCATATTTGAGGGGGGGTCTGACTTTTTGTGACGCCGTGTGACGAGGGGGGGAGGGGGATGCCAAAAATCGGCCAAAACCGCGTGACGTCATTTATTTACTGCACAGAATTTAGTCAACACTGTCGGCAATTAACAATAATGTTTGCACAAACATACAACACTAAACAATTTTAGCGAGACGCATGTTTTGCTGCGAAGTGGCGGTGTAGTTAAACGGGCAATGCCGTGAGTAAGTACGCGGCTTACAAAATGTGAGCGTTATTGTGCTCGCTTCATAATAATAATGTTACTAATCATCGTTTCGCCGAGATAATAACCGTTCGACAACTCCTGCATTGACCAAAAACTTTTCCAACTAAAATCTAAACGGCTGCGGTTGAGATGGCCCCATAGGTTGCAACGTGGAGAAATGTGGACCAATTTCACCTGGTTTTAATTGGCTGTTCATTCCAGCGGATTGCAGCAAAACTGCCTTTTGTTCCCTTCGTGTCCAAAAATACATTCGAAATTGAGTCTCAATACGCATTTTCAAGAGCGTGCGAGTCATCGAGGTCGCGTGCCTATAACGCGAACGTCTGTGCGTTTGCCTGTTTATTATGCGCGTACGTCCGTTTGCTGTATTGTACAGCCGAATACACACTCACACACACGCACAATTGGGGCTCACTAAATGGACTAGCTCTACCAGATTATAACGGTTTTCATAGCGTCCAGCCAAATCGTGCTGTGGAAGTCTACGCATGCATGGAATGACATCGTGAGTTAAGAAGAGAAACACAAATGTTAGAGTTAAATACATCATATACTATGAACTTTTATTTATTTATTTACCAGGTAAGGCCCACCGAGCTATAAAGCTCTCTTTCAGAAGCGACGTGGCCATAAATGATATCCTAATGTGGTGGCATCCAAATAATCTAAACGCGTGTGTCTAATGTGGAGGGAAAAACCCGCAGGACCCAGAGAAAAATCGACGCGACCACAGGGAGAACATGCAAAACTCCAACTACACAGGTGTCAAGGGTCAGGATCGAGCCCACGATCTCCTGTATACCAGGCGAGGCAGCGAACATCTCACCCTGATATTGTTGCCTGTTTAGACAATTAAGTGGGCTTGGGCCGGAACATGTCACTGAACGGGGATGATGGCCGTTGGTTCAGCCTAAGGCGACTGGGTGTCTACCGTGCAGACGGAGCAATACGATCATTGTTGTATCACAAGACGGTGAAATATGACGATTGTTTGGAGAGGTCATCATCTGGCAGTAGATATAATATGATTGGTAAGGATCAAGTGCATGCCGTGATCATAAAGTGCAACTCGCATTTTCAGCGTTACGAGTTCAACTGCTGATTGGGATGGACTACGCCCTCATCCCTTTATATGAAATCAAGAGGAGTTCTTTAGATTCCCTTGCCCCTGCCATTTCTAAAATTGATCCAGGGCTCCAAACTGGAGATGAGGGCCGACCCATTCTATATGAATGGGAAATAAAAAACAAAAATTCACTTAGGGACTGCCAATGCATGAAATATACCCACATCAGTGTTGTAATGAACCATACCTTGCGGTACAGGTCACACATGCCACCCTCTGACTCTGACCTTTCTTTTTGGGCTTGCCGAAAGTGTCGTTTTCTTAAGCCAGATGGGAAGTGGTGCATTGTGGTTGGCTTGGACCTAGGCGCGAGGAATGAATTGGTGCTCCATGTTCAATTCCCCCCCCCCCCCCAATTTATTGCCCGGTGCCTCAGTCCCAGCTGCAGTTGTAGTACCTGCAAACTCGATAGCTATGCCACTGCGAGACAGTTTGCCACGATGGTCATCTTGTCGCTTTTGTCATCCTGTGTGGCGGCACTTGAGACTGAAATCACTCGGTGGCGCTTGCCTGGCTGTCCCTGGGGTCCGTTGTTGGTGGCTGGGCCCCAGTGTGCTTCATCCTGAGCTCTGGCAGCAATGATCTCTGTCCTCTCTCCCATGTTTCCCTTCCCTTACTCTGCCCCCCCCCCCCATATACTCTTTTGTTAAAGTGCATTGAGATTGCTTTGCATTTAAATGCCAAATAAGAAAAAATGCTGTTGAACTTGATAAGCCCCCCCCCTCCCCCGCAAAACGAATTCCCACTCCACCGTCTCCTTCAGCCTCTGAGCTAAAGAGACGGCAAACATCTTACATGTGTTCCTCTCTTCATCCAGCATTGATCCATCCGTTCCTTCACAGCTAATCGTTGTGCAGTGAGACACGGGCTATTCCTCTGCACGGCGCAATATGTCGCCACGGCTCGTGGACGTCTTGTTCCACTAGCGGACTCCCATATTAACGTTTCCCAAGAGCCGTTTGCATCAGCGCGGGGTAGATATTGAGTGTGCAGGCGGTGCAACTACACTGGTGCCCATGGATTGGGAGTGCCTAGCCACCTTCATCTCACCAAGGCCTATACCAACTGCGCTATGCCACTGGTTTGTACTGTTTACCAAAAGTGATTTTTTTTTTTTAGACGGGCCAACCTCTGTCTGGTTTTGATTTCTTTGAGTCTTCTCGGCAAGGCGCGGCCCATTAATAATCCGCATTAACAACAGTGTGGAGCAAATGCTCAAAAGACCTTTTGTGGTCATGGAGAAGTAACAATAATAGTGGCTTCCAATGGAGGAAACGTGCCCAAGAGGACACCCACCAACAGAGATTGGGTGATGAAATCTGCTCGTGTGCAGAAACTAGACGGGCTGTTGCATCGCCAGACCGTGCGTGAGAGTCGGTGATGGCTTGGGGAGTCATTTATCCAGCAGTGATAACAATCCGTTGTCTTTTAAGTGTTCCATCTCACATCGTGATGGCCCCGAGAATCATCCGCACTCTCCATTCCACTGCAAATGCAACGCGCACAATTTTCTGGTCATTACTTCTACTCAGCGAATCTGTTCCTCAGTCAATGAGTCTGGCTCTCATTTGGCTAATTTCCCCTCATGAATGCAAACAGCCGTGGAGAGTTTTAATACCAACGCCGCCACTTCTGCATCGCCGTTTCCCCCAAGTACCCTTTCTAGGCTACGGACACACTGGGCAAAATGTAAAGTATCACAACTCCTACCGACAATCTTCACCGATCGCAGCTGTCCGCACCGTTTTCTTGCGGCTTTGCAGGTGGAAATCCCCTGTCGGACAATGCTTTCGTCATGCAAGTCGCCAATGTTGCTCAAGGCAAAATGAGTTGTCGGTGGAAGATTTCCAGCTATGGTTGCTAAAAAAAAATTGTCTTTTGGCTTCTTGTAGCTGCGAGTTTATTGTCATTCCCTCCGTACCTCCGATTCGCACGGTTGGCTACGTACGGTGCGAAAGAAGTTCAACATACATGCACAATTCGAGGAGCATCGAGTGGGACCGTCACTGCCACGCTGGCCACGTTCGAGCCAGCAGGGGGCACTCACCGCTCCCGTATTTGACAGAAAAAACGAGGCAAGGAATTACCCCCCCCCCCCCCACTGCGCTGTCTGTGTGCGAGCACACTGCGCAGACCACAGTGCGGTGCAGACGCAAAACAAATGGCCAAACTGTGATGGGGAGTGAAGGAGGCCACCGCCGTTACACATTCTCAGATGTCTGCTTTATTTTTTTTGTCAGGATGTCATCAGTCAAGTCCTCCCTGAGGCCACGACCACAGCCTTTGAATGTGAGTTTTTTTTTCTCTCCTCCGTCCTGTGTGGTTCCGTACACCCTATTTGCATCTGATTATGCAGGTTTTTTTTTTTTCCGTGGCAATTTATATACTTATTACCCTTTAAATATTCGCGCATTTTTTTGAGGCGCGGATTATTTGGTGGGCGAGCGATAAGTTTTGAAGGCTGATAATTTAACGGAAGAACCCTGGGTTTTTTCTTGTTTTGTAATGCTTCGCATTTAGAGATTCGGTTTGAGAAATTGAATTTTAGTGACTAATCTCAACGGGAATGACATCTCGGTGTCAATACTTAGAGGTTTTTTTTTGCTTGCATTAAAAAATAACTTTTCCTTTC
Source organism: Lethenteron reissneri (assembly GCF_015708825.2). NCBI lineage: Eukaryota > Metazoa > Chordata > Hyperoartia > Petromyzontiformes > Petromyzontidae > Lethenteron > Lethenteron reissneri. Next base: position 13,351,424 of record NC_083802.1, read on the forward strand.
AAGGTTTAATAAAATATAGTATTTCTTTACAATTTTTCATTTACAATAAGTATTATTCTATCAGCCAATAACACGATGATGGAAAAAAAAAAACCCCCACCAAATTGATTTTTTCTTTTTTTCTTTTGTAACTCGTGATATTCCATATCTTACATTAAAAAAGCAAGAAATCCACATGAATACGGTAGACGACAGGCTGTTTAAACGAAATCGCATTTGAAAGGTTTAAAAAGATATGTTTTTTTTTCTCTCTCCCTCTCTCCCTTTCAGACGAGGATGAGGATGGCGATAGAATCACCGTTCGGAGCGACGACGAAATGAAAGCCATGCTGGCCTATGTGTGTTCCGTGTGCGTCGCATTATAGAGCCTGCCAATGTTAAATTGTGAATCAAACATTGGCGAGCACCACTTGAAGGTGCATGAAAGGAAGCTGAAAATTAATTTTGGACCGATCGCAGAAGGGGCCTGGCCGTGCCACAATGCCGAGCCAAATCGAAAATTCAAACAAACCAACGAGACTCCCCGATCCTTCGATGCGCGTGCGCTCATTTAATTACGCTAAAATGGCGACGTAAATTTTTTCGGGGGGGGGGGGGTAAACTTTTTTTGGAATTATTGCATTTAAAACACAACGTTGCCACTCCTCTTGGCTGTCCGCGTGTGACTTTTGTGACGTGGCTTCGCTTTAATTGCGACGTCTAATTCTGCGCGTTTCACATTTACTTGTTTACCTGCCGCGGGAATATCCCGTCTCGTAGAAATGCTTTGGCCGTGCTCCACGGCAGTTTTTGCCCCATTGTAAACGGTTTGCCCCGACTCTCGCCCTTTTCACTTGTGTTCTATAATCATCCGCTCCCTGCGTGTCCGCGAGAGTTTATTTGAGGGCTGAGGTGTGCCGAGACTCAATGAGACGCTGTGTCTTCGCAGTACCTGGGCACGATGCATGACATGCAGATGTCCGGGGAAATGGTGGAGCCTTTGAACATCTACCCGAGGGGTAAGAGCCAGACTTGAGTCATTCTTGTGTCCTGCTGCTGCTGCTGCTCCGATGCTCCGTTGCGAAGATAGCCCCTTGGGGAGGGCAGGTGGGGTAGAGGTGGGCACCACGGTAGAGAGTTGGTTGTTAGGTATAATTTAAAGTGAATTTTAAAATTAAAATTGGTTGCGTTTATTTTTGTAACCTCTTTGTGCGCAATGTCCCTTGTGTTTTGTGACGGTGCTGTGAGAGAATGGTCGACAAGAGGCATGTCACGATTCTTCCCAGATTCTCTTAATCTTTGCGATTCTCCTGGGTGATTCGGTTCACAAAATTAGTAATTTTAGTGAAGAGCATATTTAATAGGCACGTAGCGATTCATTCCCCCAGTAATTTTAAGAATTGTCACGATTCGGGGTTCTGGAATTGTTTCCTGAATGTTTTATTTTTTGTCTCGTTTTCATCACCTCATTTGTATTTTTAAAAATGATCTTTCTCATACCTACACTTGTGTTCGCTTCATTATATTCAATGTGACAAAAACGTTTCTTTGCCATATAATTTGCATACGGCAAAATAATTGATTCCGCAGGCATAAAAACGACCAAATTTACTCGATGCTTTGTTACGTGCTTATGCACGTAACAATGTAAGCTGCTTGCAGACAAACGGTGTAGTTCATGCAAGTGTCTGCTGGAGAATTGAAAACAAAAAAATGAAATCTCGGGGACGGCTTTGCTGACCGACCGGACGCACGCGTTGCCACGTCCTGACCCAGAAGGGGTGACGGGGATCGCTCGCTCAGCGCGGCTCGCTCCGCTCGGCTCGCTCGCCGGAGCAGGCCCACACCGCGCCGGCGCCGTGACACGTTAACACTCCCTTAACTAAATAAAAAATGGAATAGTTAAAAAGGTAATTGATGGCCGGTGGACAAGGAGCTCGCTTAAAAAGAGGCCCTGGTGGCCGTGGAATCTGTCAAAGGCGACGGCTCGGCGACCGGTAACATATGGGAGCCATTTAAAAGAAGTCCTTGCCTGGAGTGATCGTCATGAAGCCACCACGCCTGCCCGCCCGCTCGCTCGCTCGCTTACTCGCCCGCTTGCCCGCCCGCCCGCCCGCTCTGTCCATCATTTTTTCCCGCCGCTAATTTTCGCGGCCGTTTCAATTTTCCTTCCCCGCGCGCAATTCATTTTCTGACATATTTATAAATCGCTTGAATACGACTCCCCAATTTAGCTCAATTACTCTGTTCCAGCTTGCAAGCCACCAGGGAAGCGAAACATACACGGCCTGAAGGTAATCATTTCAATAATTGTTTTAAGAGGGGGGGTCGGTGGGGTGGTTGTGGGTGTTGGGGAATGGGGAGGAGGTGGGTGTCGGTGGGGGGGGCGGAGGGAGGGGGTGGGTGAGCAGGCCATAAATTTGTAATGCTGATGTAGATTGGCTAAATGTGGGCAAAGGAATTTCAACAGCTGCTTTATTGCCAAGCGTTTGACATTAGTCGAGCCTTTTGTCACACTGCACGTTGATTTCATTTCGTTTTAACCGTTACATATTACCGCATCACTGCCTCTGTTAAACAATTGAAAGTCCCACTTTAACTATTCTTTTTCTCCTTTGATGTCCATACACAGGTAAAAAAAAATTGGAGATTTTTTTTCCTTCTTTGAAAAATATCGGGGTGGCAGATATGAAACACATAATCGGTTGCGACAATTGTTACCTTAATATATCGAATGAAGCGCATTTCAAGAACATGCACTTCATGAAAAAATAATTTCTAATAATTTTCAACCCTTTTTACTGTATTTAAAAACCCATCATCACTTCACGGGCATAGCCAACAGTGAACGAGGTATTGGCTTGTGCAAAGCATTAAGGCGGAGGTAGCGTTTTACGGCAAAAAATATTTTATAAACATATATACATGTAAAAATCCCTCTCCGCGTCCGGTTGGCTCCTTTGCCGTCGGCGGAACCTGCCGACAGAATAATTAACCTTGGCAGGGAGGCGGGACGCGGGCTAATTAGGAGGCAGCGCTTGGCAGCGCCCGTTCGCACGTGACGCGACCCCCTCCCCTGCTGACCGCCCGCAGGTAAACACGCGCGCCGGGCCAGGGAGCGGGGCCACCGCCTCCACCGCCAGCGCGAGCGACAGCGGTGGCGGCAGTAGCGGCCTCCCCACCAACAGGTACCGGACGGGCGGCCGACGCACGAGAGTCGCTTGAGCCGGTCGCCCGGCGTCGGCGCGGTTTTTTCCACCCGCACAACGGCACGGCCTGTAATTGCCCTGAAATGCGGTTCGGCAAGCCCGCGAGTTCGGGGACGGAACGTTTCGCACTTTTTCAGCCCCCTGTTCTATGATATGGTACGCACGTATCGCAATTTAAACCCCCTCTCCTCCCGCCCCGAAATACAAGCGAGGTGTTCCACAATTTTGGCAGTACATTTCAGGCACTTCACTAATGTGGATAATCATTGGTAGAATAATAAAAGTGGCTTTTGATCGAGGCAACAAATTAGTATTCTGTAATGCGGAGAGAATTATTTTTTACTACGACCTGACCTGGAGAGCGTGCAAAACATTTATTTGAGACAATTATCACAGTACAGCAACTCTGCGTCCCTTCGCAATGCACAGTGGAATATTGAGAGAGTAGCAGGGAGTGCGCAACGGTGCGCGTGTATGGACAGGGAAAGAGAGAGAATGGGGATTGCACGCCGTTAGCCGTCCATTGCAGCGAACGGACGGCAACGTGTCCGTGAAAGTGACCCTGTCGAAATTTGCAAAACATTCCATAAAGCACTTATGAATTGAGGTTCATTTATTTAAAATATTGGACTGGAAATATGCAAACAAAGCGATTGTACTCGTTAAGATATTGTACGTATATAATCTGGCGTGGAGTGTGCAGGTAGCACACGAAACTGAAATGTATTTTAAGGGTTTTAGATGACGAGACTTGTTCCGCTAAAACAGTGGGAGTCTCGAGGGGGACAGGTATGACAACGTCAGCGCCAGCTATGGTAGCCATCTCACAAGCCAGGCCACCAGCGGCTCCATACGTTGCTACGATTCGGGGTCACGGTTTGACTCAAGAATCGATTTTTGTTTTTGTCTCTTTTGTGTTGTCCATCTCGTTTGTGTAGTTTTGTTCATTGCCTTTCCCTAAATGTAACAATAATATATAATTGCGTGTAATTTTCATGAATAGTTAACACGAAATTATCTCGCATCATGCATTGATGAATCGATCCGTCATTACATGCATACTCTTAAGATATATTAGTAGATGCAATGAGATATTTGTCGAAACAAGCCAAACTTCTACAATGCAATTTACATTCACATAGTTGTGTCAAAATGCAACCACATCTCCAGGCACTTCACAGTGGACAAAAAAACCTAGCTATATGCAAATATAGTTTATTGTGAAAATATTTGACACTCAATAGTATCACTTAGTTTAGCGCAAAAATTCTCAAAAAGGAAAATAAAGCTTCAAACCGTAAACAAAACATGCAAAGATAATTGTTCAACCGCCACGGACAGGAAAAAAAATATTATTACTGATTTATGAAGAAGAAGAAAAAAAGCAATCCATGTCGTTGATAGTCTGGTGCGGTGGCCACATTTTACCCAGTGACCTCGGCGCATGTTCACCGGAGTTGCTGGCCACTCGTCGGCCGTATGGAGATGAGGAGGGGCGGGTGGGGGGGAAGGGGGCAGCCCTGAGGGCAGAGCCCTCGTGCGTTCTGGGCGGCGCTGCAGCATCACCGAGGCTCTCCGTCCTTCAGAGGCGATGCTAATTTGTTAGTCCCGTTCGCTGGCGGACGTTTAAAAGATCCCCCGACGCTCCGCCAGAACAGTGGGGCTGCGGCGTGCCCGTGTCGCGCCTAAATTAACCAGCCGCTATTAAAGGCATATTCCCCTTACACCAGCGGCAGCCTCCTTCAAAACTCCGTCCAGGGCAGCCGAACGCGGCCACCCAGAATAAAGCATTTCTGTAATGGCGATGTTGTCGGGATTGCGGTCACTAATGGCATGCAGGGATGATGCGGTTTTTTTTATTTTCGTCCACACGAGTGTTATGTGTGAAATGCACGTAAGTGCTTACGAGCCGTGCCCTGCCAAGCGAACGTGACCCACCTCCGTACTGGGACACGCCAAACCGCCCGCAATAAAAATGGAGTGCCCCGAACGCTCCACGGGTATCGGCTTATCGGTTGAAACTGGATTGTCTGCCTGACCCTCCCCGTGTTTGTCATTGCAGTTTAAAGAAGCCCTCGGCAGAGCTAAATAAGATCCTGGCCAACGAGCAGGTACACCAAAGGATCGCGGCCGCTCGAACTCTCTCTCCCGTCCCTGCATGCACGGGCTCGCGCGTCTCTACTACGCCGAAAGTGGCGGCGTCGAATCCCTGCCCCAGTTGCACCGCCACGCATCCTGTGTCTCTCTTTCTAGATTTGAAGCTTTCGTGACTGCAAGGATTCATATTCTTAGGTTTTTTCGGTGAAGTCACGTAGGTAAAAAATTAAAATTAATAAAAGTTAAATAAAAATAAAATAAAAATCACGACGTTACGGAGTCACAGCACGATAGCTGTATCATGATACAGTTATCGTGCTGTGACGGTTCCACCTGAAAACGGAAGCTTGTGTTGCTTCCGAAACGTCGTGATTTTTATTTTATTTTTATTTTACTTTTATTAATTAAAATTTTTTACCTACCTGACTTTACCGAAAAAAGCTAAGAATATGTGTCTCTCTTCCTGTCTTCTTTAATCGTTGGCTTCGTTTTTTTTGCGCGATTTCTGTCATAGCTGCATAATGTGGCAATAACCCCCCCCCCCCCAACCCCCCCACCCCCATGTTTCAATTTGTTTTTTCAAATGCGCTGCCCTATTTCTGGAAGATGACTGCCATGCCATTTGCTTCTTTATTGTTCGTTATTTTTCTTAACAATGAGCGCCGAGTTGTTTTTTTGTCATTCTTACAGAAAAGTTTGGAAATTAAAGCCGTTTTTAACTTTACGAAAACGTAACCCGAGGGCGTCCTTGCCAGATGCGGTGCGCTCCCGTTTTACTCTGGCGAGCGGAATGAATCTCTCTTCTTGCTCTTTCGCTCGCCGACTGGAGCCGGTAGTAAGCGCGCACCATGATGCTGATTTGCCGTCTCTTGTACAGACACATTAGATCCACGTCATTCTTCATTCATCCAGGAAAGCCTTGACTGTCAAGTCTCAGAACTTCTTGTTTTTTCGGAGACTTTTTTTTAGGGTCATTTGGCCAAACACGTCGACGGAAACTGTCAGCCGGTGAAGACGTGCGCATGCCAAAATTGAGCGCTCAAATGCAGCGCAGAATGGTTACCAGCGAACTTTATATACCGCCATCTCCTGGCCAACTTCTCTGCAGATGAGTGTGTGATGCACAAAATAATCTCATCGCCATCCACCAACCCTGCCTCCTCACGAAGCCTGTAACGATTCTCCCCCAGTCACGAGTCAACGATTCAATGATTTGTCGCAATTCTGGGATTGTTATTCGATTCAATCGTCGAGGCTCATTTGACCATTTTGGTGACTTAGCGGCATCTGGCCGCCGCAGAGGTCACTTGAAAACCAATTGCAAACGACGTATCGGGATAGAAAACAAACAAATTTTTGCACATGCGGTTGGCGGCATTTATCTTGAACTTATGTGTCGATGATCATCGATGAATTGTAACATCGTTAAACCCCTGCTTGACAACTATATTGTACCTCTGCGCTATTTACTGCTTGGTTAGCGGAGCATTTAGCAGCTTTATCAGTGTACCATATTTTTTTTGTATTCAGTTGTGAAATTAAACGACGTGCCGCGTTCGTAATCATCAGCCGTTATCAATCCACTGCTGGATAAGGGCCTCCTCAAGCAGGTTGTCATCTCTCGCACGGTGTTCATCTGCCGCACTGGAGCTGAGTACGTCGCTCCATTTCCTCAGCGGTCGTCCTCGGGCGTGTTCTGTCCGTTGGCCGTCACTCTGTTGCAGAGGTCGCAAACGGGTTTTGATTCCTTACCCGTACCCGTACCTGGCCGCACCAGGGTCGCAACCGGGTACCCGTACCCATACCCTACCCGATAGCCGGCTACCCGTACCCTACCCGTACCCGGCCGGGTATCGGGTAGGGTACGGGTACCTGATTGCGACCTCTGGGATGAAGCCATGTTGCAGGCGCGGGTGGGTTGATTCTAGGAACTTGAATTGTGAGAAGAGACAAGACGTTGGGAAATGAGTGACAAACGGTTACTCACCAGTGACTCACGGCCTACCCGTACCCGGCCGCACCAAGGTCGCAAACGGGTACACGTACCCGTACCCGGTCGGGTACGGGTAGCCGGGTATCGGGTAGGGTACGGGTATCGGGTACCCGATTGCGACCTCTGCTCTGTTGCTATTCTTTGACCACCAGCCATTGACAATCTCAGTGACCAAGTCAACTTTGGGATACTATGGGTGAATTGTTTATGCCCGAGTCTCATAGAGCTAAACTAAGGCACCCTTTTCGAGTCTAGGTATCCGATGCTAATCCCTGAGGCTCATAAAGCCAGACTTAGGATACTTTCGTTTCCTAGGGTTCAGTGTTAATATCCAGGTCTGAAATCCAGAATAAGGCACCTTTAGATTCTTAGGCTCTACTATAATTGTCCAAGGCTCAGTTGGGTGAGTGGCATCGCCGTGGGAGATTACCTTAGCGTATATATATATACACACACTCTATTTACAATAAATCACGAAACCCTTGTAATTATAACAGACCTACAAATCCAGATGGGTCCAACCCCATTTGTATCTGTCCCCTGCTCCCGTGGCTCGGCGCAGCATTTTTTTCAAGTTCTCCGCTTCCGAATCTCTCGGCGAAAGTTTGAACAAAACGAGACGACTTTTCCCCATCCACCCGGCTCGCATCCTCGCTCGCTTCTCCGCCTCTGATATATTTATTTGCCCGCTTGATACATATCTTTACGAAAACAAAATTATTTTCAGGTCGCGGCATAGCACAAAAGGCGTTCATCAAATTGCAGTTGCCGGGCTGCCCAAACTCGTTTAGCAAAATAAATAGGGCCGTGTGAATGGACAGAGGTCGGGTCCATTTTTCCCGTAAGTGTCTGTTTTGTGGGAGCGATGACAGCGGGGTTGGTGTTGACCCTCACCCCGGCAGTCAGACTCAATCAGTTTTCATCCTGCGGACAGACAAGCCCGCTCGTGTGTTACGCAAGGGGACGGGGGCGGGGGACCCCAGGCAAAAGCACTGGGGGGAGCGGGGGGGGGGTTGAATGTTTTTTTTCTCTTTTGTAATCGCGAGGGTGGGGGGGGGTGCGCGAATTCGTGTGTGTGTGCTTGCGTTGGTGGATGTGGGGACTGTGGATAGAGAAAAACGACAGATTGATGGACAAGAGATGGAAAGTGGTGCTTGCGGACACACACACACACACACGTGCGCGTCCACATAAATAGAGACGTACGAAAGAACGGAATTAACGCACCGAAGGCATCTTTTTGTTTTCTTCTTCAGTGGCCTCACGTGAAAGGTTTTGAGATTGGTTCAATTAAAGTTGCAAGTCTCCCGAAAGCCCTATTTTGTCAAAAATTAATTGAACAGCAGCCTATTCCTTCCTTTGTAGCCCTATTCGTTCCTCATACCGCTGCATTCACATTGATAAATGTAATAATTTTTCGTTTTCTTGAATCTTTTCATTGGTTGCACGCAATACAAATTGATATAAATATTTTCTTCCCAGCACGTCCTGGAAGCGCTCTGTAGTCTTTATTCTCTTGCGAGCAGTAAAGAGACATTCACGTGGTTACAGCAAAAGGATTTTTTTTTTGTGCCCGGCAGTTCCCTCCTGAAACCGAGCCTCCGCGCTATTAAACGGGACCTGCCTTGTTAACGACTCGCGGCTATCGACTGCCGTCGCGCGGACGCGCAATATCAGCTCGCGCTGGCGAAAAGACTCGTTAGGAGGAGGAAAAATCGCAACTGACAGCCCAATATTGACCTCATCAGGCGTTCAGTAAAAACGAAAACGGGCCGCGCGGCCCCGCGCTCCCCGCGCACCGCCGATATTGACAGGTTCGAAACGACCGCTCGCGGCCTCGGATTGACGAATGTCGCGTGGCGAGATTGTTATTGTAATAGATCTATTACTCCGAAATTTGTCCGTAATGGGCGAGATTGATTGGGGCGGTTGGAATGGCCCCTAAATTTGTCTCGATGATATTTCGCTCCCTGGCCGAAAGGTCGAGCGGCGAAATGGCAATCGCTCTAATTATTTACAAAAAAGAAGTGTCGTTTCTCGTCGGCGCGTATTGGCTGCCATTTCGTTTTTATGAGGGCGAAATTGTGATTGGTGGACGGCCGTCGCCATCCGTTTAAATTTGTCCACTCGTGACCAAGAGGGTAACCTATTAAAGGGTCGAGGCGGCCGAGTCTGATGGCGCAATATGAAATCCATCTGGTTAAGGTCGTGTTTACAAAAAATCAATAGCGGAGGGGAAATATTGCTTCAAACGGACATGATGTTTTGGAAGTGACAGGTATTTTCATCACTGGTACTTTGTTGGTGTCGTGAAGGTTTAAGCGCTAGGACGGATGAGAGAGGGGGGGCCCTTGCTCTTAAGTGCCGACACGTTGCCTTCATTACCACTTACTAACACGGTAAAAAAAAGAAACGGTGCAACAAACGGCCATTGATTTTTATTTAGATTGCAATTTAATTTTGAATATGGTGTTGAGGAAGCTCATTATTTATTCAGTGTCAAAATCAATGGCTTAGCTGTGTGGGGGAAAGTCAGTGTCTAGTGTACGAAAGGTTAAGTTATGATTTTGGTATTTCAACATTGGATTTTTGTTGAGTTTATAATTTAATTTTATTATGAAATGTTTTGACAGTGTCCCAATTTAGAATTCTTGCTGGAGCGTTATGCTTTACGTGGATGTAATTTTAAAACAAAAAATCCCTCCAGCGATCATTGCACAAGCGTATTTTAATTATTGTTGCGATTATGTTATTGGGTTAATATTTTAAGAACATTTTAATTTGCTTTTAAAGCTAAATGTGTTTTAAAGACTAATTTCTTTGAGATCCAGGTAATATTAACTCTGGTAGGATGTTGTGGCCAAGTCATTAGCATCCAATCAGCGCTAATCTTAAAAGCCTTCATAAATAACTTTAAATCCCCCAAATGAAATTACATAATTGCTGTCAATTAATTATTTGCGAAAGTTTGACAAGAAGGTACTGCATGTCTTGCAATCTTTTTGGGCCCTCTTAAACTCAATGCAGAAGCATTTTAAGCCGTTGCAAGCGGAGAAGACAAGGAAGGACCCTACAAAATAACCAACAAAAATAATTTTTTAAAAGTTTCATATTGATGCTCCTGCACAGCGATGGGTCGTAGAATCTGCCAGTAATGAAACTGCCTGTCAGTAATCCAGAGCTTACTCTCGGCTGACTGTGAATTGTTGGCAAAGTTTCGAACAGTTTACATCTCACTCGTAACTGCTTCCCCACCGCCGCCCACCCCCCACCCTCTCCTCCCCGCCACCACCACCACACACCTTATTTTTATTTATTTATTTTTTATAAATTGCTTGACAAACTGAGTATTGATCGGCTCTGCACTTGACACGACCTCAGACGTAACGCGCACAGACCTTGAGGGGCTTCGTTTGATTGGGCGTTTTTTTTTTCTTCACATGAATAATCTTTTCCCCTCGACGTTTTCTCTTCCTTCTGCCTTCTCCTCTACCTTGCCTTCGTCTCTCTGGCGATACCGTCATTTGTTTTCTTCTTGTTATATCTGCGTGTACGTCTGCGTGTGCGTCTGCATCTGCGTCTTTGTGTACGTCTGTGTCCACACATGTACGTCCGCGTGTGCGTCTGTGTCTTTGTGTACGGCTTTGTGCACCCATGTACGTCTGCGTGTACGTCTGAGTGTACGCCGCTTTTGAACCGAGCTTGCCATTTTCCTCGCTGCGGTCATTATTCCGTCCCGGTTTTTAACCGTTTTCTGCCCCCCCCCCCCGCCTCTCCCCTCGGCCTCCTCCCCCCACCTCCCCCTTACTTCCCCCACGACGCTAATGTTTAATGCAGTGTTTTTAAATCGTTCGACAATTTGGAATGAATTAAGTTGTCTGCCGAGATTAAGAATGTGACGTCTCGTGGGCCATCGCCACTGCGCCGCCGCCCATGCTCGCACGCCTCGAAGCGCCCGCTCTCTCACGCGCTCGGTGCTCCGCGTCTCCCACGCTCTGCCGTTGCACCGGCGGGCGCCTTGTAACCGCGTGGCGGACGTGCCGCTCCGCGAATTCCTCCTTAAACCGTGTGGTGAAGTATGGGCAAATGGCATCAGTGACCCCCTGCTCGCAGTTGACGGGCGCTCCGCATCCATTGTGTGAGCTGACAGAAGGGACATGCGTGTGCTGTGCGCGTGCATGCGCGTGCATGAGAAGGAAGGCTGCCCTTTAGCACGCACGCCCAAGCCAACGCGCCGTGCACGCACGGCCCCCTTGTCGCTCCACTCCTGGACGAGGGCCTTTGCGTGCCACGTGGATCGTGGAGATTGTTTGACCGTGCTTCACCACGCCGCTCAGCCCGGGCCGGTGGTAGTTGGGGGAGATGAGAGCTTTTAAGCGCCGTACTACATAACCCTTTGATGCGCTGCCCTCTTTAGTCTAAATCTCTCGTCGCCAGCCTGCTCTGACCAGCGTGGTGAAGTATGGTGAAACAAACCCCCTTCACCAGTATGGGCTGGTGAAGGGGGTCATCCAGCAGGGGATTGACAGAGAGCTGTGATTTTTCTTTTTGGACTGGAATGTCTTCCGAAATTTCGCCAGCGTCTTGAGATGAGGCCGCGTTTTTGACACCCTCGTTCGTGCTCCGCGCTTGCGAGTCCACTGCTGCACGAGGGCCTCCCCACGCCTTGCCCGTCGTCGGTGTTATTTGGCCATACCTCACCACGCTGGTCAGCGCGGGTTGGTGAAGGCGGGCAGCATAGATGTGGAGGTGTAGACGTTTATTTCACCGTCTCGCCTACGTAGGCACCCAAGTCGTCTTATTTTCTGCGGATTAGACTTTGGCTTTTTACCGAACACAGAGATTCGCTCGCTTGCTGAGAGATGAGCGATTAGCTGCCACGGTGGGCACCACCAGGATCGGCCAAAGAGGAGCGGCAGCTTTTTTCTTTTCAGTTGCCGGTGAGGTCTGTCGCTTTCGTACTTGCTAATGGGCTCGCGTTGTTCTTGCCGCCCCCCCACAACCGCCCCCCTGCAGATCAGTGAGCAGGACATCGAATACCAGGACATGCTTGGCCATGGAAACGGAGGAACCGTCTACAAGTAAGCTCGGCCCGCCTGGCGTCACCCACAGTTCCGTCGGTCCGTCCGCACGTTCCGACAGAACAACCAAAAAAAAAGGAACGTACAAAAAAAAATCGTAAGAAAACAGCTGGCGTCACGTCCCATAGAACGTCCAACAGATGAGATGCTCGCTATACAAGGTAATATTTTGTAAAGGAGCTCGGAGGCATCTGTTTTTATTGGAGTAGTGTACTGCCGAATTTATGACCCGTAATTACTTCCGCTGCCTCGCATGCATTTACATGCCTAATGCCTCTTGGTGGAGGCAGGCAGCAGTAGCAGCAGCAGAGGGAGTTGGTGGAGGCTGACGAGGCATACTAAAATCGGACCGTGCTCTGATATTAAATAAATGGAAGCTCTTCGTGGCATCCTTGACCACGTCGAGTGGCCAGGCCCGTTGCGCTGCAGCTCGCGTGTCCACGGGCGGCTGGGGTTTGGCACCGCTCATCGGGGGTCGGTGTACGTACAGCCATTGTTGCCTCAATGTTGGGGCTGCGGTTACGGCTGCAGCTGTTGTTGTTGTTGGGATTACAGCAGTTAGGATTATGATTGTGTCAGGCGTAGGTTTTGATAGGTTTTGGGTTGGGAATAGACCTTTGAGGCTAAGGCTGTCATTAGGGCTCGGGCTGCGGTTATTGCGTGGGGTTAGGTTATTGTTAAGCAAGGGGAGGGGGAGGGGGGGGCAGTTGTTAGCAAATTGCGCTCTGAACCTCGGCGATCCCGAGCGGGCTTTCCGGCCGCGGCTGACATTCAGCGATGAGTGGTATCTCAACCGGTTCAGGGTGCTCACTTCAGCAGCCCGCGTTGGCCAACGTGGTGAAGTGTGGTCAGAATAAAATTCCCATAACTGACAGCAGTGTGAAGAGGCATTCGTCCAGCGGCAATTTTGATATATGTATATTTTTGTAAACGTTGTGAAATATGTTGTTGGTACTGTGGTTGGTAAGGACTAATTTAGCATTATTGCCAGTGTGTTAGGGTTATTTTTTCATGTTTTGTTATATTTATAATGCTTTTATGGTTTTTAGACGTGAATTGAAAGATGTGTCAATTATTTGTAGGCAATGGTTAGGATTAGGGCAGGTTTATTGTTGATTCAGTAATGAGGCTTGCCAATGTTGTTGGCATACAATTTATTGCTAGGGTTAACATATTTACGGTAATTGTAAATGTTCGGGTAATTTATATAGAAACAGTTGCTGGTTGGGCGGACAAGAATGGATGTAGGGTTTGAGAGGTCATGGCCAGTTGTTGGGATTGTGGCTGTTGTTGTTGTTGGAGTTATTTTACCGTTGGTCGGGGTCGCGAGAAGCAGGCCCTGCGCTCGGACACTCGGCCGCACGGGGTGTGCGGTATTTCACGCGCGTTGAGGCTATTGCAAGATCTCGTTTAACTACGACTCGAGAGCCCACTGCTCCTGTCACGGGAGCGAGCCTTCACGAGCGTTGCTGTTAGCACCGGACTGAGAGCCAAAGGTGAAAAGACCCCCACCCCCACCCTGCCTTTCGATTACAAAACATCGTCTCCTACCAGCTACACCGCCCCCACCCCCACCTCTGCCCACACAAAAGTGTAAACGAGGACGCTATGGGTTGGACCAGATGACGCCAAAAGGAGACTAGGCTCTAAGGAAAGCTGTCTCGGGTGTGGACCAATCAACTTCAAGGACAGTGCATACATTATCCGAGTTATGTTTTTTGTTTGCATTATGACTGCAGATATTGTGGTCTATGCAAACATGACTCCTTGTAAATAAAAAGGTGTCAGTTTTGTTGTCAGATAGAAGGGTAAAAAAAATATTATCATATTTTTTACTGGCAAATGAGGTTCCAATGGTGAGGACGCCACAGTTAGCCCACCGGCAGGTCGCGTGTGGCGGGGCTAAATTGCGGAAACACCCGACTTTTGCCGGAGAAGCCATGGCCAGCGTGGAAGAGTAGGCAATGAATAGCGTCGAGAGGCAGCTCTCGAGATCATTCTGAGTACAGGGGCTGCACCTTGACCTTTTAAATTTTTTGAATGACCGCATTCACGCCACGCCTTTCTGTTTTCACGCTGAGCGGCCGGCGTCGCTGTCGCAGAATTGACTGCGGTCCTGCGCCAGTACCGCGCTGCGCTGTTGACAGACACCGGTTCGCGCGCGCCATGAGCGGTAATCGGCTCGGACGTCCGAGCACAATCCGTACCGTCAATTCCAAACCCGCACTTGAGGCAGAGGGGGCGTGGTGTGGGGCTCGTATTTACTGCATTTATAATTAAATTATCCTTTTGTTTTTCTGTTGTGTTTCGCTCTCCGCCGACACGGCCATTTGAATTTTTTGTAAGTAAACACTTGACTTGATTATTTTGCGCTCGATGCGGTCGCGTTTTTTTTTCCTCTCCTTTTGTCACCGTATGGAAATCCTGCTGCCCGTCATCTGTGCACCCTTAGCACGACAGCTCACGAAACAGAGAATATGCAGGTGGCCCGATGACCTCGAGTGTGAGAGTGCTGAGCCGGCACCGCTGAGGTCATGGGTTCAACTCGGGGTTTTTAACTGCCCTGTGATGGAAGGCGAGTGGATGGTCTCATTCCAGTCACCAAAGATTGCACAAATAAATTTTGGCATTGAATGTAACTAAATCCAGCTTGGAGAATTTTTTAATCATACGTTTTACTGGCTTGCGAGACACAATCTCATAGCAGGGCGCGTTGGAAAGTGTGACCCATTATGAGTAAAGGATAAAAAGCCGACTTGAATTATCTTTCCAGAGGGTGCCCTGTGACAAATATATTCTGCAAATGTTGGAGGTACACCGTTCTGTGAGATTTCCAAATATATAATCACAATTTTATGATGTGATGCCGATCGCACCATGGGAAAGAATTTTCAAAGGGACACAAAAAAACCGACCAAAAGTATATATATTTTAAAAAAATCAAAGGAATCTTGAGCAAAGTCATTTTTTTGATTATTCCCAATGAGATCGTGAATGAACTTAAACTTTTCTCCAGGGCCGGGGCTCTGGTCGCTCACCGCTAATGCTTCTCACCTCCACGCCCACCCACAATCTGTTTTACTCACAAAAAAGCCACAACTCTGCTCCTGGCCCGCCAAACCCCCCCCCCACCCACCCACCCTCCCACCCACCTCCCTTCCCCAGAAAATATTCCGTATTGATTTGTTTCAACCGTGCGCAAAATGTTATAGAAAATAAGATTTATCTCAATTGCTTACTCCTTGGCTCAGATGTGTTGGGGATCATTTAACATAACTAGTGTGTAATCATTTATTTTCATCTGGTTTAAGGTTCTTCAATTTAATAAATTGGGCCAATTTGTTTTCGATGCATTGTGTCATTAAGTTGCTGCCGCCGCTGTCGCAGGCCTCGGGGGCAAGGGGTGAGCCATGGCCACGCCCCCATCCATCGCCTGTGAGTGAAAAATGAAACGGAATATTAGCGCTGTCTATCGGCGATTGAGCGTGGATCTCAGCCAGCACCTTCCTCCCCCCACCCCCAAATTACACTCTCTCTCGTGCCCCCCAGAATGTTTCGAGCCAGGGAATTTTCTCTGCCTGAAAACAAAAAGGCCCTCGTCTGAATGGGTTTCCAGATGGTGCATCGTTCAGTCGCCCATTAAAACTAATCCCCGCGCAATCTAAGTCATTTCAGTAAAATTGTATTTATTGCTTTGACAGTGCTTTGTCATTCCACTGCTGGATGAGGGCCTTGCCCTGAAGTCATGTAAGTTGCTGTGGCAGGAGTATTACCGCAATGGTTCGCGCACAGCGCTATGAAGGTGGCGACCAGAGTTCAATTCCCAGCCACAGTAAACATCGGTGGCCGGGTGATACATGAACCGGTCCTGAACCCGACCCCTTCACCAACCTGGTGAAGTATGGTCATATAACAAGATGTAGCATGTCGAGGTTTTTTATCTTGCTGTTGATTAAGAAAGAGCTGCTAAGTTAGGAATAAGAATTTTTTTTTATTGCTTGAGTATATTAGCACGACTTCTTGTAAACATGTATTAATGATCACAAGCATGTAAGTTATATTATTTACATGCAGAATTGTAATTTATTTTCAGTATACTCCCTCCATCCGTAATTTTCTCCGCGCTTCGTATCGAAACGTTCAGCGTTGGTCCGCTTGCATCGTCCGTCGCACACGATCGCTCGCTAACGATCTCAGGCGGTGCGGGTTTATCCAGCGCAGAGCGACATCATGACCAACTCCGCGCTTCCTGGCTCCGTTCTTGTGTATCGCGGTGAAATCATCGTGCATGAGCATGGACTGGGTGCATAAGTGCAATATTTATTCAATGCCAAGTTGAATATTCGAGAAAAATTTAGTTACGATATTGTGCCCAGCGCTACGATTGCTTCGGGAGTAGAATTTCGGGGGAAATTACTCTGCTTTGAGACAAATTGAAGAATAGAACCAAGCGGATAGGAGGTAAAAATGTGGGCAACTATGGGATGCTTTACTTAATAAACTTTGCACGTGTTTAATCATTAAGGGGGGTAGAGTGGTAGCACAGTGGTTAGCGTCACGAGACTATGAACCTGGCGCGCTCCCTCCTTTGACCGCTGGCCATAATCCCTTTCTGCCCAAGCCCATTTACTCTTCTTACCAGCCAATGCAATGCCTCTGACTTGCGTGTGTTGTCATTTTCGTATATAATTCGCATGCATCGTAGCCAATCGACTCTTGCGCACAGGTTTCAACGCCTGTACCGTTCGATGAAACCATCACCGGAACTCCAGTCATCCTTGTAGTGGCTTTCGACTAGCCATCCAACAAAGACGGTCACCAAATCACGCGCTTTCAGATGCGCTTCTGCGGCCGTCTGGAATGCTCTTCTTTCCGATATTAGGAAGCCACTGGAGACCGATGCACTTTTAAATCTGGATTGAAAACTCATTTCTTTCTAACTGCTTTTTTGTGTTTATTTTGTTGTCCTTCCCCGCATCTCCAATTAGCACGGTTGGCTACGTACGGTGCGAAAGAAGTTCAAAGGTCAAGGTGCAGCCCCTGTACTCATAATGATCTCTTGATGATTTGATTGATCGCTTTACGCACACGTCTACTGCTAACCCCGTGGGATGCCTACACCGTACGCCCGAACGGTCACAAAACCGGGATGCAAGCCCTTGCCTCCACCGCCGCCACAGCGGAGCTGAGTGGCTTTCAGTGCGCAGGCTGAGGAAGAGCTGCACTGAAGCCGAAGCTGGCGGGGTGAACGGGGACAGTGGAGGATGTTCCACAGATGGGGGGGGGGAGGGGGGGGAACGTTCGAGTAGGCGCAGCGTCCGCCGGGTGCGTGTCTCTTCCGGCTCTCGGTGTTGATGAGGCGGTCGCCTCTTCTGCTTGCCTCACAGCCTCATACTTTTTATATATGCTTGCGTTTAACACGAAACGATTTTTTTAATTTAACCAGGTAAAGCCCACTGAGCTGTATAGATGGATAACTCTTTTTTCAGAAGCGACCCGGCCAAAAGTGGCTTATCATGTGGACATTTATTGCAGCCCAAATACTCTAAACGTATGTTGATTCGAAACGTGGAGGGGAAACACTGGCAGGACCCGGAGAAAAATCCACGCGATTACGGGGAGAGCATGCAAACTCCAAATATACAGCAGGCGTCAGGGTCTGGATTGAACTCACGACCTCCTGAATACTAGGCGAGGGACTTCATGCTGCCTGTCGGTCTGTCGGCGTGCGCGAACATTTGTGGGGAGCAGCTGCGGTGCAGTGGTTTTTAGTGCACCACAATCGTGGCTGTCATCGGTGGCGAGTGGTACCTGAACTGTACCTGCGCTTCCCTTACGGCGTCTTTGGCCTTCAAAGATCGTCAGACGTGTAAATGTTACGCGTTGCACCAGGCAGCCGGGCATGGGACTCGTGCGACGTTCTGTCCTTAACAGGTGCGAGCTAACAAACCCGAGCAGTTTTGTGCTTTTGTGCTTGTCTGAGTAGGTGGAGAGCGGTGGTGTCGCGGTTAGCGCGCTGCGCTATGATATCTGGCTGCCCGGGTTCGATTCCCGCTCACGGTCAACACCAGTGACGATTATCTGAACTGGTCCTGGGCCTTTCATAGGTCGACTCGGCTTCAAATTAGTATTTGGTGCAGTTCAAACATTGCCTCTAGGGAGACAAATGCGGCCGGGCGTGGTGCTGGCCACCAACCCACCCCCTCGTGTGCTGTGCCATCCTTCATAGGTGCTCACTAACATCACTTGCCCCAACAGTCTGTTGAGGCTATACAGGGGGTCTTTGTCTCTGACACCACCTAACCCAGTGATCTAAACCGCTCAACAGATAACTCTTGTCTTTGCGTGAAGATTCATTGTGGGTGTCTATATTGTGTCTCATAGCCGTGACAGGCTGAAAGATCTCACAACAGACGGCACATGTACAAGGAACCCAGGTGGCTCGTGGATAAGAGCACTGAGGCCCAGCATTGTTGCTGTATGTATGTATGAATGTTGAGCGTCTTTTGTACCGTAGGTAGCCAACCGTCCTAATTGGAGGTGCAGGGAAAGGACAACGAACTAAACGCAAAAAGCAGTGACGAAGAAATACGTTTTCAATCGAGACCTAAAAGTCCATAGCTACAGTGACTTCCTAATGTCGGAAGGAAAGAGTGTTCCAGACGGCTGCGCAAGCGCGCGTAGTAAAGCGCGCGATGCGTTGACCGTCTTTGTTCGATGGTTAGCCAAAAGCCGCTGCTTGCGAGGACGACTGGCTCACTGGAGTTTGCGTCAGAGTCGAGGTTTGAATCTGGGTCTCAGCCACCCTTGATTAAACCGGCTTTCACACGTGTCGAGAGTTGACGCCTCACAGCAGGTCAACGCCAATGCACGATTAACATCACGTTAGGGTTGGTTTATAACTTAACGAGGCTCAACTTCATCCCTGAGAGTGTACAAACATTGCCCACAGCAGCGCAGGTGGCAAAACGTAGCGCCCCCCCCCACTGTTGCGTGGATGGATGAAAGAGTTATCTTGAAGTGACCTTGGAGGTGGCTCTGCGAACGGCATCTGCGAGAGTTCTGAATTAACATGAAAACTACTTGGACGACTGCGAAAAAGATCTTTAGAGTTCGTCAGATTATTCCGGTGTAAAGGAATGCTCTGATTCTGTCTCGTGACATGACACCGATACCACAATTGTAATAAAATTGAGAAAGTAGTCGGAAACCTTTTTGAATGGAATGGTAAACATTACAAGTGTGTATGTAAAGGCATAACATCTCAACTGTTGTCAGTTCCGCTGAGCTTATTAGTTCACTTACAGTTCATCCCTCCAGCTGTTTGACATCGCTGGGAAAGTCAATTCTGTATATTTCGCCTATGCAAATTGGTTAAGAGGTTAACGAAAACACTTCTTGACCGACCTCAATCGACCGTGGTTACCGGAGACGCTCTCTGCCGTGGTTCATCCTCGTAATAATCGAGTCGATTCGTCGGCATTTCCACGCCCCAGAGACACATTTCCGAAGTCGAATTTTCCGCATGGAAAGCTGCGGTTTTAACCTAGCGGACGGAAAGCCGTCGTTTTAATCCTGGGGAACGTCACCGGCGGACGGATGGACGCTGACGCGTCAGCTCCACGCTCACCTTCGCAGAGGCGTTACCCTTTGACATGGCCCGGCAACCCGCGCCACCACCGCGGTTCCTTTCCGACCGTCGCTTTTGATTGCGCTGTTTTTTTCCGTTTCCACCGTTTTGCGAAACAGCGGCGGTGAGGTGAGAGGGGGGCGGCGGGGGGGCGGTGAGTGGTAGCGATGGGAGGACGAGGGTTAAGAAAAAAAAACCTCGAGGATTTTTTTGTGTGTCCCCTAAAAGAATGGCCCCCGTGTTAGCGGCGAGATGGCAGTTGCACCTTCGCCCCCAATTCTTTTCGCTCACACAAGAGGAATGAGCTAATACAACTTATTGATTTTGTTCCCCTGCAAACCTGTTACATCCGAGGACTACTTCTCTCTCTTCCACACACACACCCCCCCCCCCTTTTTTTTTTACGGTGCACAATCCACGAGCGGGAATGAAGACGTATGGAAGGCGATAACCAAGTCGGCGGGATGACATAAACGCTGTAATATGTTGTGAAATGGCGCTTACCTCTCTGACCACTTTCATTTTTGCTGCCGTGAGAAACCATTAGTTTGACTCGTCGGACACTGACAAATGGCTCCGGTGAAATTACGACGTGTGACGGCGATTTATTAACTCTCCACGATGGCTGTGCACCTGTGTCGACGCGCTTATGGCACACTTGTCCGTCAAGCGCGCACGGGGGGGACGTCTTCGTGGCGTTTTTCGTGCCGCTTATCCCATTACCGGGCGCCGTGATTAGCGCCGCTGTTTTTGTGCCGAATGCGGGGAGAGAGAGCGAAAGAAAGAAATCGCGCTCGGCCATTATTCGGCAGCACAATGCCCCTCCTCCCTCCCTGCCCTCTCTCCCCTCGCTCCCACAGAACAAGAGCACAATGACGCGCGTGTAGGAGTGAAATAATTGATAAACAAATAAAGACTCATAATAACATAATAACTTAATAAATCTGCACTTATGGAGAAGAGAGAGCACTGCAGTTCTTCCCCCCCCCCTCTTCCCCAACCACCCACCCCACTGAGACTCAATGAAAACAACCGATGACTCGCACGACCTATACCTAAAGGAAACGTAGATTTGTCAATGGGGTGGTCACATCGCGCGCAATACATGCTCTCGCGCCGGCACTTACAAATATCAATTTAAATACGCTGTCACATTTGAGGAGCGGTGAGTCTGTACGTCACGCGGGAGGTAATAGCCCGGTTAAGGCTCACGCGCGTCTGCATAAGGAGGGGCGCAGCCGGGCACGTAGCACGCAAAGGGGAGGAGCGTGCCAGCCATTACGGCCCTCCCCGGCCATTTAACGGGGGGGTCATCGTAGCTTGATAAATAACGCCGCCTTTGCTCCCCGCGTCGGCACGGCACACACCTGTGCCGGAGTAACGGTGACCACGAGGAACTGTTTAGGAGAAATTAGAAATCAGTGGGGGGGGGGGGGGGGGGGGGCAGCTGGGTGGGAGGGTGGCTGGGTGGCGGTGGAGGTGGTTTGGGGGGGTTGAGCGGGGGGGGGGGGGGGTGGGGGGCCTGGGGGTGGGTGGTGGGGGGGAAGAGGGCTTTTTGTCGCGTGACATTGAGAATAAGCTCCCGCTGGCTACTGATGAATATTAATACACGAAGGCAATTTGGTGCGGGGGGAAAAAAAAAATCGCTTCCAGGTCCTCATCAATTTGCAGCGGGAACTTGATTTTGATGGAAATTTTCGCGATACAATTACACCGGAAGGTTTTTCCCCCCGCGCCGCCATTTATTTAACGGTTTCGCTGTTTCAGCCGAAACGAAGATGATAATGGTGGCTTTTTTCGATTCGCCCTTTTTATCACCGATCGTTTAAAGGACTCCGACGCATGGCCCGGTGGGAGAGCGCAGAGATGCAAAAACAGCCAAAAAAACCCCAACAAAAAACACTCGCGCTTCCCACTATTTCTCCGTCGCTGACGGATGTGCCATTCATTTGGGCAGAGTTTTGAGAATGATATAAAAATTGACTTTTATTCTCGCGTCGACGAATTAGGGGGGGAGGGGGGGGCGGCGAAATTGATTGCGTGTTTTCCGGCCGTTTTCCCTCGCATGCCATCCTCAGGTATCGCCCGCTGTGAGTAAATATTGGTCGTGTCAAGTCTCGTTAGAAGCCTTTGAGGAAATAATAGGACAGTCCAATTTCGCACTGCGGAAGCCGACTTTTCACGGAGAATAATGAGTTGAGTATTGCTTCGGCATTAAGCAAAGATTTTGCCATTACCTGCATTACACTACGGACGTCAGGTAGATTTGAATTGCGTGTATTTCGAGGGCGGTGGAGGTGGGTGGTTTCGGTTGTTTCAAAACGAGCACCGAAGCTCCGCTGGGCTTGCATCAGATACTCTCGGCGCGTAACAGGTCCATGGGACGCCCATTGTGTGAATTGTAGAATTGCTTACGCTGACTGCCGTATTGCTCGTTATAATTTATTGCCGTGTCAGCTAATGATAAATTAATCGACGCGATTCGACCTCACGGCTCGGTTTTTAACAATCAGATTTTTTTTGTGAGCATCGTTTTTTGGGTTTCTGGCCAGGGCTAAGCGATATCACAACTGGTCAATTGGACCCCCCTCCCTTCCCTGCCCACCCCCTACTGTTCAACAACCCACACCGATCAGCATGATGAAGAATGGCCAAACAACTCTTACCATTGATATGGCATGGGAAGACCTTCATCCGGCAAATGGATTGACAAAGGGCTGTAAACATTGCTCCTGTGATCTGTCGATGCCAACAATTTGTGTTTTATGTCTGCTGTTGTCTTCACAATAGCACCAAGGCACTCGGAGTGGTGATGTGTGATGACACTCAATATGGTAACGTGAGAATAGCATAGCCAATAACACGACAGGTCAGTTAATTGCATGAGACAGAGATATATATTTTTTAATCAAGGCCAGGAGGCTCCGCAGTAGAGCACACGCGGCTTGTAATTCGAAGGTCGCGAATTCAAATTTCTGGTGGGGATTCGACTCGGCCCATCATCCCTCCAGGGTCAATAAAATTCGTACCACTTTTTAGGGAAGTCAACAGTTGATTGTTCTATGGAAAGTTTGGCCCCGACCATAGGAATGTGGAACTTGCACCACCGGCTTAAGGCTGTAGATGGGAGATGAGTGCTGTTTTATGTGTCTTTGAGCAGGAACTATAAACTAAACTATTTTTTTTTTATTTTACCAGGTAAGGCCCAATGAGCTCTTGGAAACCACTTTCACATTTTGTCTAAAAAAAATCAAGCATGCTCGATTCAATTATATAAGTTTGAAATTACGCTAAGGGGTGGATGGCCTTTGGTTGAGAAAATTTGATGGAGTGGCAGCCAAACGAGGGAGTAAGCCCGGGATACGAACTGCAGCTCAATCCCAGCTGAAGAAAGAAAGAGTCCGTTTGTCTGAGTGTACGTCTGACATGGCCACTTTAGTTCGCCCTAAGCATTTCTCTCTTATCAAGCAAAGGGGGACAAATGTAACCTGAGTTTAAGAATCGGAATTGATTTGATGCATCGTTACACGTGTAATTTGGACGTTTGTGTGATCAGCCGGACGCTGTGATGGGCTGCGACTGCCCCGTGTGCAACGGCAGCCGCTCGCCCGTGCGTGCGTGTGTGCGTACGTACACGAGCGAGCGATGCCTTTGCCAGCAGCCCCGGTGTCACACACTGCGACGGCTCTGGATGGGCTGTTTAGCCGTAGATGGCCGCGGGTAGAAACAATTTATCCTGGCAATTTGCACACAGGCGTGGGAGCACCGGCGAGCTCGTGTGTGTGTGTGCGCACATGTGCGAGTGTGTGCGCGTGCGTATTGGAGGCCCTCCCCCCCCACCACACCGCCCCAAGCCCCCAGCCCACCCCTCTCAATAATTATACCGTCCATCTCGTCGTGCCTCTGCTGGGACCCCCGCAGTATTAAGGATTCTCCCCGCCGAGATCACTCCCGGGAAGTTTTGAATAAACATTGAGATGTTCCGCGTATCACAACGAAGGCCACGTGGGTTTTTTTCATACTTTTTCCTCTCCCCACCCTCCTCCTCCCACCACCTCCCTGCTGCCCTCCTCCTTGCTTTCTCCTTCATAAACAGGAGCAGACAATCAGTCGTTGGGGCAGGAAATTCATAAACCGGGGGACAGATTGGGCCCCTTCGATTGAGATGAGTTCCACTGTCGTGCTGGCCTCTGGGAGCCCGAGTGGCTCAAAAACACCCACTACTTTATTTTCTAAATTGGTAACATTCAGATTCAAATTTTACATTTTTATTGGCTCGAGGCTTTGCTTTACATTTACATTGTGCCGCCGTCTCTCCAAGGAGTCCCTTTTCATCTTTTTCCATTTTACCTTCACGGCATCGCCGCCTTTCCCAACAGGATTTGCCGGGGAAAGTCGGCAGACGGCGTTTAAATGGGGCAATCAACGGGACACATCTAAATGGGACAATTGGCGATGTGATGGGTTGTCTCGGTTAATAAAACGCACAGAAATATCCGAAAAGAAATGATTACGCATACGTAGTTACCTGGATTTATGTAAGCAAGAGGCTGCCCGTGGGGGGCCAGCGGGGGAGGGTGGAAGGTGCACCGTGATAGCATTTCGCTTTCTTTTGACGCGTCGCGTGGTGCGCATGGCCGGTCTCGGAAGGGCATGCCAGGAGCTGTCGGAACGGAAGAAAAAGCCGGCTTCTAATTTGAGTTGTGCCGAAGCGTGCGTTTTTTTTGTTGTGGACGATCGAGTCTTTAAACGCGCCGCACCTCCGCTGGCGGTTTGGCGACGCGGTGCGAGAGATGGGTTTTTGATTGGGGCCGTTTTATCGGCAAGTGGCTTCTGGACGGTTTCCTCGGAGGAACCGAAATCCGCCAGCGACTCTCGACGCGAGCCAGCGGTGGAGCACCACGCGGCACATCGTGCGACCAACCCTGTCCCGAAATGTTTTCGTTTTTGTTATTTATTTATCCAAAATTCCACGAAAAATCACTCTAAGTTTGTGCCGTGAAAGCGTAATGTTGACAGATAGTGATAAATGAAATGGCTGTTTAGTGATGAATGAAATGGCATGGGCATTGTTTTACAATATTTCATGGTGCCACTCATTGTGGGTTGGTGGAGAAGGAGAGTGCACTGAACCGGTTCAGGTATAAATTTCCCCCATTGTCTGTCTTTAGTTTCACAAAGAGACGTTTCAAGGCGTTGAGAAGATATTTTTCAAAAAGAAGAGTAATTGTATTCTTGGTTCTTTCGGTAAAGTCACGTAGAAGGGAGATAATAGAATAATATAAATATAAAACAATAAAAATTATCACGACGTTTCGACTGCAACACAAGCAATCATCATCAGGTGTGAAATCCGCAGCAAGAAAATTTGAAGAAAAAAGAAAATTAGAAAAATTTTCTTGCTGTGGATTTCACACCTGATGATGATTGCTTGTGTTGCAGTCGAAACGTCGTGAGAATTTTTATTGTTTTATGTTTATATTATTTTATTATATCCCTTCTACGTGACTTTACCGAAAGAACCAAGAATATGAATCCCTGGAGTCACGAAAGCTTTAAATAAAAATGTAAGAGTAATTGTGTTTGGAATCATGATTCATAAAATAATTTTTAGACATTGAACCTTTTGGTTAGTAACTCCTATATATGTGTGAAATATTATAATTGCATTGATTATATATTATGTGGTAATTACGTTTCATCATCAGCCATGGCCGATCCACTACTAGATGAGAACATCATGAAGGCAGTTGCTATCACGGTCCTGCGATGTAACATGTCGATGCTTAACATTCTAATACCACCAAATAATGACCGGCTCAGATGTATGACATTGATTTTCTTTTTACTAATTAGGTGAATTTACATTTCACACAAACCTCTCCACTTAACATCCCACACCTCTCCACGTAACATCCCACAGGAGAGGAGTATATATATTTTATATCATAAGTGTGCACAGCAAATTTAAACATTTCAAATAGTTTTGACACATTCACAAATCATTTTTTTGGACTTTGCCAGCTTATGAAGCATCGGAGAGGGGGTTAGTACGGGCTGAGTGCCCACTTGCAGATAACAGCCAAGGTCTCTGGCAGAGCCGATGATGATGATGTTGTTGATGACGAGACATCTATAGGGATATATTCTAATGCAACAAAAATATCCGAAAGAAAAGTTTTGCATGACCGTCAATAAATTCAACGGCCGCAAATAATCATCAGAAATTATGATGTAAAAAAGGGTACAAGGTAATTGAAGCGTGAACCAGTGTTGATGTCTACGTTGCGTTGAAACGCGCGAGGGAGGGGCACGGCATGGGCCGTAGTGTGCGGGTATGCAAGCGAGCAATCGCTCTTCTTGGTTCTCTCGGTAAAGTCACGTAGAAGGGAAATACTAAAATAATAAAAATAAAACATAATAAAATAATTCTCACGACGTTTCGGCCACAACGCAAGCAGCCGTCTTCAGGTGAAGAACAGGTCTGTCGGGGAGACAGCGTCTGAATGAGCAATCGCTCGTCGTACGCAGCATCGACAATGCCGCAGTGGCAGCTGGGGCGTCGTGGAGGCGAGATGTTTTCTCCCTTGCCTGGTTGGCAGGAGGTCGCGAATTCGATCCTGACCCTTGACGCCTGTTGTGGTCGCGTGGATTTTTCTCCGGGTTCTCCGGTTTTTCCCTCCACATTTAAAATCGACGTGCATTTCGAGTTTTTGGCCTCTATAAATTTCCATGCGATAAGCCACTTCGTTGAGCTATCATTTGTGGCCATGTCGCTTCTGAAAAAGAGCTGTATGGCTCAGTGGGCCTTAGCTGGTAAAATAAAAATGATTAAAATAGTTCGCAGCTTGAAGCTTTACAATCGCTGATGTGTTTGTAAAGCGTCCAGATGTCAAGCACCTTCTATTTTTTTGTGATTTCATTTTAAAGTGTTTTGTGGCCCTGTTTAGGGAGGAGGGGGGGGCAGAGCGGCAAGATACACAATTTTTGTTGTAGCTGAGCCGTTTAGGAAATTACTTTTTTTTTGAAGAGCAGCTACGAATCGTCTGCAAATTCCGGACAGCTGAAGTAGTGCGGATACCTGAAATGCCGGCTCATCACTGTACTTACTCATCTATTGTAAGGCGGTGCTTTTTTTACCAATTGCCAGTAGGAGTTTTCTAAACAAAAAATAGAAATCGTTAAACAGGAAACAGGGCCCGTGCCAAGCCTGCAAATCGGTTTGTGCCTTGCCAGTTAACAAAAAAAAGAAAACACCTGCGTTGACTCTGCCTCTTTCCACATAAGTACAGCCGCATTAACACAGCGAAGCGGTGTGTAAGGGATCCTCCTAATTTTACAGAGCGGCGGGCAGGCTAAACAACAGCGTACTATTACCCTCCCGGTACACGGGAGCGACCCGATAGCCCGGGCACGCGGCTCGCGACTGGGCGCAGGAGAGCGGCAGGGGGCTTTAAAAAACACGACCTGAGCGCTCATCCTTTGCGGGGGGGGGGGGGGGGGGCCGTAAAGAGAGAAACACCGTGGCGTGTAAGCGAGCCGCGGGTCCTGCCTCTAATTAAATGTAGGGGAGTTAATAAAACAATGCGGCGCACAACAGTCCCTGACGCTAATTAAATGTAAGGACGTATACAAAAAAAAGGCCATCAGAGAAGTGAGATTGGACAGGGCAGGTAAATCGATAGTGGACCTGGGACCCGGCACGGACAGATGGATGGGGGGGGGGCACGCGCGAGGCGGGCGGGCGGGCGAGCAAGCGTGGAGCGGTAAGACGAGCGCGGGGGCCGCCATGCATAAATTATCGGCCAGCCCGGCCAAGCGTTGCGTCTCCTGCGGTGATCGGGTTGCTGTTGAGCTTGGCTGCTGATTGTGAAGACGGAGGGGGCAGGGGGGGGGCAGGGGGGGGGACGGCGCAGAGGTTGGTGCAGGAGGGTTGGCCAGGTTTTGTTCTAAGCGGATATACAACCTGCTCTGATATTTTGTTTTCAATAAGAATATTTGCGATTATTTTGTTCATTTAGCCATTAAAGCATCAACTGGGTCTCAAAAGCGTTTTCCAGGGGGTTGCTGCTCAATTGGGATACTTGGGCAATCGCTTTATTATTGAGCCTTTGTTTGGGGGGGGGGGCTTCGTGTTTGTGGACGCTGGAGCACCTCGATAAAACCCACGAGGCATGCGAGGGTTGACACTCAGCCCTGCCATCTCCTGTCCACACCTCGCAAGCCCCTGGTGGCCACCCATTCCACGCTAGCCAGGCTCAACCCGCTTAGCTTCTGAGATCCGACGCAATTGGATGCATTTCTGGTAATTGTATCGCAGTGAAGGAGAGGTCAGTGGGCAGGGATGGCCTCTTATTGGGTATATTAACATTTTTACCCGGTGTACGAAAATCAAATAAACGATGTAATTAATTGTCATAATTGTGGGAGCCTGACGAAATTTACTTGCAGGTATGTAACGGAGGAAGAAAAAGACCCACGCGGGACATGTTGGATATGTCGGCGAAGAAAACTGTCAACCCTGACTTGTATCTACGATGCTCCCTCCACTCGGATATGGATCCCTATCGATTCACGGACGTCAAAACAAGAAAGTGAAAGACAGATGACCGATTAAGGGGCGGGGGGCGGGCGGGGGGGCGTCCCCTGTGGTTTATCTGTGGGCGTAAATCAAGGAGTTGCAGTAAACAAGCGGGTTGTCTTACAGAGGCACGGGGAGGGAGGGGGGGGGGCACGTGAGGGTGGGGGTGCTCGGCGGGGCCCGTTTATCCGTCGCCGCATGGAAAGTGACCCGTTTAGTGATGCCCCGTGAGACACGCAAGGAGAATCCAGTTTCACTCGAACGCTGGGCGGAGGAGTGGGAGGTGTGGCGGTGGGTGGGTGGTGGGGGGGGGATATACGGGCAGGACTGGTCAGACAATCAAGTTGGGGTGTGGGACATAAGAGCGGAGGAGAGGTAAGAGGAGTTTGGCGGCGGGGTGGGGGGGGGTGCATTCGTGTAGGTAGTCTGGGAGGGTGGGAGGGTGGGGGCCGTGGTGGCTGTGAGTGGAGGACAGGACAGGCAGTCCATCCGGACACCCGATGCCATGCTGTCTTGTGTAGCCAATGATCAGCTCCCCTTACAGTTAACTGTAATTTAAAAGTGGCGTACAATCCAAACAAGCCGGTGTAGTGGCCACGGTGGGGTCATCCCCGGCGTGAAACCCGAGCGGCGCCGCGGATCCTCCTCCGGGCACGCCTCGACGCTCGTTAGCGGGCGCGGCGATATCCACCGCGCGGACACACCGATGGGCGGGCGTATACTACGCCCTGGTGCCCACCCAGGTGCCCACGCATGCCAGGGCGACGCAAGGTAGTACGAAGGGGCCCCCCCCCCCCGTCCCCGTGTGTCCTCGTTTACCAGGAGGAGGGGGGGCTGTGATCGGCAGGCACGTGACGGATGCATCGATTCGTCGAGTATGGAATTTATTCTCAGGCTCGCGACGCTAGCGTTGTTTGCAGCGTTTAGGCTCGATGCAAACTTATAGGCTAGCGTTTCATGAAGGCCAATGGTGCGAATGAGATTGTATGAATGATTAAAAAAGAGATGTATATTGTTGGTGAGGATCGTGACCCCGAGTTAAGACAAATCGTCAGATCGCTGGGAGGTGGGGGTTGCACAGTGCTCGGCCATATTCGCGATTGTGTTACTCATTAAGTACAGATGCCACTGCTGCATTGCCAGCCCCGGCGTAATTTGATCCAACGACGAAGTCTGATATTTCCTTTTCTTTCATCACAGCGGTGCTGCGTGCTCATTTTTCTTGTAATTAAAATGTCTTCCTGGCCCATGCTGCAAACAAAGAGATGTTGCAAACGTGGATGTTGCCTAATGCCTTGAGCGGCGAATTCATGTGTTGAAGGGAAGGCAGTTTATGGCAACATTTAGTTGTTAGATATCACTTTTTTCGACAGATTTGTCTTTTTTTCCTGCTTCAGTTTTGCGCACGAATGATTCTGCCCAAAAATGGGATTTTTAACAATTTTTGCGGGCAGCTCGCAAAGGTCCCGTCGCCCTAAGTACCATCAGGTTTTTTGCGAATCGTGGCTCGGATAAACCGCGGCATAAAGCGTCCTCTAACAAAGAGACATCCAACCACGGAGTGCTGCCAAATGCACTGAGAGAGAGAGAGAGAAAGCGAGACACTAGCAGCAAAGCCAGAAAAGTGCCACTTCCATTTCCACTCCGTCAGACGCTTCACTTTTCCCTCGTCTCGTGTTCGGCCCAAACGAGAAAAACAGCCAACGCCGAGCTCGGCCGGGCTGGGCCGGGCCAGGCCTGTGTCGGCTGCCAGCTTCCTGCCACCGGCGCAAGTGAGGCGCACGTGGTCTCGCCCTCCCCACGGCGGAACGATGCGCAGATAAAAGGAAAAAAAAAAGGGGGGAATAAAAGGGGGATCGGGTGTGTCGGTGTGAAAGTTTAAACCGGCGCGTGCGGAGCCTGCCTGCCGACTGTCACGCCGACACAATGCGGCCGCCGGTAACCTTGCACTTTGCAACGCGGCGCGTCAGCCAAACACCGTGCCCGGCCCGTCGACGTCGCCCGTCTGGAAGGGGAGGGGAAACCCGGGACGGAGCAAATTGCACAATGGCACGCTGACAGGCTTTGATTAACGCGGTGCGGCAGTCGTGGGCCGGTCGTGTGCCCGCCCGCCCGCCCGCCCTGCGACGGATCGGGCCTTTGTACGCGATTAGTCGCGTTCATTGCGGCCGCGCGCGGGGCGAGGCCAAGGTGTCCGTCAAACGAGGTGTTGGGTGTCGGGGGCCCTTTTCGGCGGCGGGGCCTTTCCTCTGCCATGCCGGGGGCCTCGGTGCTCGCTCGTGAGAGGAGGACCTGCTTCCATATATACCGCGGTCGCCGTGGTGGCAAGACGGTATTTGTGGCCGCTGTGGTGACAGCCCAAATTTAACGACTGGTGAACGGATAAACTTCGGGAAAGTGTTTTGCGTTCAAAAGTTTGGATGCTGTATTGTGACTTTCCTGAGCCGTTATGCGTTTGGTCCCAGTATTCGATGAAAATGAATTTGATGGTAGTGGAATTTGGTTCGTTGGCATTCTCGTCAAAATTACTCCAATATTTGTAGGTATTTTCTTAAACGAGATTATTTTTAAAAAATCAGCTCCTTTAAAAAATGTATTATCACACTTTAAGAAGACTATGCATGATTATTTTCTTTCAGTGCAATGCCAAACATTTTACTTTTCTGCAAGGCAGACTTAGTATCAATGAGTAATTTATGTAATTATGCAAAGTAAGAGTTACTCGCTTTATTTACAAAAGGTAATGTTTCTGAAGAATCACTGGTCCATCAGTAATCTGTCCTAAAACACTCCGAAATATAAGTTTGGACATCAGCTTGGACCAAAACAGAAATACCTCAGGTTTTATCAATGTTTGTCGCTTTATCCAGCAACTTAATGTAAATACTTTTAAATGATTACCTTCATGCGGAACTTTTGTGCAGTTTCATTTTCAAAAGTGTTGCTCATTCCTTCTAAAGAGTCAGAAGTGCCGGAGTATATTCATCGCCAACTTTGGTTCGCGAGATGCATCTACATTTTGCTCCGATACATGACCACTGGTTCGGTGTTTATTGACGCCCATCGGATCGGTCGAGAGATGACAGTTATTATGACTGGGTTCTCTAACTCTGACCTTTTCCTACATCCCCAGTGAGATGCTTTAAGGCACCCGGATGGGTGTTTTAAGGGCCCAAGGACTGATGGAACGGCCTTGTTAAAATGTTTGTCTCTAGGAAGGTACTTAAGCTCTCCCATACTCAGTCCACGACATGCATTTTAAGATGCATTTTTAATAAACGTGTGTCTACTCCCCCCTCTCCCGCTCAGCGATTTGAGGAATTCTCCCCATTTAGGATCGTCATTCATTTCAATAATTTTTTTTATGTGGCCTTGTCTCTGTATTTACCGTCCCGTTTCTATTACGTCTCATTTTTGTCTGTCCCGGTTGTACAGTTTTAATTGCGCTATTAGCAAAAAACACAAAAGAGGCATGTCACGCGTGTAATTTTCATGAACGCTTGTATCGTGAGCGTAAGAATCGATCACAGTCGATGAATGGGTGAATCATTACAAGGCTGATGTTTGTCATCACGATGCTGACAATGTGTCCGATGCTTTGCTGTTTGTTTTCGGCAGAGCCAATCACCTCCCGAGCGGGAAGATCATGGCAATAAAGGTGGGTAAAGCGTACACCGGAGAGATTCCCTCCAACGTACGTCCGTGTTCAGACTTAAATATAGTTTTATACACGCATAGTTTAAATGGCATCATTAGACATTTCTCCACCTCCTGTATGAATAATCAGAATAAATAATATCCTGCCCTTTGTCACTTTCCCTACTGGATGAAGGCCTCCCTACGCCTTTGGGAAGTGGGGGTTTTAAATCGCTTTAAACCACGTTGGTCATCGCGGGCGGGTGACGGGGTTGACTTGGAAGCGGTAGTTTAGCGCGTTAGCACGCTGCGCTACGAACCCGGCGACCCGAGTTCGATTGCTGCTCACGGCCAACACCGGTGACGAATATCAGAAGCGGTCCTGGACCTCCCCTAGGTCGACTCAATTGAATACCTGGTTCGGTGTGTAAACATCATCGCTGGGGAGACAAAGGTGACCAGGCGTGGTTTTGACCACCCATCCCTTCGTGTGCCGTGCTCGCTAACAGCACTTGTCCCAACAATCTGTTGAAGACTCTATGAGAGTGGCAGCCACGACTCTGAATCGAACCCAGATCACTGGATTCACAGTGCCTTGCACAAACCACTGCGCCATCACTCCACCCGGTTAATTAACTTAAAACTGTACTATTGCACACTTTCCCAGATTTATATTATGTGGATAGCATTATGTTTGAATGCATTATGGTCCTGCTTTATCGTTGGGAGGATGTCGTTTCTTTATTTTAATCTGTGCTTTTTAACAACGTGATTACGGCCACCGCAATATTTACATTTTAATTCCACAATTAATTTATTGCAGTGTAATTAAAATTAGGATTAGAGCGCAACGGCTATTAATGCAATTAGACCTGCCGGGCATGGCGACGCACACCAGTAATCCAGCGCTCTGGAAATGGGATTGGTGGATCGTGCAGGGATCAACGGCTCGTTTCATATGCCGACGAATGTCTACGGTGTTCCTTCGTTATTTCACGAACTTGCTATATCAATCATTTTGGCTGTCCACGGATCGCATCTGGAACTCTATGCGACTGCATCGAGAGAGAGAGAAAAGAGCGTGATGAGATAAAGTGATGAGAGAGAATGTGATTCTACTGTGCAGCATCGTCATCATAATTTACGGTATGTGCATTTATAAGCTATGATTTAATACTTTAATATTTATTCGTATTTACTTCACGTTTATTACAATAATTTTTTTGTGTTGTGATCACTTCTGTATATTTGAAAGCCCCCTCAAATTTATTTAAGGTAATTCCTTACAAAGATAGGCTTTTTTCGTAGGCCAATATCATTGTCCGCGAAATGTGCGTTTTGTTCACAGGCGTCACCGGAACGTTATCACTCGCGAATAACGAGGGAATGGCGTATTTATGTCGAAACGTTTCTTTGGTGAAAGCGTGGTGATGTGCTTTGCGGTGAAAGCCTCGTGGTGTTGTCCATCGCTCACGGTCACGGCGAGAGGTCCCTTTGAGATCCAGGACACGGCGAATGGGGCAGAGTGTCCACCGCTCCTCGTTACTCATTCGTAATAATAATTATCGTGATGAATGCTAATTCTTCATTTTCCAATAAATCTTCAAATGTATGTATGTATGCTGAACTTCTTTAAAATAATACACATTCTAAATGTTAAACTCTACCAATAATGAAAACATAATTTCTGGAATCATTATTAAATTCTTTGAATTATTAAAATAAGTTGGTATGTATGACATTCAAATGCAATAGAATATAAGCGAGAGAGATATTCGGCATAATTTCCGGGGAAACAGACGAGATGACGTGCTGTCACCAGAGTTATTCAGAAGACGTTTGCCCAAAATTGTATTGAAGAAACATTTTTTATAGATAGTTGCAGGGACAAAATGTGATTCATCTGCCGATTATTATTTTACCGTCGGTATGCTTTTTTAGCCATGAAATCATCACCGAGTCTCAAGACTCTCTTTAGGAGGGTCCTGCCATTTTCTTTCCAGGAGGTCGGTCAATGATTGCAACACACATACAAAAGTTGTGCATGATTATTCAACAAATTTGGACATTGTGCCAGCACACATTGGCCTACGCTTGCGAATGATGTCACAGGATTCCCCCACGTCCGCTGCGAAGCGGACGGCGTGTACGTTTAGTCAATACACCGGCAGTAAACAATAACCAAGGTGGCCCGCTGGATCTGAACCGTGAACTTCTGCAATGAGCGACGAAAGCGATGCCGCGTCACTGCTAGCCCTTCAGTGCCGCTGCAGGATGAAGGCTTCCCCACGCACCGCGTTGGTCTCGTGGGGCGTTTGACCGTACTTCGCCGTGGCTCGGGACCCCGATTTGGACATCGCCCCGCCAGGTTCATAGTGCAGCGCCACTTAGCCACTGCGCTGCCGCCGCTGCCGCCGCCGCCGCTGCCTTCTCCTGCTGCAGTCATGAAGTCCACCGTTAATATTTTATGTTGATGCGATGGAGAGCATTCTCCGTTACCCGTTAAACGTGCCGAGGAATGAAGTCATGTTCATTGCCGGTTGTGAGCGTCGTCTGTAATTTGCGCGTTCCTCGTCGCCTGCAAGACGCTTTGAAAGGTTGGCCATATATCAAGGACATGCAAGTGCTTTAGATAACCCATTTACAAGCAACCTCCAGTGCCAAAAGCCAGATGGTGGGATAATGTCAGAGCGGACCTTGAAAGTCGAGTGTCAGCTTTACAACAACTTTGGGCTCTAGCATAGGCGATGTTGACCTCATGACCTTGATCTTGGCCCTAAGTATGGTTAAAGGCTCTATGGGGGGGATCTTTTTCTCTGGGTGTACGTGGGTGTGTTGGCTACACGGGATGTTTGACTTTGTTTGTATGTGAGTGTGTGTGTGCGTAGTGGTTAGCATGTTGCACTACCAACCTGGCGATAAGAGTTCGATTCCTGCTCATGGCCAGCATCAGGGACGATTATCTGAACTGGTTTTAGGCCCTCTCCTAGGGCGTCTCAGCCTGACAACGGTACCTGGTGTGGTGTGTAAACATTGCCCCATGGGAGACAAAGGTGGCTGGGCATGGTGCTGGCCACCCACACTTGTGTGTGCCGTACCGGACTTCATAGGTGTTCGCAAACAGCACTTGCCCCAACAGCCTGTTAAAGGCTATATGGGAAGTCTTTGTCTTTGTGCACAAGTGTGTTTGTGTTTATGTGCACGCGCACACATGCACATGTGTATCCAATGCTTGTAATTGTTTCTATACACAGTATTCCAAGGTTGTTAATTCAGTTTTAATTAAATTGGGGAAAAGCCATCTTCATTGATCAGCTTACCTTATTGATAACCACCTGGGCCCCATACAGCCTTAGTTAGGGCTGCCATATCCTGTCAGTTTTATAATTAGAGCACTTTGGAAAGGCTGTAAAATATACTGCTTAAGAGACATTGTCTCGTGCGTGTTTTTTTATTGTTCTGCTCGTTTCAAAATAGCGATTATGAGTTTGTCGTACCTTGCGCGTTCCGTGTGGGACGGGTAGACGTTTCAGAATTTGACATTGAGCATCTGCAAGGACCACTGTCGACTTACTACCCAGTCCTCGTGTTGCTTTGGCTATCGCTTGTCTGTGTAAATGTGTGTGCGTGTGTCTTTGGGGAGTGGTAGCGCAGCAGCTAGCACGCAGCGCTATGAACCCGGCGACCCCGGGTTCGATTCCCGCTCACAGCCAACACCAGTGACGATCATCTGAACCGGTCCTGGGCCTCCCCTAGGTCGACTCAGCCTGAAATAAGTACCTGGTGCGGTGCGTAAACATCGCCACTGTGGAGACAGAGGTGGCTAGGAGTTGTGCTGGCCACCCGCCCCCTCGTGTGCTGCGCCGTCCTTTATAGGTGCTACTCCTTAACAGCACTTGCCCCAACAGTCTGTTAAGGCTATACAAGGAGATCTTTGCATTTTCCTTTGTGGTTGTGTGGGGCGTGGATGTGTGTGTGTGATGGCCCATTGGGGGCCCTAGGGAGAAATGAATTTCCCTCCCCTCATCCCCTGGCCCTTTTGATTTATAAACTCCTAGTGAGAGAATAGCGACACAGTTGAGTCGCATGAAAGAGATTTAGAAAACAAAGATGGAGCGACAATTTCTAAGAGAGTGATTAATTAATGTTAATTAGGTTTTTATCTTTATTGTGACGAGCGAGATCAGCACTTGTCCCGAGTACCTGGTACAGTGGGTAAACGTCAGCAGTGGCGAGACGAAGGCAACCGTGCGTGGTGCTAGCGACACCACCCCCTCGTGTGATATGCCAGCCTTAATCGGTGCTCGCCATAACAGCGGTATGCCCCAACACTCTACGTAGGCTGTACGGGCGATCTTTGCCATAGCACTCTCGGCCCTCACCTGTACTTGTCTCCCGCTCTGCGTTTTGCACTCGCATTCACGCGCACAATGGTTTAGAATAAAACCTCACGGTGAAAAACCCTCGGAATCACCACTGCCCACCCTCGTAAGACTCCCGCACCACTTCTCAGCGTGCGAAATTGCGCGGGCGGGTGCACGCAGCTCAGCTTTGCCAAGCCGTACGCTCGGGCCCTCCTGCGAGCTTCTAGGAAAGCGAGTGACCCCGGAGTGGAAGGGAGGGAGGCGTGCGGTTGGAGCGGGCCGGCGGTGTGTGGGCGCGTGGCGGCTGCGGCGGCGGTGGCTTGGCAGTGATAAATGACTTCGCCGGAGCTCCTTACTCTCGCGGTGGTTTTAACTGGAGTGTGAAGAGTAGAGGCAGGAGGGCTTTGGGGGGGGGGGTGGCGGGCGACGGCGCGCTTGGTGGGCACGCGGCGCGTGGCGGTGGTGGCGCGTGGCGGTGGTGCCGCCGCACCGCGCTCGGCCCGGCGCCCTTGTTTAACGCCTTCGGGAGTAACGGCGGGAACACGCCGCTTTTGGTTGTGGCGCGTGAGCGCAATCGCCCGCTGGTTTTTTATCCGGCGCCCCGTGCCTGAATTTGAATTCTGCGTATTCCAGCTCGACGAGTGTGTGTGTGTATATATATATATACGTATAATGCCGTTGCAAAGAAACAAGTGTTATACGTGTGTGGCGAGTACGATGTTTCCCCCTTCCACCTACCACTAATGGGCGGTCGGTAAGAAGCAGCACAATTAATGCAGGCGTTTGGAGGGTTAACTTTCCTTCTTGAGCCTGCGTTAGGCCTGCGGGGAAATTAGTGTTAGTTCTAGCCGCTACCCCCCGCTACAGTATGTCACACATCTCAAGACTCGCTGAGTTTCCTTGTGTATTAGCATCTCAACCTCTCCATCTGCACCTTCCTCTCTTCATTTTCGCCAGCCGCTAATTGTTTTTTGTCATCCCTTTCGGTCTCCGACACTCTTTCCATCTTTCTTACTCGCTCTATTTTAGTTCAGTGCATCGCCACTGTCTCGCCTTGCCCCTCGCCGCCTCTCCCTATCGCAATATTCGCCCTCCCCCTTGCTGTCCCACTTGCCCCCGTGACCTGCAGTGCACAGTGGCCGTGGGGCTGATGGTCGTTTAGTTTTTGCGAGGGCTTCGTCTGCTTGCATTTCCAGTAAAGCGTGGAGTCGCGTTTCTTAAAAAAATCCTCCCTCGTCCAGGTGATTCCGTTGGACGTGACGCCAGAGGTCCAAAGGCAGATCATGTCAGAGCTGGACATTCTTTACAAGGTGAGCCGTTCGTTCTCTCCATCTTTGCCACGGAAGTGTTAACGCTAATCCTGTGTAAGTTGTTTATATATATTTAAAAAATCTCGCACTAATTATACAGGAGTGAACATGGGTTATATCTGTCCTGTGTTTCTGTTCATTGTATTTGTTTCATCTACCCACAGTGCGATTCTTCTTACATCATAGCCTTCTACGGTGCATTTTTTGTTGAAAACAGAATATCCATCGCGACGGAATTCATGGACGGTGAGTTTCTTTCTCATCCGTCGTTGATGTGGGAAAAAAAAATACTCGGTGAACTGTTCTCGGATAACTCCTTGCTAAGCTGTTGGCGAGTGATTAAAAATGCCGTCTGTTTAAAGGGCATCCATAGGACCCGTCTTGCCGGTGAATTCTCGACGAGTCGCTCTTGGTTTGGCTTTTGCTATTTCCGAGTGTTTTCACTTGATCGGTATTCACACGCGCACAGCGAAGTGTGCTCAACATCATTGTTCATCATCGGTCATGATCATTCCACCGCTGGATGAAGGTTCTCCCCCAAGCCGCGAGCATCTCTTGCGACCCCCACGATGCCATGATGTGCTCCGGTACGGGAGCCCAAATTGCACAAAAGAACCCCTCTGCTAAATAAAAAAAAATACGGCAAATGTCCTCAAGGAGACCCCACTATGTTGTAATCATCATCATCTCACTTGCAAACTAGGTCATTTCTCTCTGTGGACTCGGGCATGGTTAAATAAAGGACACTGAATTGTATTTCTCTAGACGATTCAATCGAGCGGCCAAAAAAAGTTGACAAACCTCTTATTTAAAGCGCAGGGCCTTGCCGTACATCGAAGCTGTTGATCGTCATTGACCGTTATTGATGCTTAAACAAATACCCATACGTTGCTGTACAACATTGCTGTTGATTGGCATTGAGTATTATTGATGCCTGAACATATACCGTTCATGTCTATAGAAGAGGATTTAACGGTGAAGCATTTTTTATTTTATTTGACACTTGGCGTACAGACGCGTGTGTCCGTATATATGTACACGCACTCACTTTCTCGCATCACATTCTCATCACTTCATCTCATCACTTTATTTCTCTGTCTCTCTCTCGATGGAGCCGAGTAGATTTCCAGATGTGATTCGCGGACAGACAAAATTGCGGATAGCAAGTTCGTGGATGATGAGGGAATACTGTGTTGCGAAAGTACAGTGGGGAGCAGAAGTGAAACATTGCCCGGTCATCTCACTCGGTTAACCCCTTAACACCGCGTTGACTTCATGCCAGCAGGAGGGCCTTCGACATCTAGGCTGACACAAGCGTTCTCGTGACATCGCCATCACATCGTGAGCCTTCGCCAACTCAGAGTCCACCTAGCCTTGTACAAATGCGTCATAATTTGGTGGCGAATGGAAGCTGCTTGAGTTTCTAGTTTGTGTGTACGTGATTCGTCACACAGACGGTCCCGTTTAGCCAGTAAGCCCGGCTATTTTGCAAGGGAGATCCGTCTTGTCGTTGCGTGTGTGCACGTTGGTGTGTGCCCGGCGTGTACGTACTGGTGTGTGTGTGCGTGCTGGCGCTGACTCGTGCCCGTGTCTCGTGCAGGGGGCTCCCTGGACGTGTACGGCATGGTCCCTGAGCACGTCCTTGGCCGCATCGCAGTGGCGGTGAGTTTCTGTCTGCCCACAAATCTGTCTTAATTCGTGTCCGTGTCTCCCTTGTCTCTCTGTATTATATATATATGTTTTAATACGGGTTGTTGGGCACAGGCCCAAAGGCCCAAAAACTCCCAAGCCGACAGCAACAAACTACACTGTTATAGTTGTAAAAGATAAGAGTTAATACGTTTCTTGAATAGAGAAAGGTTACAATAGCCTGGGGAAAAGTGACGTTGCGAGGATATTCCACACCCAAGCAGTGCGAGGAAAGAAGCGGAAAGGGGGAAGCGTTGCGGCCTGCAGCGTGGTGGTTGAACACGGTGCAGATGACACGAAACATTAAGGCTGCTAGGCCGAGGCCTCAACACGGATGGAGGAATGAATGAGTGAAGTTCGTGGGAACGGTAACCACGGTCGTCGCGATAGCAGAGTGATCACAAAGCGACTGACCGCCAGTGGGCGAGCAGTTGGAGAGAATCGGGGATTCACCTCCGTGTGTATCTGTGTCCATCGTGAGTGTGTGTGTATTTCGGCATGTGTGTATGTCTCATTTCTTCACAGGCGCTCGCTAACAGCACTTGCCTCAACAGTCTGTTAAGGCTATACAGGGGATCTTTGTCTTTGTTTTGTATGTCTCATTCACACCCATTATCTCCCCGTCTGTATTTGTCTACCTCTCCTCTGTGTTTATGTGTCCTATGTGTGTGTTGGTACGTGTGTGTGGGGAGCGGTAGTGTAGCGTTTAGCACGCTGCGCTATGAACCTGGACACCGACCCCCTCGTGTGCTGTTCTGGCCTTCATAGGTGCTCGCTAACAGCACTTGCCTCTACAGTGTGTTAAGGCTATGGGGGGGGAGGTTGGGATCTTTGTCTTTGTGTGTTGGTTTGTGTTTGCTTGCTACCAACTCTTTGTGTGCCATGCTGGCCTCCATGATGCACGCTAGCAGCACTTGCTCCAACAGACTGTTTACTTCGTGTGTGTGGGGGTGGGCACACTGAGTCACAGGACTCTTTTTCAGGAGGGTCCTGCATTTGGGTTTTTATTTGAAGGTGTTTTCAGCCAATTAACGATGAGTGTTCATACAAGTGGGAGGAAACCGCAGAAAACCCACGGCGTGCAAGGGGGGAACACTCTGTCCCCGCACAGATGGAAACAGATGGCGATCAGTCCACTTGCTGTACTGCCTTCTGGCGATCCAGGAAATGGCACGTTGCGCCATGTGTTTGTGCAACTACACAGCTGCACCCCAAACCCCCGGCTTGAACACAACGCAGCGCAAGTGACGTGCATGAACGTTGAATTAATTACTTTAGCA
The DNA here is from genome assembly GCF_015708825.2 of Lethenteron reissneri. Taxonomy (NCBI): domain Eukaryota; kingdom Metazoa; phylum Chordata; class Hyperoartia; order Petromyzontiformes; family Petromyzontidae; genus Lethenteron; species Lethenteron reissneri. Next base: position 13,392,273 of record NC_083802.1, read on the forward strand.
ATGTCCTGCATTGAACAGAAGCATGAATTCAGCATCATAATTCTGGAACAAATATAAAGCATCGGGTTGTATTTTTTTATTTTATACACAAATACTACGCGATCTGAGCCAAGCCCTCAAGTCAGCCCTTAACTGAGTGCTGTGGGGAATATGTAAAGCGCATGATGTGTGTCTAATCACGCGAGTGTGTGTAAAGTGTGAAATGTTCACAGGCATACATATATAAGAGCACATCAACACCTGTTGTCAATTCATACTCGACAAACGTAACGCTCTTAAAGCGGCACTATATTTCGCAAGATTTAGGTTATATTTCATCGTATTATTTTTATACACACGGGGGTGGCTGGGGGGGGGGGGGTTGGAGAAAGAGAGGTTGAGAGGACCGGCATTTATAGGCAACCAAGGTAAAACTAAAAAGTATCGCAGCTCAAGTGTGGGAGATGGGCCGCGGATCAATATCTTTAACCGACGTCATCCCGGCTGAGCCGGCCTGGCGCGACGGCCACAGTCGTGCCGGCACATACGCACGCACACCAACTTCATCGCGGCCGGGGAAAAAAAAAAAGAAAATGCGAAAGTCCACTTGGCACGAGGTTAGGCGGCTTGCCTCGCTGTCGCACAGAGAGAGACGTACAGCAGGGCTCGGGATATCCATTTGGACATTATATCGGCCAATTCCTCACGCGGCCCGGTCGATAAGTAAGTAAGAGCAGAGCGGGAGCAGTGAGCCGGCCCGACCGCCGCACCCCACTCCGGCCGCGGCCCCCCCCCCCCTCGCCCCAGTCCACTTTGTTAACGGCGGCGCCAAGGTCGCGGAGATGGGAGTTTGGGAGCGGCGTATATCACCGTGCCGAGCTTCTTCGCGCTCTCCATCAAGGTCCTTCCTCGATGAATGCGGCGCTCGTCGTCCGTTGCATTGGGGGGGGGGGGGGTGGCAGTGGAGGCGGGTGGGGGGGTTTGGGGGGGTGCCTGTCGTTGGCCAATTATGAGACGGGGGGGGGTTAGTGATGGGTTGTCGGGGGGCAGTTGGGGTGGGTGGTTGGTAAAATGGGGGCTGTCGCAAGCCGGGTAACAGGTGGTACGGAAAGCGATGGTTGGGGGAGCGCGTTGTGTTTTTCTGCACGCGCGATTGTGCGTTGGTGCCTGCGTGCGTGCGTGGCGCTATGACGCTTCTTCAGAGTTTCGTTTGAAGGTCGCAAGTTCAGATTCTAGGTCATGGAGGGGTTGCTTGAGCTTTAGCTCATCATCGCCTTGCGTTGACGGTAAAATGACTACCACCGTTCGGTCTTTTTCGACAGTCATCAGCGGGCGGTCGGTCGCCTTGTAGAAGGCAAGCCTCTCGTCATGGGAATTTGGAATTTTTCACGCAATTGGGCAGCGCTGCTCGTTGAAAAGCTTGCCACCCCTTTGCCCGTTTGAGCAGGGATGCACTTTGACCTTTTCACCCCTAACCTGTTTGTGCGCATGCGAGTTCCTCGAGTGATTCGGTGATTCTTAGAGCCGCAATGCAAATGTATGCATCTTGCTCGAGTTGAAGATCATTGCATGGGTATTGGACATACTCAAAAGTGCACATTGATTGCGTGAGCAAAGATTATTTCAATACACGTGTCCGCCTTGCATTGCCTTCAATGTGCGCTTATAAGCGCAATACAATAATAATTCATTTTATTTAAACAGGAAAGGGTCACTGAGTCTCAAAAAAATTTTTAAGGAGGGTTCTGCATTGGAATATTTGACCATATTCTGGTAATTAGTGTCTGGCTTCATGTGCGTGGAAACTGGAGGACCCAGTGAAACCTACCCACGCATGCGAGGGGATAACACTCAAATCTCTGCACGGATGGATTCAGTAATCCTTTGCCGTGTTGTATTCTCCTGGCCCCCTTGCAGCTGTGAGCGCGCGCTTATCTGTGGCTCAACGGCGCTTTTGGTGACAACCCCTTTTGCGATCGTTACAAAGATGAAAGCGGTCACTTTGGGCAGTGTTTGTAGAAAAGGTTTACTCTTTAAGTAATATTATGCGCACACTCTGGTTTGGAGTGGTGGCGCAATGGTTAGCGCACTGTGTTTTGAACCTGGTGGTGACCTGAGTTTGATTCTTGGCCACGAATCAACATTGGTGGCGAGTGATATATGATGCAGTCGGAGGGTTTCATCTTCACTCGCCTGCACAGACCAGCGTCATTAAGTCCAACAACTCCCCATGACTCACTCGGTGTGGAGATTCTTTCACCCAGTGGTGCATTTGCCAAATGAGCTGTTAACTATTATTGAGTGGATAAAATAATTACACAGCATGTAACAAATGTGGGGGGGGGGGGGGGGGGAAACAAGACAAAAATGAGATATTTTTGATTCGCAGCCCTGAACGGTGACATTTTCCTTGAACCACCATGGCACAGGATTGGACAGTGGAGGAGGAGGACGGGGAGGTTTGATGTGGGGTTGGGGAAGTGGTCAATTTCGTTTCTCCCCGTACAATTTACCAAATATCTCGACTTTTCGTGCGTGCCGGTGAAGGGCAGTGCCTTCCTTGCATGTATCTGGGCCTATACGTGCGCGCGTACGTGCGTTCGCGTGTGAGCGCACGCACGCACGCATGCCAGCGGTGGCAGTGGCGGCGATGTCGGCACTCTGAAGGTGAGCGCTGACATTGTGGGCGCGGTTGGTTCCACTCGGCCGTGCGTCCCCGGGCGGGCACTGCGACGGGGCCTGCGGGGTTTAAACCCGAGCCGTGGTGGGCCCGCCCGCCCGCCCGCCCGCCCGGGCATCACTTGAGCGGCCCCCTTATTAATAGGCTCCCGCTAACGAGCGGAGCATGACTTTATAATTCATGGCCGTAATTGTTGTGCTTAAATAAAGATGACCTGGAACACGTGTCGGCCTTTTGCTTTAGGTAACTTTACTTACCGAATAAAACAAAAAAAAAACCCCCGTGACTTTCAGCGGAAGGGGAAAAAAAAGAATGAATATATATCGCGCCGCTAATGAATCAATCTCCGCCGTTCGTTTTGCCGGTGTTGGGTTTTTTTTTGTTGGTGCGTCGATGCGAACGGAGGAACGCTCTCAAAAAACGCGAGCGCCAGTCGGGGTCAAGGGTACGGCTAAAAATGTGACGGCTGGGAGAGAGCAGCCTTCGGAGAAGGGGGCCTTCGGAGGACAGGAGTTGGGGGAGTGAGCGCCGATGCTGCCTGGGCTGTCACGATGATGAATGCCGGCGTGAAGCTACGAGTGGGTAAAAGAGACTCTTTGAAGGTGCTCGCAGTCAACTTTCTATTTCCGTCTGGAGCTTTTTTTTTTGTGGCGTAAATGCGTTCAACTCGACGCTTTTTCATCCGGGCGAGGGTTACGCTAAAAACTGAAGAGAAAAAATGTTTTGTGTGCGCTGGAGTTTGGAGGGGTTGGTTTTTAGCGTGAATCGCATCACGCCGCCGGCGGTGCAATGCGAGAGGTGCGCGCTCCGCTATTTTTATTTTCTCTCTCTCTCTCTCTCCTCTCTTTACGACCCGCACTAATGCGCCACTCGCGAAATTTCTCTTGTCAAGCCGTTTGCCGCCGTTTTTTGTTACCGAGCTGAATGCATTTTGTAACCTTGCCAGTATTTATTAGCCTTCCTGCGCGAAAAGCTGGCAATAACGACGGCGCAGTTACAATTAAGCGCGGGCAGCCCTGCCACCGCGATACAACACAACAGCTGTCTGTGTATTTCCACTCTGTATGGGGCTCTTTTGCCTTGAGGTAAACAACTGCGATCCTCTTTTCACTGGGAGAGCGAGAGAGGGGGGGGGGGCTGGTTGGGAGTTGTGGGAGGAGGGGACGGGGGGGGGACAAGCCGGCAGGGGGGGGGGAAGCGTAGGGGGAAAAAATAACGCATTTACAATTAAAGCCAGAGAGCAGCACTTGTCGTTAATAATTAGCTGCGCTCTTGTGTCTTGCTAATGTAGAACATGAGTAAAGACACGGCTTCATTTGCATATTTTGCATATTAAATAACCTTCAGTGGGAGACGATGCGTCGAGTTCCCTGTATGCCTTCAGAATGAATGTAACAACTATATTTTTTTCTCTTGAAGATTTCCACCCCCCCCCCCCTTCAGCTTTGCGCGCGCCGCTCGTAGCGCCGTGCAAAGTCTCGTTGGCGGAACGAAAGTTTTTTTTATTCGGTCGTTACCGTCGATTTAATTAAAAGCTCTCTTCGTCGAGTCACAAACACTCTTGCCGTTAATTTATTCCCACTTTCTCGACTTCTCTCAGTGCTGCGTAACGAGTTAACAGTCGCTTCGTTAATATGAAATCCCGCATACGCGCGGTGCGTTATTGGAAAGCCATTGCTGCAGCCTTCAGATTGGCAGTGTTTTTACAGAGAATGTATGTTTTTCCATAAAACTTGAGATGATGTTTTTCAGACTAATTTTCCCTTGGACATTGCAGTTGGTCAGATCTTAACTATAATTCTTTCAGTTATGAAAGTGGAAAGAAACTTTTATTTTTATGGCCTGAGAAACTTGAGCTGTCGTTCTATCAATGTTTAAGTAATGGCCGTTTAGCATTCTCCTCAAAAGGCACAAAAACAGAGTTAATAACCCGCTAATTAATAAAACATGGCCTCTTGTTGCGCCCTAATTATGTGAGATACAATACAATTCAGATTTGTAGAGCGTATAATTCGCGACTCCATCTCAAGACGGAGTCACAATTATTCATGGTTGATTTATAGTGAGGTGGTAGATCATCAGCAGATTGAAAAGAGCGTGGTCTTGAGTCTGGACTGGTATGAGGGGCAGGCAGCCGACAGCACGGACGACTGGGGGATGAGGCTTCACAGACTCTGTGGGCGGTCAAAGTTCGTTGAAAGAAGAATACATGCCTATCCGACCGCTTTCTTTATCGAGCCGTGCCAATGTCAGACACCGGCAACTCTTGCGATGTCGGTGGAAATGTCAGAAATTCAGAGAGGGAGACGCCCTTCAGTTGAGATGAGACTCAGCGATGGCCCAGACGGCCAGGGGAGTGGGCGAAGAAGAGACCGAGGACGGCCTCTGGCACTCCTATCTTGTTGTTTCATTGTTTGTTGTTGTCTCGTTCTCAGCCGCCCCCACTGGACTTGTGTGAAAAAGAGCCTTTATAGCCTCATTGGATTCCTCCAGTAGAAATGTATCTTCTGATCCTGAAGAGAAAAAGAACCAATCGTGAGTTAGCGGAGGAGAAGTCCAAAGCTGGCCTGCGTGGGCCACCTCACGCGTTTGCTCCTCGACGCTGCACCTCCCGCGGCTGGCCCAGCGTCGTCGCGGCGTGGCTGCGAGCCGGCTGCGTGGCATGATTAATTACAGCCAAGCGCGAACGCGCAAGCTGAGTGCGCCGCGTTTGTCCTCCCCGCCAATTAATAACGCGCTCGCCGTTTGTTTAGGCCTGCCGTCGGGTTGTTGATCTCTCTCTCTCTCTCTCACTTTGGGTGTGGCTCCGGGAGGGATGCTACCTTTACATTTTCGTTGAATTGATCTCCCGAGCAGAGAGGAACGTGTGGTGGTCCCCTGCGTGGAAGGGCTGCGTCGGGCAGCGGCCGCAGTCTGCCCTCACAATTTGCGGAGATCCGGGGGCAGAGCGAGGCCGGGCGATGTTTTTTTTTAAGAGGGAGTACGATAACCGCTGCTGCGTCCCGGGGTGTTTAACAACAACAAACGTCAGTACCAACAACAACAAAACAAGATGGGGGGGGGGGGGTGTTGATTATTCTACGGAGGATGTGCGGCGCGGTTTTAATTTTATTTATTTCTTAAAATTTATTTCATATATTTTTTTCCTCCTCCCCCCCCCCCCCCCATCTTTCGAGCCGTGCAAAAAAAAAAACTCCACGGTGAATCTAATCAGGAGGATGGGAACAGCTGCTTCTCCCCGCGGCTAAACGGCACCCGCGTCGCACAGAGGCAGGCGCGACGGACGGCAAATAATTGCTTTCCACCTCCGCCCGCTGTGCACTCTTCTGTCGTTGGAGCCTCTCTGCGCATTTAGAAAAAAAAAACCCACACACCCCGGCATCGCGGGGAGAAATAATGAAATAATTGGATGCAGCTATCGCGCGATGACGATGGGAGGAGGAGGAGGTCGCGAGACCGGCACGTCTCGCGTAAGCCCCGACCGGCGTTCTGGTTAAGCGGCGCGAACGGTGGGAGGTTAAACTGGGTTAGATTACCGCGCGGTGCAATTTGGATATTTAAGGCTTCTAAATACACTTGGATGTCACAATGTTGTATAAGTAGGGTGTGGGTGGGTGGGGGGTGGTGTGGCATGCTGAGGGCGGTGAGAGGTTGATTCTGGGAATAGAAATTTTTTTTTTAAACATAACCGTGGTCCCGATTAACAACCGTGTTTATACGAGGTGTGATGATGCGTCGATTCATATCACTTCAAAAGCTGATGATTCTCTTGTTTAAGAATGAAACACAAATTCGACTCATGCGTGTTGTAAATAATGATTTTTCGTGTGATCAGTCCAGCCACGAGAGCGCCACTATATTCACAAGAATCAAAAACTCTGAATCGTGACAAACCAAACAATCATCGGTTCCGCTGGATTGTCACGGCCCTACTTAACCCAGTTAAACTGCTTGCTAAAGGATTGACGCTTCATGATTAACCAACTTCTATCGAGGATAATCATAACAATAACAGCGTGGGGGTAGTTGCCGGTTACCGGCCTATCTCTTGCGAGGTTAATCCCAAACCTGGATTAATTCTTTTTGGCGCTCGCGTCCGTGGCAGCCCGCCGAGCGGCGGCGTAAAATATTCCACCTCCGCCGTTGCCCTCTGTTGCATTTGGGCGCTTACGAGACGGCGCCGCTTGTTAAAACGAATCCGTCGGGTGAAATTAAATCACCTGCCGAGATGACACGGCCGCGGACGGAGTGATGAGATTTGCGCGCGAGGGCCAGTCGCAGCGGCAGCGGCTGCCGCCGTCGGCTCGTGCTGTCGCGCGCTCGCGCAATCATCTCGGCGCAAGCGAGAGAGACTCCCCCGTCGCCAGTCACTTAGGCCGCGTTCCCACGCGCCTTTGCAGATCGGGGGACCTGTGCCGGGCCGTTTTTGGTACGGCATCGGCACTGCTTCTTTCTTTGATGTCCCCAAAAATGTAGGAGATGCGGGGTTCTGCGAGCTCAGTTCCCGTCCCGTTCTGTGCCAAACCCCCTTGCTCCTCCTCCTCCCTCTCCCTACACTCCACAGCTCGATGGAAGCAATATATATTTGTAAAGCTTGGTTTAACATAGACTTGCATGAGCTCACAAGCTGTGTTTTTTCGTGAAATAATAAAATACGGCACAGCAGTTGACTTAAGCGACACGCACCCCCCCCCCTCCCCCCCCGGCAACTGCTCTCTTTTGTTTTCCGCATCATGGCTGGGTCACTCGGAGGGTCGTCCAGACAGAGCATGCAGCTCCCCTTGCTAAGGGAGCCAAACAGCCCGTTAAGAGCAGGGTGCACGGCCCGGTTGGAGCTGGCTCGGCCCGGTACGGCTGCTGCCATGTCCCGGGCCGGGCCCACATGTCCGGGTTTGCGAATTGGGCCGGCCCGCTTCCCACTATCCACGTGAGCACAGCGTGGAGTAGATCAGTCGTTCTGTCACGCTGTCGCGGGCTGTTTGTTGTTTGGCCATCGCGTGCCAGGCCGACGCAGCTTGGCCCGTCGTTTGTCCTCACGGCAGGAACCGTTATGCCCCCGAATGAGTCACATCCGGGGATGTGCGAGGGATGCCAGGAGTGGGGCCGCAGAGAGAGACGGCACACGAGTTTTGCGGCGACGTCTCAACGAAGTGGCTGTCGGAGCGATATGCCGCTGATTGTTTTGTCACGGCGCTTCCTGCGACCCAGCGGATGGCTATTCATCATGGTTCATGCTGACCGTGCCCGCTCTGGCCCCGTCCTGCCAGGCGCTGCTCCACACCCAGTTCCATCGGACAGCGGCAACATCGCGCACTCCGGCCACGGTTGTCTCAGCAAGCGATCATCTCGGGCACAACCGCACCCCTCTGCCCCCCCACCCTCCCACTACCCCACTACCACCCACCGCTCATCTCCCTTCGTGAAGAGGGGGAAGGAAACAAAATGAATGCGATTTTGCCCACGAAAATTTCTCGCACGTCGCACACGAAGCCCAGCCCGGCCACGCGCGCGCGGGAGTGGAAGTGTGCGCGTAAATACACCACGGACACAGGTGCATGCGCACACACAGGTACACATGCTCACTCGCGCCTCCACACTCACGAGCGCGCGCACACGCTTGGCAAGAAAACGGTAATAGTTTAATGTAATCCAACCAATTACTTGGGCCCTATTTTCTGTCCACCCCTGAAGCCAGCAAAGCCAATTCCCTGTAATCTTCACTCATTTGCTAAGCTCCCGCATCTCTTGCCTTTCTCCCCTTTCTTGCCTCTAATCAATACCAGGGTAATTTGGGCCAAAATTGACTGTTTTGAGAACACAGACTTGGGGCTATTAAATCAAATGGCCTGCCCTCCAGCACAGATTTAGCTTTGCTCTCTGCTCTGTTTTTTTTTACCCACCTACTCTCCCTTTCTTGTTCTCCCATCAGAAATTGTATCCATGCTCAGGGTTCGTTACATTTAGTTTCTTAACTTTGTCGATTTTTTTTTCTGTGTAGATTGTTAAGCGTGCCTTTAGTTGAAGTCTTGTTACATTAGCGGTCATGTTAATTGTGTCCTTTATTGTTCAAAGCAGCTTGTCTGTGGGTGCTGGACAGATTTTTGGATCCCAGGACCATGAGAGATGATGATGGCTTGTGGGTAGTGGGGGGGGGGGAGGTTTTCATCCAGCAGGGGAATGTTCTTGGCTGATAATTTTGATGCTGCAGTATTTTAATTATTATTCTTTAGATGTACGCATTTACACTTTCGCAGTGACGTTTGCTGCTCCACCACCATCGTGTGCCATCGCCTTCATATTCGTTTGCCATCACGTTAAGAACTACGTGATGCGTGGTTTGACTTCAGACCCTTTCTGGCCGCGTGCATCTCTGCGCGGCAGAAGGGACCGCTCACTCTTCTGTGAATCGGATAACGAGCGTCGCTCCACCTGTTTGGCTTGTTGCGGTGTAAAAACATGGACTGTGTCCCACCCACCGAGGCTGGAGTCTCGAGTGCGCCATTGTGATGCGGAAGATTTTCAGTGAAATATGAACTCCGCTTGGGTTGGCAAGTCTGCAGTTGGGAGAGGGATTGCTGAATTTGTGCAATGAAATATTAACTTGGTTTTGGCTGCAGGGGTGGTGCAGTGGTTCGTGCGTTGTGTCCGAATTCCTTTCTTTTTTTTAAAAATCCTTTATATTAAGTTCGCGTGCTTGCTTGCTTGCTTGCGTGCTTGCTTGCTTGCGTGCTTGCTTGCTTGCTTAGGACCGTGCAAATCTTTCGGTCGTTTTTTAACCCACTTCCCGTGATCCAATCGAGCTGACATTTTCCACACAGACTCGTTGTGCCAGACAATTAATGTTCGTGAAAAAATATTTAAAATTTTTACACTTTTTAGGCAAAAAAAATTATTTTACATTTATTCAAATAGAACGTATTCATGGATTTGGCTGAACGTCACAGTATATGAGCCCAGAGCGTAACCCCTCCACAGGCCGTGGCGGAGTAACGCAGTTGGTAGCGCCCTCGCTTCCCATGCCAAAGGTCGCGGGATCGATCCCCGCGTCCTCCACAGGCGAATATATTTTAAATCCTTTATATTAAGTTCGCTTGCTTGCTTAGGACCGTGCAAATCTTTCACTCGTTTTTTAACCCACTTTCCGTGATCCAATCGAGCTGAAATTTTGCACACAGACTCGTTGTGCGTGACAATTAATCTTCGTGAAAATATTTTTTCCAAAATTTAACACTTTTTAGGACAAAAATATTATATTTAATTACCAATTGCTTAATGCTGCCATGCAATCATCTGACCCATAGGTGGCAGCCATCTCAAGCCAGAGGACGAGAGGACTCTAGCCGCCAGGCATATAAAGGATTTATAGTGAAAAACTTTGTTTTTACGGGTTATACTTTTTTACACCAGTGCACCATTGCTCCTCTAGTGGCTGCAGGAGTTCTACATGAACCAAATACCTATAACTATGCGCAAACCAAAAATAATTGACTCTGCCACGTGCGATTCACGAGCATTTGGAATCGATCTTGGACCAATTAATGGATTTAATTGCCCCGTTGCCCGTTTCATATATTGTGAGCGATTTGCCGGGCGATTTTGAAATCGGCGTGGCATTGCAAAGCTGTAGCTGCCTTTGTTGTGTACACTTTGTCGGTTTCTCAAAGCAGAAGGTGAGTGAGCGGGCTCCGAGCACCGCTTAAACAACCCACTGACGAAGATTATAGTGCCTGTAAAGACTCCTGCAAAAGTAATTGACACAGAAGCGATTTCGCAAAGCGCTCGCATTAATTAATGCGGGGCTTATCAGAAACGAGGAGCGGCGCTAAGGGTGCCCCGATGAATTGATTGACAGCAGTCCAATAAACACATTACCAAGATGGCTGGCATGGGAGCTGTTAAGGGAGGGATTTTGCATCCCGTTCCGTGGCCTTGTGGGATATTTCCGTGTATCCTGCGCGCTATCTCTGTTAAAGCAAGACAGTTAAAGAGAATTACTCGCGTACCTGAACAAAAGCGCCCAGCGGACTGCTCGTGGCCACTCAAAAAGCAGTTTTATTCGTTTGTTTTATTTTATTATTTTATTTTAATTTGTCCGTTCAAAAACGCGCGAGCCGCCCGTGCCGTTTTAAACGGCGGCGTCGTTTCAGTGTTTCTGAATGCGCCACCACCACCCCCCCTTGGTGCCTCCCGTGCACATCGGCGTCGCTTTTTTGGACGCTCTGACCGTTTGGGGACGGAGAGGGCCCAACGAGACTCGAGCTGTTGCAAGCGCCTGTTCAACTCCTCCGTGGGCTTTCCTCCTCGCGCGTCCGCGAAGCACCTTGCGTCATTTTTTGCCCTCAGCGGGACTTGAAGGTCTTTTTGCAGCCTCGAAAATTCGGAGTGCTCTAAAATGTAAATAAGTGTTGAATGCTTATTGTTCGTCGCTATTATGTTGTTGCTTCGCTTGCTTAGAATGAGCGAGTGTGTTTAGTATTAAGCAGCTGTTTTGTAAGAGAAATATTTTCTGAAGCATCTCATTTGGCCTCACCATTGCCGGTGATTTTTTAATTGTGTTTTTTAAGTCACGTGGGTTTGCATTAATTATTTTGTTTTGAAAAGCACATTATGCTTTTATGAACGCTGGTGTTTAACCGAGATTGAAATGAACGTACGCTCTTTGTGTTGCGTTGATTTAAAAGCTGTTGGTCGTGATCTTCTATTGTAAATGGCAGTCACGACATTAGGCATATATAGATGGCAGTGACAACATAAAGCGATACATCGAGAATGATGTGTGTAAGGAAGGGGCACCGTTGGACGGTACGTAGAATTTCAAGGGTCTGGATTGACGCAGAGCAGAATACTCTGTCTGCGTCCGCATACTTCTGAAGATAAAAAGAGCACTTCAGAGTCGTTTATTTATCCTGGAGAAATCCGATGAGCTAGGAAGGGCTTTTTTACAGATGTCCGGTCGGGGCGGGTCAGAAAGTTTACGACGACAAACAGTACCAAGAGCGATAGGGGTGCAGAGTTTCGGAAAGGTAAGCAAATTATTTCAAGTGCTCGGGGCATTTGGATGCGACGAGATACATTTACATCGGCATGCGTGACCCCCCGAAAGCGGTGATAGATCATTAAGGAAATGCAAATGTTTCGTCGTGGGTGATGAGGACGCTGCAGATCCCTGCGTGTGCGGCTCACCTGAATACCTTCGCCCCGTCTCTGCGGCTCGCCACGCGCCGTTCATCTTGCGTACAATTTGGCCCTCTAAGCTCTAGCTCCATCAAGTAAAATAAATAAAACAATTCTGTATTTATGGCCTCGACACAGAGGCGTTGTGTCTCTGTGTGTCTATGTGTGTGTCTCTCTCTGTGTGTCTATGTGTGTGTCTCTCTCTGTGTGTCTCTGTGTTGTCTCTCTCTGCCTGTGTCTGTGTGTGTCTGTGTGTGTGTATCCGTGTCTGTGTTTTGTCTCTCTCAAATTTAACAATCTTTGGAAGAATGCAATCAACCAGGTGGGGTGGTGACTGTTGTGTTAGCCGAATCTCAGTGTTGTATTGCTTTGTATTTCTAAGTTTACTACGTTTGTTTTCTACCCAATGACGATTGATTGTGTTGCAATCGAAACGTTGTATTAAATTATTAAATTTATTTTCTTTCTACGTGACTTTACCGAAAGAACCAAAGTGTAATTCTGTAGTATTATTATTTCATATTGCGTGTGCGGGTGAGAGGTGAAACGGAGCCGAGACCTATCATTTCACTGCGGCCGTAGCCTCACGGGGCATTTCAGCGAGTTTCAGCAGTTAAGCATCGTTGAGGTCGTTAGGCGAATGTCCGAAGGAACCTCGTTTCTATTCTCGAGCGTGTGGAATGTTTCCACGTGAAAAAAGCGAAAAAAATGTAATTCACCGGCTGAGATCGCCAGCTCTCGGTGTCTGCTGGGCGAGTGCACGTTTGTTTGCGCTCAAACGTGGACACGTCTGGTCATGTTTTGCTCGATTCAGCAACATATCGAGTAGCCGATCTGAAAGTGTGAATGTAAGAGAGCTGCCGACTTAAGCAGTAGAGTTTGTGTTTTTAGATGTGTGAGCAAAATACAAAGGAGCCGGCGGTACCGACGTACACACACGCACGCACGCCCCACAGGCTCAACAGTTTGTCCATCACACGGCGTTCCATCGTGCATCGGACGTTACGTGACTTTTTTGCGTTTCCTCGTTGTTTGTCCGTCTCAGGTGGTGAAGGGGCTGACGTATCTGTGGAGCTTGAAGATTCTACACCGCGGTGGGTGACAGGGCCCTCTCCGAACTGCTCCTCCCACCGCCACCAGCACCACCCGCCCCCACCCCACGCACCCTCAGAATCTCGCCAGCCCTGCATCGCTTTACAGAGGAGCAGGGAAGCGGATTAACTTATCGTGTATTTACTCAACAAAAGCGCAGTATCCCACTGTCCCCACAGGCCCCCCCCCCCCCAACGCCTGCCCCCCCACGATCCGCCAGCCTTCGCTGCTGCTGCGCTTTTCATTGACAGGAGGGGGGGGGGTGGAGAAAATTGAATTGGATTTTTGAAACAATGAACCCCCAGAGTCCCCACTCATCCCTGATGGTGTTATTTAATCTGCAGCCAAAAATGTGTTAACATAAAAGAGAGAGAGAGGGGCCCCCAGTGATATTGGGTTTGGGAGGTGTCCGTTTTGCCGACCGTTATATTTAAGGATGGTTTATTGTCTTCGTTTCTTTTTTTTCTCTTCTCCATTAAATCTGCCATTCAGTCGCGGTTCTGCCGGCGATATCGGCGCCGTAAATTTAAGGACCAAGGTCAGCTCCTCCGCGCGGCCGGCACTTTATCGTTGGCAGCCCGGCTCGCCGGCGATAAGGAACGCCGTCGCGGCTCGCCGCTAATAGAAAAGTTGTGCCGCCACCACAGCCGCCACCGCTGCTGCTACCGACATCGCCACCCCGCTGCTGCTACCGCCGCTGCTACCGACATCGCCACCGCTGCTGCTACCGCCGCTGCTGCTAACCGACATCGCCACCATCTTCGCCGCTGTCACCGCCATCACCGCCATCACCACCATCACCGCCATCACCACCATCACCGCCGCAGAGTGGTCGCATAGGGGGCACGCGCCCAAGCAAGCAATGTTTTAACGACACGCACGGGCAAACAGACATGGGGGGGGTGTGGTAGGAGGGAGAGGGGCAGCATACGAGGGCCGGGGTAGGGCTGGCGGCTCCGTCTCAGGCCCTGGCGTGGCCGTTATAAATTTAAAACAAATTTCAACTCCGTACCCAGGAAAGCCTCGCTGAGTCCTTAAGGCTGCTCGCTCGTTTTCTTCTGCTTGGGATGTTTGACCAATTCCGTTCTCGAGCATTTGTTGTGGGGAGTAGGGGGTGGGGGGGGGGGTCCTGGTAGGATGATATGGGAGCATCGTGGAGGAGACCTACCCCGCCGAAGATGCGTCACACGTCGATCCGTGTGTGGTCCATCTACCCTGCTCCCAAATCGCTGCAAAATAGGCGTGCACGCCCACACAGCCGCACGTCATTGCCGCGCAAATATATGTTATTTGTCATATTGATTTTGTTTAGATTACTTGGCCACTTCGAAGATGCCTCGCCAGCGTGCAAAGAGTAGGCCAAGACAACCTCTGAAGTGGCTCGCTACAGCCCCTTCTCTTAATAGGCCCTTGCAGCGACTTGAGCAAGATAATGCAGGGATGCACCTTTGCCTCTTACCGTACCGCCTTGTTTGTCTGTGCAGTTAAATCCGCGCCAAATGGCAAACGAGTTACTTTCCCCTCCGTCTATTGTTTATAAATTCAATCTATGCAACTTTGCGACGTGAAAAACACACCAACAGATCGGTTTCATTACGGCTTTCCCAAAAACTTGCGCTAACATTAGATTGCGACGAGGATTTAAAAAGGGTAAAAATTGGAGAATGATGAATGATTAGAGTCACGGAAACATTTTGGGTAACTTTTTATTACAGCTGGCCTGTAATTGCTGTCATGTTTGACTTGTTGGTTGGGATTTCCTTCGCGTCTGAGCCTCCGACAGAGGTCCCCCCGGTAATCACTCGTTCCGGAGCCTGCCTCGCTAAAGCAATCGCGCAACCTAATCAAACGCCAGCCCTTGAGCAATTATTCATATGTAACTGGGGCCCTATTTATACTGGACCGGTTATAGTTCCGTAATTCTTTAAACTAATTGTGGCTCTGAGCTCCCGGATTAATCTGCGCGGGACCTGTGTTTGCGGTGGCGGGCGGGCGGGCGCCAGCAATCTCGTGTGCAAAATAAAAGAAGGTGGCGGTGGTGCATCGGGCTCGGCGGTAATTAAAGAGCAATTAATTTTCCGGGTCTGAGTGACACATCTGTCATCTCTCATTTTCTCATTGTTTCCGTTTCGCCTCCTCTCCCTTTTACCCCCCCTCCCCATCCCCCCGTCCGCCCGCCCCCCCGCCCGCCCCCGGCGCTCCGCTCATCATCTCCTCCTCCTCCTCCTCCTCTCGGCTCGCGCCGCAGACGTCAAGCCCTCGAACATCCTGGTGAACACGCGAGGGCAGGTGAAGCTGTGCGACTTCGGCGTGAGCACCCAGGTGAGCGCAGTGGACGGAGGGAAAGAGGGGGAGGCCGGAAGTGATCGTGCCAGTCCGGTCACCCCCCCCCCCATCCCCGTCCCGTGCGTTACGAGCCACCGAGACGCACGACGCTCCGATGTGCGGGAGTCATGTCCCGCGATAGCGCGATGCCCGACACTGCTGGCGAGAAGTGCGAGAGACGCTACCAAGATGTCCCGAGACACTCGCACGCTCAACTCGTGTGTGGGTGTGTGCGTGAGGGAGACACGTGTGGGTGTGTGTGCGTGAGGGAGACACGTGTGGGTGTGTGTGCGTGAGGGAGACACGTGTGTGTGTGTGTGTGCGTGAGGGAGACACGTGTGTGTGTGTGTGACACGTGTGTGTGTGACACGTGTGTGTGTGTGTGTGACACGTGTGTGTGTGTGTGTGTGAGACACGTGTATGGGTGTGTGCGTGAGGGAGACACGTGTGTGTGTGTGTGCGTGAGGGAGACACGTGTGTGTGTGTGTGACACGTGTGTGTGACACGTGTGTGTGTGACACGTGTGTGTGTGTGTGACACGTATGTGTGTGTGCGTGAGGGAGACACGTGTGTGTGTGACACGTGTGTGTGTGTGTGTGTGAGACACGTGTGTGTGTGTGTTTGCGTGAGGGAGACACGTGTGTGTGTGTGTGAGGGAGACACGTGTGTGTGTGTGTGACACGTGTGTGTGTGTGAGGGAGACACGTGTGTGTGTGTGTGACACGTGTGTGTGTGTGACACGTGTGTGTGTGTGTGTGCGTGAGACACGTGTGTGTGTGTGTGACACGCTCCCGAGATGTGTTGAGACGCCGCTCATAGTGGCACGTGCGAGAGATGCGACCGAGACGCGTCTCAAACGCTGGAGATGTGCGTTAAGGCTACCGAGACACGTGAGAGACCCCATTGAGACACGTGTCACATGCCAGCTACACGTGTCTCGCCCGCGACCGGTGCATCTTGCATGCTACCGACATGTGTTTTTATACTTGACCGACACGTGCATCACATGCTATTGACATGTATCGCACGCTTCCAACATGCTTCTCACACTACCGATATGTATCTCGCACGCTATCGACACGCGTCTCGCACGTGACCGACACGCGAGACGCTCCCAAGGTGTGCACATGAAGCCGTGCTTGATGAAAGTCAGGATGTCATTGACAACAATGTGAGATAAACCCCACTGGTTTCGCTTGAGGAGTAAGGCTTTTTTTTGTGAGCGTAAAAATTAAGCTGACAAATGTTTTGTTGTACTCAAATGCATATTCGTTTTGGGGCAAGCAACTGCTTTATTGTTAATGCAAGCATCCGAGCATTGCTCGACGTAAACACGGAGAATGTCAAAGCACATTATCACGTGCCTCATCGGCAGGATGACAGGCAGCCTGTTTTATAACTGTTCCAGAAACCCGCCCTTACCCCCTCTCCTCATCGCTGGGGAAAGGCAAAATTATTCATTACACCGGCCCGGGCAAAAAAAAAAATAGATGGCAGGAGAGGATTCGGCACATATATACAGTGCATCGGGAAAAAAAATCCTCTGATATTGTAATTACTTCTTTGCATGAAAACAAGAGGGAGCTCATTGAAATGCATAGCCACTGCGCAGGACAGAGCCAACGCCACAATGCATGGGGTCGGAGGTCGTGCGTTCCACCGAGGCCTCGACAGAAATTAACGCGCGTGGACAATGCTGTCCTGCCACTGTCACCGGCTTTTAATTAATTTCCCTCTTACGGACACTTGGCGCGCTCTTTGTCGCCGTGATGGCACGGAGATCCCAAGAGTCTCTTCTTCCCCGTCCCGTGTTTTTATAGCACGCGTGCACACACACACGCACGCGTGTGGGCGAGCGCGTGCGTAAGCGCGTGCTGTACCGCAGGAATTGCGTTTTTTTTTTTTTTACAGCAGTGTTTCTGCTGGAACAAAAGCTGTTGGATTTTTTTGGCGTCATGAAAGCGATTCCCCGGAGCGTGGCTCGCGAGTGTGCTCCTCTTCTTTTGTCCGTTTTGTCTCCATTATTTTTTTTTTTCCTTCCCCATCCGCGCAAGTTCTTTGCGGATTCTGGCTCCCCTGAAGATTTGACAATGATGGCGCTGAAAATTAATGCAACGACGCAGTGAATTAATCGCAGTTTATTTTGTGTGACCGGACTGGGACAATGGGGACCTGCCGCTTGCAGGCGGACTCCCCAGACGGGTGCGAGGGTCCTTGCGAGCCGACGTGCAGGCAAAACTTTTTTATCGCAAGTGATGAAAAGACAAGAGTCGTGTCCATTTTGCACTCGTAGGTGTTGGGATTATATGTACTTTTTGTTTTAAACAGAAAAAAGCTGTTGCTGTATTTAAAAAAAATATTTTTTTGTTTTTCCTCAGTTGGTCAATTCAATCGCCAAGACGTACGTCGGAACCAATGCTTACATGGCGGTGAGTTGGAGAGTGTGCGTGCTTGTTTAGATTCCTGCAAATAAGCAGCCTTGGTAACAACGGCATTGTTTCCTAGCAATTGCATGTCACAAGATGGAATCGCGCGCATTGCTTCCACTGTGTAAGGAACGTCAAATATTTATGAATCCTCTCCCAATTGTTCACACCATCTGCATCCACAAAACCGTTTGTGCTTCACAACCTTGAGGCCAGCCACCCGAAAAACCTTGGCAAGACTTGTGCCCCGTGGAAGTAACCGCAGGAGCATTGTGGGGGTCAGGGTGGAGGCCGGGAGGTGGCGGGGGGCGGGGGGCGGGGGGCATGCAGGCGGTTTAAAAATAATACTTTCATTAAATCACACTCGTCAAAACCGTAAGTCTTCTATGGAGAGCGCCGGGGAAGAAAGTGCGGTCGGCGGGGCAAAAGCGCGTGCGTGCTCGCTCGCGATTCACACGGGCGTGACCTTCCCCCGCAAAACGGCGTCTCGCTCGCTCGCTCGCCCGCCGTTTGCGATTGTGCAACGGGACGGGCATGCAGGTATTTTGGTCAAACTTGAGCCTCTTATCCACCCCCTGCCCCAGCTGGGAGGCCGAGTGCTCTGAGAATTCAATGCCGAGCGCCTTTGTTACTCTAGCGCAGAGAAAGCAAAGAAGGGGCGCGCGGTCGGGCGGGCGGGGAGTGGTAAGTGGTAACTTAACAGAAAGCCCCGCCGTGGCTTTTGTCTCGATGGTAATAACAGCCCTGACGGGATGCGGGGAGGAGAGGAGAGAGGGAGGCTATGGGGAGGCCGAGATGGCCGGGGCTCAGATGGGGCTGGCTGAGCTCTTAACAGGCGGCCGACACTTCAGGCTGTTTTGTTCCATTACCGTCCCTTTCCTTTTCAGCGCTTTGAAGGTTTTAACGTTTCGAGGACCGCTCGCACACGGCCCCGGCCACGGCTTGCCGGCGAGAGGGGAGAGCCATCGCAGTGGCCCCGTGCATTATTGGAAATTATACAGGCGTCAGACACGCCCGCCCGCCCGCCTGCCTGCCTTGCCCTGCCCGCACGCTCGCTCGCTCATCCACCGGCTTGCCTGTCCACCCGCGATCTCGCGCATGCCCGAGTGAACGAGTGTGTGACTGTGTGTGTGTGCACAACAACAACGGAGGGCGGAGGAGCGACGCTCACAACAACGAGCGGAGCGCCGGGTGGCTAAAGCACAGCAAGTTGGTACAGTAGGGGGCACAGGTGGTGCATCAGCCAGTCATCTTGGTCATCTCAGTCGACCCGTGGCACCTGCTGGGTCTCCCCCGTGACCTCCTGCCAGCGGGCGTTCGACACTTCACGTGGCCTCAAGGTGCACTTGGCCTGGCACAAGCGTCATGGCGGTTGTTGTTGTTGTTGCACGTGTGTGTTTGTCCGCACGCATTTGAGTGTGTGTGTGTGCGTGAGTGTGAGTGTGCGTGCCGGCAAGATGGGGCCCTTGCCGTGCGAAAGCTTCAAAGTGCCGTCCTTTCATCATCTGAACGTCCGGCCCCTTCGTCGAGCCGTCATAAATTAATTATTTCATACATTTGTGCCACGCGCTAGAACAACTGCGCATTTGTGTTATTTTTTTTATATATATGTTAAACATTCCTCGTCTGTGCCGCTCAATCTAATCAACCGCGGGCTCGTTTCATCCCCGCTTCCCGGCGACGGCGTTGCGCTGCTCCTCCCACGGCAGGATTGTTTTTCCGCGGCCGGGCGCGCCACCAGTCACCCGAAAACGGTAAACGCTGCACATTCCTCGACGCCGCTTACAGGCGAATAGCGGCGGCAGCAGTAGCAGCAGCAGCAGCCGTTAACGCCTTCGAGTATCCTGACCGGTGCAGGGCGCCGAGCCCACGGTGAGAATGAGACGACGCTTGGGCTGCGTAAGGTGGCGATGATGGTGGAGAGCTGTGGTGCAGTGGTCAGCGCATCGCTACTGTTCCTCGCTGCCCCCCCTCGCCCCCCCCCCCCAGGCCCACACCAACCCCTTCTTAACCTCCCTCGCATGTTCTGCTGTAACCATTTATTACCCCACCACTTTTAATGACCCCACTCTTGATCTCAACCACTTCCATCTTACGTACAATTTTATAATCGCTGTGAAGCTTTTTGGCATAAGGCGCTGTCAATCTGTATGAGATAAGGAGTTGAGATGAACCTTCTTGCGACTTGAGTTCGATTCCCGGCCGTTGCCTAACATCGGTGGCGAATATCAGAAATCGGTTTTGGGTCTCCCCGAGGTTGATTGAGTCTCTGTTGAGTTGCTGGACCAGTGCTTTAACATCTAGACTGGGCAGAGAAAGGTGGCAGAGCGTGCTGCTGGTCACACCACCCCCTCGGGCGCCGTGCTGGCTTTCATAACTTAGGTGCTCGCTAACAGTACTTGCCCCGAAAGTAAAAACATTTTTGGTGCTGGTGGTGGTGCTTGCTGGAAATCTGTCTTCAGATTTGAATGCAACATTGGAGGATTGTTGTGTGGAGATGGAGCTGTTATGCACGAGTCGTTCACCTACAAAGAGATGAATTTCCTTTAGGAGGCAGTACAGCAAGTTGCTTTCAGATCTGTGCTATGTTTGAGTGTTCACCAGCGGCGATTTACTGAGCAGGCTTCAAATGCCGTTGAAAAACACTTCGCCAGAAGCCACATACTCTGGTGGCTCTAACTTGTTATTTTCTTGTGATGTGGTAGAACGAACCCTTTGTCCGTTTCTTGTAACTTGCCGATTCGTCCTCACTGGACATCTGTGAAAAAGAGCTTCACAGCGCATCGGATTCCTCTAGGATAAATGAAGATTCTGACTTTGAAAAAAAAACGGAATTCGTGGAGGAGACACCAGAGTGCCGGAAGAAAAACCCTTTCCGACGGAAGAGCTCGTACGAAAACCTGGTCTATGTGCTACCGCCTCCTACAGGCACCGCCCTGCTGCTCGGAATTCATCTCGGTGCGACCCACCAACCCTGCCGCCCTAACGAAGCTCGCCGGATCGCCGGCCCATGGTGTAGCTGTCGGGTGTGCAGGCAGTGCAACTGCGCGGTTCCCCCGGCCTGCGTAGAGGGTGGTGGACATTGGAGAGAGGTGGCGGTCGCCCACTTCGTTCCTTGCACCCGGCCTCTCGGATTAATGAAGTGAAGGAAGACGTAGCAGAAATCGGTAGGCAAATGGATGGCGTCGGAGGAGGAACCTCGTTCAGGCCCATTGTCGCTGCCGAGCAGACGGATTTGAGGAGGAGGTGGAGGAGGAGGAAGGACCGGGGATTCTGTTCCAAGGCGTGCGACGACGCAGTTGCCGCGGCGCGCAGCATCGCCAGCGCACCCGGCGTGCTGTCCCATCCCATCTACCCCAGCGTAGAGACCCCCCACAGATGATAAACCATTAGACAAAGGATGTAGTGTACTTGTAGGCATGTAGATACTCTCTGTGTGTGTGCGTTTGCCTGGGCAGCAGAGCAGCAAATTGCTCCTGGACTCGGCACTTTTTTTTATTATTTGAAAAAATTACATCGTCGAGCTTAATAAAATCTGCCAAACCGTTACCGCATATTTTTTTATGCCGCTCCCTAACCATATAGAGTCTTGTTTTTGTACATTTTTTTTTACTTTTACATTAATGGCCCGATATTGTTTTTGCCCGACAATTTATATTCGTAGGCAGATACAGCACCGATTTTAAAGCGTCGCCAGATTTTAACGGCGCCTTTTTTTCCCCGCGACGCTCAACTAAACTCCCCTCCTCAGAGGTAGTGGATAAAAAAAAAAAACGGGACCGACTTGCGTGTGGCCGTGCCCGCGGCCTGCGACTTTGTGTTGTTGACGCTGCCTGGCACCCTCGCCGTCGTTTGTTTGAAAGGCCTTCAACACACTCCGTCCACCCAGCTTGCCCGTCCACTCGCGGTCAAGCCTCGGAGCTGCTCGCTTCAGCTGTTCCTTGACCAGTTCGATCGAGATGGGGATGCAATTTTCGGGGCACAAATGTTTTTGTTTCCGTGAGCCACACATTCAAACCCAGGTTGCTGAGCCAGCGGCATATTACCAAATATTTCTCGTCACCTCAAGTTGGCCTCTGAATTTGGCGACTAGCAGCCCGAATTTCCTGGGCCACACTCTCTATTCCCGTGACGTCCTGAATTCCCTTCATCAGCATTCGAGCTGAGAGGAAATTTCAGGAATGCCTTACGAGGAAGTATTTCTGGGAATGGCCGACGATCTGAAGTGAGAACTTGGGTAACTTTGCAAATTATTGAAAAGTCCACTTAATTTAACAGACTACAAGTTGCCTTTCAACTCGAGTTTGGGACGAAACCAGACCAAGTCGACTTGAGTTGCCCGTCTCATAGAAACTAAGGTATAATTGTCATGTCCCTCTGTCTCAAGATGTCTTTAGTGGCTTGATAAATCTTTGTGATTTGCCAGTACCGCCGGTGATAATTGTGTGTCTGGGTCAGGTTGTACTTGGGCATTCCGTGTTCTTTTCCGCGCCCCCCTCAGTTAGCACGTTCACTAGGCCTGCTGCTGCTCCACTCCAGCTTCCATGTCATTCCTACTGCCAACAAAGGCTCATGGGTTCCGATTGTAACAGATATCTGTTCTATTATTCTTGTGAGCTCTACACTGTAATCCGAGGATTCTAATGAGATTCTGAATTCAAAGCATTGAGGTCTTCGTTCCGATGCTGGTGATAGAGTCCCAAGTTTCACGTGCGTATAGGTCTGTCAGGAACGCAACCCCTCACCCGCTCCAGGGCTCAAAGGAGTTACTGAGTTAAAGGTAAAGGTGCAGCCCTGCAATGACTTACTCGCGCTGCTGCTGGCGGAAGGGCCTCCGGTAGAGGACACTCCAGAGAACCCCCTCTGCAGCGGCTATTTTGGCCTACTCTTCCATTCTGGCGAGATGTCTTGGAAGAGGTGGGAGAACCTGTACTTTACCCCACCACACGTGACCTGTTCATTAAATAACTACGGTTGTGGCCTGTTTGTGTTGCTGTGTGGACAGAGGAGTGCAATACGACATCAAGTTTACATATCACAATGCACGAATTGTAAATGTTCGTTCTCGTTCGCGCGTTTTTTCCGCATGTGTGGTGATCACGAGAATCGTATTTTAACCGATGATGAAAGCGATTGCGCCGTTACGCATCTCCAATTCCTCGATTGTGGAAATTTCACACAGCAGCAGCAGCAATCATCAGCCCCCTACTGGCAGACTCGGGCCCCCTTGAGTCACTCTTGCAAACGAGACTCTTATCCTGTTCCCCTGACTACCGGCACCTGGTCGAGCAAAATCTACCTTGGAACTCACGTTTGCGTCGCTGTCTCACGGTGTTGTTTTTTTTGTTGGCAGCCCGAGAGAATTGCCGGGGAGCAGTACGGCATCCACTCGGACGTGTGGAGCCTCGGGATCTCGTTCATGGAGGTGAAGCGATGCACCGCTCCACGCTGAAACACCGGCGCCACTTTCTCTTCCTATCCACGACCCCCCTTCCCCCTCATCAAGCAGCGACACATCTACCATGAGGCCCCGCTGGGTGCTTTTTTTCACGGATAAGAAAAGTGAGACCCAGAAAGTGGCACAAAAAAATCAAACAAACAAAAAGTGATGAAAAATGCATCCCGGTGTTTTTCCGCAGACGGGTCACCCAGAAGTGGTCTCCCTGAAGTGCCAAGTTCTCTGGGTGTGCCATGTTGTTTGGGGCATGGAGGAGTCAGTCGATATGTCTTGACAGATACATCCTATTTGCATGTTCGTGTGTATAGGTCACTCGGAAGAGGTCTGCAGGATACACTGAATTCATCCATTAATCCGTGCTTTTGTGGATAAGGTTTCAAGGAAATACTCGTTTCATCTAATTGCATTTTCTTGTGTATAAAAGGGGCCCATCCAGAAGTGGTGACAGATTCATTTTGTTATCTGCAGATCAACACGGATATCAGGAGATGTTTTCGCCGATATGGGGGGATAACAGGATCCGCTAATGTGGTACCCTATGTGAATGCGGACGAGAGGAGTTCATTGATTTCCCTTGGGTGAGAGCCCATTGGAACAGCAACGGAGACCTAGGGTCAATAAAGGGTCAACAACATTCAAGAGTTAATTTCAGTCGCCAGTCATGATTGCGAATATCCCTCGCCACTGTTAGCCATAGACGGGAAGCAAACGTAGGTTTCCCGGGTTCGTAGGGCAGTGCACAAACCAACAGGCCAAACCTGCTGCCCTTCTTGTACAAGCACAGCGTCACACGAATGAACATTAATGGCTGAATATTAAACATTCTTCCACAGCAACTCTGTGGGCCGTTAATACACATTTGCACAAGGTTATTCAATTTGCCTCTTGCTTACAACATTCAGGGCACGTACTTTGAAAATTGGTATCATCAAAAAGTTTCCTAGATATACCTCCTGTCGTCGTCAAGATGTCACTAGACAGCCTATCAAGCATGAAACATAGTGAACTGATACAGCACTCGTGTGTGAACCATACATGGAATCTCTCTGAAATTGTACTAATAACTTGCTCGTCCCTGAAATATCACTCGATTTTATCGCTTCGACGAACATTTCGTCGCAAAAAAGTCGCCAGATTTGGCGACAAAATCGTTTGGTTGGCATCGCCGGCGACGGCGTCTGCGCGATCGGCACCGCGCGGCCGTAGTGGCGGTAGCGGCGGTAGCGGCCCCGGCAGCCGCGGCGGTGCAGAGTCTCAGGTGTTGTTTTGATTGGTGCTCGGGGCTGTGTGTAAACGGCTGTCACCCTGTCGGAACGTCCCACCGGCCGCCCCCATTAATCACGCGTCCGGCGAGGTCGCCCGCCCAGCGGCCCGCCCAGCGCCCGCGTACAGATGTGGCTGCTGCGCCGGAGCGAGCCGGGGGGGGGAGGGGGAAACGAACGGCGGTGGGCAGGGGGGGGGGGCGGCAGAGTGGGCCTGTGGTTTTTTCTTTCTCTCTCTTTTTGGGGCCGTTCGTAGCGTGCGTGTGAAAAAAAAAGAAGCATTGCAATGCGTTTGATGGGATGACCAGAAGGAGAGAGATAGGCGCGCCACGTTGGTTTAGCGTTTGCTGCGCACGATCGTTTCCTCGGAGTTTTGTATTTGAGAAAGATGTTTTGTTTCTTAAAACCCAACGAAGCTACAGCATATGGATACTTTTGTAAGGGAAATTTTGGAATTGCGTATCGGTCACCGTGCAAAAACAAATACGTTCGGAACATTTCCGAAGAGGAAAAACTTCTTCTACCGGGAGCGGTGGCGCGGCGGTTGGCGAACTGTGCGATGAACCTGGAAACCCGAGTTCGATTCTAGGCCATGACTCACATCAATGGCGAGTGATATCCGAACCGGTCCTGGGCCCATCCCCTTGACCAACCGGTACTGACCAGCATAATGAAGTATGGGCAAACAGCCCCCCATGACTGCCAATGCAGTTGATGGACAAGGAGCTGTAAATGATTAATTAGTATTTTGTTGTGGGGAGGCTGGACGTGTGTGGGCGGCACGGTGGCGAGATGTTAACTACCTCACCTGGTATACAGGATGTAGTTAGTGGGTTCGATCCCGACCCTGACGCCTGCTCATTTTTGGAGATTGCGCGTCTCTCTCCCCGTGGTCGCGTGGATTTTTCTCCGGCTCCTCCAGTTTATCCCTCCACATTTGCAGACGTGCGTTCAGAGTATTTTAGCTGCTCTAAATTTCCACGCGATAAGCCACTTCGTCATTTTGTGGTCAGCTCAGTGGGCCTTTTACCTGATAAAATAAATGTTTTTGTTTAGTTTTAGTTCAGCGTGTGCTGTGTGCGGCATGTTCGTACATGTGGACGCACGCGCGTGTTTACCTTTGACCGTGTGGAGATTGGTGGGCGGACGTGCGAGGTTTGTCAAGTGCTACGTGCAAGTAGGTGGGGAGGGGGGGGCGCTGCATCTGTTTTTGGTGGTGGGGGTGTTTAGGGGATGGGGTGGGGTGGGGGGGTTGAAACCAACAAGCAAAACGCTCTGGCGCCGAAACATTCTCCGTTTTTTTTTTAACGGAGCGATCCCGTCACGTCTAATGCGTGTTACGTGTGTGGGAACCGGCGAGAACATTGATCCATTTGCTTAATTAAGCATAAAATCAAACGCGTGCCGACCGGAGGGAAACATTAAAAATGTATGCGATAACAGCACCACCTGACAACAACGGGTTGGTTGAACGAGAGAGAGCGAGAGGAAAAATCAAGCGTTTAAAAATAACTACAGCTGCTTTAGCCGCTGATACCGACGACGGTTAAACGAATTAGCGTCGGCCCAGGTCCTGCGTGGATTTTCCAGCGAAGCGCACGCGCGGAATGCGTCGTTGGGCCCATGGGCCCCCCCCACTCCGCCCCGTTGACCGCCAATGTATCCCCTCGGCAAAATACAACGCCCAGCAGCTCGCGCCGCGTCCTCCAGATGACCAGACGGGCCTTTGATGCCGCTTGTGTTGACGCAACATTTTGGGGTGCGTCCTGTAATCTGGTAGGTGTGTTTGTGCGTGTGACGGGATTTGTTGGGGAGCAGTGGTTAGCGCGCTGCGCTACGAACCCGGTGACCCGGGTTCAATTTCTGCTCACGGCCAACACCGGTGACGATTATCTGAACCGGTCCTGGGCCTCCCCTAGGTCGACTCAGCCTCAAATGAGTACCTGGTGTGGTGTGTAAACATCGCCACTAGGGAGACAAAGGCGGCCGAGCGTGATGTTGGCCACCCACCCCCTTGTGTGCCGCGCCGGCCTTCATAGGTGCTAGCTAGCAGCACTTGCCCCAACAGTCTTTTAAGGCTATATGGGGGATCTTTGTCTTTGATGGGATTTGTATAACTTTATTGACAATGGTGGTACAAGTTTGGGGTGCCTCTTACTTTCCGGAGCGTTTTTTAATCCGGAGAATGCGGCAATGGGGTGAGTGTTGACGATTGTGCAACTGCAGCCTTAGATTAATTTGTTGCTTTTCATGATTAAGTTCAGTTTTATGCCAACCCGCACTGACCAGCTTGGTGAAGTATGGCACACGGCGGGGGGAGGCATTGGATTCACAAATGGCTGTAAATTATGATTCTCTTTAATGATCTGTTTTCCAAAAACACTCAACTGTGAATAATTCTATTGAATAGAACGTATTAATTAAAATTACTAAATGTGTTCTCTTCAGGGCACATTGTTATGCCTAAAGAGGAAAGGAGTGCAGACACGTGGGCATTGACAAATACGATTTGACATGAGTTCAAAAGTGCGTAAAGAAGCATGGAGAGGTGCATACTCGGAATCGTGCGGAGAGACAGAGGGGGGAGTTTTGCTGGGATCACGTGGCCCCAGCAGCCACTACATCCACCGCAACGGCAGATTAACCCAATGATTGAATTGAACACTACGTACGTATGTTGAACTTCTTTCATGCCGTACGTAGCCAACCTTGGTAATTGGAGGTGCGAGGGAAGGACGACAAGAATTGTGATCTCGCATCCGTGACAAGTCATCGAATCAGGAGGGGATAATTATTGTGTAATCATGAAATTAAAATTAAATTAATCGCCCCTTTGTCACTACACCACTGGATAAAAGCCTCCCCTACGGTGTGTCGGCCGTGAGGGTTGTATGATCAGAACTTCACCACGCTGGTGGTCGGTGTGCATTGGTCAGTTTAACACGTAGGGGTTTTGCGACCAATATCCATAATACAGGCTTCTTGGGTGAGATCGCGTAAATATATAAATGTGTCGTTAAACCCGCCACCACCCGACACCGCAAATTAGTGAGGTTTGTCACGTAAACACAACAAAGTTTACAAATGTTGTGGCTTTGCTCTCCAACACACCGGTGTGCTGTATTAGTAACCCAAAAAAAATCTGTATTACGGATGCATTGGTAAAGTGGGAGTTGGGGAGGGGGGGTGGTGTTGGGCCTGTTCAGACATCACTCTCCACTGATGTTAGACGTGGCCAGGAATCAAACTTGTGTCACTGGTTCATATTGCAGTGCGCGAGCCACTGCACCACCACTTCTTCTCAATGTGCAAACGAGCAAATGCACACACGCACACACCACGTACACACACGACTTACGGACGGACGTATGCGTGCTGTGCTAATGCCCTACTCGTTATTGTGCTGTGCACATATCTATGGCGCCTTTTTGCCGGTACCAAAACATTTAAACACAACAATAGCTTTTACCCCTTTCTGGCAATAACGCAGGTGTTAAGTTTTACTGGTAGGAACCTCCTGGTTACACCAGCCCACAGGGGATTATTGTGTCCGTTGTGCAGGGAGGGACTGGGTGGGGAGGGAGGGGCCTGATGGGGAGGGAGGGGGAGGGTGGGGAGGGGAGGGGCTGGGTGGGGAGGATGGGCAGGGGCTGGGTGGGGAGGGTGGGGAGGGTGGGGAGGGGCTGCGTGGGGTGGGGCTGAGTGGGCGGTGGGAGTTGTGGGGCTGGGTGGGGAGGGGCTGGTCACCCCGTGGTGCCCTTATAAAACTCAACGTTTAACCTACTCACGCCGGCTTGTGCCCGCCCTCACAGTCGGGCATATTTGTGGAATACACCACGCCGCCGTTGACCCTGGCCATTGACCGAGCAACCCATCGTTCCTACCAGCTCCCTCCGCAGGAATGTGTTCACTGCTCGACCCGAGCTCTAAGTTTTCTGATGATTGCATGGTCTTTGTGCTGTTCGCCCTTTTGGCATTCTCTGGTCCAACACTGGTGGTGAGACAAGGCCATAAAGACGGCTGTCTCTGGTGTAGGCCAATCATTTTCAAGGACAGTGTATATATTATCAGAACATGTTTGTTTGCATGTTTTGCCACAAGTACGTGTGGTTAATGCCATCAGTGGCTTATGCACATCAAATTAGTATGGTTGGCTATGTTAGAGTGCAAAAGGATGTCAACATACATACACACATGTGCAAGACATCAGAGGACCTCGTGGGCTTCATTAGGGGGCTGCACTTTGCTGACGAGTCTGGGTGAAGGTAAAGCTGGCGTAGAGTCAACTTTTGTTCTTCACATGCCACGGGATAACTGTAATCTGGAAGGGGTCACAGAGCACCAGACGAATTGGATTAATCTGTATTAAAGTTTAATTCCCTTCAATTAAATAATTTTGACGGATTTACTGTAATTGTGGGGGGGTGGAGCCAGCGCCGCGTTAATTGGCACGTGCTGCCGCGAACCTGGAAACCCGAGTTAGATTCCCAGCCGAGGCGAACATCAATGGCGAGCAACAGCTGTGACTGGTCAAACAAACCACCACCACAACAACATCGGTGTCAGGTCTTCTTTATCCAGCAGTAGAATAATAAAGGGCTGTGTAAAAAAAAGGTCTTGTTTTTATTAGTCTTCGCCTGTGTCTCGTCGGCATATGCATGTATGTATCGTATTGGGTGGGTGGCTGGCTGTGAGTTGTAACTTTTTATCGAACTCGTGTGTCGATAGTCCAGTTTTAACGTGCCATTTTATGGAGGGACTGTTGTTGTCTTGGTGTGGTTTGGGACTGTTGTTGTTGTTGTTGTTTTGCTCCCATGCCCAAGCTTGCATTTAGTGTTGAGAAATTGGACTTGGACACTTTTATTAATTTTATTTCATGACTTTTTTTAAAACCTTTTTCTCTGTTTGGCACTCCTATCGTTTTTTTATTGTTGTTGTAACTTGCTGACCCGCCCCTACTAGACATCTGTGAAAAAGAGCTTCATAGCTCATCTGATTTCCTCCAGGATAAATTAAGATTTTGATTTTGAAAAGTCGGAATCTGTGGGAGTGCCTGAATAAAACCCACAGGTGCGAGGGAACCGCTGGAACTCCTTGCCGAGTGCGCAGCGTGCTCACTGGTAGACTTAACGTGACTCATAGCCGCAGCCGTAGCGAGAGGGATCCTGGGATGTGGTGCTGAACATCCAGTGATAAGAAAAATGACTTAACAGCTCCTTTAACTGCAGCTCTCTCACCATGAGCCGGTCATCCTCGCAGCGGCTTCTGGCTGGCCATCGATCGAAGGCGGTCACTGCATCGCGCGATTTCAGATGCGCTTCTGCGGCCGTCTGGAATGCTCTTCCTTCCGATATGAGGAAGCCACTGGCGCTATGCACTTTTAAATTTACATAGAATTCTCATTTCTTTAGAACTGTTTTTTTTTGTTTAGTTGTCCTTACCCCACACTTACGATTAGCATGCAAAATAAGTTCAATAGACATACATACATGTGTATTCTGATCATTGCAGTTTTATAAAAACAAAATAAACACGTTGATATGCATTATATACATCAGACAATTTCCGCGAATATCATCGTAACTGCCACGCCGTCAATTCCGAAAAAGTTTGGTAAAGCGCTGATTTCATGGCTCAAGTGTATTCATTGTCTTTATCATTGCATACTTTTGTCAACAAATCTGTTTCTTGCAAAAGGAGCAACGATGGCCGTGATATGACAATACAAAAAGACGGACGATTACGGTGATTGTGGATTATTTATCATCGTAGTTTTGCCATACAGACATGCCCCACGCCCCAGCTCATAAGTGTTTATATATATATACACACACACACATATATTAAACATACATAATATATCCACGACTCGAACGCGTGGCATTTCCTGAGCGTTATTAAGTAAATTGCTGCTTTGCCACTGGATTACGATTGCTAAATGGGTGGCTGCGTGCGGCGGGACAAGGGATGTGCGGCGGTGAAAGGGCCGCTAGAATGCGTAAGTTCGTGACCCCTGCACTGTGGACCATGTCTGTTTTATTTTGGGTTAAAATCTCCCGTAATCCTTTAAACACTGGACTAATGTATTGTTGCGTGCGCATTGGGCGAGCGTCACAATATTACTTTTTTCGCCTCACCTTTCCCTCGCTGTCCGCATTGCGTTTGCTAAGCGTATGGAACGCACTTCAAATATTCTATATGGTGGACCGTAGAGAAGGGCACGACTTGAGCATATTGGCACAAGACTGAGGAAAGTGGAAATAAATGACGAAACGTGCAGTGGACACCGACGGGATATCTGCCAATGGATTGTGATGATGATGATGGTACGGGCTTTCTGTCCATGGATCGCGATGATGATGGTGGTACGGGCTTTCTGTCCATGGATCATGATGATGATGGTGGTACGGGCTTTCTGTCCATGGATCATGATGATGATGGTGGTACGGGCTTTCTGTCCATGGATCGCGATGATAATGATGGTATGGGCTTTCTGTCCATGGATCGCGATGATGATGGTGGTACGGGCTATCTGTCCATGGATCGTGATGATGATGATAGGGCTGCACCTATTTGAAAACATAATTCAGGTTTTAAAAAATATATAAATACATATCATTACAAATGAATAAAACTAATTTAAATGTTTTTCCTCAACCTTGGATTAAAATTTTATTTTTATTAGAAAATGTGTATTGACAGTGGGCTGTAAATAATAATAATTATGATTGTAATTTTATATTTGGTTGTAAAATCTGTGGAGGAGCACACCGATTTGAGTCATCGATGAATTTTTTGCGTGTTAACCTCAACCGTTTGCTTGTTTAGATTTTTAAAATAATTTGGCTTTCACATCCTTCCGACCGTTTCGTCGTCGTCTGTCTCGTTCTCGCACGGGGATGTGCTTACATCTGGACGGCTTTGTAGTCGCGTAGCCATGTGTACGAATCGTCACAAACGGCGTTTGAAATCGGCCGTGGAATTTGCGTGGCGCCACCACTGCCCGCCACCCGCCCCAGAAACCCGCCGGAATGAACCGCTAAAAACGAGTCAATTTAGCTGAAATATCTCATTACTCTGATTTGTATTGAGGCAGATTAATTTTTTTTAATGACAATACCCTTATTAGTGTCTGCTTTATTTGAAAAGCAATTGAATGCATTTGGCAAATGAATCAAATTGGTTACGCTTTGCTGTACAGACAGAGATGGCCCATTAATATTTAAGCACTTTGACAGCGTTAATCACTTTGCTTGAGCGATGCCGGTGCCGCTAAGTGCATTCACTCGTAATTTTCAAAGTGACGTTCTTTTTTTTTTTACCGCTTCACAACACGCACGAACGTGTGTTCCATCTCGTTTATTTAACGATTTAAAGTTGAATTTATATTAACTTTTTTTTTTGAAACAGGTCCCGTTTGTTGCATCCCTGGAGAGGAGTCGCCTGCGTGGGGGGGTGGGGGGGGTACCCTTGCGGGGTGCCGCCCTCCTCCGCAAAGTGGGGGGGGGGGGGGGGGCACCCCGATTGGGCAAGCGGTGTCACGTGACCCGGCGGAATATTGAAAGTGCCATTTGGTGACCCGTGAAGAGGATGAGGGTCAGGGGTGGGAGGATGTGGAAAATAACATTTGTAACCATTTCCCTGAGTAACACACACATTTCACTCAAGCAAATCCTGGCCGGAATGGGGGGAGGGAAAAACATTTGAATGCTTGCGTGAACATTTCCTTTCTACATGTAGATATAAACATGCGTATGGATGTCGCGCGCCGCATTCACGAAACGGTGATCAGGCGGGAGCGCTTAACGAGGAAACGCGGGGAGCTGACGCTTCGGCCTTAAACTCTGAAGCACGAGTCACGAGCCACATTGCGACGCTTCGTTGATCAAAATAAAACATCATATGGATGTAGCGTCGCTGCCCGTCAGGAGCTGGTTCCGAATGAGATTATTCTGGAGGGTGCCCGTCAGATTGTTGGAGATTTGTGAGCACAAAACCGTTCTGATGTGGGGGGGGGGGGGGATTTTTGATACAGGTACTGTAGTCAAATATTTTATTCCCCCCCCCCCGCCGCCCCGCCCCCCTATACGTTGATGGATTTTGAATTTCCATGCAGCCGAGACGTGGAATTGTCGGAGCCACCAAGGGCGAAGTGCCAAGAGCGCAGTTGAGATTTGTTGACCTGAGGAAGGTACAGGGGGCACGGGGGGCCAGATAAAAAAAAATCATTTTCTGGCAGGATATTTGTTTATTGTAAACAATGCGACAAACAGTCGCATCTTTCAATTTTCGTCATGTGGCATTCAACCTCGAAGCACAAGTAGTTATCTTTTTTGTAAAATTGCTCTAAAACAGCAATACCTTAATACTAGTGGTGTACGCGGTGCGCCCGTGTGTGTGTGTGTG
This sequence comes from Lethenteron reissneri, assembly GCF_015708825.2. NCBI lineage: Eukaryota > Metazoa > Chordata > Hyperoartia > Petromyzontiformes > Petromyzontidae > Lethenteron > Lethenteron reissneri. Next base: position 13,425,075 of record NC_083802.1, read on the forward strand.
TCAAGCGGTAGTGTAGCGGTTAGCGCGCTGCGAACCCGGCGACCCGAGTTCGATTCCCGATTGTGGCAAAACACCACTGAGGATTATCTTAACTGGCCCTGGGATTCCACTAGGTCGACTCAGCCTTAAAATGAGTAGCTGGTGCGATCTGTAGTAAACATCAGCATAGGTGAGATAATGGCCAAGCATTGTGCTGGCCACCCACCCCCTCGTGTGCCATGTAGGCCTTAATAAGTGCTTGCTAACAGCACTTGCACCAGCAGTCTGTTAAAGGCTGTATGGGGGATCTTTGTCTCTGCATGTCAAGCACACCAATTAATTTACATGATTACATTTTTTTGTGTGAACTGTTCCAAGGTCGTCGTGAGAACTTTGTTAACCTCGGGACACAATGTGAAGACAAAGTAATGAAGGATATGTTATTCCATTAATCGGTAGCGAGCTTTCTATCTGCTTTAACGTCACACTCTACGGGAGCGGAATGTTTTGGTTCACCGATGGCAGGGATTGTGTATGATTTTTAATGTTCAGTAGAAGAGGTAAAGCAATATAGAACTTTAGAATAAATTGTTCACACTCCTCTGAACCACGATTTTTTCTAGATACCCAAGTTCCCCCCCAAAATATGTGTCCTGGTTTTAGCGTATGGGTGGAAGGGGGCGCCACAGCGGTTAGCAAACTGCACTACATACCAGAGGTCGCAAACAGGTTTTGATTCCTTACCCATACCCGGCCGCACCAGGGTCGCAAATGGGTACCCCTTACCCGTACCTGGCCGGGTACGGGTACCCGTACGCTACCCGTACCCTACCCGAAATGAGTGACAAACGGTTACTCACCGGTGACTCACGGCCTACCCATACCCGTACCCGGCCGCACCAGGGTCGCAAACGGGTACCCGTACCCGGCCGGGTACGGGTAGCCGGGTATCGGGTAGGGTACAGGTATCGGGTACCCGGTTGCGACCTCTGCTACATACCCAGCGACCTGAGTTCATTTCACGAGCCATGTGGCGAACATCACGGGGGAGTGATAACTGAGCTGGTGCTCGTGATTCGGGAGCTGGTCCTACAGCCCACTCTGACCAACATGGCAAAGCATGGGTCACACAATGCCCGCGGCCAACGCGGCATAGGGAGGCCTTAATCTAGTAGTGCATCGCCATAGTTATTATTAAGCACAAATTCCGATGAGCACGGTTTGCTACTTACGGTGCGAAAGAAGTTCAACATACCGTATATGCATCCTCACACCATACACACACCTTCACCAGCCCGCACTGGCTAGCCTGGTGGTCAAAGCATGGCCAAAGGAACCCTGCTTGGTGTGTCTGCAGGAGCACGCAGGGGAGGGGAAAGGCCGTCGTTCAGCAGTGTGTCGGCAAGCAGGCTGCCCCATACGTATGTCTTCATATTTTACCGTTAATTTCTTTTCAGCAGATTGTCTGCCCCGACTGTGTTGAAAGTAGAAGGGAGGAAAAAAGAATCCCCGTAATCCGCGGTCTATTTAATTGCAGGCTTGACTGTTGTTTTTCCTCCGTGAAGCCATATGGCACCCGGCGAGCTCGCAACTAGAGAAAGTTCCGCGGCAGGCTTGATGAATATGTATTGAGCCGAAATGCGTTATTAAAACTCACAGATGTTTGATTAATGAAATTGTTTTATATATAATGCCAGATTTAATGCAGTCACACGAATTTGAAGTTGCAGCTTGGATTGGTCGGGGGCAGCCATTGCCACACGTGATTGAATTGTCAAAACGTTTCCACCTTGCCCGCCCGCCCCCCCCCCCCCCCCCCCGAAAAAACAAAACCCGCGCGGTGTAAATCTTTTGCTCTTTTTACAAAATGAAGTAAAAATGGAAGACTTTTTTTTCATCCATCCGTATTTAGTATTTTTTGCTCCGCAAAATTGTTGCGGGTATTTGTGGCGCGTTTTAGGAAGCGGTGGTGGTACGATGTCTGTGGTGGAGTGGGTAGTTCTTAGCGGTTAGCACGCGCTGCGCTACGAACCCGCCCAACTGAGTTCGATTCCCGCTGGTGGCCAACACCATTGACGATTCCCCAGCTTGCCTTTGTCACTGGGGAGACGGAGGTGGTCGGGCGTGGTGCTGGCCCACCTGCCCTCTTGTGTGGCGTGCTGACCATCAAAGGTGCCCGCTAATAGCACGTGCCCCAAAAATCTGTCAAGGCTATACGGGGATATCATTGGCATGATGCCAATAGTCAGTTTAGGTTAAACACTTCCCACGCTATGTCGGTCTTAGCGATCGTTCGATCATGCTGCATCACGCTAGTCAGTGGCACGCAGGGAGCATGGATGTGGGAGTATAGTACAGTACAACCATGGGTTTGGATGCACTGCCCCGCCAGGTAGTGGCTGCAGCAGCCCCTTAAAACCATGCATGGTGGTCGCTCTTCAAGGAACCTGTCCGGACTCAACACTGCCTTAGCTTGCAAGATTCAACCAGATAATTGCACCCCCCCCCCCCATTGAACACCCTACCACTCGCATTGCCATGTTCCCCTTCATAAAACGCTGCAGTCCTTGTTACCATGCAGTCTAATCATAATCCTCACCACAAAACGGAACATTTAAACAAACGGCACAGGTTTTAATTCGCGGTGTGGGTGCGACGTTTGCACTCAACAAAGAAGATGATGACGACGATTGTTATTTTCACGCGTAAATCGTTTCCAGAAAACGGCAAACTCTGCGGCAAAAGAGCTGTAAGCAGATTACGGGCCGAGTAGAATTTAATCCATCTTACCGTGCAAAAATTAATCACGGGCAAAACACTCATCAGCTTTCTGGGCTTTTAAACGCCTCGCTGCGACTGCCTTGAATTCGTCACCGGTCAACGCGCGGGGTGTTGGTGGCTCACCAGACCCGCGCGCATTTTCTTTTTCCTTTCACCTTGCAGCTCGTTAGGATTCATTGCATAGCTTTGTGAATTTATCTATTTGTTTGCATTTACGCCCCACGGTTACCCGTTCACAAGCCCCGTGACGTGACTTTTGAGTGAGGCTGATGTTTTTTTTTCTCGTGTTGAAGCTTGATACTGAATTACGCGCCGGCCTAAATGTTTTAAGGAGAATCGTTGTCGGTAGTAATTAGATGTAAAAGTTAATTCGTTTTTTTTTTTGTCCGTTCTCTGCTCTCGCTCTCTGTCTGTCTCTCTCTCTCCCTCCCCCGTTACCCCTCTCCTCCCTCTCATCCATTCTCTAGCTGGCTCTTGGGAGATTCCCGTACCCGCAGGTAAGATTGTTCATTATGTCTGAAAATTAGCTGCTGCTGCAGCACAGACACCGCCCCCCTCTCTCTTTCCCTCTGCTGCCCACCCCCCACCCCCCCCAAAAAAAAGGGAATAGGAAAAAACATTCCCTGCGATTTCACATCTGGCATATTTAATATTCTGCTCCATGTAAAAGATAAGCCTTTTGTTTATTAGTGACGTTTTGTTGCTTTTAAATACAATTGCCAAACAGGGTATTGTGCGAGCGATCGCACGCTGCCTGGGGATCGTTGGAGTCGGTGGTGTGGTGGTTAGCCGTGACCCCGGCGACCTGGGTTTGATTCCCCGCAGCGGGCAACATCGGTGATGGGCTGTATCGGACTCTGTCCGGGGCCTCCCCTCGGTCAACTCGCCCCTTAATGAGTCACCGTTGTCATGTATGTACAGGAGCAATGGGGAGACAAACCCAGCTGGGTTTGAATCAGAATCTTTATTCATCTTCATGTGTTGCAGTTAATGCGTAGTACTGTAGTCCGAGTGACCTGGATTCAATTCATACCCATGATGTACAACACCGGCACCACGCTGGAATTTAATACTCAAACCTGTTCCGAATCTCCCAAGCCGAAAGTGAATATCTGGTGTGGTGCGCAAACATTATCAATGCGGAGACAAAGGCAAGCCGGGTGTGGTGCTGACCACATCACTCTTATTTTGTGCTGCATTTGACTTGATAGATGTTCACGAACAGCACTTAGCGCATCGGTCTCCAGTTAAATTGGGAGGGGGGCGGGGGGTTGCCAATGCTACGTACACACACACACAGGCATGTCAAATCGATTTCCGACTTTTGTCCTAATGTTGAGCGCTCTTCGAGGGAGCCACTGGCTTGTTGTACCTCTATTATTGCTTCCCATAACATTCAGGTCACCACCGTAAGAGATAGTCAGACATTTAGATGCAGTATAAAACACAGGGTGCATAATTCTATTATTTCGACCCATGTCTAAAAATGAAGGTCTCTCGTTTGAGAACTTCTACCAAAGATCAGTTGCGAATTGTAGTTTAATTAAATTGCACGGCGCACGCTTTGGCTTCGCACGGCTTTGTAAGTCTTTATTTATTTTATTGTGGTGACGGTGGGGCAGGGAGGGGGGGGGGCGTCACGCTCGCCTGCACGCCGTCTTTGCCCGTAGAGCGCGCGGCACTATCGAGGCGCGCGCGCGCGGTGTCTCTTCCCCTGCTCTCTGTAACGTAACGCCGCTCCAGATGATATGTCTGGGGGGGGGGGTGCCTTTACCTGGGGGGGACGGTAACAAATGGGTCACGTTGGGAACCCAAACAACTGTAAAAAAAAACAATTTAGCCGTCACATCTGCCACCGCTCGCGCATACCGGCGCAAGGGCTCCGAGAGACCCCAGGCTCCGTGTTCTTTCTCTCTCTCTGTTGCCCAGCAGCCCCCCCCTCCCCCCAAACTCCCAACCATTTTCACATCCCCTTCTCCCCCCCCCCGCCTCACGATCGCCCCATCTCGCCCCCTATTTCTTTCTTTCCTCCCGCAACCTCCCCTCTCCCCTCGGCACTGTGCCCCCCCGCCCCCCCAGCACCGCAATCTCTCGGCCGGTCTCGCTCCGATTGGTGAAGCGCCACGGCCGCGTGCTCGCGCGCTCACGCGCTCGCTCGCTCGCTCGCCCGCCCGCTCCGCTCGCCTGTTCCCTCTCGCTCACACGGGGCGATGCTCATTTTTATCCCATCCTCCCGCTGTTCTGTGAGTGGCCACCTGTCGTAGGCCTTTTTACTTAGCGATTCGATTGACCTTTAGCTGTGTGACATCACTGATTATGCCTGAACTGCAGATGCATGCTGGGATTGCTGAGCAGCGGAGGCTACCGCCACCCACTACGCCGCTACGCAACCCCCTCTCCCTCCGTGTGCCCCCCACCGCTACGCCAAATACCACCGTCACCGCTTTACCACACCGTACCGCGCCCTCCCCCCCCACACCGACTTCTACTCCCACCCTTCTTGTCTCCTCCGTCGCCATCTCTCTGTCGATCCCCCCCCCCCCCCGCCCCCCGTCGCTCTCGCTCCATTCCTACACCTCATCTCATTTCCTCCCCTCCGTCCTGCGTCGACAAAACGTGAAGCGACGGTGTCCAGGCGCGAATCGCAACTAAAACTCCCAAGTTCAGTCTTAATCATCGAGATGTGAAAATGACGCGCGGAGCAAATATGGTAATGATTTGCTTTTCGTAGAGTTTTCATTCTTCTCCAATCACACGCCCCCCCCCTCCCCCGCCGGGTAACCTCCCCATCACCCCTCCTCCTCGCCGCCCCCACCAACCAACCCCGCCTTTAACACGGCTCTTAAATTAAGTCTAAATTATAATTAAAGTTTCGTAGCATTAAGTGCCAGCCAAAATGAAAAGTTCTCACTGCTCAGGCCAGGAACAGCATGATGCATATTAGTCTATATTTAATAACCTCATTAGATGCTGTGCACCAGCCCACCCCTCGCTTTAAATACTTCCCAATAATTATGATTCCAAAGGGGGGGGGGGGGGGCAGAGAGATGACTTCCCGAGAAAATTGCAACCGCAATAAGCCGCGCGGGCCGTTAATAACCGTCTCCGTTACAATATGGACATAAAAGGGACGATCTTTTTTTTCCGGCTGTGCCGAAGCCCAAAACCACCTGAGCAGCCCCGCTCTCTCGGCCGCCAGTAGTAATTAACCTCGTTAGCGGAAAGGAGGAGAGGCCCGAGTGGGGGGGTGGGGTGGGGGGGATGGGGGAGAATCGCTCGCTCCACAAAAAAACCATGGGGGGCTTGGACGTGGAGGAAGCAAAAATCCCACGTGCGATCACGTTAGTGGTTCTCGGCAGGGAGGCACATTTGACCTTTGACTTTAGCAGTGACGAGCCAGCGGAGGTGGCCGGCTGGCTGGCTCAGCAGTCGCCAGCGCTGCGCTCGTGCGCATTGAAGGGGCCACTCTGAAGTGGCCTCCGAAGTAGATCTGCGACGTCATTTTCCGGAGCGGTTCCCCAACACTGAAGCATTTAACCGACGGCAGAATGACAATTGCGCACCGCTGAGTTCCTGGCATCCACTCTGAGCTGTGGCCAGCAGAGAGTAAACAAGGTTCCCGTGGCCTGCTGGTCAGTGGTCCCAGAAGGGTCTCCAATAACTGCACATATTGAACTGGGTTTTCACTTAATGTCGCGTTGCCCAACGGGACAGAATAACGTTTAAACCTGGATGATTGGCCACGAGCCGGACTACCCAACACTGAGCGCCGCCCAGTGTTGGGTGAGAGGGGCCTGATTGAAGCGAGCCGTGCAGTAGTTCTGAGGTGCCGTCTTTCTGAACCGTTCCTAAAACGTCGGTCGGGTTCAAGGTCGTAGTTTTGTGTGACGACGAAATCACGCCAACAGTCGCAACCGATGTGCAGTTGGTGTTGAGAGACGGAAAAAAAACGCGCGAACGTGCGTCGTTCGACGAATTTGTTCTGTCCGGCGGTGGCGCAAGTGGCTCGTTCACCTTGCAGCGAAATTTGCGACCTTCCCAGCGAACGGCTAACGGTCCAGTGGCGAGGGAAATCTTAACTGGTCCTGGGCACGCCCCCTCCCTCCCTTCAACGACAATCGCTGACCGTCCTGCTAAAGCACGGCCAGACAGCCATCGCGACCAACCAGGGCATGGTGTGAGGCCTTCATCCAGCAGTGGATCGACAAAGGTTCATACATTCTCATTATTTTATCAAGGGAAGCGGCACGGGGTTGGTGCTACCGTCGTCACACTCATTATCAACGGGAGAAGCCACCTCTAGGAACCTTGGCGACCACCTTGGCCCTGTCCTTGTTTGCCACTGGTGCTGCCGGTGCTGCTGCTGCTACCATGGGGAAACTGCCGGCTGTTCCGCTGGTGTCGGGCGTTGTGCGTGTGTGCGTGTACGTATGTGTACACGTGTTTGTGGGGAGCAGCGGTTAATGCCGCTGCGCTTCGAACCCGATTCCCACTCACCCCCAACACCGGTGCTGATTATCTGCACCGGTCCTGGGCCTTCCCTAGGTCGACTCAGCCTCAAATGAGTACCTGGTGCGGTGTGCAAACATCGCCACTCAGGAGACAAAGGCGGCCGGGCGTGGTGCTGGCCACCCACCCCCTCGTGTGCCACAGTGCCGGCCTTCATAGGTGCTCGCTGTCGACACTTGCCCCAAAAGTACGTTGAGGCTACACGGGGAATATTTGTCTTTATATATTCGTATGTAGGTAAAATTCCTGCGCCCGTGCGATCGTGCCCTTTACCTCAGCGTGTTTGTTTATTCTCGCCTGGTATTTGTGTTTTTTTTTCTTTGTTCGAATGCTGTGGAAACTCTTTAAGTTTAAGTCAAGCCGAAAAAAAGCAAAGCGTTTATTAAACTGACTGAACCATAGTAAGAGGCACAAAAAATGTCACGCCATGCATGATTTGTGAAAGGTGCATGTATGCAGGATTCCGTGCTTGGCCTGCATTACATTTCCCTCTCTTGGCCTAGTTTCACGTTTTTCTGTGTGACCCCCATTCAAAGGAGAAAAAGACAAAGCGCTATAAATTCACCGGCCTGGTGGCTCAGCCCGAGAGCGAGCGGCTTGCAAGTCCGAGTTCAAACCCTGGTTTGCGGGGGGGGGGTTGACTCGGCCCATCATCTTCATAGGGTAGATAAGCACGAGAACTACTGTGTGGGCAAATGTGATCAGACCTGTTTTGTTATTCTTTAAAGAGAAATGTGATGCAAGTGCAGAGTGTGCCGAATATATATTTTTTTATAGGACCCTCCTGGAAAAAAAAACACCTTGGTACTTTGCGAGGCTAATCAATAGCTGAGTAATGGCTATTATCAAGTATTATGATTGATAGCATAAAACTGCAGAAAAGCTATAGAAAATTTCACCTCGTAATTCCAACGTAGAAAACGTGCACCCTTAGCAGTTGGAGTTTGTTCAGCTCACCTGCAGCCCAAATGCGGGATTTCATGTCTGTGTCGCGCGACTCCCAAACGCCAATTGGTGACATTTGCGCCGCGAGCTGATTGCCGGTAACGACAGCGACCGGCTGCCAGTTTCATTTGAGGTTCATCGGCGTCCTGCGCAGCGTTTCTCCTGGCACCGGCATCGTCGGCCACCATCTATCCAGGGCTGGCTGAAGGTTCTCACGGCTCACGCGAGACCCACGCCCACCTCTGCCAGCGCCCACCTCTACACCACCGCGCAGCCCCTAATTCCGCTCACAAAGAGCGGTACGTGACAGATGGCTATGGCATTTAACTTAGTTTTTGTTTGCAAATTTAGTTTTTTATCCACGTCTCTTTATTGGTCCCCTCTCAAGCCCTCCCTCCCTCCCTCTCGACGACGCCACGGGAAGTTTTTTCTCCGCCGCGCGATAATCCCTCGCTCGCTCTCCGCCCGTCGCACATCTTCTCGCGTTGCAGACGCCAGAGTAGCGCTCGTTACGGTTCAATTTGCCGTGGGGGCGCGGACGTGCCCCCCCATCAATCCCCCTCCGCCCCCCTCGCCCCCCACCACTCTTAGCCGCCCCCCCCTCCCCCCCCCCACCGCCAGCCCCATCTCAAGCTCCCTGCCGCTCATGCCGTGTTCCGTGATGCATCTGATTATCCCGCACGTCGTATTTCTCGCGGATTCGTCCTGCCCGACCCCCCCCCTTCCCCGCCCCTCACTGCGTGGCGGGTAAAGAGCGATAAACATTTGTGTGTTTTCATTATGTAAATGGGCTTAACATATGCCTGTGTGTGGCCTGGAGCGGCCGGGTAATGGGTGAGCTTTGCCTCTTCTTCACCCTCCTCCCCCTCCTGCCGCTTTCTCTCTCTCGCACTCTCTCCCATCTCCCTCCCTCGCTCGCTCGCTCGCTCTCTGGCTCCCAAGCCTCTCGGCTGTTGCTTGTTTGCGCGTCCCCTTCCCCCCCCCCCCCCCCCCGTCCCATCTGTCTCGTCCCGGTGCTTTGTTGTGCCACCTCTTCCTCACACCTGTCACCCTCGCGCGCACACCGCAGCAACCGCAGCAACCGCAGCAACCGCAGCAGCAGTAGCCTCGCTCCGGTTCCTGCCCCAACGCTCGCCACTCCCCGCGTTCCTCCTCCCCCCGAACTCTTCCCGCTGCCAGACTTTGATGGGCCCGCCCCGAGCGGACGTACCGTGGAGGAGAAGAGCTTCGTGGATCATCGGATTTCTCCAGGAAGAATAACGATTCTGATTAAGCCGAAATTGTAAATCCTTCTTCAGCGGCGTTTTTCATGTTGTTGTTGTTATTGTTGTTGGTACAAAGCCAGTGTTTTGCCCCGCTGCACAGGTGTATGACCCGCGCCAGCGAATAAACGAGAGCTGGCCGCGGTTGTTGTTGTTGTCTGCTTGCGCCGCTCTGTTCAATCGCTAATCGTCTCTTCTCTTTCACACTTTGTTCCCGTTCCACACGGTTATTTCCAGATCCAGAAGAATCAGGGTTCATTAATGGTAAGGATCTCGATGCCATGTTGTACATTCCTTGTGTGTGTGTGTGTTGCTTTATATATACAAAAAAAAAAGGAAATAAATAATGAAATTTAAAAATCTCAATTTCCCACACCCGTTGGCGATTCGTTAGCATGCCTGAATGCCCAGCCTTAAACGGGCGAGCGTTTCTGGGAGGAATTGCATGGCGGTTACAGTTTTATTGAACAACGGGGTGTTACGCCCAGAAGTGATCATTACGTCTCTGCTAAATGGGGCGCGGGTTTCATACTCCGGGGTAAAAAATGTGCGGGGATGAAATTTTGATTAATTCTGCTGATTGGATTTTACACTATCCCAGCTCTGTAATCTTTAATGATGTCACCACGCAGCCACTAAATCCTGTTCATTGATCGTTTTATATTCTGTTTTTGTAACCTGGCCCTCTCTCCCGTCGTCCGCCCTGATGTTTTATTTTTATGCCTCTATTCCGCAGCCGTTGCAGCTGCTGCAATGCATTGTGGTTGAGGTGAGTCTGCGTGCCGGTAACCCACCGGTGTTTGCCACCGGTAACCCGCCGGTATTTACCGACTCCGCACAAACACCGCCCGGGCGGTTCCCTCATCGCCGCCGCACGGAGCGTTACACAAAACTCTGGGCACGATCAAAACGCTGCATTTTTTGTTACCGCAAAGAAATTCGACTTTTCTGCGCAAGCCCCCTCGCCGCGTCCTGGCGAAAATGAACTAACTCGCCGCCTACGTGGGGTTACGCGTACTCCCAATTAAAGTAAAATCTCGCGCTTGAAGCAAGCGCGGCGAAGCGCCGGGTCACGATCGCGGGGAACCGACGGACGGACGGACGGATGGACGGACGGTTGGGCGGTCGGACGGACGGTCGTTCGCTGCCCCAGCGGCGGGCTTGAAATTAAGCCGGTGGGTCGGCCGGCGAGGGTTTTAACGGCCGCTCGCCGAGCTGTAAAGAAGATGCGCCGCGCCGCGTGTTTGCGCGGAAGCGCCCCGGCACGCGGCCGATCGGGGGCTCGGCATCCGTCGCTAACGGTGGGCGGTGCGCGCTCGCCCCCGTGGCTGCGGGCCATTTTCGAGTTGACAAGCAGTATTTTGAGGTCAGACAGTCCATTAAGAAACAGTTAATGAAGAGAGCACAGGAAGGCTCGGGCGGGAGAAGGGAGAGAGAGAGAGAGAGATGGGGTGGGGGGGGGCTGAGGGGTGGGGTTGGGGGGGAGCGAATGAGCGAGAAAAGAAATACGTTTCCTTTCACCCCGGCCCCTGCTTAATGACGCTGGGAGAACGTGATGGATGGCCACGTGTTTTTGCCGCAACATCGCTCTTTGGCGGAGTTTTGTGTCTGAAATGCGGGGTGCGCGATCGCGCGCTAGCCCAGCAACGTCGGGGCCCCTCGTACAGGACAAATGCGGGGGGGGAGGGGGGGGGTTCATATAAATCATCGCTCTCGGACTTGGTGTGCACGCTCGTACGCACGCACGCACACACGCAGCGGTAGCAGTCATAAATAACGTACAGCCACATGTCAAGCCACTGCTGGATGAAGGCCTTCCACACGCCGAGCGGGTCGTAGGAGTTGTTGGACCATACTTCACCACGCTGGTCGGCGTGAGTTGGCGAAGAGGAGGGCCCCCGTGACTGCAAGGATTCATATTCTTGGGGTTTTTTCGGTAAAGTCACAGTGTAGGTAAAAAATTCTAATTAATAAAAGTAAAAAAAACGTCGTGATTTTTATTTTATTTTTATTTTATTAATTTTTATCTTTTACCTACGTGACTTTACCGAAAAAACCCAAGAAGAGGAGGGCCCCCGTACGATCGTGATGTAACTCGCCACTGATGTTATTAGTGGTTAGGAATCACACTGAGGTTTCTGGCTTCGTGGCGACGTAATGAGGAGTGTTACACGGCCTCGGTCAGAATGGGTCCCATCGCACGCAGTCAGAGGAGATCTGAACCTCGTTCGACGCCACACTGATCTGGTCAGTTTTTATTGTTTAGTAAATTTGATTTGATGTTGGCATTAATACATTGCGATTGACAGATCGTGCTCACTGTCAAACCCTGTTAACTAACAACCGAAAAGGAAAGTTGATCAAAACACTTTCAAAGATGGTCCAATCATTTGGTCAGGATGTAATCCAATCGATTTGAACTGAACATCTTTAAGATGAATGCTGATCCAAACATACATTGTCTCATAATTAATATTCTATTTTGCACTCACTTGCAGATGTTTAACAAGAAACGCAGCAGTCGATAGATCATAACTGGTGACGATGATTGTGATGATGAAACACACATAGGGAGTAGCGGTGGTGAGCACGCTGCGCTATGAACCTGGCAACCTGAGTTCTATTCCTGGTTAAGACCAACGTTAACAGCCGGTATTCTCTGCAGTGGTGTTTCTGCGCCCCTCTCTTCGCCAACCCTCGCTGACCAATGTGATGAAGTGTGGTCACACAACCCCCGTGACGACACCGTGCGTGGAGGCCTTCATCCAGCAGTGGATTGACGAAGCGGCCGTCGGTTATTTCAGTGTAAACACAAACGATGCGATTGTGTTCATTTTTTTGTCCTTCCCCCGCACCTCCGATTAGCGCGGTCGGCTTACGTATGGTGCGAAAGAAGTTCAACGTACGTGCGTACAGACACGGATCGGGTGCCCCGTGAGCTCCGCGACAGCTCTAGTAGTTTGTGCACGGCACTACATTCCCGGTGACCTGGGTTCAGCTGCTGTCCTCGGCGGAAACTGGTTTCCGAACTTCCACCGAGCCTTCCTTAGGTCAGCTCCGCCCGGACGCGGTTACGTTGTGCGATGCACCAACAACAAACCGCGGAGAGACGAAGGCGCATTGCTCCGGCCTGAATAGACGCTCGCTTCCAGAGTCTAATAGGGGTAAGTGGGGGCACCTTTGTCTCTCTTCTGCATCTCTGCCGAAGAAGGTTGCGGGTTCCGTCTCTCTGACGAAAGCGGCCGTGGGGGGCAAGAGCCGCCGCTTGCTCGCGTGAGCGTTTCCTGAACGGCGCGCGGTGCCGAGCGCGCGACGTCATACAGCGGGGATCGTATGCTTTGGGCACCGCCGAGAAGTCCATTCCTGGGAATTGACACGACTTATATGCCTCTCTCCGCCGGGCCCGCCGTTGAAGCCGGGCATAACCCCGCATCGACGGCACCGCGGCCTGCGTCTCGGCGTCTGGTCTGGCGTCGTCTAAAAACGAGGACAGGAGGAGCGCGTGCGCGCTACGTGCGTTGAAGGCAAAAAGGTGGAGCCCTGCACTTGCTTGCTCGTACCATTGTTGACGGAAATGGCATCCGCTAGAGGGTGTTTTTGCCTACACTTCCATGCTTGCCAGATATTTTGGAAGAGCCGGGAGTACGCACAAATTACTCCACCGCTTGTAACCGACTTCCTGATGGCCTTGGCTGTGGTGTGTAGCCGATGAATGTGGTAGATTTAAGAAATTTGCTGATTGTTTCAACGACTTCACCGGGAGATCAGATGCAACCGGCAACTTTCGGGATCTGCAAGTCCTCCCGCGCGAGCCGTTATGCCGAGGCAGCCACCTAATCGACGTGAGCGGAACATGGTTAGGTGCGCGCTTCGATGTGAAGGATGGGGGGGCCTAATTTCTCGACGAATATTTGACATTTCGCAGGGAAACCAAAGTTAGGTGGCAAATTACTTCTTTTGCACCGTACGTAGCCAACCGTGCTAAACGGAGGTGCGGGGGAAGGACAACAAACTAAACACGAAAAAGCAGTTAGAAAGAAATGAGTTTTCAATCTAGATTGTGCATAGCTCCAGTGCCTTCCTAATATCTAAAGGAAGAGTATTCCAGATGGCCGCAGAAGCGCATCCGAAAGTGCGTAATGACGTGAGCGTCTTTGTTCGATGGGCCAGCCAAAAGCCGCTGCGAGTTTGACCTAGCAGGCAAGAGAGGTGGTGCTGGATGGGGTGCCATGGTGGCGAGATGTTAATGACCTCGCCTAGTATGCAGGAGGTCGTGGGTTCTATCCTGACCCTGACAATGCCTGTATATCTGGGGAATGTGTGTGTCTCTCCCCGTGGTCGTGTGGATTTTTCTCTAGGTCCTTTGAATTTTCTCTCCACGTTTAGAATCAACGTGCGTTTAGAGTATGTTTGGCTGCTCTAAACTTCCGCATGATAAGGCACTTCGTTGAGCTGTCATTTGTGGCCAGGTCACTTCTGAAAGAGAACCATACAGCTCAGTGGGCCTTACTTGGTAAAGGAAAAAATGTTTAGTCTTAGTTTAGTAGTTTTCGCGGCGTGGCGGCTCCGGGAATATTTTAAAATATTTTCCGGGCAGCGGCCGATCTACACATCGGATTCCAGCGTTCTCGCCGTTAACCCCACGGCAGCATCCACGCGTCCGCTCGCCGCGCACGTGTAGCTGCGGTACAGGCATATAAAACCACTGCCCCCGCCGCCCCACCAGATTAAAAGAACGAAAATCCATGACTGCTCCCTCCTCGGGCCTGGCGCCCGCCCACGTGCTGCACGGCGGATAAACTCTCGACAACTCGCGACTTGTTTCTGCGAGCGCCCGCGGTGGCTGCGACGGCGGCGGCCCTGCGAATGGCACCCGCGAGAGTCGCGGAGGCTCAGATTGTTTGATTATTTATGGAGCGGGGGGGGGGAGGCCCTGCCCGTGCCGTGCTGTCCGACCGCTCTCTGTCCCGGGGCTAGAGAGGCGATCGACCGCTGCGGGGACGAATGACCGCTATCGGCGAGAGGAGCCGAGCGGCTGGGGAGCAGTTTCCCCTCCACACCGTTTTCCAGGGGAGCCACCGTAATTAAAGCTAGCGCGGAGAAATACGGAGCCTGCCACCCTGGACGTGTAAACAGCGATGGCTTTTAGCGTTGTGTTGGCCAGAGTGACAATCGGGAAGGGACGGTTTATTTCTGTTTTTTTGTCAGCGCTGCCGTGGTGGTTTATACGTAGTCCCGACGCTCACGCGTTGATGGGGTTAGTGGATCGTGCCGAGATCGAGTGCGTACGCGAGTGCCTGTGTGAGTGCCTTTGTTGGGGAGCGGTAGTTGTAGCGGTTAGCGCGTTGCGCTACGAACCCGGCGACCCGAGTTAGATTCCCGCTCATGGCCAACACCAGTGACGATTATTTGTACCAGTTCTGGGCCTCCCCGAGGTCGACTTAGCCTTAAAATTAGTACCTTGTGCGGTGTGTATACATCGCCACTGGGGGAGACAAAGGCGGCCGGGCGTGGTGCTGACCACCCACCCCCTCGTGTGCCGTGCCGGCCTTCATAGGTGCTACTCGCTAACAGCACTTGCCCCAACAGTCTGTTAAGGCTACACGGGGGGATCTTTGCCTTTAATGGCCTTTGTAGGCGCTTGGTGACAGCACTTTCGACAAAAGTCCATAAGGTTACACGGGGGATCCTTGTTGTTCAGCCTGCCTATGTGGGGGTGTGTGCGCGTATGCCTCATGAGCTGATCGCGGCAGACTATGTAGGCTGCACCGTGGATGTTTGAGTTTGATTTTGTATGTGTATCCACGTATGTATATATGTGTATGTGCACGTGTGTTAGAGCGTATTTAAAATCTGTATGTGTGTGTTTGAGTGGAGAGCGGTGGCACAGCAGTTAGCGCACTTGCACAACAAACCCGGGTGACCTGATGACCCGAGTTTAACTCTCACCCGCAGCGAAGATCGCAGTCGAGCGATATATTTCTGAACCTGTCCTTCGTGACCCCCCCCCCCCCGCCCCCCCAAACCTTTTCCCGAACCCGCACCCGACCGGCGCGACAGATTTTTGGTCGAGCAGCTCCCACGTCTTGACGCGGCGCTGGAAGGCCCTCGCCTAGCAGTGGATCGACGAGTGGCGGCGGGTTGCGACGGGGCGTTCGTTCGTCGTCGGCAGTGACGATGTTTGTTTATCCGCCGCAGCGTCGAGGAGCGCGAGCCCCTCCGCTCCGCCGGCCTCATTGGCCATGCTTCTCACGCCTGACGCGTGTTAATAATTTAGCTGACGCCATTAAAGTGCCAAATAAAAAGAGCAACATTGAGGCCACCTTTATCTAATTCCCCGGGAATCCGCGCGTCGGTCACATAACGATTTCCTGTTTAATGGAGCGACGGGAAACGTGCGTGGCTCGTTAACGCGCTTAAGTAAGTGAACGGGGCTCGGCCTGGGAGCTGGAGTCGGTGGATCACCCGGGGATGGGAAGCCTTCGTGCGTCTCCATGCCTCCGAGCCTCCCGTCTGCCGAGCGGTGAGGCGGCGCCTCGAGGTGCGGGGGGGGGGAGGGGTGACGCTTGGCGAGGCTCAGTACAGCAACTGGGTTTCTCCGAGCACTGAATCGATCTCCTGGACACGCGTGAAAAATGAGCTTTATAGCTATTCGGGTTCTTCCGGTATGTATGAATATTCCCATTCGGATCTGGTGGCCAGGCGAAGGCAGCTCGGCGTAGAGAATTACGCCGAGAGGCAAGAGAGAGACGGAGGAACACGCGGACGAGGGAACGGCCGCGAGTTAGGGACCCCGTGGAATAGCGCCGTGGTGCTTGGGCAGGGAAAACGGCGCTGCCGAGACAGCGGCGTGGAACCGGACGCGGCCCACAGCGACGTTCGCCGTTACCATGAGGGCCGCTCGTCGTCCGCTACGGGCACGACGGCCCCCGTCGATGCCCTCGCAACTCCGATTGATCAATCGATCGATCGACTGACCTGGGCACGACACGGCGCTAGAAGGCACGACGGCCGGCAGTCGAGGCCAACAGCAGAGTGTACAGCCGAAGGAGGGAATGGCTCTGGGGTAGGGACAGGACGGAAGGCGTCCGCCCCAGAGATGGAGCGATAAATGAATAGATTAGGCTCGTCTGGCGACAGCAAGATGAGCTTTCGCATCGCAAGGGCCTCGAAGAATGGCAACTGCTCCAGCAGTGGATCGACCCTGGCTGCTGCTTATGATCATAAACTTGTTGCTTAACCACGACGGCAGTGCCCCCCCCCCCCTTCACCTCCGCTGTTGCCATGAGCACTTGCTCGGTAACAAATACGCACTGTAGTGGGTTAACGTTTCAGGCATTGGCTCCTTGTCAGCCAGGGGAGGGAGGGAGGAAAGAGTCTGGGCGGGGGGGGGGTGCAGATGGGTCTCATCCACAGCAGCCTCTCCTCTCCATGACACCAATGCCCCCCACGAGTCTGCCCATCGTCCCCGCGCGCGTTTGAAATTCAACAAACAAAAAATATCGCCCTTTGTGAAAACGCAGCCCCAAAGGCCCGGCATACGCCAAGTGGCCCACAACAAACAACAAACGGCAACTCCTGAAGTTACTTTGCGTGTGCTTGCGTCGGGTTTGTGGGCGAGCGTGCGCGTGTCGCCGCTCACGCTCAGCATGTGACACTACTGCCCCGATCGGTGCCCCCCCCCATCCCACCCCCCCGCCGGCCTTCTGCTGTCCTCGTCCTCCTCCATTCTCCTGCGCCCGCCTCCCCACGGATTCCCCTCTCCCGGAGTGTTCACGGCCTAAGTGGTGAGGACTGGCCCCGGTCACCCACTAAAACTCGGGGCGTTTCTCCGTTGTCTGATGACGGTCGCTTTGGCTTGGGATGCGGTGAGAGCTGGGGGGGGGGGGCAGTGCATGGTGGGGGGTTACGAGATGGAAGGGGGGGGGGTTGGATGGAAGGCGGAGGTGGGGGGGATGGTAATTAATAATTAAACGGTTCCGGTTGTAATGGGTTGACCTCGCTGCGCAGATCATTACTCACGCAGCACGGGCCGGCGTCTGTGCGGCGCCCTGAGTCTCGTGCCCCCCCCCCCCCCACGTCGCCACACACCCGCCCCCCACAACGGTGCTGCCCCATGGTCCCCCCAGTGTTGCCCGATGTTATCACTCCCCCCGCTCGCCCCCCCCGCCCCCCCCCCCGCTACCGCGCCATCCCATGCTGTTCAATCCTCTGTCGTTCATTGTCTGCCCCTGTGCTGCCCTATGTTCCCCTCTGTGCCGTCACGTGGGTCTCTCAAGCAGCACTGGCCCATGTTTGTCCCTGCTCCTCTTTGCTGGACTCATATGTGCGCTCACTGCTGCCCCGTGCTACCCCTCCACCTTTTCCTTCACCCTCCCCCATGTCCCAAGATCCCAACTCCATCGCTTTGCCTGCGTTGACCGCCGCGTGCCTCCCAATGTACCCCGTGCTCCCCTTCCCGGTCCGGGGTAGACATCCTATAAGTGGCAGGACCCATTTCACGCATCACAGAATACTCGTCCGATTTTTAGGGAATGCCGTGCCGATGTTTCCGTCACCAAGAACATGGAAATTCGCCGAGATGGTGATGCTGTTTGCGGCCGTTTCATCAAATACATCGAGATGTGAATCAGCCTTGTAGAGTATCGCCTACCTACTTTCTGTGCTGCCTCCTCCCACACGGCTGGAACATCGGCGCATGCCCTTAAGATTTTGGTTGTACCGTCAGCCTCTTGCAGAGTGTTGTTCGTGTAGGAATCTCCTGGTGGTCGCTCGTTGTAGAGATATACCTCTGCAGGCAAACTGCAAAGCACAAGTTTGCTTTCAGTGACATTTCCTAATAAAAAACATTTCTTTTTAATTGTGATAGGGCTTTGTACCAACTTTACTGTTCAATTCGCGTAGTATTTTATGTTAAATAAAATTTTGAAAGCCCTCGTTTAGATAGCAGAGCAATGTGATGCGAACGGGAGTCCTCTCACCAATAACATCCGAGAAGCCAGAAATATTTGTGTAATCGAGTCCTAACTGTGCCGGTTAGCCCCAAATGGTCAAAATCCCATCCACACTTTGCACGTGAAAAAAAATTCTGCTCATTATCACAATTCTGCAAGGCCAGAAGGCCGGGAGGGCAAAATACAACGCGTGCTAGGTTTTCGTCGCCAAGACTGGGATTTGTAATCGATGTGTGGGTTAGGCTGCGGAATGTCGCAAAGGATTGTGTGTTTCCCGACGGAGGCCTGGGCTTAGCTGCTACCTGGAAGCTCAGGCCCCAGGTTTCAACGGTTCCAGTTTACTTCGAACACAGGGACTTTACCGTCTCAGCCATCCCAACCGTCTCTTCAGAGATGCGAATGTTATTTGACAGTGGAGCTACCTTACGCTACGGTGGCAATATCGTGACGAGCGCCACACGTCGCAACTTGGTATCCGATGGGAAAGCGAGACTCGCTAAACGGCGTTTACTGCGAGCGAGGCTCTCGCACGTGCGCGTGTGTGTGCGCGCGCGTGTGTAATTACTGATCTCGTTTCGCTGATAATTGGGAGTGCTAATTGGCAAAGGCAATGACATGTGTGTTTACTAATCACAGCGGAAGCTCCATTTCTTGTGCCTTCGCCGCCTCCTCCTCCTCCTCCACAGCCCGACGTGCCGTGCGGCGTCAGACTCGGCAAATTCCAGCCGTGGGAGATGCTCGCACGATCGCTTGGGGTCTAGGGGGCAGAAGAGTGGTGGTGGGGGAGGGGGGGGGCCGGGGGATGGAATGATGGGTGGGGGTAAAGGGGGGGGGGGTGGGAGTGTTCGCTGCACGCTCGCTAATTGCGCAAAGTAACTACCTCGCCCGCCACGCACCCCTCGCGACGCTGTAAGCGAAATCGAGAAGTCGGGCGCGGAAGGCGCGCGAGCCCCGCAGTGTTGAGGGATTAATGTTCCAATATTTCCGCCGTGCCCTCCCAAGTGTTGCTCGCTTGTTCGTAATGGACGCTATTATCTCCCGAGCAGCTTCGTAACATTCTGCCCCCGTGACGGATAATGGCACGGCCCTGTTTTGCATGGGAAATACCCCCCCCCCCCACACCCCCCCACCATGCTACCGCGAGGCGACGGAAAACGCCTCCGCCTAATGCTGCCTCTTTTAGCGGAGTTGCAGAAATGTAATTTTGACGAAAACAAATGGTTGTACTTTAAATACGTTTTTCCACGATCGATTTAGTCGCCGCCGCTTGATTGATGCGCCACTCTGCTTCCTTCAAACGGCGCACATAGATTTTCCAAAAGACTTTTTTACGTTTTGCCCCGGGGCGCTTTCTGAGCGGTGCACGCGATGATGTATCGCTCGTTTAAGCGGTTTCAGCAGCGCAGAGCCGCATGAGATTGGAACGCTTGTCTTTTGTTAATTACAAAGACATAAAACTCCTCCTGCGCACGCCCTGCAAGAGCGGACAGAGCGCGGGTCAGCAGGGAGAGGACGCGCGGGGTCCCGCATCTAATTCACTCGTCGCTCCGTCGCGGAATAAACGCACGCACGAGCCCACTGGCCGAAGAGCCTTGCAGTTGGTACGATGTGTGCGTGCCTCTCCCATCCCCTTCCCTCCCTCCCTCCCCTCCAACCCTTCCCACCCATGCCACGCGTCACAAAAAAGCTTTGTTCCGCAAAGTTTTTTTTGTTCCGTGGTGACGTGCACATTTTTCAGGTTTCTTTTCTTTCTCCCGACGAGAATTCTCTGCCGTGCTTTTTAAACGCCGCAGCAACGCGACACGGGTACCTAACGCGCGTGGTGAATTGGTCATGGGGTGGAGGGACGTGGGAACGATGGCGCACGCTGCGATCTGGATTAGATACCTGGCGACGGATGAGATCGTTGGCGAGTGTTATCCGAACCAGGCCTCGCACCTCCGCTAGGTCGGCTCCGCCTTAAATGAGTACTTGGTGCGATGCGCGACGATTATCACCAGGGAGATGAAGACGGCCGTGCGTGGTGCTGGCAATGCCACTCGCTCTTGTGACCTGCCCGGCCTTAATAGGTGCTCGCTAGCAGCACTTGCCACAGCAGCTTGTTAAAGGCAACACGGTGGGATCTTTGCCCTTGTGCGTGTGTTGCCCACACATTCACGATTCGCGGTGTTCTGGGCCTTTAGTTGTGCGACGCAGTGGTGATTTGCGCAGCATCTAAATGCGATTGCATCTCAGGGTGCTGGACGGAAACAGCGGGAATATTTGTTTTCTCGAGAGAAAGAGGGAAGGTCTTAAGCATGGACGTTGAACAGGGGGGAGCTGGAGTCAACAGCATGGACCGGTGGGGGAAAGGGAGTTGGGAGTTCCAGTCTATGGGAGCAGCACAGGAGAATGAGCAAATTCCCACCGAGTGTTTAATTTTTCTGCACCGCTAACGAATGTCTTTGTCTTTTCTTCATTCCCCCCCCCTCCACCACCAACCGTGACCCCCCCCCACCCTCCCCGCCCCCCACAAACCAGAACCCTCCCACGCTACCGGCGGGACAGTTCTGCGCCCCCTTCGAGCACTTCATCACGCAGTGGTGAGTGAGCCCTTCGCGCCGTGGGGAGGTGATGTTGATCTTCCTCCGAGAATCATTTTCGCCCCCCCCCCCTCCTCCTCCTCCTCGTTTCCTCTCCCTCTACTGCTCCTCATCTTGTTCCGCCTCCCTGCGTCCTCTTCATTTCCCTCATCGCTAACGCCAGCCACGCAAGGTGTGATGACGCGTCGATCCGCCGATTCAAGAAACTGGCCTACCGCCTAGCGATGTACGCAGTGCAGGAGGGTGGTGCCAGTCCCAGTCTCCCTTCCCGGCCGCGTTTCCAGTGTTGCCCAGTAAGCCAGCAGTGGAGATCATTCTCATCATTACCGGACAACGTTCAAGCCAGTGCCGAAGGAAGCCTCCCAAAGCCACCGCCATCTCGAGTGATATTGCGGCGTGATAATCCACCGAGCAAGTGCAGCTTCACACAAACCATCGTCGGCCTATGATGAAACCACTGCTGGATGACGACCGTCCCATGCCACGGGCACCTCTCACCGTGTGGCATTGCGACGCAGCAGTCCACCTCGCTCTCCAGCACACGAGCCGAATCCATCGCTCAGTCTCCACCGCGGAGGTCCCCTTTCGCGCGCCCCCTCATTTGGTCGCTGCCCCACGGGCAGCCTGGGCCACCGTCCGACGTGACGGCGGCGGTAGCCCTGGATCGAACTATAATTATTAATAATAATAGCAGTCGGTGGTGGCTACGGACGCCTGTAACCCAGCAGCACTGCACTGTGGAGGCGAGCGTTTGGTGATGAAACTCCCTTCTCGTAAGCGGTGTCCGGGAGCTGCCCATAGCCTGGCTCGGCAGGAGAAGGCGGCACATCAAACGTGAACCCCCCACCTGTTTCAATCTGTATGGGATACGGAGCATTGCCCCCCCCCCCCACCTTCTCCCGCGATTGGGTTTACTCCTGGCGCTCCGTTTTCCTCCCACGTGCACACACTCATTAATTAGCCGATAACACCTCAATATATGGAGGACCGCAGAGCTTGGGAGGGGGGGGGTTGAATTTGACGGGGGCTCATTGCGTGGCTTCCTTTCCCGCTCGTCATTGGGTCATGCCTTTGAGCGGGCGAGTGCCGTGCGGCGTGCTACAAGTCAAATGCTTTATTATTATTATTATTGTTGTTGTTGAGTAAAGAGACCTAGTTCGTAATACATCCACAATCCACTCTCCAACACACCGGTGGGCTGAAGTAGTAACTCATGGGCACGTTCTGTTTACGTGGCAAACCTTACTGGCTGTGTCGGGTGGTGGAGGGCTACGACACATTCATACTCAGGCGATCTAACCCAAAAACCTTGATCATGAATAATATTGGTCGCCTTAGGTGTTAAACAGTTTGAACCAGGTTTCTGAAAAGTACGTACAAACACAAACGCGCTGGATGGCGCGAAGCTTTGACAGTACGACCCCTTCCGCTGAACCTCCACTTGGCCGCTGCGGCACTTTCTACGCCGTACCACGTGGAGGCTCGAGAGAGTCCCAGGTGCCTGCCGTGTGATTGTTGCAAATATTTCTATTACGAGCCGTCGAAGATCATTCACGCTCTTCAGTAAAAAAAAAACGTAATCGTATAATCAATAAGCTGCCAACGTTTCAACCGCGCACGTCTGAACCGCCGTTTAATTAGCAGCCCTCGATAACGGCCGATATATATACACCCGTATGGGCAGCCCTCTACGTCGTCGCGACAACAACAGCAGCAGCAACAACAACGATAACGACATAAAGAGCGCGGAAAGATTTGAGCAAATGCGCTGCGAGGCAAAATAAATATGAAGCGGATCCGTGTGGGTGGGGGGGTTGACAGCGCACGCCACGCGAGGGGGGGGTCACGCGGCGGAGGGAGAGGCGCCGGGCTGCGTCGCTCTCTCCGTCGGCAACGTGTGGCCCCCCCTTCCCCCCCCCCCCCCCGGGGAGTCTCATAAATTGTCGCCAAGTACTGAGAAAGTGTAAATTTCCGAATCAGTGCTTAATAGCGACGCTTCCCCCCCAGAGAGCGAGTGCCGAATCAAAGCTTCTAATCTTCACCGCGGAACTTGGCGGGTCCGGCACACGCCGCACTCCCACTAATTGGGGACATTTTTATTATTTAAAAAAAATATTTTAACCAACTACCGCTCCCTCCCCTCTCTCCTCTCTCCTACTTTCCCCTCCCACTTCCCGCTCCCTATCCCCCATCATCCTCCTCCTCCGCCGTTTCTCCACGTACCGCCACCCTCCACCACCCCCTCCTACCGCCCACGCCCCCCCCACCTCCCCCCCCCCCCATTTTTAAATTATTTTATCGTGGAATAATTTAGCGCGAGGAGCCCGACGCCGCTGACAGCCCCGGTGTTGGGCGCTGTCAGGCGCTCGCGCGCGCGCGCTAACCCCTTCGCTTTGCCCTCTGCCCCCCCTCGCGATTCGCGGCATCTGAGCGGAGGCTGTCAGTTATTAAGTGTCGTTTGTCATTACTGGCGCGGCGCAGTGAGAACCCTCGCCTGGGGCTAATGACTATTCATTTGTGACATTCATTTTCACGCCGACGGCCTCGGGTGTGAGCGCGCAGAGGAGGGAGGAGAGAGCAAGGGAAGGGAGCAAGGGAGGGAGCGAGCGAGCGAGCGTCTGTCGCCCCTGCTTTGCTCCAAATGCTATCCCGGCCAATTTTTGCACGGGGGGAAGGGGGGGGCGTGCATCGTGCGGTACGGTGGGGGGCTTCCCTCCTCACACCCTCTGCCCCCCTCTCTTATGCCCCAGCCTGGCCCCCCACTCTTGACTGTCGTCTGCCCGCGCCGCCCCCACATCCACCATATCCCTCCTCCACGCCTCGTTCTGCACATCTTAGCCTCGTGCTTAGTCTTGCTGCTTCCCCCGCACCTCCGATTAGCGCAGTTGGCTTCGTACGGTGCGAAAGAAGTTCAACATACCATACATATATTTACAGAGTCGGGGGGGGGGGGGGTGTCCCGGCCATGCTGACTTGAGCACGGGCGATCAAAGCGTGATTCCTGGTTTTGTTTGTGGACGTCGTCCGTGAAAGTGGAGCGTACGTGCGTGTCACCTCCGATCGCCCTGCACTCTCTCTCTACCCCTCCCATACTTCCCTTGCCCCCCACTCGCCCACACCCCCAGCTGTACCCCATGCTACTAATGCTCCTGTGCCCCCCCCCCCGCCCCACACTCCCAGTCCCCCCACACTACCCATGCTCATGTGCACCCCGGCACCAGCCGTTGTTGCTCCCCATGCTGCCACTGTCGTGTAAAGTTACCGCCGCCATCGTCTCGGCAACGTGTGTGTCTTTGTCGTTTGTGTTAACGTGTGTGTGTGTGTGCGTGCGTGTGTTCACGTTTGTGTTGTCTTGTGCCACAGCATGAGGAAGTTGCCAACCGAGAGGCCGGCACCAGAGGATCTCATGGTAAGGCCCAACAACACATTGTGTTCCCGTTGTCGTCTTACCCCAAATGAGTCCCGATTGTGGCCACCTGTATCACGTCAAAAGACGAAACATCCGTTCGGATCTCGCGTATCTAGCGGCGCGCCCAACCCTCTGTGCGAGAGAAGGGCCCACGGGAGCGGATGTCATAGAGCTACCTCCGAGAACCCTTCCAAGTGACCTCGAGTGCACACAGTAGGGAGCAGCGCTTCCTCGCCCGCTCCGCCTACGAGAGGAATAGCGGTCAAGCCGATATTGGTGACCGCGACGAGACCTCCACCTCGCTGCTGCCACTGAGAAACCCGGCGGCTGAAACCTGGATTCGAACCCAGGATGCCGGCTCATCGCTTTGCCACCACCGCCCCAAATAAACCTTAATAAAAAAATACAGCCCCCCACACCCCCTTCTCCATCACCTCCCCCCCCTCGCCCCCAACCATGCCCACGCCTTCCCCACCCCCGCCAGTGCCGTGCCCCCCCCTCACCCCAACAGCAACAACATCATCATCATCATCCCACAATTTCAAATCGACCCCCGATTGTACCCAACGCTTACGCCAGCCGCCAGAGCGCCGCTCGTTTGTGCGTTTAATCACCGCTTTAGAACAAAACAACAACGACGGTTTAAAGTGCAGAATCTGCAATAATGGCAATTGCTAAATTATCAGCACAAAGAAGAAAAGCGCAAAAGCTCATCTCCGTTATGGTTTAATACTTTCGCTAATGCCCGGTGCAAAATAGACCTTTGCAAAAATCTGCTTGAGTGTGACGGGTGGAGTTTAGTGGGGGGGGGGGGGGCGGGGGGGGGGCGTTTTTGCGCAGCGCAAAGTCGGACGAACGGGACGGACGATTGCGAAAGCCGAGGTAGAGCAGAGGTCACGAGCAGGCGGTGCGGAGGGGGGCGTCATGTTGCTGGGGGAGAGGGTGGGGAGAGGGAAGGGGGGGCAGATGTTTGTGCGTGGATTGTTTCAGCTAGAGATGCGATTATCCCGAGAGGAGAAATTCGTGGGTGTTTTTTTTTGTTTCCCGGAAGAGAGATGTTGGTGTAGATTAAGTCAAATAACCCCCAATGAATGGTGAAGTATGGTCAAACAACCCCTATGACTGGCAGGGCATGGGGAAGTATTTATCCAGCTGTGAATTGATAAATGTGGGCGGTTTTTGATTGTGTTTTTGCGCAGTGTGTGTGTGTGGTGGTTAGCTCACTGAACTATGCACCTGCCTACCAGAATTCCATTCCCAATCACGGCTAACATCAGTGGCGAGCGATGAATCCGAACCGGCACCCTCCCCACCTTCACCGACCTGCATTGATCAGTGTGGCGGCGAAGTATGGTCAAACAACAACCTCCCCCACCCCCCCCCCCCCCACCATGAACCACACATCATCATGAGAATCATGGATTTACAAAGGCACTATACACTATTACTGTTCTATCTTGATTTGGAGCTTTCGTGACTGCAGGAATCCATACTCTTTGGTTCTTTCGGTAAAGGCACTTAGGTATATTTATACAAATTATTTTCGTCGCAGGGATAATCGCGCGTCTTTATTTGGGGACGTGATGTTCGTGTGCGCCGTTCGGGTGGAAGGGGGGAAATTCGCGTGGATTATTCGGCGCAGGGATGTGTAGACGTGTTTCGTTTAGGGAGATACGTTTTAAATGACTCAGCCCGTGATATATTTGTGAGGATTCTTCAGGGCCCAGTGATTTGCGCGAATCCTGCGGGGGTCTCGGCTCGATTTCAATGGCCCGTGTGCGCGCGTACTTGCTTGCTTGCCTGCCTGCGCGTGTGTGTCCCCTAGGTTGACTCGGCCTCAAACGAGTACAGTGCCTGGTGCGGTGTGTAAACATTGCCACTCGGGAGACAAAGGCGGCCGGGCGTGGTGCTGGCCACCCACCCCATCGTTTGCCGTTCCGACCTTCATAGGTGCTACTCGCGAACAGCACTTGCCCCAACAATTATTTAAGGCTATACGGGGGATCTTTGTCTTCGTGTTTGCGCGTGACGCACGCGCGTCGTATCTGCGAAAGGCTCTCCCGGAGAATTCTGCAATCCCAATCATTCCTGCGCTCACGCGGCAGCCAGCCAGCGAGCCTCCCCCTCCCCCCGATCTGCCCCCCATTCCCCCCTCCCCCCTCCACACCCCCCCTCCCCCCTCCACACCCCCCCCTCCACACCCCCCCTCCCCCCTCCACACCCCCCCTCCCCCCTCCACACCCCCCCCCTCCCCCCTCCACACCCCCCTCCCCCCTCCACACCCCCCCTCCCCCCTCCACACCCCCCCTCCCCCCCCTCCACACCCCCCCTCCCCCCTCCACACCCCCCCTCCCTCCTCCACACCCCCCCTCCCCCCTCCACACCCCTCCTCCACACCCCCCCCCTCCACACCCCCCCCCTCCACACCCCCCCCTCCCCCCTCCACACCCCCCCCCTCCACACCCCCCCCTCCACACCCCCCCTCCCCCCTCCACACCCCCCCCTCACTCTCCCCCAGCTCCGAGGGAGCACCGAGCGGTCTGATCGAGCCGCGTGTGCACACAGCGAGCGAGCTGCGTGCGGGTTTGCGCGCACGCGGCTCAGAGAAAGCGGCCGCTGCCGCTGCTGCTCCCTCTAAACGACTTCAATCGCGTCGCGTTTAGCTGCCGCTCTGCGGGGGCTCGCTGGGGGGGGGGGGCACTGGGGGAGGGGACGGGAGGAGGAGGGGGGGATTACGCGCCTTGACACCCGTGGACCGTGGGCGGAGTGCGCTCTTTAGTGCCCAAGTGTTTATCAAAATGGACCTCAAAGGAGCTTAAACGAAGAGAGAGGGGGGGTGGAGGGGGATTGGTGGGTGGCGGTGGTGGTGGGTGGGTGTGGGGGCAGCACGATTTAAAAACCTCGACTATTGGACATTGAAGCGGCGGCATTTAAGGAATGACGCAATTAAGGAAGGAAGGCAAATGGGTTGTTCCGGAGATTTTTTTTTTAAGCAGGCGCGCCTTCAATTAAGGTTATTGCTTTTAATTATTAATTCACGTGTAATTAAGGCTGGCTGCGAGGGCTTTTTTTTGTCGGTTCTGACTGCTCCGCTGTGTCCCATTGGTCGTGTAGGCACAGGTGCGGTGCAGGCAATTACTTGAGATTTGTTTACAAATCGGCGCGTGCTGTAAGGCTCTTAAGGAGGGGGAAAAAAATAAAACGAAGATAAAAACTGAGCGGGACTTGATGGCTTTTCCTCGCAAGGTCTCCCTCGGCCGTTTGTTGTGTCGGGCGCAGTGTGGGATGTGTTGGGGGGGGGGGTTCTCTCGCTCTCACTCGGATTCATTACCCCGCGACGCGGCAAAAAGCACTCCGTGTTTACAGAGAGCAGTTTTTAATCACCTCTCAATATGCAATTCACTTGTTGTGATACACGGAATTCGGAGAGAGAATGTTCGGCGGGCACATACGCATGCGCGTTGAACTTCTTTCGCGTCGTACTTGGCCAAACGTGCTTATCGGAGGCGCGGAATCGATCAACCCCCAGTGCTTCCTGTGTACAACTTTACACATTTATGCCACGGCAAAGCAAATAAATTCAGTGAATAATAATATCACGTAACTGTGTTTACTGCAAGCAGACGCGGTAACCTACATCTCCAACAGAGACCGCTTGTCAGTGAGAGCCATCGCCGGTGTTCATGTGCGATAACCACAGGACAGGATGCCCTCTTGCAAGGAGTTTCATAAATAGGTGGCGGCATTGTGGGTAAGGACACGAGCGACACTACGATCCCGACGACCTGGGAGTTGAATTCCTGGATCTGGCCTACGGCTCCTCTCGGCCGGCTTAGCCTGAAACGGGCGCCTGCTCCGTGAACGTCATTAGCTGGGGAGACAAAGGCAGCCAAGCGTGTGCGTTGCGCTGGCCGTGTTACCACTCCCCTGGTGCCAGGCCAGCCTTAATAGGTGCACGTCAACAGCGATTGGCTCGGCTGCCAATGAGGCTTGCACGGAGATCTATGCCTCCGTGTGTTACGTAAAGCGAGCATAAAGATTTTTTGATTGTTGAGAAGAGGGATTAACGTTTCAGTTTATAGGCCTCTTTAATGCATGTCAGCCAGCCAAGACGTGCACTACTTCCTCTCCAATTGGTGGGAAACAATTTAACTCTCCTTCGTTAACCTGTGCTTGGACGCCAGCCTCAAATGTATTTACGCGCACGCAGAGACACGCACCTTGCAGACGCGGACACTACACGCAGACACACAGACGCCAACAGGCACACACACGTAGATACACTCGTAGACACACAGATAATACACACGTACTCGGTTACGCAGGCACAGAAAGACACACGCACGCACACGCAGACAATACACACCTGCCGATGCACAGACTGTAGGGGCAAGTGTTGTTAGCGAGCACCTAGCACAGCACACGAGGGGGCGGGTGGCCATCACGATGGCTGGACGCCTTTGTCTCCCCAGTGGCGATGTTTACACACCACACCAGGTACTTATTTGAGGCTGAGTCGACCTAGGGGACACATAGATAAGACAAAGATCCCCCATATAGCCTTAACAGACTGTAGAGGCAAGTGCTGTTAGCGAGCACCTGGCCATTGACCTAGGGGAGGCCTAAGACCGGTCCAGATAATCGTCACCAATGTGTTTGCCGTGAACGTGAATCGAACTCGGGTCGCCGCGTTCATAGCGCAGTGCACTGATCGCTGCGCCACCGCTCCCCGCGCGCTGACACGCACATCAAAGATAAATGCAAAGACCCCCCCCCCCCCCCTATATAGCCTTTACAAGATTGTTGGGACAAGTGCTGTTAGCGAGCACCTAAGTGTGTGTGCGCGTGTGCCGGCACGGATGCGCACGTGTCTACGTGTCGGCGCGAGCCCGTGCGCATTTCCTTCTCTCACCCGTTGTGACTCGGCGTGCGTCTAAAATTGAGCCAAAGCGACGGCGAGGAGAGCGGCGGCGGCGACGACGCGGCCACGGCAAAACCCGCGACATCCATCACCGCAAAGTGTACAGCGCGAATTGAGCTCCGCCACAGCCATTGGCAGGCTGTCTCGTTAAGAGCGGAGGGTTGGAGGTAATGAATAGAAAGTGAAGGGGGAAGAAAAAAAATTGGTCGGAGGGTGGTGATGGGGGGAGGGGGGGGACATTTACGGACAATTACATTCCATCCCAACTGCGCGAAGTAAACACAATTACCGTGAAAGAGACGCACATTAACAGTCTGAATAATTGATCCGGGAACGGTTCCGCGCATTGATTTCCCTCCAGCGCTCGCGGAGAAAGTATAAAACCCGCGCTCGGAAATTCGCTAAATTCACTCCGCTTGACTCTGCCGGTCGCCCTCCCCCCTCGCCGCTCACCGCCGATCACCGCCACTCACCGCTCACCACCACTCACCGCCACTCACCGCTCATCACCGCTCACCACTCACCGCCGCTCACGGCCACTCACTGCCGCTCACCACCACTCCCCACCGCTCACCGCCGCTCGCGCGTTCAGTTGTTGCAATGCCACTCACCGTTCCCACAGCAAAAAAAAAATAGACAATCATCTCATCGCACGGCTCGGCACCCATTAGCGGATTAACCTTTTTGTAGAGCGTTCACGTTTGGGTTCAGGTCAGTCGGTTGCTTTCCCGCCAGGGAGTATACGTGTAAATGATATAATCAGCTACGGTCTATCCACCGCTGGATAGACCGTCAATGCTATCGCGCCCCTCCACTCTCGCACAACAACCGATCTCACCTCGCACCGTCACTCATAATCGTGATTATTGTTTTTTTCACCCAGGAAAACCTCCCAAGACTAATTTTTTTTTATATATATAAAGGGCGCTATCTCGGGATTTTGAGCCAATCCCTTAACGAGTGTTTGGGATCACGTGCAAGCGGAGACAAAAATCCACACAGATGGGCCGGCGACCTACTTGCTGTACTGCTTCCAGTAATACCGCGATAGGGCCCCCCTCCGTAGGATGTCCACCTATCCCGGTTTTCCCAGGAGATCGCCCTCTTACTATTGAGGCGGCTCTCCTTGGATATCTGCAAGTCTCCGCAGCGCGTTAAACGTGTCGCGGGCTGGGTCCGTGCGGCTGCTGTCACACGCCGCTCAGAGGCGAAGCACCCGCAGGTAGTTCTCTCCGCTTGCTTCACTGCGAGATATTCCTCCCCGTGGTACGTCGCGGTTTTCTTGCGTCTCAAGAGGCGGGCAACCCCCTAAAGCTTGCTGGCCCACACAGGAGGCAGGTGAAGGTGACATCACCCCCCCCCTCCCCCCACACACACACACCATGCTACACTGGCCGAGCAATTTCGAGCCGAAACAAGATTTCTCGGTGACATCGTCTGTCCCGTCATCCCGAGACGATTTTGGGGGTTTTCTTAATCTCTTCCCGCGCCGTTTATGGTAAGGATAAAGATTTCGTGTTTAAAAATAAAAAAAAAATTCGTGTAATCTGTGCCCAGGTCGCAACAACGCCCCTCGTTGCTTATGCGGCCGTTGAGCCGAGGTGCGATTTTAGGAGCGGTTGCTCCATAGAGGCGGTGGGGGGGGGGGTCCGTGGGGGTCCGTGAGGGTCCGTGGGGGTCCGTGGGTGCTTTGTGGGGGAAACGGAGGTCGCAGAGGGAGCGGGGAGAGCGAACGGTAGAAGAAGGGGAAGGGCGAGGAGAGAGAGAGAGAGGGGGGGAGGGGGTGGAAATCGGCATTCTAGTTTGCCGGCGAGCCAAAGTGGACTTGACAGGAATTTAAATGTGCTTTAATCAATGTAACACGGGGTTAACTTCCCGCCGGTTACCGATATTAATTTGCTTGCTGTTCCATCGACTTCATAAATGTGCTAATGTGCTTTTGCGCGCTCGGCGGCGGCGGCGGCGGCAGCGGCAGCGGAGGAGGAGGAGGAGAGGCATCACGGCTCAGACCTCCCCCGGCGCTCCTCCGCGGGACTAATCGATTGTGAACGTGTTAGCGGAGCCCGGCCGCACCCGCCGTGCCGCATCCTTCTGTTGTTGTTGTTGTTGCTGTCGACCGGTCCAGGAAGGCAACAACAATCCCCCAACACCACACCCCCATCCCCCCCTCGTGTGTGTAGCTGGAGCGGTGGGTGTAGCGGTTAGCGCTATGAACCCGGCAGCCCCGGTTCGATTCCCGCTCACTGTCAACACTGTGTGACGATTATCTGAACCGGTCCTGGGCCTCCCCGAGGTCGACTCGGCCTCAAATGAGTACCTGGTGCGGTGTGTAAACATCGCCACTGGGGGGAGACAAAGGCGGTCGGGCGTGGTGCTGGCCACCCACCCCCTCGTGCACCGTGCCAGACACTCGTTTGAGGCTGAGTTGACCTTGACGACGCCCAGAGCCGGTTCAGGTCATCGTCGGCGGTGTCGGTGGCCGTGAGCGGGAATCGAACTCGGGTCGCCGAGTTCGTTGCGCGGCGTTGCGCTAACCGCTGCACCACCGCTCACCACGCACACACAAAGACAAAGATACCCCGTGTAGCCTTAGCAGATTGTAGTGGCAAGTGCTGTTAGTGAGCACATATGAAGGCCGGCACTGTGGCACACGAGGGGGTGGGTGGCCAGCATCACGCCCGGCCGCCTTTGTCTCCCCAGTGGCGATGTTTACACACCGCACCAGGTTCTCATTTGAGGCTGAGTCGACCTAGCGGAGGTCCAGGACCGGTTCAGATAACACTGTGTAACAAAAGAAAAATTGTTCCTAGGAAGTAAGTGTTATTTCCTAATTGCCTATGCCTCAAAAGTACAGAAAATTATTCCCCACAAACTTTGCTTTTGTGACCAGGACATTGATATTTTGATATGTACCTATTTTCAATGAGAAAACGGGCGAATTTGTGTCTTTCGTTCACATAAAGTCCTGGTCACAAAAGCAAAGTTTGTGGGGAATAATAGCCATTTTCTATACTTTGAGGCATAAGCAATAAAAAAATAACACTTCCCAGGAACAAAAATTGTGTCACATCGTGTAATCGTCACTGGTGTTGTTGGCCGTGAGCGGGAATCGAACCCGGGTGGCCGGGTTCGTAGCGCAGCGTAGCGCTAACCACTACACCACCGCTCCCCGTACGAACACACACACGCACACATGCGCGTGTACACACGCACACACATGCACGTACACACACATGCACGTACACTCACACACGTCCAGCGATTTCGTAACCCACCCCCTCTCTCTCATTTCGTGGGTGGCTTTAGCGGGCGAGATCGGGGGGGTTGCGGAGTTGATTGTTTTCTTTATTTCGCCCAATTAAGGATTAATTGGAGATTAATTAAAGGCGTGTTTAATTTGCTCTCTGGGCCAGCCGCGTGCCGTTTAACGGGATGAGCCTAGCGGCGGGCCGGAGGATTTGATCCGAGCGGAGATTTGGAGCGGAGACGAGAGAAGAGAGAGGGGAGAAGAGAGAGAAAGATGAGAGAGAGGAGAGGAGCGGCGGGCGCGTGCTTTAGCGATGTTTTCGGAAAACTGCGCACTTGCCCGCAAAACGACGGCACGTCTGGGGACAGATCAGAGTGCAGAAAATGCATGTCCCGTTTATCCCCTGCAAGCTTTAAGCCCTCATTAGGCCTCTAAGCTTATTGCTGCCATTTTAAAAGGCCCTTGCTTTTTGCTGCTTTTTTTCCCCCCTGTCTCTCACTCTCTCTCTCGCTCTCACTCACGACGGAGGGGATTCCATTATGTCTGAGTGCACTGCCCATCGCGTCCAGGCAGCACTAATCCTGCCCGGCCTCGCGAAACCCCTCCTTCCTCTCCCCCCCCGAAAAAAAAAATTCTGTCGTGCTCGTTTTCAAAGTCTGCTCCAGAGTGGCGCCAACATTACGTGACTTGTGTGTCACGCTGTGTGTGTGTCACTCTGTGTGTCACGGTGTGTGTGTCACTCTGTGTGTCACGGTGTGTGTGTCACTCTGTGTCACGGTGTGTGTGTGTCACTCTGTGTGTCACTGTGTGTGTGTCACTGTGTCACGGTGTGTGTGTCACTCTGTGTCACGGTGTGTGTGTGTCACTCTGTGTCACGGTGTGTGTGTGTGTCACTCTGTGTGTCATGGTGTGTGTGTCACTCTGTGTCACTGTGTCACAGTGTGTGTCACTCTGTGTGTCACGGTGTGTGTGTCACTCTGTGTCACTGTGTGTCACGGTGTGTGTGTCACTCTGTTTGTCACGGTGTGTGTGTCACTCTGTTTGTCACGGTGTGTGTGTCACTCTGTGTGCCACTGTGTGTCACGGTGTGTGTGTCACTCTGTGTGTCACGGTGTATGTGTGTGTCACTGTGTGTCACGGTGTGTGTGTGTCACTCTGTGTGTCACGGTGTGTGTGTGTGCGCTGCGTGCCTGTGTGTGTCACTGTGTCTCTGAGTCACTGTGTATCACTGTGTGTGTAGCAGTTAGCGCTACGCTGCGCTACGAACTTGGCGACCCAGGTTCGATTGCCGCTCACGGCCAACACCGGTGACGATTATCTGAACCGGTCCTGGGCCTCCCCTAGGTCGACTCAGCCTCAAATGAGTACCTGGTGCGATGTGTAAACATCGCCACTGGGGAGACAAAGACGGCCGGGCGTGGTGCTGGCCACACACACCCCCTCGTGTGCCGTGCCGACCTTCAAATGTGCTCGCTAACAGCACTTGCCCAACAGTCTGTTGCAGGCTACACGGGGGAGCTTTTCTTCAACTTCGTGTGCTGTGTGCCTGTAAGTGTCACTGTGTGTCCTGTCTGTCTCTGGCACTGTGTGCCTCCATAGGTGCTCACTCACGGCCCTTGCCCTAACAGGCTGTGTAGGCTGCACAGGGGATCTTTGTCTTTGTTACTGTGGCCAACAGATCGAGTCTGCGGAGCAGCAGTGTGTCGTGGTTGGCTCACTGAGCTATTAACTCGAAGTCCCGAGTTAAGATCCCGGCCATGGCCAACATCGGTGGTGAATATCTCAACTGATGATCCTGGACCTGTCCTAGATTGACTCGGCCATGAAGGAGTAGCTGGTGCAATGTGTAAACATCGCCACCGGAGAGACCAAAGTGGCCGGGCGTGGTTGGCTACTGGCTACACCCAAACCCTCTCGTCTTAAAGTCTTAAAGTCACTTTATTGTCAAGTGTGTTACATGCATGACATACAACACAGATGAAATTACAGTCCTCTCTCTTGGTCCCACGGTGCAACCAAGCAATTAAAAAATTTATCACAATTAACAGACATAAATAAACAATAAACAATCGGCGATCAACACAAGATAAATAATCAAAAATGTAATAAACGTAAAAGAAACAACAGTCAAGAATTTTTAAAATGTAAAATATTATTTAAATAAAGTATTTAAAGAAATAAGATATTTAAACCAGTGTGGTAGTGCGATGTAGTGCAATGTGCAGTCCAGAGATCAGGATGTATGAGTGAATGTGTGTGTGGGGGATGGGGTCAGGGGGCAAAGGGGGGTGGGTGGGCAGAGAGGGGGGAGTGATGGTAGAGCTGGGAGGGAGTTGAGTCTCCTGACAGCCTGGTGAAAGAAACTGTCTTTGAGCCTGCTGGTCCTGGCTGGAAGACTCCGCAGTCTCCTCCCTGACGGCAGCAGACTGAAGAGGCTGTGAGATGGGTGGGTGGGATCACCTGCAATCTTGATTGCTTTGCTGGTGATGCGGGTGTTATAAATGTCCAGAAGAGGGGGGAGAGAGACACCAATGATCCTCTCAGCTGCTCTCACTATGCGCTGCAGAGTCTTGCGGCAGGACACGGTGCCGTACCGGCCTTCGTAGGTGCTCACGAACAACGCTCGCCAAAATGGCTACAGGGAGAGGGATCTCTGTTTTGTTATGGTTGTGGTCGGTGTCCGTGCTGGTGTGTGTGTGTGTGTCACTATACGCCATGTTCCCGCAGCTCACTCGGCGATGAAACGCCCGTTAAGCGCCCGGGACCCGGTTTGGTGTTCACAAGAAGAACGAAACTGGGGGCGAGGATGTGAAATTCTTTTGCCCGTGGCATTTGGCGTATGGCGTGGAGAAATGCCAGCGGGGCCACCCTGGCGGAATGATTGCACCGGGCGACGAGGGGATCGGTCTGTGGCCTGACGTCGGCAGAATTTGTGGAAAGCATTTTTGCGGCTCCGACGCTCGCCTGCAAAGTTACGGAACGCTCTGCCACCGTTAATCACTCGCCGTTGACACCTTGAGACGTATTTTATGAGGTTCCATCAGCTCACTTGATAAAATATTTAGACGGTGACAGCAGTGGTGTAGTGTGGTTGGCACGGTGCCGTGGTAGCATGGAATAAAATGGGGGGGCTGCTCTTCATTGGCTGGTGGCTGGACCCCACCGACCCCTGGGCCCTGGTGCAATTGCACCGCCTGCACACTCTCTAGCTACGCCACTGGGCGACACAGATGCGGTAGGTAGGGGCGGGAGTCGGCTGAGATCGCGATGATGGCGATGTCGCCGGCGACGTCGATGAGAGGACGGCACCGACGGCATGCGCCGGGCGCGTGGAGCGGAGTTTTCATCTCAGATTTTGTAAAAAGTCAACCCCTCGCGTTGCAGTCGTCTGTTTTCGGCCCGTTTCTTGTCGATCGACCCGGCTCGGATGGAATGTCCCGGCGTGCACGCTCATTCCCATTCATAATTCACGCTGCGCACGGCATTTGTTAATTTTTTCCGTCGGCACTGTGCGCTCCTCGCGGCCCCGCTTCCCCCCCCCCCCCCCCCCACTCCGGCCCCGTTAGTCGGCGGCGCATCCCACGCCGGCGAGCGAGCGCTGCGATCCGAGTGACGAGAGCTGCGGAGGACATTGTGGGCGATTGGCGTTGGCTGACGGCTCTCCGGCTTGCCCCGTCCGATCGCTCACTCGCTCGCTCGCTCGCTCGCTCGCTCGCTCTCACCAACTTGCCGACTCACTCGTTCACCTGCTCGTTTAACCCTTTCGCATCAATCTCGCTCACTCGATCACTTGCGCCCTCGCCGCCCAGTTGCTTGCTCACTCGCTCGTTCGCTCCACCCCCCCCCCCCGCCGCTCACGCACCTGCTCGCTCCACCCGTTTTACTCGCTCGCTCACCCGATCGCCTGCTCGACCGCTCGCCCACAGGGCACGTAGATCCACCCTTGTGCCCTCCCCGTGCACCGCTCGACGAGGGGCCGGGTGAATCGACGCGAGTGCTCCTCCAGTATGTACGTGCGCACGCGGCGTCGCCTCGTGTCATGGGCAGCCTCGTATCTTGCATCGCTGTAACGCAAGTGAACAGTGACTACCAACAACTGCCATTGATTCCCTCCCTCCTTGACCCCGCGCATCAGGGTCCCCCTCCCCTGTTCCCTTCTCTCACCCCCCCACCTCCTCCCACATCATCTCCCAAACGGCGACGGAGCTTCGCCGCAGGTTCCCGCCTAAGCCGGAGATGATCGGAGCGGCGCTGTCGGCGCTTCGTAGCCGTCGTCGGGAGAAAATGATATTGATGACGGGTCGTGCTGTGCGGGGGAGGCAGCTGTCGATGGCGGTTAACACCTGAGAGCTGGCCGCGTGACGGACGACCAAGATCGCTGTCGATGCGGCCTCTTTAAGCCGCGCCGCTTTTACCGCTTAGGGCCGAAAGCCGCGTATTGACAAAGCAACCTCCCGAATTGAAACTATTGCATTAGCCCCGCACTCCTGTACGCGTGCGCTCCCCAACCCCGTACCCCTGACACCCCCCCCCCCTTGCCTCCCCCCCCACCGCTCCCCCTCCTCCTCCTCCCCGTTAAGTCAGTTCACCCACATTGCTCGTGGCGTTGTTAAAGTAACGTGATGCGAGGCGCTGTTCCCTCTGTTCCGCCGGACGCTCCGCGCTGCCCGCTGACATTCAAAGCTCGCGATGGAAGCAGTGCGTGCACGCGGGCCTCACTGCGTTGGGTGGGTTGTCGGGGCCTTTTGACCATACTTCACCACGCCGGTTGGCGCAGGTTCATAAAGGTGGGGAAGCATAGATGTCGGGGCAGGGGTCATAGGGCGGTACATAGGTCAACATCAATAATAAAAGTCCCTTCAACGGGGCCCCAACTCGTAGCTTTGGCCACCAGGGGGGACCAAGGGTCACCAGTGTGTGGGCAGGGGGGGCACCAAGGTCACCCCTTGCCCCCACACTGGCTCCGCTACTGCGTGTACCCGACGCGAACCCCGACGGACCGACTCGCGCACAGACGAGCTGTGAGGTTCCTTTACAGAGCGGACGCATCTCAACTTTGACCGTCGCTCCGCCTGCTTCTCTCTCCCACAAACTCCCGCGAAGGTTCACCAGTTCATCAAGCAGTTCGACGATGGCAACACGGAGGTGGTGTCCATGTGGGTGTGTCGCAGCCTGGAAGAGAGGAGGGCCAACGCCCCCGTCTGACCCCGTGACCTCTTCACTGGCTCGCTGAGTGCGTGGACGGCGGTGCTCGAACGACGCGAGCAGGACAAGGAGGTTTCGTCGTTTTGAGACTCTTGAGTGAAGGACTCTGCTATAAGCTCCCTCGCACGCACGCACGAACGCACACACACGCACGCAGGACTATCGATACACACGCAGAAATATACAGCAAAGGCCGCCGTTCGCCGCTTAAGTGTTGGTGGCGTCACCGCAGCACTTGGGTGACCACCCGGAGGCGTCGAAGGCTCGCTGGCAGTAGGGCTCGCGTCGGACCCATTGCGTGTTGCGGTTAACCAACTGGGATGAAAATATGTGCACGTACGTGTGTGCATGCAGCAGACATGCGCTCATATGCATGCGCACACACACTTGGATGTCGCGCACACTGACACATGCACACATATACACAGACACACGAGGACGTTCTGTCCACGCACAAAGAAGTTTAGCACAACAGAGCCTTGACCCCGTGACCTAAAAAAAACTTAAACTATTTTTATTTTACAAGGTAAGGCCCACTGAGCTATTATAGCTCCTTTTCAAAAGTGACCTGGTCACAGTTCATAGCTTATCACGTGCACATTCATAGCAGCCAAATTGCTCTATAAACTCACGTTGATTCCAAATGTGAAGGGAGAAAAAGCGGAGGATCCGGAGAAAAGTCCACACGACCACGGGGAGAACATGCCAACTTCAAATTAAGAGCAGGCGTCAGGGTCGGGGATCGAACCCACGACCTCCTGCACACCAGGCGAGGGAGTTAACATCTCGCAGGCGAGGGAGTTAACATCTCGCCGGCGAGATCACGTGACCAGTAGCATGCGGCTGGACTCGGTTGCACCACAACATTTGGCGCCAATTTGAAAAAAAATGCACTCTACTCGAGAGTGTTGACATTGGACATGCCCTTTGGTTCTTTCGGTAAAGTCACGTAGGTAGAAAAATAAAATAAATACAAATATTATTTTAAATAAAAATCATTTTATTTTTCTACCTACGTGACTTTGCCGAAAGAACCAAAGAGCATGGATTCCTGCAGTCACGAAAGCTTAAAATCAAGATATGACATGCCCTTTGGACATTCTATGGAATTGTACAGAAAACTTGCAAAGGTCTACAAGAATAATGACATATACACAAATTGATATATTAATAGAACACAGAACGCTGTTCCGTGAGTGGAAATGAGCACAAGTCCATTAAGATTTTGCTGCGTTGTGCTAATTACAGTAGTCATCTGTCACGTGTTTTCATAAATGCTGCGCAATTGAATTAGTGACAATAGCGAGCCAGCAATTATTTACAATTATAGCCATCGCCATCAGCTGCGATCCGTAGCATTTGCAGTATTTATTTAGGAATATCATAAGAGAACGCACGGGCAGTTAGTTGAATATGTTGGCCACCAACGCCAGCACGTGCTGGATGATTATTTAAATAATTTGAAGGCAGCGCCCCTGTGCTGCCCGCGTGCCCATTGGGTGTTTGTTCGCCACGTGACGGCAGTGCAAGCCCATGTCGACATTAAGTGTGTCCTGCTCACCTTGTGGCGTTGTTCTCAGGTGCGGCACTGGCAGTGAGACGTGGCCACACAGAAGGCTGCTTGCTGTCTCTGGTGTAGGCCAATCAGTTTGAAGGACAAGGCATCATATATTACCAAAGCATTACTTAAACTTGATTTGAAGCTTTCGTGACTACAGGAATTACTCTTTGGTTCTGTCGGTAATTTATTTTCGTTCTACGTGACTCGACCGAAAGGACCAAAGAGAGCATGTTTTGTCACATACTTTGATCCGGGCAAAAAGGTCCCGTGGTGTTTCCTGTTCGCCTAAAGATCGACGCAATTTTACACGTTTCAGCGGCGTTAAAAGGCCAACTTCCACACACAACCACGCACACACACGCACGTGCGCGTACACAACAACAACAACCGCCATTCGCCACCGAGCAGCGGTAACGTCACCACGGCGCTTGTGCCAGGCTAGGTGCACTTGGAGGCTCGCTGGCAGGTGCCGTGCACGCAAACACAAATAGTTGACACCCAGCGCTCGACTGGAAGGGCTCGGCCACAAGTGGCAGCTTATTTATTGCGCGACAGGGTTTGCCGAGACGATGCCGACCTAAGCTTTTTTGAAACTTTTTGTTCTCGGAAATCGGGTCGTCGTCGTCGTCCTAAAGTGTGTACTCGATCCATCGGTTGTGTTTACGAGTTAACGACGATTTGTTACGTTTCACGCTCGGGTGCAGTCCTGCGTGGAGGAGAGTGCGGTCGAGAGTTATGATCGCCACTGGCCTGCATCATCACTTTCATCGCAAACTACCCTGGGCTCCCCCCCCCCCTCCCTCCCCGGGCAGTTTTCTTGACAAATTTTCAGAGGGGGTTGGGAGGGGGGGGCACTTTCGCCGATAAGACACCATCAGTGTAAGGGCCGCCGAACACTATATGAAACTATTTGGGTTTGACAGCACGATGATGATGGGGGTGGAGGGGGGGGCGGTGTTTTCACATGGTGTGTATTGTCGGGGGGCACCGCACGTCTGTGGCCTTCACTCAAGGCCACGAGGGGCCGCCAGGGGCCTGCTAGGACCCGCGGGCCTTGCTACAAAGAACCCCGAGTATGGATTCCTGCAGCCACGAAAGCTTCAAATCAACAAAGAACACTGGTCGAGGACGAGACAGACGCGTGCCAGGCGACGTGCTGGCTGCACCACCACCACCACAACCTCGTGCTCGCTAACACCACTTGCCCCAACAGTCTGTTCGAGGCTATACGGTTGACCTTTGTTTTGCAATGCGTGGACGATTGTGCCTTAGGTGGTGTAGGGGTGTTCGATTCCCGCTTAAGGCCAACACAAGGGCCGGGCATCTGAAATGATGGACCTGTGCCCTCCCCTAGGTCGGCTTGACCAAAATGTGCAAATATCAGCACTGGGGAGACAAAGGCAGCCAAGGCTGGTGCTGGTCACCCACCCCCTCGTGTGCAGTGGCCCGGCAATTATGGGTGCTCGCTCGCTGCGTTTTGCCCTCAAACAGCATGTGGACGCTGCGTAGAGGATCTTTGTGTGCGGGCAGATTCGTGATTCTGGTTTGTCTTATCGGTTCGAAAACAGCACGCTTACCCGTGTTGAGTTCCAGGCCACGATGCACAACTGCAGACAATATTGGCATTTGAACCCATTTTTTGGGGCATCCTGTAGGTCGGCTCAGCCTAAAATTACGGCCGAGCGTAACGGGTTGCTGAATATCGGCACTGGCACCAAAGATATGAAGATAGCAGAGCGCGAGTTTGTGTGGTGCTGGCACTCACCACCCCCTCAAGTGACAACATGCCAGCCTTGAATAGGCGCTCGCTAACAGCACTTATCCCTGACGGTCTATGAGGCTAAATTCATGTGGGGGAGGGGGTATTTTTCTCGACAGTGGAGTTTGCTAACCCATTATAATTTTCATTAGTTTACATGTTATGTTGTAGCTTGTGTTCAGTATTAAACTTTTGTTATAAATGAAGTGGCAGTTTTGCAACGTGTGGCGTGAATTCGTTTAAAACGGACCGAGTCGTTTCCCGTGCCACTTACCTACCCTTCCATTGCGCCTGTTAAATGAGCGTCGTCGTCATCAATGATCATCATCATCATCAACGATCATCATCAATGATCGTCATCAGTAATGATCATCATCAATGATCGTCATCATCAATGATCATCATCAATAATCACCATCATCAACGATCGCCATCAACGATCGTCGGCATCATCAATGATCATCATCAATGATCATAACGATCGTCGTCATCATCAATGATCGTCATCATCAATGATCATCATCAATGATCATCAATGATCGTCGTCATCATAAATGATCGTCATCATCAATGATTGTCATCAGTGATCGTCATCACCACACATCGTTGCTTGAAAGTCGCCACACAAGAAGACCATCCACGTACTGCCAAGGCAGCCGTGCACAAACGAGAAGCTAAACTTTCTGCATTATTCATCGACACTACCCTTCAATATAGATGTGTGCACAATGGTTCGAACGTTTTTGACTTGGGGAGGCTTTCATGCTTCAGTGGATGGAGCTTGGCTGACAATGATGGTTTCCCCAAGTGGTGATTCTTCGGAGCAGAGGGAGAAAGTGGAATGACTGACCTCTTACATCAATCTTACACCGTTCTGTCAACTTGTTCCAAACTTTTCAATATTCCACAAAGTGCGATAACCAAGCGAGAGTAAATCTACCGAAGAAGAGCCATTGCCGGACATTAGCGTATCACTTCATGTACGACTCCCCTAAAAGCCTCGGTGAGTCTAAAAACGCATTTTTTATCTTCTTGGGTCTTTCGGTAAAATCACGTAGATAGGTTCAAAGAAAATAACTAAAAACTACGACGTTTCGATCGCAACACAAGCGGTCGTCATCAGCAAAAGGGGGTTTAGCCTATTCTTGGTTCTTTCGGTAAAGTCACGTAGAAGGAAAATAATAAAATAATACAAATTAAACAATATAATAAAATTCTCACGACGTTTCGGCCACAACGCAAGCAGCCGTCCTCAGATCTGTCGGAAAGACAGCGTCTTAATTTAAGACGCTGTTGCGATCGAAACGTCGTAGTTTTTTGGTAAAAATGTTGTTATTTTATTTGAACCTATCTACGTGACTTTACCGAAAGACCCAAACAATATGAATTCCTGCAGTCACGAAAGCTTTACGTCGTATTTTAATCTTGAGCAGTTG
Source organism: Lethenteron reissneri (assembly GCF_015708825.2). Taxonomy (NCBI): domain Eukaryota; kingdom Metazoa; phylum Chordata; class Hyperoartia; order Petromyzontiformes; family Petromyzontidae; genus Lethenteron; species Lethenteron reissneri. Next base: position 13,467,625 of record NC_083802.1, read on the forward strand.
GGGGGGGCGGGGCACGTATTGAGTTGACACTTTGCCAAATCTCCAAATGATGTTTTTTTTGTATGGGTGACGAAACTCACCATGCGTACCTTTGGAATTACGCAACAAAACATCCACACGAGGTGGTTTCACGAACCCACTTTGTTGTACAGTACTTCCACCTGCCTTCCAAACTCTTGTCGCGTCACAGCGAGCTCGGGAGAGCCTTACAAATGTCTACGCCGCACCTCCCGATTAGCACGTTTGGCTACGTACGGCGCGAAAGAAGTTCAACGTACATGCGCCAGAAATCTGGAAAACCTCCGCCTCTTGGGCTGAACGGAACTCTTTCGATGTAAAGCTTTCGTGACTGCAGGGATTCATCTTCTTGGTTCTTTCGGTAAAGTCACGTAGAAGGGAAATAATAAAATAATAAAAATCAAACAATCAAAATACAATTCTCACGACGTTTTCGGCTACAACGAGGACGGCTGCTTGCGTTGTGGCCGAAACGTCGTGAGAATTGTATTTTATTATGCTTTATTTTTATAATTGTATTATTTCCCTTCTACGTGACTTCACCGAAAGAACCAAGAAGATTAACGGAACTCCTCCTCGCTCCAAGGTACCGCATGAGACCAACCACGTAAGAATGGCCCGCAAGCGATGTATATCCGGCACTGCAAGCATCATGGCCATACTCATCGGGGCCTAGAGGAGGGGGGGGGGTGCAATCACTGACTTCTATCACTGTAGAGGGGAGGGGGTCTTGCAGTGACACGTGACTGATGTGTGTTGGGTTGTCCATGCGTGTGGTTTCCCAACAAAGGTAAAATCGCCCGATGACGCTGGAGGTAATTACCGGCGAAACGTCGTACTAAAATTGTAAATGTTGTGGATTTACTCCCCAACACGCCGGTGGTCTGAAGTAGTAACGAATTTTACACGTTCTGTTTACGTGACAAACCTTACTAATTGGCTGTGCCGTGCGGTGACGGGTTAACGACACACACTTATGCGATCTAACACACAAAAACAACTTTCTTACGAACTTGAAAGAGCTATTTGGCCCTAGGTAAGGAAGCCATTCACGCCTCATCTGTTCCACGTCGTTCGCCAACGGCTCTCCTCCACAGCCCGGGACTGGAAGCGTTGCATCACCGGGCCCATTGCAAGGCAGCGTCATTTCTTAGACAATGTCTGCTCCTGACTTAAAGCTTTCGTGACTGCAGGAATTCATTTTCTTTGGGTCTTTCGGTAAAGTCACGTAGATAGGTTCGAAGAAAATAACAAAAAACGACGACGTTTCAATCGCAACACAATCGGTCGGCATCAGGAACGACCGCTTGTGTTGCGATCGAAACGTCGTAGTTTTTGTTATTCTCTTCGAACCTTTCTACGTGACTTTACCGAAAGACCCAAAGAGTAATATCTGCTCCTGTTTGGTGGGTTGATGTTGATCCGGTGTGAGAGCACTGGGGGAGAGGGATGGATGGGGAGCAGCGAGGGTGGGGAGGGAGGGGGGGTGGATGGGAGCAGAGTGTGGATGGATGGAAGTGAGGAATGGGGATGGATGGTAGCAGAGAGGGTGGGAGGGAGGGGGGGAGGGTGGGAGGATGAGAATGGAGATGGATGTGAGGGGGAGAGGGTGGGTGGATGCAGGAAGGATGAGAATGGAGATGGATGCGAGGAGGAGAGGGTGGGTGGATGCAGGAAGGATGAGAATGGAGATGGATGTGAGGGGGAGAGGAAGGGGGTGGATGCAGGGAGGATGAGAATGGAGATGGATGTGAGGAGGAGGGGGAGGGTGGATGCAGGAAGGATGAGAATGGAGATGGATGCGAGGAGGAGAGGGTGGGTGGATGCAGGAAGGATGAGAATGGAGATGGATGTGAGGGGGAGAGGGAGGGGGTGGATGCAGGAAGGATGAGAATGGAGATGGATGCGAGGAGGAGAGGGTGGGTGGATGCAGGAAGGATGAGAATGGAGATGGATGTGAGGGGGAGAGGAAGGGGGTGGATGCAGGAAGGATGAGAATGGAGATGGATGCGAGGAGGAGAGGGTGGGTGGATGCAGGAAGGATGAGAATGGAGATGGATGTGAGGGGGAGAGGGAGGGTGGATGCAGGAAGGATGAGAATGGAGATGGATGTGAGGGGGAGAGGGTGGGTGGACGCAGGGAGGATGAGAATGGAGATGGATGTGAGGGGGAGAGGGAGGGTGGACGCAGGGAGGATGAGAATGGAGATGGATGTGAGGGGGAAGAGGGAGGGTGGATGCAGGGAGGATGAGAATGGAGATGGATGTGAGGGGGAGGGGGAGGGTGGATGCAGGAAGGATGAGAATGGAGATGGATGTGAGGAGGAGAGGGTGGGTGGACGCAGGGAGGATGAGAATGGAGAAGGATGGGAGGGGGAGAGGGAGGGTGGACGCAGGGAGGATGAGAATGGAGATGGATGTGAGGAGGAGAGGGTGGGTGGACGCAGGGAGGATGAGAATGGAGATGGATGTGAGGGGGAAGAGGGAGGGTGGATGCAGGGAGGAGGAGAATGGAGATGGATGTGAGGGGGAGAGGGAGGGTGGATGCAGGGAGGATGAGAATGGAGATGGATGTGAGGGGGAGAGGGTGGGTGGATGCAGGGAGGAGGAGAATGGAGATGGATGTGAGGGGGAGAGGGAGGGTGGATGCAGGGAGGAGGAGAATGGAGATGGATGTGAGGGGGAGAAGGAGGGTGGACGCAGGGAGGATGAGAATGGAGATGGATGTGAGGAGGAGAGGGAGGGGGTGGATGCAGGGAGGATGGGAATGGAGATGGATGTGAGGGGGAGAGGGAGGGTGGACGCAGGGAGGATGAGAATGGAGATGGATGTGAGGAGGAGAGGGTGGGTGGATGCAGGGAGGATGAGAATGGAGATGGATATGAGGGGGAGAGGGTGGGTGGATGCAGGGAGGATGAGAATGGAGATGGATGTGAGGGGGAGAGGGAGGGTGGACGCAGGGAGGATGAGAATGGAGATGGATGTGAGGAGGAGAGGGAGGGGGTGGATGCAGGAAGGATGAGAATGGAGATGGATGTGAGGGGGAGAGGGAGGGTGGATGCAGGGAGGATGAGAATGGAGATGGATGTGAGGGGGAGAGGGAGGGTGGATGCAGGGAGGATGAGAATGGAGATGGATGTGAGGGGGAGAGGGAGGGTGGACGCAGGGAGGATGAGAATGGAGATGGATGTGAGGAGGAGAGGGAGGGGGTGGATGCAGGAAGGATGAGAATGGAGATGGATGTGAGGGGGAGAGGGAGGGTGGACGCAGGGAGGATGAGAATGGAGATGGATGTGAGGGGGAGAGGGAGGGTGGATGCAGGGAGGATGAGAATGGAGATGGATGTGAGGGGGAGAGGGAGGGGGTGGATGCAGGGAGGATGAGAATGGAGATGGATATGAGGGGGAGAGGGAGGGTGGATGCAGGGAGGATGAGAATGGAGATGGATGTGAGGGGAAGAGGGAGGGTGGATGCAGGGAGGATGAGAATGGAGATGGATATGAGGGGGAGAGGGTGGGTGGATGCAGGGAGGATGAGAATGGAGATGGATGTGAGGGGGAGAGGGTGGGTGGATGCAGGGAGGATGAGAATGGAGATGGATGTGAGGGAGAGAGGGAGGGTGGATGCAGGGAGGATGAGAATGGAGATGGATGTGAGGGGAAGAGGGAGGGTGGATGCAGGGAGGATGAGAATGGAGATGGATATGAGGGGGAGAGGGTGGGTGGATGCAGGGAGGATGAGAATGGAGATGGATGTGAGGGGGAGAGGGTGGGTGGATGCAGGGAGGATGAGAATGGAGATGGATGTGAGGGGGAGAGGGAGGGTGGACGCAGGGAGGATGAGAATGGAGATGGATATGAGGGGGAGAGGGTGGGTGGATGCAGGGAGGATGAGAATGGAGATGGATGTGAGGGGGAGAGGGTGGGTGGATGCAGGGAGGATGAGAATGGAGATGGATGTGAGGGGGAGAGGGAGGGTGGACGCAGGGAGGATGAGAATGGAGATGGATGTGAGGAGGAGAGGGAGGGTGGACGCAGGGAGGATGAGAATGGAGATGGATGTGAGGAGGAGAGGGAGGGGGTGGATGCAGGGAGGATGAGAATGGAGATGGATGTGAGGGGGAGAGGGTGGGTGGATGCAGGGAGGATGAGAATGGAGATGGATGTGAGGGGGAGAGGGAGGTGGATGCAGGGAGGATGAGAATGGAGATGGATGTGAGGGGGAGAGGGAGGTGGATGCAGGGAGGATGAGAATGGAGATGGATGTGAGGGGGAGAGGGAGGGTGGACGCAGGGAGGATGAGAATGGAGATGGATGTGAGGAGGAGAGGGAGGGGGTGGATGCAGGGAGGATGAGAATGGAGATGGATGTGAGGGGGAGAGGGAGGGTGGACGCAGGGAGGATGAGAATGGAGATGGATGTGAGGAGGAGTGGGAGGGGGTGGATGCAGGAAGGATGAGAATGGAGATGGATGTGAGGGGGAGAGGGAGGGTGGATGCAGGAAGGATGAGAATGGAGATGGATGTGAGGAGGAGAGGGAGGGGGTGGATGCAGGAAGGATGAGAATGGAGATGGATGTGAGGAGGAGAGGGAGGTGGATGCAGGAAGGATGAGAATGGAGATGGATGTGAGGAGGAGAGGGAGGTGGATGCAGGAAGGATGAGAATGGAGATGGATGTGAGGGGGAGAGGGAGGGTGGACGCAGGAGGGATGAGAATGGAGATGGATGTGAGGGGGAGAGGGAGGGTGGACGCAGGGAGGATGAGAATGGAGATGGATGTGAGGAGGAGAGGGAGGGGGGGGACGCAGGGAGGATGAGAATGGAGATGGATGTGAGGGGGAAGAGGGAGGGTGGATGCAGGGAGGATGAGAATGGAGATGGATGTGAGGGGGAGGGGGAGGGTGGATGCAGGAAGGATGAGAATGGAGATGGATGTGAGGAGGAGAGGGTGGGTGGACGCAGGGAGGATGAGAATGGAGAAGGATGGGAGGGGGAGAGGGAGGGTGGACGCAGGGAGGATGAGAATGGAGATGGATGTGAGGAGGAGAGGGTGGGTGGACGCAGGGAGGATGAGAATGGAGATGGATGTGAGGGGGAAGAGGGAGGGTGGATGCAGGGAGGAGGAGAATGGAGATGGATGTGAGGGGGAGAGGGAGGGTGGATGCAGGGAGGATGAGAATGGAGATGGATGTGAGGGGGAGAGGGTGGGTGGATGCAGGGAGGAGGAGAATGGAGATGGATGTGAGGGGGAGAGGGAGGGTGGATGCAGGGAGGAGGAGAATGGAGATGGATGTGAGGGGGAGAAGGAGGGTGGACGCAGGGAGGATGAGAATGGAGATGGATGTGAGGAGGAGAGGGAGGGGGTGGATGCAGGGAGGATGGGAATGGAGATGGATGTGAGGGGGAGAGGGAGGGTGGACGCAGGGAGGATGAGAATGGAGATGGATGTGAGGAGGAGAGGGTGGGTGGATGCAGGGAGGATGAGAATGGAGATGGATATGAGGGGGAGAGGGTGGGTGGATGCAGGGAGGATGAGAATGGAGATGGATGTGAGGGGGAGAGGGAGGGTGGACGCAGGGAGGATGAGAATGGAGATGGATGTGAGGAGGAGAGGGAGGGGGTGGATGCAGGAAGGATGAGAATGGAGATGGATGTGAGGGGGAGAGGGAGGGTGGATGCAGGGAGGATGAGAATGGAGATGGATGTGAGGGGGAGAGGGAGGGTGGATGCAGGGAGGATGAGAATGGAGATGGATGTGAGGGGGAGAGGGAGGGTGGACGCAGGGAGGATGAGAATGGAGATGGATGTGAGGAGGAGAGGGAGGGGGTGGATGCAGGAAGGATGAGAATGGAGATGGATGTGAGGGGGAGAGGGAGGGTGGACGCAGGGAGGATGAGAATGGAGATGGATGTGAGGGGGAGAGGGAGGGTGGATGCAGGGAGGATGAGAATGGAGATGGATGTGAGGGGGAGAGGGAGGGGGTGGATGCAGGGAGGATGAGAATGGAGATGGATATGAGGGGGAGAGGGAGGGTGGATGCAGGGAGGATGAGAATGGAGATGGATGTGAGGGGAAGAGGGAGGGTGGATGCAGGGAGGATGAGAATGGAGATGGATATGAGGGGGAGAGGGTGGGTGGATGCAGGGAGGATGAGAATGGAGATGGATGTGAGGGGGAGAGGGTGGGTGGATGCAGGGAGGATGAGAATGGAGATGGATGTGAGGGAGAGAGGGAGGGTGGATGCAGGGAGGATGAGAATGGAGATGGATGTGAGGGGAAGAGGGAGGGTGGATGCAGGGAGGATGAGAATGGAGATGGATATGAGGGGGAGAGGGTGGGTGGATGCAGGGAGGATGAGAATGGAGATGGATGTGAGGGGGAGAGGGTGGGTGGATGCAGGGAGGATGAGAATGGAGATGGATGTGAGGGGGAGAGGGAGGGTGGACGCAGGGAGGATGAGAATGGAGATGGATATGAGGGGGAGAGGGTGGGTGGATGCAGGGAGGATGAGAATGGAGATGGATGTGAGGGGGAGAGGGTGGGTGGATGCAGGGAGGATGAGAATGGAGATGGATGTGAGGGGGAGAGGGAGGGTGGACGCAGGGAGGATGAGAATGGAGATGGATGTGAGGAGGAGAGGGAGGGTGGACGCAGGGAGGATGAGAATGGAGATGGATGTGAGGAGGAGAGGGAGGGGGTGGATGCAGGGAGGATGAGAATGGAGATGGATGTGAGGGGGAGAGGGTGGGTGGATGCAGGGAGGATGAGAATGGAGATGGATGTGAGGGGGAGAGGGAGGTGGATGCAGGGAGGATGAGAATGGAGATGGATGTGAGGGGGAGAGGGAGGTGGATGCAGGGAGGATGAGAATGGAGATGGATGTGAGGGGGAGAGGGAGGGTGGACGCAGGGAGGATGAGAATGGAGATGGATGTGAGGAGGAGAGGGAGGGGGTGGATGCAGGGAGGATGAGAATGGAGATGGATGTGAGGGGGAGAGGGAGGGTGGACGCAGGGAGGATGAGAATGGAGATGGATGTGAGGAGGAGAGGGAGGGGGTGGATGCAGGAAGGATGAGAATGGAGATGGATGTGAGGGGGAGAGGGAGGGTGGATGCAGGAAGGATGAGAATGGAGATGGATGTGAGGAGGAGAGGGAGGGGGTGGATGCAGGAAGGATGAGAATGGAGATGGATGTGAGGAGGAGAGGGAGGTGGATGCAGGAAGGATGAGAATGGAGATGGATGTGAGGAGGAGAGGGAGGTGGATGCAGGAAGGATGAGAATGGAGATGGATGTGAGGGGGAGAGGGAGGGTGGACGCAGGAGGGATGAGAATGGAGATGGATGTGAGGGGGAGAGGGAGGGTGGACGCAGGGAGGATGAGAATGGAGATGGATGTGAGGAGGAGAGGGAGGGGGTGGACGCAGGGAGGATGAGAATGGAGATGGATGTGAGGGGGAGAGGGAGGGTGGATGCAGGGAGGATGAGAATGGAGATGGATGTGAGGGGGAGAGGGGGGGTGGATGCAGGAGGATGAGAATGGAGATGGATGTGAGGGGGAGAGGGAGGGTGGACGCAGGGAGGATGAGAATGGAGATGGATGTGAGGGGGAGAGGGGGGGTGGATGCAGGAGGATGAGAATGGAGATGGATGTGAGGGGGAGAGAGAGGGTGGACGCAGGAAGGATGAGAATGGAGATGGATGTGAGGAGGAGAGGGAGGGGGTGGACGCAGGGAGGATGAGAATGGAGATGGATGTGAGGGGGAGAGGGGGGGTGGATGCAGGGAGGATGAGAATGGAGATGGATGTGAGGAGGAGAGGGAGGGGGTGGATGCAGGGAGGATGAGAATGGAGATGGATGTGAGGAGGAGAGGGAGGGGGTGGATGCAGGGAGGATGAGAATGGAGATGGATGTGAGGAGGAGAGGGAGGGGGTGGATGCAGGGAGGATGAGAATGGAGATGGATGTGAGGAGGAGAGGGAGGGTGGATGCAGGGAGGATGAGAATGGAGATGGATGTGAGGAAGAGGGAGGGTGGATGCAGGGAGGATGAGAATGGAGATGGATGTGAGGAAGAGGGAGGGTGGATGCAGGGAGGATGAGAATGGAGATGGATGTGAGGAGGAGGAGGGGGAGGGTGGATGGATGCAAGGACGATGGCGAGGGCAGCAGAGACCATGGGAGGGAGGGAGGGAGAGTTGACCCATCTCGGTGACATTGATACACGGTGGCTGCTGAGGGCTGCCCGCGTAACAGGAGGCGTCGTTGCTTAACTTGATACAAGCGAGCGATCGCTCAGCCAAGCGTTGTAACTTAACGCTTCGTCTAATTGATTACCGATGGCTCCACCCCCATCGAGTTAGCCTCCTCCGATCTGAGCCATCGACCGATTTCGTGTCGTCGTGTTTATTTTGTGCGCCTTTGTGTTTGTTTTATGGAGATATGGCAATGCCAACGCGTTCGAATGCCCTCTCTCTCAGTCTGCCTCCCTGTGTCACGGATACGCAGGTGGACACCGTGACTTATAGGTACTGCCTGTGTATCCTCTCCCGCAAGACAAGGAGCTGTAATCAGGCACGTGTACACGATTTCGAAACTGATTCTCCGTTCGCCGTTCGAGTAGGTTGTAAGTTCAGATCCCATTCTGGGGTCGACACAATCCATTCTTCTCGCAGGGTCGATAGAATGAGAACTTTAGCACTCTTTGAAGAAGCGGGCACTGGTCTTCCCTTTTCAAAGATTGGCCCCACGTCATGGGAATGTGGAATTTCCACCATTGACTAAAGGCCGCATGTCAGGTGAGGTGAGTGCTGCCTCAAGCTCTTTGAGGCATGGATCTACTGAGATGTGTTTATGTATTTATAAAAGTCGTACACGGGGTAGTTATACAGTCGGAGGAAGCAGCCGTTACACACAGACGCAGGACTGCAGTCGAGAGACGCTCCAGCTGATGTAACATCGCTGGCGTGTCTGTGTTTGGGGAGCGGTGGTGCAATGGTTAGCACTTTGCGCTGCGCGATGAATCCAGAGATCCGAGTTCGATTCCCGCTCACGGCCACCAACACCAGTGACAATTATCTGAACCGGCCCTGGGCCTCCCCTAGGTCGACTCATCCTAAAATGAGTACCTGAGGCGGTGTGTAACATCGCCAATAGGCAAACAAACCTCGCCGGCCTGCGATCACAAATCAATGTTTGCAGCGCCTCCCTTACCACCATCCATAAGGGGATGGTAACGAGGGCTGTACATTGCCTAAACATGGCTGTTTTGGTAGAACATCTGCCTGGGCAGTGTGCTCATGGCCATCTCCGGCTTGGCCGTGGAGGTCTGAATCGGTCGAGCAGTACTCCCGTTCATCAGCTGCGTAACGCCGCGTGGAAGCCGTTGTTGGCCTGTCGCTCCACACGAAACTCCCGTGACTTCTCAGCCGCAATCTTGCCCCCTCTCTCCGAAGATCCTATGCTTACGAAACGTGGACCCCCCCCACCCCACCTCCGGCTGCTCAGGAACACCTGCATCGCCTTGACACATTCCGGCTGCCTTGCCTGCGATCCATCCTGGGTATATGCAGATCGGACTGTCTGAGAATATCCCAGATCCGTGTAAGATTTTCGACGCATTCCGGCAGTGAGCTTCTCCCGTCGGGCGAGAGACGTGGATTGTTGTGCGAGATTTGCAATGCAGAAGCTTAATCAACTCCGCTAAGACTGTCTGCCCGAGTTCGATCTCCGTCCATTATGCACAACACCGGTAATGAATGATCTCGAAACATAACGTATCATGGACGCTTGACTCTGCCTAAATGGAATAGCGGCACCTTGCTCTGCGAGATGCTGTGTTCAACATCCTTAGCTCTGCTGTAGGATCTCAGATGGCCTGGCATGCGTGGTGTCGGCCCCATCACCGCCTTGCGTGCCACACCGAGCTGAATAGGCGTTCTCTGTGGGTCTTTCGGTAAAGTCACGTTGATCGGTCCAAAGAAAAGAACAAAAAAATAACAAAAAAACATCAGCGCTTGAGACTTCAATGCAACCTATCTACGTGACTTTACCCAAAGACCCAAATAATATGAATTCCTTGCAGTCACGAAAGCTTTAAGTCAATATTTAAATGGGTGTTCTCCAATCGGATCGTACGAAACTAACACATCTCGCTTTGCGTGTGCACATCGTGTGTATGATAATTCCAGGCCGTAGATAAGCGCCGAGTGAGCACTTGGTATCTAATCGCCTGTTCGGGCGGCCTCCGGATAGGTCAGCTCGGCCTTAAATGTGTACCCCGTGACGCGTGTGAACATCAGCGCTTGAGACTTGAACGCAACCGCGGCGTCTCTTTTGTCCATAATAGAAGCTCGCAAACAGCGCTTACCCCAGACGGGCTGACGAGTGTCAAGGCCTGAATGCGGCATGGGCTGGACCGTGGTGATTGGGGGGGGAGGGAGGAGGGAGTGTGGTGTAAGAATTTCCCTCCGACTGATGTCTCACGCGCGGGCAATGCCGCTTAATTGACTTTCCCTTCGCAATCTGCACGGTGTCTTGTTTGACGAGTATTAAACCAATGCTGTCGGGGATGTAATTACGCAGGGAGGGGGTGGCTGATGCTTCGGCGGTGCTGGGGACAAAGGGGGTAGGGAGGGGAGGAGTCGCGAGGGGGGGGGACAAGTAGATGAACCCAAAACACGACAAAATAAAGATCGTCTCTGTTTCAAATGAACGTGTCAAACCGGTTGGGGTGAGTGCGTTCGCTCTCGGATGGGATGAGTGGGGGTGAGACATTGGTGGGGGGTGAGACATTGGTGGGGGGGAGGGGGGTTTGAGAGGGAGACATGAAGATGAAACAAGAGCACGGCAAAGGAGATCTTCCCTTTTAGTTTCAAATGAGCATTGTCAAGCTGGGGGTGAGGTTCGTTTACCATCGGAAGGGATGAGTTGGGGTATGGAATTTGAGGATAGCGGAGGTGGTGGTGTATTCTTAGGTATCGGCGGGGGGTTTCGGGGGGGGGGGGGGGTAAGGCGGAGGGGGGGGTAGAAGTGGGGGGAGAGGTTCAAGAAGAGAAGTAAAAACACGTTTTTTTACCTTCCCCTTGTTTCAAATGAATATCGGGCTCGGGGTGAGTGTGTCCGCTATTGGAAGGGATGCGTTGGGGGGTGGGGGTGAATGCTTTGGGGGAGCAGTGTGGGGGTGCTGGAGAGTTATTAGTTGGGGGGGAGGCGGTGGGGCGGTGGCTGTGTGTGGGGGGGGGGGGGGCAGAGGAGGCGCGACGTGGAGTGAGACTGACGCGAGATCCGTGGTTTCATCCTCTCTGTTTAATTCGCTGTGTCCTCTGACTCATTAGTCCGCCGGCTTGCACCGCCGCTCCCACAGCCAGTGACTATATTGACTTGCCTGCACGGGGCACTCGCGATGGGCTTCATAGGGGGAGCCCATCAAAACGGGCGAGATTGTTATGCATTGCTCCCAGGGTGAGCCAAATGGGCTCTGATGTGTTTGGAGATGCGCATTTGCGAGGATCCTGACCTGAGATGTCACACAATGGGGAGAGGTGAGGTGGGGCGGGGGAGGGGGGAGATGGCGAGGAAGGGGAGGGAAGGGGGTAGTCGTGATGAGGAGTGGAAAGCGGAGGGGGAGGGGGTGGGGGTGAAGGGATTGCTACGTCCAGCTGCTTCCCCTTTCCTCCACTCCGCTCCACTCCCCTCCACCTCCATCCACTCCCTTCCATCACGTGCGTGGCTGGTGTGTTTGACGTCCGCGTGTGCCACCTGAGTTCAATTCCCGGCCACGGCTACCACTGGGGGAGAGTGATATCTGAGCCTATCGTGGGTCCTCCGCCAGGTCTACTTAGCCTCAAATTAATACCTGGTGCGTTGTTTAACAAAAAAACAACCGATTCCAGCTCTGGGAAGACAAATGCGGTCGAGCGTGATTGTCGCTGCACCCCCGTCTTTCATTAACCGCGTCTCTTCTCGCCACCAGGGCCCCAGGCCAACCACGTAAGACGGCCCAGTACAGGGCCGGGATAACTCTGATCGATAGAAGGGGAGAATGGAGCCCGACGGGTAGTTGGTGTGATGCACGTAAAACATTCTCGACTGCGCGAGCCGTGGCGTAACAGATCCCTCACTCGACCCAAGTAGGAGGCGTCTTCCAGATGAGCGCTTCACTCAAGTTCATCGACCGCGGCGGGGATGATGGAGCGTGATTGATCCGATGAACATTGGTTTATCTAAACCCTTGCGTCCACGACTCAATCGTTGTCGGTTCTGCAGAGGATGTCCTGCGTGTTTCTCTCCCCCCCCCCCCACTCCTCCTGAGCCCTTCTCTGCTTTCGCATCTCTGCCCTTCGCCCCGCTCCCCTCCTCCATCCCACTCACTGCTACCACTACGCCGCCACCACCCACGCACTTCCTAGATCAAGGGTCGGCAACCCGCCACTCCGGAGCCGTATGTGGCTCTTTAAGGCCTGCGTCGTGATGTTGTTGTTATTATTGTGGACCACCGTCTTGTATTGGCGTGCATGGTGGATCTTGAAATATTGAGAGGTTTTTTTGTTACCGAATTTGAAAGAACAAAACACCGCTTCTTGTTATTTGTTGCTTGTCGATCCCTGGGGGTGTGGGAGATCAAGATAACTTCGGTTCCAGAACGCGCGCAGAGTCCGGTTCAGATTTTCACTCCCACCACGGACCCGTTTACAACCCTTCCCGTAGTAGAATTTAAACAAACAAATATGTCCCTTCTTGTTATTTTGGTTGCCGGCCGACTCATGCCCTAGATCAAGAAGAGGGGCGAATCTTCTCCTGACTGAGGGCCCGAATATGACGATTGACAAATACCTTCAGGCGGGCAAAACGCACGTCAACAAACGTGCCCATCCATTTATGACGCGCGTGTCGACCGAGAACAAAGAGGCCCCTTGCAAGTCACAAGAAGCAAGGGCACATCGATAGCGAGATGTGATCTCCCTCGCCTGGCACGCAGGAAGGCGTGGGTTCGATCCCGGACCCTGACGATGCCTGTTGTATATTTGGAGTCCCGCGTGTTCTCACCTCCACGTGCTGGTCACGTGGATTTTTCTCCGGGTTCCTCCGGTTTTTTGCCCCCTCCAGCGTTTACATTACTGTACTTGGCTGCCCCTCTAAATTGCCACGTGTGATGATGACGACTTCGATTAGCTATCACCGATGAGCACGGTGGGCTAGGTAGGGTGCGAAAGAAGTTCAACGTACGTACATCACGTGTGGCCAGGTCGCCTCTGAAAAAGGAACTGATAGCCCAGTGGGCTTTACCCGGTAAACAAAATCGTCACCGAGCGCGCTCACATTCAAAACACATGTGTTGTTTATTGTTGTTGTTGCCAGGTCAACCAATCAGTCTTCATTTTATTTGCCCACGTCGCCCTCAACAAAGTAGGCATTGGTGCACATTACAGCAGGCATCAGTGCACATTCTGAAAAAGAGCTATGCAGCTCAGTGGACCTTACCTGGTAAAATAACAAAAAAAAATCAGTTTTAGTTTAGAACGGGAACGGTACAAGCGGTGGGGATTGGGGGGGGGGCATCTGGCAAGGTCGAAACTATGTCCCTCTAGTACCCAATCGGTGCGGCTAGGATGTTTTCGCACGACCGACAACAAACAACATCGTTCACCGGGGGCAGTTTCTAGAAGAGGTAACGCAATCCTTGGCGGCGACACGCGGGAGGAGATTGAGTCAGGGCTGGGGTGGTGGTGGTGGAGGAGAAGGAGAAATGGAGACGAGGAGAGAGGAGGAAGAGAGAGAGAGCGAGAGGGGCGATGGTTGTTGTACCGCAGTAGCGCGCCCGTTCTTTTTTTTTACGATCAGTGGAAACAAGAAGATGCTCGGTGTATTCGGCACTTTGTTTCGTTCATCATTTCGTAAAATGTTTTTTTTTATTAAACGGGGCTTTATGTAACCCTCGCTCACTCGCTCTCTCTCTCGCTCTCACTCGCTCGCTCTCTCTCTCGTTCTGTCGCTCATGCTCTCGCTCACTCTCTCGTTCTGTACGTAGCCCCCCCCCCCTCGCAGTCCGACGGCCTCCGACGGGTAGCTCGTAACAGCATGCAGAGCTCCCCGTCATCTGCCACCGAGCACACGCCCGCCACCATCGCCACCACCGCCGATCACCGCCTCGTCTCTTTAAACACTTCAATAAACTTCGATCGGCAAGCAGAGATATCCGCAGCCGTGCATCATCACGCGCGCGTCCGGCGCGAGGCCATTAAATATTTAGTCCGAGCGGAGTTAATGCTCCCTCTCTCCTTCCTTGACATCAGCCGTGCACCTCCCCCCCCCCCCCACTTCCACCCCCCCCTTCACCCATCAAGCAACTTAGCTCCATCACCACCACCAACATCATCATCATCATCATCACCGTCATGTCTTCAACACCACAACCATCATCTTCATCTTTGTCACCATCCCCGGTTTCAGTCAGCATCGATGTCGATCGTTGTTATCGACACCACCACCACGACAACGATCGTCATCACCACCACCACCACCATCATCATCATTCGTATCTTCACAGTCAACGACAGTATACTATTCATCAGCAACACCACCACCATCAACATGGTTACCAAAACTACCACCAAACCTCCATCACCACCACTACGATCACAGCCACCCCCACTCATCAATTAATCATCATCATAATCATCACCACGGCCACATATCATCATCACCACCGTCATCATCATGACCACCATCATATCCTCATCAACAGCATTACTTCCCTCATCATCATCATGACCAACATAGACAAATATCCCCCGTGTAGCCTTAACAAACTGTTGGGGATCAGTGCTGTTAGCGAGCACCTATGAAGTTCTATCTTTACCACCACCACCATCAGAACAAACCACCAACGCCACCAACCACCCATCCCATCCCAGAAAGAAAAACACAACTCCCCCCCCCTCCCCAATTGCCCGCTAATGGACCACACCCGCGGCGTTTAAGACGGAGGAGCCCTGCGCTCTCTTGCTGAGCTCTGGTCGTAAAACACGAGAAATATCTGCGTGTGCGAAGGGTGATAAACGCTTCCTGTAGATACTCGCCACGTGCGTAAGAGGCAGCCCCCCCCCCTACCCCACACCCCGACCCACCCTCCCCATCGACTGCGCATCATTGCACGCTGGCAGCGTAAAAAGACACGAAGCCTCGCTTGCGAAACATCGCGGTTCAAACCCCAACAACCCAAATCGTCAAATTTCGATTTAAAGCTTTCGTGACTGCAGGGATTCATCTTCTTGGTTCTTTCGGTAAAGTCACGTAGAAGGGAAGTAATAAAATAATAAAAATAAAACATAATAAAACAATTCTCACGACGTTTCGGCCACAACGCAAGCAGCCGTCCTCAGGTGAAAACCAGGTCCGTCGAGGCTCGTGTGCTGTTTCATTCAGACTCTGTCGCCTCGACGGACCTGGTTTTCACCTGAGGACGGCTGCTTGCGTTGTGGCCGAAACGTCGTGAGAATTGTTTTATTATGTTTTATTTTTATTATTTTATTACTTCCCTTCTACGTGACTTTACCGAAAGAACCAAGAAGATGAACCCAAATCGTCGTTGCGGTCGTCATCCCAAAGTCACTCCGCTCTCAATGCTGGAGGGTCACCTCGCCCCCATCTACTCGCTCACGCGAGCCTTTTTGTTTTTGCTTTAACAGCGTTCACTCCCCGAAGTGGAAGTTCCACATTGCTATGGCAGGACCCCCGGGTAGCCGGTCAACACTAACAATAACCGTGCACTCTTCGCCTTCGCATTCATGACCGTGACAAACCCCGTGACCCGACACGGCACGAAGAGGCCTTCACTGAGCAGTCCACTGACAGAGGGCTGCACATTCTAACCGCAATCATCAACGCGCGCATTGCCCTCGCGTTTGCGTGGGATACACGGCCGGGGTGGAAGGAGGGTGGGTGGGTGGGAGGGGAGGGGGGCGTGCCGTCAGCACGCACGAACCCGGCTTAACGCTGTGGGATGAGGGTGACGCAATCACGCATGCCATGCAGCCGGCAAAACTTTGTTATTGATATAAATTCTCAGAATGTTAGAGAAGGGCTCGATAGCCGAAACGTGGCACAAACATCGTCGAGATCATGTTCAAAAATGAGAGTCCGGACGTTGATTGGTTTAACTTAAAAAGTTAAGCCTCGAATTCTGCATCGTTTTATATCTCTTGTCAAACACGCAACAACAACAACAAAAACACCCAACTAAGATCTCATTAATCAGTGAACCAAGCAAATGACGTAATGCGGCAGGCAATGAATGGAACTCGTCCGAGAGGTACATCCACCGCGGAGATGGAGCGATGAGGTCAGCTCCTCGTGTGCGGGTGCCGAGTGGATCATTGCATCGCAGGATCGTGAGAGATGGCGACCAGCTTGGTAAGGCCTCCATCCAGCAGTGGATTGATGATGGCTGATTGTGATGATACGTGTAGCCTCCGTGTGTGCAAGCACGAAGACGGCTGAGACGGGGCAAGAGTCTATTTGGACAATGTCTGCATTGATCATTTTGGTCTCCTATCGCCAATAGGCGATGGACTACTGCGTAATTGTATTTATGTACAGATAAACCACTCCAACAAAACGCACAGGATGCGCTCACAAATAGCAGCGCGAAGGCACGGCTTCCCCAATGACGCCTTGCGTGCAAAGCCTCTCAGCCTTGTCGAGACCACCAACTCAAATGGAACCGAACGTGTGACCGTACCGTTGTTTCGATCGGTGGTTCTTCACCGGGGGTGCGAGATGCCCTTTCTGGGGGGGTGCGAGACGTGGCCAGATTTGTTTCGAAGGTAAATAATCGAAAACACAAATTAAGCACGGGCTCGTAAGTACAACTACTTTGTTTAATCAGACCGATGTATTTATTAACGAATATTTTGTTTACGATTGAGAACCAAAGGGGGGGGGGGGGGGTGTAAGGCTACAGTAAAGGTTAAGAAACCACCGCTTGAGAACATCAACCAAAAAAACCTAGTTTTTATTTTGTTAAAGGTGTCCGTGTGGTCGTTGTTATTTGGAGTTCATTTCCATCCTGCACGCGTTCATTAGGCGTTGTCATCGTTCACGCGGTGAGCAAAATGCCCGTTGCATTGTGGGACACGATGCGTGCGAGTGCACGCAGAACGGGCAGTGCCGGATTAAGCTCTTGCGGGGGGCCTGTAGCACGTGTTCTAAAAGGGCCCTAAATTGTTTAAAAAAAAAACGTAAATATTAAAACACGTAAATGTTTAACTGGCATAGTAAAGTAATTGTATTTTTTTATTTGCTGTACAGCCAGATAATACTACAAATCGCTAACCTTAAACACCCAGCCGTTCATAAAAGTTGAAGGCGGTATAGTACTATAGTGATAGAGCAAGTGCAGAATGACTGAACCGGAATTGATAGCTTGAAAGCGTTTAGCGCGGAGCCCTTGAAAGTGCGGGGCTTGTAGCATATGTTGTTATAAAGGGGCCCTACATTTTTTTTTTAAAACGTAAATATTAAAACACATTAAATGTTACTTCCATAGTAAAGTTATTGTATTTTATGATTTGCTATACGGCCAGATAATATGACAAATCGCTGACCTTAAACACCCAGCCGTTCATAAAAGTTGAAGGCGGTATAGTACTATACTAATAGAGCAATTGCAGAATCACTGAACCGGAATTGATAGCTTGAAAACGTTTAGCGCGGGGCCTTTGAAAGTGCGGGGCCCGTAGCTACCACTACACATGTAGCTACCACTACACATGCAGCTACTACACATGCAGCTACTACACATGCAGCTACCACACATGTAGCTACCACACATGTAGCTACCACTACACATGTAGCTACCACTCCACTACACATGTAGCTACCACTACACATGCAGCTACCACTACACATGCAGTAGCTACCACTACACATGTAGCTACCACTACACATGTAGCTACCACTACACATGCAGCTACTACACATGCAGCTACTACACATGCAGCTACTACACATGCAGCTACTACACATGCAGCTACTACACATGTAGCTACTACACATGCAGCTACTACACATGCAGCTACTACACATGTAGCTACTACACATGCAGCTACTACACATGCAGCTACTACACATGTAGCTACTACACATGCAGCTACTACACATGCAGCTACTACACATGCAGCTACCACTACACATGCAGCTAGCAGCTACTTTTGCTGCTAGGATAATCCGGCACTTCTGCGCACAGAGCGAGCGCGCTTCCTTCACCCCCCCCCCCCCACCCCCTTGAATGCTCGGCCGCAGCAGCTTTACGAGTTACTTAACGCGACAGCCCCCAGCCGTGGCATCGCCTCGACTCTGACGCTCACCGAGCCCTTTTAGCGCCCGATAAACAAAGTGGACAAGCGCGCTAGGGGAGGGGGTGGGTGGGTGGGTGGGGCGGGTAGACGCTCAACATACATTATTGAATTTACGTCCTTAAAAAAAAGAATAAAGGGGGACGTTATAAATACATTAAAGACTGCAGGAACACGATCCCGTCTCTCGTAGTCGGTTTCGACAAAGGCGGCACCAATGCGCAAATTGCGGCCGCCTTGTTTCAAATCGTCGCGTGACATTCGCGGTCGTGGTCGTCGTCCATCATCATCATCACACCACCGCCACCATCGTCATCACGCGCATCACAATCATCATCACCAGGGGTTTCATTTCTCTCCCGAATATTTTCCGGAATGCTGCGAGGTAGGGCTGCCTCGGTCGAAGGGGGGTTATGGGCGTAAGGCGCTTTGGCCAGAGTACAAGAAAGGGGTGGGTGGAGATGGAGGTGGCGCTGCACTCATTTGTGAGTGCGAAAAGCGCGGAGACGGGAGCATAGGAAGTGCAGTACAACGACGGATTTCAACTGCACTGCCCTCTGCTGCCCGGCACGGAGCCGCTGCCTCCCACGCAGCCGACAAACCACGCCACCTGTTATGGCGATGCACGGTGGGTCGCCCATGATTGGCAAAAACGAAGACGTGACCTGCTTTATTATCACTCTGTCTCTCTGGCCGCGTACCGTATTTACGTGCCATAAAGAAGGACCATTTGCCCGAAACGTCGCCTATTATGTACCGTATGCGACGTCTTTAAAAAAAATTCTGCAAGGCCCACACAGTGTATTTATTCTAGATTTGAAGCTTTCGTGACTGCAAGGATTCATACTCTTAGGTTGTTTTCGGTAAAGTCACGTAGTTAAAAAAATAAATTAAAATTAATAAAAGTAATAATGAAATAAAATAATAAATCACGACGTTTCGGAGGCAACACAAGTCTCCGTCATCAGGTGGGACCGTCACAGCTAGATTTACTGTATCAAGTTTATTACAAAATTTCGATTTAAAGCTTTCGTGACTGCAGTGATTCATCTTCTTGGTTCTTTCGGTAAAGTCACGTAGAATAGAAATAATAAAATAATTATTTTATCACGTAGAATGGAAACAATAAAATTATTATTTTATTATATCCATTCTACGTGACTTTACCGAAAGAACCAAGAAGAAGTGTATTACTTGTATTAATTTTAATTTATTTTTTTACCTACGTGACTGTACCGAAAAAAAAAACCCAAGGCCCACACAGTGTAGTTGACAAATGTGTTGACTTGTTGGTGCAAGAGGAGGACGGGGAGGGGGGGTAACGATGATGGAGCCTCCGGAGATCGGCGGCATCTCGCGCGTTTGTGAAGGAGGAGCTCGTGTGGCGCGTGGCGCCATGCAAATGCGATTCGGGGAGGAGGCCACCACCCTGGCTGACAAATTAGGCAATTTACTTGCCACTGTAATAACTTTAAGCGAGGGCGTCTAAAGTTGTGTTGATAGATGGTGTAATTACAAGGCGGTGATGTTTTGATAATCTCGCAGTTGATTAATTACAGGTAATTACGCTCAATTAATTATTAGGCAGGGCCGAGATAATACGGGGTCGTAAATCTGCGCAGACTTTTTTTTGGTGTATGCTTGGCTAATTGCCGCTGTCTATTCAAGATACATATGCGTAGTGTGCTGTATACCGGGGGGAGCGGTGGCGCAGTGATTAGCGCGCAGCAGTCTGAAGCCCGGCCACCTGAGTTCGATTCCCGTGCACGGCTGTCAGTGGCCAGTGATGGCTGAACCGGTCCTGGCCCTAATCTTCCATGTCACCAGTCCCCCCCTCCTTCCCCTGACAAGCGTGGTGAAGTATGGTTAATCAATGCCTTTGACACACACAACGTCCAGAGTCCATCATCCAATTTAACAAAGGGATGTAAATTAGTACGACTCCATGCTTGGAATTACAGAGAGAGGTGAAGATGAACGCCTGGACTAAAGAACATATTGAAAATTGTTTTTTTTTTACCCTTTTATCTGGCAACAAAACTGACACCTTTTTTTACGAGGAGTCATGTTTGCATAGACCACAATACCTGCAGTCATAATGCAAACAAAAAACACAACAACAAAGGTGTCAGTTTTGTTGCCAGATAAAAGGGTAAAAAAATGTTTATCATATTTTTTACTGGCAAATGAGGTACTAATGGTGTAAATGCTTAACCCGAGCTCTCATACTCTGATGGTGCATTGTTCTTGAGTTGTGCGCCTTTTGGCGTTATCTGGTCCAACCCATGTGAGACTAGGCTCTAAGGAAAGCTGTCTCGGGTGTGGACCAATCAACTTCAAGGACAGTGCATACATTATCAGAGTTGTGTTTTTTGTTTGCATTATGACTGCAGGTATTGTGGTCTATGCAAACATGACTCCTCGTAAAAAAAAGGTGTCAGTTTTGTTGGCAGATAAAAGGGTAAAAAAAACAATATCATAATTTTTTACTGGCAAATGAGGTACCAATGGTGAACATATTGAAGTTAGAGACAACATCATCATCATCCTCCTGACTCAGATGTTAATGGGGTTGGGCTGGACACGTCGCGGTGTATGGTTGAGACTAAAGACAGAGTGGAAGCCAAACGTGGGCACATGCCCGATACGCATGGAGCGATGAAATAATCCCGTGTGCACTCGCTGGATGGATTGTGAAATCGCGGGACCGCGAGAGGTGGCTATGTCGTGCGGAGGCCTTCTTCCAGCAGTGGATAGATCATGGCTAATGATGATGAAGATTTTTTATAAAGAAATGTCCTCTTTAAGAGGTTTCCGATGAAGACGACGTCTACGATTCATTGGTTAAAATCGATTCTTACGGTGGTAATACGCGCATCAAATCATGCGCCTGAGAATTGATTATGGACAATTCATGGTTAATTGTATGCAAATTAAAACCTCGACAGGATAATGAAACGGAGGTGATAGAGTTAACGAGACATGACGAACGAGTCAGACAGCGTCGATGTTTACACGGGTAGCCATTCAAGGCTGAGGACACCTAAGGGAGGCCCAGAACCGGTCTCAATATTCGTCACCGATGTTGGCCGGTTTTGCTAGCGCAGTGCGCTAACCACTACACCACCGCTCCCCCACACACACTCACGTACACACTGTCGCACACAACACACAGTGACACCTACACAGCGCGACACACAGACATACACCTAGAAATGATAAC
Organism: Lethenteron reissneri; assembly: GCF_015708825.2. NCBI lineage: Eukaryota > Metazoa > Chordata > Hyperoartia > Petromyzontiformes > Petromyzontidae > Lethenteron > Lethenteron reissneri. Next base: position 13,489,218 of record NC_083802.1, read on the forward strand.
GAAAACAAAGATCCTCCGTATAGCCTGAACAGACTGTTGGGGCAAATGATGTTAGCGAGCACCTATGAAAGCCGGCACGGCACACGAGGTGGTTGGCCAACACCACGCCCGACCACCTTTGTTTCCCCATTGGCGACGTTTTACACACCGCACCAGGTACTCATTTGAGGCTGAGTCAACCTAGGGGTGGCCCAGGACCGGTTGAGATAATCGTCACCTGGTGTTGGTGGCCTTGAACGGGAATCGAACTCGGGTCGCCGGGTTCGTAGCGCTGCGCGCGTTAACCCCGCTACGCACAACTCACTCATTCCATTCGCAACAACACTAACCCTAAGCTCGCTCCCAACACAGCCACCACCACCGCTACCACCACCACCATTTACAACGGCTCCAACTTCATCAGCGCGACGTGACCGCCCTGTAAACAGCCATTAAGGCGACTTGGTTTTTTTTGTTTGTTGTTGTATCAATAGCGAGTAATTAAAGTGTCAGCGTTTAATGCTGGCGCCGCGCAAGACCCATCTCGCCGCGGCCGCTGCCTGCGATCGAAATCTTATTTTGGGGCCGTCACTCACGTGCTGCGGCAGCCAATCAGAGCGCGGCGTTGGGCGCAACGGTGAATAAGTTGTTTGGTGGGGGGAGTAGAGGGTGGGGGGAGTGGATGGGGGGGGAGTAGAGGGTGGGGGGGGGGTTTGGAGGGTTGGGGGAGTGGATGGGGGGGGGGTTTGGGGGGTGGGGGGTTTTGGGGGGTGGGGGGTTTGGAGGGTGGGGGGTTTAGGGGGTGGGGGGTTTGGGGGGTGGGGGTTTAGGGGGTGGGGGTTTGGAGGGTGGGGGGTTTGGGGGGTGGGGGGTTTCGGGGGTGGGGGGTTTGAGGGGTGGGGGATTTGGGGGTGGGTGTTTTGGGCCAGGCGGGGGAGGGGCGCTGAGTTGATGACGCGGCGAGTGCGCGCGCGCGCGTGCGTTCCCGATGTTCAGCAGTGCCGGATTGCCGGCTAGTGCGGGGCCTGTAGCACGTGTTGTTATAAAGGGGCCCTAAATAAAAAAATAAAACACGTAAATATTAAAACACGTACATTTTTACTTGCATAGTAAACTTATTGCATTTTTTCATTTGCTATACAGCCAGATAATACAACAAATCGCTAACCTTAAACACCCAGTCGTTCATAAAAGTTGAAGGCGGTATGGTACTATAGTGATCGAGCAAGTGCAGAATCACTGAACCGGAATTGATAGCTTGAAAGCATTTAGCGCGGGGTCCTTGAAAGTGCGGGGCCCGTAGCTACATGTGTAGCTAGTTTTACTACGAGGACAATCCGGCACTGATGTTCAGTGACGAATATCCAAACTTGTGCTGCTCCTCCCACCTTGTTATGTCGACTGATGACCTGCTGCGGTCGTGCAAACATCAACGCTGGGGAGACGAAGGCGGCCGTGCGTGGTTTGCTGGCCACACTACCCCCACTCGTGCGCCGTACGGACCTCAATAGGTGCTCACTAACAGCACTTGCCTTCTGTGGCTATCTGGGAGCGTTTTTGTCTTTGTTACACGAGTGGTCGGAGCGAACGCGTTTTGTTGAAATCCACGCCGCGTGAATCCCTTGTTGAGGCTTTCCTTTGGTGTGGAAGACTCAAATAGAATAATTCACCATATACGGCCGGGTATGATTATAAGGTTTTGATTCGAAGGCCTCTTGAACGCCCGAGATGACATCCAACACCGCGGAGTTGAAGGGATGAAAACGCGAGAGGCCTGGGTACTGGGTAGTCAGGATCAGAATTTTTATTTATTTCTACCGGAGGAATCCGATTAGCTATTAAGCTCCATTTTCCACGTGTAGATTCAAGCCCCGTCGCACACGCGAGTCCATCTCATCCGCCACGCCATCTCCGCGCATCCTCTCGTCCTCTCGAACGCGTTCGCTCCCTCCTCCGGCTGCCATTCCGTCGCCAGTCTCGACCATAAGCCCGTTTTAGCGATGCGCCCTATATACACACGCCCATTTAATAGGCCTAACGACCACTATTGGACACAAACACGCATATATATATATATATACATAGACACAGAACATTACACATACAACTGATCCCTTCAGCGGGCTTAGACTTGCTCTCTATCAGCTTTAGCGTCACACTCTACGGCGGCAAGAATTAGCTCGTAACACGTGGAAACTTTGGGCCAACGTGGGGCAAACGTCGAGCCAACGTTAGATCGACGGGTTCCTAACCGCGTGCCAACGTGCGCCCAACGTTGACGTGTGTGCACTGGCTACTTGGCTACGCATTGAGCACGCGGCCAAAGGCAGTGGGAGACCTCCACGTTGACCCCCGCCCATGAAGGGAACCATTCCACCTCCGGGTCACGCTTCGTGGAGATCAGATTTGACAATTTCCCAACGGTCATCGTTGGATTTTTTTGTTGTTGTCAAATTTCAATAGCGGTTTGGCAACGGGCTGTCAGTTATATTATTGTAATAATAATGATTATATTTCATCTTCTTGGATCTTTCGGTAAAGTCACGTAGAATGGAAATAATAAAATGATAAAAATAAAACATAATAAATAAGTCTGTTGGGAGACAGACATGTTCTTCACCTGAGGACGGCTGCTTGCGTTGTGGCCGAAACGTCGTGAGAATTATTTTATTATGTTTTATTTTTTATTATTTTATTATTTCCATTCTACGTGACTTTACCGAAAGAACCAAGAAGATGAATTCCTGCAGTCACGAAAGCTTTAAATCGAAATCATATTTCATTTCGCATCATCCCGGACTATAAGACCCCCCCCCCTCCCCGTACCTTCAAGCAAAGGTTTAGGGGGTGTGTTTATAATCCGATAGTTGTGTGTGTGCGCGCATGCGATGAGATTTGTATAATTATTCGATGGATTCCTGCAGTCACGAAAGCTCCAAATCAAGATATTCTTTGGGTCTTTCGGTAAAGTCACGTAAAAAATACCCACAAACTACGACGTTTCGATCACAACACAAGCGATCGTCACCAGCAGGATTTGTTTAACTGTATTGTCACCGGGCACAAGACGCGATAAAGTGCGTTCGCGTCCCTACTGCGTGACCCCAGCATTGATGACTTGTGGCGCGAGGCGGATCCGTGTTATTGGGGGAGGGTGGGGGGTGTTTGTTTGTTGTTGTTCCTCGTCTCATTTTGTATATTGTTTTGCCCCCTGGGCGGTGTTTAGTTTCCTCACCGGCAGAATCGCATCATCCGTCAGTCAGCTTGACGCGTGCACGCGCTATACGCGCCGAAGAGTCACGCGCGCGCGATTCGACAGCCTTGATGATAATCGGTTTAATTGATGAATCGATTATGCATCGTGACATTACACAGCTGTTGGGAAGTCAAACGAATGATTTGGCGACGCTGCCGCGATGGCGGTGATGCACAAAACAATAAATAAATAAAAGCGTGCTAAATAAACACGTTCGTCAAAAACAAAAACAACAACAACGTGGCCTTACAAAAGGGAGAGCAAATATATCGCAGGCGACGTTTCGGACGATGGACCTTCTTCACAGCACGTCAAAAGGCTCCCATCGCTGACGCAAACCCACGGCCCCGCGCAGTCTTCTCCAGAGCCCCGTGATCAGCTCAACTCGGAATGGTTCTCGACAGCGGCAGATCTCGGAAGCGAAAGCTGCGGTCGAAGCTGAATGGTCCTTGGATGTGGCGGCCACCGGTCCGTCGCGGGTGTTGTCGGCTGATGCGGGTCTCCTTGGTGGGAACAGCAGAGGGCAAGTGCGGCGAACACGTCAACTGTTGGACTGCACCTCCACGCTCCCCACGACGGCGACGGCCGCCTTCTCCGACTGGTGCTGACCAACGTGGTGAAGTATGGTCAGGTAGGTAAAAAATTTGAATTAATAAAAGTAAAATAAAAATAAACTAAAAATCACGACGTTTCGGAGGCAACACAAGCTTCCGTCTTCAGGTGGAACTCTCACTTGATACAGCTATCGTGCTGTGACGGTTCCACCTGAAGACGGAAGCTTGTGTTGCCTCCGAAACGTCGTGATTTTTATTTTATTTTAATTTTACTTTTATTAATTTTAATTTTTTACCTACGTGAATTTACCGAAAAACCCTAAGAATATGAATCCTTGCAATCACGAAAGCTTCAAATCTAGAAGTATGGTCAGATCAGCCCCTCCAGCCACACTTCGGGGCCGATACGGCATGAAGAGACATTCATCCAGCAGTGGGTTGACACACGGCAGAGACTTCATGATTACACGTATATTTGAAAGATTGCTTTGTATGTGCTCATGCATCTTATACATGAGGATGTCTCTCCGCATCTGATTCTATATGTTTTCTTGTATAACTCATCTACTCGCCGCTGTATTCCAGCTTTTAGAAAGAGGCGTGTGCTATCCTCTTTCCTGTTTGAATAATACAGGTGGAGGGATTGAATGAATTCGAGGGGACCAGGTTTAAGACAGGGGTAAGGAGACATCTACGATCCGCTGCCTCGCCACAAGCCCGCGACTTCATTGTATCAAGGGCCACGATCCCACGTGCGATGTGTACCGCTTCAAACCGGCCCGCAAACGATGTCGCAAACATTTAAGGCGCACGAATCGGGCACCGCGAGGACACTTTGATCTGAACCGGCCAGTTGCGTCCGCCACCGTAAAGGCCTCCTCGTGCTCCGTCGACACGCGCACGTTACCTTGCGCGTAATTATGGGACAACGCTGAGGGCTGTATTCTTGTGGAGACTCATACGTGCGCCGATAATACCTTTGTGTATATAGAGAGAGCGAGAGAGAGGGTGATCGAGAGAGTGAGCGAGAGAGTGACCGAGAGAGTGAGCGAGAGAGTGAGCGAGAGGTGGGGGTTTACATAAAGCAAAGTAAAAATAAAAATAAAAAAATTACGAAATGATGAACGAAGTAAAGTGCCGACTACACCGAGCATCTTCTTGTTTCCACTGATCGTAAAAAAAAAGAGAGCGAGAGAGAGAGGATTCCAGAGCTTTGAGAGGGCGTCATTTGTCGCTGGTTTGCCGCGTGGCTGCGGCATCGCTGCTTGTCTGTGGTTCATTCCTCGCGCCCGTGGCGGTGGTGTTGGACACCCACCCCCTCGTGCAACCGTTCCGGCCTTCACAGCTGCTCGCTAACAGCACTTGCCCCTACAGACGCTGAAGGCTACACGGGGGATCGTTGTATTTGTTTGTGACTGGGGAGCGGTGGTGTAGCGGTTTGCCCGTTGCACATCGAACCCGGCGACCCGAGTTCGTTTCCTGTTCACGGCCAACACCGGCGACGATTATTTGAACCGGCCCTGGGCCTCCCCTCGGTCGACTTAGCCTCAAATGAGTACCTGGTGTGGTGTGTGAACATCTCCACTGGGGAGACAAAGGCGGCCGGGCGTGGTTCTGGCCACCCACCCCCTCGTGTGCTGTGCCGGTGCTCATGAACAGCACTTGCCCTAACAGCTCGGTAAAGGCTACATGGGGGATCTTTGGCTGTGTGTGCGTGTGTGCGCGTGTGTGCGCCTGTGTGTGTGTGTACGCCTCTGTGCGCGTGTGTGTGTACGCCTGTGTGTGTGTGTGTGTACGCCTCTGTGTGTGTGTGTGTGTACGCCTGTGTGTGTGTGTGTGTACGCCTGTGTGTGTGTGTGTGGCCGTCTGTGCGCGTGTGTGTGGCCGTCTGTGTGTGTGTGATGGCGGGGTCAGGGTGGAGCGAATACTGGACAGGGGTGGCGGCGGGGGCAAGGGCGGGAGGAGGGGGTGGTGGAGGTGGGGACTCGCAAGGGGATAGACCCCCACGCACACGGATCGATAGGGGAAGCCATGCCGACCCTAAAAGTAATTTATTGGGGTCACACTTTTATGGGGTGTCCGGCGCAGCGGTTAAATGAAGTGCGTTCCAGGGGTTTTTTTTTGTGTCCAAAAGCAGCTTTTATTAAACTTGCCGTGAACGAGGCCGCGCGCCTCTGTGATTTATGTCGCAATCTACGAGTCTGAGCGTCGCGTGGGGCCGCCCGGAGCGGAGCGAGGGGGGTCCTGAGGGGAGAGGGGGGGTCCAGGGGACGTGTAGCCCCCCCCCCACGCCCCCCCCCCACCCCCCACCCACCCACCCCTATCCTACTCCCCCGCAGCTGCAATCGGGGTTCGTTTGCTCGTTCGTTCGTTCCCCATGACGTTCTTAGTCCGGGTCTCTTCAAACCTGGCCACACACACAAAGATCACAGGTATTCATCTTCTTGGTTCTTTCGGTAAAGTCACGTAGAAGGGAAATAATAAAATAATAAAAATAAAACATAATAAAATAATTCTCACGACGTTTCGGCCACAACGCAAGCAGCCGTCCTCAGGTGAAGACCAGGTCTGTCGGGGAGACAGCGTCTCCCCGACAGACCTGGTCTTCACCTGTGGCCGAAACGTCGTGAGAATTATTTTATTATGTTTTATTTTTATTATTTTATTATTTCCCTTCTACGTGACTTTACTGAAAGAACCAAGAAGATGAATCCCTGCAGTCACGAAAGCTTTAAATCGAAAAAGATCACAGGTAGTTAGTTTACATGCCAAGCAGCTGAGGCACTATTGAGTCACGTCGTTGTTGTCGTTGTTGTTGTTCGTGTTATAAATACATTGAGCAGTTTTATTAACTGCCAATAATATGCGGCCCGATGTCAAATCCACTGCTGGATTGAAGGTCTCCCCGCGCCGTGATGGTCACGGGGGCTGTTTGACCATACTTCACCACATTGCGGGGGCTGGTGAGATGCAAGGCACCCGATCACGCGCCGCTGATGCTTAACTGCAGTGCGCCAACCACTGCGCCACCGCTCCTGTAGATCGCATCGCAATGAGTGAGCGTGCTGCACATTGGGACCCCTTTCGTTTCTAAGGCGTATAGCCACTTTTCACACTGGCTTGTTTACTTCCCAAACGACGACTCATAAGTACGCGCTGCCGGGGAATGTTAATTCAGGGAGAAGCTCGCAGGACGATGGATTCCACGTGACTTCATTTCCTCTCGGTGGTGAAATGCACGGGTCTCATTTTGTGACAGTGCAGAGAGATAAAACAGACTGTTGGCCCAGCGTGCTATTAGCGAACACCTATAAAGTGATGCAGCAAATCTGGCTGTGACGGTCCCACCTGATAACGGAGACTTGTGTTGCCTCCGAAACGTCGTGATTTTTATTTTATTTTTATTAATTTTAATTTAATTTTTTACCTACGTGACTTTACCGAAAGAACTAAGAGTATGAACACCTATAAAGGCCAACACGGCACGCGAGGGGGTGGGTAACCAGTACCACGCCCGGCCGCCTTTGTCTCCCCAGTGACGATGTTTAAACATCGCACTAGGTACTCGTTTGAGGCTGAGTCCACCTAGGGGAGACCCAGGACCGGTTCAGATAATCGTCACCGACGGTGTTGGCCGTGAGCGGGAATCGAACTCGGGTCGCCAAGTTCGTAGCGCAGACGCGCTAACTGCTACACCACCGCTCTTCACACACACACTAGCACACACACCAGCACACACACACACTAACACACACACTAGCACACACACACTAACACACACACTAGCACACACACACACGCTAGCACACACACACCCTAACACACACACGCGCGCGCACACATAGATCTCCCGTGCATGCAGTCTTGAACAGACTCGGAACGAGCGAAGTTAGCGGGCCCATATCCCTGGCCGGGCGCCTTTGTGCAGTCTTTAACATGGCATCACCACCTTGCATCATGAATGCGCTGGGTCGGGAAGGAATTGGGGGGCAGGGGGGGGGGCGGTCCGGTGCGGCGGTGTGCGGGAGTGCCGGTAGAAGGGAGAGAGAGAGAGAGAAGTTCGGTACACATGGACGAAAGTGAGATGAGAGAGATGAGAGAGATACAAAGGAAAAGTGCTTGGAAATACGCGGCGCGAATGTCAATACCCCCTGAATAGATGTAACATAAAGTATATAAATATATAATAAAGGGGTTACGGGGTAAGTAGCAGGGGGAAAGAAGGGGGGGTAGGGTGGTGGTGGGGGGGGCACGTAACAAAAAATTGGGATTTTCTCAGAGCGTGCAGACTCGTGCATTGCTCAAAATCGGCGTAATGTTGTGGAACGTGGAACTAATGAAGTACATAATGCAATAGAAAGTTGAGTTGGGAGCGCGCGCAGCTGAGCTTGATTTAATGGTTAAGATGCGGCGAGGGGGTGCGTGGAGAGGCTTGGGGAGGGTGGTGGTGGTGGTGTGCGTGGAAGAAGAGGAGGAAGGGGAGTGACTAAACACAAGTCGCTCCGCGTGCGTCCGCAGCCCGTTCGCTGCGCGGAGTCGCTGTCACCGGCGGCATTCGTGCGCATTTATCTATTTATTTATTATTTGTCTATGTATTTATCTATTTATTTATCTATTTGAACGAATCACTGCGCCTTAAATGCAACCGTTGATTTTGGGGATGCTGCCCGCGTTGGCAGTCTTGGTGGTGGTGCACAAGCACGGCCAACGACAACAACAACAAACAAACTCGACCGCAATCGTCAACAACGCCGCCTTCAAATAAATACCGCGTCTATATAGGAGGCCACGGGGTGAGTGGCAAAGCGCTATGATAGAGGGCCATTGCCCGAAACGTTGTGGAGGGAGTGCTCTTATCAATGTCATCCGCTAAACCGGCACATCTGGCTCTGCTGATGAGTCCCAAACGCAGGCAGCTGACGTTTCAATCGGATGGCCTCTGTGTTGTCGGGCACGTCTGCCTGTGTGCGTATGGGTGCGTTACGGTGAGCGGTGGCGCAGTGATTAGCGAAGCGCGTTGCGGACCCCGTGTTCCATTCCCGGCCACGGCTAACATCAGTGACGACTCACATGTGAACCGGTCTTGCGCCTCCCCTGGGTCGACTCAACTTTAACTCAGTGAGCACCTACGGTGCGGTGTGTAAGCATCGCGACTGTGGCTGGCAGGATGGGGCCGGGCGTGGTTCCGACCCCGCCACCGTTTCGGGCCTTAATAGGTGCTCGCTAACAGCACTTGCCACAACAGTCGACGTGACGAGTAGGGAGAGTGTGGTGCACCTTTGCCTTTGAGCGTGAAGGTGGGTGTTTGTGTGGGCCTCCCCTAAATCCACTCAGCCATCATCGTGACAACACCAACGCTATGGGGGTTACAGCCACAAGGACGGTTGAGCGCGTAGATCTGGCCGTGCCGTGCTGGCCTTAAGAGGTGCTCGCTGACTACGCTCGTCCCAACAGCTCTTGAGGATATCAGTGGGGGGCGGTGGGGGTAGCGGGGGTGGAAGTGGGGGGAGGGTGTGGGAAGGTGGGTGGGTGGGGGGCTGTGTCGCGCGCGTGCGCGCGTCCGTGCGATGAACGAGTTAAGTTAGACAGCAGTGAATGCGCAGGGGCGGGCGGGCGGGAGGGGGGGGTAGATTTGGAATTGATATCTCATCTCACATCTCACCCCGCACGTGGACAAGAGGAGGAGGAGGCGTCTCCTGTTCGCTCGTTCGTTCGCTCGCAGCATCTCGTGGCCACCGGCATTTCACTCAGTCACAGCGTCTCCTCCAACTCACGTCCTGAGAACAAATTCCACGAAGACGGGCGGGGTTACTCACAGTATTTGACATCGACCGTATTCTCCGCATTTTAAGACGCATATTTTTTTCTTATTTTGTTTCTGCATGTATTAAAAAACAAAAGGTGTTGCGGGTGCGTCTTAGAATAGGCATGTGTGTGTGTGTCAGTGTGTGTGTGTCAGTGTGTGTGTGTGTCAGTGTGTGTGTGTCCGTGTGTGTGTCAGTGTGTGTGTGTCAGTGTGTGTTCGTGTGTGTGTGTCAGTGTGTGTGTGTGCGGAGTGCGGTGGTGTAGCGGTTAACGCGCTGCGCTACGAACCTGGCTACCCGGATTCGATTCGCGCTCACGGCCAACATCGGTGACGATTATCTGAAACGGTCACGGGCCTCCCCTAGATCCACTCAGCTTCAAATGAGTACCTGGTGTGATGCGTAAACATCGCCACTGCGGAGACAAAAGGCGGCCGGGCGTAGTGTTGGCCACCCACCCCCTCGTGTGCCGTGCCGGCCTTCATAGGTGCTCGCTAACAGCACTTGCCCCTACAGTCTGTTAAGACTATAGGGGGATCTTTGTCTTTGTTTGCGTGAGAGAGAGGCGCCCCTCTTTGTATAACCTCGCAAACATCGGGATCAAGCGTTGGGTTCGTCTTACTTGCCAGAGCGTCTTATAATCCGAAGATTACAATCCGGAGATTAGTCTGTAATGAGATGAATGATATTCCGAACGAATACAAAGTGAGAGTTTTTTTTTTCTTTCAGTCTCGTGTACTGGGCCTGGCGCGCTTTAGAGTATATACTCTTAGTTCTTTCGGGAAAGTCACGTGGGTAAAAAATTAAATTAAAATTAATGAAAATAAAATAATAAAAATCACGACGTTTCGGAGGCAACACAAGTCTCCGTCATCAGGTGGGACCGTCACAGCCAGATTTGCTGCATCAAGTGAGGGAGTGTTCGTGGGAACGCCGCAAATAGGCAGTGCTGTTAGCGAGCACCTATTAAGGTGCTGGGGATGGAAAATGGTTTGGTGGGGGGTGGGGCAGGGGGCTGGAAGATCACGCCCGGGCCTCCTTTGTCTTTGGGCATTAACGACGACGACTATGATGTGCGTACGCGATTTATTTAAGGCCGAGTTTACTTAGGAGTAGGGCTCAAGACGGGTGGTTCGAATGTCACTCGCCACTGATGGTATCCCGTGGCAGGGAATCGAATCCAGGTTTGCCGGGTTCACGGCGTATGTCTGGGTAGACACAAGCGCGTATGTGTGTGTACACGTGTACACACGCACACATGCAAGGGAACACAATGTTTACTATATATCTGTGTGTACAGTATATATATATGTGCAGCGTTATCTTGTACTTTCGGCGCGCGCGATATCGATCCTACACATGAAGTAATCTTCTGATATTTGAACAAAAGCACGTTTAAGTATTTATTTGTATTAAAATACCCTTACGAATGAGACAGCTGCTGTTGATGCAATGTATTCAATGCGCGTTATATCGCACGTGCAACTGAAACCGCGTAGATATATAGATTGTCGTGAGAGTCGCCTTTAATCTGATCGGTGTCCAATTGATACCAGCGTCTTCTTTGGCAAGGTAGCCCTTGCAGTTTCCAAAAAAAACAATAACTTCTCGTTACAATTGCAAGAAGGCGCAATTTTACATACACACAGCCACGGCGGTGTGGTGTGTACTGCATGAGAGTGCGTGCATGTCCGTGTGTATGCGCGTGTATGTGTCTATGTGCGTGCATGGGTTACGTGTATTTTACGTCCATGCGTAAGCGGTACGTGCGCGACTCTATGCACATGGGTGGTATGCTTGTGGCTATAAACGTGCTGTTATTTATACGCGTAAATGTGTCCGTACGCGCACATGTGCGAGTGTTGTGTGTGTGTGTGCGTGGACATGCGTGTACGTTGTCGCGGCGGTGGTTTAGCGTGTGGAGAATATTTGAACCGGTCCTGGGCCTCCTCTAGATCCACTCAGCCTCAAATGAGTACCTGACATCGCCACTCGGGAGACAAAGGCGGCCGGGCGTGGTGTTGGCCATCCACCCCTTCGTGCGGCGTGCCGGCTTTAATAGGTGCTCACTAACAGCACTTGCCCTGACAGTCTGTGACAGGCTATACGGGGGATCTGTGTCTTTGTTGTGCGTACATACACGCAATGCTTCATGCACTGACTTACAATTCTATCTACACGGATATGTTTCGTTTTCCGACTCGGATTCACATCATCGTTCGGAACGGAACACGAGTCCACGTGGCGTCTGATCCCGTGCCGTTTCTCCCCGAAGCTCGACTCGCCCTTGCACGCAAGTTGAAGCAGCTGGCGTCGCCTGTCAATGCATCTGGGAAGACAAAGGGGGCCGGGGGTTGTGTGGTTCTGGCACCAAACGCCCCCCTCGACAGGAGAGCTAAATTTTAGGTGAAACAGTCCAGAATGATATTCCGGAATTAATCTTGGCACAATAATATAGGATTAGTGTGGATTATCATATCTTGTACTCTAGTGGTAGTGCCTTACGCCGATAATCTCTGCTCTAAGCCAGACAGCCAGCCGAGCATGAGCGCTCCAGAAAGTATCGAAGGAGAAAATATAATCCTTGCTCGTCGGAGATGTCTTGGTGTCACCTGTCAATACATCTGGGAAGACAAAGGCGGTCGTAGGTGGTTGTCAGATAATCGTCACTGGAGTTGGCCGTGAGCGGGAATCGAACTTGGGTCGCCGGGTTCGTAGCGCGGCGCGGCACCGCTGCTCCCTACACACACAGACACACACGCGCGTGCAAACACACGCACACAAAGACAAAGATCCCCCGTATAGCCTCAAAAGACTGTTGGGGCAAGTGCTGTTAGCGAGCACCTATGAAGGCCGGCACGGCATACGAGGGGGTGGGTGGCCATCACCACGCCCGGCCGCCTTTGTCTCCCCAGTGGCGATGTTTTACACACCGCACCAGGTACTAATTTGAGGCTGAGTCGACCTAGCGGAGGTCCACGACCGGTTCAAATAATCGTCACTGGTATTGGCCGTGAGCGGGAATCGAACTCGGGTCGCCGGGTTCATTGCTCAGCGTAGCGTTCACCACGACACTACCGCTTCCCAACACGGGCACACACACACGGGCACACACACACACGGGCACACACACACACGGGCACCAGGTGTTGGGGAAAGGAGAGGAGTCAGGGGATGGATGGAGGAGGGGGGGGAGGGGCTGTACATGGTGGGGGGAGGAGGAGGGGGGGGTAGATGGATGGAGGGGGGGGGGGTCTCTGATGGCGACTGCCCCAGGGCACAGGGCCTCTCGCCTCCCGTAGTCGCGGCCCTGGTAAATATTTAGCTTTTAATTCAGCTCGGCGCGAGCCCGCGGCGCTGCGCTCATTACAGCCGCTCAAAACATCAAGCACATCAAAGCGAATTTCCCGTAACAAAAAATAAAGCGGCGCTACCCGGGCGCGCCTCCTCGCCTTTCCTCCTACCCACCCCTCCATCTCCCACACTACCCACCCACCTACCCCTCCATCTCCCACACTACCGACCCACCTACCCCTCCATCTCCCACACTACCCACACTACCCACCCACCTACCCCTCCATCTCTCACACTACCCAGCCACCTACCCCTCCATCTCCCACACTACCCACCCACCTACCCCTCCATCTCCCACACTACCCACCCACCTACCCCTCCACCTACCCCTCCATCTCTCACACTACCCACCCACCTACCCCACCACCTACCCCTCCATCTCCCACACTACCCACCCACCTACCCCTCCATCTCTCACACTACCCACCCACCTACCCCTCCATCTCCCACACTACCCACACTACCCACCCACCTACCCCTCCATCTCCCACACTACCCACCCACCTACCCCTCCATCTCCCACACTACCCACCCACCTACCTCTCTATCTCCCACACTACCCACCCACCTACCCATCCATCTCCCACACTACCCACCCACCTAACCCTCCATCTCCCACACTACCCACCCACCTACCTCTCTATCTCCCACACTACCCACCCACCTACCCATCCATCTCCCACACTACCCACCCACCTACCCCTCCATCTCCCACACTACCCACCCACCTACCCCTCCATCTCCCACACTACCCACCCACCTACCTCTCTATCTCCCACACTACCCACCCACCTACCCCTCCATCTCCCACACTACCCACCCACCTACCTCTCTATCTCCCACACTACCCACCCACCTACCCATCCATCTCCCACACTACCCACACTACCCACCCACCTACCCCTCCATCTCCCACACTACCCACCCACCTACCCCTCCACCTACCCCTCCATCTCCCACACTACCCACCCACCTACCCCTCCACCTACCCCTCCATCTCCCACGCTACCCACCCACCTACCCCACCATCTCCCACACTACCCACCCACCTACCCCTCCATCTCCCACACTACCGACCCACCTACCCCTCCATCTCCCACACTACCCACACTACCCACCCACCTACCCCTCCATCTCTCACACTACCCAGCCACCTACCCCTCCATCTCCCACACTACCCACCCATCTACCCCTCCACCTACCCCTCCATCTCCCACACTACCCACCCACCTACCCCTCCACCTACCCCTCCATCTCCCACACTACCCACCCACCTACCCCTCCACCTACCCCTCCATCTCTCACACTACCCACCCACCTACCCCACCACCTACCCCTCCATCTCCCACACTACCCACCCACCTACCCCTCCATCTCCCACACTACCCACCCACCTACCCCTCCATCTCCCACACTACCCACCCACCTACCCCTCCATCTCCCACACTACCCACCCACCTCCCCCGCCATCTCCCACACTACCCACCCACCTACCTCTCTATCTCCCACACTACCCACCCACCTACCCCTCCACCTACCCCTCCATCTCCCACGCTACCCACCCACCTACCCCACCATCTCCCACACTACCCACCCACCTACCCCTCCATCTCCCACACTACCCACACTACCCACCCACCTACCCCTCCATCTCCCACACTACCCACCCACCTACCCCTCCATCTCCCACACTACCCACACTACCCACCCACCTACCCCTCCATCTCCCACACTACCCACCCACCTACCCCACCATCTCCCACACTACCCACCCACCTACCCCTCCATCTCCCACACTACCCACACTACCCACCCACCTACCCCTCCATCTCCCACGCTACCCACCCACCTACCCCACCATCTCCCACACTACCCACCCACCTACCCCTCCATCTCCCACACTACCCACCCACCTACCTCTCTATCTCCCACACTACCCACCTCGCCACCTACCCCGCCACCTACCTGGCCACACGCACACTGCTGGGAGTGAGATGACGATCGAGCCTTACAAAGAGATTGGCACAGGGAGTTACGATGTTGGTATGCGTGCTCCCACCAACGCGTCTGCCCGGCGTGGATGAGTAGGCCTACGGACACTCTCGATCGAGTGGAACTCGCTCCAGCCGAGGACCCTCTGCCATCCATGGCGTGAGCAAGAAATGTCAGGGCTGCGCCTCTAGATTCACCATCCAAAGCACGGAGAGTCGGGCGCGCGGTTGGGCCGGTCGAGCGTGTGTGGGGCCGTCCATAAATGACGTCACGCGATTTTGGACGATTTTTGACCCCCCCCTTACCCCGTCGTCACACCCCGCCCCTCAAATATGACGTCAGATAGCTCTGCCCCCCTCCCAACATAAAACATGCTTCAAATCGCTTTAAACTATTGTCATTGTAGTGCGTATTTGAAGTGTCACTGCACTCTGATGTTGTAGGAGAAAACATTTATTAAAAAGTATATTTAATTAAGTAGAACGTGTTTTCTCGTCACACATCGTCACAAATGTCTGACCCCCCCCCCCCACCCTAGGTGCGTGACGTCATTTATGGACGGCCCCTGTGGTTAATGATCGAAGCAAATCAGATTGACTTGATGTTTTTTTTCAGAATCCACTTGGTCGCATTGGGCGGAGGGCACATCACGGCAAGGGATTGTCAGCGAGTCAGCGATGGAACGGCAGCGGGAGGAAGAGGGCTCGCGCCCGAGAGGTGCAGCGATGTGACGATCAGTTCGCTCCGGCACGAGCGAGGTGAGGACGCGTGGCGTCGGCCTGACCGTCGTGAGCGGTGGGCAAATGGTGCCCGGCGGAGCCTTTTTTACTCCACAGCAATGGAAAGACGATTACTGATTATTTAGATGATGGTGATGATGATGATCGCGGTGATCTTCTTCGTTTCGTACGGCTGACGTCGATGGAGAGAGGCAACAACTCCGATTTCACAGTCACGTGGTCAAGCGCAGATAACTGCGTCGGGAGCAGCGGAGTGGTGTCGTGGTGATGGTGGTCGTGGTGGTGGTCGTGGTGATGGTGGTGGTGATGGTCGTGGTGGTGGTGGTGGTTGTGGTGGTGGTGGTGATGGTGATGGTGGTGGTAGTGATGGTGATGGTGGTCGTGGTGGTGGTGGTCGTGGTGGTGGTGGTCGTGGTAGTGATGGTGGTGGTCGTGGTGGTCGTGGTGGTGGTGGTCGTGGTGGTGGTCGTGGTGGTGGTGGTCGTGATGGTCGTGGTGGTGGTGGTCGTGGTGGTGGTCGTGGTGGTGGTGGTGATGATGACGCCACGTACGGGATGAAGCGATGAGATCAGCTCTTGCGCATCGTTGAGATCTAATTGCGTCGTGGCGTCGCAGGACCGCGAGGGGTGACGATGGCGTGGGGGGGCCTTCATCCAGCAGTGGATCGGTGATGGCTGATGGAAGATGACGATTTAGTAAATGTAATTCCAACTCACGATGGACACGATGGGGCGCGGGGGGGGGGTAGAAGACTGAATCTTGCGATGCGGATATTTCCGTGCAGTCGATTAGCAATATACTCTTTGGTTCTTTCGGTAAAGTCACGTAGGTAGACAATAAAAATATATCACGACGTTTCGATCGCCACCCAAGCGGTCGTCCTCGGGTGGACGACCACACAAGCGGTCGTGGATGAGTAGGACTACGGACGTCCACCTGAGGATGACCGCTTGTGTTGCGACCTCAACGTCGTGATCTATTATTATTCTCTGCCTACGTGACTTTACCGAAAGAACCAAAGAGTATGGATTAATGCAGTCACGAAAGCTTCAAATCCGATTAGCAATCTTTGGCTCGGCTCACGGGTTATGAATCAATGGGCGAGTGAATGAATGAGTGAACGAATGTAAGGAACGCTTTCATCATTGAAAGTGTGAATGGATGCAAGAGTGAACGAATGAGCGAACGAAGAAAATATTTTTTTCAAATCGAGGAGAGAACGAGTGAATGAAGATGTGACTGAAAGACGGCGATTGAATAAATGTATGAATGAATGAAGGAAGGAGTGAATTAATACATGACGGAGTGATGTACGTGCCCTACCATTATTTGAAAGTACCAAAGGGACACCGAGACCTTGATTCAATGCAGATTCAATATTAGCATACATTTTGAAATGGAGATGAGAAGCGTCCTGTTAATATATGCGTTTATAATGTTAATAATTTTTACTTACCGCTCGTGTCTTACAATCCACGCGCTGCTGCTGGTGATTAAAGCGGGCAAAAGCAGCATTGTATTTATGCGTAATTAATGAAACGCAATCACACATCTATCGCTGTGCATAATTTACAATTAACGCATTACCACCATTTACACTACATTACCCGGCATGCAATTCATCATCATTCCTTTTATTTTTTTTTAACAACTTAGTGAAAGTCACGCGCTGCGGTTATCTTTAATTGTTGTTCTGTTTCCACATCTAAACTTTCAAATACAAATATCGATTACATTGAGACGGGCCGGGGAGGATTAGAAAACATACCCAGATTAATGACGCCATGTAAACTGTTCTGCAAAGTTAAGTGCGGGGGGAGGGGGGGGGAGCTACAAGGGACGGTGATAATCGATGGTCGAGGGTAATAACGGAGTGACAGCCAAGGAATGGAACGCGCCCAAGAGGTTGTCCTCCGAGGAGATGGAGCGATGACATAATTCAATGCGAGTGCTAATTATGATGCTGCTGCTGATGATAATGATTACTATGCTGCTGATAATCTGTATCATGCTGCTGCTGCTGATGATGCTCGGCTCGGATGAGCCGAAAATCAAAGTGGTTAAGAAAACAGTTGCGTAACAAAGATCTGATCGTCTCAATCCTCCGCCTCAAGGTTCAACGATCGATCCCGTGTCGGCGCGCGGCGCTCCAGGAAGGACAGGCAGCGCGAGAGGGAGTGAGATGTAACGGGACAACTCAACTCAGAATCAATCGACTGACAGCGTCTCTGCTCTGTCGCTAACTCCGCTGTATTCAATTTACAGCGAGTTGGGGATCAGCGGGAGGGAGTGACGGCTGGGCAGGTTGCGTTGTGGGAATGGGTGCGGGGTGCAGGGGGAGAAGGGGAGGAGGGCGAGGGGGGGAGGGGGGTGGGGAGTTTAGAAAATTGGGAACGGAATGCACAGAATGGACGGGTGGAGCGGTGGGCGTAGTGGTTAGCGCGCGACCCGCTCTGAGCTGGGTAGCCGAGCTCGGTCCCAAGTCAGGGCTACACTGGTGTTGCAGCGCGGTGATGAATGGCCAAACAGCCTTCCCATCACCGACACGACGTGAGGAAAGGAGAGGGAGTGGGGGGGGGGCTTCATCCAGCAGTGGATTGACAAAAGCCATTGAGTCATCATTAGTTATGATTGTTGTTCGAGCTTGGTGGAAAACAAATGTTAGCTGGAGGAAGGTGGGTGTGATGATGATGGTGATGATGGTGATTGGGTGGGAGTTTTTGGATAAGTATGGGGAGGCAAGTTGGGGGGGGGGGGGTGGCGAGGGGGTATAATATATTCTCTCAACACTTCCCCCACAGCGCTACACTTCATCACCCTCCCTCCTCACCCCCCTCCCCCCTCCCCCCCTCCCCCCCTCCCTCCCCCCCTCCCTCCCCCCTCGAGCCATCCCAACCTCGTTTCCTTTTCCTCCCCCCTTCGCTTTAACTCCTCGAGGCCTTGACTCCACTCGCTCATCTATTACAGTTGTGGGAAATAGAATAATATTGTTGGGATCTGGGGGTTGGGGGGGCGGGGTGGGGGGGGGGCTGTGGTGGAGGGGGAAGCGGGAGGGGGTGGGGGGGAGAGTGGATGCAAGCGAGACAGGGACAGACACAAACACCACAATCACATCGCCGGATGAGCTCCACAGAGCCTGTTGGTTGGGGGCAGATGGTGTTAGCGAGCGCCTATTATTGAGATGATGCGGAGGGGGTGAGTGTGATCGGCGTGACCACGTCCGCTCCGCCTTTGTCTCCTGCAGTAGCCGATGGTTTTATTTTAAAGATATGAATATTTTTGTCTTCTGCAGACACCACACCTGATGACGGGTCCTCATGTCGATGCCGAGTCGCCCTCGTTCTGGGAAGGTTGCGGGAGGAGCAGCCGAGGTCACTCGTCGTCGGAGTGCCGTGGGAATCAAAACTCAGCTCGCCGGTTTCATTTTGCGCGGTGCGTTAACCACTGCCCCACCGCTCCCCGATAGCCACCACGGCGAGATGCGACTGGTGACGCGAAGTGGCGACAAGTTGAAGGGCCACGCGCGAGGAGAGCGTCCGAGGTAGTCTCGGCTGACCACTCTCTCCTTCCCGCCCCCCTCTCTCCGCACGCAGACAAAACACGCATCAGCAGCAGCAGCAGAGAGAGAGCGGGCGGGCGGGCGAGAGAGAGAGAGAGAGGTTCTTTGCCGTTTAAACGATGCAAGTTTTAAAAGGCGCCCTCTTTGATTGACTCAAGCGGTGCATTAAGACGGCGGAGGATGGCAGAGGTGTGCGGGTCTGCGCAACAAAGGATCCCGAATGAGTTTGCCGAGCGGCAGATGGGGCCCTTCCGATGACGACGCTGCTGCTACTGCTGCTCCTGCTGCACTCCAGCTCGCGCGATGCTCTCCACAATTTCACAACCCCCCCACCCCCCACCCCGTTTCCTCCTCCCCTCCCCCCTATGTTCTCTTTAACCCCCACCCCACCGTCCCCCTTGCCACGCCGTATTTACCATCAACACCATCTCCCAACAGCTACACTTACACACAACTCCACCACCCCCTGTCAGCAGCCCTCCATCTAGTCCATAACCTACCCTGGGCTTCGGCCTCGGCAAGGTAAGGTAATTGTACCCTTTTTACCTGGTAAAAGGGTAAAGGTAAAGGTGTCGACATGCCAAGGGGTAAGGGTAAAGGGTAGGGTAGAAGGTAAGCTCGTTGCTTTTCACCTTTTACCTTAGCTGCTAAAGGGTAAAAGGTAGGGTGGAGTGATTGTATTGTGGTAAGGTAAAAGGTAGGGTAAAGGTAGGCTCGTTGTTTTTACATTTTTACCTTACCTTGCCGAGGCCTACCTGGGCTTCCATTCCAACCATCCATCTACCCGGACCAACCAATCGTTATTCGGGAGTCCACGTCCGCCCCAACCCTCTCTTCCATCCCTCCAGCCACTCCCAACTAACGCAAGAGTAAAACAAACATGACAAGGCACGCGTTCAATCCACTACTGGATTAAAGGCAACCTCCCTCCCGTCTCCCCCATCACGCCGTGTCGGTAAAGGCGAGGTGGGGGTGGGGGGATGTTTGGCCATACTTCACCACGCCTGGTCAGTGCGCGTTGGCGAATCGGAGGAGCCTGGTGGTCCGGGACCAGATTCGTGACACCCGCTCGCCGCCTTGCATCGTGACTCGTCTCGCGGGGTTCACAGTAGCGTAGCGCTAATCACTGCGCCACCGCTCCCCCACCCCCTTCTCTCCCTTGCCGTAAACCCATCATCCCACGCACCTCCACCGATGCGCGCGCGTCCCCCACGAACAATGGCTGGCGTGTCCTCTCCGCTTTAATCTCCCTGCCGCGCCTTTCATTTCCCATAACAGATACCTCTGTGTAAGGCGCTAGCAGCAATAGAGGGGGAGGTGGTGGAGGGGGGGGCGAGGTGAGGTCGGGGGGGGGGTAAGGTGGGTGGGTAGGGGGTGGGGAGGAAGGTGGGGAGCGGCGTGTGGCGGGAGGGATTGGTGGGGAGAGTTTCATGGTTGGATGCGACGAAGTGCGAAGGGTTGGTTGGAGGTGTAGCGGCGATAGAACGGTGGTGTTGGTGGTGCGGGTGGTGGTGCGGGTGGCGGTAGTGGTGGTGGTGCCGGTGGGGAGCGGTAGTGTAGCGGTTAGCGCACCGCGCTATTAACCTGGCGACCCAGGTTCGATTCCCGCTCACGGCCAACACCAGTGACGATTATCTGAACCGGTCCTGGGCCTCCCCTAGGTCGACTCAGCCTTAAACGAATACCTGGTGCGGTGTGTAAACATCGCCACTGGGAAGACAAAGGCGGTCGGGCGTGGTGCTGGCCCCCCACCCCCTCGTGTACCGTTCCGGCCTTCATTGGTGCTCGCGAACAGCACTTGCCCCAGCAGTGTGTTAAGGGGCTCTATTTGGTGGTAAAGAGGGAATAGAGCGATGGTGGATGGGGTGGGGCTGGTGGAGTGATGATGCCGGTGGTGATGTCAGTGGGTTGGTGGTGGTGGTGATGTCAGTGGGTTGGTGGTGACGATAAGGCACCGTGGTGGTAGTAGCGATGGTGATAGGCGGCGGTGGTGGTGGAGGTGATGGTGATGGTGGGTGGGCGTGGTGGTGATGATGATGATGTTCATCGAAGCGGCGACGCTGTTGTTGTTGGTGGTGGTGCGAGAACGATCTCGGAGTGGTGCCGCTAATAGACGATGATTGCGATCGTGGGGAACGATAGGCGTTGATTGACAATCAAAACAAACACACACACAGACAGACACACAGACACACACGCGCGCGCGTTTACGAGCATTCGAGCGAGCGAGGTCGGGCTGCTACGTCGGAATAGAAGAGACGATGTCTCGATAAAGATGTTTAGCAGAAGGGGGAGCATATGGCGCGCCATGATTTAAAATCATAATTACTCGAAATATTGAGTTTTGGCTGGAGGCTAAATGCGTGGAGGCGCCGCACAATGCGAGCGGAGAGCGTTGGGCGGTCTCGCGCCTTAATTGGGCGCCTGATGCAGCGCCAATGTTGGCTGCTGCTACTGCTGCTGCTGCTGCGAGCTCCTGGAAGGATCCCAGAGAGACGAGTGCGCGTTACGGGGGAGATTTATTAGCGGGAGCAAATTAGTAACCCGAACCTCGGAAACGACTTCGCAAACACACCTATCGGTGTCTCCCCCCCCCCCCCCCCTAATGAGGGTTCGTCACGACACCGCGACGCGCACGCCGCTCCGTGCGGTGTGTGTCGGCGGAGGAGTGTTGCAACGCTTTCGGGGGAGATTGGGGGGAGCGGTAACGTCGTGGTTAGCAGCGCTGCGCTCTCTGTGTGTGTGTACGTCTGTGGGTGCGTGCGTGTGTGCGCGCTTGTGTATGTGTGGGGAGCGGTGGTGTAGCAGTTATCGCCCTGCGCTACGAACCCGGCGACCCGGGTTCGATTTCCGCTCACACCAGTGTGACGATCTAAAGCGGTATTGGGCCTCCCCTAGGTCGACTCAGCCTCAAATGAGTAACTGGTGCGATGTGTAGTAAACATCGACACTGGGGAGACAAAAGCGGTCGGGTGTGGTGCTGGCCATCCACCACCTCGTATACCGTTCCGGCCTTCATTGGTGCTCGCTAACAGCACTTGCCCCTACAGTCTGTTAAGACTATACGGGGGATTTTTGTCTTTGTATATGTGTGGGGAGCGGCGGTGTAGCAGTTACGATCGCGGAAAACAACAACCAGTGACGGCTACCTGCACCGGTCCTCGGCCTTCCCAAGGTCGACTCAGCCTCAAATGAGTACCTGGTGGGGTGTGTGAACATCGCCACTGGGGAGACGAAGGCGGCCGGGCGTGGTGCTGGCCACCCACCGCCTCGTGGGCCGTGTCGGCCTTCACAAGGTGCTCGCGAACAGCACTTGCCCTAAAAGTTAGTTGAGGCTATCTGGGGGGCCTTTGTCTTTGTGTGCGCGCTGCGTGCATTTTATGAGAACAAGACTGCGCGCGGGTTTGATTCCTGGCCCCGGCGAACTTCAATATAATTTCTAATTGCGACACGCTTTGGATTTACATGTAAGCGTGTGTGCAAGTGTACATCTGTATGCTCTTGTACGTGTTGGCACGGGCGTGTCGGAAAATTCGCGTTTATATACTTGTGTATGCACGTGTACGCTTAAAAGTTAGTATTTGTATGTGTTCGTGTATGTTTGCGTGTTTGCGTATGCACGTGTCTTTGCCTTTGTACGCCAGCGGTTAGCGCGCTGCGCAGCGAACCCGGCGACCCGAGTTCGATTTCCGCTCACGGCCAGCAACAGGCGAAGAATATCTGAACCGGTCCTGAGCCATCCTTAGGTCGACTCGGCCTCAAATGGGTAACTCGGTGCTACGTGGAAGAATCGTCACCCGGGCGACAAAGGCGGTCGGGCGTGGTGCCTGCCATGTGTGCCGCCCGGAACCTCCATCACGCGCTCGCTCGACAGCACTTGCCGTGACATTCTGTGAAAGGCTACGCGGGGGGGGGCAGGGGGGGCAGGTGGGGGGCAATCTTTGTCTTCGTGACACGCGCGCGCTCTCGCTGAGCCGCGGGTTCACGCCCGCTCGGAACGCGGCATCAGAAATCAACAATTCGGCTTGTATTGCGCGGAACAGCAAACCACGACGAATTAAAGGGACGTTGCGATTGGCGATGTTTTCTGTTTGTTTGTTACCATCATAAACAATCGCGTCTCGCGAGTCAATTCGGCGCTGCGTCATCGGCAGTAGCAGCAGCGGCAGGAGGAGGGAGGGGGGTTACCTGATCCCGATGGCTGCAATCGACTCCGGATTTGTGGTTCCATCTATAAACACGACGACATTAAAGAGTGGCTTTAGCGGTCGCCAAGTGGACGCGGATCGCGTGTCAGGCTCGCTGTACGGCACAGCGGTCAGCTCGTGCCGAGTTGTGAAAATAAACGCTCGCTAATGACAGTCTTAGTCGAAATGCGACTCGATAATTCTGTGTGCGCGTGTGTGTGTGCGGGAGAGGGGGTGCGAGTCTGTGTTGTAGTGGTTAGCGCGCACCGCGCTACGGATCCGACCATCCGAGTTCGATTCTGAAGCAGTGCGAGGCAGTCCTGGGCCTCCCCTAGGTCGACTCAGCTTCGAATGAGCACATTCGCGCCGAGTAATCATCGTCAATCGGAAGACAAAGGCGGTCGACGGTGGTGTTCGCCACCCACCCCCTCTGTGTGCCGTGCCGGCCTTCATAGGTGCACCATACATAACATAGGAACGTGCCGGCCTTCATAGGTGCACCATACATAACATAGGAACGTGCCGGCCTTCATAGGTGCTCGCTAACAGCACTCGCTCCAAAAGTCTGTTAAGGGAATACGGGGGATAGTTGTCTTTGTATGTTTAAATATCAATGTGTGTGTGGGTAATAATTTTCATAAACTTAGCGCACGTGTGAATCAATATACTTGAGCATACACACACACATATATAGCTTCTGTGTTACGATGTTCGGAGACCCTTCACGGCACCTCCACGTCGATTACGATCGTCGAAAAACGTTCAACAACCGTGTCACGAGTAGCATCGCCACGAGTCGTTCGTAAAGTTAAAACGAATTTGCGTGTTTTTTTGTTTTGTTTGGACATAAAATCACCGCGGCAGAATTTCCCCGAGACGCCTCCGTGACGACGCTTGGAGCCGCGTCGCAGCTCCGCGCGTTCGCGCTTTACGAACCCGGCGACGCGAGTTCGTTTCCCGCTCACGATCAATAAACTGCACGCACATTTGCACCGGTCCTGGGGGGGGGGGGGGTCCTACCCCACCCCACCCCTGCCTCCCTTTAGGTCTACTCAGCCGCAAATGCGTAGCTGGTGCGTCGTGCAAACGAAGGACGGACACTGCAGCCGACTCGCCGTTGTTTGTAAAAGGAGCTCGCGAATCAGCACGTGCTCCGACAGGTCTACAGGAGGGGAGGGGGGGTCTTTGTTAATTCGGCATTTTCTCACAGTTCGCTGCGTACGGTGCTAAAGAAGTTCAACCGACGGACGTACATAAGCGCTCATCGGGACATGTATATTAATTGCGTCATTCATGAACAGTATACGTGTGTTACGCTTATTTTTGTATTCTATGCTTGCGACGGCCTTCATCGCGCAGTGGACTGATCGTGGCCGATGGTTATATATCTATTATACTGGGTGGTAAAATCAGCGTTGCATACAACTTGAGGAAACTGTTGCGTGTAAATCAATGCAAGCGTTTACGTGCACGGATGCGGCTTTATACTATTCCGTCGAAATATCTAGTATGCACGCGAGAAATTAGAGGTTTTTGTTTTTTGTTAAACACATTTATCAGTGATGCCCTGTGTGTGTCGGGAGTGCAGCATTAAATGGATTACATTATATTATTTACCCAAAAAAATATTTATCAATAATGTAATAAGAAAACGAATCATCGAATGAGTCTCAAGACGCCTTTCCAAGAGGGGCCCTTGCCCTTGGGACCTTTGGCCAAATTCCGCAACCCCGAACATGTTTTGCACTCGAGGGTCCGAATCTCCATCTACTGCTGGATAGGTGGCCTTCCTGTATGCCCTGCCGGGCGGTCACGTGTATAGTATGCACACGAGAAATACAATATTTTGTTGTTGTTGTTAAACATGTATGGCAGTGATGCCCGGTGTGTGGCGGGAGTCCAGGATTGGAGGGATCACGTTATTTTATTGAAGAAAAAATATTGATCAATTATCTATTGCGAGATACAGATCCGACCAAGCCTCGCAGAGACACGTGCGCGCTCCACCAAATCGCCCGTGAACGCGCCCGATCTCATCAGCGATCCGAAGCTCGTTGGGGTCGTTCGAAACCTGGTCAGTCTCTTGGATGGGAATCTTGGGTAGGGAATGCACACGGAGTTGTGTAGGGTGGGGAGTCCGCCGTGGAACACCTGGGGGCGTCACGGTGTGCGAGATCTTAACTACCTCGCCTGGTATGGAGGAGGTGGTGGGTTCGATCCCAGTCCCAACGCCTGCTGTACATTTGGAGTTTGCGTGTCTTTCTCTCTCTCTCTCTCCCCTTGGTCGCGTGGATTTTTCTCCGGATTCTCCGTTTTTTTCCCCCTCCACTTTTATAAACGCGCGTTTATATAACAGTTGACTGCTATAAATGTCCATGTCATGAGAAGCTACCTCGTTGAGCGATCGTGTATGGCCAGGTCGCTTCTGAAAAAAGTTAAAATAGTTTAAAGATACGGCAGTAGATGCTCGGATCTGCTAACCGTTGTCGAGATTTTGGGCGGACGATTTACCGCGCCAATGCTGATTTGCGTGGTGATCTTTCCCTGCGGGCACTCCAGTTTGCTCGCACACATTGCCAAGCAAACGCGAATGATCAGGCCGAGAACGCAATTGGCTCAGACACCAGCAAGAGTATAGCGGCACCTTGCTGAAGACGGCTTTCAGAACGAGGCTTCACTCAATAAATAAACAACAATATAATCGTCTTCATCCTCCATTATCAATGCTCCAATGATTTGTTCATTCTGCTCTGTAACTGAATACCGCTCGTCTCAAGCTCCGCTTGTTTAGCGTGTGTGTTGTATATACAAACTAAGCTAACGCGTGCGCGAGTGTGCGTGTGTGCGCACGGACAACATCGGTGACGATTATCTGAAGCGGCACTGGCCCTCCCCTAGTTCGACTCAACCTCAAACGGGTAACCCGGTGCTCCGTGGAAACATCGCCACTGGGGAGACAAAGGCGGCCCGGCGTGTTGCTGGCCACCCACCCCCTCGTGTGCCGTTCCGGCCTTCATAGGTGTTCGCTAACAGCACTTGCCCCTACAGTCTGTTAAGGCTACACGGGGGAATTTTGTCTTTGTGCGTGCGCCTCCACAAACAGGCCGTCCGTTCCCGAAGCCGGCCAATTACGAGGGGGCGATTTCAAACGAGGCCCTAATTGCCCCGCTCCGATAGCCTTCAAATGTTTACTGCGGAGCGCGGAGCGACCTCCGCACGCCCCGTTTAGCGCCGCTCTGTAACGCAATACTTGTGCCACTCAAAGGAAAGGGCCGCCTGCCCCCTCCTCCTTCCCCTACCGCGCGTGTGTGTGGTGTCTGTGCGCTCTGTGCTTTCAGGTGTTGCAACTTGTGCGACGTTTGCACCTGCGCGCGCGCGCGCGTCGGGGTGGGAGGGGCACCACGTACTCGTACATCAGACGCCGCCGGAGAACGAACACTTAAAATGTAATAATGATGATCATAATCGGCCGTCATCATCGTCGTTGTCGTTCTCATCACGCGATTGTTATTGAGCATCAAATGACATGTTCTAAATAGACGTTCTTTGTACGGCGTTGTATGCGGAGAGGCACGCGGAGAGATGAAGAGAAGTGGGTGGATTGCAGTTGACACGGACGGACACGCACGATGGATGGGGAGCGGTGGCGCAGTGGTTAGCGCGCTGCCCCGCTGTGATTCCGGTAGCAACCAACGCAGCTCCACACATCCCCCCCCCACAATCCCCCCCCCCCACCGCGTATCCCAAAATCACATTTAATCATATATTACTTTCGCTATCATCGTTTTCTTACCAAGGCCATCAACAGCAACATCGAATAGCTCGAGGACAGTCAATAACACGACGGCCTTCTACAACACACACATACGCGGCCTTCTGTCAATTGACTGCTTGGATGAAGGCCTCCTCCACGCCGTTCGGTCGTGGAGGTTGTTTGACCATACTTCACCCCGCTGGTCAACGCGGTTTGGGGAATGGGGATCGTCTCGAGGACCGGTCGAGATATCACTCGCCGGGAATCGAACCCAGGTAGGCCGGATCACAGGGTGGAATGCGCTCCATCCCCAACATCTTGCGAAGCAGCAGCAGCAGCAGCGGCGGCGGCGGCTTGTGCTTGACACGCGCATAAAGCTGAACGCCGCCGATGAACCCCCCCCCCCGCCGCCGCCCAGAAGGACGTAAACCCGGTCCAGAGTTTCCGCGAATAAACAAATTGCAAAATGCTGTTGGTTGGTTGACCCCGAGTCCCGAAGGGCGACTGGGCCGACAGGACTTAATGCCCGCGTGGACGTACAGAAACCACGAGGTGACTTGCATTCGTCAACAATTACATACGCACAATCGTGGACAGTCACGGGGGGGGGGGGGTTGTTTAACCATATTTCACCACGGTGAGTCAGTGTGAGTGAGCGCGTGCTGCGTGTAACTAGTTGTATTTGCGCAGTGGAAATGGGTAGCTTAGAATCGGAACATGTATTCATACCGGAGGAATCCAATGAGCTCTAAAGGTCTTTGTCACAGATGTTCAGTATATCTATAGGGTCGGACTCGTGGTAGCCTTAATAGGTGCTCGCTAAAAGCGCACTCCGCCGCGCTACGTGTGTAGGACTTTGCAATTGGGATTTCCGTGCAGTTAAATAAAAAAAAAACACCATCGTGAACCCGGCGACTTTGGGATGCGGCTTGGGGTTTACACACGGCGTAACATTCACACGAACTACACGTTCAACAACAACAACAACTATACTAATTACCGACTTTGAAACGCTGAGCGCAATTAGTGCTAATTGCCCGCATAATGAAAAAATACGTTGGATATATTTCAAATGAAGCATTTTTTATTATGTAATTATGTGTGTATGTATATGCCTGTATATGTAGCGGTAGTGCGCTACGAACCTGGTGAGCCGGGTTCGATTCCCGCTCCAGGCCAACATTGGTGACGATTCATCTGAACCGGTCATGGGCCTCCCCTAGGTCGACTCAACCTCAAATGAGTACCTGGTGCGGTGTGTAGTACACATCGCCACTGGGGAGGCAAAGGCGGCCGAGCGTGGTGTTGGCCACCAACCCCCTCGTGTGCCGTGCCGGCCTTCATAGGTGCTCGCTAACAGCACTTGCCCCTCCAGTCTGAAGGCTACACGGGGGATCTCTGTCGTCTTTGTATTTGTATTTACGGGACGGGTAAAATTATAAACGGACAAGCAATCTTCGATTTCCCCCCCCCCCTCCCACTGCTGCTGATGATGATGGACAAATATCGACGCCCGTTTTCGACGAAAAGGAACATTCACCAACTAGCACAGACTGTACGCTCCTACGGTATGCTCCTATGCTCCCCCGCCTTCACGAACCCGCGTGGTGAAGTATGGTCACGACTCACGTCTACGCAGCCCCCTATATACCCCCTCCCTCCCACCCCGCCTTCACCAGCCCGCGCTGACCAGGGTGGTGAAGTATGGTCGCATGAACCCCAACGACCCGCACAGCGTGGTGAAGTTTTTCATACAGCAGTGGATTGACTAAAAGATCTCACGTACGCGTATATCGTACGCGTATGTAGCTCATGTGCACGTGCACGTGCGGTATACGTGAGTGCGTGTGCCTATGAAGGGATATGGGTTGACGCATCTGCGTCCATATGGAAACAAAACGAATGCAACACACTCGTCAATAACAATGTGGCCTTAATAATAATAAAAATTATATCAGGCGACGTTTCGGGTAACGGCCCTTCTTCATAGCACACATCACGCGCGGCATCCCAGTATCCACTCACCTCCACATTGGCACGCTCGACTACGCACGTCGCGAAAGAAGTTCAAGATCGTGCACGCGCACACGTGCACACGCGCGCGCCGCGGTGCCTACCGCGCGTGACACGTGCGCGAGCCTCCTTGGCGCGTGCGTGTCGACGCGTCTCGCGCATCTGCATCTCACGCGCGCGCAGCCACCGCAGCCGCCGCCGCCGTCGCGGGGAACCTCGACGTTTACGCATCAGAGCCAGGGGGAAAGGCGACGCCTTCGTCGTTAAATAAGCGGCCGCGCCAAGCTAATTGCGGCGGCAGGGCTTGAATAATTACTGAGACAGCGGACGCGGTCTGCTCTTAATTACTCGCCGAGTAGACGGCGCTCGCCCTCGCACGCTCAGCGTCGTGGCTGTGGTTGTCCGCGTTTTCACAAATTGTTTTTCTTGCCCACGACGCTCCCTTTCCTCTCTATTTCGCTCTCTTTCTTTCTCTCTCTCTCTCAAGGCCCCCTTACCTGTGCTCACCTCGGGTCTCTCGCGCTCACAGGGAGCGCCACCGCGGTGGCGAGGATGAGGAGGAGACGTTATCTCCCCTCGCAATGCTGGTCACGTCGGTTCGAACCCTGACCCTGACCATGCCCCTGGTTGTATATTTGGAGTTCCGTGTGTTCTCTCTTTCTCTCTCTCCCACCTCGACGTGGTACTCGCGAGGATTTTTCTCCGGGCCCCTCCGGTTTAGCCCCGCCCCTACCTCCACATTTCAATTATATAAATACTAATTTTAAATAATCCTATACATTCTATAAATTCCCACGTGTGATTATGGCGATGTAAGCCACTGCGATCAGCTATCATCACGTGTGGGGCCGGGTCGTCTCTGATACCGAGCCGATAGCTGAGCGGGCTTTACCTGGTGACTTAAAAGTTGTGTTTTTAGTTGATACCAATGTTAGACGCATCTGCGGATAGAACACACGTTTAGACAGATAATATACACGTGTCAACACCTGTCGATACTATCCAACCCACGTGCCTACCTGTGTGCACATCTCACCATGCCACTTGGCTCATGACAAGCAAAATGAATGTAATCATTGTCTCGGCATGTATAATGTACAACCCACTGCTACGTGGATCAAGGGGATTGTTTCGACTATACTTCACCCTGTTGGTCAATCCTAGTTGGTCGAACCGGTCCACATATACGAAGCGCTCGCCGCTGATGGAGTTAGCCGTGTCCTGGAATCAAACTCAGGTGGTCGGGGGTTCCGAGCCGCGCAGTGCGCAAACCATTGCACGGAGCTTAATGATTCACTGCGCGTGGCGGGTGACTATCGCGAGTGAGTTAGCGACTTGGTGTGACCTGTCACGCTGTCTGCCGAAGGGCTAGAACCGTCAAATGTTACACAACGACAGCCGAGGCCGCGTTCACAAAGTGCCGTAGACAATTCACACCGAACCGGGATCCCTTTGGATGACCGCGCGCAGGTCGATTTGGTTCGACTCGTGGGGGGGGGGGGGGGGCATCAGCAGCAGCTGCAGCAGCAGACTCGGCCTCAAATAATATACCACCCTCAATCATATTGTGAACCGAGTAATTCGCCTCCCGTGGAGTGCGACGCGAAAGCCGATCGAAAGCTCCTGAAGCGCCCGCTTCGCGTTTGCTATACGCCTATAATGTATTGTATTTAGAATTAGGTATAACGTGAACATGTATACTATTCGAATTAACAACGTTATCTTCGTTCACGGTGTTATGCCCGTTCTGGGCCGTGGGTGTAACGGCGAAGCAGTCGGCGCAGTGATTTAGTGCTTTCGACCGGCACCAAGTTATTCGGCCGCATGAGTTCAATTCCCGGCCACGGCGAACGTCAGAGGAGAGCGATATCTGAGCCGGCCTCGAGCCTCCCCTAGGTCGACTCAAATGAGTAGCTGGTGAGGTGTGTAATCATTGGCACTGGATAGACAACGGCGGCTGGGAGGTGTGACGGCTCCATCGCCTCTTCGGGGGTCGTGACGCAGCCTTTAATAGGCGATCGATCATTTAAATAGCACGTGAATGCGCGTGTGATTATCGGACGGTTGTTTGTGGATGCATAATAATCATTGACACAACCATTAACACCAGCATCATCATCACCACCATCAACATCGCCACCACCATCACTACCAGCATCATCATTACCACTACCATAGACCATCATCATAGTCATCATCACTACCATCACCACCATAATCACTATCACCATCATCTTCGTCATCACCATCATCACAACTATCATCACCACCATCATGATCATCACCATCATAATCACTACCATCACCATCACTATCATCACCACCACCATCATGATCATCACCATCATAATCACTACCATCACTATCATTACCACAATCATTATCAGTATTACCATATCATCATCACCACTATCTTCATAATTGCTGATAGGTTTAAGTTGTGGATACAGGGACATTAGCATAGCTGGCTCATGCATCATCGTATTCATCATCACCACCACCATCGCCATCGCGGTAAAAAATAAATAAAAATGAAACACATACAACATCATCATGCTGCTACTGCGGCAGGACGGGTCTGCAAAAAGACAATTAATTTAAGCAGCGCTCCGCTCTCGGCCAAGCGATCAGCCCTCCCTCATACACAGCCTCGGGGCATGCGGTTGTGTGTGCCCGTGTGTGTGTGCCTGTGGACGTGCGTGGGGAGCGGTGGCGCAGTGGTTAGCGCGCTGCGCTACGAACCCGGCTACCCGAGTTCCACTCTCGCTCACGGCCAACATCTGTGACCATTATCTGAACCGGCGCTGGACCTCCCCTTAAGTCGACTCAGCCTCTAGCGAGTGCCTGCTGCGGTGCGTAAATGTCGCCACGAGGGAGACAAAGGCGGTCGGGTGTGGTGCCGACCAAACCGCCCCCCTCCACCCCTGCCGTCCCTCGTGTGCCGTGCCGACCTTCACAGGTGCTCGCGAACACCACTTTCCCCAACAGTCTGTTAAAGGCTATCCGGGGGATCTTCGTCTTTTGTGTCTTTATCTCACTGGAAGTGTCTGCGTGTGTTGCCCAGCTGTGTAACACGCGTGCGCGTGCCTGCGTGCGCGTGCCTGCGTGCAACGTGCGTGTGCCTGCGTGCGCGTGCCTGCGTGTGTGCGTGCGCGTGCGTCTGCGTGTGTGCGTGCGTGCGCGTGCGTCTGCGTGTGTGCGTGCGTGTGCGTCTGCGTGTGTGCGCCGATGGGGGTCCCCCGCCCCTTTCCCATCTCTCCACTCAATCCCCCCCCCCCTCCTCCACCTCCTCCCCCCCCCCCCCCGCTATCTCCCCGCTTTGATTAATCCAAATTGCCCGCGTTTGATTAAAATGAGTAATTACAGTTTAATTTACGCAGGAAGAACCCAAACGCGACCTCCTGCCTGGCGCGTTGTAGGAACACGGCGCACGCTACCTGCTAATTACAACAACCCGCACAGCCAGGCCCAGAGACCACCCCGTGCAACAACACGTACTCTTCCACACGTACCCTTCCATGCGTACCCTCCATGCGTACCCTTCCATGCGTACCCTTCACGCGTACCCTCCACGCGTTCCCTTCCATGCGTACCTTCCACGCGTACCCTCCACACACATACACTCAACACGTCCCCTCCACACATACCCTTCCACGCGTACCCTCCAAGCGTACCCTCCACAAGTACCCGCCACACGTACCCTCCCCCACACACACACTCAACACGTACCCCCCACACGTACCCTCCACACGTACCCTCCACACGTACCCCCCCCACACACACACTCAACACGTACCCTCCACACGTACCCCCACACGTACCCTCCACACGTACCCCCCACACACACACACTCAACACGTACCCCCCACACGTACCCTCCACGCGTACCCTTCTACACGTACCCTCCACACGTACCCCCCCCCCCCCCACACACATACTCAACACGTAGGCTACACAGCTACCCTGCTCACATATCCTCCACACTTACCCTCAACACGTACCACACACACATACCACACACACATAGCACACCCCCATACCCTACTTACACACCATACACACGTACCCTATGCGCATACCCTAAACATCGAGATCCAGACATTGCTCCACGCCACATCAACATACCCTAAACATAGTCCACACCCACGCACCTGTACTCCACCCCCGTGCTGTCTAGCAGGTCGCACCGTCACGCTCCCCACGGCAGGATAACACTGAATGAGCGCAGTCTCGCACGATCTCGTGAAGCTAAGCGGGCGTCAGCCTGCTTAGCGCTCACACGTTGTGACTACCTGCAGACCATGCCAGGTGATGTGACCACCTGTATACCTTGCCAGGTGATGTGACTACCTGTAGACCATGCCAGGTGATGTGACCACCTGTAGACCTTGCCACATGATGTGACTACCTGCAAGGTGCCAGGTGATGTGACTACCTACAGAGGTGCCAGGTGATGTGACTACCTGTAGACCATGCCAGGTGATGTAGCTACCTGTAGACCTTGCCACGTGATGTGACTACCTGCAAGGTGCCAGGTGATGTGTCTACCTGTAGACCCTGCCAGGTGATGTGACTACCTGTATACCTTGCAGGTGATGTGACTACCTGTAGACGATGCCAGGTGATGTGACTACCTGTAGACCATGCCAGGTGATGTAGCTACCTGTAGACCTTGCCACGTGATGTGACTACCTGCAAGGTGCCAGGTGATGTGACTACCTGTAGACCCTGCCAGGTGATGTGACTACCTGTAGACCTTGCAGGTGATGTGACTACCTGTAAACCCTGCCAGGTGATGTGACTACCTGTATACCTTGCAGGTGATGTGACTACCTGCACAGCCTGCCACGTGATGTGACTACCTGTAGACCCTGCCAGGTGATGTGACTACCTGTAGACCATGCCAGGTGATGTTACTACCTGCAGACCATGCCAGGTGATGTGACTACCTGTAGACCATGCCAGGTGATGTTACTACCTGCAAGGTTCCAGGTGATGTGACTACCTGTAGACCTTGCCAGGTGTCGTAGGCGCGTGGCCGCGGGGCGTGGCCAGGAGAGGGCAGCGTTGAGTGAGTTGACTCCCACACGAAGCCAAACGCTGATCGCTGTAAATGTGATCAGACACAATTAATTTCCTAGACATTATTGCAGTCCCACTCGAAATGTGCTCAGCGCTGAGGGCTACCGGGGGGGGGGGGGATGGGGGGGGGGCAGTGCCGTGGGGTGGGGGGAGGGGTTAAGGCCCTGCGCTACAATCCCACCCGGTCAGCTGAGTTCGATTCCCGATCACGGTTTAGCGTCGGTGGCGAGTGACAATCGACAGCCGCGCGATGCCAGTTCCGTTCGGGACAATTTTCCCGAGAGTTGCAACGAACGATGGATGTTCCACCTCGCGTACCCCGCGTTCCCCCAATGAACGACGATGTGTCACCAGACAGAGCCCACGGCCACCCCTCTCGCTTGCGCACTGCTCTCGTGTTGGGGGCCTTGCGGATGGTCCGATCGGACACCCGGCTACGTCGTCATCGATGGGAATCCATACACAGGTGTGCTCGTGACGTTGCTCGCTCGACAGGTGAGAGTGTGTGTGCGTGTGTGTGTGTGCGTGTGTGTATGCGTGTG
Organism: Lethenteron reissneri; assembly: GCF_015708825.2. Classification (NCBI taxonomy): domain Eukaryota; kingdom Metazoa; phylum Chordata; class Hyperoartia; order Petromyzontiformes; family Petromyzontidae; genus Lethenteron; species Lethenteron reissneri. The sequence goes on from NC_083802.1 coordinate 13,524,034, forward strand.
TGTGTGTATGCATGTGCGTGTGTGCGTGTGTGTGTGCGTTTGTGTGTGTGTGTGCGTGTGTGTGTGTGCGTGTGTTTGCGTGCGTGTGTGTGCGTGTGTGTGCGTGTTCGTGTGTGCGTGTGTGTGCGCGTGTGTGCGTGTGTGCGTGTGTACGTGTGTGTGTGTGTGCGTGTGTGCGTGTGTGTGTGTGTGCGTATGTTTGCGTGTGTGTGTGCGTGTGTGTGTGCGTGTGTGTGTGCGCGTGTGTGTGCGCGTGTGTGTGTGTGCGTGTGTGTGTGTGTGCGTGTGTGTGCGTGTGTGTGTGCGGTAATGTAGGGGTCAGTGCACTGCGCAACAAACCCGGCGACCAGAGTTCAATTCCGGCCGCCAACACCGGTGACGATTTTCTGAACCGGTCCTGGGCCTCCCCTAGGTCGGCTCAGCCTCAAATAGGTACCTTGTGCGGTGTGTAGTAAACATCGCCACTGGGGAGACAAAGGCGGCCGGGCGTGGTGCAGCCCACCCACCCCTTCGCGTGCCGTGCCGGCCTTCATAGGTGCTCGCTAACAGCACTTGCCCCAACAGTCCGTTGAAGCCTACACGGGGGAATCTTTGTCTTTGTGTGTGTTTTTGTGTGTGCTGCATATGTGTGTATTGGCGTTCATGACTCGGGTATAATATGTGTATGCTTTATTGACAGTGGCTAGGGGGGGGGGGGGTTGCAACACGCTGGCCCTAAAAGTTAACAACGCGCGAGTTATTGAAACCAATGCGAAATATAAAAAATATCCCTATCACGTTGTTTAGATGAGCAATCTACTCGCTACGTACGGTGCGAAAGAAGTTCAACACACGTCGGCTCGCGGGCGTGTGTTGAATGGGTTCTTGGCACGGAGAATGAAATAGATCCGCCACTTTAACCAGCCCCCCCCCCCCACACCTTCGTAGCCCGACGCCACGGGGCCCCTCCCGAGCCGTGGAACTCGGCGCAGTTGCACCCCCTGCACCCCCGAGATCTGCTACACCACCGCCGCCGCAGAGCGAATCGCTGCCATCGTGTGACAGCGAACAGATTCTCTCCCGCCCCCAGTCGGGGATGATAGGGGGATCAGATTTACACCGACCGGATCACAAGACGCGCTTGCGTGCCCTTGTATTTGATGCGTCCTCCAATCCAGCAGATGTGTGTACACGTGCACTTGCCTCAACACTCAGTTAAGGCTATACGGGGGATCTTTGTTGGGGGGGGGGGGGGCGGCTGCCGGGGTAGCGCTGCGCTACGAACCCGGCGACCCGAGTTCGATTCCCGCTCACGGCTTACCAACAACACTGACGACTATCTGAACCGGTTTATGGGGCTCGCCTGGGTCGACTCGGCCTCAAATGAGTATCCGATGTAGTGTGTAAGCATCGCCACTGGGGAGACAAAGGCGGTCGGGCGTGGTTGCTGGCCACCCATACTCTCTTGCGCCGTGCCGGCCTTCATAGGTGCTCGCAAAGCAGCACTTGCCCCAACAGTCTGTTCAGGCTATGCAGGGGATCTTTGTCTTTGTGTGTGGGGGGGGGGGGGGGTAGCGGTTAGCGCACTGAGCTTCGAACTCCGCGAGCCGAGTTTGATTTGCCACTCGTGGCAAAGATCGGTGATGAACATCTAAACCGGTCCTGGACCTCCCCGAGGTCGACTCAGCCTCAAATGAGTGCCCGATGGTGCGGTGTGTCTAAACATCGTCACCGGGGAGACAAAGGCGGTCGGGCGTGCCGGCCTTCAAAGGCGCTACTCGCTAACAGCACTCGCCCCAAAAGTCTGCCGAGGCTATAGAGCGGATATTTGTCTTCGTAGGCGACGAGATTTCTCGCAACTTTACCGACAACGGCACAAGGAGTTTGCGGTGCGTCTTACTTTCCGGAGCGTCCAATAATCCGGACATTACGGTGCAAAAATATATCTATCTACATAAAAAAAAAATCTACATAAAATAACAACAAACTTCCACTCGTGGGGAGGGGGACACTTGACCATACTTCACCATTCTGCGGATTCGTTGTTTCTCTTTCCGCAACACGTTTAATACACACACACATATATAGATCGTCTTAGATTCCACGCATTTATACATCGGCACGTTCTCGCCCCAAAAAAGGGTATCGGACCGGCAGATGAACGTTTCTCAGAAAAGAATGAAACAAAAAGGACGGCGTTGGCCGATCTAACGTAGAGACGACGAGAGCGAGCACGCGCGTGTGATGAAGATGATGATGAGGTTAGCGGTCGTCGTAGCCGCGGTAGAGTTGATAGACCGGGGGCCGCTCGCTACTGCGGGAAGGGGAGGGTGGTGGGTCATCAGCGCAATTACCGCCGTGTGTGTTGGGGAACAAACCGAAACAAAAAGGGGAAGTCGGGGGGGGAGGGAGGGGGGTGAGAAGAGATTCCACGCGCGTTTAACGCGAATGGTGAAGGAGGGAGCAGTGACTTTCCTGCGGTGAGTCTTGTCGTGGCCGCCGATTAGAAACAAAATGTTCATTGGCAATCCTCTCGTCACGAAATTGTGCTGTGTGTGCTGTGTGTGCGGGTCGCGTTAATGCAATTCGCTAAGAATCAACATCCGTGCGTGGCTGGGACGTGACCGGCTGCGATTCGCGCAGTGCGCGCGCACACACAAGGAGACACCCCCCCCCCCCCCCCGTGTCGCCTCTAACAGACTGTTGGGGCAAGTGCTGTTAGCGAGCGCCTCTGAAGGCGTAGGGGGGGGAGTCAAAACCACGCCACGGCACCCTTTTGTCTCCCTGGTCGCGATGTTTACTGCACATCGCGACAGGAACTCATTTTGAGGCTGAGTCGACCAAGGGGAGGCCCAGGACTTGTTCATGAAAAAAAATCGTCGCTGGTTTTGGGCCGTGAGCGGGGAATCGGAACTCGGGTGGGCAGCTGCGTAGCGCTGAGCGTGACACTACCGCGCCCCCACTTACATACAAAGACAAAGATCCCCGTATAGCCTTAACAGACTGTAGGGGCAAGTGCTGTTAGCGAGCACCTATAAAGGCCGGCACGGCACACGAGGGGGTGGGTGGCCAACACCACGCCCGGCCGCCTTTGTCTCCCTAGCGGCGATGTTTACACATCGCACTAGGTACTCATTTTAGGCTGAGTCTACCTAGGGGAGGCCCGGGGCCGGTTCAGATAATCGTCACTGGTGTTGGCCGTGAGCGGGAATCGAACTGGGGTCGCCGGGTTCATAGCGCAGCGCGCTAACCGCTACACTATCGCTCCCCTTACATACACACACACACAGACACCCTCCCACGCTAATAACTACATATACATAAATACATGTACACACAAAACTCCCGCGCGCGCACACACACACACTGACACACACACTGACACACACACACACACACTCTGGCACACACACACACTCTGACACACACTGACACACACACACACTCTGAACCGACACTGGTGTTAGCCGTGAGCGGGAATCGAACCGGGTCGCCAGGTTCATAGCGCAGCGCGCTAACCGCTACACTACCGCTCCCCACACACACACTGACACACACAACACTGACACACACACACTGACACACACAATTGACACATATACGCACTGACACACACACACTGACACACACACACTTACACACACACTGACACACACACACATAACCGATACACACACACTGACACACACACACTGACACACACACACTGACACACACACATTGACACACATACGCCTTGACACACACACACTGACACACACACACTGACACACACACACTGACACACACACATTGACACACATACGCACTGACACACGCACACTGACACACACACACTTACACACACACTGACACACACACACATAACCGACACACACACACTGACACACACACACTGACACACACACATTGACACACATACGCATTGACACACACACACTGACACACACACACATTGACACACATACGCATTGACACACACACACTGACACACACACATACTGACACACACACATTGACACATACCACACATTGACACACACACTGACACACATACGCATTGACACACACACACTGACACACACACACACACTGACACACACACACACTGACACACACACATCGTAGTTTCCCCTCCCCTCTCCGCCACCACTGGGCGATATTCAACCCGGGGGTATTGGTGTCCAGGGTTAATGGTTGAAGGTTTAAATTACACATACACACACACATACACACACACACATACACACACACACACATACACACACATACACACGCACACGCATACACACACACGCAAACACACACACGCATACACACACACACGCATACACACACATACACACACATAAAAAAGACAAAGTCCCCCCGTGTAGCCTCTAACAGACTGTTGGGGCAAGTGTTGTTAGCGAACGCTTATGAATACCGGAACAGTACACGAGGGGGTGGGTGGCCAGCACCACGCCCGACCGCCTTTGTGTCCCTAGTGACGATGGTTTCACACTGTACCAGGTGCTCATTTTGAGGCTGAGTCGACCTAGGGGAGGCCCGGGAACGGTTCAGATAATCATCACCGGTGTTGGCCGTGAGCGGGAATCGAACCCAGGTCACCGGGTTCATAGCGCAGCGTAGCGCTAACCGCTACACTATCGCTCCCCTATACACACACACGCACGTGTATACACACACACGCACACGCGCACGTGTATACACACACACGCACACGCGCACGCATATTTATTTTAACACAGCGGCTCGTGTCGTTTTCGTTTACGAGAACTTAACCCGCGACCCGCACCCGCGCCCGAGACGAGACAATATCCACCCACGTGTGGCTTCATGATGGGCAACTTGAACGGGGCAGACAAAGCGCCTGTCAATAACACCGGGAAAATCGTCACGCCACGTCGTTTGTTTTCCAAATTTCACAGCCCCTCGGCACAATCCACTGCTGGATGAAGCCAACTCCCCCTCCCCTCCCCGAGGTCTTATTGCCATACTTCACCGCGCAGGTCAGTGCGCGGTTGGTGATATCATTCGCCACTGATGTTAGCCGTGTGCGGGTCCATAGAGTAGGGCGCTAACCACTGGGCCACCGCTCCATGTCGCTATTTGTCCGAAACAATTGGGAGTGACCGCTGAGCAATCCGCAGAAGCTTCACCCCCCCCTCTCACCCTCCTCACCCTCCTCACCCTTCTCACCCTTCACACCCTTCTCAACCTCCTCACCCTCCTCACCCTCCTCACCCTCATCACCCTTTTCAACCTCCTCACGATCCCCACCCTCCTCCTTCTCCTCTGTCCACCAGGCTCATGGACACTCCCGTTTCTTCCGTGGCAGCCCCCTGTCACCCTGCACTCACCTACCGCTCACGGCGGAACTCTCCGCTGTAGAGCGACTCACAACCTCACCACCACCATCGTCATCATCATCATCCTCGTCATCCTGTCTACACCAAGTACCAGGAGCTGCCGCTGTTACTGCTGCTACTGCTGCTTCACATTACCAGCAGCAGCGGCAGCGTTGAATCCACACCGACTATTAAGAGACACTTAAAGACACCCCCAACCCCCCACCCCATCTCTTTAACTTCTCTCGCGTGGCTTTTGAGTGACATCGAGCCCGGCTCTTCGCCCCGGGGGCTGTGACGCTCGCCGGATGTGTTCGCCGAAATATTTGCACGCGCAATGAATTGTCATTTGCTGACCCGCAACCAATCACTGGGTATCTGTGAGAAAGAAAAAAAGAGCTTCATAGCTCTTCGGATTCGTCGAGTCTAAATCAAGATTCTGATTATGAATTGTGTTATTATCGTGGTCCTCTATTGTCGTTGTCGCTGTTGTTGTTTGGCCAGATGAGGATTAAACATTTGTTCAACGTCCGCATCGCAGGGAAGGGGCCGATCTCGTCGGATATCGATAACGAAGCAGGGAGGGCAGCCTGCTTCGTGCGTGGACGGGTGACAACTCCACCAAGGGGCTTGCCAGGCGTTTGTGTCGGGGTCATGATACTGCTGCGAGGTTTGCAGTACAGCAGAAGGAGACGCAGCAATGCGCTCGGTCAGTTTGACACGTTTCATTGATTGCATCTGTCTGGGCATTGAGTCTGTCTGCGCGGAGCGTTCGGTCGATCTCCCCTCGTGTGTGTGGTGGCCTTTCTCCTGGGTTCTCCGCTTTGCTCCAACACGGAGCCCAAACGCCCAGACGCCAACCACTGGTTCAGCATCCCGATGTAGCAGGAACCTCCCAAAAACGATTCTTGAAACTCAGTGGGACTGTTCCTCGCTTAATAAAGGGCACCGTCGCTATTTTGTCAAGTCAGTGGCAGCTATAAATATTGAAGAGAGCGTATTCACCCCAATGCCACGTTTTCACACAAAAAATATATTTTTTGGTCGAAAAATATTATTGGCCAAAAACCCTCTTGGCCGGCGTGGTGAAGTATGGTTAAATACCTCCCCCCCCGGCCCAGAGACAGAGCGAGGGTGCCTTCATCCAGCAGTGGATTGAGACTGAGCTGTTCATCATAAATCACGATGGCTGGACGGCCGCTGATACATTTCTCATACGAATGTAAAATAGCTTTTTAAAAAAAACAACAACAACATTACCACTAATCATTAGAAGATCATAAAAACATACATATATATATATACTGTCGATGACATATATATAGCGACCGGCGGCAGACTATGAATGGGTTTCTCAACGTAGCGACGTGACCCATCTGTGTGGCCAGCGTGTTTCTCGAGAGGCTGTTTCGCAGCAATGAGATCATATTTCGAGAGCGAGGGGCCCGCGCAGAGGAACCACGTGATGTCGTCGATCCGTATGTGTCCAGAGCAGAGCGACAGATCGATACTGTGCATATGTTAGCCTCGGGCAGGATGGCGAAGTGTAATTGACGGCGATGTGTGTGCGTCTGTGTGTTTTACGCGCGCATGTGTGTGGGGGGGGAGCGGTAGTGTAGCGGTTAACGCGCTGCGCTACAAACCTGGCGACCCGGGTTCGACTCCCGCTCACGGCCAACACGGGTGACGATTATTTGAACCTGTCCTGGGCCTCTCCTAGGTCGAGTCAGCCTCAAATTAGTACCCTGGTACGGTGTGTGAACATCGTCACAAGGGAAACAAAGGCGGTCGGGCGTGGTGCTGGTTACCCACCCCCTTGTGTGTGCTCACTTACATCACCTGCCCCAACAGTCTGTTAAAGCCCATATGGGGGATCTTTAGTATGCCTGCGTGTGCGTCCGTGTAGATGCGTGTGCGTGTACTTACGTCTCTGAGTGTTCACGTGTGTGTGTGGGCTTGTATGTGTACACGTGCGCGTGCGTTCGTATGTACAACGCGCGTGCTTGTCGACGATGCTGTTAATGAACCCAGTATCACAGCAGATTCATCATCACGCTCTTCCCCATCACACGCCACCATCATCGTCACCATCATAATTCACCATCAACTGTGACTCGGCAAAAGGCATGCGTCGTGGTGAAGGTGATGACGGGTGGGGGGGGGGGCTTAATTGAGAGTTCACTTGAGTGTGTCCACGCGTAGCCGCGTGCGTGCGAGCGTGTGTTGTTAAACAGCTACGGATCAAGCACTCTACGCACGGACTTACCTGCATTATCAACACCAGTTGCGGCAGCAGCACCATCAGCATCATCAGCAGCAGCAGCAGCGGCAGGAGCCTTCTTCCGTCTGTGCGTCCTCCCGTCTCCGCGGCGAGCGAGCGAGAGAGAGAGGAAACGTGCGCGAGACAGAGATACACGGCGAGAGACAATCGAGATCGTAGGAGGACGCGGGGAACACACGGTGGGCCCTTTGGCACGCAGGCGTCCCGATCTTTGACGGACTGACAGGCGAGAGGAGACGGTCGGATTGACATCCGAGGTGTCGCTAGACTGATCGCGACGCGTCGCGCGCGGCCCGGGGAGCGAGGGAGGGAGGGAGGGAGTGGGAGGGAGGCTTGGGATGTGATGTGATGAGAGCGTACGCGCTTGGGGAGGGGGGGGGGGGTGGGGGGAGAGGCTACGGACTTACACGGAGGTGCGTGAACGCGTTTACACGGGGAGGAGGAGGAGAGGGAGGGACAGATACGAGAAGAGTGGAGGGCGCGGTGGAGGAGGGAGGGAGAACGAGTAACAGGAGTGCGGTGTGTGGGAAAGAGGGGGGGGGGGCTAGGAGGAGGTGGGGAGAGGGGAGACAACAGCAGCAGCAGGAGGCAGGAGGAGGAGGAGGGGGCGCGGTGAGGGGAGGGGGTGTAGGAGGAGGAGGAGGGCAGCGGCGTTTAACAGATTCACTCGGCGTGAGCGCGATCGGCACAACTCGCGAGCGAGCGGACGCGGCGTGCGATTCGCGACCGCGGGGTTTCTATCGCGCGCTCTTCCCCTACCACCCTCCCCCCCTCGGCGCGCCCCCATCACCCGTACAATCGTCGTCTCTCCTTCACGCAAAGCAGGCGCGAGCACCGCGTCTATCGCACAGCCTTCGCGCCCGTGAGATCCTTCGTAATCCCCGCCGCCGCTGTTCGCCGCTGTTCGCCGCTCACGTGGGGTCGCGTCGGGCGGCCGCGCCCGTGGGAACAGCTGTCGCGAAAGCTCTCGCGGACGCGATATCGTCCCTGAGGTTCGGTGCGCAGTGTCCGCTCCACACGCGCGCACACAGCTACAATACACACACACACGCGCATATAGCTACAATACACACGGACACGCGCTTAACGCACTCGCACACCCAACGTAACACTCGCGCACCCAGTACGACACCGGCGAAGAGAAGGAAAGGTGGCGGTGGGTTGCTGAACATTTGCTCTACCACCGCCGCATGATTGTCGAGCGTTGGTGATCCCCCCCGGCCCCGGGTTCAAGATCACATCCCATACTTATCCAGCTCATCCCAGCATCCCCCCACCCCTACCACCACCACCACCACCACCAACCCCGCCGCCAAGATCGCTGCATCTCCCACACACATCGCTCTCCCCCACCCACCCCTTCCAACGAACCCCAGATCCCCCCTTGCAAGCTCCCCTTCTTAAAGGACGCAGCGATGGAGATGTGACGGCGAACAACCGGATTGCAATTGCATCAAATTCCACCGCCGTCCAGGTACCTGTCACCGTCACTCCGACGAGTCACGTGTCGCTCTCGTGGTGACTGCCGCTCGCGCTGATGTCGCATGTGTTGCCGTGTGCGTTGCTGATTATCGCGTAGCGTGAAACGTGGCGTGGATACCCGCTTGTTTATCTACTGCTGGATGGGGGCCCTGTCCTGCCCGGTGAGCTATCGCGACTGTTATTTCAATCAGACGTCGGTCACCACGGACCCCCGACTGATTTGTTATATTTTGATTTCAGCGGTAGAAAAAATATTTAAAAAAATAATAAGCCACCCGCAAACGTGCAGTTGTAAACGGCGTCGCATGTTCCACGTGATGATATTAAGCGATCGTCGATGTCAATTCGGGCTCTCTCCCGGATTTCAATTAACGAGGGTGCCAGGTCCATTGCGCTTCGCTTCGCTGTGCGGTCATCGCCTCTGATGCACGCGGTCAACTAACAACACCGCACCGCGCTCACGACACGCAACAAAAAAATATCATCTCTTAAATATCTGCGATGGTGCTTTTTGTAGAGGTGTCGTTGTCGTCGTCGTCATCATTTCGACGACGTAAAATGATTCGTTTATTTCGAGTGAAACGAGCGGCGAGCATTTCTGAATCGTTTTTTTTCTAAACGCACGACCACGTGCGTCTGTATGCGGCGCGTGCTTCGCGTTAAGTTCAGTGGCAGGGGTTGAGACAGTTGGCTTTTCCGTCTGTTAAGTTTGGGATGCGGGCGGGCGTGGTGGGAGATATGCGAGTGATTGATTATTACTGCTTAGAATCAGCGTGCGGAGTGGTTTGATATTTTAAAATACAATTGCGTGTACGCGTGCCGAGTTACGTGTGTGTACGCGTGCGTGTGTATATCTGAACATGTTTGTGTTGACTCTGCCTCGAATGAGTACCTGGTGCGGTGTGTAAACATCGCCACTCGGGAGACAAAGGCGGTCGGGCGTGGTTTTGCGCACGCACCATCTCGTGTTGTCGTGCCGGCCTTCATAGGCGCTCGCTAACAGCACTTGTCCCAACAGTCTGCTAAGGCTACACGGAGGATCTTTGTCTTTGTTCGGCATGTGTGCTCGTGTGGGGAGCGGAATTGTCTCGGTGAGAACGCGGCGCTACGAACGCGGCGACTCGAGTTCGGTGTCCCGCTTTCGGCCACGATGTGAGAATGATCTGAACCGGTCCTGGGCCTCCCCTAGATCGACTCAGCCTCAAATAAGTATCTGATGGGGTGTGTAAACATCGCCACTGGGGAGACAAAGGCGGTGGGGCGTGGTGTTGGCTCCCCATCCCCTCGTGTGCCGTGCCGGCCTTCATAGGTGCTCGCTAACGACACTTTCCCCAAAAATCTGTTTAAGGCTATAGGGGGGATCTTTGTCTTTGTGCGTGTGTGTATTTGTGAGAGAGGAATGGAGGGTACGTGCATGTATGACAGTGTTCGTCTGTGTGCGTGTTTGTATATATATATGTGTGGGGGGGGGGGGTATGTGTGTGACAGTAAGGCAGAGAGTTGAAACACGCGTGTTTCACGGTGTGTCTACTTAAGCGTAGACGTATAAAGTATCGATGTTGTCTAGCGATGTGGTGAGAACTCAAGGGACCGACACGAGTCCCATTTACTCGCGTGACCTGGATCACTGGAAATGACACGAACAATGCAACAGCGACGGAGCGAATAGAGACGAGGGCGATAAACAACTCCGCCTTGTGACAAATCGAAAAGAGCGCACGAACATAATGCAATGCTCGGCAATAATCGGTGGTCGCGATTCAACTTTGGTCATTTGTGTACGCGTGCATGACGGAGTGCATTTATATATACGCGCGCGCGCGTGCGCGTGCACGTGCGTTTTTAAGAGAGTATGGCACCTGCTAGTGATTGCGCGCGCACGTGAGCATGTGTGCGTGTGTGTGTATGAGTCGGCGTATTAACGTGAGCGGGGTTTATATTCTTTCTGTGTTCGTGTGTCAGAGTGTCTTCACGGGTACCGTATACGGTTCGGAGCAGACGGGAGAGTGAGTGTCGATACGTTTACACATGTTGTATGTAACGGTATACCTATGTATGCATGCGTGTAAGAGTGAGTGTGTTTGTGTATGTATGTTAAGGTGTGTGTACAAGCACGTGTTCGCTGGTGGGTGTGTAAGAAGCTGTATGCGAGTGTCAGAAGGGTGTACGTACGTTACTGTGAGTCAAGCTGTACGTTTGCATGAGAGTATGAGAGTGTATATGGATGGGGAGCGGTGGTGCAGCGGTTAGCGCGCTGCGCCGAGATCAATTCCCGCTCACGACCAACACCGGTGACGATTATCTGAACCGGTTCTACGCCTCCCCTAGGTTAACTTAGCCTCAAATGAGTATCTGGTGCGGTGTGAAAACATCGCCGCTAAGGAGACAAAGGCGACCGGGCGTGGTGCTGGCCACCCACCCCCTCGTGTGCCGTTCTGGCCTTCATAGGTGCTCGCTAACAGCACTTGCCCCTACAGTCTGTTAAGGCTATACGCGGGACCTTTCTCTTTGTATATGACTATTTTGTTAGCGCATATTTATGTATGTGTGCCTGTCTGTACAAGGTGTGTAAGTGTGTGCAAGTCGGGTGCGTGCGTTTATGTACGGTTGTTTATCCGAACCGGTTCTGCGTCTCCTCTAGTTCGACTGAGCCTTAAAAATAATTCCCTCATACGGTGTCCAAAAACATCGACACTGGGGAGACAAAGGCGGCCGAGCATGGCGTATTGGCCACCGCACCCTCTTCCTCGTTGTCCGTGCCGACCATCATAAGTGCTCGCTAACAGCACTTGCCCCAACAATCTGTTGTGTGTATGCACGTGTGTGCGTATGTATGTGAGCATTTATATGTATATAAGTGTGTGTGTGCCCACGTGTGTAGCACGCGCACACGCACACGTGTAACACACACACGCACACTGAGGGTGGGTGGTAGCTACATCTCAGTAAATCCGATCAGGTACCATGGACAGCTCCATCACGGCGACGAGTTGATGAAGTTGACACCGCGTCTTGGAAGCAGCTTTTATTGAACGAAGCATCACCCACCCATCCTCTCCCCCTTTCTCCCACTTTCCTTTACATTATTTATTTTGTACATAGAACAAATATGTATTCTTTTATATATATATAAAAAAAAATCTAATTCATTAATTTTCGCAAGGATTACGCCAAGCCTTGTCTCTGGCGTTTCGCTTTAAATGCGCCGCTAATCCTCTCGGCGCCCCGGTTCCCAGCTCACCACCCTTACCTTACCCGAACACATAATCTGCTAATGTGTTTTATATAATTAAAAAAATATATAATTATATTATTATTAGTATTATACACGTGCCTCCTCCACCGTTCACACGCTGCACAAATCAAAATAATTTTTAAATGTATATACACTTACCGGCGAATTCTATTGATGTGTATTAGATAAAAAATACATATACTTAGTATGTATACATTAGATTAAGGCGTACATTAATAAGTACGTGTGTCCATGCGATAATGCTCGGCGGCGATGCTTACGGACGAATTAAAAGAAAGAAGAGGCGCATGCGGATAATCATTTAGCGCTCATTGAACGTTTGCATCAAAGACCGCTGAAGGTGTGTGATGGTGTGGGCGCGCGTGGGGAGCGGTGGCGCAACGGTCAGCGCACTTTGCGCTACAAACCACGGCCGCCCAAGTTCGATTCCCGCTCGCGGCCACCAACACCAATGACGGTTATCTTGCACCGGTGCTGGGCTTCTCCTAGGTCGACTCAGCCTCACATGAGTATCTGGTGCGATGTGTAAACATCGGCATGAGGGAGATAAAGGCGGCCGGGCGTGATGCCTTCGTGTGCCGAGGCCGGCTTTCATAGGTGTTACTCGCAATGAGCACTTGCCTCAACAGTCTGTTGAGGCTATATGGGGGTCTTTGTATTTGTGCGTGCGTGATCTTGTCTGTTGTGTGATATCTACAACCAGCACTCCGCCACGAAGCCTCAATCACTGCATGTGTATATGCGTACATATGGCTCGTTACCCGAAACGTTAGCCTGGTATGGGTGTAATTATATATTCGGTTATTAGGCAGTGCTAATTATGATTTTTATTTGATTTTTGTGGCAAATTCAGCATCATATTTACGCGCACATTTGTTTACTTAACATCAACGATCATTGCATGTTCATACTACCATTGCTGGGCATCACCCATTCATGGCCGTTGTTGTTATTGTTGTTGTTGTTATTGTTGTTATTGTTATAATGAACCGGGTGAGCCCGGAGAGACGAGGAGACTTTCGAAAGGGAGACCCTGGGTTTTGCAGAACCAAATACGAGTGCAATAAATCAACACCATCAACGCGTAGTCGTAAGCATAATGACAACGACAAAGATGTAATCATGACAATCGCTCTTGATACGGGGAGGCCTCGAAAGACATCATGAACAAAAACTAAACACACATATATATAGAACCAAATCAAGGCAATTAACGTAGGCGATCAACATGGAATGTTTAAGTTGCGTACACAGAGCGCAATCAGTGCACGTGTGTGTAAAGCGCTCTCGTGACGTGGATGAATACTCACTGATATTAATTTACAGCCTTTCAGTTCATCCACTGCTGGATGAAAGTAAATCCACGATTGAGAGTGGGGTGGGGGTGGGGGCTGGGTGGATGGGTTCACAGGGCCCGGTGTGGATATCACTCGCTACTGACACGCTGCCTCCTCGACGCCTCGGCGGAGAATCGAGTTCATGCTCGCCGCGGATTCATCGCGCGCAACGCGCTAAACACTGCACCATCGCCTCCCCCCCTCCCATATGCGACTGCACGTAGAGCGTACACTTCTCATCACATCGTCCTATACACACAACACGCAACACACGCATATTACAGTGATACAAATACAAAACACAAAGCGGCTCCATTAATTTGGAAAGCTTTCGTGCATCAGCAGCTATGCGTGATGGGGGGCGGGGCGGGGGGGGGGGAGATTCCCTCACCCCCTCCCCTGCCTCCCCCGCCGTCATATCCCGACGTCCCCATCGTAGCGAAGACGAGGAGGGTGGAGGAGGAGGAGGAGGAGGAGGCGAAACAAAAGACATCGTCACGAGAGGGAATGTGCCACGGCGCGCGCGCGCCCTCGCTCCTCTCTCACGCAACACCGTCCGCCGCTCGGGAACAAATCATTATGCGACGCGCAAAAACGAAGGCGCACTTCCCCGTGAAGGATTGCATTTTGAGACAACGTTTGCTGAAATTTGTTCACTTACATTATTAACTTTGCGCGCGCCTTCCGCGTGTCGCGCCGGGTGTTTTTGCCCGTTTATGAATTCGGCTTACTGATACATTAATTTTTAGCCCGCGGTATATTTTATTCTTTGCACCTCCTGAATTTTATGCGAAAGCGCCGCCGCTTTACGGTATAATGGCGTGCTTTATTGAGGATGAAAATGTATTTAATTTAACCGCGCGCGATCCGTCTTTCGACAGGCGAGCGGACGAGCGAGCGGACGAGCGAGCGGGAGGGAGGAGGGCGAGAGGGGAGCGGAGGGGGGAGAACGAGGGAGGGAGCCAGCGGACGAAGGAACGAAAAATAAACCCGTGATTTGTTAAGTGACCCTGAGATAGACAGAGTGAAAGAGAGAGAGAGAGACGCGATCACAAAAAAACCCACGGACATCGCTTACTCCCGTCTCGCCATGGAAGCCCTCTCGGGTCACATGTCGGCCGCGGGTGGACCGGGTTGTGGGCCGCACCCGCAGGGCGCTCCCAAATCACCCGAAATGCGCCTCATGGAGCCGCACTACGGAGGCGGTCGCGGCGGAGGTCCCTCGCTCAAACCCAACCAGGTCCGCGAAGTCACCCTCTACGGAGTCCCCATCGTCTCGCTCGTCATCGACGGCCAGGAGCGCCTGTGCCTGGCGCAGATCTCCAACACGCTGCTCAAGAACTTCAGCTACAACGAGATCCACAACCGGCGCGTGGCGCTGGGCATCACCTGCGTGCAGTGCACGCCCGTGCAGCTCGAGGTGCTGAGACGCGCGGGCGCCATGCCCGTGTCGTCGCGCCGCTGCGGAATGATCACGAAGCGCGAGGCCGAGCGGCTGTGCAAGTCGTTCCTGGGCGAGTGCGCGCCGCCGCGGCTGCCCGAGAACTTCGCCTTCGACGTGTCCCACGACTGCGCCTGGGGCTGCCGCGGCAGCTTCATCCCCGCGCGCTACAACAGCTCGCGCGCCAAGTGCATCAAGTGCACCTCGTGCGGCCTCTACTTCTCGCCCAACAAGTTCATCTTCCACTCGCACCGCACGCCCGACGCCAAGTACACGCAGCCCGACGCCGCCAACTTCAACTCGTGGCGCCGACACATGCGGCTCACCGACAAGAACCACTCGGACGACCTCCTGCACGCCTGGGAGGACGTCAAGGCCATGTTCAACGGCGGCTCTCGCAAGCGCACGCTGCCGCCTTCCTCCAGGATCTCCGGCGGCGGAGGAGGAGGAGGCGGAGGAGGAGGCGGGGGAGGTGGAGGAGGAGGTGGCGGAGGCGGCGGTGGCTCGGGACGCGGCCACGGATTCGGCCTGGGTCCCATGCTGAGCCAGACCATGGCCGGGGGCCCCAAGCGCCTGCGGCCGTGCGACGAGGACGAGGCGGCCGCGCTGGGCCTGGCCGAGGGCGTGCGCAGCTACCCCGTGATCCCCGTGCCCAGCAAGACGTTCGGCAGCGTCCTGCAGAAGCTACCCGCGCCCGTCTTCCCCAGTCCCTACGGCTTCCCCGCATTCGGCCTCTGCCCCAAGAAGGACGACGCCGCCTCCGCGGCGGCAGCCGCTGCCGCCGGCGGCCGCCGCCGCCGCCGCAGCTGCCGCGGCCGTCGGGCCCCCTCCGCAGCAGCCCCCCAAATACCCAAACTTCTCGGGCATCTTCTGGCCACCCCACGGCGGCCTCAAAGACGCGGTGGTCTACCCGTCCTTCCACATGTTCTGGCCGACTCGCAACGGCGCCACCCTGAGCGCCGTGCCCGGATACCCGCAGCTGCAGCCACCGCCCGCGCTGCAGCAGCAGCAGCAGCAGCAGCTGCTATCCGAGGCGCACAAGCGGCACGGGGAGCAGCAGAGAGGCGGGGGAGACGGCTCGGAGCAGAGCGACATCAGCTTCGCGGAGAGCGAGCACTCGCGCCACGAGGACAACCGCTCCGGGGAGGAGACGCGCGCCTCCTCGCTGGGGGACGGGCACCTCTCGGCGGCGTCTCCGATGCGCAAGCAGAGCGCGCCCGGCGGCGTCGCGACCACGAGCTACCTCTCGGCCTTCCGGCCCGTGGTGAAGGACGCGGAGAGTTTCGCGAAACTTTACGGCAACCGCGACGCGTTCGGCGCTGGCGGCATCGGCTGCATCGGCGGCGCGGGGATCCTCGGCGGTGTCGGTGGCGGTGGCGGGGTGGTGGTGGTGGCGGCCGGGGGAGGAGGAGGAGGTGGAGGAGGAGGATGGCGGGATGGGGAGGCACTGCGTCTTGTCCCCGGACCTCCTGAGCGAACCGTCGTCCTACCACTCGGAGATGCTGAGCGACGGCGCGTGCAGCGAGGCGGAGAGCGAGCAAGACGTGGACGTGGAGTCTCACAAGCAGACGGAGGCGGAGGACGAGGTGGAGGAGGAGCTCCTGCCCCAAGACGACGCCGTGGAGGTGGACGAGGTGACGGCGGTCGGGGAGCGCGCGTTCCCCCACCATCACCACCACCACCATCATCATCAACAGCAGCAGCAGCATCAGCAGCATCATCATCATCAGCAGGTGCCGGAGGAGAGACGCCCAGCCACGTCGCTCCGGGTCGAGGCCAGCCCGCCAGAGCCACGCTTCCGCGCGGACCTCTCCCCCGAGAGAAGCGACCGGGTGAGTGGGCCGTGTGTGTGATGCGGGGGACTCCCCTAGGTCGGCTCGGTCATTAACGAGTACCTGGTGCTGCGCGTAAACATCGGCAGTGGGGAGATAAAGGCGGCTGGGTGTGGTGTTGGCCACATCATAGCACCTCCATAGGTGCTCGTTCGGAGCACTTGCACCAACAGTACGATAAGAGCTATACGGGGGAACTTTGTCTTTGCGTATGAGAGGGTCTATGTGCGTATGCCTCTTTATCTGTGTGTGTGTGTGCACGCGTGTGTATACGTGCGTGTGTGTGTGTAATTGTGTGTGTGTGTGCGTGTCGGCCTTTATAGGTGCTCGCTACCAGCACTTGCCCCAACAGTCTGTTCAGGCTATACGGGGAATCTTTGTCGTTGTGTGTCACAGATGTGGAGGGGCGGTAGCGTGGCGTTTAACGCGTTGCGCTACGAACCCGGCAGAGGCCCGAGTTGGGTTCCCACTCATCGCCAAAATGAGTGGCGAATATCTGAACCGATCCTTCGCCTCGCGTAGGTCGACTCAGCCTCAAACGGGACACCCGATACGATGCGTAGTAAACATCGCCACTGGGGAGACAAAGGCGGCCGGGCGTGGTTACTGGCCATCCACCCCCCCCCCCTCGTGTGCCGTTCTGGCTTTTATCGGTGCTCCTCGCGAACGGCGCTTACCTGCCCCAGGTATCTTGTTGAAGGCGACGTGGGAGACGTTCATCTTTGCTACAGGTGCATCCCACGCGTGTTACACTTCACATATTCGCCGCGATGGGGCGTCGGCTTGACGTGCCTTGTAAGCGCATGTGTCCACGTGTGTTGGACTTCTTTGGCACCGTACTGATCGGGATCGGGGCACCCATACCAAGTCAGTTGCTCGACGAGAGGTGAGAGAGAGAGCAACCAGTGGTGAAGTATGGTCAAACAAGTTTGCGCGACTCGTTCGCGCACAGCATTTCATTGATTAACTATTCCTCACGGATGATGATGATGTTGACGATGTGTGTTTATCATTTTTCGTGCATAGCGCCGACCAAACGTTAAATATCGCGTCTTGCATCAGTCCGCGTATACGTGCATGCATCCGCACGCAGTTACAGATACGCGAACGTTGACGCGTGCAAGTTGTTTGCCGTGCGTTGAGGTTGTACGCTACACCCGTGCAAGAGTTTAAATGTCTCGCGTAATATTTGCCTGACTACCCCCCTGTGCCGGATTATCCTAGCAGCAAAAGTAGCAACACATGTAGCTACGACATGTGTAGTAGCTACGACATGTGTAGTAGCTACATGTGTAGTAGCTACATGTGTAGTGGTAGCTACGACATGTGTAGTAGCTACATGTATAGTAGCTACATGTGTAGTGGTAGCTACGACATGTGTAGTAGCTACATGTGTAGTAGCTACATGTGTAGTGGTAGCTACGACATGTGTAGTAGCTACATGTGTAGTAGCTACATGTGTAGTGGTAGCTACGACATGTGTAGTAGCTACATGGGTAGTAGCTACATGTGTAGTAGCTACCTGTGTAGTAGCTACATGTGTAGTGGTAGCTACGACATGTGTAGTAGCTACATGTGTAGTAGCTACATGTGTAGTGGTAGCTACGACATGTGTAGTAGCTACATGGGTAGTAGCTACATGTGTAGTAGCTACCTGTGTAGTAGCTACCTGTGTAGTAGCTACACATGTAGTAGCTACTACACGTGTAGTAGCTACGGGCCCCGCACTTTCAAGGGCCCCGCGCTAAATGCTTTCAAGCTATCAATTCCGGTTCAGTGATTCTGCACTTGCTCTATTACTATAGTACTATAGCGCCTTCAACTTTTACGAACGACTGGGTGTTTAAGGTTAGCGATTAGTCATATTATCTGGCTGTATAGAAAATGAAAAAAAATGCAATTACTTTACTGTGCAAGTAAAAACAAAAGTGTTTTAATATGAATAAGTTTTTAAAAAATTCGGCCCCTTTATAGCAACATATGCTACAGGCCCCGCACTAGCTGAATCCACTCCACCAATCCGCCACACCCCCCGCGCCCCCCCCCTCGGACCCCGACACCGGTGTGGGCTTGGAAGGGGGTGGGGGGGGTGGGGTAAACATTTTTCCGGAGCCAAGCCCCGGACAGCTCAGGGGGGTAAATTGTCGCGAGGCATCCGCCCGGCCTTCATAGGCGCTCGCTAACAGCACTTGCCCCAAGCAGTCTTCGAAGGCTATAACGGAGGGGGGTGGGGGGCGACTTTGTCTTTGTCGTGACAAGTTGTCCGTCGTCTCCACGTGGGTGATCTCGCGACGCGTCTGTGCGTGCGCGTCGTCGCCACAACGCGGATTCTAGCGCCGCGTGTATGAAGCTGTCACGCGCGTTACTTGCTCGCCGCGTGAACCCGGCGCGTGTCGCCCTCGCTGCGGGTACGGGGGGAGTGGGATTTGGAAGTGTGGGGGGGGGGGGGGGGAATTCGTGGCTAGCAGCTTTCATTGACTTTCTATCGGCTTTAGCGTCACACTCCACCGGAGGCGAATTACTTGGTTCACCGATGATGGACAACCCTGTATTTTTGTATTTGTGTGTGCCGCGTTTAGACACGACACTGAACTCGCGGCTGACTTGTCGCCCTGTGAGTGGAAATCAGTCAAGCCTGTGCGGCCTTGTTTGGGGGGGGGGCACAACATTCGAACTGGTTTGGGTTTTATGATAGAGATTGTTTGCATGGGTTAGATCGCGTAAATATAGAAATGTGTCGTTAAAAACCGCCACCACCCGACACAGCCAACTAGTAAGGGCTGTCACGTAAACAGAACGTGGCCAATTCGTCACTAGTACAGCACACCGGTTGTGTGTTGGAGAGCCAAGCCACAACATTTACAATCAGAGTACGACGTTTCGCCAGTAATTACAACTAGCTTCATCAGGCAACAGCCAGATTTGCGCAGAAGTCCACCTGTTTTGTTCCTTATATAGAGGCGTAGATGTGGTGACATCGGAAGTGTGGTCACCACACTTCCGATGTCTCTAGCTGTGAGTATTAACTGGACTATATTTATGCCAAATTTCACAATGTCAGGCCCTCTAAGAACATCATTACAAT
Organism: Lethenteron reissneri; assembly: GCF_015708825.2. NCBI lineage: Eukaryota > Metazoa > Chordata > Hyperoartia > Petromyzontiformes > Petromyzontidae > Lethenteron > Lethenteron reissneri. The sequence goes on from NC_083802.1 coordinate 13,544,078, forward strand.
GTACGTCAGTCAATCAATCACAGTTGCTCGTGAGATGTTTGCGTATATCCAACGCACACGAGAGGGGGGGGGGTGGTAGTGTAGCGGTCAGCGCACTGCCCTACGGACCCGACCACCCGAGTTCGATTCCGGCTCACGGCCAACATCGGGGACGAACATCCGAAGCGCGTCTGGGGCCTGCCCTAGGTCGACTCGGCATTAAAAAAGTACCCGGTTGCCCTGCGTAAGCAAAGCCGGCCAGAACTTGGTGCTGACCTCACACCCTTCTGATGTGGCGTGCCACTCTTCATTGGGTATTTACTCATAGCCCTTGCTACGATGGACTGCTAAGGCTACACGGGGAGTCTTTGTATATACACACAGTGGGATCTATATTTATCTGGGTGTCGCTATCATCAGAGCGCTAGATAATTGTCTAAATGTTTAGTTGTGATCGACACGTCCCATTAAACTCACGAGGGTCGATAAAATCGGTACCACGTTATCGCTAGTCGTAGTTTGTTTTGACTACCGACCGCCGCGGCAATGTGAAATTTTAACCGCTGTCTCAGGCCCGTGGAAGCAGACGAGCTTCCCCTACTTTGCTCCGTTTAGTCGTAGACTCTTTGAACTTGACTAGGATTCCGTAAACATTCATCCAACAATGTTTAAGTCGGATAACTTGGTCTGGGAGGTGGAGCGGTGGCGCAGTGGTTAGCACAGTACAATTTCCGGCCACGGCCAAAATCAGTAGCTCATGATATCTCACCCCCACCCGCCCCATCTTCAGCAATCTGCAATAACCAGCATGGTGAAGTATGGTGAAACAGCGTCTATGACTGATACGACGTAGAAAGTCGATCATCTAGCAGAGGACTGGCAAACGGTCGTGAAATATAAAAATTTAACTATCATAATGTACAGTACCGTACCATACACTTGGTCTGTTTGCAGTGTTGATGAAGGCATATGGTTTTAGTGCTTAGGTACGCATTGCACACAATGTGACGGTGTAAATATACGCCATCATCACCAGCAGCATCATCGTGAGCCATGATCGATCCACTGCTGTAACTATTAACACATTTATTTTATTTGATCAGTTCAGGCTCACTGAGCAATACACATCTTTTTTCAGAAGCGACCTGGCCACAAAATGATAGCTCAACGAAGTGGCTTATCACGTGGAAATGTATAGCAGCCAAATAGTCTTAAACGCACGTGGTTTCTAAATGTGAAGGAGAAAACCCAGAGGACCAGGAGAAAAATCAACGCGACCACAAGGGGGGGGGGAGAGATGTAAACTCCAAATATACAGCAGGTGTCGGGATCGAACCCACGACCTCCCGTATACCAGGCGAGGTAGTTGACATCTCGCCGCCGTGGCGCCCTCCCTGTGTGGGGTTTCCCCAGGCCGTGGGCAGCTCTCACGGACACGCGATGCCACATATCCACATCGCTCCGTCTCCTCGGTGTGGATGTCCCCTCTTGTGCGTTGTTCCCCATTCCCTTTGGCTGCCGCCACTGCGTCGTTAATCTCGACCACCGGACATCATCACGAACGTCATCAACATCGTCGTAATCGTTTTTTGTTTGTGCTTTTTTGTTCCGGTGCAATTTATTAATTTGTTTATAATTTTCGGTTTTGTTTAGCGGTAGGGTTTTCATTTGTTTGCTAGTAGCTGTGTACGGGAATTTAGTTTTTCTATATATAATCAATGTGAAGCGTTACGGGATGCTATTAGCATGAATGACGCTATATAAAATAAAAAAAAGTATAATTATTATCTCTCGGCGTGCTTTGCCCATGCCCACTTACTTCCAATAGTCAATACCTGTGCTGTGCAATGTAATCACAGGTACATATGCGTCTAATTACAGACGTGGATATAGGAGCGTGCATATTTAATAACACGCGTGACGGCATCAATGATGATAATGTGACATCAAACTGTGCGTTGTCATTTAAAGTCCACTGTTAGATTCCGTGAGTGGACACGGACTCTTATGCCACGTGTAAAACAGAGACGTGTACCCTCTGCGACGCAGATTTACAGAACGATGTCAACTCTCGTGAACTCACAGAGAAGGGTTAGAATGTAGAATATTTTTTAAAATATTAGATTCTTTACAGGGCGCTTTAAGATGCAATCCGACGGCGTTCAGTGAGGAAGGCGATGAAATGGATGGGAGGGACAGGGCCTGGGAATGGAGCTGATCTTGCAGAGAGGGTAGGCAAGGCAGAGTAAGGTGGAACGTGATGGCGAGTGAGGGTGTTTGATGGGTGCAACGTGGACAAGTGTAGCCCTGGTGGATCCTCATAGCCCCAAAAGTGACGACACGCGGAGGCTGATTGGTTTCAATGGGGCGCCACGGTGGCTAGGAGATGTTAACTACCTCGCCTGGCATGCAGGAGGTCGCGGGTTCGATTCCGACCCTGATGCCTGCTGTATATTTGGAGTGTGCAGTCTCTCTCTCTCATCACCACGGTGGATAGGAGATGTTAACTACCTCGCCTGGTATGCAGGGGGTCGTGAGTTCCATTCCGACCCTGACACCTGCTGGATATTTGGAGTTTGCGGTGTCTCTCTCATCACCACGGTGGCTAGGAGATGTTAACTACCTCGCCTGGGTTCGAATTCGACCCTGACACCTGCTGTATATTTGGAGTTTGTGTGTGTCTCTCTCTCTCTCATCATCACGGTGGCTAGGAGATGTTGACTACCTCGCCTGGCATGCAGGGAGGTCGTGGGTTCGATTCCGACCCTGATGCCTGCTGGATATTTGGAGTTTGCGGTGTCTCTCTCGCTGTGGCTGCTGCTATAACTTTCCACCTTATAAGCCAGTTTGTTGGGCTATCATTTGTGAGAGCCAGGTTGTTTATGAAAAAAAAAATTTATACTTGCTCAGTGGGTATTGCCTGGTAAAATAAAAATAAAAAAAATCGTTCAACGGGTTTAGTTCAAGAGATCACTCATTGGTGAAGGAAAGCCCCGTGGAGTGTGACGTTCAGGCCGATAAAAAGCGCTAGAACGTGCAATTTATATGTAAAAAAAACTATATTATACGACAACACGCGTAGGTCGACTCAGCCTTAAATTCAAGTACACTCGCTGGTGCCCTCGTCATGTGAGCAAAAGGACGGCCGGGGGAAATATATATATACTGTCTGCATTAGTCGCGCTGTGTGAAATGGTGCAGCTTTCTGCAAAGCCGAATCTCGGTGCTCGCGACCAGCGCTTGCCCATGCAGTCTGCAGCGCTCATAGTGGACTCTGAATCGCTGTACCACATTTGTCTTGCTTATGTGCGCTAATCGCTGCTGAGTAGGACACGTATACAGCGTAGTAGTAGTGTTGTTAGTGTTATCTTTATTTGTTTGTACCAAGCTTTATACGTATTCTACTTCGTAACTGGTAACAGTCAGTGCCGGATTATCCTCGTAGCAAAAGTAGCTACATATGTAGTAGCTACTACTAGTAGCTATATGTAGTAGCTACTACTACATATGTAGTAGCTACTATATGTAGTAGTAGCTACGGGCCCCCGCACTTTCAAGGGCCCCGCGCTAAAACGCTTTCAAGATATCAATTCCGGTTCAGTGATTCTGCACTTGCTCGATTACTCCAGCACTATACCGCCTTCAACTTTGATGAACGACTTGGTGTTTAAGGTTAGTGAATTGTCGAATTTTCTGGTCGTATAGCAAATGAAAAAAATACAATTACTTTACTGTGCAAGTAAAAAAAATTGTGTTTTAATATTTACGTGTTTTATTTTTTATTTAAGGCCCCTTTATAACAATATATGCTACAGGCCTCGCACTAGCTTCATCCGGCACTGGTAACAGTAGCCGCTTTCTGTCGACTTTAGCGTCACGCTCTAGGGGAGGCGAATCACTTGGTCCCATCGACAGCGGGTGGAGATGTGTTTTGTTACATTTGTATGGGGAGCGGTGGCGCAGCGGTTAGCGCTGCACTGCGCTGCAAACCCGACCACCCGAGTTGGATTCCCGCTCCCGGCCACCAACACCACCAGTGACGATTATCTAAACCGGTCCTGGGCCTTCCCGAGGTCGACTCAGCCTCAAATAAATACCTGGTGCGGTGTGTAAGCATCGCCGCTGGGAAGACAAAGGCGGCCGGGCGCGGTATTGGTCACCGACCCCTTCGTGTGCCGTTCCGGCCTTCATAGGTGCTGGCTAACAGTCTGTTAAGGCTACAAGAGGAATCTTTGTCTTTGTAATATTTGTAAATTGCGTATTTGTTGCGCGATTCTCTGGGGGGGGGAGGTGTAACTTCAGGCTGAGAGGCAACTGGCTCCGAGTTGTGAAACCACGGTTTAACCTCCAACGCCGTCATTCTTAGAGGGCGAATTTTGATATTTTGTAATTTTGCGATTTAGTTTCGTTTTTCTCGTTGTACATAAGGACTCAGATATATATATAGTTGTGCCACATTTCAGTGTTGCGTGTCCTTCCAGAACAAACAATATAAGTTGCATCAATCGGCTCGCTCAGTCGCGACTTTGTCCACTCACTCCATACACAAGAGAGTATTGTTTAGTGAGATGAAGACGTCACAGTTATTGATTTAACTCGACATTCGGTATGGATCACTATGATTCCACGTGATACACCATACTAATAATAATACGTTTATTATTTATATAATCCGTGCCTCGAGTTTCCTGGCTGGCTACTGGCTGGGCTTCTGTACACCCCAATGATAACCATCTCGTCCGTGGCTGCGGGTAGTTGCTATCAAAACTAGCTGGGTAACTGGCCACACGGGATCTTCCTTGTAAAATAAAATGAAGATTTATTTGAATTGAACGGCGGAAGAAGAATAAGCGGAAGAAGTTTGGAAGTCGATAAATAATAATATTAATAATAATCGATAGCGACGCCAAAGAGGTCGGAGTAACGGATTGCAAAAGACGGATGACAGCTCTCTTCAAAATTGTTCTAAAAATTGCGGTCAGCACTACGTTGCTCTCGGAACCCGGCGACCCGAGTTCGATTCCCGCCCACGGCCAACACCGGTCACGATTGTCTGAACCGGTTCTGGACCTCCCCTAGGTCGACTCAGCCTCAAATGAGTACCCGGTGCGATGTGTAAGCATCGCCACTGGGGATACAAAGGTGATCGGGCGTGGTGCTGGCCCCGCGTATGCCGTGCCGGCCTTCATAGGTGCTCGCTAACAGCACTTGCCCCACAAGTGCGTAAAGGCTATACGGGGGATCTTTGTCTTTGTTGTCACTGCTTCAGGTGAATGAAAACCACCCTCTTCCTACAGGCTGATCCAGGGCATATTCTCATGATTGTGTTGATGATGTACTCAGGATACATATATACTGTACACAGCCTATAAAGTATACACACCGTAGTCTATACAATATATGGATATCTTAAATACAGCATACACACCCTATACCTATACAAATCATTTTATACCTATACTATGACAGAAGGGGTATTAACCGAAACGTCGCGTCTCATATATATTCCTTTGAAGGCCACAGTTGACGAATGAGTTGAGTTTTTTTTGTATCCGCGCGCGTGTGTGTGCCCGTGTGTGTGCTGTGTGTACGCGCGCGGGTGTGTGCTGTGTGTGCTGTGTGTGCTGTGTGTACGCGCGCGCCCGTGCGTGTGCCCGTGCGTGTGCCCGTGCGTGTGCCCGTGCGTGTGCCCATGTGTGTAGGAGGAGATCAAATTAGCTGGCAGCGGCTCTATAAGTAAGGGTAGGCGCCCTTATCTGTCAGAAGCTCCGCGATTACAACTCTGCCGCGTTTAGCATATAGATGGAATCCAAGGCAAAACAGCGAGAGAGCGGGCGGGCGGGCGGGCGTAGAGAGACAGACACACATACACAGAGAGAGGGGCGTCCTTTATTTAAGCCCAGGTGAGAACCCTCTGAGACTGACAGAAGTCGCCTTTTCAAGTGGAGACCTGGGGAGAAGAAAATAGCACAGGATACAAACGTGACGTGGGTTTCAGCAGCTCGGCTCGCGCGGGCTAGAAATGTTAAGCAACTTAAAGAAACATTTGTTTAAAAAAATATATACCCGTAACTACTAAGGGAATCGAACATCACACGCTAAAATACCAAACTATATTCTAAAAAAAAAAGTTTTGCTGGCTGGCGTGCGGGTGGGAAAGCTACGCGGCGGTGACGTCACCGCGCAAACCTGCGTGATGACACGTAGAAGGGATATAATACAATATTAAAAATAAAACATAATAAGATAAAATTAAGACGACGTTTCGGCCACAACGCAAGCCACCGTCCTCAGGTGAAGAACCTGAAGAACCTGAGGACGGCTGCTTGCGTTGTGGCCGAAACGTCGTGAGAATTTTATCTTATAATGTTTTATTTTTTTATTTTTTTATTTCCCTTCGACGTGACTTTACCGAAAGAACCAAGAATATGAATCCACGCAATCACGAAATTTTTAAATCGAAACATTTCTGCGTGATGACGTCAGCCGCCACATCGGCCGTGTGTCCCCCGCGCAAAAGCGCGCGGGCGGTGCGAGTCGTGACATATTCAGTTCGTTTAAATCCAATCTTGATGTTAAATCCTTTTGTACATCAACTTGAACGAATGAAGACCTCCCCGTCCCGTGTTCGCCATGCGATTGTTTGACTCTAGGTCGGCGCGTTGCGGGCCGATGAAGTTGGTCCCGAGGCTAGTTGCGATATCACTTCGCCACTGATGTTAGCCGTGAGGTCGGGGAACGAACCGAGGGCGCCGGGTTTCAAAATTCAGTTCGCTAACCACTGCTTTGCAGCGCTTGACCCCACACCAATACGTATGTATATGTATGCATACAAAAAAGACAAAAATTCCCGGTATAGCCTTAACAGACTGTTGGGGCAAGTGTTGTTAGCGAGCACCCATGAAGGCCTGAACGGCACACGAAGGGGTGGGTGGCCAGCACCACGCCCGTCCGCCTTTGTCTCCCCAGTGGCGATGTTTACACACCGCACCAGGTACTCATTTGAGGCTGCGTCGGCCTCGGCGAGACCCAGAACCGATTCAGATAATCGTCACACTGGTGTTGGTCGTGAGCGGGAGTCACACACACACGATTCGCTACTCAGGAATGACTCACAGTGTGTGGACCCTTTTTCAAAAGGGTCCCGAAATGCGATATTCGGCCAACGGAACTGATGAGTGTTGAGTGCCTGTAGAGGAATAAATAAAGACCCCACCACCACCACCACCGTCACCCACGAGGGCGTATCTAGGGTGGGCTACGTACGGCGCGAAAGAAGCTCAACATACTCGCATAGCAAACGTGACGCTCGACACTGCCACGTGCAGGCCTCGCGCCGACAGCATCCCGGCAAGCAAATGCCCTGTGGACGCAGATCACCCCACCCCCTAAGTCCTGGGCAGGCTGATGAACCCGCTTCGCTTTCCGCCGCCGAGTTCCAGCGAAATCCGCTGTTCATTTTGTCGAAAGGGAAACGACTCCTGCTGGGTTTTTTTTTTGGGGGGGGGGGGGGGGCGGTGGTGGGCGGGTCGGAGAGAGGGTGGCGAGAGTGTGGGGAAGGGCAATTGGACCGTGAGGACTGGGGCTACGGGAGCCGGGGGGGGTGGATTAAGGGGGGACGGGGGGTGAGGCGAAGGGGGGGGGGGGCACCGTTTCGTTCTAACCTCCAGTTGTGTTTTGTTTTAGGGCGGGAGGGGGGGAGAGCGAAATTTAAAGTCGGACATCGTGAATAATTTCCGCTGTCAGTGGCCGAACGTGTACCTTGCCGCGGGCCACTGGAACCCTTCTCATTAACTAATGGAGCTGGTAAACCGGTATGCAAATGAGGGTGGGAATGAATTCGCGATCCTTAAAAAAAAACCACGGCATCGCCACTGCGCTCGGCTCGTCTCCGCCGTGACTCCGAGCCATTGCAGAACCCCACGCGGTCTAAACACCGCGGCCCTTAATTAAGATTTTGTTCATCAAATATTAATGGGGGGAAAAAACATTTGCTCCGGTTTTTTTTCGACTCGGTTAACAAAAAAACACGATGATGACCATCGGACGGAGAACACGCACCAAGACTCGGTTGTGAACTTCGCTCCTCGCCTCTCTGTGTGTGTGCGTACTTAAATGTGCGGTTGTTTTATTTGTAAATAATTGTATTAGCTCTTGCTTAAGATTGAGTTGTAATGTTTAATACAGTATATGCTTGTGCAGTACTAGTGCATCGCGAGTAAATTTCTCGTGATGCACATAATTCTCGTATAATCATCATATCATTAACGATAAGATACTTTGCCAAACGGGGATCGAGCGTTTTTCCCTTGCGCACGTGGCTTTACTCCGGGTGGTCCGCCCCCCCCCCCCCCCCCACTTGTATAACACACACACACTCATCATTAATTGGGCTCAAATAATCTTCAAGTAAAAAAACCGATACAGCGGGAGCCTCCTGAAACAGAGTGCTATGGCTCAGTTTGGCTTCCCGAGATAAATAAGAACATTTTATTTGAAAGCATTCACACGCCGCATCGGAGATTGCATTGGTGGGGGGTGGGGGGCGGTGGGTTGGGGGGGGGTTGACCATACTTCACCAGAGAACCCGAGTAGAGCTGTTAACCAACTCTTCAAGTCCCGTGCTGTTAAGCGAGCAACCAACCACGCACAGAAGACAAAGATCCCCCGTATAGCCTTTAACAGACTGCTGGTGGCAAGTGTCCCGTTCGCGAGCACCAATTATCAAGGGCAGCACCACCCACGCGTGGCGGGGGTGCGTGGGTGGTGGGGGGTCAAACACCACGCCCGGCCACCTTTGTCTTCAATATAATGATAGGTACACACCCCCACCGGCTACTCATTTTAAGGCTCATTCGACCCATAGGGGGGGGGGGGGGCGGCTCGAATATTGTTCGCCACTGTCTCTCTCTCGCTCGCGACATTTGAACTCGGCTCATCGGATTCGTAGTGGCGCAGTGCGCTGACTGACGACGCTGCCGACTCCCCACGTCCAGGCACGCAAAGCATTGACTGGCAAAAAAAACAAACAAACGCAGAAAGACAAAGATCCCCCGTATAGTCTTAACACACTGTTGGGGCAAGTGCTGTTAGCGAGCACCTATGAAGGCCGGCACGGCACACGAGGGAGTGGGTGGCCAGCACCACGCCCGGCCGCCTTTGTCTCCCCACTGGCGATGTTTACACACCGCACAAGGTACTAATTTGAGACTGAGTCGACCTAGGGGAGGCCCAGTACCGGTTCAGATAATCGTCACTGGTAATGGTGGCCGTGAGCTGGAATCGAACCCGGGTCGCCGGGTTCGTAGCGCAGCGTAGCGCTAACCACTACACTACCGCTCCCACAAACACACACACAGACACACACACAAACACACACACAGACACACACACACACACGAACACACACAGACACACACAGACACACACACAAACACACACAGACACACCTATAGTCTTACATCCAGACATCGGAACGCAGCGATTTACGCAGCGGATGCATTTCCGAATGGATGAGAACTAAAAGTACAGCTTGCAACAACAACAACACGAGGTGGGGGGGGGTGGAGGGGGAAGACCTCCGTGTCTGATTCGCACCACGTGAGTCTGTCAGCCAGCCGACCGCTCGGTCATTAATTCGTTCAGTAGTTTGTTGAATCGTTCGCTCATCCATTCATTCGTTCGTCTGTTCATTCGCGTGTACATGAAGCGGTGTATCCGTGTTTTGCTCGTACGAATATTAATCCGGCTACGTATCCGCAGATGCGCTCATCTCGTTCCGCTGATGGGTCAGTCACGCCGAGTCAGTGTGTGACGAGCTGACATGAGCGCGTGCAACGTTATATAGTCACCCGCAGCCGCGTGTAACGTGGCATGCGTGTGTACGCGCGCGCGTGTGTGTGTGTATTCAAGGCTTTACGGGGATTTTTGTCTTTGTGTATGTATCCGTGTCTGGGGAGCGGTAGTGTAGTGGTTAGCGCGCTGCGATCACGGCCAGCAACAGTGATGATTATCTGGACCGGTCCTGGGCCTCCTCTAGAGCGACTCAGCCATAAACTAGTACCTGGCGCGCTGTGTAAACATCTGCCGGGTGTGATTCTGGCCCCAAACCCCCCCTCTCGTGTGCCGTACCGGCCCTTCATTCGGTGTTCCGCTAACAGCACTTGCCCCAACAGTCTATTGAAGCGCGACAGGGGATCTTAGTCTTTTGTGTCTGTGCGTGTGTACGTGTCTTTGTATTTCTGTCTGTGTCTCTGTGCGAGTATCTGTGTGTATGTGTCTCTGTGTGCGTGTGTCTTCGCGGTTTCTCTGTGTGTGCCCGTGTGGGTCTCTGAGGCTGTGTGTGTGTGTGTGCGCGCGCGTCTGCACGTGCATGTGAGTAACAGATAATTAAAGAATTAATCGCGATCATTAGCTGTGGTGACCCTCATTTACGCGAAACCCGTCTTGGCTGCGTGGGGCCGTGCGGTAATTAGTTTTGATGGGGGGTTTTAAATAGGGGAGGTCATTGCCTTGATGATGATGATGACGATTATGCTTCTGCTAATGATGATGAGTATTGCTTCCGCTGCTGCTGCTGTTGATGCTGATGCTGCTGCTGATTATAATTATGAGAACAACGACACATCTATTGAAGATTTTCATACTTATATTTGGTGGCAGCGGTGGTAATGATTATGATGAGGATGATGGTAACGATGATTCTTCTGCTGATGATGCCGCCGCTGACTTTGACACTGCTCAGTTTAACACGCAGGCTTTCGCGACCAATATTATTCATAATCAACGTTTTTGGGTTAGATCGCGTTATTTATAAATGTTGAAGCGTGAAACCAAAACATTTACAATGTTGTGGTTTCACGCTTCAACACACCGGTGGGCTAAAGCAGTGAACTATTTGTCTTTTGTCAACGTGACACTTTTTTTGCTGATTGGCCGTGTCGGGTGGTGGAGGGTTACGACACATTTATAAATAACGCGATCTAACCCAAAAACGTTGATTATGAGTATGATACTGCTGCTGCTGATGCTGCTGCTGCTGCTGCTGATGATGATGATGATTTCAAGCAAAGCGTCTTACACACACACATAAAGATGAAGATTTTGGTGGGAGCGATGTTGACAATGACGCTGCTGTCCCTGTCGGCAGGAGGAGCGAGATGATGGGCCTTCGCCCGCGCCCATGACCCCCGTGCTCGGCCAATACGGACGTGGATCGGCAGAGCGCTCCGGTGCGTGCGTGTGTGTGTGGGCATCCCCTAGGTCGACTCAGCCTCAAATGAGTACCCGGTGAGGTGTGGAAACATCGCCACAGAGGAGACAAAGGCGGCCGGGCGTAGTGTTGGCCACCCGCCCCCTTAGTGTGCCTTGCCGGCCTTCATAGGTGCTCACTAACAGCACTTGCCCCACACGTCTATTAAGGCTATAAGGGGAGGGGGAATCTCTATAGTTGTCTTGTGTGTGTGTTTGTGTGTAGCGTGTGTGTGTGTACCGTGTGTGTGTGTGTACTGTGTGTGTACTGTGTGTGTGGACCGTGTGTGTGTGTACTGTGTGTGTACTGTGTGTGTACCGTGTGTGTGATACGTTGTGTGTACACTGTCTGTGTACTGTTTGTGTATGCTGTGTATGTGTCTGCACTGTGTGTGTGTGTGTGCACCGTGTGTGTGTGTACCGTGTGTGCTGTGTGTGTGTACTGTGTGTGTGTACCGTGTGTGTGTGTGTGTACCATGTGTGTGTACCGTGTGTGTGTGTGTACCGTGTGTGTACTGTGTGTGTGTACTGTGTGTGTGTACCGTGTGTATGTACCGTATGTGTGTACTGTGTGTACACTGTGTGTGTGTGCTGTGTGTGTGTACCGTGTGTGTGTGTACTGTGTGTGTACCGTGTGTGTGTGTACCGTGTGTGTGTACTGTGTGTGTACCGTGTGTGTATACTGTGTGTGTACCGTGTGTGTGTTCCGTGTGTGTGTACTGTGTGTGTACCGTGTGTGTGTACCGTGTGTGTGCGTGTACCGTGTGTGTGTGTACTGTGTGTGCACTGTGTGTGTGTACCGTGTGTGTGTACCGTGTGTGTGTGTACTGTGTGTGCACTGTGTGTGTACTGTGTGTGTACTGTGAGTGTACCGTGTGTACTGTGTGTACTGTGTGTGTACCGTGTGTGTACTGTGTGTGTGTACTGTGTGTGTACCGTGTGTGTACTGTGTGTGTGTACTGTGTGTGTGCGTACTGTGTGTGTGTGTTCTGTGTGCACAATGGTATCCCTGCTCCATCATCATCATGATGCATTGGGCGTGATGCACGCGGCGCGGATGCCGTGAAATGTTTCAGTTAGCCCCGCCAACCCTCGCCACACACGCACAACGACTGACTGACACGCGACTTACACAGACAATGTACACGGTAACAATATAGACGTTCACATAAAGTAGTGGCAAGTGCTGTTAGCGAGTCGCACACATGAAGGTCGGCACGGCACACGAAGGGGATGGGAGGCCAGCAACCACACCCGGCAGCCTTTGTATCCCCATGTGGCTGTTCACACACCGCACCAATGGGGAGACAAAGGCGGTCGGGCGTGGTGTTGGCCACCCACCCCCTCGTGTGCCGTGCCGGCCTTCATAGGTGCTCGCTAACAGCACTTGCCCCTACAGTCTGTTAAGGCTATACGGGGGGTCTTTGTCTTTGTTGACACACACACACATACACCCACTCACAAATGTAAGCCGCGGCAATTTCACGCGTTTATTTATCAAGGCGCATTCATACAAACGAAGCTTATAGCTTGAGATGTGTTGATCGCGCACTCTTAAGATGCGTGTCTACTTGAGAAAATACAAAACTGTTGTTAGAAATAATTTAGCCATTATGACCACCGTTATATCCTACCAATCATGCATTAAACACGTTTTCTATTCAGCGAACTTACCGCGTAAAATAATCAGTCGAATACAAACGTAACATCAGGCTCCTAATAGCCACCGCCGTAAGTGCTGTCTACGTGCGAATTGTACGCGTTATCGTTAGTTTACGATGGATACGTAAGCGTGAAACTCCTTTCTTTACTCACCTTAATTGCCAAATTAGCGTGTGACATTGACTTGCTAGCCAGCTGGCTGTGGCCGCAGACTCTCGGATTTGGGGTCGTATTCTGCACGGGAGGCGAACTACTCGGTCCACTCATGGACGGCGCTCCATTTGTAAACCGTCGCATCGCCTGTCCCAGTGACTGCGAGTTCAAAACTAAAACAAATAATACAACTTCTTGGTTCTTTCGGTAAAGTCACGTAGAAGGGAAATAATAGAATAATAAAAAGAAAAGTAATTATTATTTATTAAAAAAAAAATGTTATTTTATTATTTCCCTTCTACGTGACTTTACCGAAAAGAACCAAGAAGATGAATCCCTGCAGTCACGAAAGCTTTCAATCGAAAAATAAATACAACTCCGGGGAGGGGGCCTTGACAACACTGGCCCCAACAAGTCTGTCTCTTGAGGCTATCCCGGGGTGAGGGGGTGGGTGGGGGAGGAGGGGAGTTAGTGGCGGGGGGGGGGGATCTTTGTGTACTGACCACGCCGCTTTGTGTCTAATTCTCACCAGGCACGGGGAACCCCCTTCTACTGAGAGGTGGCGGAGCGGACGGCCCTCCCAGAAGCCACCGCACGATCGAGCAAGGGGGGGGCCGCGCACGTGCACAACGGTGGGCGCGCTGAGACCGCACGGCACCCGAGATGTTGGCCCGAGATGTTGACCCGAGATGTTGACCCGAGATGTTGACCCGACCGAGCGGACATTTAGCGCAACGGAGTTGCGACGAACGCGACTGTCTGAGCTGGACTCACGGCCCTTGCGGTGTGTGCGGTGCAGGTGACGCCACTCCGGCACCCGTGGAGCAACACTACCAGCCCGAGATCACACGCATGGACAAGGGTAAGCCCTGCCGCACACGTGCCACGCACGTTCCGCACAGAGTGGCTGAAAGGTGCCCTCCGAAGCCGCTATGGTTCCATCGAGGTAAAGGGAGTCACGGGGAATTCATGGGTTCGTGACACATCGCCGTGGTTGTTGCCAACATGTACAATTGTCACATTTTTCGATTTAAAGCTTTCGTGACTGCAGGGATTCATCTTCTTGGTTCTCTCGGTAAAGTCACGTAGAATGGAAATAATAAAATAATAAAATAAAACATAATAATAAAACATAATAAAATAATAATAAAAATATAATAATATAATAATAAATGTTATTATATTAATCTATTATTATATTAGTTTATTATGTTTTATTTGTATTATTTTATTATTTCCCTTCTACGTGACTTTACCGAAAGAACCAAGAAGATGAATTGTCACATTCCTCACCCCGCACCACATCTGTAAGCGAGACGTGGAGTCATCCACTTGCTCCACAGGCTCCCAGGCTAATTCGTGGATCAAGTTCAAAGTCGGCAGTGTCCACTTTCCTCCTAACTACTTCTGTCCTCTCGTCTCAACCTATTGTACTCCCCTCCACGCACTCCCATACCTCTCCCCTCTCGTCTCAACCTATCGTACTCCCATCGAGACATTGTCTGAGACCTCTCATCTCACTCTACTCCCCTCCCACGAATTCTCTGCTGCCGTACGCGAGGCTTCTGGCAAGGATCGCAGTCAACCTTCGCTCAGTGGGAGATCACTAATAATGCTGCTCCCAAGTCTGGAACTGCGTTCCCTCCGCCACCCGTGGCTGTTCAAGTCCAGGCTCAAGAATAATCCTCTTTGCCCCTGGTTATGACCGACTTCCTTTCTCTCTCGATATAAATATACTGGACATATGTGACAAAGAGCTTCATAGCTCATCGGATTCCTCCAGTCTAAATAAACATTCCGATTCTGATACACGCGAGACGTATGCCCCGCTTATTTCCATTCAGCGTCCTGAGCCACGCGGACTGTGGTTGTACGGAGAGTGCGCACTCTATTTTCCACTCGGTATATTTACACCACAGGGTGTTCAATTCATCAATTTGTACACTTGTGAAAATCAGTCACCGTGGGGGGGGGGGGGGGGGGGGGTAATCACATCGGTCTCTCGAGAGGTACGAGCAGGTATTTTAAGGATGCGTTGACTTCAAATATTCAATTTTGCTCAAAACGTGCATTGAATCATGCGAGCGCAAATGACATGCAACTCGTATACGCACTCATTGCTATGTTCACGAGCTTCGGAGTGACCTCGGCTTGTGCAAATTAGACGAGAAAAAGGTGGAATCGATTCGAACGAGACAGTAAAAACGAGACAATCATTTATCGATCCTCGAATCGAGCCGTGACCCTGTTTATCGGAGAGACGTGGACTCTATTTTGATGAATGATTCTGTGAATTACTGTCTCTGTGATCCGCACGTGGGGGGGAGTGGTGGCGCTGTGGTTAGCGCACTGCGCCCGTGTTCTATTCCCGCTCACGACCAATAACAGTGGCGGTAATACATAACCCGGTCCTACGTCCTGTTTCGCGAAAACAGCTCAGATCTTCGGCCTTGAAGTCAGCCTGAGGAAGACTGAAGTTCTTCATCAGTCCGCACCCCATGAGGAGCACCATCCACCAAGCATCTTCATTGAACAAACAGAACTGAAAGCTGTCCACCAGTTCAGCTACTTGGGGTGCGTCATCTCGTCTGACGCCAAGATCGACAACGAAGTCGACAACAGGCTGGCCAAGGCAAACAGTGCATTTGGCAGACTATACAAACGTGTCTGGAACAACAGAAACCTTAAAAGAGCCACAAAGGTCAACGTCTACAAAGCTGTTGTGCTGACCACTCTCCTGTATGGCGCTGAGTCCTGGGTCACGTACCGTCGTCACCTGAGTCTCCTCGAGCGTTTCCATCAGCGCTGCCTCCGCACAATCTTCAATATTCACTGGAGTGACTTCGTCGCCAACACTGAAGTCCTCAAGTCAGCGAAGGTCATCAGCATCGAGGCCATGGTCCTCAAGACACAGCTTCGTTGGGCAGGGCACATCGCCAGGATGGAGAACCACCGCTTGCCTAAGATCGTGCTGTATGGGGAACTGTCCTCTGGCCATCGCGACATAGGGGCACCACGAAAGCGATACAAAGACTCCCTGAAGAAGTCCCTCACTGCTTGCTGCATCGATCACCGTCAGTGGGCAACACAAGCAGCTGATCGCAACTCCTGGCGGCACACAGTCCACCAGGCCACCTCCTTCTTCGAAGATACCCGCAGGGCCCGTATGGAGGACAAAAGGAGAAGGAGGAAGAACCATGATCCCTCAGCACCCATCCCAGATGAGACCTATACTTGCAGCTGTTGTGGCAGGACCTGCTTGTCCCGCATAGGCCTCTTCAGCCACCAGCGTGCCTGCAGAAGACGTGGATGTCCTTCCTAGATCTTCGTTCGCGAAGCCAAGCCATGATGATAGATCCGCACGTGGGGGGGAGTGGTGGCGCTGTGGTTAGCGCACTGCGCCCGTGTTCTATTCCCGCTCACGACCAATAACAGTGGCGGTAATACATAACCCGGTCCTGGGTCTCGCCTAGGTCGACTCAGCCTCAAATGAGTACCTGGTGCGGCGTGTAAACATCGCCACTGGGGAGTCAACGGCGGCCCGGGTGTGGTGCTGGCCACCCACCCCGGCCTTCATAGGTGCTGCTCGCTCACAGTACTTTCCTCAATAGTCTGCTAAGGCTATACGGGGGTCCTTTGTCTTTGTTGCGTGGTCCGCGTTTATTACAGATCGCTGAGTCACATTAAGATCTTACGCGTGTGTGTTTGCCTATTTACGCGAGCCGGAAGATCCACAGCTCTCTCTCATTCACCTGAATCTGCGCTCTCTCAACATCGCGCCAACTTATTGGTTCGCCAACCATCAGACGCGGGCAGCGTGTAATGACTTTATTCACATTTCAACAGATGAGATCGGCGAACGTGAAAATGAGATCCGTGGTGGGTGACGAGAGCTGGAGTTTGAGAAACCCGAACCTGGAGCGTTCGCTTTAGTGACCTGTACCGTGGCAGGTGGTGTTTCAGGGACATATGTACTGTATGTGCAGAACTTCTTTCGCACCGTACGTAGCCAGCCGCGAGCAATTGTAGGGCCGCAACATGACACTCTTGCGTTCGCAGTATTGCACTTATGCAATTTTACTTATATACTTGATTAATTTTTAACACATTTGTTTAGTGATTTCCTTACCCGTCCTATACTTTGCACTCCCACGGGCGGTGTTCTTGTATTGTTGGTCGTTGTGACTCTCGGACCCGCCCCGACTGGAAATCTGTGAGCGGAAGAAAAAAAGCTTCACAGCTCATCGGATTTCTCGAGGATAAATACAGATTCTGATTCACGTTTAACGGGGGGGGGGGGGGTGTGAAGTCCCCCCCCCACCACCCCCACCACTTTCTGACCCCCACCCACTTACCCCCCCCCCCCCCCCCCCCCCCCCACTTCTACCACCCCCCCTCCCCAATCTCAGCTCTTGTGTCCCGTGTGTTGAGTCGGAGCCTCGTAAATCCTGAGCAATGAGTACCCCCCCTCCTCCCCAACCCCCCCCCCCCTTGTCCCCTCGCCCCCCCCCCACCCCCCCCGCGTCCCGCGTCTCGTGGCGCACCCCGCGCCTGCCCGAGCGCTCCATTAACTTTTTATGCCCAAAGAGGCGAAGAGAGGCGGCGGCGGCGGCGAGGAGAAGGATGCACGGGCGCCCCGCGCTTGTAAATAATATAGCGCTTCCTCGGCACGAGGTGTGTGTGCGTATGCGTCTCTCTCTCTTTGTGTGTGTGTGTGTTGTGCCGGCCTTTATAGGTGCTCGCTAACAGCACTTGCTCCCTACACTCTGTTACAGGCTATACGGGGGATCTTTGTGTATTGTGTGCGGAGCGGTGGTGTAGCGGTTAGCGCGCTGCGGTGCGCACCTGTTGACCCGAGTTCCATTCCTGACTCACGGCTCACACCGGTGACGATTATCTGAACTGGTCCTGGGCCTCTCCTAGGTCGACTAAGCCTCAAATGAAGACCTGGTGCGGTGTGTAAACATCGTCACTCGGGAGACAAAGGCGGCCGGGCGTGGTGCTGGCCACCCACCCCCTCGTGTGCCGTGCTGGCTTTCATAGGTGCTCGCTTACAGCACTTGCACCAAAAGTCTGTTAATGCTTCACGGGGGATCTTTGTCTTTATTGTGTGGGGAGCGGTAGTGCAGTGGTTAGCGCATCAGGCGACCTGAGTTCTATTCCCGCTCACTACCACCAGCACCAGTGATGATTATCTGAACCTCTCCTAGGTCGACTCGGCCTAAAAAATGAGTACCTGTTGCGGCGTGTAAACACCGCCGCTGAAGAGACAAAGGCGGCCGCGCGTGATTTCTGGCCACCCCCAAACCCCCCCCCCCCTTTGTGTGCCGTTTCTGCTTTCATGTTGCGCTCGCTAACGGCACTTGCCCCAACAGTGTGTTTCAAGAGGCTACACGGGGCATCTTTGTTTGTTGTGTCTGGACATCGTGGTGCGCGCTTATAATCCATTGCTTTGGAGGCAAGGGGCGGTGGATGTCGTGATTGGTGACTTGTGGAAATTGTTCCAGATCTGTCAGGTGGTCAGCATGTGGCAGTGCAAAACGGGAGGGGCGGGGGGGGGTGTTCGTGAATCCATCTGTGTGGAGCTTTGAGTGTCTACCCCCTCGGAGTTTATCGGAGTAAATTAACAGGTTTTTTTTTACTGGATGTGGCCAAACTTCCTAAATGCAGGACCATTCTGAAAAGGTGCCTTGAGACTTATAGTGAGGCTATTCCTAAATAAACGCTACGCTGTTATTATCTGTACTGGTGGTGATGATGATGATGATGATGGAGACGTTTACATAATTTTGTCCCCCAAAATAAACGTGGCGAAGAGTGAGTTTCGCCAAGAACGCGTGAATCCGTCCCGTAAGCACGATTCAATGAATCAACAACTCAATGGGTTTGGATGTACGTGTGTGCGTGTGTGCGTGTGTGCGTGCGTGTGTGCGTGTGTGTGTATTCTGCCTCTTGCAGAGGAGCTTCAGAAATTCCTGCTCCACGAGATGGACCTCCGGAGGAAGATCGAGAGAGAACTGCAGTCTCTAAAAGGTGAGGGTTGCACGCAGAGTGGGTAGCTGGAAGTGCTCATGGGGAGAGTGGAGTGGGCGGAGTGGGGGACGCGTGTAGAGATGGGTGGGTCGGTGGGTGGGGGAGTTATGTCGTAAGTGAGATGATGGGAGGAGGGGAAAGAGACTTACATTTTACAAGCGCTGGCTCGCCGCCGTGGAAGCTCACGTCCCGCGAATTCGCCGGATCTCGACGCCACGCGGCCAACGGAGGGAACGCGTCCGAGAGGACACCGCCTCTTGCGCAGACGGAGCGATGAGATCGACTCCCTTTGCGCGGTTGCCAGACGAGCCGGTACGCGCTGCGGGGGGCTGTTATCGGTAGCGACGGCTCGAGGAGGCTTTAGTCCAGTCGTGGATCGATCGTGGCTGATGATGATGATAATGATGATGATGTAATATCCCCGCCGACTGATGGTGTTGATGTCGACGCAGTGAGTGCACGGTGAAGGAGTCTTGTTTGTTAGGCGTGTAGCGATCCAGCCCCCTACCCCCCTTAACTCTCCCTGCAGCGATTAGAAAGAAAAGGTTCACAATTGGGGGATTCGATTGGGGAGGGGATGGAGGGGGGAAATCTATGCTTGTTTGTCTCGTTGTGTGTATTTTGGCCTCTGCTTCATTTGCACCATTAACCAGATTGTATCGTATTACTGAGACTATAATCAGAGCCGTCCCTAGGGTATGGCGAATCGGGGTGACCGCCCCGGGCCCCGCGCTTTGGGGGGGGGGGGGCGCGTTTTGACGTAAAACTAACGTCACGTGGGGCCCACGCGGTGTGATTTGCCCCGAACCCCCCCCCCCCCCCCCCCGCTATGGACGGCCCTGACTATAATTAATATAATTGACCTTGGAAAGCCTCGCCGAGTCTCAGGACTCGTGTTCAGGAAGTTATTGCTCACTTCGGGGTGTTTTGGCCGATCCCACTAATGAGTGTTTTGCAGCGTGTGGGAGGAAACCGGAGAACCCGGAGAAAACCCACCACGCAATCGAGGGGAGCGACACTCAAAGCTCCACACAGATCGGTCGGTTCTCGAACCTACTTGCTATACTACCTCCCCCTGTACACCACATCCTCCCCTCGGCCTTAACCCCAAAAACGGAGATAATGAACGGATCCCACTTGCTGCACCACATTCTATTCCCCCCCCCCCCATCACAACCCCAATGTCACAATGCATGAAGTTGATGCAATCATGAAATCACCTACTTACTGTACTCTCTCTCTCTCAATGTGGCCATGTACTTTCTCAAAGATGTCGGCCATCGTGGCCTCGTGTTTTGCGCTGCCCCTGACATTTCACCCGAGACTTTTGCATCCGATCGTTCGAATCGCTTCACGCAAACTCACCGGCTTCTTACTCGCCGCACGACCACCTCCCGTACCGGATGATGAATCAACCCATTTGCCGCACCAACAACCTCCTCCACTGCCATCGCCCCCCATTTTAACCTAAACGCGAAAAGGGCAAAGAGACAAAATCCGCGAACCTACTTGCGCTACTGCCGACCCATCTCACGCATTGTCCACCTTCCATATTATCCCATACGGCAAAAAAGAGGCGATGAATCTCAGCGGGGTTCCACGCCAGGGTTAAATAAAGAAATGTCAATAAATCAATGAAATTGTGTTTTTTGGGGGGTTTAAATGACGACCTCACGGGCCGCTGAGACAATTTGGCTAAGCGAGGCGACTTAATTCGATCCGTTAGTCCTGCATCTCTCCCCCCTCCTCTCTCTCGGTCTCTTTCGCTCTAATCCGTGCATTCAATTTAGAATTTGCTCTTTTACGGGCGATTCAATTCCACCAAGTCGTAAAAGGCGGCGAAATCGATGCCCATTGATTTGTGTCGGTAAATGCCCGTGAATAACACGGCCGCGTTAAAAACAATGTGGGCGCACACGGTGCTTATGTAATCGATGTCCGCGCGGGCACGCGTGTGTCTGCGTGTGTCTGTGTGTGTGTCTGTGTGCGTGTGTCTGTGTGTGTGTGTGTCTGTGTATGTGTCTGTGTGTGGGGAGCGGTAGTGTAGCGGTTAGCGCGCTGCGCTATGAACCTGGCGACACGGGTTCGATTCCCGCTCACGGCCAACACCAGTGACGATTATCTGGACTGGTCCTGGGCCTCCCCTAGGTCGACTCAGCCTTAAATGAGTACCTGGTGCGGTGTGTAAACATCGCCTCTAGGGAGACAAAGGCGGTCGGGCGCGGTGCTGGCCACCCACCCCCTCGTGTACCGTTCCGGCCTTCATAGGTGCTCGCTAACAGCACTTGTCCCTACAGTCTGTTAAGGCTATACGGGGGATCTTTGTATACATACGGTGTGGAGAGCGGTAGTGTACTGGTTAGCGCTACGCTGCGCTACGAACCCGGCGACTCGAGTTCGATTCCCGCTCACGGCAAACACCAGTGACGATTATCTGAACAGGTCCTGGGCCTCCCCTAGGTCGACTCAGCCTTAAATGAGTACCTGGTGCGGTGTGTAAACATCGCCACTGGGGAGACAAAGGCGGTAGGGCGTGGTGCTGGCCACCCACCCCTTCGTGTACCGTTCCGGCCTTCATAGGTGCTCGCTAACAGCACTTGCCCCTACAGTCTGTTAAGGCTATACGGGGGATCTTTGTATACATACGGTGTGGAGAGCGGTAGTGTACTGGTTAGCGCGCTGCGCTACGAACCCGGCGACTCGAGTTCGATTCCCGCTCAAGGCAAACACCAGTGACGATTATCTGAACAGGTCCTGGGCCTCCCCTAGGTCGACTCAGCCTTAATGAGTACCTGGTGAGGTGTGTAAACATCGCCACTGGAAAGACAAAGGCGGCCTGGCGTGGTGCTGGCCACTCACCCCCTGGTGTGCCATGCCGGCCTCCATAGGTGCTCGCTAACAGCACTTTCCCCAACAGTATGTCAAGGCTATAGGGGGATCTTTGTCTTTGTTATATACGGTGTGCATTTTGTGGGGAGCGGTGGTGCAGTTTTTAGTGCCGCATTGCCCCACGATACCGGCGAACCGAGTTCGATTCCCACTCACAGCCAGCAACACCAGTGACGGTTCTGGGCCTCCAATGAGTACCTGGTGCGATGTGTAAAGATCGCCACTAGGGAGACAAATGCGACCGAGCGTGGTGCTGGCCACCCACCCCCTCGTGTGCCGTGCCGACCTGCAGAGGCGAACGGCACTTGCCCCAACAGCCTGTTATATGGCTATACGGGGGTCTTTGTCTTTGGGGTGCCTGTGTGTCACGTGTACACACGGCGAACATCAGTGGCGATGATCTGAACCGGTCCAAGACACCACTCCCCTCGGTCAGCAGTCTTACATTCGTAAATTAAAAAAAAAACGTCTTCACTTTTTTTCATCAACTTTTAATTTTTTTTAACCGTGCTGTTTGTTGCTGTGCTCGGCAACCGCGATGAGGACAACATAAAAAGGCGCCGGAGTTTGGCTCTCGTCATCTCGGCGCCACGGTTTACACGGACGGCGCGACGATCGGGACGACATTTAAACAACGCGGCGTGGAGCGTAAACGAAATCGATTGTGAATGTTTACGGGAGTGGTTTATGACGTCTCCCGGTCTATGAGGCTTCACGAAGCCCCATTTACAATAACCACCCCGACAACTCTCCCTCCCTGCCTCCCTCACGAACCCCTAACCCTCTCGCCTCGTTCTCCCCTCATACCCTCCCGTGAACCCTTAACACTGCTACCCCCCTAACCCCACTACCCCCCTAACCCCACTACCCCCCTAACCCCACTACCCCCCTAACCCCGCTACCCCCCTAACCCCGCTACCCCCTAACCCCACTACCCCCTAACCCCACTACCCCCTAACCCCGCTACCCCCCTAACCCCGCTACCCCCCTAACCCCGCTACCCCCCTAACCCCGCTACCCCCCTAACCCCGCTACCCCCCTAACCCCGCTACCCCCCTAACCCCGCTACCCCTCTAACCCCACCACCCCCCTAACCCCGCTACCCCCCCTAACCCCACTGCCCCCCTAACCCCACTGCCCCCCTAACCCCCCTAACCCCACTACCCCCTTAACCCCGCTACCCCCTTAACCCCGCCACCCCCCTAACCCCACCACCCCCCTAACCCCACTACCCCCCTAATCCCGCTACCCCCCTAACCCCACCACCCCCCTACCACCCCCTAACCCCACCACCCCCTAACCCCACCACCCCCTAACCCCGCTACCCCCTAACCCCGCTACCCCTCTAACCCCACCACCCCCCTAACCCCACCACCCCCCTAACCCCGCTACCCCCCTAACCCCGCTACCCCCTAACCCCACCACCCCCCTAACCCCGCTACCCCCCTAACCCCACTACCCCCCTAACCCCACTACCCCCCTAACCCGTTGTTCGTTCAGTGCATGCACGAACAACTGTGCAGCGAAACGACGAGATAGTGCAGCAAAGACCAGCCAATACTCAACAAACGAGTCGGACGGTATAGAGGAGACAACTTGAATCGCGACAATCCATGGCATGGTGGAGCAGGGTGGTGGTGTCAGGGTTCGGGGGGGGGGGGGGGGTCTCCCATGGTGGAATCTAGTGCAGTCACCGACTTACGAACGGGTTACGAACGTGTTAAATGTTCCTGGTGCCCGTTCGTAAGTCGATTTCTTCGTATCTCGGAACTCGGCAATTTAATTGTACCGTATATAATACGGTCAGTGTTATAAAATTTGATGTGGTTCGATAAAACAAGGGGGAGCATTGTTAAACTCATAAATAAGAAGAAATGTTGTACATATGCACGTATGACTGCAATAAATACTGGATAATGAATGAAACATAAAGTAAGGTAACGTGAAAAGAAAAAAGAAATCCGTTTTATTTTCACTTACCTTGAGTCCCAGCGGTGGCCCTCTTGTGTGAGGCCACCGTCAGATTCCAAGAACATAGGATGATTTTAACACGTAGGCTTTCGCGACCAATGTTATTCATAATCAACGATTTTTGGGTTTAGATCGCGTTTATTTATAAATGTGTCATAACCCTCCACCACCCGACACGGCCAATCAGTAAAAATGTGTCACGTTGACAAAGACAAATAGTTCACTGCTTTAGCCCACCGGTGTGTTGAAGCAACAACATTTACAATTTGAGTACGACGTTTCGCTGGTAATTGCAATCAGCATCATCGGGCAATTCGCCAGAATGGCGAATTGCCCGATGATGGCGAATTGCCCGATGATGCTGATTGCAATTACCAGCGAAACGTCGTACTCAAATTGTAAATGTTGTTGCTTCAACACACCGGTGGGCTAAAGCAGTGAACTATTTGTCTTTGTCAACGTGACACATTTTTACTGATTGGCCGTGTCGGGTGGTGGAGGGTTACGACACATTTATAAATAAACGCGATCTAAACCCAAAAATCGTTGATTATGAATAACATAGGATGAGATGTTACTATCCTTTGTGCAAGCACTTCCAAGAGTTCATGAACAGTGAGCCTGGTGAAATTTGGGGAGCGCATCGTCAGTAGTGAACCTTTGGTTTGTAGGGTGTTTCGGCCTTTCATATTATACACCCTCCCCAAAGGCGGCCAGCGACAGGGTGATCAATCCTACGCTTGCGTCCCATTCCCAATTAGTCATAGGAGTTGCCTTGTTGTTGATAGCCAACGTCAGAATGAATTCGAGCAAAATGTGACCGACTGTCAGGCAGCGGTGATGCAAAAATAGACTCCTACGGACGGCGGTTTCCCCCTTATTAGGGCTCATCGGCACGGCATAGCTGACAAGTCCTGTCTCTGGGAAGCCACACGTAGGCTCCCCCCCCCCACTTCGACACTATGGGTCCCAATTAGCTCGGCTCATGCCAACAACAATGACATCTGTAAATAATTAGAACGTCCGCCATCATCGTAACGGGATAATCGTGCAGGCCGGAGAAAATTCGAGATCGTATCTTAAGTAGATTTATATGAAGCGCATTACTCTAAGGCGCTTTACAACAACGATACACTTTTACTTAAGATGAGAGTGGTTGAGATCATAAAGGGTAGTGAGTGGGGTTGTTATTAAAAGTGGCGGTGTAGTTATTGGTGACAGGAGCACAAGCGGGAGTGGTTAAGGGAGAGGTTGGGATAGTGGCTAGGGGTTGGAGGTAGTGGTAGGGATAGTGGTAGGGGTTAGGGTCGTGGTTGGGATGGTGGTAGGGGTTGGGGTCGTGGTTGGAGTTGCGTCGTTAAACCCACTACCACCCGACACAGACAATTTGTGAGGTTTGTCACCCAAACCAAACGTTCCAATTAGTCTCCAGCACACACACCGGTGTGTGTGCTGGAGTCACACCGGTGTGTGTGTGCTGGAGACTAAACCCACAACATTTACAATTCACAGTGCGTAACGACACATTCATATTTACGCGATCTAACCCAAAAGTAAAAAAATAAAATACATTTATCATGGATAACATCGGTCGTTAAATCCGTCTACGCGGAGCGTTCAGCATCGGCGTGCATCTCCCCCCACCCCCGCCACTTCCACCTCCACTTCCACCTCCACCGCCACCTCCACCGCCACCGTCACCTCCACCGCGGGTGACTCAGACGCGGCGTCGTCTCGTTGCAGAGACGCTGTGCGGCGAGCTGGATCGCGAGCGCAAGGCGCGCCACGCTGTGCAGCAGCAGAAGCTGAAAGGTAACGGAGCAACCTGACGGAATGGACCTCGTTCAGCAGCAGCAGCAGTTGCTGCTGCCGCAGAAGCAGCGACCAAGGCCTACAGCAGCAGCAGCAGAGACTCTGCCTGCCATCCTGATGAACGTGGGGATGAATCATCGGTGGCAGCTGAGCCACCGCAAACGAACACTTGGACAGAGGTTGGAGCAAGAAAACTGCTGTGCTCCCCCCCCCCCCCCACCTCAAATCAATATACTTCATAGCCCTCTTCTGCAACAGGATTCGGACCCCCCCCCCCCGCCTACATCACCATGGATCTCCTCCCTCCCACAACTTCGAAATAGTTCCCCACGCGTCTACCGGTTAAACCAACCCCGTGTACACCCCCCCCCCCCCGTCACTCGGCAGCAGACAACTCCGCGTGAATTGATGTGTTTGTATTTGAGACTGAATATTTGTTTACGCGAAGTGAAGAGGAACTGAATTACACGTGGAATTCTGATGTAAGGCGACGATGTCATCGTATTGCAATCTGTAATCCTCAGCGTTTATTATTTCGACGGCACTTTGATTTTCGCAAGCTCACGCACCGCATCACGTCAACGCGAATCGCACGCGGCAGGTTCCCCCGAGTTGAAATCCTGGTCGGACATTGCCTCGACTCGGCTCATCGTCCACATCATCCCTCCGTGGTTCTTCACAAAATAATTCGTACCCATTTTGTGGAACGTCAACAACAGTGGTTGCCCTCTTCTTGGTTCTTTCGGTAAAGTCACGTAGAAGGGAAGTAATAAAATAATAAAAATAAAACATAATAAAATGGTTGCCCTGTCGATAGACTGGCCCCTGTCGTGGGAATGTGGAATGGTTACCGCTGGCTCATGGCCGCTAACCGAAACGATCCTTATCCAACCCTCGTTGGAACAGGGAATAATTTTCGGCACAAACGTCACAAAAAGTATTTTTTTTCATTTATCTTTCTGTTGCTCGGAGAAACATATCAAGTATTTTGTCTACCTAACCTTCTTTGGGAAATGAATCATTGCAGGTGTGTATCAATCCCCTGCTTGATGAAGGCCTCCACACGGTGGCAGGAGCAGCGGCGCCTTGGTTTGCGCGCTGCGCTATGAACCCAGCGAGCTGAGTGCAGATTCTAGGCCACGGCTAAAAGCAGGGGAGGCGTTCTAGACTCTGTATCTCCTTATTCGTTTAACTACACACGCTTGTGTATGGGGAAGACAATTATATCGGATAAGTGTTTTGTGGGATATATATTTTCTCACCTGGTTTATCTGGCGCGTGGTCCTGCGGCTCCGTGGAATTGTGATGGAATGACGATGAACGACGATGTCACGACGTGTTGCTCTTTATCTTTGTGTGTTGCGCGTGCAATACTCTGGAATAGCCAAAGCAATCTGTCTGCTCGAGGTGCGTTATCTCGATGCCATTTCGCGCAAAAAAAGATTTAATTGTGGTGTGCATTACAGGTTTTTTTTTTCCAGACCTCACTTATTCGCCGCTCTCCGTGATACGCATTTCCGCCAACGCCATCTGTTCGAATGCAAAATGTGCGTCGATTCGCGTTCCCACTGCCCGATTAATTTTTGGTAAACAAAAAAAAAACACCGCACGTGACTTTTGAGAGCGCTGATTCGAATTGATATCGAGTTCGGAACGCGCAACGTGTTCGTCAACGCACGCATGCACGCAAGCACACACACACACAGACAAATATAAATCAGCGCTCACGTTGACCAATCAGTGGGCACGTGCAGCGTGTTACGACTTCATTTGTATTTGATCGGAGAATGACCGGTGAGTGGTAAACGCGGAAAATCAGAATCATGGCGGGTTTTAAAGGATCGCTGCAGTTTGAGAAACCTTCGTTATATTATCAATGACCTTGTGTATATATCGACATGCAAAGGCTGACGGTTAGAAAAAATGGGCCTTCCGATAGGCAGGCGATAGGCAGGAGATAACGGCGACTTATATAGTTCGGCCCCGAAATGAAAACTGTTAATTTACGAAGTCTTACTGCCCGAGACGTGAGCTCATTGCAGGATATACGGGATATATGTTCCGTGACAAGGTGGCGTTTGTTCATGAAGAATGTAGTAAAGTATGTCACGTTTACGGAAAGACACGACCCAGGCAAAACAATTGGACGTTTTCACGAACCGAACCAAAACAGAGTCGACCCACTGCTTTGCGGCATGGAACTTTGCTTGAAAATAAAACAAACTTCCGATTAACTTTTCAACGACCAGCTCATGGCTACTTTGCGATGCCACCACGGGGTGCAAATCTGCCCCCCCCCCTTTCTCTGCCCGCCCCCCTCCGGCCCCCCTCGGTGTGACGATCAGAGAAGCCGGCTGTGATTGGCCCTCGAGGGCCCTATGTCGGCACTCCGAAAAGTCAACACGTGCTTGGCTCTGCTCGAACGAACTTAACGAACTCGCGTAACACGGCTCGAGATACACGGCCCACAAGTTTGTAAAACAAAAAACAAACAAACCACTCTTCCCCCCCCCCCCCCAAAGTGTTTTGTTTGGGGTGAGTCTTCTTTCAAGTTTTATATTTATTAAGCCGTATACACATTTATGTGTGCGTGTATGTATTGCACTTAATCACGTACACAATCGGAACAAAACACGGGGCCAGCACTTGGAGAAAACGGAAAAAAAACATTCGAAGTTTTATTATCATCCTCGCATTCCTTCTCTTGGACGAACGTCGTGGCGGGTAAAAGTGTTGGGGGCACAGCACAGCGATGATGGCGGTGGCTGCGTTGTGCGTGTGTCTGGTGCCGCTGTCGCACGGAGTAGTTACAAGGGGTGTGATTATAAAATAGCCGGAGCCGAGGTTGGTGGTATGTGTTTGTAAGTTATGGGGAGCGGTGGTGTAGCGATTTAGCGCTACGCTACGAACCCGGCGACCCGAGGCCGATTCCCGCTCACGGCCAACACCAGTGTGACGATTATCTGAACAGGTTCTGGGCCTCCCCTAAGTCGATTCAGCCTCAAACGAGTACCTGATGCAGTGTGTAAACATCGCCACTGGGAGACAAAGGCGCTCGAGCGTGGTGCTGTTCACCAAACCCCCTTGTGTACCGTTTCGGTCTCCATAGGTGCTCGCTAAAAGCACTTGCCCCAACAGTCTGTTAAGGCTATACGGGGATCTTTGTCTTTTTGTACGTGATGTTGACCTTGTTTCGCACCGTGCTAATCGGAGGTGCGGGGGAAGAACAACAAACTCGACGCATAAAAGCAGTTCTACCGCAGGTAACCCATGGTGTGCCGTGCCTCGTGGCCGTGTTGACGGTTCGCGTGGCCCAGAGAGGAAACGCGATTCCCTGCGGCAGGCCTCCGACAACACGTTAACCGCCCCGCGGCTATGGCAGGGATCCTGGTAGTGAACGTGAACGTAGAGAGAAGCGACGTCCGTGTAGGGGAAGGTGGCCGAGGGATGGAGGGGGGGGGTCGTTGGTGGTGTTGGAATGGGGGAATTAGCCCGTGGGAAAAGTTGGGATGCAGAAAGGGATCGAGGGATGGATTGGTTGACGAAGAGGCGAAGGAGCGAGAGAGAGTCGTGAAATAAGTTACAATTATTTCTGGGACTGATGGGAATAAGACAAAAAAACTCCACAACTGATCTCGTGAGTTTCGCCGCGGAACAAAACGGAGATGGAGGAACACCTGAACAACGAGTGAACAAACACGAGAACGCAAACCAACCAGCAACAATGATTGCTGGACGTTGCACGTGTCGATGAACGAACTAAAAACAAAACCAACGATCGGAAGGGAAAACAAACTTTGAAAAGTGACACCACGACACAAAAAATCTAATTTTTACAAAATGGACTGAACCGATGTGATACCTCTGTCATTTCGTCGTCGTCGTCGTCTCGAGAGAGAGAAAGATTAGTCAGCCCCAGTGGTCGCCGTGCCCCACTGCGCAACGCGTCCAGGGAATATTTGTTTTGTTTATGTCATCGCGTTTTCATCTATCTCTCCACGTGTCTGGTTAGGGGGGGCGGGGCGCAAACAACAAACTGAGACTGCGGTTTTTATTTTTTTTCCTTGGCGCTCGAAAGCCGCGTGGATTCCTGGGGGTGGTTTTTTTTCTCTCTCCATCGGTCGCAGGCGCTGTAAAACGGAAATCTTTGTAAAATGCAAAACGAGAGCTATTGTAAGGAATCGACAGTATGGTTGTGTACGTGCGTGCGCGCGCGTGCGTGCGTACCACTTAAGCGGAGATTCAAGATTTGCTAATGCGTACGTGAGTATCGTTTGATGTTAGTTGAAAGTGAACGCGGGATTGTGGAAGTTAGGAATAAGAGCTGTTCTTTGCATCGGTTGTGTCTATAAACAGTATATATATACACGATAACATAGCGTCACTTTTTTCTAAATATATAAAATATCGCGTGGTGCTGTACAAAATAATATATATACAGAGAGAGAGAGAGGGGAAGGGAGAAAGAGATATTCTTTGCTATTGTTAATTTATTAATCTTTCTTTTTATTATAATTATGTCTTCTGTTGCTGGGTGACACATTGGCGTTCATGCTATTGCTGTAATTCGAAGCACTTTCATCCGACAAATAAACGTGACCATTGAACGCGCGCATGTGCCGCTCCCTTGTCCACGTTGGGGGTCTTTGTCGTCGGTCACGTGGCGCGGTGACGTCACACACGGCACAGCTGAGAACACGTGGCGGCGGTCGTCGATCAAAGGCTTCTTCGTTTTCAATGGATCTGGGTTCGTCATCCCTCGCCATATGTCGAGTTATCTCACGTCGATTGCTGAGGGTTTTTTTTTTACATTTTATTTCGGTGTATTATTGTAAGTTAGCCTTCGATGAAGTATAATCATGAAGTTGATTGTCATTTTGCGGCGAACCAATCCGTTCTCGCTCCTCCGACACGTGGGTCAGAGGTCGCAAACGGGTTTTGATTCCTTACCCGTACCCGGCTGCACCAGGGTCGCAAACGGGTACCCGTACCCTACCCGATACCGGGCTACCCGTACCCGACCGGGTATCGGGCAGGGTACGGGTACCCGATTGCGACCTCTGGGATGAAGCCATGTTGCAGGCGCGGGTGGGTTGATGCTAGGAACTTGAATTGTGAGAAGAGACAAGACGTTGGGAAATCAGTGACAAACGGTGACTCACCAGTGACTCACGGCCTACCCGTACCCGTAACCGGCCGCACCAGGGTCGCAAACGGGTACCCGTACCTGTACCCGGCCGGGTACGGGTAGCCGGGTATCGGGTAGGGTACGGGTATCGGGTACCCGCTTGCGACCTCTGACGTGGGCTGACCTCATGGCTACCCCAACGACGAGGCGGACACCCTCATCTGCCCGTCGACCATCGGGTCATCATCATCCTTCCTCGTGATGTGTCTTGCCCAAGCGCGCTTTACATAACTCAATATTGTGCTCGTGACTAGGCGAGTGTTCTCGAATCCACGTGTCCATCTTTCTCTCTCTCTCTCTGCGTGTCCCAGTGTGATCCCTGGCATGCCCCTGAACACATTCCTTCGCGCACTTCTCAGCTTTTCAATTCCCCGCGTCAATCGTGTTATCGGATCAATCGTCATAGCGAGTGATATACACTGGTTAAGTAACATTCGTCGTTGGGCCCCACAGGAGACATTTAAAAATTCGACTTTTCTCCCGAGCACTAATAGCTAATTGGCTCGCGCGTGCGTGCATAATAGTAGAGTAGCACAAGATGAATATACTGATGCAAGGCAAGATGTTAACTCCCTCGCTTGGTATGCAGGAGGTCGTGGGTTCGATCCCGACCCAGACGACGCCTGTATATCTGGAGTTTGCGTGTCTTTCTCGCCGTGGTCGCGTGGATTTTTCTCCGGGTCCTTCGGGTTTTTCCCTCCACATTTAGAATCGAGACGCGTTTCGAGTATTTAGCTGTTCTGCATTTCCACGTGAAAAGCCACGACGTTGAGCTATCATTCGTGGCCAGGTCGCTTCTGAAGACGAATTTTGTAGCTCAGTGGGCCTTACCTGGCGAAATTTAAAAACTAGGTGATAGTTGCATAGTTTTTTTAAATCTTTGTAACAGACATTATTAACGTGGGGTGAGAATGAGCGATGACAAATCTTGGCCAGCACACAATTCTGCATTGATGGCAGGTGTGCGGCATTTGGTGCACACGTGCTTGTCTGCGTGTCTGCGTGTGACACCGGGGAGCGGTGGTGTAGTGGTTAGCGCTACGCTGCGCTTCGAACCCGGCGACCCGAGTTCGATTCACGCTCACGGCTACCATTACCGGTGATAATTATCTGAACCGGTCTTGGGCTATTCCCCTAGGTCGACTCAGCCTCAAATGAGTACCTGGTGCGGTGTGTAAAACATCGACAAAGGCGGTCGGGCGTGGTGCTGGCCACCCACCCCCTCGTGTGCCGTTCCGGCCTTCATAGATGCTCGCTAACAGCACTTGCCCCTACAGTCTGTTACAGGCTATACGGGGGATCTTTGTATTTGTGTATTTTTTTGCGTACTAACCACTGCGGCACCGCTCCACATATCCACCCACACACGCGCGCATCATGTTGGCTACGATCTCCGCGACCTCGGTTCGACTCCTGCCCTCGCTCGATGCGCCAGAGCGAGAGAGAGAAGACGGCGAGGCGAAGGTGATCTCTATCTATCTCTCTCTCTCACACACAAAGACAAAGATTCCCGCTCACGGCCACCAACACACAGCGACGATTATCTGAACCGGTCCTGGGCCTCCCCTAGGTCGACTCAGCCTCAAATGAGTACTTAGAGCGGTGTGTAAACATCGCCACTGGGGAGACAAATGCGGCTGGGCCGTGGTGCTGACCACCCACCCACCCCTCGTGTGCCGTGCCGGCCTTTGTAGCTGTTCGCTGACACACGCACACAGTTGCCCTGTGAAAGCTATAACGAGGGATAAACAAGCAAATAAAAAAACAACTGCCGGGCAGCAGCAGCAGCAGGAGCATCATCAGCAGCAGCTGTGGTGTCGCTCTCCACGTGCACTCAATTATTTGGTTCGTTCGGTAAAGTCACATAAGTAGAAAAAATAACAGATCACGACGTTTCGTGATCGATTATTTTCTACCTACGTGACTTTACAGAAAGGGGCGTCCATAAATTACGTCACGCACCTAGGGGGGGGGGGGTCAGAAATTTGTGACGATGTGTGACGAGGGGGGGGGGGAGTTTGAGAAAAGTGACGTCACATCAAAATTCGCAACTTTAAATGAATATAGACAACACGTTCTACTTTATTAAATAGAGTGCAGCGCCACAATAAATACGCACTACAATGACAATAGTTTAAAGCGATTTGAAACGTGTTTTATTTCTTGGAGGGGGGGGGGGGGGGCAAAGCTTTGTGACGTCATATTTGAGGGGGGGTCTGACTTTTTGTAACGAATGGGGGGGTCAAAAATAGTCCAAAATCGCGTGACGTCATTTATGAACGGCCGCAAATCAAGATTCAATTCTTTGTGTTCACGGCGGTCTGATCCGGACGCGGTCTGACCCCTAGTGGCCGACACGTGCGAGTGCGGTGGCCTTGGAACACCGCTCCTGTTCACAAGCGTGGAGGGGGGCGGCTGCACCGAGGCACCCCACACCGACCCCACACCTACAGCCCCCCTCCCCCCCCCCTCGATGTCCCTCGCCTCACTCGCCACGTCGATTCAACGCACTTTCCCCCTCCCTTCCACCCCCTCCTTATATTTTTTTCATAAACAGGGCACGTCCATAACCCTCCCACCCCCCCCCCCACCCCCCCATAAAAACTAATCCAAATATTTGTTTAAACTGGAGGAATCCGATGAGCTATAAAGTTCTTCTTTTTCCCACAGACGTCCAGAAAATGGCTTCCCGAGCAGTCGTTAATATAAAACACCACCACGTGCCGCCACGCCACGTCACGCCCCTCTCCCCCTGTCGTCACAAAGGAGCGAGTAAATAAATAAATACAAAACATCGCCACGCGCCGCCCCGCCCCGCCCCTCTCCCCATGTCGTCACAAAGGAGCGACTAAATAAATAAATAAACATCGCCACGTGCCGCCCCTCTCCCCATGTCGTCACAAAGGAGCGACTAAATAAATAAATAAACAGCGCGCGCTTTCGTTTGAAGGCCTCTCTCCCACGCTAAGCCCTGTTGGTCGGTCGGCCGTGGTGGGGGTTGTTGGCACATCGCCACGCGGGTCGAGTTCGTAGCACAGCGCGCTAACCACTGCGCCACCGCTCTCCCATAATACACACAACACACAACAACAACAACAACCGCCATTCTCCACTGCCGCCTTCAATTCAATTACCACTAAAACACGTGTTGCAAATCGAACCCAAATACACACATATACACCGATATACACGGCAAAGATACCCCTTAAAGCTCAAGGGGCCGTCCATAAATGACGTCACGCGATTTTGGACGATTTTTGACCCCCCCCCCCCCTCGTCACACGGCGTCACAAAAAGTCAGACCCCCCCCCCTTCAAATATGACGTCACAAAGCTCTGCCCCCCCCAAATAAAACATGCTTCAAATCACTTTAAACTATTGTCATTGTAGTATTATTTAATGTGGCGATGCACTCTGATGTTGTAGGAGAAAACAATCATTAAAAAGTATATTTAATTAAGTAGAACGTGTTGTCTATATGTATTTAAAGTTGCGCATTTTTATGTGACGTCACATTTCTCAACCCCCCCCCCCTCGTCACACATCGTCACAAATGTCTGACCCCCCCCCCCTAGGTGCGTGACGTCATTTATGAACGGCCCCTAATAGACTTTTGGAGCAAGTACTGTGAACGCTCGCCTATGAAGGGCGGCACTGTGGCACACGAGGGGGTGGGTGGCCAAGACCACGCCCGGCCGCCTTTGTCTCCAATATTTACACACCGCACCAGGTACTGATTTGAGGCTGAGTCGACCTAGGGGAGGCCCAGGACAAGTTCAGGTAATCGTCACCGGTGTTGGCCGTGAGCGGGAATCGAACTCGGGTCGCCGGGTTCGTAGCGTAGCGCGTCAAATCGCTACACTACTGCTCCCCACTCGCACATACATACACACAGAGACACACAGAGACACTCACACGCACACACAAACACTACAAAGTCACACACACACACTCTCATTTACACACTCGCGCACACATTCCACACATGCAAAACACAACGATTGCCTTACACCTTAATACACTTCTCTCACTCATAGACCATAGGTCACCAACCCTTCTAAAATCTATCCTCACACGTCCCGACGGCACACACACGCAGACGCACACACGCACGCACACGCAGACGCACACACGCACACACACGTGCGCGCACTTTACGACCGCTCGTCTCAGCGGCCCTGAGATAGGAGGTGCAATCCTCCCCAGCCCACGCAAATCTTTATGAGTTTAGACCCTCAAACGCCGCTCATATAAAGACGCGTCCACGTTACCTCGGTCGCGAGAGAAAAGCAAAAGCAGCCGCGCTCAGTCTGGGAATCTTGAGTCAAGTTTTTGTTGGTGTCCGAAACTGAGCGAGAATCCAGCTCACTAAGGTCTCAAAAGCGCGCCCTCAACGGTGAGTCTCATCACCATCACCACCATCACCACCACCAACATCGTCAGTCACTCTCGGCCACGAGTGTATCCACTGCTGGATGAAAGCCACTTACGGCCGGCGCCATTCGTCACGATCTCTCTCGCGTTCCGACCGCGCACGCGATGATTTCATCGTCTTTGGTTCTTTCGGTAAAGTCACGTAGGTAGAAAACAAAATAGATCACGACGTCTCTATCGCAACGCAAGCGGCCGTCATCAGGTGAGACGATCACAGCAGGGGAACTGCTGTCGGTCGCTTGTGATGCGATCGAAACGTCGTGATCTATTTTATTTTCTACCCACGTGACTTTACCGAAAGAACCAAAGAGTATGGATTCCTGCAGTCACGAAAGCTTCAAATCAAGATTGAACTATTTCATCGCTCCATCTTTCGCCACGCGCTCCCCCTCTCTCTCTCTCTGCCGCTCGGCCGTGTCTCTCTCTCTCCTTTAGCTGTCACTCCGTAGCTCGAGCCTCAATCATCATGCAGCCTTCTCTCTCATGGGGGGGGTGGGGGGCGAGGCACGTGATTAAGCGTCCCTTTAATTGTCGACAAAAGTCTCGCACATCCGATGAGCACGGATGTCTACGTACGATAACGACAGAATTGAGACGTACAAATATACAACACACGCACACACACGTGCGTCGAAGCACATAATTAGCAGCGCGTGCCGTGCAGCTAAACTGTTCGCCAGGTCACGTCAGGTACCCGAGGCTTAAAGCGAAGCCTTGCCGAGCCTGGACATCGCGTGGATGGGTGACGACGCAGGGCACGTGGGCCAGCGGTCGAACGCCGCTTGAAGCACAATCCATTGCTTGTTGTTATACCAGTGCCGGTTTAAGCTAGTTGCGGGGACTGTAGCAGATGTTGTCCTAAAGAGGCCCTACATTTACAAAAACAACAAAAACCACGTAAATATTTAAACACACGCATTTTTCACTTGCACAAGTAAAGTAATTGTATTTTTTCATTCGCTACACGGCTAGATAATACGACAATTCGTGAACCTTAAAACACCCAGTCGTTCGTAAAAAAAAGTTGTAGGCGGTATAGTACTATAGTAATCGAGCAAGTGCAGAATCACTAAACCGGAATTGATAGCTTGACAGCGTTTAGCGCGGGGCCCTTGAAAGTGCGGGGCCCGTAACTACCTAACATATGTAGGCTACCACACATGTAGTAGTTGGCTGCTTTTGCCACGAGGATAATCCGGAAATGTTTGTTCCTCGACTGCGCGCTCCCTCTGCTCCCGGCAGCCGACGCTCCTCCACCGAGTGGCCAGCGGCGAGGAGGCCACGGCAGTGACCCACGGCGGCCGCTCGCCTCGCGTTGACCCCGTAGAGTCCAGCGGTCCCAAACCTTTTTGGCACCAGGGACCGGTTTCGTGGAAGACCGGGGGTGGGAGGGGGGGGTCGTCATTGGGTCTTTTCCCTCTTTTCAAAGGAGCTCTCCAGCGACGTTTGTTTTTTACTCATTTTGGCTACTCGGGGTTAGAGCTTGTGGGCTTACCAACACTGTGACTGAGGAAAGTGCGCAGTGCGGGAAAGAGGTGCGGATGGAAGTGGTAAATAAAATAATTGGCGGGCCACGCGCGGACTCACCGCCCTCACCTCCTGCTGTTGTGCGGCCCGGTTCCTAACAGGCCGTAGACAGACGGGGTCAACGCGCTTTCTATCCGCTCGGGCGTCATGCGCTCCACGGGGAGGCGAACTTCTCGGTTCGCTTCGCCGATGGTGGTGGGGGGGGGATGTTCGTCTTTTCTATCAGGCGAGTCAAAACGTGAAGATGACTTTGTGTCCTTTGCGCGCGCGAAAACAATCAAAGGTCCGGGCGACACGATAGTTTTGGGGTCTTAGATTCGTGTTTTTCTCTCTCCCTCTCTCTCTCTCGCTATGAGAATAACACGGTGCTACATTTTCGTTTCCCAGCCCTCCCATTCAAGCAGCATTAGAATGTATGTAAGTGCTCTGAAGAGAAGGGCCGTTGCCAGAAACGTCGCCAAATCCTGTGAATCGCTGCCTGTGACGGGCACGGTGTTCCTAGCGAGCGCGTTGAGTGTTTGGTTTCCGTGCTGCTTGTGCACCACTCCTAAAACGCAGCATCACAAACGCACGGCTTTTTTTGTGTTCGATCTTCGACATTGATATCGGTCACCCACTCACGATTGTCGACACCAGGGGTCGGCAACTAAAGAGAAACAAGAAGAGCCTGAAATATTTGTTTCGAATTTGGTAAAAAACAAGATACAATTCGATATTTAAAGGGTCCGCAATGCAAAGTGTTGTGTGAACACGAGACGTCACGATGCAGTCCTCAAACAGCAGCATGCGGCTCCCAATGCGCAGGTCGCCGACTTTTGGTCCATACCTAATCGATGTATTCTATCGACACCGATATTCCAATACACGCTGAACACACATATACCCGCACGCCTATACATCTGCACGGCTTTAATAGGTACTCGCTAACAAAGCGTCTCTACGAGAGTCTCGTCAGTGAAACGTGTGTGCGTCCTTCAATTTGTTACTGACCTCTACGAACCTGCAGATCCGAGTTCGAGTCTCGGCCACAGCTAACATCAGTGGCGAGCGATATTAGAACTGGTCCTGCGGTCTCCGCTAGGGCGATTCAGAATTTTTAAATCCTTTATATTAAGTTCACTTGCTTGCTTGCTTGCGCGCTTACGACCGTGCAAATCTTTCGGTCGTTTTTTAACCCACTTCCCGTGATCCAATCGAACTGACATTTTGCACACAGACTCGTTGTGCGTGACAATTTATTTTCCACTTTGTAGGAATTTTTTTTCTCATATTTAATTTAAAATACCAATGTGATGAAAATGAAACTCTTACTCAAGAAAAACAGAAATGAATAATAAAATAAAACCGATGCCACGCATATAACGGATTTATAGTGAAAAACTTTGTTTTTACGGGTTAATTTTTTAGACGCTTTCTTTTAACTCACTCTGTCTGTTGTTGTCGTTGTTGTCGTTGTTGTTGTTTTCGTATCCTCAAATCTTGTAACTCAATTATAACCCACTTTTCAATGTGGTATCGACTGCAAACTTGGTATACTTATGTCATACTGATGACAATACTCTATTCTATCATTAAAAATAGAATATTTTTAAACAATGTTTTTACACGCTTTCTATTAACTCACTCTGTCTGTTGTTGTTGTCATATCCCCAAATCTTGTAACTCAATTTAACCCACTTCCCTAGGTGGTATCGACGGAAAACTTGGTATACTTATGTTATACTGATGACAATACTATATTCTATCATAAAAAATAAAATATATCTTTTTAAACATTCTTTTTTATATGTTTCAGCTTGTCCATGGTCAAGTGACGTTGGCTGTAATTGGCCACGGTCCCTTTTGTTATGGCAAGCTTCGGGGCCACTTTTTGGAGTCGTGGAGTTCTGCCATTACTAGTACATTTCATAAAAGCGTGTT
Source organism: Lethenteron reissneri (assembly GCF_015708825.2). Classification (NCBI taxonomy): domain Eukaryota; kingdom Metazoa; phylum Chordata; class Hyperoartia; order Petromyzontiformes; family Petromyzontidae; genus Lethenteron; species Lethenteron reissneri. Next base: position 13,582,896 of record NC_083802.1, read on the forward strand.
TTAAAAAAGTTTTTTTTTTAATATTCCTTATTTTAACTAGCACCTCGTGCGGTGTGTCAGCATCAGCACGGGCAAGGGCCGACCGGGCGTGGTTTCGGCCACACTGCCCCTCATGAGTTCGCCACATGGGCTCACTAACAGCACTCGACCCAACAGTCTGATGAGGCTTATACACAGGATCTTTGTGTGCGTAAGTGCGCAAGCGTGTGTGTGTGCGTGTGCTGACGTGGGGAGCGGTAGTGTCGCGGTTAGCGCGCTGAGCTACGAACCCGGCCACCCGAGTTCGATTCCCGCTCACGGCCGCCATCACCAGTGACGATTATCTGAGCCGGTTCTGGGCTTCCCCTAGGTCGACTCAGCCTCAAATGAGGATTTGGTACTGTGTGTAAAAAACATCCCTCACCACGAGGGAGACAAAGGCGGCAGGGCGTGGTGCCGGCCACGCACCTCCTCGTGTGCCGTGCCGGCCTTCATAGCTGCTCGCTAACAGCACTTGCCTCAACAGTCTGTTGAGACTATACGGGGGACCTTTGTCTCTGTGTGCACGCGCGCGCGTGTGTGGTGTGTGATTTATCAACACTTGGGAGACAAATGCGGCCAGGCGTGGCTCAGCTGGCCAACAGCACTCCCACCTCCCCCCAGCAGTCTAGGTAAGGGCTCCACGTCGGATGTTTATCTTTGTGTTGTTGTTGTTGTGTGATTTATAGAAAGCCCAGCGCTATTTTAAGAAGTGAGTCACTCACGATGCCTGCTCTGGGTGAACGGGCAGCAGCAGCACTCTCTGGCAGTCTCCGTGCGTCCGACGCGTCTCCTCCACCTCCTCCCCAAGGTATTGCCCTCTCTCTCTCTGCTTCGCCACATAGAGTGCTTCAATTCTCCTGCGTGTATTTTCCCTCTCCCATACGTCGTCGGGTCGTGCCGCGTGTGTTGTTGCGGAACAACGACCGACGTTTCAGCTCCAGACACAGGGAGCTCTCTGAGTGGAGTTTCTGAAGAAGCTCCCAGCACGTGGAGCGAAACGTCGGACATCTTGCCGAGGAACACGCGACAATGCCCGAAAGCGCATCGGCGAGAGGGAAAGTGCTTCTGTAGGGCTGTTGCGTTTGGCCCCCTTAGGTTCTAGATTTGAAGCTTTCGTGACTGCAAGGATTCATACTCTTAGTTTTTTCGGTAAAGTCACGTAGGTAAAAAAAATGAAATTAAAATTAATAAAAAATAAAATAATAAAAATCACGACGTTTCGGAGGCAACACAAGTCTCCGTCATCAAGTGGGATCGTCACAGACAGATTTGCTGTATCAAGTGTTTTGCCTCACTTGATACAGCAAATCTGGCTGTGACGGTCCCACCTGATGACGGAGACTTGTGTTGCCTCCGAAACGTCGTGATTTTTATTATTTTATTTTTATTAATTTTAATTTCATTTTTTTACCTACCCCGCTTAGGTTGTTATTGAATGTGTCCCCAGGGCGTGCAGGGAGAGTGTTCCTCAACGTAAACCTCTCAGGCAGCAATAGGCAACTGAAGGCTATGCTATGTTGATGATGAAACTGGTATTGCAATGTCTAAGTCATTGTGTCAGTCCACTCACTGCAGGATGGAGGAAGGTCTTCCCTGCGCCGCGGTGCCTCGGAGATGTTAACTACCTCGCCTTGTAGGTCGTGGGTTCGATCCCTGACCCTGACGCCTGCCGTATATTTGGAGTTTGCGGTGTCTTTCTCTCCCCGTGGTCGCGTGGATTTTTTGTGCCGGGTGCTCCGGTTTTTCCCCTCCACATTTAGAAACACGCGTTTACAGTTTTTGGCTGCTCTAAATTTCCACGTGATAAGCCACTTCGGTGAGCTGTCATTTGTGGCCAAGGTCGCTTCTGAAGAAGAGCTACATAGCTCAGTGGGCCTTGGCTGGTACCATTAACAATAGTTTAGTTTAATAGTTAGTATCGGCCGTGTGGGGTCGCTTGAACACACACAGCCACCACGCTAATTGTATATCGAGCCACCGCTTACAGCCGTGGTCGGGATTCGAACTCAAGGCCCTGGCCGTGTTCACGGCGCAGCGCGCTCACCACCGTGCCACCAGCTGCCGTTTTATTTCGGCTGGTTGGGTGACGATCTTCGCGAGGCTGCGCGAAATGATATATAAATGCACAAGACCCGCGATATCATGTGAACATGCAAAGCAATGCCGGTGTTACATTCTGCTCTAGAACATCCATCCCATCCCATCCACCCCCTTGCCGTCTGTATTATCGCACTGCCGAGCGTTTGCGGACTGGGGTGACGGTGGATAGGAGAAATAATAAGACGCGTGGGAGTGAGTGGGTGGGGGGGCGCAAAGGGAGTAACGAGAGGGAGGGGGGTCATGGGGCGGGCGTTCAGAGAGAGGCGGTGGAAACTTTGGTCGTATATTTGGGATGGAACCGAGGGTGAGTGGGAGGTAATTGTTAATGGCCATTCATCAGGCTGCGAGGCAAGCGCTAAATCGATGGGGGAGGGCGCTTTTGTACTTTCTAATGGGCGCTTTGCATTATTTAACAAGGCGCTGTTCGGCATCTACAGGGGCTGTTCGAGTCTCGCCGTGTATAAATATACTGAGTGTGGGATGGTGGTGGGGGGGCATGTGGGTGGTGGGTGGGGGTGCTGGAGACGTGGAGACGCACACAACCATTATCCCATTAGCGTCACACGGCAATTTTTGGCTTAAGGGGAGCCCGCGTGTATACGGGGGGGGGGGGGGGGGGTGGGGCATGACCTCACTTGCAGTCCGCGAAAATCATACGAAAAAATACCGTGGGTGATGGTGATTGATAATTATATAATAGGCGTAGTTGTGTGTGGCCAGATTTTTTTTTTTAATCTTCATTGACACTGGAAGTTGTTTCACGCTCTGCTGGGTATAATCTTCAGCGAAACGTCGTACATATTATATTGTTAAAAAATATATATTGTTATATAAAAAGTCGCTTGCTTTTCAACATTCCTCCAGCTTTGCTGAGCCACCCCCCTCCAAATACGTAGCCAACCGATTAGCACGGTTGGCTACGTACGGTGTGAAAGAAGTTCAACACACACAGACACACACGATCTAAACCGAGAGAAGCGGACTTTATGGACGAGATCGAGACGTAGTTTTGCAAGCTCGACTCAGAGGGGTCACATGGATTAGAGAACACATGGCAAGCCAGAGAAGACAACGCTGGTGATGAAAACTAAAGCGGACTTGGGCAAGACAGCTTCACGGCTAGAAGGGATGGTGATGGCCGCTGGTCGAGACTAAGAACGGAGCGGCAGCTTGGAAAGGCATTCACCCAGCAGTGGATTGATGATGGTTGCTGCTGATGATGATTATTATTATGATCATCTTACAGTAAGTCCTCGTTTAACGCGGTAGATGCGCTCCTGTAAAAAGTGCCACGTGAAGTGAAAAAAGGCGTTGAGCGAAAACAATTCCCCGATAAATGATGTAACAATCTTGATTTGAAGCTTTCGTGACTGCAGGAGACACGATGTACGCGCACACACGCGGTGAGACGGCGGCACAAACAACTCAGGGTACCTTATCACACGGCTCAGCCGCGCAGCCCAAGAAATTAGTTCGTCGTCGACTGCTTAGAAACCGCGTTATAACGGCGCGAGCTCCGCGTTCTGTGAAAACTGCTCCCCGAACGAAGAACCGCGTTCTAGCGAACACGCGTTGCGAGCACGCCACGCGTTGTGTGAACGCCACGCGTTGTGTGAACGCCACGCGTTGTGTGAACGCCACGCGTTGTGTGAACGCCACGCGTTGTGTGAACGCCACGCGTTGTGTGAACGCCACGCGTTGTGTGAACGCCACGCGTTGTGTGAACGCCACGCGTTGTGTGAACGCCACGCGTTGCGTGAACGCCACGCGTTGCGTAACGCCACGCGTTGCGTGAACGCCACGCGTTGCGAGAACGCCACGCGTTGCGAGAACGCCACGCGTTGCGTGAACGCCACGCGTTGCGTGAACGCCACGCGTTGCGTGAACGCCACGCGTTGCGTGAACGCCACGCGTTGCGTGAACGCCACGCGTTGCGTGAACGCCACGCGTTGCGTGAACGCCACGCGTTGCGAGAACGCCACGCGTTGCGAGCACGCCACGCGTTAACCGACGACATTAAAACCGCAGGTGTCTCGGTGAATGTCGCTTCCCTTGCAGATGAATCCTACAGCTTCTACAGCTACATCATGACCGGCTTGGCCGTGGCCATCTTCATCGTGGGCACCATCCTCACGGCCATCTCCATCCACAAGAAGTGAGTTCGACACCGGGGGGGGGGGGGCGGGGGGGGGGGCGGGGGGGGAGGGGGGGCGGGGGGGGGGGGCGGGGGCACAGAGGGGTACGCGTTTCGGACGCGGCTGTGACCCCGGGTTCATACGTGCACAGGCGGAGGGCCCATCTTGTCCTGCCACCGCCAAGCGAAGGCCTCTTTCCGACATAATTTGTCATCGTTTGACATCATTGGCGTCGGTGCGGGGACGTTGAAGGTGGGGAGCATAGACGAGGGAGCGTAGTGCGGTACAACGATTGGTTTCGCCGCTGCCCACGAAGCAGTCTGGCAGCAGTCTGCGACGCGGGTTGTATGCGCCGTGGCTGCCCGCACGCGCAAGCAAGTCTCGAGATCACCGTTCGATATTCGATGACATCAGAAGGCATTGCGGGTGATTGAGTCATAAGGGGTTTCAGACACCCGTGGTTAAACACGGCGTTGTGAGTTGACCGTCTCAGGCCTGGGTTCTTTGTCGATGCCAAAGAAAGTGAGATACGGAGTGGGGGGGGGGGGCATCACGAAAGTTATCGCCACCGTGCCCCCTCCATCTCTCATCCCGCACCTCCGATTAGCACGGTTGGCTACGTACGGTGCGAGAGAAGTTCAACATCTACCCCTCTCTCCTCCTCCCCCACGAAAAAAAACATCCCAGGAGACAGGAACGCGGCAAGCCCGAGAGGCTCGTCTCATCTACGTCGACGACTCCTCGACATCGCTCCTCGAGCCGGCTCCGAGCGGACTCAGCCAGCGACGGCACCGCGCCCGACTCCGCGGACCACGACAGCCGGAGCGTCTGCAAGGGAGCCGCCGGGGAGGGGCAGCCACCCCTGCGGCTGGACCCCTTCTCGCTCGCCTACGCCGCGGGGATCGGCGGGTTCAGCGTGGGCGACCAGAAGCTGCATAGCCGTGCGTGAGCGACGGGAATTGATGGCGCGTGGTTGCGGGAGGGGGGGGGAGGTTAGAGGGGGGAGTTTACGGACTGAGTCGTAATAGAGCCCCGCTGTGGTGTGAGTTAGGTGCGCTCGCTAACAGCACTTGCGCCGGCAGTATGTTGAAGGCTACACGTGGGATATTTGTCTTTGGGTATTAGCGTGCTGCGCTGCGAACCCGGCGACCGGAGTTCGATTCCCGTTCGCGGTCAACATTGGTGACGAATATATGGGCCTCCCCTAGGTCGACTCAGCCTCAAATAAGTAAAAAAAACATCACCGCTGGGAAGACAGAGGCGGCCGGGTGCAGTGCTGGCCATCCACCCCATCGTTTGCCGTGCCGGTCTTCATATGTGCTCGCAAACAGCACTTGCCCCGACAGTCTGTTTAAGGCTACACGGGGGATCTTTGTATTTGTCTTAGAGTGGACCTATTAGAGTCAGCCTGGCACACAGCGGCATGGAGTCGTCTGTGTCTCCCCAGTGCTGATGGTCTTCCACGCCGCAGCCAGCTATTTACTCATTTAAGGCTGAGTCGATGTAGAGGAGGCCCCCGGTGCTCGCTAACAGCACTTGACCTCCAGAATGTATATGGCTATGCGGGGGATCTCTGTCTGTGTTGGCTGGGTGCACGTGTCCATTGCGGGGGAGCGGTGGCATAGTGGTTAGCGCACTGCCCTGGAGCCTGGCGACTTCCGTTCCATTCGAGGCCACGGCTAACATCAGTGGCAAGTCAAGTCTGCACCAATCTTGGGTCTACTCAGCCTCACACAAGCTCCTGGTGCGCCGTGTGTAAAACACCGATTACAAAGGTGTAGCACGGTCGGCTACGTACGGTGCGAAAGAAGTTCAACGTATATCCGTGCACTGTGCAAGCCTTATTAGGCGCTCGCCAACAGCACTTGACTGTTCAACACTTAACAACAATCTTTATCGGGAATCAAAGCAGCCCATCAACCCAAACGGGTTGGGTAAAATGAGAACTGCTTTGCAGGAAAACCCCAAAGTGGGGACGGCTTACCTCGGACACTGCGTCCCGGTCGCAGGAGTGTGGAATTGCCGCCGCTGGCAAATCATTGACAAATTAATACCGCCAATAAATGTGTGTCGAGTGTTTGCGCAGATGTATTTTGTGTCTATCGTCCACGATGCAGATTCAACAACACCGCCTCACACGACGTGTGTTTCATGGAAGACATTAAAATCTTGATTTGAATTGAAGCTTTCGTGACTGCAGGGATCCATACTCTTTGGTTCTTTCGGTAAAGTCACGTAGGTAGAAAATTAAATAAATCACGACGTTTCGGGCGCAACACAAGCGTACGTCATCAGGTGGGAAAGCATGGTCTGCTGCTGAGTCAGACTGTTTTAAAACATTAAAATCATTGAGAGCGATGCCCGCATGTGCCGCATCGTTCAGAACAGACGCGGCGGCACAGTGCGCTAAAGCCCAAATGCGCCACCGCTCCCCTCCCTGTGAAGCTACCGGACATCCGTGAAGAAGTGCTTCATAGCTCATCGGATTTCCCCAGGATAAATAAAGATTCCTGATTTACCCAATCGAAGCCTCATCGATTTCTCAAGCCTCATCGTCGTCAGGAGGGTCTCCTGCATTGTTGGGATGTTTGGCGAATTCCATTTGGGATTTTGTTGTTGTTGTTGTTGCTTGTATGAGTGAGCCGGAATACCCGGCGAGAACCCGGGGAGAGCGGGGAGAGAGAGAGGGGGGGGGGTAACACAAACAACCCCCCGCCCCACCACCTCCCAGCCCTGATTATTTATTTATTTATACAACTCTAGTGGCTTGAGATCGTGAGCGACAATGAACGACAAAGAAGCTCGCGCACTTCTCACGGCAAGGCGATCGAGACAATCGCCGTGGCGCGCGCGCGCGCGTGCGCGTGTCACCACGTGGCGTGCGCGTGTCACCACGTGCAGCGCGACATCGCGATCGAAGAACGTGGACGCGCAACATCTCACGCCGATTCTAATTACAAGGATCTCGTGAGTGGTGGTGGTGCTGGTGGTGGTGTAGGGTTGAGGTTTTGAAAAGGTCGAGCAAACGTGCAAACCCCAGTCCTCCCAACCCTGTTTGTATTGTTATTATTTTATTTTACCAGCTATATAGGCTCACTGAACTCTGTAGCTCTTTTTCAGAAGCGAGCTGGCCACAAAGTAAACCCTAACAAAGTGGCTTGTCATGTGGACGTTTCTAGAAACCCACGACCACGCTCCGTCTTTCCGCGTTTGCCAATTTTATTCCACATTCAAATACAAATTAACTTGTTGTACGCTGCACGCGCAGGATGATTGCTCAACTCGTCCCACGTGACGCGCCACGCAATTTAAACGCTGTCTGCGTCACGTGAAACACGTGTACACAGAAAGACAAAGATCCCCCGTATAGCCTAAACAGACTGTCGGGGCAAGTGCTGTTAGCGAGCACCTATGAAGCCCAGAACGGTACACGAGGGGGTGGGTGGCCAGCACCACGTCCGACCGCCTTTGTCTCCCTAGTGGCGATGTTTACACACCGCACCAGGTACTCATTTGAGGCTGAGTCGACCTAGGGGAGGCCCAGGACAAGTTCAGGAAATCAGCATCGGTGTTGGCCGTGAGCGGGAATCGAACCCGGGTCGCCAGGTTCATAGCGCAGCGCGCTAACCGCTACACTACCGCTCCCCTGTTTGTGCGCGCGCGTGTGTGCACACACAAACACACAAACACGCGCGCACTGCGATCTCAATCCCAATTAGAATCGGCTCTCTTAACGCAGGCAGCGTGAATTGCTCATCGTCACTTCGGCTGTGCGAGAGAGGAGTACGCGGCCTTTGGCGGACACGTCGCTAAGTGGGGGTCGAGGCTTGAACCTAACGATGCAGTGGCCACTAAAAAGGGGCAGGGAGTAAGCCGGAGAGGACGAGACAACATGCGGCGATGGAGCGGCGATATGGCCTCGTGTGCTGGAGGAGTAGGAGGGATGAAGAGGGATGAAGAGGGAGGGAGGGAGGGGGCTAGTCTGTCCATTGCATCGCCGGAACCGTCAAAGATGACGACCGCTCGGCGAGACCTTCTTTTCAATATCCAGCGGTGGATAGATCGTGGCCGATGTTGGTGGGTGGACGAGCAGCTGGGCCGATGATGGTGGGTGGACGAGCAGCTGAGCCGATGATGGTGGGTGGACGAGCAGCTGGGGCGATGGGGGGTTGGGTGGACGAGCACGTGGATGAACGAAGGGGACGGGAGGAGTGGACTTTTCCACGCAGCCAAGCATCGCCTCTACTCCCCCCCCTGGCCTCCTGCGAGATGAAGCCACGACGGAAAGACGACACGGCACCCCCCCCCCCATCCTCTCTGTGTGTGTGCATGTGTGTGTTTGTGTGTGTGTGTCTGTGTGTGTGGGTGTGTCTGTGTGTGTGTGTCTGTGTGTCTGTGTGTGTCTGTGTGTGTGTCTGTGTGTGTGTGTCTGTGTGTGTGTGTCTGTGTGTGTGTGTGTCTGTGTGTGTGTCTGTGTGTGTGTGTGTCTGTGTGTGTGTGTGTGTCTGTGTGTGTGTCTGTGTGTGTCTGTGTGTGTGTGTGTCTGTGTGTGTGTGTGTATGTGTGTGTGTCTGTGTGTGTGTGTCTGTGTGTGTGTGTCTGTGTGTGTGTCTGTGTGTGTGTAGTGTGTGTGTGTGTCTGTGTGTGTGTGTGTCTGTGTGTGTGTGTCTGTGTGTGTGTGTGTCTGTGTGTGTGTCTGTGTGTGTGTGTCTGTGTGTGTATGTGTGTGTGTGTGTCTGTGTGTGTGTGTGTGTCTGTGTGTGTGTGTCTGTGTGTGTGTGTGAGTGTGTGTGTGTGTGTCTGTGTGTGTGTCTGTGTGTCTGTGTGTGTATATGTGTGTGTGTGTCTGTGTGTGTCTGTGTGTGTGTGTGTGTGTGTGTCTGTGTGTGTGTGTCTGTGTGTGTGTGTCTGTGTGTGTGTGTCTGTGTGTGTGTGCCTGTGTGTGTGTGTCTGTGTGTGTGTGTGTCTGTGTGTGTGTCTGTGTGTGTGAGTGTGTGTGAGTGTGTGTGTGTGCGTGTGTCTGTGTGTGTCTGTGTGTGTGTGTGCGCTAAGTTGTGATATCAATGCACGGGGGGGGGGCTCTGGGATCGCGCTCGATCGAATGTCGTGCTGCTGCCGCCATTGTGCGTGCTCACTCTGCCGGGGTCGCCAACGCGCACGCGGGGCGGCTCGGGTTGTTCTGGGGGGGGGAGGGGGGAGAGGTTGGGGGGGGGCGCTCCAAGCCACGAGGGCGAGACGCGCCTGCCGAGCGGAGCGGCGCGTGTGCGTTGGGGAGCGGTGGTGCAGCGGTTAGCGCTACGCCGCGCTATGAACCCGGCGACCCGGGTTCGATTCCCGCTCACGGCCAACACCCAGTGACGATGATCTGAACCGGTCCTGGGCCTCCCCTAGGTCGACTCGGCCTCAAATGAGTACCTGGTGCGGCGTGTAAAACATCGCCACTGGGGAGACAAAGGCGGTCGGGCGTGGTTGCTGGCCACCCACCCCCTCGTGTGCCGTGCCGACCTTCATAGGTGCTCGCTAACAGCACTTGCCCCTACAGTCTGTTACAGGCTATACGGGGGATCTTTGTCTTTGGCAATCTTTGTTGGGGAGCACGTGTGTGTCATGTGTACTTAGGGAGACAAAGGCGGCCGGGTGTGTTTGCTGGCCACCCACCCCCTCGTGTGCCGTGCCGGCCTTCATAGGTGCTCGCTAACAGCACTTGCCCCTACAGTCTGTTACAGGCTATACGGGGGATCTTTGGGGTGGTGCCTATGCGTCAAGTGCATCGGCGTCGGGCAAGGTACAAAGTGTACGTAGCCTGGCACAAGTACACCTGACACACAGGGCTACTTGCCAACTACGGCTGTTGTCGTTGTGTGTGGTGTATCCCTGTGGGCGTGTGGCTGGATATGGGGGGGGGGGGGCGATAGTGGAGTGATTATCCCACTGCGCTACGAACCCGGCGACCCGAGTTCGATTCCCGCTCACGGCCAACACCAGCGATGATTATCTGAAGCAGTCCTAGGCCTCCAACTAGGTCCACTCAGCCCTTAAACGAGTACCTGGTGCTGTGTGTAAATGCATCGTCAGTAGGGAGACAAAGGCGGTCGGGCGCGGTATTAACCCTCGTGTGTGCAGTGTTGGCCTAACAGCACTTTCCCCAACAGTCTGTTAAATCTATACGGGGGGCGCGGGGGGGGGGTCTTGGACAGCGTGTGGGTATAAACTTAACAAGTGATTCAACCTCTGGGTTCGCTTTACGTGGAAGTCACTCAATATGACTCAATGTGACTCAATGTGAATAGGGGAGGGGGAGGAGGAGGGGGCGAGGAGTGGCGCACTGCGCTCGAGGATCCGTGCGGCTCCGTCTCCACCGGCGTCTCCCGACGACCCTGATTCGACGCGTCCTCAAGCGAATCGGAGTCGCGAGACACCGCGTCCGATGCCCTCGAAATATCTCCGCTCTCTGCACCCCGCCCCCCGCCCCCCTCGTCGTTACGTATCGTTGCGGGTTTTTAGTGTTACTCGCCACTTTTGGTGCAATGTCCACTGTCATCCCATTCATTTGAAGCGCGGCACGAAGTTCTATTTGATACTCTTTGGTTCTTTCGGTAAAGTGACATATAAAGATAAAATAATAAATTAAATAATAGCATACGACGTTTCGATTGCAACACAAGCAATCATCATCAGGTATAAATGAAATAGCAACAAAAATCTAACCAGAAAACTATAGACAGACATATAAGTAGACAGATATCACCAAGATACATAGAGAGAGAGAGTAACACAGGCACAGAGAGGGAGATCGTCTCTGTGGCGAGGCCTTAAATAGACAGAGGGGGGGGGCGGGGGCGGAGAGAGGGAGGGGTTAGAGAAAAAATTACCATGTCAATGAGTACGGCGACGCGTGGTCAAGTACGCAAGCTTGAACATTAGGAAAAAGGGAGAAATAACACACTAAATTAATTAACCTAGCAAAATATCGAAATGTTATGTAATACTTGAGCACATCTGGAAAGGTGGGGCCTCGGGGAGGGGTGTGTGTGGGGGGGGGGCCGCGGCACGTAGCAGCGAGGACTCGAGTTAGGGTCCAGCAGTAGAGAGACGCGCCGTCAGAGCCTTGCGACCAGTGGAGGATGCGTCGTTGACGCCTCTCGTTGTAGCTCAGCACTTGGGGGGGGGGGGGGACGCTTCGGCCCGTGGTGCCTCCCGGTGCAGTTGCACCGCCTGCACACTCGACAGCTGCCACCTCCGGGACGCGGAGAGACACGGACGCAGGCGTGAATATCGACGACCCCCCCCCCCCCTCGTGTGCCGTGTCGGCCTCCATAGGTGCTTGCTAACGGCACTTGCCCCAACAGTCCTCTAAGGCTATACGTGGGAGCTTTGCCTTTGTTTGACTTACGTGGGGTGACGCGGGGAGCGCTCTCGTTCATCTGAATCTGCGGCTCTCGACATCACGGCGACGCTTTGGTTTCTGTTTGACCAACCATCAGACGCGGGTAGCGTGTCGAGACTTCATTCTAATTGCCCCAACAGTCTGTTAACGGCCACGTGGAGTGGGGGGGGGGGCTATTTTGCCTTTGTAGGGAGAAGCGGGACAATGCGCATTCGTCGACTCGCTCGGCGAGCCCGGTACTCCCCCCCCCTCCCCCGGCGTGATGAATCATTCATCACGAGGGGGGGGCTGCTGCGGCTGGGTCGGTCTCTGTTTGGAGTTTGGTGTTCGCAGGCCGGGCTGGGGTGGGATGGGGAGCGGTGGCGCAGCGGTTGACGCATTGCGTTATGAGACCGACGTTCTGAATTCAATCTCGCGGCCACGGCTCACGTCAGTGACGAGTGATCTCTGAACCGGTTGTGCCCCCCCTCCTAACCCCCTCCTACCCCCCCCCCCTCCTACCCCCCCCCCCTCCTACCCCCCCCTCCTACCCCCCCCCCCTCCTACCCCCCCCTCCTACCCCCCCCCTCCTACCCCCCCCTCCTACGCCCCCTCCTACCCCCCCTCCTACCCCCCCTCCTACCGCCCCCCCTCCTACCCCCCCCTCCTACCCCCCCTCCTACCCCCCCTCCTACCCCTCCCTCCTACCTACTCCCCCTCTGGTGGTGGGGCTGGTGGTGGTGCTGGTGGTGGTGCTGGTGGTGGTGCTGGTGGTGGTGCTGGTGGTGGTGCTGGTGGTGGGGCTGGTAGTGGTGCACAATGCGATGGTGGTGGTATTCATGATGTCAGATGCTGTGATGGCGGTGGTGCTGGTGGTGGTGGTGCACAATGCGGTGGTGGTGGTTGTGATGTAAGAGGTGGTGGTGGTTGTGATGTAATAGGTGGTGTTGGTTGTGATGTAAGAAGTGGTGGTGGTGGTAAGTGTGTGTGGTTGTAGAAGGGGAGGAGGGGGTGGGGGCAGTGGGTGGAGTGGGGGGGGGGCTGTGTCACGCGCTCCCCGAGTGCGTGGATTCATTACCGCAGCGCGAGCTCGCGGGACGAAGGAAACTGGAGAGACGTCGCTCCGAGTACACGGCGACATTTGACCCAACACTGCGATGTCGCGTTTGGGCGGTGAACCGTGAAACGACTTTGTAAAGACGCACGGTGGGCTGGGGGAGGAGATCAGTGTCGATCTGGCCAGTGTGTGCGCGTGTGTGCGCGTGGGTCGGGGTCTAGCTTAGTTAGGGTCGACTCAGCCTCAAATATTTGAGCAACCGCTGCGGTTTGTCATCATCGACACTGGGGGAGACAAAGGCGGTCGGGCGTGGTGCTGGCCACCCACCGTGCCGGCCTTCGTAGGTGCTCGCGAACAGCGCTTGAACACCGCCAACAGTCTGTTCAAGCTGTACGGGGCGGGGGGCAGGGGGGTGGGTGATCTTTGTGTGAATGTGGTTGATGCCTCTACCCAGGCAGTCCATGCATTGATGACACGGCCTGCATCTCCAGCCAAAGCGCCGCCGCTACTTGCGCCCACAACATCGCAAAGTCACCCATGCCTTCGACCGTCATCACCGCCCAACCAACAACTTTATCGTCAACACACCACCCACCCATTACCAGCATCGATGTCGTCCACCAGCCACACGCATGCACGTTGAACTTCTTTCGCGCCGTACGTAGCCAACCGTGCGAATTGGAGGTGCTGGGGGGAAGGACAACAAACTAAACACAAAAAGGCAAATATTAATTTTCAATCTCGATGATTTAAAAGTGCATCCGGTGGCTTCTTAATATCGGAAGGAAGAGCGTTCCAGGTGTCCGCAGAAGCGCATTTGAAAGCGCGCGGTGCCAATATGACCGCGACTTTCGTCAATGCATATATTATGGGGCAATGTTGATGCTGTAGGCGGCGAGTTGTAAATATTATTCCGTTCCTTTTGTCCCAACTGTTAATACAATAAAGATACCTCATGTAGCGCCTAGTAGATATATGTGCAACGGTTAGCGCTACGATCCCGGTGACCCGAGTTCGATTCCCGCTCACGGCCAGTATACCAGTGACGATCATCTGCCTCCTCTAGGTCGACTCAGCCTCAAATTACTACCTAGTGTGGTGTGTAAATATCGCCACTGGGGAGAAAAAGGCGGCCGCGCGTGGTGCTGACCTTCAGCAGCACTTTCCCCAACAGTCTGTGAAGGCTATAGGGGGGATCTTCGTCTTTGGCTTTGCCCGAATGGTCGCGTCTCGTGTGTTTTGTGTGTGCGTCCTAGACTCATGACCATTAGGGCTCACACGCACACGCCGATCTATCTCGTTGATGCACACAGACACACACACGCGCATGTGTGTGTCGTCTATGTGCGTGCGTGTGTGTGCGCTTCAATGGCCACGACTCGTATACACACACATATATATTTATGATGCGTGTGTCTGTGCCCTAAAGGTCATGTCTCGCACCACATGTCCACACAGACGGATGTCTGTGTTTGTGTCCGGTTTTTATCTATCTCTGTGTCGTAATTATTGTATCATCGGATATATGAGGTTTGCGTGCTGGCGTGTGCATTCATCGTCAAGTCTCGCACTAAGACAAAGATCCCCCGTATAGCCTTAACAGACTGTTGGGGAAAGTGCTGTCAGCGAGCATGATACATGGGGGTGGATGGCCAGCACCACGCCCGGCCGCCTTTGTCTCCCCAGTGGCGATGTTTTTTACACACCGCACTAGGTTCTCATTTGAGGCTGAGTCGACCTATCGGAGAATCCGGTTCAGATAATCGTCACCGGTATTGGTGACCATGAGCGGGAATCGAACTCGGGTTCGCCGGATTCGTAGCGCGGCGCGCAAACCGTTACACCACCGCTCCCCACACACACGCACGCACACAACAGCCAAACACACGCGCGCACTTGGGCACAAAGACAAAGATCCCCCGTATAGCCTTAACAGACTGCTGTTAGCGAGCACCTATGAAGGCCAGAACGGTACACGAGGGGGTGGGTGGCCAGCATCACGCCCGACCGCCTTTGTCTCCCTAGCGGCGATGTTTACACACCGCACCAGGTACTCATTTGAGGCTGAGTCGACCTAGGGGAGGCCCGGGACCAGTTCAAATAATCGTCACTGGTGTTGGCCGTGAGCGGAAATCGAACCCGGGTCGCCAGGTTCATAGCGCAGCGCGCTAACCGCTACACTACCGCTCCCGCACTTGGGCACACACACACACAGACACACACACACAGACACACACACACACAGACACACACACACACACAGACACACACACAGACACACACACACAGACACACACACACAGACACACACACACAGACACAGACACACACACACAGACACACACACACACAGACACACACACACAGACACACACACACAGACACACACACACACACAGACACACACACACAGACACACAGACACACACACAGACACAGACACACACACACAGACACACACACACAGACACACACACAGACACACACACACAGACACACACACACAGACACACAGACACAACAACAACAACAACCGCCATTCGCCACTAAGTGGCGGTGACGTCACCACGATGCTTGTGCCAGGCCAAGTGCACCTTGAGGCCACGTGAAGTGTCGAAAGCCCGCTGGCAGGAGGTCACGGGGCAGACCCAGGTGCCACGGGTCGACTGACCGAGATGACCGAGATGACTGGCTGATGCACCACCTGTGCCCCCTACTGTGCCAACTTGCTGTGCTTTAGCCACCCGGCACTCCGCTCGTTGTTGTGAGCGTCGCTCCTCCGCCCTCCGTTGTTGTTGGAGGGCGACTGCCTCCAACTGCCCAGTAGCGTCCTTCACGAGCCTCCTCCACTGAGGCCGATCTTGACACCGCTGGTACCAGTCATCGGCAAGTCCACTCAGCTCCACGTCCTCCTGTACCACATCACTCCATCTCTTCTCCAGCCCGTGCCGCGCCCGTCTAGCCCCCTCGATCCGGCCGAACAAAAGCTGTTTAGGCATGCGGTGGCTGGGCATGCGGGCTACATGACCCAGCCAACGCAGCCTTGCCTGCCGGAGGAGCTCACTGATGGGACTTTGCCCAGATCTTTCAAGGATTTGTGAGCTCCTCACACAATCCAGCCTGGTTAAACCCAGGATGGATCGTAGGCAGGCCAGCCTAAATGTTTCCAACCGGCGAAGATGCTCCACCAGGGGGGTCCACGTCTCGCAAGCGTAGAGAAGGGAGGGAATGACCGTGGCCGAGAAGACCTGAAGCTTCGTGCGGAGCGACAGACCAGGTAGCTTCCACACAGCGTTACGCAACCGATGAAAAGATATTGCCGCTCGACTGATTCGGAGTGAGACCTCTGCTGATAGACTGGAGCCGGTCATAAGCACACTGCCCAGGTATGGGAAACTCTCCACAACTGCCCCATCACCAATTGGGAGTTGTGGGGGTGGAGTGTCCGATGGTACAAAATACCCAGGCAGGTGCTTAGTTTTGGTGGGGCTGATGGTAAGGCCCCACCTCTTAGTGGCACGCTCCAGTCTCAGCAGCAGCGTCTCTAACTCCTCTTCTGAATGAGCAGCTATTACCAAATCATCGGCATACATGGTTGACCAATAGGGAGCCATCCCTTGATCGCACCCGGGCGTCGATCAGCCTCCCATTATATCTGTACCAAATGGAAATTCCCCCGGTACAGCTATTGAAGGCTTCACGAACTACGCGGTCAAAATAGATGTTAAATAATGTGGGAGCCAGAGGACATCCCTGTCGCACCCCAAGGTGTACAGGGAAAGGCTCCGACTCCCGGCCACGTAGTTTTACCCGGGCCCGCTCACCATCATGAAGGTCCTTAATGATCGTGAGCAGAGGGTCAGGGACTCCGAAAGCACGAAGAACAACCCAGAGCCCAGTCCTACTGATGGTATCATAGGCCTTGACCAGGTCAATAAAGCAGAGATGTAGGTCTTTTTGGAATTCCCTACACCTCTGCTGTAGCAGACGGACAGAAAATATGGCATCTGTGCAGGACCGCCCTTTCCTGAAACCGCATTGGGGCTCCGCAAGCCTCTCCTCAGCGTGCCTAGCAAGGCGATGTTGAATAATCCTTGCCAGGACCTTACCCGGCACACTGAGGAGTGAGATGCCCCTGTAGTTGTTACAGTCGGTACGGTCCCCCTTCTTAAAGAGGGGAACCACCAGGGCATCCTTCCAGTCCTGCGGAACCCGTCCAGTGGTCCAGACTGTTGTTATGATGTCATATAGGGCAGTCTGTGCACAAACGCCACCCTCCCTCAGCATTTCGCTTGGGAGATCATCTCTGCCCGATGCCTTCCCTGGTCTCAGACTCCGGATCGCCCTCAGTACTTCCTCAACAGCTGGCACCTCAGCCAGCCACTCACAGGGGGTGACCTCTTCCAATATTTGAGGCACCGCAGCCTCAGCAGGGTTATCACCACTTTGTGCCATGATGTTTTCCTGGCTGAGAGAATTTCCCTCCCCCAGGACCTCACAGAAATGCTCAGCAAATCTGCAAACCTGTTCCTGGGGGTCGGAGATTGGATCACCGTTTTTTCCTCTAATGATGGTAATAGGTGTGGCGCTGCAGGTTACTTTTTTGATGGAGTTAAATAGTGATTTGTGATCACGGGCCACTGAGGCAGACTCCATCTCCTCAGCAACCCGCGACCACCACCCATCCTTACAGCGCCTTACGGCTCTCCGAACTTCCGAGCGAAGGCTGCGGTAAACCTCCTCATTCTCTGACGTGGGATGCTGTAGGCGATGAGAGTGGGCCTGACGCTTTTTCTCAATTAACCTGAACACCTCCTCTGTCAGCCAGGGTTTCTGGGGAGGTCTGGACCGCGTACCCAAAGCAGCCATTGCAGCTGCATGAGTCACAGTCTTAAACCTCGCCCATTTCCCCTCGACATCAGGTGGAGTGGGGGACGATGCCAACCCCCGCAAGCGATGATGAAATTCTCGCTTGCAACTTTCATCAGCTGAGACCAGGCCACTTTTGGTTGGAATGGGATCCTTGGTGTACACCCACCACCAGAGTGGAAGAAAGGCAGGCGCATCTTACAGATGACTAGTCGATGGTCAGAGGACAGATCAGCTCCACGGTAGGTCCTGGTGTCAAGGACATGGGTTCGCATCCGCTGGTCCGTCACTATGTAGTCCAGCAGATGTTCTTGCTTGGACCCGGCATGTATCCATGATGTTGTGTGGATGCGCCGATGCCGGAAGAGCGTGTTGGTAATTACAAGCCCATGGGCTGCACAAAAATCTAGCAGCCTCCTACCATTATTATTGAGCTGATCTGGCCCATGCCTTCCAATCACTCCAGACCAGGTACCAGCATCATGACCAACTCGGGCATTGAAGTCACCCAACAAGATGACTCTGTCCCGAGTGGCCACTTTAGCCAGCACCTGTGACAGGAGATCATAGAAAGCGTCTGACTCATCGGCTTTGCCTGCATCCCTCCACGGATGTTCGTCTTCGGTGGGGGCATAAGTAACCACGACCACCACTCCTCGCCTCTGGTTGATGGGAAGGCGAGCCCAAAGTATCCTGGGGCTTACAGCTTCCCACACCTCACCGCCACGCTCCCACGCCCCCTTCATTCTTTTGTTCAGAAGAAGAGCCACACCCTGTTGTTTGGCAGTCTCCTGCCCCGAGTAGAGGACTGTCCACCCCTCATGGTGGCAGGAGCCAGAACCGGTCCACCGGACCTCCTGAATGCCACAGAGATCCAGGCGGTACCGGTCCAGCTCCCGACAGAGGAGTGGCAGCCTCTCCTCCGCAGTGAGCGTTCGAACATTCCACGTGGCCATCCGCAATGGTTTTTTGTTGTTTCTGGAGGAGCCCCGAGGGTGAAAATTCAATCTCCTGGCTCCGCCAAATGGGGTTTGGCCAGGAGACGTCATAAAAGCCTGACCCCCCGGGGCCTCCGGCACAAGCTTATTTGTTACAGGTTTATGTTTAATTCGTGGTTTAGTGGTGGTTAATTGAAGGTGGAGGGGTTACCAGCCCCTCACACCCGTCCAGAGCCCCCGTTTAGCCACTGTGGTGGTCACAGACGCCATGAGGGGAGAGGGCCAATGGGCATTGGCCCTCCCCCCACAGCACTGCCCACGACAGTGTTGCCCGTCCGGCACCGCGAGGAGGTAGGAGGTTGTTTTGCCGGACACACACAGACACACACACACAGACACAGACACACACAGACACACACACACACAGACACACACACACACAGACACACAGACACACACACACACACAGACACACACACACACACAGACACACACACACAGACACACACACACAGACACACACACACAGACACACAGACACACAGACACACACACAGACACACACACACAGACACACACACACAGACACACACACAGACACACTTCTGCGCATGTAACTCCTAATGGTCACTTCTCGCGCAATTTGGCCTCGCGAACAAATGACCCCCCCCCGCCCCTCGATCACGCGGTCAGTCCCCCCCCCCTCTCTCCCCCCCACCTCTCGCCCACCAGGGTCCCCGGCGGCCAGTGACTTTGCGTGCGTCAATCACACGGTGCTCGGCAGGGCCCTTTGTTGTTGTTGACGAGGCCAAGGTAGGCATGCCGCTTCATCGCTGTTTACGAGCGGAGCTTGTGGCTCTCGACGTCCCCATCGCTGGGGCAAGTGAACCTCAAACGGCATCCTCTCTCCCTCCGTCACCATCTCTCTCTCTCTGTGGGTGTGTCTGCTCCGTGAGCTCTCCCAGACGCCAACTTGTTGGTGGGGTGTGAGGGTTGTTGGGTGCTGGCAGTAGGTAAGTCGGAAATGAAATTTGTGCAGCGAGCGCTTTGGCCAACTCCGCAAAAGAGTTTGGCAGAGAGTGGTCGGAGGAATTGAACTTTGAACTGAGTAAGTGGTGGTGACTGCTGGGTGTGCACATCCTCTGTGATAATTACGCAAAACCGCACCTGTTAAATCAAGTTAATACTAATCTATTTATATTGGTAGGAACCTCCTGGTTACACCAGCCCACAGGGGATTATTGTGTCCGTCCGTCTGTCCGTCGTGCATCCAAAAATGGGAGGGGTGGGGCTGGGTGGAGAGGGGAGGGGAGGGGCTGGGAGGGGATGGGGCTGGTCACCCCGTGGTGTCCTTATAAAGCTCAACGCTTAACCTACTCACGCCGGCTTGTGTCCGCCCTCACAGTCGGCCATATTTGCGGAATACACCACGCCGCCGTTGACCCTGGCCATTGACCGAGCAAACCCAACGTTCCTACCAGCTCCCTCCGCAGGAATGTGTTTTATTTTACTAGGTAAGGCCCACTGATCTATACAGCTCTTTTCAGAAACGACCTGGCCACGAATGATAGCGCAACGGAGTGGTCTATCACGAGGAAATGTAAAGCAACCAAATACTCTTAACGCATGTTTCTAAATGTGCAGGGGAAACCGGAGGACCCGTAGAAAAAAATCCACGCGACCACGTGGGGAGAGAGAGAGAAAGACACGCAAACTCCAAATATAGAACAGCAGGCGTTAGGGTCGGGATCGAACCCATGACCTCCTGTATACCAAGCGAGATAGTTAACATCTCGCCACCGCGGCCCCCTCATCGCTGCGGTGTCTCCTTCGCATTTGTGGATCGGGGCATTGCGTCCGTTACACGTTGCACGGTCTGTTCTGGATGACCACAGTCGCACTTACTACTGGAGAGTTTTTAAATTCTCCATTTGTGCATCAGGTATCCGAATCCGCTCCCATGGTTTGTGCAGAGTATGCGGTTTAGCGTGGACCGTGAGTTTCGTGGAAGATCAAATCCAGGGATCTTCTGCGTTTGATCTTTCACGGAAGATCACCGGGGTTTCACCTTCAAGGAAGCTCGTGAAATGATGATCAATCATCGTCTTCAAGTGATGATTGATCCACGCTGTTCAAATGTCGTACCCGCTGCAAGCCACACGGAACTTCTCTCTCTGTCCCTGCTTCTTTCCCCGCACTGCACTCTACCTCGGTTGGAATCCCCTCCCCAGCGTCTTCTGCCTCATGTTGTACGTGTTGTCCATAATGTTTTTTTTGGGTAAGATCGCGTAAATATATAAATGTGTCGTTAAAACCCGACACCACCCGACACAGCCAACTAGTAAGGGCTGTCACGTAAACAGAACGTAGCCAATTCGTCACTAGTACAGCACACCGGTGTGTTGGAGAGCCAAGCCACAACATTTACAATCTGTACGACGTTTCGCCAGAAATTACAACTCGCTTTATCAGGCGACAGATTTGTGGCTGCCGCGGGATTTTAAGGACACTCTATCATGGATTATGTTGGTGGCGAAAGCCTATGTGCTCAACTGTACGCATTGTGTGTGTTGAACCTCTTTCGCACTCTACGTAGTAGCCAACGGTGCTCATCGGATGTGGCCGGGCGAAGTTGTCACCGACCTCGCTCTGCGCTCAGTGAGCGGCATCAGCTCCTCCTCCTCCTCCGTGGTGGTGGTGGTTACCCATCCATTACACTGGTCTACACACTTTTTCTGGCATAAGGTATTCCAACGGTAATTTTGGGGTGCCGATTCCAAATCTGGCATCAGTTTTTGTCTATCACATCAGGTTTTTGACATATAAAATATTGCATTTTCAATAAAAACTGCAGAAGAAAAATATTAAATAAATGTGGATATCTACATAAAATGATATTATAAACACACTATCCTAAAAATACAGCACCATAGTTTAACCCTAAAGCAGTCACTGACTCGCAACAACTTGCAATCATAAGTGACAGAGTTAATTTCTGGTAAAATCAATGAAAATGGGGGTATGCCGATAGCATAAAAATGAGATGTGATAGAGCAAATCTGAGATCAGATTTTGAATAAGCACCCTGAAATTAGTCTAAAACAGCTGTAAAAGTCCAGGCCAGAAAAAAATATATATTTTTTTATGTTGACCAGTGAATAATCACTCCGCTCAGTGCACACGCCCCATTAATATTTATATATAAAATTAAAAACACACCGCTCAGATGTTCTCGTCTTGACAATCGTCGACATTGTGTAAACAGGTCTTTGTGTGTGCGTGCGTGCGCAGAGATTCCCTGTGAAAACTCAACGCAGGGAAAAAAAAAGAGCGCTAGCGAGAAAGAGAGGGAGGAGGAGGGGAGGGTGTGCGATAAACAGCCGAGCAATGTGCCGCTCGCGTGAAGGATTGTTGACAAGCAGCGGGGAGCACCGCTCGTGAGGGTGCAAGTACAAAGCCGCCACCTCGCTCAAAAGGCCACACACCCGTGAGATGAAATAAAGTTTAATGATTGTCCCCCCCCCCACCCCCACGCCGTCTTATGACAAGGGCCCCTTCAGCGGCCTCAGATCCCTACCGCCGTGAATTGCCTGGGTAAGGGAGGAAACTTCTGAATTTCTTTCAGGTTCGCGTGCGGCTCCGTTGTCCGCGTCGGTCGTATTTTCTCTGTTTTTTGTGTTTTACTGCGCCCGGTTTTTATTTTTATTTCACGGCGGTGAAGCGTTAGTGGGGGGGTGGGGGGGGGTGCTGCCCGCCTCGCACCGAGGCCGGTGGCTCGCAGTTCAGAACGCCGGGGAGTTCATTTTTTAAAAAAAAAGTGAATATTAAAACACGTTAATAAAAAAAGCTTCAAATCAAGATTAAAACACGTAAAAATGTTTACTTGCATAGTAAAGCAATTAATTGTATTTCTTCATTTGCTATACGGCCAGATGATGCAACATATCGCGAACCTTAAACACCCAATCGTTCGTCAACGTTGAAGGCGGTATAGTACTATAGTAATAGAGCAAGTGCAGAATCACAACTGCAATTGATAGCTTAAAAGCGTTTAGCGCGGGGGCCTTGAAAGTGCGGTGCCCGTAGCTGCACATGTAGCTACTTTTGCTGCGAGGATAATCCGGCACTGGTTCTGGGTTCGAATCCGGATCTCGGCAGCCGCCTGTGATTTAAAAATCCTGGTTGTCGAGTGGAGTTGAGATCTGATGGCCTCAAGGCCTCAAGGCGGTCACCAGGTCACGTGAGGGGTTGGATCCGTGGCAATTCTTGGGCGTCACGCCACAGAAAAACAGAACCTGGGTTCGATCCAGGCATCATCAGCACCACCAAAAACAACAAAGAACCCCCCCCCCCCCCCACCATGTAGCCTTAACAAACTGTAGGGGCAAGTGCTGTTAGCGGGCACCTATGAAGGCCGGCAAGGCACACGAGGACGTGAGTGGCCAGCATCCACTCCCGGCCGTCTTTGTCTCCCTAGCGGCGATGTTTACACTGCGCCAGGGACTCACCGCCATCATGTCAATCATCATCATCCGTTGTATCCCCGCCCCTCTCCCCCGCTGGGGTCGGTAAGTTGAGTACCACTTAGTGAAGCAACACCACCTGGTGTTAGGAATTCGGCTAATGAAAAGACTAACCCCGTCATAGGAACGTGGAATATTCACCATTAGCTAATGACCACCAGTGGAGACAGGCACTGTCCAACGCAATTTTTTTTTTAAGTGACACCGATTATTTTTTCTGTTTAGACACCAAAACAGTGCCAGCTATTTTGTGGCAAGGAGAGTAACACGGCTCAACTTTACCGATGATCCCTAGCGAAGGCGAAACAAATGTAGTTTGTACACAGGCGGAAGCTGGCATAACCAGTTAATAGGAAACAGATGAAACAGTGATTCAGAGTCCACTTTGCTTTATGGCTTTAAGATTTTACAGCTGTGGATTTTACGGCTATAAGTTTTAATTATTTTACGGTTGCCAGTGTTGTGGCAGTGTGCCAGGAGGTGCAGTGGTGTGTGAGTGAGAGAAGAGAGAGAAAGAGCACGTGGCCGACGATCAGAAGGTCGCAAGTTCAAATACAGGTTAGGGGTCAGTCACAAGCCCATCGTTCCTCCCAGGGACAAGCCAATGAGTTCAACGTTGCCGGGAAGTTCA
Source organism: Lethenteron reissneri (assembly GCF_015708825.2). Lineage (NCBI taxonomy): Eukaryota > Metazoa > Chordata > Hyperoartia > Petromyzontiformes > Petromyzontidae > Lethenteron > Lethenteron reissneri. The sequence continues at coordinate 13,606,536 of NC_083802.1, forward strand.
CAGTGGAAGTCACTGAGCTTTGCCCCGACCCCCCATCATAATAATCAGCCATGATCCATCCACTGCTGCATGAAGACGTTCTACGCCGTCGCCTCTATCCGTCGGGGACCTGCGATGCCAGTCCATCTCCCTTCTGCATGCGAGCCGACCCATTGATCCGTCTCCATAGTGGCCGCCGTCCTCTTGGACACGTTCTTGCCTTTGGGTGATATTTGCACACCTGTCAACCCCTTAACACATTCCTGCGGAGGCAGCTGGTAGGAACGTTGGGTTGCTCGGTCAATGGCCAGGGTCAACGGCGGCGTGGTGTATTCCGCAAATATGGCCGACTGTGAAGGCGGGCACAAGCCGGCGTGAGTAGGTTAAACGTTGAGTTTTATAAGGGCACCACGGGGTGACCAGCCCCTCCCCACCCAGCCCCTCCCCACCCTCCCCTCCCCACCCAGCCACAGCCTCCCCACCCAGCCCCTCCCCACCCTCCCCTCCCCACCCAGCCCCTCCCTGCACGACGGACACAATAATCCACTGTGGGCTGGTGTAACCAGGAGGTTCCGACCAGTATCGGTGCCCTACCTTATTACAGACCAACTCACACCTTATTGGTCACCCCATGTCCCCTTATACATCTCAACGTTCATCCTACAAAGTCGCATCACAAGGGAGAAACACAAAGACACATTTTTTTCCCCGTATCGAAACGGCTGTACGCCGTATGGACCCGAAAACTAAATTTCCCGGCACAAGAATACTGGGTAAACCGCATGGGTTGACACGGTATGGGTTTGATCAGTCTCCATCTCAGTGCGACGTGCCCGAACCCAAGCCCACTTAACCCTCCTCATCTCAACAGTCAACGTCTCTCGCGTCCTTTCCCTCGTCTCGCAGTGCACCTTCTGCACGCTAACCTCGCATGCGCGTCCAGCCCTTCTCCCAGTTCATTGAACACTGCCCACGTTCCCTGTTCGCCGTACAGTTTCCCTGCCATAGGCATGTGGAATTCCCACTGTTGCTTTCGGGGCTGTACATGTGAACATCATCACGCTCATTGGATGGTGGGGGAGGGGGGCGGGTACCACGTTGGTCTCAGCAGTGGGGGGTTGACCGGTCTATTGGACACTAAGACCTACACTGGGCTCGTAGCGTGTACAAGACGTCTTTGAACATCAATCACCTCCTACCCGAGGGGTCGGCGACCAAAATCACAAGAAGAGGCATTTTTTGTTCGAATCCCGTGGAGGGGGACGGGGACGGAAATACCTCAACATTTCAAGCACTTGACGCAGCAAATCTGGCTGTGACGGTCCCACCTGATGACGGAGACTTGTGTTGCCTCCGAAACGTCCTGATTTTTATAATTTTATTTTTATTCATTTTAATTTCATTTTTTACCTACGTGACTTTACCTAAAAAACTAAGAGTATGAATCCTTGCAGTCACGAAAGCTTCAAATCTAGAATGCCAAGCGCCGCAATGCGAGCGGTGGATACGGGGACGGGTCCGTCATAAGTAACGTCGCACCAAAGCGGTAACGAATACGGAGACGGCGGTGGGTTCAGCTGCTGACCCCTGACCTACGGTTAGGGTTGCCCCTCTGCTTAGGCAAACTCCAAACACTGGAACCAAACGCCGGCGTGAGCGGAGGGGTGTGAACCCTCTCGGCAAGCGAAGGGTCGACCGAGGACCCCCGCAGCATTTCCCAATCTTGAAAGCCCTTGCGAGAGAACGTATACGACACGGCGTATCAGTCGGAACGGTCTTTATTGCTCTGTGCAGTGAATGTGGAGAGCCTGGGCGTGCATCCGGGAGTCTTGCGCCATCCTACAGCCCCCTGGCGCGCCTGTTGCAGCTGATAAGCAAAACTTTTACGGCTGTAGCGCGATGGTTATAATGCCATTGTTAATGCTACGGCTGTAGTGCTACGGCTGTAGTTGCTGCAGGCTGTAGTTGCTGCAGGCTGTAGTTGCTACAGACTGTAGTTGCTGCAGGCTGTAGTTGCTGCAGGCTGTAGTTGCTGCAGGCTGTAGTTGCTATGGCTGTAGTTGCTACGGCTGTAGTGCTGCAGGCTGTAGTTTCTGCAGGCTGTAGTTGCTGCAGGCTGTAGTTGCTACGGCTGTAGTTGCTGCAGGTTGTAGTACTACGGCTGTAGTTGCTGCAGGCTGTAGTTGATGCAGGCTGTAGTTGATGCAGGCTGTAGTGCTACTGCTGTAGTGTATATGGCTGTAGCTGCTGCAGGCTGTAGTTGCTACGGCTGTAGTGCTGCAGTTGCTGCAGACTGTAGTTGATACGGCTGTAGTGCTACTGCTGTAGTGCTGCAGGCTGTAGTTGCTGCAGGCTGTAGTGCTACTGCTGTAGTGCTGCAGGCTGTAGTTGCTGCAGGCTGTAGTGCTGCAGGCTGTAGTTGCTGCAGGCTGTAGTTGCTGCAGGCTGTAGTTGCTGCAGGCTGTAGTTGCTGCAGGCTGTAGTGTTATGGCTGTAGTTGCTGCAGGCTGTAGTGCTGCAGGCTGTAGTTGCTGCAAGCTGTAGTGCTACGGCTGTAGTTGCTGCAAGCTGTAGTTGCTGCAGGCTGTAGTTGCTGCAGGCTGTAGTTGCTGCAGGCTGTAGTTGCTGCAGGCTGTAGTGTTATGGCTGTAGTTGCTGCAGGCTGTAGTTGCTGCAGGCTGTAGTGTTATGGCTGTAGTTGCTGCAGGCTGTAGTGCTGCAGGCTGTAGTTGCTGCAGGCTGTAGTGTTATGGCTGTAGTTGCTGCAGGCTGTAGTTGCTGCAGGCTGTAGTTGCTGCAGGCTGTAGTTGCTGCAGGCTGTAGTTGCTGCAGGCTGTAGTGTTATAGCTGTAGTTGCTGCAGGCTGTAGTTGCTGCAGGCTGTAGTTGCTGCAGGCTGTAGTGTTATGGCTGTAGTTGCTGCAGGCTGTAGTTGCTGCAGGCTGTAGTTGCTGCAGGCTGTAGTGTTATGGCTGTAGCTGCTGTTGGCTGTAGCTGCTGCAGGCTGTAGTTGCATCAGGCTGTAGTTGCTGTGGCTCCAGCTCGAGGTGCCGTAGCCCTGTGGCCACGTTACTTGTCAACTCAAACTCTTCCCCCCCCCCCACGGTGCATCGCTACATCAGGCGCATGCAGTGTGTGCAGTGTGGACGGGGTGCATTTACAAACATCTGCATCACAGCAAGATGACCTTGGCCCACCCGAGTCAATCCACTGACGAGGCCCCCCCCCCATGCCCACCCCACACTGTGTTGGTCGTAAACCCAGACTGACCAGCGTGGTGAAGTATGGTCAAACAACTTCCATCTGAGGCCTCTTCCTTCACCGGTTTGGTGCCGCATGGCTGTGAATGGTGCACCACGGACCATCGTCATTCTCCTCCTACTCCTCCCCCTCCTTTTCATCGTCGTCACCCTTCTCCGACTCATCGTCCTCGCCAGACGCCGACTAGTCCTTGTCGACGACACCGTCACCCTCGTTGTTTTACGAGTCTTCCCCGACCTCCTCCGCGCCGCGCCTCCTGTACTGGTACGAGAAGTCGAGCTTCTGCTCGCCGCCGCTGCCGCTGCCGCTGCCGCTGCTGCTGTGCAGACCGCACGTCGTTCAAGGGGTGCGCGGAGGATAGGTGGGGATGGATGGGGAGTCGACGGGGGGGATGGATGGATAGAGAGGTGGGGGATGAGCAGGGATGGACGGAGGTGGACGGGAGGTGAGCGGAAATGGACGGGGTCAGACGGGGAGGTGGGGGGGCATGAGCGGGCCTGGATGAGGAGGGAGGGGGATGAAGCGGGCCTGGACGGAGATGCACGGTGGATGGGTGGGTGTGTGGCTTTGTGGGTGGGGAGCCAAGTGGGCTGTGGGTGGGGTACCTCTCCGCGTCCCGCCGGAGTGCGCGCTCCGGCTTGTGCTTGCGTCCCCGCCGCTGCCTCAGGGACCCGCCGACCCTGTGGCTCAGCTCCTCGTCGCTCGAGTCCCTGCGGAGCCACCGGAGCGCCACAGAACGCGAGCTCGAGTGCCGTCTTCTTACAAAATCACGGCTTTACCATTTTCTCTCTCTCTCACGTTTTTACTCTGAACGTGTCGCCGGAAGCCGCGTCGGCGCTGACGGAGCGTTCGTCCGTAACGCTCGGGGAGCGGAGCGGGTGGGTCGCTCCCCCCCCCAACGTGAGAATGGCAACGCGAGAAGCGGATATCACGGAACTGCTTCCGAGACCCCTTCTAAGTGATTACGGTCCAAATGAAATGTTTTAGATCGAAGACCCATTTCTGTAGAACCGCTTTTTGTGTTTAGTTTATTGTCCTTCCACCGCACCGTACGTGCTAACCTCCGATTAGCACGTACGGTGCGAAAGAAGTTCAACGTACACACACACACATCACGTTAACAAGGAGAGCTGCTCACATGACTTGGCTGAGGTCGGAGAGGTCACCGTAGTCCGCGGGGCTCATGCACAGTGTGCACTGCTTCAGCTTCTCCATGCAGCCGCTGCAGTAATATCCTGATGTGGGGGGGGGGGCGGGGGGGGGTCGTGGGGTGGCAGTGGGAAGGGTAAGTGATGAGACTTTTTAAAAAGAAAAATTCTCCAACTTTGTTATCAACACTGCTGTCCCAGCAGACGCAGGAAAATGAAAACTGACTTTGGCACTGCTGCTCCTAACTCTTAATTCTTAACTCTACACCCTTGCCCGAACTCTAATTCCTAAATACAAACTCTACACCCTTGCCCTAAAGCCTCATCCTAACCACCAACCCGACGTGAAATACTACATTTCCTTAGCTGAGAGCTAAACGAGCGGCAATGGGCAGGGGACCACTAATGGGAAGGCGTGAACCCTGGTTGAACGCCTGCGATTGGAGGCACATTTTTGCGTCCAATCGCACCGTCGAAATTTCCGATGGTCGTTGCCCGCACCCCGACTTGCCCATGCATCCGGGCACGACGCAGTACTTGAAGGAAGAGCCGGAGTGCCTGGTGGCCGGGCACGCGCACGCCATGCAGTGCTTCTCGTAGATGCCCAGGAGGTTGACGATCGGCATCAAGCACGTGAAGCTGCAAATAAAAGGCAATTTTTGACAACGACCACCCCACGACGCGCTCCCGCCACGCTGCGGTACGGCTCGATATCTGGCGGCCAGACGCTCGCTAAATGCAGTTGGCCAAACCTCCCAGGAACCGTCCTGGTAGTGGGGCAACACCTCAAGGCTCCACACGGATGGATTCAAGAATCCACAGCTGTACCGCCATCTACTGGCCACGTCATGGTCCAGGCCTACAGCGCTTGCTAGTCCCCGCAGAGTTGTCCATCCCATCCGAGTCCTCACCAGCCTCAGCTGAGCTTCCAGGGTGATTTGGTCGTAGGAGTCTCGAGTACCTCCGACTCATCTTCTTGGTTCTTTCGGTAAAGTCACGTAGAAGAAAAAACAGATGCTGTCTCCCCGACAGACCTGGTCTTCACCTGAGGACGGCTGCTTGCGTTGTGGCCGAAACGTCGTGAGAATAATTTTATTATGTTTTATTTTTATTATTTTATTATTTCCCTTCTACGTGACTTTACCGAAAGAACCAAGAAGATGAATCCCTGCTTTCACGAAAGCTTTAAATCGAAATTATACCTCCGACTCGCTCGCTGCGGCTCTGACATCGGAGCCGTGAGCCATGTCTATACGTGGAGGGGGGGGGGGGGGGGGAGGGGGGGAGGGCGGCGCGAGAGTGGTGACGCCATGCCCACCGTGAGGCCAGGATGAGCAGGAAGCCGGAGTGACTGCCGTCCTTGGCGTTCTTCCGGATTGCCCTCCACATGGACTTGAGCTGGCCGGGCCGGCGGCACAAGATCTTGTTGTAGAGGAACAGGACGCGTTCCTGCGGGGTTCAACGGAACTAACTGCATGCGACGTGCACTCGTACAGATCTACTGCGGGTGTTATCAGGGATTCAATTCTCACTGGATGTTTTACCGACTCGCTGGACTCATGGTCCCCGGCCACATTGAGGGGTTTATAATTTATGAGGTGTGCCGCCCGCAGACGTAATTTCCAGGTCGTCGACCGATTTTTCGGCGCCAGTGAAGACGTGCACGACCCCTCGCTCTTCTCTCTCTCTCTCTCTGTGTGGCCGAGTGCCGCCCCTTAAATGGGCAACCCACAATGCACCGCGGCGCAGCCACTTACTCGCTCCCTGACGGGGTAGTAGTTGGAGCAGACGAGGCGGCGCAGGCGCATTCCGTACACCTGGAACACGGTCACGAATAATGCCAGCCCGAACATGGCGCCTACACAAAAACAAAGACAAACACCCCCGTGTAGCCTTATCAGACTGTTGGGGAAAGTGCTGACAGCGAGCACCTATGAAGGCCGGCACGGCACACGAAGGGGCTGGATGACTAGCACCACACCCGGCCAACTTTGTCTCCCTAGTGACGATGTTTACACACCGCACGAGGTGGTCATTTGAGGAGGTGGGTCCATAATAAGTAACGTCGCACCAAAAATAGGGGAGGCCCAAGACTGGTTTAGATAATCGTCACTGGTGTTGACCATGAGTGGGATTGCTGGGTTCATAGCGCAGCGCGCTACCACACTGCCAAACGTTGGAATTCTCTACCATCATCTGCGACCGTCTGGAACGCTCTACCTTCCGATATTAGGAATCCACTGGAGTTGTGCACTTCTAAATCTATAATGAAAACGTATTTATTTAGAACTGCTTTTTGTGTTTAGTTTGTTGTCCTGCACCCCCACCTCCGATTAGTACGGAAGGCTATGTTACGGTGCGAAAGAACTTCTACATAGATACCCTATCCACCCCTCAGCCTCTCACCGATGTGGAAGATTCTTGCCACGGGGAGGTAGCTGGGGCTGGGCGCGCACTTCTTGGTGATCACCTGGAACTGGCCATCCTGCAGCGTGTCGAAGGCTTCCGCCAGCACGCTGAAGATGTTGGCCATGATCCCGTCGCCCTCCACCTTCAGCTTCATCTTCACGGGGGCTGCGCCACGCACGCAACGCACGCACACAAACACGTCGTAGACCTAGCCGCTACGCAGGTGAAGCCGACTTTTGCACAAGTCGTCTTTTCATCGTTATCATTGCTGACACGCGGTAAGATATCGGACGATAACCAGAGTTGAGCCTGACGAGTACGCGGATGAGAGGCATGCCTGGGCATGGTAGGTGTTGCAGGCCTGGGCTTCGGTCGTGGCCAGGAGGTGATAACACAGCATTGGATTCCCAAATATGGCCTTCAGTGCAATCCCCACATATGTACGCATTTTCTCCGGGTGCTCTGGTTTCCTCCCACAAAGCCAAACGCTTTCCCTGCACCTCCGATTAGCACGGTTGGCTACGTACGGTGCGAAATAAGCTCAGCATGCGTACGTACGTAATCGTTACTGGCCAAATATCCTAATGCAGGGCCCTCCTGAAAAGAGTTTGGAGCCTCAATGTAGGCTTCAATTTGATCGACGAGTCGGCATGTGGCATGGCCCGGCGTGGCATCAAAGCGCAGCGGAGCGTATGCACGTATGTTGAATTTCTTTCGCGCACCGCACGTGCTCAACCATCAGAGGTGCCCTCATCATCGCAGCGGTGGATCGACACAAGCGCCGTGCGTGACGTCGCGCGACGCGGCGTGACGAGCAGCGCCGAGGCTCACCCTGGGCGAACACCTCGACGGAGAGGAACTCGGCGACGGTGTTCAGGATGCCGTAGACGCCGTGGTCGAGGCAGATGAAGAAGACGGCGTAGAAGAAGCAGCCGAGCCACTCCACGAAGTTGCTGCCGAAGATCTCCTTCTCCTCCAGCGACATGTACGGCGAGCCTGCGCGATTCGCGTGCGCAGAGCCCGCAGAGGCAAAGGTCCCCCCCCTCTATATTCTTAGGTTTTTTCGGTAAAGTCACGTAGGTAAAAAATGTAAAATAAAAATTTATAAAAGTAAAATAAAAATCACGACGTTTCGGAGGCAACACAAGCGTCCATCTTCAGGTGGAACCGTCACAGCACGATTGCTGTATCAAGTGAGAGAAATTCCAAGAAAACAGTCCTTGTATATATACTGGTTGAGGGTTGGAGGAGCCAAGGTAGGCCCCTGGATATTATTATTGTGAGGTTCGGTGCGGCTGAAGCACGCTGCTAGGAATGAGCCATTGTTGTGTAGACTGGTTGAACTCGGAGGTTCCAAGAGTTGGGGCACAATGCTGTTCGCAAGCAACTGTCGAGACCGGCACGGCGCACAAGGGCGAGGTTTGGCCAGAACCACGTAACGCGCCCGGCCACCTTCGTCTTCCCAGCGATGATGTTCGGATACCGCTCGGTGCTGATGTCGGCCGCGGCCGGGGGATCGAAACTCTGGCTACTGGGTTTGCAGCACAGTGCGGCAAACACCGCGCCACCACTCCCCAGACATACACAGACACGCTCGCCACATCGTGGCAACGGGGTCGGTGATGGTGTGACGATGCAATTGTCGACGCTGTCAGCGATGCCGGCGACGGCGGTGTGATGGTGACGGTGAGGGTGTTGTAATAGCGATGTGACGGTGTTGTCAAGCAATGTGGCAGCATTGGCGAGGGAGGAGATCACGGCGGTGGTCGTTGCTGCTGTGGTCACAAGCGACCGTCGCTGGCGATGGCGGTGCTGCACGTGTGTGGTGTGTGTGTGTGCGCGTGTGTGCGCGTGTGTGCGCGTGTGTGCGCGTGTGTGCGCGTGTGTGTGCGTGTGCCTGTGCGCGTGTGTGTGCGCGTGTATGCGCGTGTGTGTGTGTGCGTGTGTGTGCGCGTGTATGTGCATGTGTGTGTGCGTGTGTGTGTGCGCGTGTATGTGCATGTGTGTGCGCGTGTGTGTGTGTGCGTGTGTGTGTGTGTGCCTGTGCACGTGTGTGTGCACATACGCGGCGTGATGTAGCGCGACGCCTCCCCGCGGTTCAGCGGCAGCAGCGACTCCTGGCCGAGGCGCGTGCGGATCAGGTCGACGCGCACGAACCGCTCCGTGATGTACACGTTGTCGAAGTCGTCGCAGTACAGGAAGTTGTGTCGGTAGTACAGGCACCTGCCGGCCGGTCGCTCACTCAGTCAGTCGCTCCGCGTCCTTTATATTCAACCAATGAGTGAGGAGGCACAGAGATTTAAATCTTTCTTCGGATGGGGGTGGGGGGCGGTGGTGGTGGTTGGTGGAACCGGCGGGGGGGGGGGGGGGAGACGACCGGGCGCTCACCTTGCGAAGAGGTAGACGATGGCGACGAAGGCGACATCGGTGAAGAGCGCGATGACGTAGTCCAGGTACACGGTGCGGCGGTTCACCTCGGCCATGATGCTGCGCGCGATCTGCGGCGCCGAGGCGGAGGCCCCGCGGTCCATGCTGAACTTGTGGTGCACCGACAAGTTGAAGGCAAACTGGTTCTTCATCTCGTCGAGCTTCCTCCCGATCGCTGCCCCCATAGGGGCACGGGAAGCAGCGACAAGTCATTCATACAGAGCTTCATGTGGAGCGTCGACTTTGAATGCAAACCGCCTTCGATCCAAATCGCCCGGCGTTGTGCCAGATGGCGCCACATCTCGTCAGATCCCGGAGGCTAAGCGGCGTTGAGCCTGGATAGCGCTCGAATGGGCAGGCCGCGGGGTCAATAAACCCCCCGGGGATCGACAGCAGATTGAGAAAGGACAATAACTTAAGCTTTAATCTAGATTTGAAGTTTTATGCTTTGTGATAATATGCTGAGGCTGTGTTAAGGCGGCAGAAGTGGCCAAAAAACCCACACACAAACTATACAGAAAGAAACAACAACGACAACTTAAACGGCACATTGAACAACTTGGCCCCCGAACGAGGCTGCGCACGTGCGTGCAAAAAGCGTGAATGGCACTTACAGTCGGACACTTTCTCTTGGATGAAATTCTGAATTTTTTGAGGCACGAGGCAAAACACCTTCCCCACTGGGCAGCGGAGAGAGAGGACGAGACAAGATGAGCGAGACAACAACTTCCCCATCGCCACCACTCTCGCCACCACCAGCGTCATCGCCAACCACCGAAACACCACCCAGCATCACCCGCCATCAACAATCGCCCGCTGCCACTGCTCACCGCCGTCGCCACCACTATTAACATCGCCACCGTTCCTAACCACCAACTACCGCCATTCCCATAACCAAAGACAAAGATTCCGCTGTGTAGCCTTAACAGACTGTTTGGGCAAGTGCTGTTTGCGAGCACTACGAAGGCCGGAACGGCACACGAGGATGTGGGTGGCCAACACCACGCCCGGCTGCTTTAGTCTGCCGAGTGGCCATGTTCACACACCGCACCAGGTACTCATACTTAATTTGGAGCTTTCGTGACTGCAGGAATTACTCTTTGGTTCTTTCGGTAAAGTCACGTATAAAGAGAAAATAATAAATTCAATACCAGCATACGACGTTTCGATTGCAACACAAGCAATCATCATCAGGTCTAAATGAAATAGAAACACAAATCTAGGATACTTAGAAATGTAATGTAATACAACAGAGAGTCGGATAATATAACAGTCAACACCCTACGTAATCAACCGGGTACTCAGTTGAGGCTGAGTCGACCTAGACGGGGGGGGGGGAGGGGGCCCAGGACCGGGTTCAGATAATCGTCACTGGCGTTGGCCGTGAATGAAACTCGGGTCGCCGGGTTCGTCGCCACCAACCGCACGCCACCATCACCTGCCGTCCATCACCAGAGCTCCGCTCCCGCCCCCCCCCCCATACCCCCCGCTCACCTTTGACGATCTCGCACACCCACTTGACGCTGTTGACGATCCCGCACACCCAGTTGACGATCCAGTGCAGCTCCTCCTTGCATTTCCTGTAGCCGTCGTCCAAGCCGGCCAAGCATTTCTGGTAGGGGTCGTCGAAGATCTTGTTGCAGTTTTCACCGACGTTCATCAGCCAGTCGACGGCATTGCAGATGGACGTCCCTGCGAAAGGAGGACCACGAGAATGGGTAAAGCTTCCAAACGTCTGGCTATATCAGTGCCTACCTTGTTACAGGCCAATTCAGACCTTATTGGTCACCCCGTTCATCCTACAAAGTCCCCATCACAAGGGAGAAACACAAACAAATGGACAAAAAGATTTTGCCCCCATTGAAACGGCTGTACGCCGCACGGACCTGAAAACTCAATATCACTGTTAAAGAATCCGGGTAAACCGTATGGGTTGACAGCTGTGTGCGTGCGATGTGGCCGTGTGCGCAGCGCTCGCTCACAGACGAACATGACCCCCTCCTTGATCGCCGTGAATATTCTCCCCACTTCGCTCGACAGAGATTTCAGTTTGCCCGACACCGTCTCGATCTGGTCGATCATCCCTGTGGGGGAACAGGAGAAATGGTCACAGAGATGTGCACACACACGCACACACACACCCACACACACAAGCACACACACACGCACACACACGCGCACGTCTATGCAACACAAAGACAAAGAGATCGCCCGTATAGCCCACAGACTGTCGGGGCAAGTGCTGTTAGCGAGCACCTATTAAGGCCTGCACAGTACACTAAGGGGTGGGTGGCCAGCACCACTCCCAGACACCTGTGTTTCCCTAGTGGCAATGTTTTTACGCACCGCACCAGGTACTCATTTGACGCTGAGCCGACCTAGGGGGAGGCCCAGGACCTGTTGGCCGTGAGCGGGAATCGAACTCGGGATTCCAGGTTCGTAGCGCAGCGCACTAACCGCTACGCTACTGCTCCTCCTATGCAACACAAAGCACACACATACACACGCCTATGCAACACAATCCCCCTTACAGAATGTTGGGGCAAGTGCTGTCAGCGAGCACCTATGAAGGCCGCCACGGCACACGAGAAGGTTGTTTGTTATCGCACTCGGCACTAATTTGAGGCCGAGTCGACATCGGGGAGGCCCAGGTCCGGTTCAGATAATCGTCACTGGTGAGCGGGATTCGAACTCTGGTCGCTAACCACTACACTAAACAAACATGCACGCACACGTGTCTACACAACTCACACGCGCCGGACTGAATGCATGAGCACGCGCGCACGTGTACAGAAACACATAAGCGCACGTACACACAAAACGATGGGTATGCACATCTTGCATAAAACGCATGCGAACTTACACGCGTAAAAAACACACGCATTCATAAATACAGGTGTGTATGTGTGTGTGTTTCAGATTGAGGTGTGGGTTACAGTTGTGTGTTACAGGTTGCTGTGAAGAACGGTAGTGTAGCGGTTAGCGCTACGCTGTGCTACGAACCCGGCAACCCAAGTTAGATTGCCGCTCACGACCAACACCCAGTGACGATTATTTCAACCGGTCTTGGGCCTCCTCTAGGTCGACTCAGCCTCGAAATGACTACCTGGTGCGGTGTGTAATTATCGCCTCTAGGGAGACAAAGGCGGTCGGGTGTGATGCTGCCCACCCACCCCCTCGTGTGCCGTACCGGGCCTTCTTGGTGCCCGCTAACAGTCTGTGTCAAAGGCTACACGGCGGGGCACTTTGTGTTTGTGTTGTGAGCGGCTCTGACAATCTCTGGAATCGATCTCAGGAGCTTCAAAACCGGACGAGAAGCTCCCTCTCCTGGGCATGTGGCCGTGCGGCGGTCACTCATCATTCGCCCGTGCGCGCGTTTCCCTAGCAGCACTTGTGCGTGCGCTGCCCGGGTGCCGTCGCGTGCACCGCGGCCGGGAGACGCGGCGGGGTGGTGCCACCCACCCAAGAGCGGTGTGGCCGCCCTGCGGATCATCTCCCTGGTCTGGTTGGTGGCCATCTCGGCCCCGCAGGCCATGGAGGTGGCGAACGCTTGGAAGTTGTTCTTGATGTTCTGCGCGGGGCCCCTGGCCACCGTGAGCATGGCCATGGAGATGACGGCGATTCGGCCCTCCTCTGCGACGACACGGAGTGACGGGTGCGACATCGTTCAAGGCGTTAAAGCGCGTGGTGACGGCTCCTTAATGGCTCCTATCGTTATGAGACCTCCTTGACCAGTGGCAAAATATAGTAGTAGGTTTTTACCCTTTAAACTGGTACAAAACTGACACCTTTATACAAGGCATCATGTTTGATTGGTCCACACCCGAGACAGCTGTCTGGGGTGTGGACCAATCAACTTCAAGGACAGTGCATATCATTACCATTATCAGAGTTGTTTCTTTTTGTTTGCATTTTGACTGCTTGTGTTGCGGTTATTGCAAACATGATGCCTTGTATAAAGGTGTCAGTTTTGTACCAGTTTAAAGGGTAAAAACCTACTACTACGGCTTTTATCGTGTTCATTTTTTCTTACTTGGGTGGGTGGGGGGCACAAGAGAACCCTCCAATACCTTTGCAACTGAGCACGCTAAAAAGAAAAGGTAAGGCAGCATGAGAATGACGAGTTTCTTTATTCCTGTTGCTCTATGCCCCCCCCCCCCGCCGCACCACCCCGTACCGTTCCCGTTGCGTCGTATCGTGCACCGGTGCCCACTTTAATGAGGGGGGGCGATATTGGCAGATGAATTGAAGATCGGCCGACCGAAGCTCGCGCACTTACTGGAGAAGAGGTAGGGCAGCATGAGGATGAAGGCGGCGCGCACCGTCAACGAGAAGGCCATGCCCAGCGACAGGAAGGAGACGACCACGGCGGTGACGTAGGTGCACGTGGTGATGTCGTAGCCAAAGTCGAAGGTGATCGTGTAGAAGAAGAAGACGCCGATGATGAGCCCGAGGAGGAAGGCGCACACGCTGTGGGTGACCATCCACAGCAGCGACTGCATGCCCCCCCGCCCGCTGCGCTTCTTCTTTGTCAGCCAGGTCCTCTGTGCAAAACGAGGAGGGTTAGCGGCGCAGTCTTCATCAACGTGGAGCCTTTACAGAGCAGCGTGGAACCCGCAGTGGAGCCGCAGTGTAACCACCGTGGGGCTCGGAGAGAGCACGGTGGAACCACATTAGAGTCGCAATGGGGCCCATATTAATCACCATGTAGCCGCATGGAAACCCGTATATAGTACAGCGGAGCCTCAATAGAGCCACAGCGGAGCCTCAATAGAGCCACAGTGGAGCCTCAATAGAGCCACAGTGGAGCCTCAATAGAGCCACAGCGGAGCCTCAATAGAGCCACAGTGGAGCCTCAATAGAGCCACAGTGGAGCCTCAATAGAGCCACAGTGGAGCCTCAATAGAGCCCCAATGGGGCCTCAATAGAGCCCCAATGGGGCCTCAATAGAGCCACAGTGGGGCCTCAATAGAGCCACAGCGGAGCCTCAATAGAGCCCCAATGGGGCCTCAATAGAGCCCCAATGGGGCCTCAATAGAGCCACAGTGGGGCCTCAATAGAGCCACAGCGGAGCCTCAATAGAGCCCCAATGGGGCCTCAATAGAGCCACAGCGGAGCCTCAATAGAGCCCCAATGGGGCCTCAATAGAGCCACAGCGGAGCCTCAATAGAGCCCCAATGGGGCCTCAATAGAGCCACAGTGGAGCCTCAATAGAGCCCCAATGGGGCCTCAATAGAGCCACAGCGGAGCCTCAATAGAGCCCCAATGGGGCCCATGTATAGCGCCATGGCGCCGCTAGGGAGCCATCATACAGCCACCACAATGAGGCCAAAGAGAGCTATCATGGCATTATCACGGAGCCATTATGGAACCACAGTGAATCTACCACATCGCTAAATTATGGAGCCACCAAAGTGTAACAATGGGACCACAACGGTCCCTCCCTCGAGCCACAATGGAGCCCTCTATAGGGCCACAATGGAGCCTCAATAGAGCCACAATTAAGCCTCCGTGAAGTCACAATGTCCTCCATTAAGCCACAATGGAGCCATAACAGCAGCACGAAAGTGCCCATATAACGCGACGTCGATGGAGCCCAGGCAGTGCCGGATAATCCCAGAAGCAAAAGTAGCTACATACGCTACGGGCCCCGCACTTTCAAGGGCCATGCGCTAAATGCGTTCAAGTTATCAATTCCGGTTCAGTGATTATGCACTAGCTCTATTACTATAGTACTATACCGCCTTCAACTTTTATGAACGACTGAGTGTTTAAGGTTCGCGATTTGTCGCATTATCTGACCGTATAGCAAGTGCAAAAATACAATTACTTTACTGCGCGAGTTAAAAATTTACGTGTTTTAATATTTACGTGTTTTGGTTTTATTCAGGGCCCCTTCATATAACAACATATGCCTCGGGCCCCGCACTAGCTGAATCCGGCACTGAGCCCAGAGGCATGCAGCTTCAGCAGCCCCATCACCTTGATGCGGTCGGCCCTGGCGCAGTCCATCGTCTCGCACACGCGGCAGCAGCAGCAGCAGCAGTCGAGGCAGCCATCCCAGAGGGTGAAGTTCTCGGCCAGGTGGGGGAAGCAGAGGGTGCGGACCCAGCGCAGGGGCCCGATGCTCAGGATCACCTTGAGGGCCCCAGCAGAGAGCCACCCACAAAACCACAGACAAACATTCCCCGTATATCGATAATTGAGGGGGAGAGAAGTTTGTTTGTTAGATCGCGTACATATGTGTCGTTAAACCCGCCACCACCCGGCACAGCCAATGAACGAGGCTTGTACAGCACACCGGTGTGTCGGAGAGCCACATTTGATGAGGCTGATTGCAATTACTGGCGAAACGTCGCACTCGAATTGTAAATGTTTTTTGCTTTACTCTCCGACACACCGGTGGTGCTGTACTAGAGGAGTAGTGTGAGCAACCACGAGGTGGCATACAGAGGAAGGTGCGAGCGAGTTGACAGCGGAGGATGACGTCATGTCACGGGTGCTGTAAGGGGGGGGCACCTTCGAGAACAAAGGCGGGGCCGAGTTAGGGGGAGGAGCCGCCCAAGGGGTACTTAAGGGAGACCCGTGACGAGGGCGTGGTCGTTGTGGGAGCTCGGGGCAAGGATCGGCTGCAGGAGGTCTCTCCCGCTCGTCGCCGGACAGTGTTGGCTGAACCCCCGTCCGGGGCAGACGAGTGGGAGAGCCGAGGGGATAATAGCCGAGAGCGGGGCTCCAAGTATTCAGTGAGGATCGGCTGAGAGAGAGTGGGTTCTTCTCTTCTCGTTGCCGGGCGGTGTTGGATGAGCCACCGCCCCGGCACCGAGGGATAGCCGAGGGTAGGACGACAATGGTGTTCGGGGGTCCAGGTTAAGGACCAAGAATAGAGAGCACCTACCCCTGGTGTGAGCTTGAGTGCTGAATGTAAGTGTTTAATAAACGGCAACAGCCCTCATAGTAAATTCCGTCTCCGTGTGGTTCTACAATACAACACTAGAAACGAATTGGTACGTTTTATGTACGTTTGCATAATATTTGTCGCGAAAGTCTACTCGTTAAAAACCACCGTATAGCCTGAACAGACTGCTGGTGCAAGTGCTGTTAGCGAGCAGCAACCCATGAAGGGCCGCCACTGTGGCACACGAGGGGGTGGGTGGCCAGCGACCACGCCCGGCCGCCTTTGTCTCCCCAGTGTCGATATTTACACACCGCACCAGGTACTCATTTTGAGGCTGAGTCGACCTAGGGGAGGCCCAGCACCGGTTCAGATCATCGTCACTTGGTATTAGCCGTGAGCGGGAATCAAACTCGGGTCGCCGGGTTCGTAGCGCAGCTATATAAACAGAGCCGGTTCGAATCAAACGACCGCCTTGGGTAATAACGACAACAACGGTACACAGCACGACAGCTGCGTGCAAATACAGGACGACGACAACTACTACTCTGGTACACGAGGACAAAAAAATCAGAATAACTCTGATCCTTTCTGGCAATAAAGCGGTGTTCAAGATGTTTCAAACACCAAATTGATACCCTTTGCAAAGCATTTCTCAAACCCCCCCCCCCCCGTCACACATCGGTCACAAATGTCTGACCCCCCCCCCTAGGTGC
Source organism: Lethenteron reissneri (assembly GCF_015708825.2). NCBI lineage: Eukaryota > Metazoa > Chordata > Hyperoartia > Petromyzontiformes > Petromyzontidae > Lethenteron > Lethenteron reissneri. Next base: position 13,623,367 of record NC_083802.1, read on the forward strand.
GTGACGTCATTTATGGACGGCCCCTTATGGCAATAAAACAGGTGTTAAGATGTTTAAACACCAAATAGATACCTTTTTTCAAAGCGTCAAGTCTGCATTAACCACACGCACTCGTTGCCGGAAAGGGTCAGACTGATTTTTATTTTTTAAAGTATAATTTTGATACTGGCAAGAATATCCCACAAGATACTAGAGGACGCACAACGACCTTGCTGGTATCGTCAAGGAGTAGAAACGCAACTCCGCTCATCCTCGCTACAGCAGCGTCTTTTGGCTAAGCCATGGGACGGTCACCGCGGCCGTCTGGAACGTTCTCTCCATTCCGATATTAGGAAGCCACTGGAGCTTGGCACTTTTAAATCTACATCGATAAAGTCTTTGTTCAGACCTGCCATTTGTGTTCAATTGTACTTCCCCCGCACCTCCGTATAGCACGCTTGGGGGCCGTCCATAAATGACGTCACGCGATATTGGACGATTTTTGACCCCCCCCCCCTCGTCACACGGCGTCACAAAAAGTCAGACCCCCCTCGAATATGACGTCACAAAGCTCAACCATATTTCTATTTTGAAAATAAAACATGCTACAAATCGCTTTAAACTATTGTCATTGTAGTGCGTATTTAATGTGGCACTGCACTCTGTTGTAGGAGAAAACACGTATAAAAAGGAGGCGTTGGAAAACTTAAATTTGGTATAAAATTCACTTGAAAATGACCTCGAGTGAAAAACTCACTTCTCTACAACCGCTTTTTTGCGTTGAGTTGTGTCGTCCTCCTCCCCACGACCCCACCACCCCTGCCACAGCCTCCCCACGACCACAGTTGGCTACGTACGGCGCGAAAGAAGTTCGGCTCGTGGGGATCGCCCCTCGGACACGTGGCAATACCTCGCAAGCTAGAGACGGCGGGTTGCGGTGGGAGCCACCGGCATCTATCCAGCAGTGGATCGACCATGACCAGCGGTGACGGCGGTGACGAGGGCTGCACGTGTGCGCTCACCTGAGCCACGCAGGTGAAGAAGTCCACGATTGGCTCGACCACGGCCCTGAGGATGACGTTGGTGGCCCGCCTGCCGCACAGACACTCCATGCAGCCCGCCACCTTCAGCGCCGCCGAAGCCATGGCCGAGGGCTACGTGTGGCGGTGGTGGTGGTGTCGTGTGTGTTGCTGTGTGTTTGTTGTTGTGTGTGTGGCTTGCTGTGTTGCTGTGTGTGTGTTGCTGTGTGTGTGTGTAGCTGTGTGTGTGTGTAGCTGTGTGTGTTGCTGTGTGTGTGTTGCTGTGTGTGTCACCGTGTGTGTGTGTTGCTGTGTGTGTGTAGTGTTGCTGTGTGTGTGTGTTGCTGTGTGTGTGTTGCTGTGTGTGTGTAGCTGTGTGTTGCTGTGTGTGTGTAGCTGTGTGTGTTGCTGTGTGTGTGTAGCTGTGTGTGTTGCTGTGTGTATAGAGCACTGTATGTACAGTATATTGTACTGTATGTACAGTATATATTACTGTAGCTACAGTATCAAAGCGTTGTTGCGTCCTGCCGTGCGCCCAGGCGACCCCGACCCTTTAAACGGCTTCAGCGGCAGTCGGTTGACTCGGGACGCTTCGTCCGCACCGCACGTGGCCCAAACGCACGTGGCCCAACGCACGTGACCCAAACGCACGTGGCCCAACACACGTGGCCCAACCGCTTCAATCACAAACAAACACAAAACCACGACAATTCACGTTGGGGAGGGACCCAGGACGCACATTTCGTTGGACAACGACGACGACGTTCGAGACTTGTAGGGCGTCTTCGAATTTGCGGTGATCATTATCGACGCTGGTGTAGGGAGGGGTGGAGGTTATGAAGATGATGATGACCATGATGATGGTGGCAGCCAAACGTTGAACAGACGTCGCTGGGCTAACGTCGGTGTCCCAACTCGAGTGGCCGCACGGGACGAGATTCCTTCTCGGTCTGTCTCGGGAGGCCGATCGGGAGAGTGATTTGGGCGGTGTCTTGAGAGTCTTTCACTCCTTCAACCATTGCGGTGATGAGAAGCACGCGGCTCTCATCCTCGGTGTTGGTGGTGGTGGTGTTGGTGGTGTTGTTGGTGGTGGTGATGGTGTTGGTGGTGGTGTTGGTGATGGTGGTGATGGTGTTGGTGGTGGTGTTGGTGGTGATTTTGGTGGTGTTGGTGGTGGTGTTGGTGGCGGTGTTGGTGGTGTTGGTGGTGGTGGTGTTGGTGGTGGTGGTGTTTGTGGTGTTGGTGGTGTTGGTGTTGGTGGTGATGGTGTTGGTGGTGTTGTTAGTGTTGGTGGTGTGAGCAGCAGGCACATGGCTGAGCGCAAGGGGACACGCGAACCGCAGCGTGAAGATCACGAGGAGGAGGAGGGGAGGATGAAGGCGCAGGGAAGGAGGAAGGAGGAAGAGGGGCATACACAGGGGAAGGAGGAACGTTCACATAAGAAGGAAGGGCGGGAGAAGGAAGAAGACCGGCATCAACGGGAGGAGAGGAAGAATGAGGAGAGGAGGAAGGAGGGGAGAAAGGAGGAAGAGAGGAAGAAGAATGAGGGCAGGAAGGAGGAGACAAAGAAGGAGAGGAAGAAGGAGGGGAAGAAGGAGGAGAGGAAGAAGGAGGGGAGGAAGACGAATGAGGGCAGGAAGGAGGAGGAGGGGAGGAGGAAGGAGGAGGGGAGGAAGGAGGAAGGGAAGAAGGAGGAAAGGAAGGAGAGGAAGAAGGAGGGGAAGGAGAAGGGGAGGAAGGAGGGGAAGGAGGAGGGGAGGAAGGAGGAGAGGAGAAAGGAGAGGAAGGAGGAGGGGAAGAAGGAGGAGCGGAGGAAGGAGGAGGGGAGGAAGGAAAGGAAGGAGGAGGGGAGAAAGGAGGGGAGGGGGAAGGAGGAGAGGAGGAAGGAGGGGAAGGAGGAGAGGAAGAAGGAGGAGAGGAAGAAGGAGGAAAGGAAGGAGGGAAAGGAGGAGAGGAAGGAGGAGAGGAAGGAGGAGGGGAAGGAGGAGAGGAATGAGGAGAGGAATGAGGAGAGGAATGAGGAGAGGAATGAGGAGAGGAATGAGGAGAGGAAGGAGGAGAGGAGGAAGGAGAGGAAGGAGGGGAGGGGGAAGGAGGAGAGGAGGAAGGAGAGGAAGGAGGAGGGGAAGGAGGAGAGGAAGGAGGGGAGGGGGAAGGAGGAGAGGAGGAAGGAGAGGAAGGAGGAGGGGAGGAAGAAGGAGGAGGGGAGGAAGGAGGAGGAGAGAAAGGAGGGGAAGGAGGGGGAGGAGGAGAGGAGGAAGGAGGGGAAGGTGGAGGGGAAGAAGGAGGAGAGGAAGGAGGAGGGGAGGAAGACGAATGAGGGCAGGAAGGAGGAGGAGGGGAGGAGGAAGGAGGGGGGTAGAAAGGAGGGGGAGGGGAAGAAGGAGGGGAAGAAGGAGGAGAGGAAGGAGGAGAGGAAGGAGGGGAAGGAGGAGAAGGAGGGGAGGAAGCAGGGGGAACATTCACATAAGAAGGAAGCCGGGAAGAAAGAAGGCGGTTTGCACAAGAAGGAGGAGGGGAGGAGGAGTAAGAAGGTGGACGAGGGGCACAGGGGGAAGGTCCCGGCGCGTGGCGGTGCGGGCGTCAGGAGAGTCGTCTTGGGGGGGGGGCGGCAGGGCGCGCCGCCCAGCAGCAGCAGCAGGGAGAGGGCTCCTGCTGCCACGAGCACGCGGCAGGGAGACACGGGGGCGGCGGCCAAGGACAGCGGGAACACGCAGAAGGGCAAAGCTGACACGCGAGGACCTGGCCCCCCTCCTGCCCAGCATCGGGCCCCCCCTCCTGGCCCCCCTCCTGGCCCCCCTCGCCCTCACCTTCGTGCCTCCCGCGACGCGCGCAAGAAGCCACCCCGGACAGGTTTGGCTGCGGATGAGCGAGTGCGCAGTCAGTACTCTTTGGTTCTTTCGGTAAAGTGACATATAAAGAGAAAGCAATGAATTAAATACTAGCATACGACGTTTCGATTGCAACACAAGCAATCATCATCAGGTATAAATGAAATAGAAACACAAATCTAGCATACTTAGAAATTTAATGTAATACAACAGAGAGTCGGATAACATAACAGTCAACACCCTACCTGGTTGATTACGTTCTTCCTGAGAATGCTAAATTTGAGAGAGAGAGATAAAACACAGAACCAGAGACATATATGCGCAGTCAGTCTCGTTACTTGCGATCTCCACGGTGGCGAGATGTTATTTACCTCGCCTGGTGTACAGGAAGTTGTGGGTTCGATCCTGACCCCCACCCTGATGCCTCTATATTTGGAGTTTGCGTGTCTCTCTCCCATGGCCGTGTGGATTTTTTTTCTCCGGGTCCTCTGGGTTTTCCCCGCCACATTTAGAAAAATGCGTTTGGAGTATTTGGCTCCTAGAAATGTCAATGTGTTAAGGGGCCGTCCATAAATGACGTCACGCACCTAGGGGGGGGGGGGGTCAGACATTTGTGAAGATGTGTGGTGCATTGTATTTGAGTTGTGCGCCTTTTTGCGTCATCTGGTCCAACACCATGTGAGACTAGGCTCTAAGGAAAGCTGTCTCGGGTGTGGACCAATCAACTTCAAGGACAGTGCATACATTATCAGTTATGTTTTTTTTTGCATCACGACTGCAGGTATTGTGGTCTATGCAAACATGACTCCTTGTATAAAAGGTGTCAGTTTTGTTGCCAGAGAAACGGGTAAAAAAAACAATTATCATATTTTTTCTTCTGGCAAATGAGGTTCCAATGGTGTAAATGCTTTACCCCGAGCTCTCATACTCTGATGGTGCATTGTCTTTGAGTTGTGCGCCTTTTGGCGTCATCTGGTCCAACACCATGTGAGACTAGGCTCTAAGGAAAGCTGTCTCGGGTGTGGACCAATCAACTTCAAGGACAGTGCATACATTATCAGAGTTATGTTTTTTGTTTGCATTATGACTGCAGGTATTGTGGTCAATGCAAACATGACTCCTCGCAAAAAAAGGTGTCAGTTTTGTTGCCAGATAAAAGGGTAAAAAAACAATTCTCAAAACTGAAACCTTTTTACAAAGATTCATGTCTGCATTAACCACAATACTTGCAGTCAAAATACAAACAAAAACATGCTATGATAATATATGCATTGTCCTTGAAACTGATTGGTCCACACCAAGGGGAAAAAACTCTATTATTATATTTTGGTACTGGCAAAGGAGGGCTAATGATGTAAATACAACATAGTTTATAGCTTAGTCTTGTGCGTGTGCTACTGTGACATGTGTTCGTCATGTGTAGCTCCGTGAGTCACGCATGTGTGTTGTGCTCATGTGTGCAACCTGTGCATGTCAGATGCGTGATGGGTACACGTAGCATGTGCTCGTCATGTGTGTGACAAGTGCTAGTCCCTGTGACATGCGTGCCACGTGTGTGTGACATGTGCTTGTCATGTGTGTGACGATGTGGCTGTGATAAACATCGGTGACACGTGTGTGCCACAAGCGTGACGAGTACATGTGCCCATGGGCTTGTGCGTAACTTGTATGAGTGGCACGTGCGTAGTCCTGATCCTCCCCCAGGTCGACTCAGCCTCAAATGAGTACCTGGCGCGGTGTGTAAACATCGCCCCACTGGGGAGACAAAGGTGGTCGGGCGCGGTGCTGGCCAACCCACCCCCTCGTGTGCCGTGCCGGCCTTAATCGGTTTGCTACTCGCTGACGGCACTTGCCCCAACAGTCTGTGAAAGCTACCCGAGGGGTCTTTGTCTTTGTTTGTGTCACAAGGACTGCGGCTGCTGATGGAGTCTGCACTGCCAGGGTTCGTCTCGCGCTACCTGCTGGGCCCTCCGTGGCAGCACCGCATGCTCAAGATCCTCATCAATGGGATCTTGGGGATTCTCATCGGACAGGGTAAGGGGCCGTCCAGAGATGACGTCACGCACCTAGAGGGGAGGGGGGGGGTCAGACTTTTGTGACGATGTGTGACGAGGGGGAGGGGTGGTTGAGAAATGTGATGTCGCATCAAAATGCGCAACTTTAAATGAATATAGACAACACGTTCTACTTGATTAAATAGACTTTTTAATAAATGTTTTCTGCTACAACATCAGACTGCAGCGCCACATTAAATACGTACTCCAATGACAATAGTTTAAAGCGATTTGAAGCATGTTTTTATTTTCTAAATGGAAATATGCTTTGGGGGGGGAGGGGCAGAGCTTTGTGACGTCATATTTTAGGGGGGGTCTGCCTTTTTGTGACGCCGTGTGACGAAGGGGTGGGGTGAGGGGTCAAAAATCGTCCAAAATCGCGTGACGTCATTTATGGACGGCCCCTAATGCAGTAGTACTATTAATGTTCAATTCGTAATGTTTACATTTTATATCGCGGCGTTGTCGTTGGCGCAAAAATTTAATCTCGAGAAGCTGTAGGATTTGAATTTGAGGCGCGGGAAATCGCGGACCAAGCGGGGAAACAATTGCCTGAGCTCTGTGGTCCTATATGAGGATGTTTGGCCTGCTCCATTAATGAGTGTTTATAGGGAGAAGCTCCACGCTTGTAATGGGGGGGCGGGGTGACACGTTTTGGTTTCGATGTAGCCCAGGTCGCCCTTTAAAAAAAAAAAACAGCCACGCTGTTTTACGCCTCTCGATGGCGGGGGCGGGGGGGGTGTCCCCCATCTCCTGGTTAAATATGAAACAACAACCAACCAATCGCCGTACAGGTGGAATACAGATGGCGGCGAGCGAGTTTATCCGTAGGACAGCCGCTCTTCCTTCTGTACTGCTGCCCTGACGCCGTGTGGTGACGTCGCCGACACTTCGTGACGAAGTGACGGCTCTTGGTATATTGTCTGGCGATGTCACGTGCGCCCATACTCGATACAGTGAGAGAAAAAAAGTATTTGATCCCCTGCTGATTTTGTACGTTTGCCCCCTCTACAAGCTGAGATTTGGAGCACTCCCTTTAAGAGTGTGCTCCGAAGCTCAGCTCGTTACCTGTATAAAAGACACCTGGGAGCCAGAAATCTTTCTGATTGAGAGGGGGTCAAATACTTATTTCTCTCATTAAAATGCAATTCAATTTATAACATTTTTGACATGCGTTTTTCTGGATTTTTTGTTGTTGTTATTCTGTCTCTCACTGTTCAGATAAACCTACCATTCAAATTATAGACTGATCATTTCTTTGTCAGTGGGCAAACGTACAAAATCAGCAGGGGATCAAATACTTTTTTCCCTCACTGTATGTGCGTGCCTGCCCGCGCCGTTCCCGTCCCGTTCAGCTTGCTACTACGTCACTCTGGACTGGACCGAGATGCAAGCCACCTACAAGTTGCTGGTGCTCACGTTTCTTACCGGTGCGTTACCTCGTCGGCTACGTTGTTGCTGCTGCTGCTGTTGTTGATGATGACGATATATATGAAATTATGATTTAAAACGACGATGGCGATGTAGATAAATATGATATGAGAGTGAGTGCTGATTTAGTGCTGTTGTTTTAGCACGGTTGGCTATGTACGGTGCGAAAGAAGTTCAACATACAAACATCCAAGAGCAATGACAGCTGTATTAATGATAATCCCATTGCTGTCAACAATTGTGACGGCACTGCCGATGATGATGATGACCAAAACGATTTAGAAGATTTTTCTGACGATAATGATTATGCAGATGATAATAATTCTAATAACCGCGATGCAGATGATGAAGATTTATTTAAGGAAGTGACGACGACGATTCCATTTCATGCCAACGATTGTGACGACACTGATAACGGCAACATATGACAATCATTCCGACTACGATGACGACGACGATGACGATAACGATGATGATGACGATGATGATAATGATGATGATGACGATGATGACGTTGACGACGATGATGATGACGACGATGATGACGCTGACGACGATGATGATGATGATGATGACGACGATTATGACGATGACGACAACGATGATGATGATGACAACGATGACGACGATGATTTCGACGACAATGACGACGGCGATGATGACGATGATGATGACGATCTAACAGCGGGCAACCCACCGCCCCGCTGCTCTCCCCCCCAGTTTTCTTCGGCTTTGGCTGGGCCTTCTCGCGGCACGTGCGCTGCAGCACGGTGCTCATGGCGCCCTGCATCTGCAGTAACGTGGGCTGCGCCGTCATCATGGCCATTGCCGCTAGCCTGCTCTTCACCGGTGTGTGTGTGGTGTGCGCGCGTATGTGTGCGCGCGTATGTGTGCGCGCGTGTGTGTGTGAGCGTGTGTGCCTATGTGTGTGTGTGTGCGTGTGTGTGCGTGCGTGTGTGTGTGAGCGTGCGTGTGTGTGTACGTGTGTGCGCGCGTGTGTGTGTGCGTGTGTTGCGCGTGCGTGCGTGTGTGTGTGTAAGCGTGTGTGTGTGTGGGCGAACCCACGGGGGTCCACCTGCTAACGATGGGGGGCTTTGCCAGTGTGCCTCTCGGGCTCTGTCGGAACGCTTTGACTTTGCAAATTAGACAGTCGGAGTCGCGTGAAATACATTTAAGTCTGACTTGGAAACTCACCTCTGTAAATTGGCCTTTACCTTCCCCCCCCCGCACCCCCCTTTGGGTGTACCGCGTTGTATTGTGTCCTGTCGTACTCAGGGCCCATGACGAACATGATGATGAACGCCAAGGAGAGCGGACAGTCACTCGCCTGTCTAGGCCAGCAGCAGATCGAGCACGCCAAGGTCATCGTCATGATCGCGGCGGCGCCCGTCCGGACCCTCTTCGAAAAACTCATCGTGGGTGAACGCCTCGCTGTGCTATCTGTGCGTGGCCACGTACGACGCGAAAGAAGTTCTGCGCACATAATGCGCATTTCGGGTGAATCTGTTAAAGGCGATGCGTGTGTTATATACAATAACAAGGTTGTCAAAGACCAAATGCGTCTCAAGATTAGGCATGTATGTAGTATGTAGAAGTTCTTTCGCACCGTACGTGACCAACCGTGGTAATCTGAGCTGGTAAGGCCCATTCGGCTAAAGGAATCGCCCAGAGTGACCCGGAATTTAATCCGAAAGAGCCCGGCTGTTCCAGGAATGATGTTGGCACGCCGCATTCATCTCGCCTTATTTTGTCGTGACACCGCTGTGGGACGTGGGGTGGCTTGCTTCTGGTTGACGTGCACACGTTGATAGGGCCATACGAATATAGGGTACAACAATACCAGCAGCTAAATTTCGATTTAAAGCTTTCGCGACTGCAGGGATTCATCTTCTTGGTTCTTTCGGTAAAGTCACATAGAAGGGAAATAATAAAATAATAAAAAATAAAAATAATAAAATATTTTATTAATAAAATAATAAATAATAAAACATAATAAAATACTTTATTATTATGTTTTTTTGTATTACTTTATTATTTCCCTTCTACGTGACTTTACCGACAGAACCAAGGAGAATGCCAGCAGCTGGTTACGGATTGGGTGTAGCTTGTGCTCTCTAGCGGCAGTGCCCTATTCCGGTAATCCCTACCCCGAGCCAGCCTTTGCGAAGCCGTGTAAAATAGCAGTGGAATAATAGCGAGCGAGAGACGGTGAGCCTCGCTCGGGCAGGCGTTGCTTGTGTGCCTCCACGCACCCCTCCACCCCCCCTCCCCCTCCGCTACGCAGGGCGCCTCCAAGGACCTCGAGAAGAGCAGCGACGAGGCCAAGGATCTCTTCCAGCTCATCAAGCAGGAGGTGCTCGGCGGCAAGAGCTCGGACGGTGGAAGCAAATCGAGGAGAGACGCCGCCCAGCAAGAGCTGCAGGAGGACGGCCAAAAGCCGCAAGAAATTGAGGCGAAATACATCAACAGGGTTCGCTTTCGGTGCTGGGGTGCGTAACGCGCGCGAACCGCTGGTGGCATTCAGTTGGGTTGGGGGGGGGGGTCGCAAATGGGTTTTGATTCCTTACCCGTACCCGGCCGCACCAGGGTCGCAAATGGGTACCCGTTCCCTACCCGTACTCTACCCGAAATGAGTAACAAACGGTGACTCACCAGTGACTTACGGCCTACCCGTACCCGGCCGCACCAGGGTCGCAAACGGCTACCCGTACCCGGACGGGTACGGGTAGCCGGGTATCGGGTAGGGTATGGGTATCGGGTACCCGGTTGCGACCTCTGGGGTCGCTCACTCTCTCCTGCTGTGTGTGCGTATGTTGAACTTCTTTCACGCTGTACGTAGCCAGCGGTGCTAATGGAAGGTGCGGGAGGAGGACAACAAACTGCCTAACCCCCCCCCCCCTCCTCTCCCCGGATTCTGGGGGGGAGTTGGGAAGAGGCAGGTGGGGAGACGATCATCAACAACGACGCAACGGACTCATTGCAATGAGCGCCCGTGATGTAACAGACGCCGTGGATGGCACGAGCTGGTGTGCTGTGGTTCTGCGTGAGGGACGAGATCGTTGAGCCCAGTATATGGCTGCAGGCACGACGGCCTCCTACCACCTTTGCTCTGCTCGTGGCAACCTTGTGCTCTCTCTCTCAATGTTTTGGACGTACAATTTTTTTTTTTACTTAATTCTGAATTATGTTTTATATTTCAGCCCATCAAAAATGTATTTAAGCTACTCCTAAAGAATATTTATCCCACCACTTATGGCAAATAGCATTGTCAATGGTAGACATTCAGATATCGTGACTTCAAATACACATGCAGCATGCTCGCACTTATCAATTACTTTGAGAAGCAGCATTCCTGTATCGCCGAATAAACGCATCGACAGATTAACACGAGGAGAACATGTATTGATATTGAGATTAATTCTGTGATATCTGCTTCCGTGGGCCATTCTTCGTGCAGACGTGTTTGAGAAGGGCGTGGAAAAATGCAGGGAGATGTTTGCGCAGAAGTGGGAAGAGTGCTTGAGCACGATCGTGGTCCCCCTCATCAACCACATCCTGTGTCTCCCGCTCAAGTTTGACTTCCTGTGCCCCATCATACACAGTGAGTGGCTCTCTCTCACCGCACTTCCCAACACGCACTCATCACCACTCGCCACTAACCTGACACTCATCACTCACCCCTCGCCAAAATACTCACACGCGTCACTCGCCACGCACCAAACTCGCCTCCTCCAAAACCCTGACCCTCACCATCGTGAAAATGTACATCGTAATCGCACCTTGAAAGATGATCTCGCGGCAAAACCAGGAGTTTCACCGCGAGTGGCATTGCCACTTTACCGTAATCATCATCACGCTCATAATGATTGTCGCGATCATAGTCATCAGCTGGAACGTAATCATCGTCACGGTTTGCTGCTCTTGTGTTCGCCAGTTTTCGATTCGTGGTGCGAGGCAAACATCCCCATGTTGAAAGATTTCGGTGACGTCTACGACAGGATTCAGCGATCCATTGCGCAGCTGAAGGAGCAGTTCATGATGAATCCGCAAGTCGAGGTGAGACGGGAGTGCATCCGACACCGCTCACGTGGACTCGCGATCGCGAGATAACGGCGTCATTCACATCGGCGTGAATCGCGACAGCGCAGCGGACGAGACCAGAGCTTCTCAAACAAGGGAAAATCATTTTGACTTAAAACTTTCGTGACTGCAGGAATTCATAGTCTTGGTTCTTTCGGTAAAGTCACGTAGATAGAAAATAAAAATAAAATGTATAATAAAATTAATAAAAGAAAAAAACCAATGACGTTTCGATCGCCTGATGAAGGCCGCTTGTGTAGCGATCTAAACATCGTCAGTTTTTATGCTTTTAATATATTTTTTCTTCTATCTACGTGACTTTACCGAAAGAGCCAAGAATAAGGAAAAATAAAATTAATAACAAACGAACAAACTCTCCTCTTCACGTGCGCTCCTCCCCCCCTCCACCACCTCGCCACCTCCTCCCTTTGCCCTCCGCCTCTCTTCCTCGTCCCACCAGTACACGCAGCAGTCGACGTCGATGGACGAGGACGCGGTGAAGGGCATGATGACCAACATCCGCAGCAGCATCAACAGCCAGGTGTCCAAGGTCATGGCCTTCGTCAAGGTCTTGCAGATGCTCCTGGGGCTCGTCGGCGTCGTCCTCTACAGCGCGTGCGTTCCCGTCGTGGCACCGAGCCACGCTTATTCGTGTCACTCATTTATTTCCCAAAAGCAGGATTTGTTCACAAAATCCAGACGCCCCATGGCACCACGCCTCTCACGGTTTGTCCATCGTTTCTCCGATAAAATCTAGACCTGGCAGCAGTATTCGTCAGCTGAAATTACGATTATCATCGCATTGCAATTTCAGTTTTAATCAGGAAAAGGGCACGATCATAAATGCGGCACGCGGCTGATGATCGGCTGGGAATCGAATTCAGGTCGCGGTTTTCAGGCGCAGTGTAAGCCCATTGCCGTTTGTGCAACTTGCGCTATACAATCGTCGATTAATGAATATGTAAAAACAATGTGAATATATCTCTCAAGGTTAGCAGTGGCACAACGTGAAATGACGTCACTGGATGTACAGGATGAGATGAATGGGCGGAAACTTCACCTCGACACCAACGCGCCGTGTCGCCGCGCGTAAACGTGCCTCCGTTTTTTCACCTCGTAGACGCCCGTGTGCTCGCTGTTACCCTGCAGGTGTTCGGGCTACGTGGCCAAATACAACGGGGACGTTGTCCACGACAATATGTACCTGACGCGCTACTTCAGAATCATCGACGCCAGGAGACGCGCCAAGGTTGGAGAGCCTTCCCAGTTCGCATTTTGTTTTCTTTCATTCCCCGGCTATCTCACGGTCGTCCCCGTCCACCCAGGGGCAAAGGGGCTTCGTCGGCAACCTGCGGCTCCGGAGCCGCGTGCGATTCTTTACAGACTGCCTCGTCATGTATTGCACGTGCATGTATTCACGCGCAATGCAGCCCTTGAAATATTGTGCTTTGTCCAGAATTCCCCCTCCCCCCCACACCAAAATGGTGCTTACTCTTTGGTTCTTTCGGTAAAGTCACGTATAAAGATAAAATAATAACCTTCTTGGTTTTTTTCGGTAAAGACAGATATTACAGAGATACATAGAGAGAGAACAAACATAGTGATATCTGTCTGCTTATATGTCTGTCTATATGTTTCTGGTTCTGTGCTTTATCTCTCTCTCAAATTTAGCATTCTCAGGAAGAACGTAATCAACCAGGTAGGGTGTTGACTGTTATGTTATCAGACTCTCTGTTGTATTACATTCCATTTCTGAGTATACTAGATTTGTGTTTCTATTTCATTTATACCTGATGATGATTGCTTTTGTTGCAATCGAAACGTCGTATGCTAGTATTTAATTTATTATTTTATCTTTATACGTGACTTTACCGAAAGAACCAAAGAGTAATTCCTGCAGTCACGAAAGCTCCAAATTAAGATTAAAATGGTGCTTCTTATCTATTTGGTTGTCGACCCCTGACCTAGGGCAATGGCACGCATCTCCACGCGGCTCTTTCACACTCGCGCTTGTTACGGCTCCCCCGATGGGATCTTCTCCTTGTTACCACCTGTTGGTGTTCGGCATGATGCCTCCCCACGTTTCCTACAGCAGTAACTCTTCGCACGTGAAGCGGAACGTCGGATTAACGACCCAAAGCCAGCGCTCGCTGTCGCTGGCCGGTGTCACGTAACGCTGCGTAACACCACGTCTCCCCTGTACGTGTCGCTCGCAGAAACAGCAGACGCTTCTCCCTCCCAAGCGGGCCGAGGTGGTCAAGTATGTCAACCCGTGCAGCCTGAGGATGAGCGAGGATGAGCAGAAGTCGTTTGTGAGTGCCCTTAATGAGCGAACCGCCCTGTATGCGGCCTACCTGAGGCGTGGTTTAGGCGAGACGCTGCTGGTTTTCACCCCCCTCGTATGCGTGCTGGGGATCCTTTAAGTCCTCTAGCTTTATCCCCGCGAGAAGCCAAACTCATGATTATTTACGCAATAATACGTATTAGTATTCAGTTTTATATGGGGGCATTTATGCAACTGCATCGCGCAACGCCGTGCCATCCGCAGACACGGAGGTGTGCGTATATTCAAATGCTTTCAGCCAATTTCCAATGAGTCTTTGTGCATGTGGGAGGAAACTGGAACAGTCGGAGAACACCCACGCGTGCAAGGGGCAACACTCTATCCCATACAGATGAGTCAGATTGACATCTCCTGGTGAGCCAGGACATGGCACCTCGATGACGACACACAGGACGGGAGTTTCACCAACCCTCGCCTCCACAGTGCTGGCAGGGTGGTGACAAGCCTAGCCGTTGTGCGTTGGCCACTTGTTTCAGAGGTTCGCAGTTCGAATCGAGTGGCCGCCCTAATTTTTACCGCTGGTGTTATGACCAAAATAATATACGCGCTGGCTGCTTCACGGTGGACGTTCAAGATCCACAAATGGGAGCGAAAGCTCCCAAATGTACCCGCAAATGACTGAATTGTGACGATATACAGCAAGCATCACACCCTACCGGTGGAGTAATGCCCCAGGAACGCTCTTGCAAATGACACTCTATCTGGTCTCTTGAGTTATCGCCTGGTTAAACAAAATAAACCCGAACTTGTACTACACCTGCGCGTGCGTACAGGTGCTCACGTGTGTCCACGCGTTTGTTAATTTGTTCTCCCCTCCTCCCCTCTATCCCTCCTCTCCTCCATCCTGAGCCACCTCCAGTATTTCATGGCCGTGATCCTGGGCGCCCAGATTTTGATGATGGTCTTCCTCCTGATCGTCGACTGGTGCATCGTGGTGTTCATCAACATCTTCGCCAAACACAGCAAAGTCGAGTACAACATCAAAGGCAAGGCCACGCTCCCCCCCCCCCACCACCAGTATACGCGGAACGTCAGGCCAACGTTGGTGCAACGGTTCTAACCACGTGTCAAACGTTGTGTGTTTACTGGGTACCCACCGTCCACCTCAGGCTGAGCAGAAAAGACCACCACCCCGCCCCTACCACCCACTGTTTGCCCCACCTGCATAGCCAATGCAGTCCAGTATTCACTCGTTATCCACGAACTTGCTGTCCGCGATTTTGGCTATCCGCGAATCACATCTGGAACTCTGCACGACTGCATCGAGCGAAAGAGAGAAAGTGATGAGATAAAGTGATGACTTCAAGTGATGGAATAAAGTGATGATAGAGAAAGTGATGAGATAAAGACACGAGAGAGAGAGAGAGAGATAGATAACTTATCGAGGCTTTAGAAGCATCTGCAGACATTGAAACGTACGATATTCGTAGGCCAATATAATTTCTCCACAAAATGTTCCCTTCACAAGCATCTCGGAAATGCATCCCTCGCGAATAACAAAGGAATGCTGTATCACAAAACAAATAATTTAATCTGAGCAGACCCCGAAATGAACGCATCCCTCGCGAATAACGAGGGAATGCTGTATCACAAAACAGATACAGTAAAACCTTGGATTGCGAGCATAATTCGTTCCGGAAACGTGTTTGTAATCCAAAGCACTCGTAGATCAAAGCACTCGTATATCAGTTGTGATCACGTGACGCTCGGCAGACAAAGCGTATACACGTACTACTGGTATTGCAAGACCTCGCTCGTTTATCAAATTAATATTTATTTTAAAAATTTGCTCGTCTTGCAAAACACTCGCAGACCAAGTTACTCGCGATCCAAGGTTTTACTGTCAATGAATCTGAACAGACCACCGTACGGTGCTCAGCGAGAGAGTGCCGGCACGCGCAGCTTTGACGTGTGAGAGAAACGTACTACTGCTGTGTACGTATGTACCGTATGCCGAACTTCTTTGGCACCGTACGTAGCCAAGCTTGTTAATCGGAGGTGCGGTGGCGGCGCGCGTCTCTCTCGCGCGTGCGATCCCAGGCGTCCACGAGCTGAGGGTCGACGTCAACGGCAAATCGGTGTTGGCCAACGTGCTGAGGATACTGATGCGGGCGCTCGAATCGAACCACACAGTCAACGTGGTCTCCGATAACTACGGTGAGGAGCCGGGACCCTGGAGAGGAAACGGGGTTGGGGGGTGGTGAAGGGGGGTGGGAAGCGGGGGTTGGAGGGGGGGTGGAGGAGGTGGTGGGTGAGGGCCAGGGAGGGTGAGCAGGTGGAGTGGGATGAGTCGCACCCTTTTCGTTTTAAATGGCGCTACGAGCACCCACAATGTTTGCAGCTCAGAAGATAAGCTGGGTTTCGATTTAAAGCTTTCGTGACTGCAGGGATTCATATTCTTGGTTCTTTCGGTGAAGTCACGTAGAATGGAAATAATAAAATAATCAAATAAAACATCATAAAATCATTCTCACGATGTTTCGGCCACAACGCAAGCAGCTTGCGTTGTGGCCGAAACGTCGTGAGAATTATTTTTATTATTTTATTATTTCCATTCTACGTGACTTTACCGAAAGAACCAAGAAGACTAAGCTGGGTTGTGGCTGGCGAGTGCTTAGATGAGTGACTGGTTGAACGAACCCCGGGACTTGCCAGGTGTTGACGGCACGGGTCTGCGAGGTGCGGCCAAGGAGGCCGAAGCGTTGAGGGTTCTCCGGTTTTGTCACAGAATGCCTCCCGCAGTCCAAGGCCATGAGCTGGAAGATGTACGGCCTCATCATCGGCATCTACAGTGCGCTCGTGTTCGTCATGGTCAGCCAGGGCTACGTGCTGCGGCTCAGGAGGGTTATCTGTGCCTTCTTCTACCCAAAGGTGCGACGATGCCACTCGCTTTGCCCTGCGTCGCTATGCGCCCGTGTCCTACACCGGCGGTTCCTACACCCACCCACCCGATGCGTCAGTAACGATGCGTCAGTTCGTTGGAGAGAATTCCTTTCTCGTCGTCGCGATACGCACCTAGGAAGCGTGCGCGTGAGAGTCGCAATGTTCTCGTTGAATCGTGCAGAGAGAGAAGACGCGAGTCGTTCACCTCTACAACGACTACTTGCGCCGACGGAAGGGCTTCTTGAAATTCACCAAGAAGATGATCGCCGCGAAGGCAAAGCAGCGTATTAGGGTAAGTGCAGCCCCTGCCGTACGTTCCTTTGTGCCTGTGCATGGTCGAAACTTAAATCTCGCGCTGGGCTGGGTCACTGTAATTTCTACTTAAAACTCATTGTATGCATGCATGTTGAACTTCTTTCGCACTCTACGTAGCCAACCGTGCTAATTGGAGGCGCAGGGGTAGGACAACAAACTTAACGCAAAAGGCAGTTAAAAAGAAATGAGTTTTCAATCTTCATTTAAAAGTGCATCGCTCCAGCGACTTGCCAATTATTAGTAGCCATTAGTATTTATTAGTACTCATTAGTACTCAGTCGTACCATTAGCATGTTGCAGCCAGGTGGTCAGCTGGCATGGGCTCTCCGAAACGTGGTGGCTGTGTTAATGACAGCATTTTTTAAAATTGATAATTATCGATATTGTTTGCTTCAGCAGATTACTCCGGATGTAATTGTAATGAAAGAAACACAACATCACACTTTAACGAGAGGTGAACGCACGTTCACTGGTGATGTCAGAATGTCTACCGTCAACTTGGTTATTGGAAAACTATTAAGCTGGGAGTGATGGTGTTTATGTTGATGGTCAGTGATGACGATTAGATGATTGTGAGAGTAGTGGTGTCATTTACAGTGATGATGATGATGTCGGTGGTAGTGGTGGTGTTTTTTCTACCTACGTGACTTACCAAAAGAACCAGAGATTATGGATTCCTGCAGTTATGAAAGCTTCAAATCAAGCGTGGTGGTATCGTTAGGCGGCACCAGTATTCATGATAAAGAGAGTTAGATGATTGTGGTTAGTAAAGGTGGCAGTGTCCGTGCCAATGATGATGACCATTTGGTGGTGGTGTGGCAACTGTGGCAGTATTGACTACGACGACGATGATGAGGATAGCGATTGTGGTGGTAATGATGACGACGATGGTGGTGTTGGCGACGATATTGCTGACATTGACTACGACGACGACGATGATGATGTGCGCTTGCCATGCGTGCAGCCAGCGTTCTCCATCGTGAAGACGCTGACGAGGAAGTGGCCCAAGTTCTTCGGCTGGCTGTCATACTTCGTGTCGCGCGCCTGCGTCGTGTGCGGCCAAACGAACCCCGATGAGCCCTTCTCCTGCCCCAACACAAAGTGCCGCTCGCTCTACTGCCGGCCGTGCTGGCGCGACGTGGGAAAGGTCTGCTACTCCTGCTCCACCAAGCGCGACTCGGACGGCTCGGGCTCAGACCTGGCAAACTTCATGGTCCGCGGTGGGGACTCCACGGTGTGAGACCTCTTGGCGCGGGAGGTCGACCGACACACTCTGGGCGACCGGGGCGGGTTGCTCGGCTTCTTGGTGTGTCAGACGGCAAGCCCACGTGGACCACGGCAGGGGATTGGACCGCGAGGGTGTGGGGGTAAGAAGGGGACCTCCCTGGGTGGGACAGGCTGTAGAAAGTTGCCAAATCGCTTTTTTTCCGAAGGACTCGGGTTTTGCTGGACGAGAATATTTAGTTTTGCACGCTCGAATTTCATTTTATAGTACCGAAATCACAAAAAAAAAGTTTTCGGAAATGTTGTAACAGTGCTTCTGGTACACTATACGACTTCCACACAAACTTCTCTGCATCCCCTCTTGTTTGACGTATAAATTCTCCTTTCCCAAGGTCTTTGAGGACGTGATTGTGTTGTACGCTTTCCACGTAGTCTTCTTGTTACGTCCAGTACCGTACATCATTCATTGTCCAGCCGGGTAATGATAGCGCTGGCACCTAGTGTGTACCACGTATATGGTAAAAGAAAATGTAAGTAGTGTTTGACTTTAAATTATAAAATTGCAAGACTAAAACTGGAGTTGTATCTTCCTTGGGTAAGCGTTAAAGAAATCACGCCTTCATTTTAAATAATTATCAACATCTTTGAAAGTGCCCACTGGTTCTGAATTTTCTACCCATCTTCACCCTCCGAGAGAGAGAGGCCGCATTAACCGGTAAGATTTTCATAAGGAGCTTCACATCTAACGATCACCACGCTATCACCGCACTTGTTTATATTGCAGAGTGATTAGTTGAATCGTCGCGCAAAGTCCTTGTTGTGACGCTCAATTTCGGCGGTGACATGGGGCCTCGTGGTAACACATTCGCCGAATGTTGGAGACGTTCGCGGTTCAGTGCCAATGACAGCTTTCGTTAATCCAGCGGGATGTATATCCCGTACAAGTAAACCCGTAAAAACAAAGTTTTTCCCTATAAATCCTTTATATGCGTGGCGGCTAGAGTCCTCTCGTCCTCTGGCTTGAGATTGCTGCCACCTATGGGTCAGATGATTGTCTGCCACCATTAAGCAATTGGTAATTAAATATTTAATTTGTTTTCCCTAAACAGTGTAACATTTTGGGAATTTTTTTTTCACGAACATTAATTGTCTGGCACAACGAGTCTGTGTGGAAAATGTCAGCTCGATTGGATCACGGGAAGTGGGTTAAAAAACGACCGAAAGATTTGCACGGTCATAAGCAAGCAAGCAAGCACGCAAGCAAGCAAGCAAGCGAACTTAATATAAAGGATTAAAAAAAAACAAATATACATGCCATCTGCTTCACAGTGGACGTGAACGATCTCGTGACGTAGTTCACAAGAGTGGGTCCACTGTGTGCCGGCTTTATGGCCCACATTTGGACAATTACACGCAATTGTACACAGTGCTTCTGGTACACTATACGCATAGACCTAGCAGTCATTGGCCACTCCTGCGAAAGCTTGGCAAGACCCTCCTGATAAAGAGACTCAGTGATGCTTTGCTGGGTAAACAAGCGTAAGAATAATATGCTATAAGAAAGTGTTATTGCGCGCATGCACGGTTAAAAACACGTCAGCTTGTTGTGTCCGCTAGAGGGCGCAAAGTGTTGTGTGAAACGAAACTGAACTATTCTATCCACTTCTTATTGATTTTCGAACAGCATGGTAGGTTTTACCAGATCTCCATTTCGCTCAAAGTTTGTTTATGAAATCTTCGTGCATTTCCAGGAATGCAGCGATATTAGCTCTTGGGTAAACGTTCATTAACCTGTGACATTTTCACAAGGATAGGCAATCATGTTCCAGGAGCAGAGCCAACAATCCACATTTGAATATTGTCCACGATTATCAGTGTGACAATAATACTGTTATAAGACTTCCTACATGTAAAATATGTATACGTTACCAAAAGCATATATGTTTTTAATGGGAGAGCTACATTGAGACACCATTTAGAGTTAGGTAAGGAGATTGCTTTCATCAAGGCTATTGAAAGCTACGTTAGAAGATAATTTACAACAAAAAATGATTGGAGTCCTCATGGAAAATTTAATTTTATAATGAAAAGAAAATACCAAACTGTTTTTATTTGACTACATAAAGCTCACTGAGCTATATAGTTATTTTTCATAAGCGACTTGGCCACAAATGATAGCTCAACGAAGTGACTTATCGCGTGGAAATGTATAGCAGCCAAATACTTGATACGCGTGTTACTAAATGTGGAGGGACCACAGGGAGAACATGCAAACTCCAAATATACAACAGGCGTCAGGGTCGGGATGGAACCCATGACCCATTGGTCGTTAACATCTCGCCACCGTGGTGCCCGATGCACCTAAAGAACAACGTTTTAAACCATTGCATTTACCCGCTATGTATGAAACGTGGGCAATTATAACTTACTGGATTACAGAACATATGGATTTGAGAATGGAAATTAGAGACATTGATGGCTAGCTGAAGTAATGGAACTTGGGCAGGAGACATTGCTATAATGGCCAATGCACGAGATTCGTGATGGAATGGCATCGGAACGAGGTAGCCCGCCTAAGAGGATGACCACCACACAGCAATGGAGAGATAAGATTTAGCTGATGTGGGCGAGTGAGACACATCATGGCATCGCGAGACTGTGAGGGATGGTGACAACATGGAGAGGCATTCGTGTAGCAGTGGATAGGTCATGGCTCTATAATTTGCATCACAGGTAAAAGATGTAGCTTGCAAGTAAAACAGCAAAATTACATTGTGATACACTCAAATATAATTTATTGTGTAAAAATAGCTCACGCTTCAACAATCTACAAACTCTTCATCGTCTGGGATGTGACTTCACTCGAACGAGTGGCTTGTCGTGCCAAGCAAACATTCACGCCCGTCGTGGAGCGGTGCAAAGTCTGGATTATTGCATCACAGTTGAGCTTGTGCTTTGGGCATCCACCACATATAACTTCCTACTTTATCTACCGGTCTGTGCTTTAGAATTTGCTAACTTCCTTATGAACCTAGGGATGCCAGTACTGGATTGTACGAGGTACTGAGATAGTTTTGCCTTTGGATTTATTTTTTGTAGCGCTGTAATTCCGGGAAGAGAGACAGAGAGAGAGAGATTGTGAGCGTCGCTATCGTGTGTGTGTGGGCGGTGCCAGCGCACAGGGGCCAATGGACCAGAGAGGCCCAGGGACCGGACTAAAACGAGGAGGGAAATTAGAAAGGGGGGAGGGGAGGGGGCATTTAATTCCTTGCACCAGGACCCATGCCAATGGCGCTAGGCCACTGAGTGTAATGTCTGCAATGCACCACGTACAGCTTAATTAGGGGTTCACCCCTGAAGGGAAGGCAATGAACATGAATTGGAAAAAAGTGCAGCAACACGCAGGTAGTAAGAAGAGCTCGCTTGTGCATCATCGCTTACTAATACCAGTCATTCGCCTTACCGCTAGATAAAGCATATTGACCCTTCTGCCACGGCAAAGGTGCACTGACGCCGAACTGTGCTTGTTATTCTGCGTCGCCTCGACGTCTTTAATTATTATTTTCAAACAAAACCTAGGCAGTGAGTCTCGCACAGCATAGCAACACGGCAAATTTCACACGTCGGTGAGCGTCGGTGGCGGCCTCGCACCCACACGCATCGCACGCACACGCGAGTTAAAGCTACCACATTTCTGGGAAGCTCATCCAGGACACGTGGTAAGCTCCCAGCTCCTACCGCTGTCAGCCCTGGCCACTCTTAACATTACCACGCTCACTCAGTTACTATCCCTGCTCTCACATGGTGAGTGGCTTGCTTCTTTCTGACGTTGGCCCTGCCGACTGTTCATACCTACTCCTCTGCCAATGCCCGTCAACTACTCGGGTAGCCCCACCCTTTGACCACAACTCGAGTGGAGCACGCGGCCAGAAAATGTTAAACTGGAATGAAATCCTGATTTTTGACCAATGCTTCGGGACACCGGTACAGCTTACTAAAAACCTGGACTAACAGCCAAAGCAGGTTGTTTGGTAGCTTTACGCGTGAAAAGCCATCACTGGTCACAGAGGAATGTGTCCCAGGGCCTCTTCCCTTTCGTCCAATGGCAAGTGTTCTCTCTTCAGCAGAGGATGCTGTCGGTCAGAGCCGAGACCGGAGGGTGATGTCGTGGTGGCCCGGGCGTGGAGGTTTCACACGGACTCGTACTCGCGCTGCCACTCAGTGTAGCGTGCGCAGAGGGTCCGAGCGGATGGCTTGGTGTGCGCCAGCACGTCCAGCAGGTCGGCCGTGTGCAGCGTGTCCAGGCACAGCGCCGGCAGGGCTTCCTCTGGTAACGCCACCGCCATCCCGACACAGACAAAGTGCACAAGATGGAAGACGAGTGCATTGATCATTGTTTTTTCCTGGCCTATGACCACATCACCTGGAATGTGCCTGACTTCCATCAGATCTCAGGAGCTAAGCATAGGATGGATCCTGAATATTGCTAGGAAGGGTGACCTCCATGCATAGATTGTTATAGGCTTCGGCCCTATATGGTGGGCAGCAGAGTGCAGTGCTGCGAAATCCACTGGATCATATTTATATACTGCAACGAATATGGGACTGCCAACAACCAGTACAAATGAATAGCGAACCAGTCATTCTTACCCCCCACATCAATTAATTCACAGCTGCAACAACGGTGGCTTACGCAAAGCGAGACTTTGACAACAGCACTCCTCCCCCGGTAACTTGAAGAGTTGGGCTCTGCTGTCTGCCTCACCTGGCCGGTGGCTTTCCAGCGCGTCGAAGATCTTGCGAACGGGCCGCATCGCCGCCTCCTTGCACACGAGCAGGATGTCCGACCCCGAGTAACCCTCTGTCGCCTGTTCGTCCATCACAGACTTCTTTCATTAACAAGAGCTTTATAGCTCATCGTATTCCTCCAGTATAAACAAATATTCTGATTAGGAAGCCACTGGAGCTACACACTTTAAAATCTTGATTGAAAACGAATTTTTTTAGAACTGCTTTTTTTGTTTCGTTTGTTGTCCTTCCCACGCACCTCGGATTAGCACGATTGGCTATGTACGGTGCGAAAGAAGTTCAACATGCATACATACACGTCGTCACCGTCCGCGGTGACACCTGATACATTCCTCACTAAACATATTCAAGGTCACCGATCCAGACAGACCCGGCCGGCGACTGTCGACCCCCGCAGCCGGCCGGTTGCGGTGCATCCTTGCCTGAGCCAGCTGCTCATAGTCCAGCTCCGTGCGGATCTCCAGCCCCGTGCCGGAGTTGACGGGTGGAAGGTGGTGCAAGATCATGGCACGCCGGGCCGCCGCGCTGGGCAGGTCCACGAGGATTCGCTTCTCCAGCCGCCGCAACATAGCGTGGTCCAGTTCCCTACGGACACAAAGGCAACGATTCTCCTGGGTAGTCTGTTACAGGCTGCTGAGGCAAGTGCTGTTAGTTAAAACCCTATTGAGGCCAGAGCGGCAAACAAGAGCAGGGTGGTGTGGGTAACGCCATGCCTGAAGGCCTCTGTCTTTCCAGTGCTGATTTAAGGTTGAGTCGATCTAGAGGAGGCCTCGGACTGGTTTAGATATCGTTCTCCAGCGATGTTAACCATGGCTGAAAATCGAACTCAGGTGACCGAATGCGTGACACAGTGTGCTAAGCACTGCACCAGTAATCCCCACAACACCCAATCGGCCCACACCGAGACACAGTACTAACCTTCACCGCCTTGTGCACAAGCTTTGAATCTACAAAATTAGTATTGTTCCCGAGAATGTATTCCACGGTGCTATCGGTATCATGATGGAAACAAAGAAGTGCCCATTCAAGAGTCTTGCCGTGCGGTGCATTAACCCTGTGATAGAGAATGGCCCGAGGGATGTGATGGAACCATTTGTGAGATCCCTATCCACGCGAGAGGCACACTTCTCAACACGCCTTACTATACAGAGATCAGCCGTGCCCGCCGCAGGCTTACCAGGGCAGGTTTGATGCCGCCAACACAAACACAAGGTCGTCGGAGCGTGCCAGGCCGTCCATCTGAACGAGCAGCTCTGTTTTCATGCGACGGCTGCCCTCGTGTTCGCCACTGTGCGCTCACAAAACACGTGGCCGTACCGTGGTCTCGCTGCCTTTTGGGGCCCCTACGGTAAATGTGATTGTTGAACCTTTACAACTTTTTTTTTATTCATATTAGGCCCTTTAACATGAAACTTTTGGATGAAGGCCTTCCCACACCTTTCGGTCATGCGTGCTGTTGACCAGTACGGGCTGGTGACAGGCAGGTACTCATGACCAGTTCAGCTACCACTCGTCATTAATGTTAGCCGTCGGCCGGAATCGAACTCGAGTCGCCCTGGACGTAGCGCATTGCGTTAACCGCTGTGGCACTGCTGCACCCCATTCACTTTGTAGGTTATATTTGACTCACTGTAAAACCTGATTACGTTCGATGGACATTACGTCAGACAGATGAATATAGTCACCACCGGGCATAGCTTTAACTGGGCTGTGTTGCATAATTAGTGGTTGTACTGCACGCCCGAAGCGTAACTTGGGTGTGGTGGATTCTGCACAGATGTCGCCATCGCATGTTCAAAACATTCACCTGCATGTAAGTGAGGTGCCTGTAGAGGGCAGTATAGCAAGGTTTTCTACAGCAGAAACTGCTGCTTTCCTCCCCGTACAAAAATGCTCAAGTAAATGGCCAAATATCCGGAACACTTGTGAAAATAGTTCTTAAGACTCGGGCGTTATTTTAGAAATAAAACATCCTCATGCCATGAGGTCAGATTGGGGAGGTGTTCATCCAGCAGTAGCAAGATAGTGATTAGTGACGATCCTATTTATTTGATTAATTTATAATTCATTGCTGAACTATGAAAGTAATTTCTCAATTGCCAGACGTGGTGGCATATGCCTGTAATCCAAGCAGGGTTGGTGGACCACATATATACATAATCGCGTGAGACACACAGTTTGCCAGAGTTATGATGTGGCCTGTACATTGCAGTAAAGGTTGTTGGACGTTTTGGATTGTCTTCAGGCAATCATGTTTCCTCCTGCATACTAAAATACTCAAAGAGAAAATGACAAAATATCCCATGCCAATCCCTTGAAGAAAAAAAAAAGTCTGAGACTCAGTGAAGCTTTTCTTTAAATAAATAACTAAACGACTTTGTTTAAAGAGGCAATGCCCCATTGAGCTACACCATCTTATCAGCAGAAATGCTTTCTGCCTATCACTGAATTTATTTACAGAGCACTTTGTAACTCGCATTCCAATAGCTACCAGAGACATACTGTTCAGTGGATGCAAATGGCACACAGAGTGCAGCCTTAAACCTATCGCGTGGTCAGGGTCACTTAAGGGATTGTTAAAGGCCTGTGGGCAAAAATCCCATTGAGGCCCCCTTGGCCTTTTCTAAGGCCCACTCAGATCTAAGGCCTGGGGAAAACTGTTCCACCTGTCCCCTCCCCCACCACCATCCCCTCTGCGTCCGCGAGAGTGGCGTTGGCAAGGGCAATTATCTCACCCAGCGCCGCCAGCACCACGTTGCCCCATGACCGACTCCAGCTCGTCCAGGAAAATCGTAGACGGCGCATGGTACCGAGCCAGCTCGAATAGCACCTGCGGCACAGGGAGAGAGAACCCAAGCTAATCAAACTATTAGCATGGTTGGCTACGTACGGTGGGAAAGAAGTTCAAGTTCAACGTGCTCGCCGTGGCCACGGGGAAATAGAAGTGATGGTCACTGCCGGCAATGGCACCTTGACGAGTTTCTCCGAGTCTCCCCGCCACTTGCTGACTATGCTGGAGGCGGAGATGTTGAAGAAGGTCGTCTTGCACTCGGTGGCCACCGCTTTGGCCAGCATTGTCTTGCCGGTGCCTGTTGGAAGAAGGAAGGCAAACACTGGGGCACTCGGACAAAGCTAAAGATGTAGGAGCCAGGGTTGTAAAATCGCCTGGTCTGTAACATGGCTATTGAGATTCATGTTATTGCGAGTCAATTAAATGCAAGTGGCTGCCAGCCCACTTACTTGTGTCACCTGCTATGACATATGGATCAGGAGCATAGACATTGACAAATACAATTGAACAAAAGCTGAAAAGTGTGCAAAGTAGCACGAAAAGGATGCATGCTTTAAAATACGGGAAGAGGAACACATGGATGAGTGAACGTATGGACTAGTAAACACACACTGTGTGTGTATCATAGTGGGCAGGGTCATATTATCCAGTAGGCACAGTAGCCACTGTGCCTAGGGCCTACAAAAACTAAACGGCCTACGAAAATAAACTTACCATGTTGTTTTTTGTATGATAAAAAATGTAACTAAGATATCTTCTTGAACAAATGTATTTATATAGCAAGGATAGGCACAGTGTATGTACAAAGAGGCAGAGTCATGTAATGTTTGTTTAATATATAAGGTGATAGGAATTAACAGTATTATTTTGCTGTCTTTTCTTGGATTTTCTGTTTGCACTCAGTCACATATTCACTTTAAGATGTTTTTTGTTCATGTTTTTGTTTTTTGTTTGTTGCGGTTGCGCCCGATTCAAGAGCCGAATGGCTCACAGGGCTATACCTAATAAATTAACTTGAACTTGAACAGCGGAGATTAACTTTTTCGAGAATTTTTTATTTTAAAATTAGCAATAACATCTTCAAATGGTGTTGATCGCACAATCTCATTCTTAACAGAGAGTAGTGCAAGGGGGAAACGAGCATTGTTGTCCTACACGCGAAGCAAGCGAGTGACAGCGGCAGTAATAACATGGGTAGAAAGTTATCACTTAGAGCCTACAAGAACCTTAATCCGGCCCTGATAGTGGGAAATAACAAGTGAGTATCATGACATGTCTTATGCGAAGGTTTCTGTGCAATGCGGTGAGTATCTACCTGGTGGCCCATATAGCAGGAGGCCTTTCCATGGTGAGAGAATGCCGGTGAAAAGCTGCGGATACTAAAAACGCGATGCGATAAAGACAAAGGGCACAGTGGTTAGCGCACTGTGCTATAAACCCAGATACCCTGAGCTCGATACCTGTCCATGGTTAATGTTAGTGGGGAGTGATATCTGAATAGGTCCTGCTTCAACAACCATGACTGACACAATGGGGAGGCCTTCACCTAGAAAAACAATATTTACCAGCTAAGGCCCACTGAGATATTTAGCTCTTTATCAGAAGCGACCTGGCCACAAGTGATAGCTCAACGAAGTGGCTTATCGCGTGGAAATTATCGCAGCCAAATGCTCTAAATGCATTTTGATTCTAAATGTGGATGGAAAAACCGGAGGACCCGAATAAAAAATCCAAGCAACCACGGGGAGAACATACAAAAATAAATATACAGCAGGCGTCAGGGTTGGGAACGAACCCACGACCTCCTGTATACCGGGCGAGGTAGTTAACATCTCGCCACCCAGCAGGGGATTGACAAAGGGATGTGAATTATTATTATTATTGTTGTGAATAGTTTTTATTGCAGAATAACAAAACTCACTGTGGCACGAACTTCAGAATGATATTTGCTTGATGGCAAAGGTGGGCATATCACTAAATGCAGTCTGTTCTTCCCTCTGTGACTTCTACTTCCAAAGCTGATGAGTTACAAAATCTCCATTGCTGCTTTTAAGACCTTCAAGATCTTGCCACGCACTTCTTCCCTGACGTCATCTCTCCTGACTGGTCTTCATGCGTGATCATGTCCACTCTTAATACCACATTTCTATTCTCAGGGTAGTCACCCCTTCTTTTCTGCTGTTCCCCATGTGTGTCCACTAAATCCCAGCTCAGGTTCAAGTCCACAACATGTAGGGTTAATCATTCACCACTCCCTTTATACGGCATGTACGAATGCCCCTTGTCTATAGCAACTGTATCCTCATGCTAATTAACATCACATTGATTAATGTAATGGTATTGTATTCATGCTTACTCGATTTGTTCTTCCTTGACTCGAATTGCCCATGATTGGCCCTTATCATGCACCAACGTGCAAAAGCCATCCAGATAGTCATAAACCAACTTCAGATAGTCATGTGTACAGGGTATTTACTTTAAAACTGAAAATGGTATGCTATCATCACCCTTTGCACTGCTGAAGGCCTAACAAAAAGAATATGTTGGTGTTTATATATAGCTTAATTTGTGCCACTGCATCACGCAAGGATGCGCAATATGAAAATACTGTACGCAGCGCATATATTGCGATGTTTTCAGCCAATTAATGAGTGTTTATCCTGACACATTCTGCATCCTTAAACAAGTAGGCTTTACATGAATAGCGTTACCTTAATTGGATAGACAACAGCTTCTTTTACCAGACGCTTGGCTGCATCAAGGCCGATGATGTCATCCCACCTAACGTTGGGATTTTGCAGATAAATATCCTGGAAAATTGACGAACGAAAAAAGTTAAATCCACAATCATTATCTGCCAGCCTTAACGGTTTAAATGATTACGGATCGGTGGTACGTAACATCTTGGGGTGGTTTCTATGTTCTGGCAGTAAAAGTGACACTTGCAACTTTACTGTTTGTTGGTACGACACATTCAACGTAAGTGGTAGACAGTGTTCCAAAGGGGGTCACTAATGTTCAACTGGATAAATGGCTCGGATAAGGCCCCTAGGAATGCCCACGCAGGCAGCTGTTCACGTGTCCCCACACGCAAGCAGGCATTCCGGTGCACAACGTGCAGTGTGACACGTCTGTGCATGTCACACTGCAGCGCATATTTATTGTGCCCTTATCAGATTCTCGTGCGCAACTTGGAAGAAAAAACATCTGATTCTAAAACATGAATTGTGTGGTTGGAACGATTGTCACTGCACCACTTTTTTAGTCGGGGGCTCAAAGCCACTTTTTACACAACCCCCCTCTCCAAAGACAAAGATCCCCCGTATAGCCTCTACTAGATTGTTAGGGCAAGTGCTGTTAGCGAGCACCTATGAAGGCGAGCACGGCACACAAGGGGTTGGGTGGCAAGCACCACACCCGGCCTCATTTGTATCCCTAGTGCCGATGTTTACACACAGCACCAGGTATTCATTTGAGACTGAGTCGACCTAGGGGAAGCCCAGGATCGCACATACGCATAGTAGCACGCCATACTTCACCCACAAGCACAGCCGCATCCCGCACCCCCCACTCAAACGACATCGCTAACCTACATCACACAAGCAAGCACGGCAATACGCGCACACCTCCAATTAGCACGGTTGGCTACGTACGGTGGGGAAAAAGTTCAACATACATACCTGCTAAAATAGAGTCTAAACTCTTGAGACCGATTTAGTCTTTGACGAACTTGTTATTTTATCCCGATGTAAAGTTTTCGTGACTGCAGGAATACATACTCTTTGGGTCTTTCGGTAAAGTCATATATAATACACTGCATCACCTCTAAAGGAATCACCTGAAATGTGCATTAGCTCATTAGTTTTCAGAAGCTAAGCATTATTATAAATACCTTTTTTTAGGTTGTTGTCCTTCCCCCGCACCTACGATTAGCACGGTTGGCTACATACGGCGCGAAAGAAGTTCAAAATACCATACACACTTACACCAGCGACCCACACTTCTCCCACAAGCACCAAGGCAGTCCATAGTCTCGACAAAAGCCTGCTTACTGGCACAAACGAGTAAACAAATCGGCGAGCAAACAGAACAGTGGCCGGCACTGTGTGTGCTGGGTATTTACGTACTCTGCTGATAATGGAGGCCAGCTCCCTCATTTCTCCTGTCATCCCTGCAAACGCACCGAGCGGCTTCAGAAGACGGTCCTGCGACGACAACGACAGTGGCGACGTCTGTCATGGACTTGCTGTAGTGCGTCTGTCGCACGAGCGTGAGTGTATGCGATAACATGTTTTGTATGGATATCTGAACTAGTTCTGGGCTTTTTCTCGGTCCACTCAGCATTAAACGAGCACCTGGTGCGGCGTATAAACATGAGCACTGACGAGACAAAGGCTGCTGAGCACAGTGCATTGTGTGCGGTCCAGTCTTAATAGGTGCTCGCTAACAGCACTTGCCCCAACAGTCTGTAAAAGGCGAAATATACGATGTCCCTGTCTTTGTATGTGTGTGTGTGTGCCAGTGTAAATGCTTCGCCCGTACATGCACACACCGTAGGGTCGGGAGAGCATCCAGTGGAGCTGGTGGTGATATCTCCCGAGGCTGCACGGATGGCATCTCCGATCATGCTTCGAAAGTCGATGATTTGACCCTGAAGTACAAAGCTCAGGATTAAAGGCGCTGTAGCATTTTTTTTTATTTCAGGTGCATTGCAGTTGTTTCTTTTTGTTTAGCGTTTTGTTTCGGTGATGCAAGTCCCAGTGTGAACTTACTCACAAGTGGAGGGACGTGCTGAATATAAACATCATCAGTCGTTTATCCACTGCTAGATGAAGGACATCCCATGCCATTTCCATTACTCGTGGTCCTGTAATTTACGGCTTTAGGTGTTTGATAAGGAAACATTTGCTATAGATCCTGAAATAATCATGTTCTTTACACAGGAACGTCTCAAGGAGTTCCAAGACTTTTCAGGACTATCCTGCATTGGGATTGTTGACCAATTCCAAGCGTGAGGATTTGGTTTGTGGGAGGAAGCTGGTGTAACCAAAGGAATACTCGTCACGATACAAGTGGACAACATACAAAGGCTCACACTCAGAGATAAAAAAAACAATTGCTGAGCTACCATCTCCTGACAACCTCACAGCCACTTTTAGAATGTGTTAAGAATGCTGTGTGCCACACCGCGCACAAAAGAAACCATCACATTCAATTTGATTCTGCACATTTGGCTAAACTCCAGCTTTGAAAATCACAAATATAGATTTGACTATATTCATATTATTGGATCTTTCGGTAAAGTCACGTAGATAGGAAATTAAAAATAATAAAATAAATGTTTTTTTTTATAAAATAAAAGCAAAAAACCCACGACGTTTCGATCGCAACACAAGCGGTCTTCATCAAGCGGAGAGAAAAAAAAGTTTATTTGACTGTCATGAGAAAACATTACTCTCCATGGCAGGGTAAGTGTAAAAGTGCTGGCTCCTGAGTGTGTGAGCCAGAGGTCACTTGACGAGATCTCAAAGGGAGCCACAGTGGCGAGATGTTAACTACCTCGCTTGGTATTCAGGTCGTGGGTTCGATCCCGACCCAGACCCTGATGCCTGTATATTTGGAGTTTGCATGTTCTCCCCATGGCCGTGTGGATTTTTCTCCGGCTGCTCCGTTTTTCACCTCCACGTTTAGAAACATGCATTTAGAGTATTTGGCTCCGAGAAATTTCCACGTGATAAGTCACTTCATTGGCCTATCATTTGTGGTCAGGTCGCTTCCGAAAAAGAGCGATATAGCTCAGTGTCCTTAGCTGGAAAAATAAAAAATAGTTTAGTTTAATTTAAATCTCTAATATCCTTTTTTTTTACATGAGCCATTCTCTAACACAAATTATTGCACTGCTCTGCAAGACATGTGGATGGACACTCCGTCTCATGACATGACGCCAATAGCACAGTCGGTATACATTTTGGAGAAAATGTTAACGGAGGGAAAAGAGCGCGCTGGTTCCTTACACGCCTGTGAGGAGGGGCGCTTCCTCCCATCGTCCTGCCAATCGGCGCTACATTCAACCCGAAATCCGCTTCGGCAGGAGTAGGCTGTTCAGTGGCCTCCTGCAGGAGTCAAACATAAGCAAGGACAACATACGTGACCACAACGGCACCGGCAAAGGTTACCAAAGGTGTGCACAAAGAATTACAGGACAGATTTTTCAAAAGGTAGTAGTTTTCACACGAAAAATCAAACGGAAAAATCACAAACGCGCGTGGATCATCTCGTGCTTTCCAACATGAGTTTGCGCTGGAAGGATTTAATTGGCGATCAAAACAGCAGAGCTCATGCCAAGCACGCAGAGAAGCAGTTAATTAGTAGCTGGCACTGAGACGATAAAGCTTTGATATCGGCTCTAGCCCCCCGGTTGGCGGGAGGGCACATGCAACCGTTTAATCAATTTGGATCATTTTCTGTCGGGCAAGTTCTTGATATTAACACAATGTCACACTCAAGTTTCATTCAAATTGGATCATCCTTGCAAGGGTTATCGCGTCTCCCCCCATCCCCCCATTACAGACAAATGGACTAACCGCCGGAGCCATTGCACAAATAATTTAACATTAGTTGGAAAGCATTTATTTTAAATTATGGGTTTATGCTACATTTAGCGAAGAGGACTTATGACATAATGCATGTGAAGTACTTGGAATGTGATGTACCAGTTATGAAGAACATTTGAGGCATTTATACAAACATCTAAAAGAATAGTTTGATTCAGAGAAAGCCTATATTTAAAACAGAACACCCATTGAGATAATGGGTCTATTTATAAGTGACTTATTACCATATGTTCGGGCAGCTCAAAGAGGAAAAACTGTGAAATGTAAGTTGAGGATTTAATCGATTACATCCACATAATTAGCCTTGAGAATCGAGTGTGATCTGACGGTTTGCAGTCCGAATGTAAACATTTGATAACAAAAGCACAAGGCTGAGAAACACAAATGCATTTTTTCGTGTCCCTTCCATTTAACACTTAAAAAAACACATGGTTACCAATGTGCATCAATATTTACAACGTTAGGCGTTTTGATAAGGAGACATTTGTTAAACAATCCTGCGTGCCGCTTTTTCAAACTAAAAAGGCTTGGCTGCCTGCCCAAGGACATACGATGTGATAATTAAATATTTGTTGGTCATGCCTCGCCAATAATATCAGTGCGTGGAAAGCCCTTTATTTTCATTGAATTAAATGTCATGAATTCTGGAGGTATTCCCATCTCTTATTACGGTTACTGTTATAATCATCACCGTTAAAACCACCGCAGGAACCTGACACTGAGAGCACAGAGCACGCATTCATGAACACCGTTACATTTAGTCGATTCCCCAGAAGAAAAAACACAAATATCCAGCGTCGCTAGCTCCGTAAGCAGCTGGCTAGTCTTGCAGTGAGCCTTGTGGCGATTGCTCACCACTAAGCCAGTCTGCACAGCAGTACTTACGGTTTCATTTCCTCATCTGCTCAGTAAGTTTTATTGAGCGTTCCAACGTAAAGCATTGCGTTTATGTGGATGTGAAAGACCTTGCGAGATCACTTGCAAGAATAAGCCACTCTTTGTCATATGCGAAAATGAACATCTGGTGGCTCACCTGAGCTCTCAGTCGTGGACATTCCACATCACTAAAGGACAACGAATAAGTGATCTAGCTAAACACATGTATGGTAGGCACCTGGCGCTGACCGTTTTTTTGCGCATGCACAGCCTACACTGCCGCCGCTGACCATGTGATAATACTATTAAACCTCAATGGGCTCTCACCTAATGAAATCAGGGGCCTCCTAGTACGCTTAATGGGTGGGTGAGCCGCATCCAGGCGGCAAATGCTCTCAGGATCAAACCACCTCTACGACCCAGTTGTCCACTGTACGCCCGAACAAACGCCATTACAATTAAGCCTTTCCCGTTCCGAGATGACTGAAAGTTGCAGGGTGGGGGTCCCTCTCACCGCTGAATCTCGGAACGCGCAAGCAGTTCAGCGTAAATTTATTTAGAGGCATAGCGCCGTTGTTTTTAAATACATTGTACTCCTTGTACTCACCACAGAGAACTGATGACGTACACGACCGCACTCTATGATAGCTGACACCAAACTGTGCCACACGTCCTCCTGCATGGCCTTGTGGGAGCCTCGTTACTGTACATACACAACCGCACTCTATGATAACTTGCGCCAAACTGTGCCACATGCCCTCCCACATCGCCTTGTGGGAGCCTAAAGCTCGCTGCCTTCATGTACG
The DNA here is from genome assembly GCF_015708825.2 of Lethenteron reissneri. Classification (NCBI taxonomy): domain Eukaryota; kingdom Metazoa; phylum Chordata; class Hyperoartia; order Petromyzontiformes; family Petromyzontidae; genus Lethenteron; species Lethenteron reissneri. The sequence continues at coordinate 13,657,423 of NC_083802.1, forward strand.
TCATCAGAACAGGATAGGGTTAAGCCCTGTGCAAAATGTAGCATCGTGTTGCTCGGTGTCGAGGAAGAGGGTGGCCACACCTGCCGAGCACCGTCCTTTACTTGCGCTGCCTTCTTGGCTCCGTACTGGGATGGCGGGCGTTGGCTCATGCCGATCCGCGGCAGGGGCTGCGACGCATTGCTCACTGCTCTGTGTGGTGCGATCGACGAGGGAGGAGGAAAACAACCGTTAAATCGTTAAAAAAAAAATGTTTTACTATTTTTATTTTACCAGGTAAGGTCCGAGCTATATAGCTCTTTTTCAGAAGCGACCTGACCACAAAAGATAGCTCAACAAAGTGGCTTATCACGTGGACATTTCTAGGAGCCAAATACTCTAAAAGCACGTTTCTAAATATGGAGGGAAAAACCGGAGGACCCAGGGAAAAATTCACGCAACCACAGGGAGAACATGCAAACTTCAAATATACAGTTGCCAGAGTCGGGATCAAACCTACAACCCGCCGTATACGAGGCGAGGTCGTTAACATCTCGCCACCGTGGCGAGCCCACGTTATGTGCACGGCACTTTTGGCAACCCACTGCAGGATGAGGACCTTCCCATGCCTTGCAGGTTGTGGGGGGTTATTTGACTGTACTTCATTTATTTAAATCTAATTAATTAATTAATTTTCAGCCTTGCTTACCTTTTCTCTAGTTTACACTCATACATAAAGGTTTTTGGGTTAGATCGCGTTATTTATAAATATCGCAACCTTCCACCACCCGATGATGCTGGATGTATTTACCAGCGAAACGTCATGCTCAAAAATTGTAAATGTTGTGTATTCACTCTTCAACACACCGGTGGGCTAAAGCAGTGAACTATTTGTCTTTTGTCAACGTGACACATTTTTTACTGATTGGCCGTTTCGGGTGGTGGAGGGTTGCGACACATTTATAAATAACACGATCTCACCCAAAAACCTTTATTATGAATAATATTGGTCGCGGAAGCCTACGTGTTAAATTACACTCCTATAGTTTGTTTCTATTGATTGTTGTTGTAACTCGTTGACCCACTCCTACTGGACATCTGTGAAAAATAGCTTCATAGCTCATCGGATTCCTCCAGGTTAAATAAAGATTTGGATTCTGTACTTCAGCACACCGGTCGGTGTGGGATGGTGAAGGCAGCGAACATACAATTGGAACACAGACGTACAGTCGAGCAATAGATGTTACTGCCCACAACATGGCCCACGCCGCCTTTGACACATGTTTTGTGCATGGTCGTCACCTATTAAAATCTGATTAGTTTCAGACATCTGATGAGAATAGGTACATTCCAAGTGATTTTGTCATATCAAGGGAAAACATTCTAACAAATGTAAGGAAGTATAAATTAAAACGTAAGTGAAACATCATAACAACTGGAGCACTAGACGTCATATAGAGACACGATGCACAATTTTTTAATATGCATGTACGTGCAAATAACATAGTTTAAAAGAGATCTGACGACATAGGCAAGTAATTCCAGTAAAAAATACTTTTAAAATCTACTTCGAATTTTTTTTATACGTAACTATATTTTGTAAAAAAATTACAATACTCTATTTCTTAGCAACATCACATTACCAATTACAGTCGTGAATATGATACAATCAAAAGACCTTGATAAGAATTGAGATACAATAGAGCAATTAATCAAACAAATATATTCAACCCCATTATGATTATAACCTACAGATTTCTGTTTTAAATTTTCAGTGTTTCTCGAGAATGTGTAAGATTTTTACAACTCGTCCTTTGTGAACCACTATTGTGCTCGCAGACTCACAAACGCACAGAGCTTCCCGTTGGGTTGCGTTAAACGCAATAATTGGCGCGCTCGCGAGAAACCGCGGCCTCGATACCGCCGTCACAAAGGGACGGCGTAGGCACACCGTGCTCTGAGTGCCACGGAAGATGAATTTTCCTAGCGGTCGCGTGGCCTCGGAAAATAAATCAACCGAGTGCTAACCACGCGCGGTGCAGGTTGCCGCCATTGCGTCGCCTCTGCCGACCTCGTGTGAATAGCGGCAGAAATTACCTTCTCAGCTTGCCTCCGGATTTCAAAGGAAATCTGCAGTTTTCCGCTGTGATCGAAAAAGAAAATACATAAAAGGTGTAAAAAAAATGTAAGGAGCTGCATTGATGGTCATTAACACCGCCTTATATCAGAAAAGTATATAATTGGCTGAATATTTGGGCAATGGCCCTTTTTTCAAGCAATGTTAATGAGTGTGGTAATTTTTTATTACGTCAATATATTAATTATCTCATTTTAAAAACGTGCAACTTATTACCCGTTGGCATACCACGGCAAGGGCAGCAGAGTCAAGGATACAATTGTAAACGTAAAAAAGAATGGGAAAGAGAAGAGAGAAGAGAAGAGAAAGAATGGAAAATAAGAGGAAACGGATGGAAAGGAGTGGAAAAACTGGAAGAAGGGTAATGACAGATGAGGATCGGGAGGAAGAAGCGATATAAGGGCCTGGACATTGCAGGGAGCAGCATGTGCCTTACAGGAGGCGAGGAGAAGGGAGGCATTTGGAGTGGGGGTTGCCACACACAAGCAATTTTATTCATGGGAGGCTTAAACTGATTTAGATATATAGATGTATAGGTTTTTTCGGTAAAGTCACGTAGGTAAAAATAAATAATAAAAATAATAGAAATAAAAATATCATATTAGAAATAAATAAGAATATATTAATCATATTTTTAGAAATGATAATACTATTTCTATTATTTTAATTATTTATTTTTACCTACGTGACTTTAATACTATTATATTATTATTTCTATTATTTTTATTATTTATTGTTACCTACGTGACTTTACCGAAAAAACCTAAGAGTATGATTCCTTGCAGTCACGAAAGCTTCAAATCCAGAATGTATAAAAGACAGCTGTGAATGAACACAGCAGAGTCTGTATTTTACGACTTACTGTTCTCTCCCAGCTTTTTGGTTATTTTGGGATATTTTTGGAACTTGACGTAGTAGTATGACTCGTACTCCATCATGATGGTCTCCAGGTCCACGTTGTCGCACACTTCGTAGCGCTGCAAGCTTGCGTTCGTTTCCTGTTCCAAGGCGCTAGCGGTGCTCATGTATCTAGGAAACAGAGCTTGGTATTGGCGTAAGTGTGGAATATCCTGCAAAGTGATGTATTCATTTCCATAATGTGCCATTCGTAAATCTTTCAATTCGCACATCCGATGAACGCCAATGTAAATAAGATGGGATGTCCCAAAGTAGCGGAACATTTCTAAATAACAGCAGAGTACAATTTGAACACAAAATACCTATGGTAATCGCAGTATTGCTTCAATTTATTCAGACATTTTACTTTCAAAGAGTACTATTTTATATTGCAGAACATGCGGATGAACACCATAACTATAGTGGATGTGTTAATAAAGTGGATACACAATACACACTTGGTTAAGGGCACTGCTTCAGGTGCAGGCATTTCAGAAACACTTTTTAAAGGTGTATTGATTAATGGTTGACATTGATTCAATTCACTTAGAGACATGCACAGACTTTATGCGGTTCGCAGGTGAGGTTAAGCGAACGGCAAACGCCAAACACAAAAGACAACCATTGGAACCTCCTTTGCCAGTAGCAAAATATGATCATTGGTTGTGTACCCTTTTATCTGGCAACAAAACTGACGCCTTTTGGCGTCATCTGGTCCAACACCATTTGAGACGAGGCTCTAAGAAAGCTGTCTCGGGTGTGGACCAATCAATTTCAAGGACAGTGCATACATTATCAGAGTTGTGTTTTTTATTTGCATTCCGACCGCAGGTATTATGGTCAATGCAAACATGACTCCTTGTAAAAAGGTGTCAGTTTTGTTGCCAGATAAAAGGGTAAAAACAATTATTACGAGACCATTTAATATCACAAGTCGAACCGTTTTGGTAGCATAACACCACTCGTTTATTGACAGTGTCTCTATGCTTCAATCGTAGTCAAACTATATTGCGTAACACAATATAGCTTTTGGCGGGACGGTATTTCAATTTCTAAGATATATATTTCACAATCTCACTGACACACTACAGTACAGTTGCACTGTACGAGTCACTGATCTGAATTCCAGATATCCGTGCAACCACTTCACAATGACAAGCCTGGACATGGGCAGTCACTTTTCAGATGAATCTGGCTTTTGTAAATGTCTCCACTTTGGGGCCGATTCAATTACTGGTCAACGATTGTTTTCCTGACAACGTGCGTGCCTCTCGAAATGGCGTTTGCTCACCCGCTGTCCGTCAAGTAGTGCAAAATGAGGACCAGCAGATTTTTTCGGCGAGCTTCTGTCCTGAGCTCATCCTGTGGGAAAAAAAACAGAAGGCCCCATTGCATTAAAATGACAGTAACGTCGTTTATATTACCCAGGGAATTCTCACCGTATCAACGCTCTTTTTGAGGAGGGTTTGCAATGTTTGATCAATTTCGTGAGCATTTCAGATTCAGAATATTTTTGTTATACTGGAGGAATCCGATGAGCCATGAAGCTCTTTTTTTACAGATGTCCAGTCGGGGCGAGTCACAACGTTACAACAACAAACAATACAAAAACACGAGAGGAGTTTCAGAGTATAGGAAAGATAAACAAATCACTTACAAAAAGAAACAAGTAAAACTAAACATTGTTTTTCTTACCAGGTAAAGCCCACTGAGCTGTTTACTTATTTTCATAAGCGACCTGGCCACAAATGGTAGCTCAACAAAGTGGCTCATCATGTGGAAATTTATAGCGGCAAAATAAGCTATTTAATTTCATATGCGAGCAAACCCACTTACACTGCTATCTCCAGAACACCTCTCAGACCCACATCTACAACACTTGGTAACCTCTGGTGGCCGAAGTACTATCAAGGCTCATACCTGCTTAGTTCTCGAGAACTGACAAGATCGGTTCATTTTATGGTGGTTTGATCGCAGACATTAGTGCTGGCACGTTTTTATGTCAGATTATTCAATGTATTGGAGATATTCCTCAACATAACAGTCAATTCTCTAATTACAACCTGGGTTTAAAGAAAGTAGTATACAGCATCAAAAAGCATTGATAAAAGTGCAAAGCAAATATAACAATTAGGGGTATAATAATGCACCCCCACCCCCAAAGCGACCGATTAATCGTCACGATTCTTGGCTGTAATTAGATGAAAGAATGTATTTTTTTTCATTGCAGACCCGAATGGCTGCAGGGGTCCTATTGCTCTATTAAAGACAACATATACAAATTGAAACATCAATTCCAACACACATTATTGTATGCATGTATTATTAACTTCAGAAGTGATATTAATCGATGGATCAATCCATTATGTGTATATACATAAAAAAATCGTTATTGGGATGTTTCAGTGTTTCCTGAAAAGCTAAGCATATTTGTGTATATACAAAAAAATCGTTATTGGGATGTTTCAGTGTTTCCTGAAAAGCTAAGCATATTTGAGCCCGAATGAATAGTGATTGGATGAGTGATCACCATGCACACAAAGATTGTCAAAGGGCTGTGTTCCTATGTGGTGTGCAGTAAAGGGTAGTGCAAAAACATTAATTGTTGTACTGTACTTCTATGCTTCCAAATCTATGCTTTCCACCTTCAATCCGCATTGACCAGAGGTAGTGATGTACAGTCAAACAATCCCCATGACATGTACGGGTCTAGCAGTGGATTGACTAAAAGGGTGCATATATTAAGGAGAGCAAGAAAATGTGAATTTATCTCATTTGTCTTCACGCATGCCACAATGAGTTTTAAAAATATGTTTAAGAGGTGGCAATACTGTTACATTTGCCTAATTGTATTCATATACTGATTCGATGTAATCGGTTGTTAGGACTTAGGGAGAGTCTATTATGACAATAAGCCACATTCTATGGAGTAAACGCAAGGAATTCAAATTACAAGGGCTATTTTCAACACTGCACTCACACATACTCAAGTAACAATACAGTGCAAAAGCACACCATCCAAACTTACACACCACAAGCTTTATTACAAAACTGTATTATGATAATGTGTTCACGCTCTTAAACATACCCAAATAAAACAACACGCAATTTATGTTATGATGTACAGTGTAATTGTTCACATTTGAATACATAATTTGGTTAGCTACTTCAGCATCTGGTGTTATTCGTTTCTACATTTACATCAAGATTTGATATAGATATCATCTGTGAAATGAAATTATATGGAGAAAATATATGGATGATATACGAGAGCAGATGTACTGCATTTCAATTGTGCGTTGTTCCAAAATTCTTTATTTAAACAGCAAATTGGAAATCATCACATGGACTGTGACGGGCATACTAATAAGGTAAGCACTGTCTCAGGCCAAACTGGATGGGCAGATTAAAGGAAGACGTGAACCAAAAAGACACGTAGCGCTTATTTCATAATCTTCTATATATATGTTTAAGCTGTGAATTCCACACTGTCCAACAAAAGTTTTCAGCTTTCTTCATGAGATAACAGACTTTAAAATCACGGTCAGGGGTACTCTCACTGCGTCAATTATGTATCTAACTGTATGGGAGCAGCATCACACTGATATCATGAGAGTGCCATCATGAGACGCTTAGCTGTAACTTAAACATTGTGTCTAATAGCCGATGGATTAATATCTAAAGATGATAGTTATTTTTGCATACGTCTTCCAATATTGACACTTACAGCCTCCCTGACTTGGTTTGCAGTCTTGATGGCCTGGTAGGACATCTCCATGGTTGCAGAGTCCAACCTTTCACATGGGCTCTATCAGGTAGAACTGACAGAGAAGTGTCTGGCAAGGGAATAGAGCACATGCATTTCAGATAGGGTATTTTAGAACGATTGATGCGCCCTAATTTAACCAAATGAGAGCCCAATGAGAGCTACTGTTTTGCAGGGGCATTCCTGAACACGTTAAATATGAGCAGTTGTCATTCATTACAATTTTATTGCAGGGAATTATTTTGGTTTTGACAGTAGGAAAAAAAGCCTCTTCTCAAAAATTATTGCCACGTGGTATGTAGTGTCCAATTCATAGCAGAAGGGATGTCTTGGTATTTAACATCTACCACAAAATACTTCCCTTACAATCTTCAATATTGCTGTATGGACTCACTCCTGCCTATCCCTCTCCTCTCATCTCACTCTACTGCTTTGCTCTTACCTCCAACTAATAAGGCCTTCTCTCATAACCTTCTATCAACATCCGCTCAATGTGAAGTCAATCCTTCTCTGGCGGTGCCCCCGTATTCTGGAATTCCCTCCGCTAGCAAAACATAATGTGCTGTCAAATCTCTACTTAATTATATGTTCAAGTTTTCCTCTTCTGCTTATGACTGACTTTTTCCTATGTATGAAATGTCTACATGCACACATACTTTTAAAAAATACAAACCTCCCTGTTCCAGTATTTCCCCTGATGTACAAATCACAACACATTGTACAAATGCGGACACATTTTTTAATACTATAAAAATGCAAATGTTGTATTTTAAGTTGGCGTGGATGCAGGAATTGAACTTACCAAGTGACAGTTGTGCATCTGAACTATTTACACAAGCAATTACAACACCTGCCAACTCTTAGCAACAAGAGTAAGGTAATACTCCTTTGAGAGTTAGTACAGTCTGACTATATCTGCCATCCTTCTGGGACACAATTAGTGTAACATCATTTTCAGATATGGCGTGGTTGATTGTACATCCATCACCCTGTTGGGATATAATTAGAGATGACACTCCTTTTAAGCGAGGATGATTCTCCTGTGTGTGTCTCTTAATTTGTAAACTGTCTGTGATTTGATTCATAGCCCTGTCTATTTTGCTTTGATTTGATTTCAGTTATTGCTGCTGCAGAGCCCAGCAGTTAGCTTACACTGCTATGTGGCAGGTTGTAAGTGTTCAGTTTTAACAACGCCAATTGGGCTCAGCAAATTATTACACAATAATACCAGAATCAGCTATAAACGTGGATATTTAACATCCTGTGGCATCAGTAATAGCAGATACTTTGTCCAGCAAATCGGTGCTGTGGTGAGCAGAGTGTTTAACTCACAATCAGAAGGTTGTATGTTCAAAACCCTGTCAGGGGTCAATTCCGCCAACCATCATCATCATCTCTCTGGGGTCAATATTTCAGTTTCCAATTGTTGATAAGTCAACATTTATCATCAAATGAAGTGACTGGTGGCCCTCACCGTTGGAGATTCACTTTTCCCAATTGTTAATTTGGCTTTGACTTGACTTTCAAGACAGCCATATTCATATAATAACAATATGTTAACAGATATTTTTTGTGTCACTCCAGTTGGTGACGAAGGTCTCCCAAGGCAATGTCCGTCGCGGGGGTTGTTGGACAATACTACACCATGTTTGTCATTGCACTTCGTTGAAGGGCATCATTCGCCACTGATGTTAGCTGTGGCTGGGTATCGAACTCAGGTCGCCAGGTGCATAGCTTTAGTGAAGTGGTTCTTAACCTGGGATGCACGCACCTCCTAGGGGTTACGAGATGCCCGTTCTGGGGGGTGCGAGACATGGCAGATTTTTTTTTGAAGGTAAATCATCGACATACAAATTGAACACGGGCACGTAAGTACAACTACTTTGTTTCATCAAACCTATTGACATAAAACATTTTTACGATTGAGAACCAAAGGGGTGCAAGGCTGCAGTAAAGGTTCAGAACCACTGCTTTAGTGTGCTAACTATTGTGCCAACACCTCACCCCCATATCCATATACAGTACAATATCTTCCCCATGCCAAGAAAAGTTCCTAATATGTTTACGAGGATGATGGGTCCTGTACTGAGCTAATGCGCTACCGTTCGAATAATGCCAAACTGCTGCATGGCAATACATTTTGCAGATTATTATTCTAAAACTGCTTTTCACCTGCTCTTGTCGCCGTGTGCATACCAGGTGCTCGACATTTGGTGTTTGATAATCCACTCCAGATAGCAGTGGAGCGTCAATTGCAAACACAGCTGTATACAAACCCTTCAGCTCCGCATCACCTGTGTGCCCTAGCAGGCGCTTTGATAAAAGTGCAAAGAGACATTGCTGGTGCCAAGATGTGCATACACGTACATGAAACAATATAGATTTTTTTTAGATACTATAACCAATCATATTGTGCTTATAATGTTAGCATTTCAAGAATAGCTTCTTTTAAAACATATTTCCAGCGCATATGCTCGCTTGGGGAAATAGTTGGCATTTTAACCATTCCCAATAACAACATTTCACTGTTAAATTAATTTGCACAACACATCTCTGCCCTCTGCAATTAATCCTCGGATTACAACCTAAGGGGTTCTCTTCGTCGGAACTAACAAAGGAGTGACAACCAAAGGAGTATGACCGCCACGGAGGAGGAGAGATGAAACCAGCCGGTGGATGTGTGTGCTTGATGGATTGTTGCATCAAGGGGAGCGGTAGCGTTCTCACGCTGCCTTACGAACCGCCGCTAGCAACACCAGTGACGATGATCTGAACATGGTCCTGGGCCTCGCCTTGGTCGACTCAGCCTTAAACGACGTGTAAACATCGCCACTGGGGAGACAGAGGCGGGTGGGTGCTGGCCACCCACCGCCTCGTGTGGGTGCTACTCGCGAACAGCACTTGCCCAAACAGTCTGTTAAGGCTATATGGGGGATTTTTTTTTTATGGATTGTTGCAGGGGTGGACAGCCTCTCTCCTGACTCATGGCCAAAAGGACTTTTAAATGCCTTCGGCGGGCCACTCTCGAAAAAACACACCTCTGTCCCTTCTGTAACAGCAAATAGCTCTCTTGCTGAGATAGCAGTGACTGAAAGTGAGAACGTTGCTGCAGCCAGGTATACAATCTTCCCTCAGTACCCCATTAGGGTGGCTGAGATACGGATAGATATCGTGCACGGGTCTCGGGTATTTAATGAAGTCGCGGCCCATACATTTTCCACCGTGGTTTTTTAATTTGCAAACCTTAAACTCATCTGACACACGTGCAATTTGCACAGTGCTGCCGCTCTGGTGATATGCGTTTTACTGAACAATCACAAGCTATAAAACATCCACAATAATGCGTAACATTGTCATAGTTACACGTTTGAGAAGCTGTAAGGTTTTTTGGTTTGTGTAATCCATACAGTTCAAGACAACTGTCGTTATAATTACACACTCATTGCACTGCTGAGCCGTATTAACTTCCATTGAAAGTCTTCCGAGTAAACAGCAATTATAACTTACAACTAAAGTGCAGTATATTCTTGGTTCTTTCGGGAAAGTCACGTAGAAGGGAAATAATAAAATAATAATATTTTATATGAATCCCTGCAGTCACGAAAGCTTTAAATCAAAATTTAAAGTGCAGTAGTTTCACCGACATTTGCAAGTAGTAATAATGCAAACAGTAATATAATCCACTGCTGATGCACAGTCTACTACTACCCACGCCGTATCGATCATAGGGGTTGAACTATTGATCAAGCACGAGTTGGTAACCGGTTAAAGTTGCCCCATGACTCATTCACAGATCAATCGCCACTGATGGTAGCCGTGAATTGAACTCGGCCTGCCCAGGTTTCATAGCGCAGTGAGGCGAACCACTGCGCCACCCCTCCGCTTCCTTTTAAACATGCCCGGTGTTTAATATTTAGTCGATTAGCATTTGTTTATTAAGTTGCATCCATTCATCTCCTGCGAATGGGACACGTGGGGGGCCTATGCAGAGGTAGCAGTCGGCGGCCGCGCGTCAGTAAACTCGTTATTACTGCAAGAAGAAAGTACATTTCTCGCACATATATATAGCCCTTTATTAATATAACTGTGTCAATTCGTAATTGTACCCCCCCCCCCACCAACTTAAACACGAACGTAATTTAGAGCACGAACTGTACCGTCCACCAAGAGCATCCGAACCCGTCACCGTTAGCGACGCACGACACAGCTGCCATGGCAACCCTGCGCGATGACGTCACCGCAACAGACCGCGCGGGTGGCGCGATGACGTCACACCGCGACGAACCGACACGGCGGATGCGCGGTGACGTCATGGCGCGCGACGTTGCGCGGGCTGCCCCCGCCTTGTGACGTCATCACGCATTGCGGCTTTAAAGAAGCGTGTGAAGAAGGGCCGTTGCCCGAAACGTCGCCGATTATATACTTTTGTTTCCGACTTATTTTGAGGCCACAGTGTTGTTGATGAATGTGTTGGAGTTTTGTTGTTGTTGTTGATCGTCACCATATAACGAAATTGCCTTTACTGGGTGCAGTGCAGGTTGTGCACGAAACGTCGTACAATGTCCGGTGGTGTTAAATTCGGTCGAGAAACGTCTTAAGCTGCCAGTAAGCTTTATTTGATCAATATATTGGCATGTATAAATAACAATTTAAAACGCGACAGTCTTGTCGAGTGGTTGAGGGTTAACGAGAAGAATTTTTTATGCACAATCTACGCGGCCTAATAAAGGAAAGCTGTGAATTTGGTCGGGTTAAGAGCCAACAGTTTATTTCTTATTAAAGTTAAAAGGAACATATATGTACAATATCTCATTTATGGTGGGAATTCCACGTTTCTATAGCTAGGACACGTAAAAAAAATGTTCGACGAACTTACGTGACTTAATTTACTCTATTTTTTAAAAACTTGACTCCAAATTTGCTACCATTATGCTAACTAACATTTACAGCAAATTTTCATAGGACGTGATTACGAATGTCATCGGCGGATTGGGATCAGAATGGTGAATGAGGTCAGCGAGAGGTATCTCGGGTGCTTATGGCAAGCTGAATTTGATAATGAAAAGCAAAATAGAGTACCAACGTGGCCAGACAGCGAAAGTTTCAATAATATGCAGATATTTATTGCTACATGGATTTGAAATATAGACACTAACACAGGAAATTAACAACGTAAAAGTACAGGGCGGTCCAGATGTCTTGTGACCCCTACTTAAAAACCTAATTTTTTAAAAGGTTTATTTAACCATAAATGAATATACAAAGGAAAACGATGTGAGTGGTCAATTAATTGGGGGTCACACGACATACGGGCCACCCTGGTACACTGCTAACACGGTTGGCTACGTACGGTGCGAAAGAAGTTCAACATATTGAGGATTGCACTGAGCGACAGAATAACACAACAGCCAGAGAGCCAACACGTAAATTAGTCATTGGTGATGGTCCATCGATTGATGGGCCGATGGACGAGTAATGGCAACAGAAAGAAGGAACGCCCAGGAGGATGACCACCACGGCGATGGAGGGATACAATCAGCTCATGTGCACGATCAAGATAGATTAAGGCATCTTGATATTTTTTTTATTTAAAGCTTTCGTGACTGCAGGGATTCATATTCTCGGTTCTTTCGGTAAAGTCACGTAGAAGGGAAATTATAAAATAATAAAAATATAAAACAATCAAAATTATCACGACGTTTCGACTGCAACACAAGCAATCATCATCAGGTGTGAAATCCACAGTTCAAGACTACTGTGGCTGTGGATTTCACACCTGATGATTACTGCTTGTGTTGCAGTCGAAACGTCGTGAGAACTTTTATTGTTTTATATTTGTATTATTTTTTTATTCCCCTTCTACGTGACTTTACCGAAAGAACCAAGAATATGCATCTCGATATTGTGAAGGATGGCCGTGATGTGAGGGGGCCTTGATCCAGCAGGTGAATCGACCGTGGTCCATCGATTATGGTGTGAACCAGTATATTCGTAGGACGTAAGATTCCCACCCGGTTGTGCATTTTAACTTGGTTCTGACCCAGCCCCATAAAAATCAACGCTCATTGGGGGTTATATCCTGCAATTCAGTATTTATGGGTATAAAATATGGATATAACGTTCCTGGGAAAGCTTGGGTATTGCTCCTGTTCATCTTCCACTAATCTTCCAGGGTTAGGTTTGAAGTCAACGACCATTGTTAGGCAAATATGCATGACTACGGCACTACATGGAATATTAAATAGAGCTGGTAGTGAGCTTTGTGCATAAGAAATGTTTATATTTGACAGTGCAATCCTGTCGAGCTGCATGTCGTATAACTGAACATTTCGTGGAATTTGTTTGCACTTGGCAACACGCTTGAACATTTTTTTTACCACGATCGTCTCAACGACTGTAGCGGCAACACACTTTAAATGATTAATTTTGCTGTAAGCCTTTGTTCCTGACAACAGTGGTAAACTATTGTTTTTTTTCCACTGAACCCATCCCCCCACGACACTTCACCCATCAGCTTACCTCTGAGACCCCCCCCACCACCCACTGTCCTCTTGGTTCCCCTACCCCCAAATTAACCTCCCTCCAGACCACCACCAATCCCTCTGGATGCCATCAACATAAGCAGCCATGATTATTCCACTGCTGGATGAAGGCTTCCCCGCAGAGAGACACTATGCATGCACAGTACATGATGTGTACACAAGGACCCATAAACTCCGTATTCCTTCAATGACCCCTCCGCCTACAGATCCCCCAGCAGACCCCTTCTCTTGCCACCCCCTGGGGCCCCTTCCCCCATGTTCAAACATGGACCACTCCCGCTAAACCCCCCCACCCGCCACCAATAACACTCCTCGGACCCCCCCCCCATACCCCTTTCTATGTACTGTACATCCAGGACCCCTCCCTCGATCAATCCCCCGGAACACCGCCCCATATTATTCCCAAAGGACCTCTACCCCCACTTTCTCCCCCGTAATATTCTCCGTCCCATTCCATAGACCCCCCTCCCCTCAACAGCCCCACCCCCAACAAATATCCCCCAACTATCCCCCAGGGACCAGCTCATCCCCCCCCCCCCCCGTCTCTTCTCTCTGACTATCTCAGCACCCCTCCCCCACTCATCCCCTTCTAATACCACCCCCTCTTTACCCCCAGCACCCTTCCCCTACTGACTGACCCCTCTCATCTCTTCCACCCCATGCCCCCAGCACCCCCTCTCCTACTGACCCCCCCTCATCTCCCCCCCCATTTGTAACCCCTACCCCCACACCCCTCCCCCACCATCCTTCCCCATGCCCCTGCCGTCATCTGTCATGTTTATCCCCATCACATGATCCCTTCACTCAGCAAGATGCATTGTTGTACAGCGCTATGGCTTCCACATAATCCCCACAACCCCCCAGGATCAACAACCCCTTTACCACTCTCACCAGTGAACTACCAAACCAACCCCCATCGAGAGCCCACTTCTCAAGCCCCCTCTATTCCCCAATTTATATTCATCATATTCACACGACCCCCACTACCAAGTCATCCCAGTTTTCCCTCCAGTGAAACAAATTAATCATGATAGGGGTTTTGATGGAAAAAAAATCACGTGAGCTTTAATCAAGGTGTTGCTGGAAACATTGACTGAAGCAACTTTTAGGCATGTAGATGGGCACCAGGGCAATTGTACCGTACGTCTATGCTTTCTGCCTTTAGACATCTCGCACTGGGCAGCATGGTGGAGTACGGTGCGGACCATTAGGATGAGACGTCTATTCGTCAAGGAAGGCCTGAGTTACAGAAGCGAGTGTATTAAAATGTACTATTTCAAATTACCTTACAGTGGATAATATACAGTACGTTGCATATCTGACCACCACGTATCCCGATCTGCCCACCCTCAGTGTAGTATTTATACACGGTATAACTGGTTTTACACATATGTTCACATATCTGACATTTTCGCATTCGAATTCACATTATGTAAATGTCAGCTTGTAACGCATTGCACAGCGTTCGCTTTCCAGAGGGAGAATGACTCCCGAGACAAGCGGGAAGGTAAGAAGAGGCAAGCAATGAGCCCGTACCAAATTCCACCCCTCCAAGCTCTGCCGTCCTCTATTAATTGAAGTGAAAGCTCTGCCCCCCCCCAAACCATATTTCCATTTTGAAAATAAAACATGCTTCAAATCGCTTTAAACTATTGTCATTGTAGTGCGTATTTAACGTGGCGCTGCACTCTGATGTTGTAGGAGAAAACATTTATAAAAAAAATAAGTCTTTAATTAAATAGAACGTGTTGTCGAAATTTATTTAAAGTTGCGCATTTTGATGTGACGTCACATTTCTCAACCCCCCCCCCCCCCCGTCACACATCGTCACAAATGTCTGACCCCCCCCCCAGGTGCGTGACGTCATTTATGGACGGCCCCTTATGGCAATAAAACAGGTGTTAAGATGTTCAAACACCAAATAGATACCTTTTTGCAAGGAATCAAGTCTGCATTAGCCACACGTACTTGTGGAAATACGTGTCGTGGGTTCAACTGAGTCCCAGACGTACTCTTTGGAGGCAACACATTTATTAATACCAACACACGGGGTAAACTACCTCTTAACACTATAACAACCTATGGTGGTGGACCACCAGGCTAACTGCACTAATTACACCGTAACGAGCTACAACGGACCGGACCCCAGCCTGGGTCCAGGTCCACGTGTTGGAGACTCTGTAGGACGCAGAACGTAGATTTATTCAGGATGACAACAGCAGCCGGTCCCTGTCGGAGACCCGGCTTATATCCTCTGTGGCGTAGCTGGCTCCGCCCTTAGCCACGCCCACCTTATAGAATCCTCGAGCAGGATCTCGACCCTGACACGTGACCACCCCTAGCCCCCACTTGGGGGCCCTGTGTAGACTTTACCGGTCACGTGTCTGTCGGGGTCAACCAGAGTGCCATGGCCCTTTGTAACCCCATTGCCATGGACGACACTCTCACACCCTATCCTATAGGGGTCGGCACTGCACGCAGAGCGTGGTGCCATCCAGCAATGTCAGTCAGCGCTCACCGAGCCCCTCTAGGGCCACGTGTGAGTGGTGCACGCGATGCCACTCTCGGGTCAGCATTACACAGTGACATCCGAGATGTCACTACATTTGCAAACATGCTCCGATATATGCAGTCTTTGAAACCGATTGGCCTACATCAGACACATCGGCGTTCTTTATGGGCTTGTCTCATCAGCGTCGGACCAGATAACATCCAAAAAGTGAACAGGGCAGGAAAAGGTATAGTCCACGTTTTTTTTTTGCTGAACTTTGTTTTTGAGCCCACGTAGAATTTCACAACATCCGTGTGACCTACCAAAAACCCACAATCAAGCCATCACCTCAAAGTCTCCAGCGAGTTGCACATGCGACGTTGCACTCTACGCACATTGACACGCACGAATCCGCTGTTCGTGCTTAAGGTACAATATGGATGTATGGTGAAATGTAGTCTAAATGCAGAATCAGAACGTGTATTTATCCTGGAGACATTCGTTGAGCTATAAAGGCTCTTTTTCAGAATAGTACAATACAAAAAAACAACGATAGGAGTGTAAAGTATAGGAAAAGTTGGCAAATCACTTTACATAAACTACTTATTTTTTATATTCTTGGTTCTTTCGGGAGTCGAAACGTCGTGAGCATTTTTACATTTGTATTATTTTATTATTTCCCTTCTACGTGACTTAAGAATAAGAATCCCTGCAGTCACGAAAGCTTTCAATCATAAACTACTTATTGTTTAACTTTACCGCGCAAAGCCCACTGAGCTCTTAGTTATTTTTCATAAGCAACCTGGGCACAAATTATAACTCAAGTGGCGCATCATGCAGAAGGACCTCAAGTCGCCGGAAGCTTACGAGACGTGACCCGAATAGCTAATCGATTATTTTATATTCGTAGATGAATTGCACGTTCACCACAATGACAACTGATCGAATCGTCAGAAATTGCAAAGATTCACACGCCAGTAAACGGATGCATTTTTCGCGATTTCGTGTGGCGATTACATTAAACAATCTACATTTTGGCGTTAACCCAGCAGCTGCAGGAGTGACGCGAGTCAATTTAACATAAATCGATCTTTAGCTTAATATTTGAAACAAATTGATGCATCCACTCAAAGTACCGTGGCCCGGACCCCTCAAAAACTTGTGGCCGGTGTCGATAAAGTTGTAAATCTAAAGTTTAAATCTTCAAGATTATAGATAAGGCGCACCGCTAACGTTGACGTCACAATACGATGGGGGGGAGGGGCAGTGGGAAGTGCCTCTGATAACGCGGCGGCGAATTCGGAATTCCCCTCCTCCACAACAACCACCACGCTCAGAGGGACCGCCCCCACCCACCAACCTCCACCGGAACCCCGCCCCTCAATGGTAATTCCCCACCCCCCACCCCACACGCTCACCGGAACCCCGCCCCTCAATGTTAATTTTCCATACCCCCCCCCCACCATCCCCCTTCCCACTCTCACCGGAACCCCGCCCCTCAATGTTAATTCCCCATACTCCACCCCTCCCCCACCATCCCCCTCCTCACCACTCTCACCGGAACCCCGCCCCTCAACGTTAATTCCCCATACTCCACCCCTCCCCCACCACCCCCCCTCTTCACCACTCTCACCGGAACCCCGCCCCTCAATGTTAATTCCCCATACTCCACCCCTCCCCCACCACCCCCCCCTCCTCACCACTCTCACCGGAACCCCACCCCTCATGTTAATTCCCCATACTCCACCCCTCCCCACCACCCCCCCCTCCTCACCACTCTCACCGGAACCCGCCCCTCAATGTTAGTTCCCCATACTCCACCCCTCCCCCACCACCCCCCCTCCTCACCACTCTCACCGGAACCCCGCCCCTCAATGTTAATTCCCCATACTCCACCCCTCCCCCACCACCCCCCTCCTCACCACTCTCTACCGGAACCCCACCCCTCAATTGTTAATTCCCCATACTCCACCCCGCCCCCACATACTCCACCCCTCCCCCACCACCCCCCTCCTCACCACTCTCACCGGAACCCCGCCCCTCAATGTTAATTCCCCATACTCCACCCCTCCCCCACCACCCCCCCTCCTCACCACTCTCACCGGAACCCCACCCCTCAATGTTAATTCCCCATACTCCACCCCTCCCCCACCATCCCCCTCCTCACCACTCTCACCGGAACCCCACCCCTCAATGTTAATTCCCCATACTCCACCCCTCCCCCACCATCCCCCTCCTCACCACTCTCACCGGAACCCCACCCCTCAATGTTAATTCCCCATACTCCACCCCTCCCCCACCATCCCCCTCCTCACCACTCTCACCGGAACCCCGCCCCTCAATGTTAATTCCCCATACTCCACCCCTCCCCCACCACACCCCCCTCCTCACCACGCTCACCGGAAACCCGCCCACTCAATTACAGTTCCCCATCCTCCACTGGACATGTGTGAGAAAAGAGCTTCATAGCTCATCAAATAGCCTCCAGTACAAATAAATAAATAATCAGATACTCAACCCCCCTCCCTCACCGGAAACCCGCCCCCCTCAACATCCCCTCCCCCCCGGTAACCGCTCGTCCACCCGCCCCTCGCGTGACGTCACGCACCACGTGTCGCCCCCCCCCCGCCCCCACGCCGCCCGCGCTTGACGCTGAACAATGTCCGAAAATGGCGGATAGCGCGGAGTTGAAGGTGGGAGACGCCGCGCTCTGCTTCTTTCTGCTCATTGCTCACGTTCCCCCTCCTCCCTCGCCCCTTCACGCCGGCGATTACAACCGGCGCGCTTTTCTTCTGCCGTCGATGGGTTCGTAATTTTTTTTGCCGCGCCAAAAAAAAATTACGGTCGGTTCGCGTAAGGCGGCGGTGGTGGTGGGGGGGCCGGCAAAGCGGCGATTTCCCATTGGCAGTGGTTGGATGGGGGGGCCTTTCGGTGTCGTCTTAATTATCTTGCGGTGTTCTTCTTGTTTTATAGCCGTGGTAATTGTACGATTTAAGTTGGGAATGGCAGCGTGGTGTTTGTGGGTCGAGCGGTGTCTTTGGCTCGTGTTTTGTTCCGTTTTGTGTCGCGTTCGTTGGGTTCGGGGGGGGGGTCTCAATGGCTCTCTCCTCTGTTGTGGCCTCGTGGATTTCGCGAGCACGCCGAGGTTTTAGGCTTCTTTTGTTTAAACTGCGTGCTCCCACG
Organism: Lethenteron reissneri; assembly: GCF_015708825.2. Classification (NCBI taxonomy): domain Eukaryota; kingdom Metazoa; phylum Chordata; class Hyperoartia; order Petromyzontiformes; family Petromyzontidae; genus Lethenteron; species Lethenteron reissneri. The sequence goes on from NC_083802.1 coordinate 13,676,415, forward strand.
TTGAGCTGGAGAGATATTGGGGGGGGACACGAGGTGTGAAAGGATGGAGGTGTTGAGCCATTGTCCGTGTTTTGGCCATGGAAAGGAATTGATTTTGGTTTGCGAGTTTGTACCTCGCGAGGGTGAGACATCTATAATCGTTGCTGGCCGAAATGTAAACAAACTGCTTCAACTGGCCAATTATATATAATAACCGGGGGTGGGGTTTTTAATTTTATTTTACAAGAACGCTACGTTTGTATTCAGAAGTATGAGAAACAGCTGCGTTGCACGTGTACCTTTGTCAGTCCACTGATGGGTGATCCCGTGGGGGTTATTTGTCAGTGTGGCTGTGTTTTAAGGTCGTGAGCACGCATAGACATGGGCGCTAAGAAGTACTGTGTACAGTACAACTATGTATCTTTATCCCCCCCCTTCTGCTGTCCACTCCGTAGCTCTGCAGCCTATAGCAACCGGATTTGTCCCTGGTGATTGCCCATCCAAGCATTAACCAGAGTCGCGCAAACTTGGCTTCCAGTACCTAACGTGAGCATTCCAGTTGATTTGGTCATCGGCGTTATACCAAGAACCCTAACTATTGTTATCTCTTTGTCAAGAGGAACTGTTGGTTTTATTTTAGGGCGCACGTGGACGAGACGGGTTGCGTGAATTGAAAAAAAAATTCGCATAATGCAGTATGCCAGTAAAATACATTTACTTCTAATATGAGTATTCATACATGTTATTGCACGGTGTCTGTTACTCAAGAGGCCCATATGTAACTATCCATATGCAGATGTAGCGCTCTGGGAACATGTTTAAATGTAGTTCTTTTCAGGCATCGTGGTGTAAACAAGTGCAGTCTCGTATCCACTGTCTCTGGCATCTATGTGCTATGAAGAAGGCCCATTGGACCAAAAAATCGCCGATTGCATACTGTATTAGTATTTTCTTTTAAAGCGCTCTCAACGCAGTATCACCAATTCGTTTAAATTAAAACGAGTTTTGCATTGTTAATCGTGTTGCCTTGAACTCGAATACTTGTACTCAATAGCTCAGAATTAGTTTTGTTTGTAGTCGTGTTAATGTTTTTTGGAACAGGCCTTTTTTAGAGCGTGGACACCACGAGGGCGAGAAGCACGTGTCTTGCCTCCTTTTGTTTGGGAACACTCGTCCTTCTGCTCGGGTGTTTAATGTAAACATGAACACTGCAGTGAGCTTGCTGAAACGTGTATGTGGTAAATAATCCGCATTGTAATTGAATATTGGAGTTTTTTTGTATACTGTGAAGGTGAACGATGCTTCGATGGTCTTGTTTACTCGCTTTAAATTGATTGTGTTAGTCCTATACAGTACTGTACAGTGCCCCTTGGATCAAATTGCTCGGAATGCGCCCTTTCGCCAGATTTCTGAAGCTAAGCAGGTTTCAGCCTCAGGTATTGTTTAGGTTGGTAACTACCCTTGCATAACAGAGGGGGGGGGGGACCTGTTGGTATCTTGTGGGTTAGCAGAGGGCAGTGTAGCAAAATCCTTTGTGATGTGCTTCTATGCTTCTGCGTCTGTTACCCGCCATGAACCCGTGCTGACTAGCGTGGTGAAGTATGCTCAGATAACCCCCATAACCCACGCAGTGTGGAGCAGTGGCTTGGATTGACTCAGGACTTCCCTTAGTGGCACATTTCTCAGTAGTACTTCTACATTCTGGACAAGATGGGTTTTCTGTACCCCTCGGTACTGTACAGTTTTCCCAAAGGCCAATCAACTGGAGCATCGATCTTCCTTTCTTTGGCAGATAACAAACGCTGTAATGTTTAGTGGCCTTGTTATTCATTGCTTAAGTTTACTGAAGCGGCATCATTATACAGTGTAAAGAAAACAACGCACTGTACTACTATAGACGAACGGATGACTTAACATGGCCATGCAAAAAGAATAAAAGAGCTTTGTTGTAATCTTTGAAGTTGGTCACATCGCTGCAATTCCATCCATATGTTTTTTTAAATTCATGTTAAGATTAAAGCGACAAAACAAACTGCCAAATTCATTGTTTTATTACTTACTGGGTCAGACCGTTACAACAACAAAAAGTACAAAACACGATAGGCCTCCAAAGTACAACAAAGGTAAATAAATCACCGAAACAAATACAAAATAAACCACCCGAATAATAAATGTACCCCTAACATTTTTATCCCTTTGCATAATAATTTCTGGGTTTAGATTAACCTTACTTTAACGAAATATATAACGTTTTCGAGAATTAGATGGGGGTCGCATGACATCTGGACCACCCTGTAAACATCTGTGTATTTTACAGGTTTTAGTTGGCCACATCGCCACCAGTCATCTCGCCGTCGGTCGTAAAATTAATCGTTGCATTCTGAAGAGGCAGCAGAACTTTGTTGGAAATCTACAGCGGTAAAAGCTGTTTTGACCAGACCCCACCATAGGATTGTGGAATTTCCACCACAGGGGCAGGAGCCAACTTTGACGATTGGCACTTGACACGTGGAGGATTTTGTCGGCTTCTCTTATAGAGTATCATAGATTAGTATACCGGCATAAGAAGGTGATTAAGCTTGCTACTTCAAATAAAAAAAAACTTTGGCGAGTGAAAGTTTAATCTCATCTTCAGCTTAGGGAACGTGAAATTGAGTAAAAAGCGCTTTGCTTCAGTGAACCAAGTCGGGTCAAAGTGTAACAATGCACAAACGAGCACTTATCAACATTGAGTCGAACTTGAACTCGTAATTATGTGCTGCTTATGTTGGAGCATTTTTTCTATACAGTTAGCAATGATTTGACAAGCTACATGTAGCATGTAATGTGATATGTTTAAAGCCCTTGTTTCCTATGAAAGTGCAATGCTAGTGGCCGCGTACTTTGGTTCCTGTTTTTTTTTTCAAAAGCCTCAAGTAAGAAAATGGTCAATGGAGATAATTGACTGAAGTTAGGTTTGGGCACCATAAGGCCCAGGCTAACATTTGCTTTAGCCTAATAGCCACTCCAGAAGCTGTGTGCTATCTGTTAATTTATTAGTCCAGTAGTCCAGTTTATGAGGAATATTATTCTGGACAAATGCCTAGGAGAGTAAATACTGGCGAATCAGTATAACAGTGCATCAATTGCTCAATGCATCTAATATCGTGCATATAAATCTGGTTTTCAATTTGTATAATTTGTATGAAATAGGTTCCACATGACCCCCGCAGGCTGGTATATATACCCTTATTCTGAGCAAAAAGGTAATTATTTCATAGAATCGCCACCTTTAATCACAATTCAAGCAGAACTTTTAAGCAATGTTAAGGTTGTCATTGTTTGGATCATTTTGATTCGGTTCAAATCAAGTATCGTGATCTTAACTTATAAGTCCTCCTAAAGACTTTACCAATAGTCACGCCCAGTTTAACTTCCGTGCCGTTCATCCCCACTTATGCTACAAACTGGTTGCCTTATGTGAACTTATATAAGCATGGCTACATTGATATTAATAATGCCTTTTGGTTTAACACGTAGACTTTCGCGACCAATATTATCCATGACAGAGTTTTTTGGGTTAGACCATGAATATATTTAATAACGAAACAGGATTTCTCCACAAATCTGGCTGTCGCCTGATGATGCGAGTTGTAATTACTGGCGAAACGTCGTACTCTGATTGTTTACTCTCCCAACACACCAGTGTGTGCTGTACTAATAACGAATTGACATGTCTTGTTTACGTGACAAACCATACTAATTGGCTGTGTCGGGCGACATCTATATTTACATGCTATAACCCAAAAAAATCTTAGGAATAATGCATTTTACCTGGGGAAGTGTCACCGAGTGTTAAGAGATACCTTTTTCAGGAGAGCCCTGCATTGGGACGTTTGACCAATTCTGCGAGTGAAACTTTTGTACCGAGAGAAAACACATGCATGTGATTACACTCAAAGTTCCACATAGATTAATTATCCTAATCTCTACTGCCATCTCCTGGCCACCTAGCAGCCCATGGTCTCCCTAGAGAGTCTCCCATACAAGCGTCTGAGTTTATTTGGTACATTTATGATGGCTTGTTAGTGTTAAGAGGATTCGTTCGCACAAGAGCCTCATTCAGCCAAGCTGTTGCTCCTCTCTCCACAACATGTTGAGGAGATAACACTCAAAAGCTCCACACATATATATTGAAAGAATCCCTTGCCGTACTGCCATCTTCTGGCCACTCTGCACACCAAGCCTACAATACGTTGTACTCGCAGACAGTCTCCCATCCAGATTGGACACCGGGTTGTTTTGTTGCAGGTGATATGTCCCAGTGAACAGGAGCCTCATTCAGCCCTTTCTGTCCTTTTCTCCGCAGCATATGGTGCTTAGTTTTCGAGTCTCAGAGCTGCAGGTGTTGCTGGGGTATGCTGGACGAAACAAGAGCGGAAGGAAACAGGAGCTTCTGACCAGGGCATTGCAACTGTTGAGAAGTGGCTGCAGTCCAGCCGTGCAGATTAAAATCAAGGAGCTGTACCGCCGACGGCTGCCTCGGCATCGCATGGTTAGTCGGTGGAACCCATGCTCCTGTTTTTCGGCAGCTCTGCTGTGCCACTCGGAAACCTGCTTCCTGTAGTTTGCGTGCACACAGAAATGAAAGTTGTAATATACAGCCATTCCTTCTGGCATAATTTACATCAGGCCTTAGCCAGCATCTTGTACATGTTCTATGATCATCGGTGATTGTGAGTGCCTGTTTTGCTGGTGATTGTAAAAAAATAAACAAATCCTCCAAAAAGAAATCTCCCACCTGGAGCGTTCACTGACGGCACGTTTGGATGTAAATTGACACTGCTGTTGTGGGAGGCTGAAATTGGATCTTTGTTGTTGTGCTGGAAAGAAATGCACGGAGTAAAGCCGCTTCACCTCAGCTCACACGAGCTCTTGCAAATTATTGGCATTAAATGTCAACGGTGATCTCACGTACTCATTACAATTTTATCAATATGTGCCATGCCATTCGCACAAGCTGCCAGGAGTAACGGTGCGTCCTCAAAATAACTTGAGCCGATATACTGCCCTGCATATAATGGGCTTTTTGTAGAGATGCCTAAAAATGTAATACAATTGGAAAATTAAAATAATAAAGTTTTGTGCAAAGCAATGCTAACTTGTTACCTGCTTCTCCACGCTACATAGAAACATCACGCACCAAGCAGAGTTTAGTACTTTATACGTGTGATTTTCATTGGTTTCAGTGTTTTTCTTACCTTTTTAATATACATTGTTGATATAACATCTTTATAAACAGCATTACAAGTTCTAAATGGTCTTCATGGAAATAATGGCCTTTTAGGAAATTAGATAGAATTGGACACCCCACCCCTGAATGAGCTTGGTATTTGACTAAACCCCGTTGTAAATCCTCCTCGCTCTCTTCCGACCAGGTAAGTCCAGGCACGGCAACAGCAAACACCGAGCTGCCGGCCGTGACATCTCCCGCCCCGGCCGTAACCTCTTCCACGACCCATCTGCCCTACGACGCGGGCAGCCCCGTCTCACCACTGCCCCTGCTCGCTCCGGGCCGCGAGATGGAGCGCTCGCTCCAGCAGCAGCTCCACTCCCACGCGGCAGCGACGCCGCCCGCGCAGCCGCCGACACAGACGCTGCCCACCCGGACACACCACCCCGTCCACCCTGACGTGCGCCTCAGGAGCCTGCCCTTCTACGACATCCTTGACGAGCTCATCAAGCCTACGAGTCTTGGTAGGTTGCGCCTAAACTAAAACTATGAAACAAATTTCTTTCTTACTTTAGCAGGTAAGGCCCAATGAGCTATATATATAGAGCTCTTTTTCACAAGCGACCTGACCACAAATGATTGCTCAACGAAGTGGCTTATCACGTGGAAATTTATGACTGCAAAATATTCTCAACGCACGTTTATAAATGTGGAGGGAACAATTGAGAAAAATCCATGCGACCACGGGGAGAACATGCAAGCTCCAAGTATACAGCCATCAGGGTTGTGATCGAACCCACGACCTCCTATATTCCAGGCGAGGTAGTTAAAACCTCGCCACCGTGGCACCTGTTTTCTGCGCGACAATGGTGTTGCCGGACGCAGTGGCGCGGTAAAATTTGTATTTCTGATCTCGTATCATTCCCCGCCGCTATCGTTCGGCCTTTTCACACTTGGCTTTTTTATCAGCTTAATTCGCTTTATCTTTAGAGGTGTGATGGTGCATTGGTTCATTGATTAAAATCGAGTCGTCTGCTTGGAATGCATCCATCGGATAGTGTGCAAAATAATTATTGTCTATTGCTATATTTTGTATGTGATTTGGTCACTTGATCCCTGAAACCTTTGTGGGGGAAAAGAGTAACTTTGAATCATGCCAGATCCGCATGGTTAATTGAATCGCAAGGAGGCTTATTTGTTGCAAGCTTTTTTGATATTTAAGACAAAAAGTCAACGTACCTCTCAGGGAGGCAACTTTTAAAGTCAACACCTTATGTCATACAACATTTCCACATGGCGTGTGTGGACACAATGACGTCAACAATTTCTGCTTATGTGAAAATCCCCATTATAATTCCAATTGATGTGCAATTTACAGTGAAGGTTTCATTGCAATCCCCTTAAAACTCATTTGCTCATATGTACACTTGTGAGCCAGTAGTGTGATCGCAATAAAGATGCACTGTCTTTTAAACTCCTGCCATCAATTTAAGATGCTTGCCATGGACTCTTGCTATTTTTACTCAAGTTGTCTTTGTTGCTAGCCTTTGTGCTAACAATAAAGTGCATACATAACAATTCAAGCAGCCACCTGTGATGAAACTGGCTTCTCAAGCGTAGTTAGTTGGTCTCAGCCCATTCACTGATGACTATGCAAAAAAAATCCCATCATGCAATGAGAGCTTCACTGTAAATTGCATATAAATTGTAATCGTAATGGGCGATTTTAAAGTTGTTTCTGCTCTTCGTTTGCCTAAATTCCAGCTCTAAATTTAAAATAACAATAGATACACCTACTGTGACTAATGAAAGTAAAACATGTAAGCCCTGCTCAGTATAAGAGGCTTATTAACGCTCGTGCTGTCCTTACTCCCATTACCTTTGTTGCTCGCTGTTTGTGCTGGGAACAAAGACCACAACATTTGTATGCAAAATATCTTTGAAAACCCACCAGATGGTTGTCATTTAAATATAAGTAGTACATTATGGTTGCTTCGTTATTTAGCCGTATTGGTAAATTGTTAACATCGGTACATTCGTTGATGGGTGGTTTGTAGCATGTATTATCATATTGTAATCTATTGGATTTGATCTAGTCCGTGGAAAGGTAAGGTATAAGGTAAAAAGCAACGAGCCTACCTTACCCTCCCTTTTACCCTTACCCCATACAAATTACTCGATTACAGGGTAATTACCGGGGTACTACACATGAAAAAGGTTTATAACAGGTAAATGCGAGGTAGAGCGCTTTATTCGTATAGAATACTCTCGAATTGGGCGTTGAGGCTGTCGACGACACCGTCCTCCATAACCACCTCGTCCCATGCGTCTTGGTCGATGACAATCTCATGAACAACCTGTTCAAGTTCATCATTGCCGTCGTCCTCAGACGAACGACGGGCAATAAGATCCTCCGCCGCTCCGGCCTGGTTAGACGGGACCTTCAGGCAGCCGGCCGCGATCCACGAGCGCAAGCGCATGGACTGGATGAAGAGCGTCGATGACAGCGACTGGCAAATACATGTGAACTCCCGCCCGGCTCCGCGATTCGCGCGTTCGCAGGGAGTTGACGTCGCCGGCGCTCCCAAGTAGTCGTAGGCCATCTTGTAGTGGGCAGGGAGCAGCTCTTTTCGGGGAGACCACCACTGCATTACGTCAATGAAGGTGCTGGCGGTATTGACGCCCATGCTCAGAAAACGATCTACTGCATCGCTGTCGTTGACGGAGCTGCCGACGTTGCTGAATAGGGTGCTGAACAGCGAACCCTCCTCCATATGGACGGCGACTGCCGTCGGCGGGATCGCGAGCACGTCCGAGTAGCTATGCTGCAGGACAGAGCGGATCAGTGGCCTTCAGTGTAGCCAGTTCGTCTTGGTCTGTCAATTTCGGCAACTGTGGATTCAAGTAGGATGCCACAATGGCGTGTTCCTGAACTAGGATGTCGTGGTACCGCACCAGCTCGGCCTTCATCCCCGTCGTGGTCAAGGACTCATCGATCGTTCTTAAGAGCGGCTTTACCGCGATCGCAATGACGGGAACGGGTGCTCCATCGTCACTGGCACGAGACCCAATGTCGACTTGCGGTCCGCCGACAACGAGGTCATGACCTGGCGGGGCATTCGCAGGAATGCTGTCACTCCCTCGATGTTTGCCCACTGCAGTTCAGAGAAAGCACCGACGCCGATCACATCCTGGAAGTGCTCCATGATAATGTCCAATGGGACACGCTTCTTGATGGCGTCGTCGCCCATGTCAAACGTCGAATTCCACCTGGTCGACAAGTCCTGGTGCGTCGGCTGCTTGCTGGCGAGCTTGGCGATCTCGGCCTCGCGGCAGTACGACTGCCGGACGACCTTGCTGCGCCTGATATTGACGAGTGCCTTGCGCAGTTCGGCGTTGGTCGACTTGATCAGTTTGAGAACTTGGACGACGCCGATCTGGACCGAATGATCCGCGCAGCGAATATGGTGGCAAGCCCGCAACTGCTCATATCCGGCGTCCGCGTTGACCAGGGCGAACAACGTCTTGACAGCATAGATCGCATCAGAGCCATTGTCGCTGGTGACAGCGAGCAGCTTGGTCGAGACATTGTGCCCGAGGCTTTGGAGGTGCTCAAACAGAGTGGTGCCAATGCGCTTGCCAAACACCCCTTCCGGACTGCACATCGAGGATCGTCGGCAGCATGGATTTCGACCCACCAGATTTGGTGTCGATCCAGTGCACCGTGACCAGTCCAAAATCCCTTCAGGTTGCGGTTCGACCACTCGTCGAAGAACGCCCCGACGATGGGCAGCATGATGGCGTGATGCTCGACAATCCTGCGAATGATGGTGCGGGTCGACGTGCCCTCGTATCCTTGCGTCAATGTGTGGACCAAGATATTGAACTTGTCGCTGCCGGCGGCTCGCAAAGAGATGGCACCTTAGATAACATAATCAACCACCACGTTCTCAAACTTTACCAGAAGGCGATCTGGGATTGCTGGCCGGCTGAGCATTTGCTGCATTAGGCGGCTTGCCGACGCCGACGTCCCGACCTTGCTGCCTGGGGCAAGCACGTTGTGCTTCTTGAGGTGGGCTTTCCACCCCGACGTGTTCGTGTGGGAGGAAAACCACTTGCGGCAGTGCACACACTGCCACTTTCCTTGCTGCACACGGGGATCACCCTCCCACCCAATCCTGCGTGTGCTCCCACGGGAACGCATGCGGCTGCCTCTTTTGATTGCTGTTCGCAGCGATCCCGGAAATGCCTTTGCTGGCATCCTCGACCTCATCCTCTACCTCAAGAACGTGGTCCGTCTCCATCTGGTCCGACATCAATGATTCCAATTTAAAATGGGGGCCACGCACTCCGCCATGGAGCTATTAGCGAGGGATGAAGAGTATTTACCAGGTAATACTTCGCTACCTTTATCCTACCGGGTAATTCTTCCGCGCTACCTTTACCCTACCCTTCACCTTACTCCTTGGCATGGTCGACACCTTTACCATTTTACCTGGTAAAAAGGGTAAATTACCTTACCTTGCCGGGGCCTAATTAAATCGGCAGAAATTGTCATCCGTCATTCCCATGGCTTCCTTCCATGTCTAGGTCACATTAAGTGCTTGCCACAAGACACGTTAGATGCAATACAACATATTGTTATTTTAGCCGCTGGTCATGTGCTTTCCTGGACGAAGGAAACGTCTTTATGTGGGCAGCTGCAAGACAATTGGTGTTTCACCGCTGTCCATTCCCAGATGAAAACAGAAATGCAAAGCGTCATAACATAAAGCTGTAACCAGGTGTAGTACTGTATGGCAAGTGATTTTGCAATACAATACCTTGTGATTAAAATCTACATGGATTTGTCAGTCCACTGATGGATGAAGGCCTCTCCACACTGTCGGTTGTGGGGGTTGTTACATTTATACTCGTGATCATGCATTTGCCGGCCAGTGCCGTTGTGTGTTGTTACTCTTACGCGAGCTGTGGGTGTGCCTTCTCACAGTGACGAGTAGCAACCAGCGGTTCCAGGAAACGTACTACGTCTTCGCGCTGACGCCACAGCAAGTGGCCCAGATCAGCAGCTCTCGGTGAGTGCTCGACTGTGGTATCTCGTACCTTACCGGTCTCCCTCGTCAATTCGTATTTGGCAACACCAGGGCCATCTTCAATGCTCATTGCTCTGCCCTCCATCTCCCCAGGTCATAGGGAAATCGTCCACAATATGAGTCGATGTATGTACCTCTCTAAATTTAGACTTGATGTTATCACGGATATTGTCCTTCAGGACAGAATGGCTAAAGAGCCCATATTTATGTGTCACTTCATAGAGGGGGGATGGTTTGTGCAGGGTGTGCAAACAGGACTGATCCGTTCCTTGTTCATGGTCTGTTTAACATTGTTAACATTTATTGAGTCTAATAATAAACCAACGAATTCACCTTTGCCTGTGTAAATATTTGTTGTAAAATGGGGGGGGGGGGGTAAATTTCCATCACAGCTGACGTGTTGACTCAAGAACGGAAGTAAAACCTCACGTATGTTGTGTTTTTTTCTGAAGGGACATTTTGCCTGGCCAAAAGTATGACTTCACTGTACAAGTACAATTAAGGTAAGGCAGTTGAAGGGCAAAGATGCTCTTGTAAATGACCAAACAAAAAATTAAGCCATTTCTGAATCCACTACTGGGTGACAGCATGTTTAAGCGATAAAGTTGAATGGTACATGCAAGAGCCCATTTGTTACTCAATTGTGAAATGAGGCTGTCCTCTTGGCATGAGTCACGGGGGTTATTTGACCTTACTCGGCCATGCTGAGCAATATTTTTTTTGCATAGTACAGTACAACAAGGGATTTTAGACTTGGCCCTCTGCTGATAAACATAACTATTATTGGTGTTTGCCCTTCAAAGCACTGTCCAGGTTCAACCCTGCGTAGTTTCTGAGATCTGACATGATCCGGTGTATTTATATGTATTTTTTCCAAAGGGTATCTATGAAAATTACATCTTTGTAGTATTTTCAGGCGGCAGTCCTCGCCAAGTACTTGATTGTGCAAAATTCAAGCAGTGCATAATGACCATGAGGCTACATCAGGCTGGACAAACTGACCTGTGTGTGCATTGTCTCCCAGGTTCTGCCTGTCGGAGACGAGCTGTCCGCAGGAAGATCATTTCCCCGCGAACCTGTGTGTGAAGGTGAACGGAAAACTTTGTCCCCTGCCGGTACGTGTATATATTGATCACTCACAGTTTTCCACACCTATTCTCTCGCCGTGTTAAAGGAAATAGCATGTTAAATGTACACGTGGAGCCTTTTTTGTATCAATCCCCATGTCTTTCGGTCGGAGCGGTGGTTTGACCATGCTTCACCATGCTGGTCGGTACAGGTTGGTGAAGGTGAGGAGTAGAAGTGGGAGCAATACAATTAGTGGATTTTGTTGATATGCTATCGGCTATTCATCAGGTAGCGCCCCACAGTTAATTGTGCATGGTGTTTGCTCATCAAAGCACTATTTAAAATCAACCCTGCTTAATTTCTGAGTTCTGGTGAGATCGAGCATGTTCCAGGAGATTTAGTCATAGGCCAAATTTTAATTGAATTGTGACCCTAAATAAGGACAATTCATTTCATCGTGGAGAAAGGGAGTTGGGCCGGGCGGTGAATCTTGCCACCCTTCGTGTTCTCTGCACGTGACAATCCCAGTGTGATTCACCAACTGCCTCCTAAGGCTACGTATAGTGCAAAATAAGTTCAAAATAAGCACGGCGTTAAATGCGCAGTGCTACCTCTTGCAGTCAGTTGGTGGATTGTATGCACTTGGCAATTGAACTGTAATCTCACCCTTAAGTATGTAGGGGGTTGGTGGTGGGGGTGGCATGGGGTTTCCTTTTCTCCCCCGTGGTACGAATGACGATGGACGTGTTTTGCTCTGTGCGTGGTGTGTGCAGGGTTATCTGCCGCCGACGAAAAACGGCGTAGAACCCAAGCGGCCAAGCCGTCCCGTCAACATCACGGCGTACGTGCGGCTATCCCCGACGGTGCCCAACCATATCACGGTGTCGTGGACAGCTGACTTCGGCAGGGTGAGGCTCCCCCCCCCCCCATCCGCCACCAGCCCCCCACCAGCCCCACTCCCCAAATTCTCCTGCGTGACCCCCCCCCCCCCCCACATCTGCTTGAAGCCCCTCCTCGTTCCCTGTCGCGTGCGTAGACACGCGGGTGCTGGTGGTCGGGATCACTCGGACATGTTCACACTCGTGTCTGCAATTCCTGTGGTTATTTTTATTTTTCAAACGGTTTTTGGTGAATGATTCAAAATGGGATTTGTAAGCCTTGTTTTTAACTTCTACAGTTCACTCAGTTGCAGAACTAGTTAAATGTGTTTTTTTACTCTTGATGCTTAGGAAGCAAGCTTGGTTTTGATGTGTTGTCGTATTTGATTTTGCCATGCACTCACAAGATGTTTTAAGGAAGCTTGTATCCTTTAAAACAAATATTTCTGATTGATTTACACCTGCAGTATATAAATGCTGTTCCTATTTTAATATTCTCTTTTGGGTTGCATATACTATACGACGTGCTAAGTTATGCAACATGAATTAGAAAATTGGTTAGTTTGTATTTTTTTATATTGGTTAAGAACACCGGTGACAGCACTGCAGTGTCAGTCATGTGCTTTTATATGAATGTATAATTGACCCCACTTGCAATTGAATGATAAATTGCGATTCAGAGTTGTGGTTCGATTAACTAAGCATTTTTTTATATTGTGGTGCATAAGGTGGCCCCGAATGACTAGAGGACTCAATTGAACCCGTTCCGTAAGCAAATGTTCAACCATTGATTCCCTCACATGCAATTTCATGCACTTGTCATGAGCTTAAGAATCAATATCAGAAAAAATATGTGCACCTGTTTACACCGCTACTTTTAAATCCATCACTGCCTTCAGGCCACGAGAAGACTTCCTCATTAACAAGCGATTAAGCTCATGTTGGACAGCCTGGCGAAACAGCCTAAAGAGGCAAGGGCACGCTCAGTCATTTGTAGGGATAGTGTCTTTGGATTATTCACGGGCAGAGATAATGGCCTTCTCTGATAACATGTGCGGCCGTTTCTTCACAGAACTACTCCATCTCGGTATACCTTGTGAAGCAGCTCACCTCGTCGTTGCTTCTCAACCGGATGAAGGCCAAGGGAATCCGCAATTCCGATCACTCGAGAGCGCTGAGTACGCATCCACAAATCCACACGCCTTTGTGTCATCTCAGCGGTTGCTCCTGCAATTGTAATGATTTTGCTTTATCGAGATTTTATTTTATTCCCTTTATCGGCGAGAATCGTTTTCTTGTGCTTACAATGCACCGCTTGAATCGAGCGAGTGTAAGAAGCCAAGAATGCTATAGCACGTGTGGTAACACCTGCTGCCACTGGAGGCGCTACATTCGCTGCAACATTAAGTCAAAGGATCAGTCGTCAAATCGTGAGCCCCAAATTGTAGCGATCCATTGAGTCACGAGTGATGTGAAATGGTTGCTTGGCGAGTCCGCGTGTAATTCTAATCCTGTCTGCTGTGAATCATTTAATACTTTTAATTTAATGAGCACGTTTTTGAGTAGACGTTTTAACGTGCTTCTTTGCTACTGCTTATTAAATGGTGAATTGTGAATTGCATCAGAATAATGGGTGCAATGTGCTCTTTTCACACGTTTACAGCATACTCGTGATTATCGCCAATTGGATCATTGTCGATCAGCACTTCACTAAAGACTATTAAAACCAATAATAGTTTGAGGATTCACACCGAGTGGAGTAGCCTTTGTGAGAGCACGGGCCGTGTATACTTTCACTTAAAGATTACGACGCCATCCTTGTACATGTGCGCTTACAGCCCTTGTCACAATTCACTGTTGGATGAGGGCTGCTTCCCCCATGCCGTTTCGGGTCATGAGGGTTATTTCACAAAACTCCATGTTGGTCAGTGCGTGTTTGACAGTGGGGAGAGCATAATTGTTGGAGCAGACTACAACGCCACAATGTGTGGTTGATCACCATGTGTGTCATTGATCAAGGGCTTCCTTACGAAAAGGGGAATTCATCTAAAGTTTCTGGTGTATAGTTATTTTTCAACATTCTCAAAAACGTGAAAGATGGAAGCAACCCATTTTGATTTTATAATTATTTTTGATAACGGTAGAAGTCATTCCCAAATCTGCCACACCTCTTGGGTGTCTTTCCACGGAAAAGGACATGCTGTAACATGTCTAATGTTTGTAACATCCCTTTGTTTTGTTGCCCACAGAATTTAAGTTGTAATTATTAACTTGTTTTCAGCATTCTTTGTGTACTTTGCCCCCGTTGGGATTTATCTCTGCGTAGCTGTTCTTGTTTTAGGATTGAACTCTCAATGGGGTAGTTATGAGCCATTATCAGTGGCCTGAGTTCAATCTATGTACAGTTTTCCACATTTGGATAAGTTAAATGGGAGTTGAATCATATATATTTTATCTATTGGTGAATATTTTCTACCTATTGGTATGTTACTACAGGTGTTATAAGCGGGTCTTCTTGGTGTGCAGCAGAGGGCACTGGTGCAGCAACATGCATTGTTGTACTAGTAGTTCTGTGCTTGTACATCTATGCTCCCCTACCTCCATCAAACCACACGGAGCAGTGTACGGTCAATTAACCCCCACAACCAGTACGGCGTGGGGAGGCCCTCATCCAATAGTGGACCGACAAAAGTGCTGTGCACGTACGCTTTCATAACATGTCATGCACACTTTAATGCTAGACACATTTTAATGCTTGAGCTTTAGAACCAGGCAGCAGTCAAGAGTGTATCAAATGTGACAGTGGTTGATGCAGAGTATCTGTCTAGCGCCGCATCATTAGCGATGAGCGCGTGCAGGAGTTAGCGCCCCATATTCATGTGGTTCGTGACCATCTGCTCTCCCGCAGTCAAAGAGAAGCTGACTGCCGACCCTGACAGCGAGATCGCCACCACAAGCCTCAGGGTCTCTCTGCTGTGTCCAGTGAGTGCACGTATTTCTGCTTCGCGTTAGAACGCTCGCGCACACCAGCAGCCGCCGCCTGGACACCCCCATCGCCCCAACCCGCGATATTTTTACACTTTATCGCTGATTACATTTACGTTGCGCATAAAGCGTCGTAGTTATGAGATGAATATAAACCTCCACCTGGAATTCTGACGGTCATAAGTAGGAAGACGTTAGAAGCATTTCTGAAGTCAAATAAGTCTGCCTTCTCAGACCTACTAAATGGCACTCCTTTAATTTTCTGTAAGAAATGCTTTCGAGGTCTGATGCTGTAAAAGTACTGAGCAAGCACCGCAGTTCCTGAGTACAAATTCAGGTTACTGCCTCGTGTGATGAAACTGGATTCTTAAGTTAGGTGTGGTTGATTAGTAAAAAAAAAAAACACCATAACTTTCAGAATCTTGATATTCGGTTGGGTTAAGATGCTTTACAAGTCCAAATTGTATCAATATTTTATAGGGTTCGTCCAGTGACAACCATCTTAGTTAATCCTCAGAGCTGGAATGCACAGAATTAAGTGAAAACCCAAAACCGATTTGATGGGATTTTTGTGCACTGCTGTTGGTGACCAGGCTGAGACCCATCAGCCAGCTGCTCGTTAGCACCTGATTCAATCACGTCAACGTAGATCTGAGCGCGTCATTGATTAGCACGGTTGGCTGTGTACGGTGCGTAAAACGTTCAACATACCAGAGTGCCATTTTGAGTACCGCTGCAATATCATGAAACAAAACTTTTAATGAGAACTCTTCATAACATATCGTGCGTAATTTACCAACTTGCAAAACAGAACGTTGGATTCTTTATTGTAGTAAGGTTTGTTTGCACTCATCGATAACATCTAGTGCTTAACAAAAAAGCCTTGGTGTTCAGCCCATGGCTCAACAACTCACGTGGACCACTTGCGTTTGATTCACTTGCGCAGCTGGGCAAGATGCGGCTGACCATCCCGTGCCGGGCACTTACCTGCACGCACCTGCAGTGCTTCGACGCCGCCCTCTACATCCAGATGAACGAGAAGAAGCCAACGTGGGTGTGCCCTGTGTGCGACAAGAAAGCCCCCTACGACAGCCTCATCATCGACGGGTAAATTATAGTTATCGATGGCAATAACAAATCGGTAATACAACAAGTGTGGAAAAAATTGCGTGTAGAATTAGCAACGTGTGTTTGCTTTGGAAGACTTTATCAGTTTTGAATTTTGTAGGCAGTTGTGTTTGACTATTTGCAAAAGGTCCTATTTGCTCTCTGTTGGGTCTGAAGTTGTGCCAACCTTTGGATTAATTTGGCCAATTTCAAAAGGAAAGTCCCCAGTAGTAACACAACTTTATGCTGCAAATTTGTTCATATTAGATCACTTTTACTTACAAGAGTTATCGTGCCCCCACATTATGGACGGACAGACAAAGTTGTTGCGGTAACGCTTGGTTTGAAAGCGTTATTAATGCCCTTAGATTTAGCAAGAACGTCTCACCCAGTCTTACAATTCGGGGGATGTTTGAACATTCACGAGTGCTTTCCATGTCGAAGGAATCGGCACTGAAAAAATCCTCACGCCCACAAGGGAACAACACTTTTAAAGCTCTGCACAGATGGATTTGGTGCTCTTGCTGTGGTGTTGTCTCCCGGCCACCTTGCAGCCCAGTGCATTTGGGGAGTTTTCACACAAGTGTGCATGATCCACCAATGTTCACCTCCAGTGCTGTATTACAGGCTTGCACCACCACGGCCATCGGCACAGCTTGCGTCTAATTTTCTGTGACAGCGGTCGCTGGGGTGTATGACATGTCCCATTGTTGTTTTCATAACCCAAGTCGCTGCGAGTTGTGCAACCAAGTCGATAATTATAGTCAAGTGTTTTCGAGCAAGTGTAGGACTATACTTGTCCTTGCTAAATGTCAAAAAGAAATCAATACTTTGTTTATTTTGGTTTGCTTTGAAGCGCCAGCATGCTTGCATGTGACAGCAACATCTCATAATAACCACCGTGTCTGCAATTTGAAACGGCTACACTAAGTTACAGATGTTTGGCAGTCCAGACGCTGAGCGCAGTCCTGATGCTGTGCAAAGTGTATGGAAGGTCTACATTAATCTAGCGTTGGTGGATCATGCGCACTTGTGTGAAAACTCCCAAACCCACTGGGCTGGGCTGTGGGGAGGGGTGGGGGAGGGGCCAGGAGATGGCAGTATGGGCGGTGACATTGAACCTGTTATCTTCTCGTTCGAGAGTTGTCTCCGGTCACTCTGGTTACCTCCCACATGCAAAACTCTCTAAAAAAAAGAATTGGTCAAACACGGTATGAGAACACCACCGATACCACAAGAAAATCAAGCCAATTGTGGATTGCACAGTCTAGTGCTACTACAGTAGTTACTGTCCAGGACTAAACTGGGACTGCTTCGCTGCTGTTACATATCTGCGTAGCATGGCAATGCAGCGAATAACAATTATTGGTTTCTTTGAGATGCTGTAAAAATATTTGAGCTCCGCACGTGCAAGTGCTTTGTACGTGGGGTTCCCATTATATACCCTGTTATGCGTGGGGAAACCTTGGCTCGTATTATTTTTAAGACACGCTGTACACGTTGTTTTGATATTTTGAGTTAACTGTCGCTTTGTAAATGCACGTCTCGGCAGGTTGTTCATGGAGATTCTGAGCTCGTGCACGGACGTGGATGAGATAAAGTTCCGGGAGGACGGCTCGTGGAGCCCCATGAGGCCTAAGAAGGAGTGCCAGGACGTCACGAGCCCCTCTATGCACTTCGGCACCATCGACAGTAAGCGAAGCACCCTGTAACCGAATCGCCACGAATGCGCCTCCCCCCCCAATCCGATTCATCAGATCTCGGGAAGACCGAGGAATTAGTCTGCAGGGAGATCTTTGGGTTAATCCGTGCGGATAAGCTATCTCGTTATCGCGCAACCAACCTACACACGCGTAGCGTACCGCACCGCGCTGCCTACATACGATGACATCACCATGAATGCGCCTCATCTTGTTGGATCCTGAAAGCTGAGTGGAGTTCAGCCTGGTTCTAAATTTGACATGTTTAAGAAATTCAATTCGGAAACCACGTTTTTAACATCACCCCCTATTTGCAGAATAATGCCCGCTTGCTGGCCTTGTGCCTGGGACAGCTACCACACTAAAACTCGTAACAATTTTTATTTTACCAGTTCAGCCCCACTGAGCTATGTAGCTCTATTTTGCAAAAGCGACCTGACCACAAATGATAGCCCAATGAAGTGTCTTGTCGTCATGTGGAAATTTATAGCAACCAAATACTCTAAACATATATACAGGCGTTGGGGTTGGGATCGGGAGTGAACCCGCGACGTCCTGTATACCAAGCGAGGTAGTTAACATCTCGCCACCGCCGCTTCGCACACGGGTACCCTGCCGCAGGGCGCCTCTAATCACTGAATGGGAAGTGCGATATAAATACAGTGGTGGTCATGAGGACTTGACCGTGCTGGTGATTGCGGATCGTTGAAGCGGGGGTTGGGGGGGGGGTTAGCTGGAACACGCTACACATTCGGCTCGCGCTTATTTTCCCCGAATTGGCCGTTGCACGCACAGGTTCCAACAGCTACGACAACGGCTCGCCGTGCAGCGACGAGCGCAAGTCCATCGTGGAGCAGCGCGTGAGCGTGGATGGGAAGAAGGTGGAGGTTATCGACCTGACGCTGGATAGCTCGTCCTCGTCATCATCCGACGACGATAGCGACCAAGAGGACGACGCGCAGGACAGCACGCTCACAAAGAGCGGAGGCGGCGGTGCTGGCGGTGCTGGCGGCGGTGGTGGCTTTCCAGCAGCGAGCCCCTCTCCCTCACTGCTTTCGCGGGGGTGAGTGTCCAGCCACGTTAGTTCATGGGTGCCCATAATGGGCATGTCAGACCAACACTGATTTTCAAATCCAGGTCGAATCGGATTGACTGTTGAAGGTTTTTTTTTTTAATGGCCAGATGATGCCATCCACAAAGTACCTTTCTAACAGTTGCTAGTCGTATCATGATTGTGGATCGAATCGACCTATCATGTCTCCAAGGTCTTTAACGGGATTGTAACTCACTAATATATCATGTACAAAACTCGCTGCGATGAAATACTGATTTCTCCACTGGCTACCATTTCCCCCCCACTGACTCAGAGCTGTATATCGTTGTATCAATAGCATTTACTCTCCACACACCGTGTGCTTGAGTAGTAACTAATTGGCACGTTTTGTTTACTTGACAAACCTTACTAATTGGCTGTGTCTAGTGGCGGCGGGATAACGCCACGTTTTTAAATTTACGTGATCTAACTTTAAAAAAAAAACCTTTATAAATAATATTGGTCGCGAAAGGCCTACGTGTTAAACTAATCGTCCACGTGTCTCCTCCCCCCCCTCCACCCCCGTCTCTTAGAATCCTGAACCTGCACCAGACGTCACCGGGCGTTCGTGGCTCAGCGCTGGACAGCGGCTTCGTGCCGCCGCAGCTCACTGATTACCACCCGTCGTACCACCACCCGCACCTGCCTTCCCTGCCACCAGACCTCCAGGGTACAGCTGCTGGGCCCCGCAGCCGCTCGTGGGACCTTGGCAAGGCTGATTTGCGAAACATTTAATTTTTCAGTTTTGTCACATTTCATGCATTGTTTTGTTTGTTGCTTTGTTTTTCCCTGCAAAGTGCGCCAGTGTGCGTTTGCTGTGGTTCTTTTTTGTGTGTGCTTGGTTCCGGTTTTTAATGCCTGTTGTGTCGAGGCTGTGGATGCGCGGAGTTCTTCACTGGTTCTTAGCTGTGATATTTTTGCTTTTACTCATCCGTGTCCGAACTAAAAAATCTGCTCGCCTCCAGAGTAAATTTCCTGATTTACCGGGGCGAAACGTCGTACATCGGTGTTAAATTCAATAATGAAAGTCTTAAGCCACCGGTGACGAGTTTTATTTGTTAGAGTTTGATCGATACATTGTGATTAAGCTTGGGGGGTGGGGGGTGACAATTTTTTTGCGTAACTATCACATGTCCGAACCCAAAACACAAATATGAATCGGAGTGTCCTGATCATTCGGACAATAAATCTAGATTGACAACTCATTTCTTTAGAGCTGCTTTTTGTGTTTAGTTTGTTGTTCTTCCCCCGCACCTTAAATTAGCTCTGGCTGTGTACGGTGCGAAAAGTTGAACATACATTCAGCATACCTACCGTATATTAAATGCGCAATATGTTCTATGCATGTGAGGGGCATTATTGTGTTAACGTTACCGGAAGTATTTTGCACTACATCGTAATGCAATGAAATTCATTATCTCCAGTCACTAATTGTGTATTTTTTTTTGTCATTCCGTTGGTGCCGCGGTAGGTTTGGACCTATTTTCCTTGCTGCAAGGAGATAGTCAGGTAGGAAAACCCTTCCTCCGGAATAGTGACACCTTTCACTTATCACTTGAGACACCATATTTTTAACATCTCTGTATGACCTCTGCGAACACTTGAGTTCCACACAGTATAGATGTTAATGGTTTTCGCATGCGCGTACTTAACGTATGCATGTTCAACTTCGCACCGTACGTAAACCAACCTTGCTAATCGGAGGTGCGGAAAAGTTAGTTTTACGTTGCTGTGTTACGTTCGAGGAGTTGTCACGCGCGTCTAATCGGCTCGCTCTCGGCTTCGCCTTAACCTCTTTGACGGTGCTGCTCCCACACGCCGCTGCTGTGCTCCAGCACTACAGCAGCTCGGGCCTGGGGGGCGCCAGCTCCGGTGACGACCAGGACATGGTGCGCTCCGCGCTGGGCGGCCACGGCTTCTTTCCGTACGTGACGCCGCCGGTCTACCTGGACCAGCTGACGTCGCCCGTCGTGGGCACGGCGCCCATGGACGCGCTCACGTCGCCCGTCGGCGGGCCGCTGTCGGTCACGAGCAGCACGAGCTCCAGCAGCCTCCTGTCGTCGTCCAGCGGCTTCCGCGACCCACACGCGGCGCACGTCTTCACGCCGGGGCCGCCCGACATGCTCAACAGCTCCGGCCCGGAGGTCATTCCGCTGGACGACTGAAAGTCCCTTCCGCTTCCGGTCGAAAAATGGAGAATTTTCAGTCGTGTGTGTCCTACGAAAGAAAGGGGGTGGGAAGGGCCGGGGGGAGGGTGACGCTTGCCGTGGAAAGTTGGTTCGCGCGAGCGGCGGGAGGCCACAACACCCCCCACTGCGAGCGAGCCGTGCCGTGCCGTGGGGCCGATTGGCAAAGGTGCTGTCGTCATCGTGCGCCTCTCATCCCCCCCGCTGCTGCACCACCTACTCGTCGACTCGGTTGTAGCGTGTGCATGCCTTCATGCCGAATTATGGAATGCGTAGAGCGGGGACACGATGGTAGCGTGCGGACGTGGCTTGTGCATAAATGAGTAGTGAAGCATGCACTTTTTTTGTCCGTCGTAGGCAGCCCAAAGTCCCACTGGAAACCTGGTGGGGCTGGCTGTGCAGTGTTAAGCAAATATATGCATGAGAAAACGTGCTTGGAAGGCTGCTGCTGCTTCTCACCTCGCATCTCCTAGGTGTGGCGGTTAACGCCGAACGTCACAATCCCAGCACCCAGGCGTGGCTGGAATCGGAAACTCATGCGCAGACCACGCGCTGTGAAGACTGCTCGCCAATCATGGGCACTGTTCTTGAATTGACCTCTCTGTGTTTGTAATGTGCAGTCTGGATGTCGTACATACCTACACCTGCCTCTCTGTTCTTTTGCTTTAATACGGAGGCCAGTTGTAGGACGTTACCTTCCCCGCTGTACACTTTTTCCCGGCCGTCGAGACTGTAAATACGAGTGAAGCGGAAAACCAACGCCGTTCCAAACCATCTAAAACATTTTACGTCGTTTTGTGCACCTAGCACTGTGTACATTTACAGACTACCTTCCGCCCCGCCATGAAGTATACATACTTTTTGCAGTTCAATTATGAAGGATAATCATTGACCACCGACTCGCAGCAGGATGGACACCGAGAAACGAAATGCAAGTCTGCTGCCCCATCATCGCGTCGCCATCCTGCAGTGTATCACGCCAGCAGCGATGTCACGTTGGCGAGAGGTCCGTGGGCAACTCGGACTGCCTCGCCACTGATGTGTGTGTGGGTGCAAGCTCCGTGCACTCGTCTTACCGCCCGGCCGTATTCCCTTGGTGTGCTGCACTGTGTTAGAATGGCAAGCTCAGGGTAATCTCAGTTATGTTTTGAGACAATTTTTCTTCAAGAGAGTGGAGGTTATAGTTATGTTTGTGTTAATTGTTGGGGGCCACGCGCACGCTGAATTACGCGTCGTGCTCTGTCCACGTGGCAGTGACGCGGTTGAAGAGGGGGCGGATTCCGTCTTGTAGTGAAAGCCAGTCCAAGTTCAGCCAAATGAAGCCTCTCCATGGATCCAAATGTCAAGCTCTCGACGTTGCTATAAAATCACTGCCACAAGTTAACATTTTTATTTCTGAATGTATTTTTTTCTTTGTGTAGAATTATGACTTTTGTTGCATGCTCAAGGTGATTTAGAACCAAGTCCTTAATCCAGAAGAAGAGCCTTGGCTGAGATCCAGGAATCAGTCCGTGAACCGGAGCAAATATTAGTACCACCTAATGTTGTAGTACTACCAGTGCATGAAGCATTTATATGGCAAATACGAGTGGATCGTTTGATACCCCAACTAATTTCAAATGTTTGCCACGTAAATCGGAATTATGCCACCTTAAGTGGTATGAACAAGGGGAAAAATGTGGCCCAGCATTCTAGGACTAGTGTGGGCCCCTGCTACAGGAAGTTCCATTTGACCGTTTTCTTGTCGATTATTTTTTTTGGGCCACATGCAACACCCCTCCCCCCATAGGGTTTACGAGTCGGAAGTATAATGGTGTCCAAATCTGACGTGTACCGAGAATAAAGCAAGCCGAATTCATGAAGTTAAATTGTGCATTGCCATTCGAGGTTCAAACTGGAAAGAGCCGTAAAACCAAACGGTAATGGCATAGGAATGCCGCCACCGCCGCCACACAACAGGGGAGTTCCTGGTTTGATTCATGCTTTGGTGGAAATCACTTTTTCAAAGATAATTCGCAAACTCGGCACAAAATTGCTGATTCGTGGCCATTTTTCTGCCAACGTGTATTAGGTCCTCGGAGCCTAATTCGCAACGGCCAAATAGCTGCTACGTTCCGCTGATTTGGCCGTTTTTCTGTCGAAAATCAAACAAAAGTCGTTTCCGCTGGTGCTTAAAGTAGGTCCCCTGTGTTGTCGCTGGGTTCCCTCTACGCACGAGGGGGTTTGGAGCGTGGGCGGGGGGGGGTGCAGAGTTGCACACGGCCTCTGCGATCGCAAAACCAAAAATCTAGCCCTGTAGCCATTGCCGCCGCCCCCCCCCCCCCCTCTGCATTTGCGCGAATGTGCCGTAAGGTTCTGTCGATGGTTAATTATTTTCCTGGTTTCCTGTTTTATCTGTGTGCGTGCCCACGCGCGCCCGTGTGTGTGTATATATGTATGATACTGTATGCGTGTATAAACGTGCTTTTATATATGTATATACGTGTTTTAGTGTAAGTGTACAACTCGGCATGTATACGAGGGGTGGCCAATTATTTCATGAACCGAGGGTTCAAGTTAAATCCAGCAGCGTTGGGGTTTGATTTGGCTGCAGTCTACCAATCGGAAGTATAATTGCGTCATTGCTTTTTCAAGCTATGTTTTGTGTGTACTTCCAATATCCATTAATTGGTCCCTTGTATATATGTGTGCTGTACTTTATGTATATAGTGTTATATACAGCATGTGTATAATACAGTATGTATACCTATATTTATATACATATACACAAAGGCATATGTATATACATATATGAAAGCTTGAGTCTGATTTATGTATTTAAATGACCTTTTTTTAGCACAAAGAATCATTTGGCATCAACTAAGAAGACATAAGTTGTGTATTGTTACAGTATATTTATTTTCTTGTCTTTTTGTTATTTGGTTTTGTGTGTGTGTGTAATGCTGTAATTCATCGCATAATAAAAACCTGGACAAGATTTTGCCCGAGGTCATGCACAGGCTCAGGTGTGTTTAATGCATCGGTAATGTTTTGCTTTTCAATTTCAGATGTACTTAGCTTGGGCAGAGCACGTATCTTGAAAGGAGCAAGGGGGCGAGGAGGTCTGTGGCAGCTAGAGGGAATATGCTTGAGGACATCCATTGTAAACCTGGAGTTCTGGATGAATCTCGTGTGCAGGTGCCAGATGGATTGTTACATCGCAGGGACTGTGAAAGATGTATGTCCTATATTTTGAACTTATTTCGCATCACCGTGCGTAGCCAGCCATGCTAATCAGAGGTGCGAGGGAAGGACAACAAACTAAACACCAAAATAACTTTTAAAGCAATGAGTTCAATCTAGATTTAGAAGATCATGGCTGATGATCCACCATTGAATGCTGACTGGGAAGGAACAACTGAAAGATTGGTTGAGCTTATGGTTTGACTTTTGTGCAATGCCTAGTTAAATGAAAGTGGAGAGTGCAAATGGCTTCGTTTACAATCGACTTTCATCTCAATGAGTTGCCTCTTGGAGACCTTAATCACCAGGTTAAAAGGTGGGATTTGGCACATTGCTTTTGCCACTTTGCCACAATACCAGCTACCCGAGTTTGATGCCCGGCCAAGGCAGAGATCAGAAGGATGTATCTGAACTGGTCCAGTCCTCTCCCCTTCTCAAATATGCATTGACCCGGGTGGTGAAGTATGGCGGAACAACTTCCATGACGTCCGCAGTATGGGGAGGCTTTAATCCGGCAGTACAATGATAAAGGGCTGTCAATTATTCATGTCATGTTCGAAAAAAAATTCAGTGGTGGGTTGCTATGGAAATGGTTTCAATATATGTATACAAGACGCGCGGAATGTCGGAATCCCATTGATAAATCAAGGAGCAGCACGTAGATTCGAGAACACGTGCACGTTAGAAGCTCCAAGACTGGTTCTTCACCTTTTGCTTTCAGCTTTACACCCCTTTGGTCCTAAATCGTAAAAAAATGTATGTTAATAAATACATAGATTTGATGAAACAACGTAGTTGTACTTACGTGCCCGTGATTTGTTTTTCGATTATTTACCTTGAAAAAGATATCTGGCCATGTCTCGCACCCCCAGAAAGGGCATCTCGCACCCCAGGTTAAGAACCACTGGTATAAGATAAGCAAGTGTTTGGTCGGAGGCATCGATGTGGGCATCTATAGTCGAACGAGCCTCTGAGAGCATGTCCGCCACAGACGGAGAAGGGGGGTTCGAAGTCTTCTCGTGTGTGCACTTGCAGGATTGATTGTTTGCATTGCAGTTTGCGGTGGCTTGGGGTGGGTGAGCGCCATCCCGTGGTGGAGCGATCGTGGCTGATGATGAACGGATACAATTATCGGTTTGGTAAATTAAAAAAACAAAAATCGGATACGACATTGACTCGGCTTTTGGGACCTCTCTCCACGCGAGCCGGTTTACAGGAATGCGTTGCGAGCGGCCGCTTGCTGTGCCTGGATGTGAGCAGTAGGTGGCGCCATGTGCACACTATCCTCCATAACTTTGGGTTCGTCGTTGACTTTAAAAAGCAAACGAGAGAACCCAATTGGAATGAAGGAAAGGGGGGGGATGCTCACACGGGAGAGCCGAGCAGATGTACGAATTACTAGTTTATATACAACAATACACATCCGTAAAATAATGGATATAACACCAAGATTTACCCGGTAAGGCCCACTTAGCTATTTTTCAGAAGCGACCTGGACACGCATGATGCTCAACGAAGTGGCTTATCACGTGGAAATCTATAACCGCTGCCAAACACTCTAAACACTTTCGAGTGAAAATGTGGAGGGGAAAACCCAGTAGGACCCGGATAAAAATGCACGCGACCATGGGGAAAGAGACGAGCAAACTCCACATATACCGCAGGCGTCGGGGTCGGGATTAAAACCACGACCTCCTGCATACCAGGCGAGGGAGTTAACATCTCGTGCGCATGCGAATGCGACGATTTCTAACATCGCAGGGCTGCGAGGGGCGGCTACGGCGTGGGGCGACCATCATCCAGCAGTGGATTGATGACAAAGGGCGGAAAGTTATGTAACGGATTCGTGACCCCCCCCTCTCCAGCCACTAGAGGCCGCTACATTTACATCAATGGTAAAAAAAGGGGTAAATTGTTCTTGGAGAGAAGCGGCTATTTGAGTCGCGTGGAGGGCGAACGGTGAGACCCCCCGAATCCTGAAGAATTGTTGGGCACATTTCCTCGTCACGCCATTCTTGTAGCGCAAAGCTGTCTCTGAATGTGACATGCGGCACAGGGACGGTGTGTGCAGCAGTTTCACATTAGGGGAGTGGCGATGTTCCATGTATTCACAAATGAGTACTATTTGCGGTGTTTTTTTATATTTGGTAAATTTGGACCATGAACGCCGGCACACAAATTAACTGCACTTTTTCAACGACGTCACAATATCTTTGACGTCCACAGTGAAGCAGACGCCGCGAAGTTTCCGGTTGAATTAGGAACGGTATTATCCTGGGCGGCCTACCGGATTCCAACCGCGAACCTCTGCGGCCAAGACCCGTGTCACGGCCCCTCGAGAAGAGAGGGTGGTGACTTTTGCCAAAAGATCCGAGTGAATAGATGGAAATGATAGCGATGCACCTTTTTGCGTCGCCTCTTGTGCTTTAGCAGAACAGCCAAACCCATAATATAAATGCGTCATCGTCGTCGTCGGCACCAGCAGCCACAGCAGTTATAGCACCGTCAGCAGCAGAACAATTACAGTGCCGTACGTTCACCACCACTACCATCATCATCAGCCGCAGCTATCGCAATACCAGTATAATAGTAGCAAAATCATCAGCAGCGGCAATGGCAGTAAAAATCACCAACAGCAGAAATGGCAGGAGAATCGTCATCATCAGCAGCGGCAGAAGCAACAGCAGCACTATTTGCAACCACGGGAGGTTTAAACGAGACTTGGCTCTGCGTTCAAGTTGGCTTTGGTGCCTTATTGGGCGCCCATTATTGACAATGGGGAACGCTTTCCGATGTTATATTGCTGCGTCCGAAAGCTTTAAAGGGCCCGCTTCCTTTTCCACAATCATCAATTCCCTTGGCCGACACACCGCCTTGTATGCGCTACACTCGGAGACTGACAGACGTGCAGACAGACGGATGAATGGGACGGTGGACAGAAGGACGACGGGGTTTGCGAGCGGGCGGCGGAATGAGTAATTTTGTCGGGGTGGTCCAAGCAAAAGCACCACAGCCCCCCCCCTCCTCCTCCTCCTCTTCCCCCTACGCCTCCTGGGAAGTCGCTCCTGCGGCCCCGTGACGCACGCGGGGAAACCCGAGACTCCTGCAGCTCGCGATCCCGGGAGCACGGGCGGCAGTGGTGGTGGTAGTGGTGGTGGTTGTTGTTGTGTGGTTGTTTTCGTGGGGTGTAAGATGGTGGTGGCGGGGGGTTTCTCTTTGGTGGTGGTTGGTGTTGAGTCAAGCTGGTGGCTTGCACACAGGACAAAGGAGTGTTGTTGGGTCCTGCTCATATCCGAAGACGACCCCGAGTTGGTGATGGTGGAAATTCCACATTCCCAATGGAGGGCCAGTGTTTTGTGTTGTTGTCCACAGATGCGTTATGCTTATACGCACACACAGATCTCTCAAATGAGTCATTCCAATCCAAATTTCACTGTCACTATTGGCCATGACCCATCCACTGCTGGATGATGGCCTCCCCAAGTCGTCGCCGTACTGCTAATGGGTCTGCGATGTAACAGGTCTATTTCTCTCCTGCACACGAGCCGATTTCATCGTTCCATCTCTACGATACGTTACCTCCTTTGGCTCCCGCTCCGACCTTAGTCTTACCTCTCTCATCGCCGTGGTGAGATGTTATCTCCTCCCCTGGTATGCAGGACGTCGTGGGTTCGATCCCGACCCTGACGCCTGCTGCTGTATATTTGGAGTTTGCGTGTTTCTCTCTCTCATCATCATCACGGTGGCTAGGAGATGTTAACTACCTCGCCTGGTATACAGGACGTCGTGGGTTCGATCCCGACCCTGACGCCTGCTGCTGCTGTATATTTGGAGTTTGCGGTGTCTCTCATCATCACGGTGGCTAGGAGATGTTAACTACCTCGCCTGGTATACAGGACGTCGTGGGTTCGATCCCGACCCTGACGCCTGCTGCTGCTGTATATTTGGAGTTTGCGGTCTCTCTCTCTCCCCGTGGTCGCGTGGATTTTACTCCGGGGCCCTTTGGGGTTTCCCTCCAGATTCAGAATCAACATCCACGCGTTGCAAGTGTTTGGCTGCTGCTATAAACTCCCACGTGACGATACGCCGCTTCGTAGAGCTAATATTTGCATTTAAAGCTTTCGTGACTGCAGGGATTCATCTTCTTGGTTCTTTCGGTCAAGTCACGTAGAATGGAAATAATAAAATAATAAAAATAAACATTATAAAATAATTCTCACGACGTTTCGGCCACAACGCAAGCAGCCGTCCTCAGGTGAAGAACAGGTCATTCAGACTGTCTTCTTGACAGACCTGTTCAGGTCTGTTCTTCACCTGAGGACGGCTGCTTGCGTTGTGGCTGAAACGTCGTGAGAATGATTTTATTATGTTTTATTTTTATTTTTTTATTTCCATTCTACGTGACTTTACCGAAAGAACCAAAAAGACTATTATTTGCAGTCAAGTCGCTTCTGAAAAATAGCTATATATATCAGTGGGCCTTACCTGGTAAAATAATTTTTTAAATAGTTTTTTTTATGATTACGATGTCTCCACCTTGCGTTTTTTTTTTATTAAACGTGTTTCTCTTATTAACCCTTGAGTTTGATTCCATCTCGGCGTTGACGTTTACATATCCCAGGAACAAAAGACGATCGCCGTGCCTTTCTACGTCCCATAGGTGGAGCGTCAATCTCCCCATTGCAAACGCGGTTCATATTTCCCTGCCGGTGGGATGAAGGCACATTGATCGCCTGCAATTGTTGAAGTCACCCTTCCGTCTAGAAGAGTGCTTCTTGACCTGGGTGCAGGCACCCACTGCGGGCGCGAGATGTCCTATCTGGTGGGTGCGAGAGACATGGCCAGATTTTTCGAGCAGGCAACTCACGAAATAAAAAAAATTAAGCACGGGCAGGAACTTTGTCTCACCAAACCCTCCGTGTTGATGAACCTTATTAACATTATTAACATGTTTTACGACTGAGAACCGACGGGGTGGAAAGGCTGCAGTAAAGGTCAAGAACCACCGACCTAGAATGTATCAACGTCGCGTGTACGTCCATTGATCGGATGCGCATTAATTCAACTGAATTGACAAAAGTACGACTCATTAAGACGTCCGTGTCTAAATTGGCTCATTAATTGGAGGGGCGGTTGTTTCCGCCTGTGCACGTGTGCGCATATCGCGTAAATTACGGGGGGGGGGCAATATAAATTATTCGTCTTAATTGTGCATACACCCGTATTCGATAATCTGATTATGCGGAGGAGATCGATACGATAGCGCCAGGGATTCCACGGCAATATTCACACGTGTACACGTGCGCACTCACAGTCGGCGAGCACCTATTGAGGCCGACACGGCGTTCAAACAGGTGGGGGTGTTGCTGTGTGGCCGGTACCTTTCCCCGGACGCCTTTGTCTCTCTCTCTCTCTGTCCCTTGGGCTGACGTTCACACGCCGGACCCATTTAAGGCACGTCGAGACGACTCGTGTTAGTCGGCCCAGGATGCATTCGCCCCAGGCTTGCCAATAATCACCACTGATGTTGTGAGCTGTGGCCGAGAATTGAACTTAGGTGGCCGAGTTCGTGCGCTCAATGTTTCGTTTATGTGCTTGTTGTATTGTGTGTGTGTGCGAGATGTCTACTCATTGTCCTGTGTATGACTTAGGAGTGTAGAGTGTGCGGTGTGTGTGTGTGAAGTACCTTTTTCGTGTTGCTAATGCTAGTGCGTGTCTGATTGTTGTGTGTGTGTGCGCGCGCATGTCGTGTGTATGTGTGTACGTGAGTGCTTTGTGTGGTCGTGTGTTCAGTGTTATGATTGTGTCATGTGTGCTTTCACACCATTGCGTTTCTTGTGTGTTCTAGTGGTTCTGTGCGTGTGTGTGGGGGGGGGGGCGGTTGTGTAGCAGCTAGCGCGCTACGCTACGAACCCAGCGACCCGAGTTCGATTCCCGCTCACGGCCAACACCAGTGACGATTATCTGAACCGGTCCTGGGCCTCCACTAGGTCGCCTCGGCCTTAAATGAGGAACTTGTGCGGTGTGTAAACATCGCCACTAGGAAGACAAAGGCGGTCGGGCGTGGTGCTGGCCACCCACCCCCCTCGTGTGCCGTGCCGGCCTTCATAGGTGTTCGCTAACAACACTTGCCACTACAGTCTGTTACAGGCTACACGGGGGATCTTTGGTGCGTTACACCCGTCTATAAATGGGTACCTGGTGCAGTGTGTAAAATATCGGCACTTGGGGAGACAAAGTCGGCCGGGCGTAAGTGTGCGTTAACCACCTTACCCCCCTCGTGTTGCGTGCCTGCATTCCATAGGTGCTTCTCGCTGACAACACATGGCCTCAACAGTCTGGTATTGACCACACGGGCGAAATTTGTCTTCGTTGTGCGTTCAGTGTCGCTTATCCTCCCATCCGCGGCACGGGCACCACGTGGAAGGCCGCCGCATTCTCCTCCAAATCCGACAACAGGGAAAAGCCCAGGGGATCTAGACGGCAAGGATCCACGCGGACTGGGGAACATTTACCTCGGCGACATCAAACCGGAGAAGGTACGAATTTCACCAAGGCCGTAGCCATGGAGTCAACATTGGGGGGACCAAACCCAGAAAAAAAAATCTAAATTTGAAAACTCAGTTCCTGCCATTTCCTGCCTAAAATATTAAAAAAATAATTACTAACAAATAGGATGGACTTTTTATTTATTTTTTACAATGTTTAATAGTATATTGTATTACATTGCTCTGTTTTTTTTTCTTTTTTTTACCTTTTCTTGTTTCATTGTATGTAATGCCAGAGATTCGGGATTAATAAAGTACAACCAGAACCACAATAATATAAACAGAAATCAATTTTATAGCAATATATTGGGGGGCACATTATGAGCATATTTGAATATTGGGGGGGGGGGGGGTGTGTCCCAATTTCTATAATAATTACGGCCTTGAATTTCACAACTCGCCCACAACCACCACGGTCCTGAGTTTCAACCCCCAGCACACCACACGCGCTCCCGGCGTGCGCGTCAACGGCACGCAGCCTTTGTGCACGATTGGAAATCAACCCACCGACAGTTGCTGACGAACTGCCTCGTCGGTGCTCTTGCCTTGGGTCACCATCGAAGACGGGCTGAGTAAACGTGGCCGACTGACAGGCGTAGCGTGCAGGCAAGCGAGGAAGACGAATGCAAACCGGTTTCGTTCTTGTTAGGACTCACAAGGACAGAATGGTCACCAATGCTCTCACTGCTATAAAGGCTGCCTCTGAGAACACGTGGACTTGAAATGGGGTGTTGTGGCGGGGGGGCTGTTGAGAGGGGAGGTGGATGTTGAGTGGGGGGGGGGGGGGGATTGAGGGAGGTGTTGGGGGGGGGCGGTGGAAAGGGACCATGGGAGCACGATCGAACATGAGCGGGTGAAGTTTGGAACAACACGAGCACGGTCATGGCGAGAGAGTGAAGACCCCGACATCTTGAGCAGTGCCGAGAGAAGGAGAAGGCCCCACGGTGGCCAGGAGATGTTAACTACCTCGCCTGGTATACAGGAGGTCGTGACTTCGATCTCAACCCTGACGCCTGCTGCTGTATGTTTGGAGTTTGCGTCTCTCTCTCTCTCATTATCATCACGGTGGCCAGGAGATGTTAACTACCTCGCCTGGTATACAGGAGGTCGTGACTTCGATCTCAACCATGACGCCTGCTGCTGTATGTTTGGAGTTTGCGTCTCTCTCTCTCATCATCATCATCACGGTGGCCAGGAGATGTTAACTACCTCGCCTGGTATACAGGAGGTCGTGACTTCGATCTCAACCCTGACGCCTGCTGCTGTATGTTTGAAGTTTGCGTCTCTCTCTCATCATCATCACGGTGGCCAGGAGATGTTAACTACCTCGCCTGGTATACAGGAGGTCGTGACTTCGATCTCAGCCCTGACGCCTGCTGATGGATATTTCGAGTTTTAGAGTGTTTGGCTGCTATAAATATCCACGTGATCAGCCACTTCGTTGAACTATAATTTGTCGCTTTGGAAAAAGAGCCATATAGCTAAGTGGGCCTTACATGGTAAATTAAAAATACATTTTGGTTTAGGCAGCCCCACTCATTTTATTATGAATTTGATAAGGGGACGTGATACACAAAGTAAAAAAAGACAAAGGTCCCCCGTATAGCCGTCAAGAGACTGTGAGGGCAAGAGGTGTTGGCGATGAAAGGCTGCCGGCACGGCACGCGACGGGGTGGGTGGCCAGCACCACGCACGGCCGCCTTTGTCTCCCCAATGTTGATACTTACACACCGCACCAGACACCCGTTTGAGGTTGAGTCGACCTAGGGGAGGCCCAAAATCGGTTCAAATATTAAGCCATTGTTACTGTTGGTCGTGAGAGGGAATCGAACTCGGGTGAGCGGATTCGTTTGCGCATTGAGCTAATGACTACCCTACCGCTCTCCATAATAGGCCACCTGACACCAAAAAGACAAAGATCCCTCGTGTAGCCTTAACAGACTGTTGGGGCAAGTGCTATTAGCGAGCACCTATAAAGGCCGGTATGGCACACGAGGGGGTGGGTGGCCAGCACCACGCCCGTTCGCCTTTGTCTCACTAGTGGCGATGTTTACTCATCGCACCAGGTACTAATTTGAGACTGAGTCGACCTAGTGGAGGCCCAGGACCGGTTTAGATAATCGTCACCGGTGTTGACCGCGAGCGGGAATGTAACTCTGGTTGGCCAGGTTCGTCGCGCAGCGTAGCGCTAACCGCTTGCACCACCGCTCCCCACCTCCACCACCTCTCAACGCCTCAGCCAACCCCAAGCACACAAAAACCACAACGCTTGAGAAACATCTCTGCCTCTAACCCCCAGTTTTCTCCGTTGGTGTCGGTCGTGGCGGCGGCGGTGGTGGTGCTTGCGTTGGAGGTCGGAGTCTGTGTGGGGGTTGGTGTGTCGGGGTTGTTGGGTCGCGGCGTGTGGGTGGGTGGTGGTGGGGAGGGAGGAGTGTGGGGGTGGAGGGGGGGGGTGCTGGTGTGTTTGTGCGGTGGGGTTAGCGGCGGCGCTGGATGAAAAGGAGAATGCGAAGAATAAGAGAACATGATGCTGGGAGCTGTAATTCAGCGCGGACATCGGCGATAAACTTGTGTCCCGAGCAATGCGTCGGGATGGTTGGCCAGGATAATTTAGAGCGCAGTAAACAGCAAAAAAAAAATTGCTGGACCCAACCCTCCTCCTCCCAACCCTCCTTCTATTCCCCTTTTTTAGCCCCATCCAAAGACGGGGGGGGGGCAGGGGGAAATGTCTTCGCCGCAGGTCCAAGCGATAAAGAGGGGTCCGGGCGTGGATTGCACGGTGCGTGACCCCGCCGACACTATCAATACTGCGCTGCCAAACGGCGATTGTCCGCCGCCGCCTATCAATAACCCATTAGCGACAGCCTATAGATTATTTATCAAGCGCTTTGATACGGACACAATCAAGGCGGCCCGGCGCGGAAACGCCCACACGGGAATGCGCCCCCCCCCCCCCAACCAGCACCACCACCCTCCTGCACCCCCCCCCCGAATTAATGGGACACAAACTGGGGTCGCACGCGGAGCCGACAGGAGGAGGAGGAGGAGCGGCCGGGGGACCATCGGAGCCGTTGCTCGGCTCACGGCGCGCCGGGCATTTGTCACGTGGCGGGTGCCTGCCTTGTGCGTGTCTGTCTTGTCTGTGTGCGTGTGTTATATATTCGTGTGTGTGTGAGCTGTCTGCTGTGTACGTGCGTCTGTGTGTGTATGTGTGTGTATGTGTGTGGGGAGCGGTAGTGTAGCGGTTAGCGCGCTGCGCTATGAACCCGGCGACCCGGGTTCGATTCCCGCTCGCGGCCAACACCGGTGGCGATTATCTGAACCGGTCCTGGGCCTCCCCGAGGTCGACTCAGCCTCAAATGAGTACCTGGTGCGGTGTGTAAACATCGCCACCGGGGAGACAAAGGCGGTAGGGCGTGGTGCTGGCCACCCACCCCCTCGTGTGCCGTGCCGGTCTTCATAGGTGCTCGCTAACAGCACTTGCCCCTACAGTCTGTTAAGGCTATACGGGGGATCTTTGTATACATACGGTGTGGAGGGCGGTAGTGTACTGGTTAGCACTACGCTGCGCTACGAACCCGGCGAGCCGAGTTCGATTCCCGCTCACGGCCAACACCGGTGACGATTATCTGAACCGGTCCTGGGCCTCCCCGAGGTCGACTCAGCCTCAAATGAGTACCTGGTGTGCTGTGGTCAACATCGCCACTGGCCACCCACCTCGTTTTACCGTTCCGGCCTTCATAGGTGCTCGCGAACAGCACTCGTGCCCCAACCGTCTGTTACGGGGGGGTATGTTCGTCTTTGCCTGTGCATGCGTTACTGTGTGTCACAAGAAGCGACATGTTTGTTCGAATTCGGTATATTTAAAAAAAAACCTTCAATATTTTAAGAGTCGCAATGCACTGCGGTGAATACGAGACTCTAGTTGTTTTCAATAATAAAAAATATAAGAAAACGCAGCTGCAGATTGCCGACCCCCTAGTAACCCCCCCCCCCGAATCTCTTCACCTCCCGTCCACCCCTCTCACCTCCTCACCTCCTCATCCCTCTCCTCCCCGCACCCACCACTCAACCCCGGTGGTACAGCAGCATCAGCAGCAGCATCAGCAACAGCATCAGCAAGCATCAGCAACAGCAAACAGCAACATCAGCAAAGAACAGCATTAGCAAACAACAGCATCAGCAAACAACAGCATCAGCAAACAGCATCAGCAGCAGCATCAGCAAACAACAGCATCAGCAAACAACAGCAAACACCAACAGCAGCATCAGCAAACAACAATAGCAGGGTCAGCAAACAACAGCAACGGTAGTATCAGCAAAAAAACCAACAGCAACAGAAGCAACAGCAAACAGAAGCAGCAGCAGCAGTTCCTGTTCGCCTCCTCCCTGCGCCCTAATTCCTCCGATGACGGACACGTGTCCGACACAAGCTATGCGGTGCTCCGGCTCGCGTTGCTAATCTATGATGACAACAAGAATTTGCCTAATATAGGGGATATCTAATACATCGGGTTCAGGGAGGCAGGAAGGGAAGGGAGCGACGGACTTGGATGGTTGAGATGCCGCGCTGGTGGTGGAAGAGCGAGACGGCAACGTGGCGGAGGAAGGCGGGAGGTTGGATTTGAGAATGCAGGACGACATCGAGGAGAATATTTCGCGTGTGTGCAATGTGCCCTGCCCTCGTCCTAATGCTTGCGCGGAGCCTTCGAAAAGTAATGCGCGCGCCCGTTTGAAACATTCGGGGCGTGCCTGCCTACGATCCGTCCCGGGTTTCGCCAGACTGGGTCGTCTGAGTAGCTCGCAGATCCTTGAAAGATCTGGGACACCGTCCCATCATCGGTGAGCTCCTCCAGGCAGGCGATGCTGCGTTGGCCGGGTCACGCAGCCCGCGTGCCCAGATGCCGCATGCCCAAGCAGACTTCTGTTTGGACGGAGAGAGGAGGCGAAAAACGGGCACGGCGCAGGCTAGGGAAGAGATGGAGCTGATGCGGTACGGGGAGGATGCGGAGCTGAGTGGACTTGCCGATGAAGAATGGTACCAGCAGGGTCAAGATCGGCCTCTGTAGAGAAGGTTCGTGAAGGGCACATGTGGGCGGTCGGAGGGCAGTGGCCCTCCAACAACAGCGGGGGGTTGAGGTGCGCCTTTACATCATCCGCACCTAGTTTACACAACAAAGGATTATTCCTAGCAGCGTGCTTCAGCCGCACCGAACCTCACAAAAATAATATTCAGGGCGTACCTTGGCTCCTCCCACCCTCAACCAGTATATATACAAATACTGTGTTATTGGAATTTCTCTCACTTGATACAGCTATCGTGCTGTGACGGTGCCACCTGAAAACGGAAGCTTGTGTTGCCTCCGAAACGTCGTGATTTTTATTTTTATTTTATTTTTATCTTACTTTTATTAATTTTAATTTTTTACCTACGTGACTTTACCGAAAAAAATCTAAGAATATGAGGTGCGACACTTCTCCACAACGAGCGGAGCGACGGGTGGATATATAAACAAACGCAGCAAGTCAGCACAGTGAGCACAGATGGTGCCTCTGGCGGGCAACCCCGTAGCACCTGGCTCCTGTCCCGTGACCCCCTGTCAGCGAGTCTTTCGACGCTTCACGTGGCCTCAAAGTGCACCTAGCCTGGCACAAGCCCCGCGGTGACGTCACCGCCACTTAGTAAATGCTCAGAGATGTTGTTTTGGCAAAGGAGGTCCATTGATGTAGCTGCTCACCCCGAGCTCTCATTACTCTGGTAGTGCGTTGTCTTTGAACTGTGCGCCTTTTGGCGTCATCTGGTCGAACACCATATGAGACTAGGCTCCAAAGAAAGCTGTCTCTGGTGTGGACCAATCAGTTTCAAAGACAATGCATAAATTATCAGAGTATTGTTTTTTGTTTGCATTTGACTGCAAGTATTGTGGTTAATGTAAGCATGATTCCTTGCAAAAGGTGTCAGTTTTGTTGCCAGAAAAAAGGGGAAAACCGCTATTAGCAGATGTTGTTTTGTTTTTTAAAATCAAAGTTCACACCACGCTGGGACGGTGGCATGTTGGTGAAGGTAAATGAATGAGTGGGTGGTGGGTGGCAGGGCGGGAGGACCCAGGACCGGTTCGGATATCATTCACCGCTGAAGTGATGAGGTGTGGTTGAGAATTTCACTCGGGTGGTTGCCTTTGCTAATGAAGCACATCATGCCGACTCCCAAGAAACATATATATATATATGCAAGACAATTCAATTTAAAACACCGTAATGGAAAAACACTGTTTGAGAGGGGTTTCTAAATACG
Organism: Lethenteron reissneri; assembly: GCF_015708825.2. NCBI lineage: Eukaryota > Metazoa > Chordata > Hyperoartia > Petromyzontiformes > Petromyzontidae > Lethenteron > Lethenteron reissneri. The sequence goes on from NC_083802.1 coordinate 13,713,781, forward strand.
CTTGCAAAAGAAGAATACTCGAGGCACAAGTGCCGTTTGCGGGCACCTACTAAGACCGCCACAGCGCCAAAGGGGCATTTATTTACTCATTCGTGCGCAGTGCTGGCCTTAATAGGTGCTCGCTAACAGCACTTGCGCCTCAGTCCTGTCTGGCTTGCACAAACCCCCCGACTTCTCTCTCCCTCCGTATATATATGTGTGTGTGTGTGTGCGCACGAGGGGTCTCAATGGCCTCTTCACGTGAACAATTGGGCCCTATACAATGTGAAAATTGCCGCATACCGTGGGGTCATACGCGTGACCTTCATAAAGGACTGCATTATCAGACGGGTCAGAGTGTCACGGAATGTGTACACGTACGTACAGCCGAGGTCACGTATAGCTTTTCTATTAAACCTCTCTTGGCGGGCCACGCACACGCGTAGCCTGTCTATAGAACGTTATTTGCTCAAAAAAGTGTTGTGCGCGAGCGCCTATCAATGTGCGAGAGAGGCAGACGAGAGAGAGAGAGAGAGGTGGGGTGGTGGAGATGGTGGCGTTTCTATAAATTGCCCGCCTTTGTAAATTCGCAGCGGTGATGTAGACAACTTGTATTTTTCGACGGAGTTGACCTCGGTAAAGTCAAGGCCAGGTTCGTGACCGGGGATTGAACCGGACGCTAAAGGGTCGTGGTGTGTCCAGAAAGGGAGACGGACATACACGCAGCGTAGCACTTAACACGACGCACACGCAGACATGCGCGCGCACACACACACACACACAAGGGAGACGGCGACACACGGTGATAGACACGGTTACGCACGTACACAAACAATGGTCACAGTGGACAAAGACAAAATCCCCCGCTATAGCCTCGAACAGACTGTTGGGGTGCAAGCGCTGTTGATGAAAGGGCGGAATGGCACACGAGGGGATGGGTGGACCCGGCCGCCTGCGTCGCTGGGTTCGTGGCGTTGCGCAGTGCGCTGATCGCTGCACTATCGCTCAACGCTGCGATACTGCTCACAACTGCACTACCGCTCACCACAGCACTACCGCTCACCGCTGCGCTACCGCTCACCGCTGCACTACCACTCACAACTGCACTACCGCTCACCGCTGCGATACTGCTCACAACTGCACTACCGCTCACCGCTGCACTACCGCTCACAACTGCACTACCGCTCACCACTGCGATACTGCTCACCGCTGCGCTACCGCTCACCGCTGCACTACCGCTCACCGCTGCACTACCGCTCACCGCTGCGCTACCGCTCACCGCTGCACTACCGCTCACCGCTGCGCTACCGCTCACCGCTGCGCTGCGCTCACCGCTGTGCTACTGCTCGGAACTGCACTATCGCTCAACGCTGCACTACGCTCACCGCTGCGCTACTGCTCGGAACTGCACTATCGCTCAACGCTGCACTACCGCTGCAACTATCGCTCACCGCTGCACTACTGCTCACCGCTGCACTATTGCTCACGACTGCACTACCGCGCAACGCTGTACTACTGCTCAGAACTGCACCACCGCTCACCGCTGCAACTACCGCTCACCGCTGCACTATCGCCCACGACTGCACTACCGCTCAACGCTGCACTACCGCTCAGAACTGCACTATTGCTCAACGCTGCACTATCGCTGCAACTACCGCTCACCGCTGCACTACCGCTCACCACTGCACTACCGCTCACGACTGCACTATCGCTGCAACTACCGCTCACCGCTGCACTACCGCTCAAAGTGGAACACACACGGACAGTGGCACAGAGACAAACAGATATATACGCAACACAAAGACAATAGTTCCCCCCCGTATAGCCTTAACAGACTGTTGGGACAAGTGCTGCTCGCGAACACTTGTGAAGGCCTGCACGGCACAAGGAGCAGGACACCACGCCCGGCCGCCTTTGTCTTTCCAGCACCTGATGTTTACACACCGCACCGTTTAAGGGTAAGTCGACCGAGGGAAGGCCACACACACACAAATAAAGACAAAGATCCCCGTGTAGCCTTTAACATACTGTAGTGGCAAGTGCTGTTAGCGAGCACCTATAAAGGCCGGCACGGCACACGAGGGGGTGGGTGGACAACACGACGCCTGGCCGCCTTTGTCTCCCTAGTGGCGATGTTTACACCACATCGCACCAGGTACTCATTTGAGGCTGAGTCGACCTAGGGGAGGCCCAGAACCGGTTCAGATAATCGTCACCGGTGTTGGCCGTGAGCGGGGAATCGACCCCGGGTCGCCGGGTTCGTAGCGCAGCGTAGCGCTAACCGCTACACCACCGCTCCCCACACGCACACAGTGAAACACACACACCGTGACAGAGATGGACGTACCGTGACACACACGCACACGAAGTCGCAGCACACACCGAGGCTTAGACGCGCGCGAACCCCATGTCCACGCGCGCACATCCACAACTACACCACGCGCAGACGCTCGGAGGTAAATCGTTGAATTGGGACGCAAACGCAACGCTTGCACGCTACTCTTGTGTGCCCAAGCTAGTTATTATTTATAAACTCCGCGTCCCGATAAATCACTTGGGCGCTCTCGGAGAGCACGGCGAGGCGAGCCGCAAACTTTCCAATGGAAACTCTGCCCGGACAGCGCACGGAGCGGGCGATCTTCTGATTAAGACGGGGCCGCTATTGACATCCTTCCTCTGTAAAATTCAATATTTCCTGAAAGAAAGAGGTGGGTGGGGTGGGGGGGGGGGCTTGTGGGGAAGGTAATTCTGCCACACGAAAAAAACCCCTCGTATTGATTTTCGTTTCCTATCGGATGGTAAGTTAACAGAATCAAAAGAAAGGAACGGAGGGGTTCCGGCGGGTTACGAATCCGCCGACCTCTGTTCGATTCCGGGGCCACGTTCTGTATCGGCATCACGTGGCGAGCGATGTCTGCCCGAAACGGTCGCTGGTTTCCCTCCCCCACGGCACTTTGAACGCGAATCCTCGCCGAGCGGCGTGGTGAAGAACGGCGAAACAACACCCGCCCTGACTGACGGCGTTGGGTGGGAGTCGGAGGGTGGGGGGGGGCTCGGTGTCAATGCAGCAGCGTGGATTTACAGAGGGCGCTACGTTATTGCGACAATTTGAAGAAGAATAAGAAAGCTAAAAAACGTATCCTCTTGGTTCTTTGGGTAAAGTCACGTAGAATGGAAATAATAAAATAATAAAAATAAAACATTATAAAATAATTCTCACGACGTTTCGGCCACAGAGTCTTCTCGACAGACCTGTTCTTCGCCTGAGGACGGCTGCTTGCGTTGTGGCCGAAACGTCGTGAGAATTTTTGTATTATGTTTTATTTTTATTATTTTATTATTTCCATTCTACGTGACTTTACCGAAAGAACCAGGAGGATGAATCCCTGCAGTCACGAAAGCTTTAAATCGAAAAAGAAAACTAAAAAACTGAATTTAAGGACACGTCGGGCACAGGAAGACGACGACGGTCGATGGACGAGGCTACGCACGTATGTTGAACTTCTTTCGCACCGTATGTGGCCAAACGCGCCTATCGGAGGTGCGGGGGAGGGGTGGACAACAAACTAAGCACAACAAAGCAGTTCTAAAGAAATTTGTTTTTCAATCTAAATTGAAGAGTGACCTAACATCGGAAGGAAGAAGTGGTTCAGACGGCCGCAGAAGCGCATCTGAAAGCGCCACGCGATGCAGTGACCGCCCTTTGTTCGATGGCCAAACCAAAAGCGACTGCTGCCAGGATAACAACGTTCGAGTGGCAGGTCAAGAGAACGTCCGTCGAGGAAATGGAGCCGATAACTAATTTGCTATCAACCCCCCACAGGTGATATGGATATGCCGCACAGATGATAACTATTTCAGGAATACATTTGTGGCCGTGCAAGCGATTCTGTCAATGTTTGAGGTTGCGCGAGTTGATAACACTGGTCAACAACAAAAACACATTTTTTTCTGGCCTGGACTTTTGCAGCTGTTTTAGACTAATTTCAGGGTGCTGATTCCAAATCTGATCTCAGATTTGCTATATCACATCTCATTTTTATGCTATCGGCATACCCCTTTTTCATTGATTTTACCCGAAATTAACTCTGTCACTTATGATTGCAAGCTGTTGCGAGTCAGTGACTGCTTTAGTGTTAAAATATGGTGCTGTATTTTTAGGATAGTGTCTTCATAATATCATTTTATGTAGATATCCACATTTATTTAATATTTTTCTTCCGCAGTTTTTATTGAAAATTTAATATTTGATATCTCAAAAACTTGATGTGATAGACAAAAACTGATGCCAGATTTGGAATCAGCACCCCAAAATTACCTTAAAACCGTTGGAATACCTTATGCCAGAAAAAGTGTTGTGACCAGTGTAATTATTAAAATCATCTCTCGCGTGGATTCCGTGGCCGGCATCGCGAGAGATGGCGACTGCTTAATCGAGCTTGCGAGTTGATCGTAGCCGATGTTGATGATGACGACGAGGGTAGCAATGAGGCTCATGAATTGCTCCGTGAAAAGTAAAGGCGCACGTGTGAGCGGAGGGAAAATACAGGGAATTGTACACTAAACTATTTTTGTATTTTACCAGGCAAGGCCCACTGAGCGATATAGTTACTGTTCAGAAGCGAGCTGGCCACAAATGACACCCGACGAAGTGGCTCGTCATCACGTGGACATTTATAGCAGCCAAATATTCTAAACGCACGACGTTCATTCGAAATGTGGAGGAGGAGGGGGAGGAGGAGGGGGGGGAGAAAAAAATCCACGCGACCGCTGTGAGAGAGACGCGCAAACTCCAAATATACAGCAGCAGGCGTCGTGGTCGTGATCGAACCCGCGAACCTCCTGTAGACCGGGCGAGGTAGGAACATCGCGCACCACGTTGGCGAGACGTTCGCTCGGGTCGAGGATGCAGTTGGAGACGCAGCGGTTGGAGATGAACCCGACACCGCGAAATCAAATCCCCGGCTAGGGGGCCGTCCATAAATGACGTCACGCGATTTTGAACGATTTTTTACCCCCCCCCCCCCTTGTCACGAGGCGTCACAAAAAGTCAGACCACCCCCCAAAACCATATTTTCATTTTGAAAATAAAACCTGCTTCAAATCGCTTTAAACTATTGTCATTGTAGTGCGTATTTAATGTGGCGCTGCATTCTGATGTTGTAGGAGAAAACATTTATTAAAAAGTCTATTTAATTAAGGAGAAAGTGTTGTCTATATTTATTTAAAGTTGCGCATTTTGATGTGACGTCACATTTCGGGTTCGTTGACCTTCGCGGCTAACCACTGCGCCACCACTCTCGCACACACTCATCCAAAGTTAAAGATCCCCCCCCCCTGTGTGTTGTTCCTTAACACACTTTGGAGGTAAGTGCTGTTAGCGAGCACCTCGGAAGGACCGATGCCGGCACACAAGCAGAGGGGGGGGGGGCAGCACTTCGCCAGGGCCACCTGTGCTGATGCGTACAGCAGCTACTCACCTAAGGCTGAGTCCACCTCGGACTCGGCCGGGACAGGTTCATATCAAGCGGTGGTTCTTCTTCACCTGGGGTGCACCTCGCACCGACTGGGGGTGCGAGACGTCCTTTGTGGGGGTACCGAGACGTAGCCAGATTCTTTCTGGAAGGTAAATCATGGAAACACAAATTGAGCACGGGCATGTGCTTCGTGTCATCAAACCTCCCTAACTAAGCACGTGTTGACTAACATGAGAACACGTGTTGCGGTTGAGAACCAAAGGGGTACAGGGCTGCGAGTTAAGGTGAAGAACCGCTGATGTAGCTGTGCGCGCTACAAACGGCGCCGCCGTTCCCCACGTGGCACCCATCACCCTCACAGACACACACACAGACACTCACAGACACACACACACACAGACACACACACACAGACACAAACATCCACACAGACATTCACAGACACACACATCCACACAGACACTCAGAGACACTCACTCACAGACACACACAGACACTCACAGACAACAACAACCGCCATTCGCCACTAAGTGGGGGTGACGTCAACACGACGCTTGTGCCAGGCCATGTGCACCTTGAGGCCATGTGAAGTGTCGAACGCCCGCTGGCAGGAGGTCACGGGGGAGACCCAGGTGCCACGGGTCGACTGACTGAGATGACTGAGATGACTGGTTGATGCACCACCTGTGCCCCCTACTGTGCCAACTTGCTGTGCTTTAGCCACCCGGCGCTCCGCTCGTTGTTGTGAGCGTCGCTCCTCCGCCCTCTGTTGTTGTTGGAGGGCGACTGCCTCCAACTGCCCAGTAGCATCCTTCACGAGCCTCCTCCACAGAGGCCGATCTTGACACCGCTGTTACCAGTCATCGGCATGTCCACTCAGCTCCACGTCCTTCTGTACCACATCACTCCATCTCTTCTCTAGCCCGTGCCGCGCCCGTTTAGCCCCCTCGACCCGGCCGAACAAAAGCTGTTTGACAGACACACACACAGACACACACACATCCACACACATCCACACACACACACAGACACTCACAGACACACACATTCACACACACACATATCCACACACACAGCCACTCACAGACACACACATCCACACACACACATTCACACACATCCACACACACGCTCGAACACACAGACACACACGCGCGCGCGCTCTCTGTCACACGCACACGGAACCCACGCTCTCTCATACAAAGATCCAACCGTATAACCTGTACAGACTGTTGGGGCAAGTGCCTATCTCTCATACACACATGTCCTCACACACACACGAACCCACGCTCTCTCACACACACACGCCGTCCCACGCACACCCCCATTCTCACGCACACCCGCCCACTCGCACGCACGCCCTCTCTCTCCTCTTACACACAGACACACGCATGCACGCACACATTTAATTATCGTTTAATTACTTGGGAAAACGTTAGGGTGAGCACGCGCGACCTGACGTGACATGGAAAATGTCGGCGCGTTCACTTGAAGGGCAGAGCCCCCCGTGTGTGCGCGTGCATTCGGAGCACGCGGATGTTGGGAGTCTGGGCGAGAGTGGAGAGTGCGCGTCTCTCTCTCTCTCTCTTCCCTCCTGTCTCTCTCTCGTCGCACTCGAACCTGAACATCGCCTCTCACGTCGAGAGCCTTCCACGCACAAGTGAAAGAGTCTGTGTGCGTGCGTGCGTCTGTCTTTGTGGGGGGGATGGGAGGGGGGAGCGGTGGCGCAGCGGTTTGTGCGTTGCGCTACGAACCCGGCGACCCGAGTTCGATTTCCCCTGCACGGCAACCAGCACCCGGTGACGATTATCTGAAGCGGTCCTGGGCTTTCCCTAGGTCGACTCAGCCTTAACCGAGGACCTGGTGCGCTGCGTAAACATCGCCACTGGGGAGACAAAGGCGGCCGGGCGTGGTGCTGGCCACGCTCGCGTGCCGTGCCGGCCTTCGTAAGGTGTTCGCTAACAGCACCGGCCCCAACAGTCTGTTAAGGATCTGTGTCTCTGCATCTGCCTTTGTGCACGTGTAGGCTGAGGCTGCGTAAATGCACGTGTGCATGTGTGTTTGTGTGCACCTTGTCACGTATGCCGACCTGGTCTTTGTCGCTCACCCCGATGAGTCGGAGACTTTGCTGCTGAACCTGGAACGTGCTGCACAAAACAAAACACCTGCCCGGGTGTTCCGGTCATCAAACTGCACCCCCTCAACTCTCCCCATCAGCGAGGGCGCCGTTGTGGAGAGAGCGGAGGAGTTCCCACACCTGGGCAGCGTGCTTATGGCGAGATTCGGTTTGGCAGCAGAGGTCTCACTCCGTAATGCTGTGTGGAAGCTGCCTTGGCCTGTCGTTCCAAGCCCTTTCCTTCTGCTATGCTCTGCGGAAGCTGAACACCTCTGAAGGGACATTCAGGTCGGCATGCCCACGATTCATCCTCATGGCTCTATCCAGACCACGGTGTCCCGTGCAGCCGACAGAGACGATTGGGACAAGTGCTGCTAGCGAGCACCAATGAAGACCGGCACGGCACACGAGGGGTTTGGGTGGGTAGCACCACGCCCGGCCGCCTTTGTCTCCCCCAGTGGCGATGTTCACGCACCTCGCCAGCTTCTCATTTGAGGCCGAGTCGACCTAGGGGAGGCCGAGGACCGGTTCACTTAATCGTTACTGATGTTGGTCGTGAGCGGGAATCGCGACTCGGGTTGTGATTCTGTGGGCGCAGTGCGCTGACCACTACACTATTGCTACACACACACACAGAGACATGCCGTTACACACACACACAGAGACACGCCGTTACACACACACAGACACGCCGTTACACACACACACACAGAGACACGCCGTTACACACACACACAGACACGCCGTTACACACACACACACAGATACGCCGTTACACACACACACAGAGACACGCCGTTACACACACACAGAGACCGGCCGTTACATCACACACACCAGCAGACATCGCCGTTAATACCACACACACACCAGGACACGCCGTTACACACACACACAGAGAACGCCGTTACACCCACACACACACACAGACACGCCGTTACACACACACACAGAGCACTGCCGTACACCACACAGACACGACGTACACACACACACACAGACACGGGTACAACACACACAGAGACACGCCGGATTACACACACCACACAGAGACACGCCGTTACAACACACACACACAGACACGACCGATACCACACACACACACACAGACATGCCGTACACACACCCACAGACACGCCGTTACATACACACACACACACAGACACGCCGTTACACACACCACAGATACGCCGTTACACACACAACAGAGACACGCCGTTACACACACACACACAGACACGCCGTTACACACACACACAGAGACACGCCGTTACACACACACACACAAAGACACGCCGTACACACACACACAGAGAGACACGCCGTTACACACACAGACACGCCGTTACACACACACACACACAGACACGCCGTTACACACACACACAGAGACACGCCCGTTACACACACACACAGAGACACGCCGTTACACACACACACACACAGACACGCCGTTACACACACACACACACAGAGACATGCCGTTACACACACACACACAGACACGCCGTTACACACACACACACACAGACACGCCGTTACACACACACACACAGAGACACGCCGTTACACACACACACAGACACGCCGTTACACACACACACAGACACGCCGTTACACACACACACACAGATACGCCGTTACACACACACAGAGACACGCCGTTACACACACACACAGAGACACGCCGTTACACACACACACAGAGACACGCCGTTACACACACACACAGAGACACGCCGTTACATACACACACACACACAGACACGCCGTTACACACACACACAGAGACACGCCGTTACACACACACACACACAGACACGCCGTTACACACACACACAGAGACACGCTGTTACACACACAGACACGCCGTTACACACACACACACAGACACGCCGTTACACACACACACAGAGACACGCCGTTACACACACACACAGAGACACGCCGTTACACACACACAGACACGCCGTTACACATACACACAGAGACACGCCGTTACACACACACACAGACACGCCGTTACACACACACACAGACACGCCGTTACACACACACACACAGATACGCCGTTACACACACACACAGAGACACGCCGTTACACACACACACACAGAGACACGCCGTTACACACACACACAGAGACACGCCGTTACACACACACACAGAGACACGCCGTTACATACACACACACACACAGACACGCCGTTACACACACACAGAGACACGCCGTTACACACACACACACACAGACACGCCGTTACACACACACACAGAGACACGCCGTTACACACACAGACACGCCGTTACACACACACACACAGACACGCCGTTACACACACACACAGAGACACGCCGTTACACACACACACAGAGACACGCCGTTACACACACACAGACACGCCGTTACACATACACACAGAGACACGCCGTTACACACACACACACAGACACGCCGTTACACACACACACAGAGACACGCCGTTACACACACACACACAGAGACACGCCGTTACACACACACACACACAGACACGTCGTTACACACACACACACACAGACACGTCGTTACACACACACACACACAGAGACACGCCGTTACACACACACACACACAGACACGCCGTTACACACACAGACACGCCGTTACACACACACACACACAGACATTATCGCCCGTTTTATCGCACACTGAATCCAGCTGTCGGCAAAGCGAATTTACATGCGCTTTAATAACAGTGCCAGTGCACATTACGTCAGAAGGCGCCGTAACGCGAACGGAATGTGGAATAATGTGTGAAATGGAATAGCCACTGGGCGCTACAAAGAGGCGGCACGGTGGGAAAGAGAGAGGGGCGCGGGAACATGTGGAGGCGGCGGCGTGAGTGGTGAAGTATGGGGGGTGGTGGTGGTGGTGGAGGTAGTGACTCGTCTGGTGAAGTATGGGGGGTGGTGGTTAGTGACTCGTCTGGTGAAGTATGGGGGGTGGTGGTTAGTGACTCGTCTGGTGAGGTATGGGGGGTGGTGGTGGTGGTGGTGGAGGTAGTGACTCGTCTGGTGAAGTATGGGGGGTGGTGGTTAGTGACTCGTCTGGTGAGGTATGGGGGGTGGTGGTGGTGGTGGAGGTAGTGACTCGTCTGGTGAAGTATGGGGGGTGATGGTTAGTGACTCGTCTGGTGAGGTATGGGGGGGTGGTGGTGGTGGTGGACGTAGTGACTCGTCTGGTGAAGTATGGGGGGTGGTGGTTAGTGACTCGTCTGGTGAGGTATGGGGGGTGGTGGTGGTGGTGGTGGAGGTAGTGACTCGTCTGGTGAAGTATGGGGGGTGGTGGTTAGTGACTCGTCTGGTGAGGTATGGGGGGTGGTGGTGGTGGTGGAGGTAGTGACTCGTCTGGTGAAGTATGGGGGGTGGTGGTTAGTGACTCGTCTGGTGAGGTATGGGGGGTGGTGGTGGTGGTGGAGGTAGTGACTCGTCTGGTGAAGTATGGGGGGTGATGGTTAGTGACTCGTCTGGTGAGGTATGGGGGGTGGTGGTGGTGGTGGAGGTAGTGACTCGTCTGGTGAAGTATGGGGGGTGGTGGTTAGTGACTCGTCTGGTGAAGTATGGGGGGTGGTGGTGGTGGTGGAGGTAGTGACTCGTCTGGTGAAGTATAGGGGGTGATGGTTAGTGACTCGTCTGGTGAGGTATGGGGGGTGGTGGTGGTGGTGGAGGTAGTGACTCGTCTGGTGAAGTATGGGGGGTGGTGGTTAGTGACTCGTCTGGTGAAGTATGGGGGGTGGTGGTGGTGGTGGTGGAGGTAGTGACTCGTCTGGTGAAGTATTGGGGGTGGTGGTTGTGGAGGTAGTGACTCGTCTGGTGAAGTATTGGGGGTGGTGGTGGTTGTGGAGGTAGTGACTCGTCTGGTGAAGTATGGAAGGTGGTGGTTAGTGACTCGTCTGGTGAGGTATGGGGGGTGGTGGTGCGGGTTGTGGAAGTAGTGTCTCGTCTGAAGTGTGGGGGATTGGTGGTGGTGGTTACGGAGGTAGTGGCGCTTGTGCTGGAGGCCCTGGGGGGACAGGCGTCTATGATGTCTCCTGGCCAAACTCCATTTGGCGGAGCCAGGAGACTGAATCTTCACCCTCGGGGCTCTTCCAGATGCAACAAAAAGCCTCTACATATGGCCACGTAGAATGTTCGAATGCTCACTGCGGAGGAGAGGCTGCCGCTCCTCTGTCAGGAGCTGGACCGGTCCCGCCTGGATCTCTGTGGTACTCAGGAGGTCCAGTGGACCGTCTCTGGCTCCTGCCACTATGAGGGGTAGAAAGTCCTCTACTCGGAGCAGGAGACTGCCAAACAGGGAGTGGCTCTTCTTCTGAACAAAAGAATGAAGAGGGTGTGTGAGCATGGCGGTGAGATGTGGGAAGCTGTAAGCCCCAGACTACGTTGGGCACGCCTTCCCATCAACCAGAGGCGAGGAGTAGTGGTCGTGGTTACTTATGCTCCCACCGAAGACGATCATCCGTGGAGAGATGCAGGCAAGGCCGATGAGTCAGATGCCTTCTATGACCTCCTGTCACAGGTGCTGGCGAAAGTGGCCCCTCGGAATAGAGTCATCTTGTTGGGTGACTTCAATGCCCGAGTTGGTCATGATGCTAGCACCTGGTCTAGAGTTATTGGAAGGCATGGGCCAGATCAGCTCAATAACAACGGTAGGAGGCTGCTAGATATTTGTGCAGCCCATGGGCTTGTAATTACCAACACGCTGTTCCGGCATCGGCGCATCCACACAACATCATCCTCTGTGGCGGAGGTTCGTGAAGGACGCTACTGGGCAGTTGGAGGCAGTAGCCCTCCGACAACGGAGGGGGAGGAGCGACGCTCACAACATCGTGCGGAGCGCTGGGTGGCTAAAGCACAGCAAGTTGGCACAGTAGGGGGCACAGGTGGTGCATCAGCCAGCCATCTCAGTCAGTCGACCCGTGGCATCTGGGTCTGCCCTGTGACCTCCTGCCAGCGGGCATTCAACACTTCACGTGGCCTCAACGTACACATAGCCTGGCACAAGCGTCGTGGTGACGTCACTGCCACTTAATGGCGAATGGCGGTTGTTGTTTTTGGAGGTAGTGACTCGTCTGGTGAAGTATGGGGGGTGGTTGGTGGTGGTGGTTGTGGAGGTAGTGACTCGTCTGGTGAAGTATGGGGGGTGGTTGGTGGTGGTGGTAGTTGTGGAGGTAGTGACTCGTCTGGTGTAGTATGGGGGGTGGTTAGTGGTGGTGGTTGTGGAGGTAGTGACTCGTCTGGTGAAGTATGGGGGGTTGGTGGTGGTATGGGGAGACGAGGGTTGGGTGGTGGTTGTAGTGGTGGTGGAGCGGTTAATGAAGTGGGGTGGTGGTGGTCGTCGTGGTGATTGGGGTGAGATTCTACTGGTGGTTGTGGTAGTGGCGCGGCTAATGAAGTGGAGGGTGGCGGTGGTGGTGTTGGTTGGCGGTGGGCTTCTGGTGGTTACGGTGGTGATTGTGGCACGGCTGATGAATTAAAGGATGGTGGTGGTGGTCGTGGAGTTTGGGGCTGGGTGGGCAGGTGCTACGTATCGAACCATCGCTGCATCGGGCTGCAATTTCCCGGCACGGCCTGCGATTATGCAATGTAGACTTTGTATTGTATGCGAGGCTTCAGTCACGTTCCAAGTCATCAAGTTGCTGCTCCAGTGAACTGTCACGCACAACAATAGCAGGTTAATTACAACGATTACCGGGGGGGGGGGGGGGGGGGGTTCTTCGGCTGTCACGAAGGGCGTAGATGGCTCTCGACGGTCCGGTGCGACCGGCCTCTTCTCTACGCTCAATGTTTTTATTGTACACGTGATGTACGTTTGTTTGTATGCGCATTGGATGGCCGATTTAGACGTTGCTCGTCGTTGAATCCAGTCTCGCATCGCCACGCCGTCGATCGCCACCGCCGTCATTGATTCATCCTCCCAACATTAAATCATCCTCGCCATCAGTCATTCTCGACCATCGCGGTTGTCGTAATAATGATCGTCGTTACAGTCGTCGTCACTGTCGTCGTAATAATGAGCGTCGTTATAGTCGTCACTGTCGTCGTTGTCGTAATAATGATCGGCGTTATAGTTGTCGTCGTCGTCATCATCATAATAATAATCGTCGTTATAGTCGTCGGCATCACCGTCGTCGTTGTCATAATTATCGTCGTTATTGCCATCATCATCATCATCGTCGTCATAGTCGTCATCATCGTCATAGTAATGATCGTCGTTATAGTCGTCGGCATCACCGTCGTCGTAATAATTATCGTCGTCATCGTCGTAATGATCGTCGTTATAGTCGTCATCATTGTCATCGTCGTCGTAGTAATGATAGTCGTCATAGTCGTCGTAATAATGATTGTCGTTATAGTCGTCATCATCGTCGTCGTCATCAAACCGCGGGGGGGGGGGGAGGAGGGCCGTCAGCTCGCACAGTCGGGCGCGTACGCCGAGAATTGTCGACGGACGGGCGGCCATTACGACTTGTGTCGTGGCGGCGGCCGCGGCTTCGTCGGACGTCACAAGCTCGTTGCAATGGATGGAGGTGCGGATGCTGGTTGATACGAGAGCATCCGCTAACCATCATATCTGAAACTATCTTTGAATGCTTGCCCGCTAAAATCGGCTAACCTCCGTCCAGTTGACGTCACGTGTTTTTCGGAAAATGGCGGTTCCTTGGGCATTGTGGGCCAAGTGTTGGCTACCGTTGCCATTGACGATATTCAATTAACCGGGCCTTACCTGGTAAAAACATTTTTTTAAACTTTTCGTTTTATATCCATCACGAAGGATGGGGGCTGGTTAGGTGTTGGGTGGGGGTCGACTGGCTGGGTCCACTCTACGGTGCAACTACTGTACTGTAGAGGAGTGCCACTTTCTCAAACATTGGTATCTATTTTATCGACCACCCCACCCTAAAACGAAAATCGATAAAAACGAGTGAGAACTCGCTGCACGTTCGTGTGAGGCGGAGTACCCCCCCCCCCCCCCGCTATGACACGTTTTAATCGCGCTAAACCCTGACACTGCCTCGCTTTACAACAAAAACAAAATAGAAAACAAAACAAACCCCCACTAACCTTTAAAAAGCGACTCCCAAATATTCCTCTCTCACGCTCCTTCTTCCCAGTAAAGATTCTATATTGGTGGTGGGGGGGGGGGGGTGGAAGGGTGAGACCCCCCACAACTCCCCCCACCGTCCCAACCCCTTTATCCCCCCCCCCCACCCCCGACTCGGGCCCCCCTAAACACACAAAGGAAGATTCAGCAAAATGGGAACAAACGCGAGAGGTATCCGCCGGTCGGAATTAAAGACGCGCGTAAATTTGAGTTGCTGCTCCGCTCGTTGGCTTCGTCGCCGCCGTTGTTGTTGTTGTGACCCTTCCTGGCTTTCATGCGCGACCCCCCCCCTCCATCACCCCCCCCCCCCCCACTCCTCCTCCCACACGCACCCCCCCCCCTCCCAAACTCCGACCGCACGGGGGACCCGCTCGGGTGGTTTGCACGCAAGGAGGGTAAAAGACACGTGACATTATCTGCGTCCATTCACACGAGAGAACAATGCTCACGTTAAAGACTCTAAAAGCCGAGGGGGCCCGGCGTGGAGACGGGTTCATCGCGAGGTGCAAACGTCGCCATTCACAAGATCGCAGGAGAGAGAGAGAGAGGGAGAGAGAGAGAGAGGGACCAGCCCGCATGAATGAATGAATGGATGAAGGAGATGCGCAGGATGGATGGATGGATACACGCGCACGCGCTGTCTCTGGAATGCTCGTAAGGCTAAGCAAGTGTTAGCCTGGACATCGCTTGGATGGGCGACCAACCATGAGCGCACACGCACAGGTGGTTGTAGGGCGTGTGTACGGTGGTGCTGATGGTTGGTCCGCACAGACGTGAACTTACCACGTGTTTTTTTATGAGTTGATATTTACCATCAATGACCAAGCCACGTCTGTTGTTACGGTCTTTCGCTTAGCTAATCAAAATCCCTGCACCAGTGCACCGCACTGTAATGCTACGGATACAATGCGTTATAGCCCTGTAGTGATCGACTGCTGGATGAAGGCTTCCCCCCCTCCCACCTTGTCGGTCATACGTGGAGGGAATGGGGGTTGTTTGACCATACTTCACCACGCTGGTCAAGACGAACCACTGGTCTTAATCACGGCCGGGAATCGAACTCGGGGGTCGGTCGGTGGGGGGGGGTTGGGGTGACGCGGTTCATAGCGCACCGCGCAAACCTCTGTCCCACGCAGACCCAACGAAAATGTTTGCACAGAGTTTAAAAGGCCGCGTTGATGGTGACGATGATGGAGAAATGTCGGCCTCTCAATGTAATCTGATATCGAAGTTAAGTTGTGCAACGCCGCTTTACACACCCCTGCACACCATGAACACGTGTGTAATTAACAGCGTGTGTGTACACGCGTGTACACACACACACACACGTGTACACGTGTGTGTGTGTGTGTGGCGCAGTGCTGAGCCACGATGAACACGGCCGACACCAATGACGATTGCATGAACCTGGTCCTGGGGCCTTCCCCTGGGTCGACTCAGCCTCAAATGAGTACCTGGTGCGATGTGTAAACATTGCCACGAGAGAGAGAGACATATTTAGCTCTGTGAAGTGAAGTAGAGAACCCATAGAGGAACCCATGGCAGGGAGTGGAACTCAGGTTGGCTGTTGGGGCAAGTGCTGTTAGCGAGCACCTATGAAGGCCGGCACGGCACACGAGGGGGTGGGTGGCCAGCGATGTTTACACACCGCACCAGGTACTCATTTGAGGCTGAGTCGACCTAGTGGAGACCCAGGACCGGTTCAAATAATCGTCACTGATGTTGACCGTGAGCGGGAATCGAACCCGGGTCTCAAAGGTTCGTAGCACAGCGATGTTTACACACCGCACCAGGTACTCATTTGAGGCTGAGTCGACCTAGTGGAGACCCAGGACCGGTTCAAATAATCGTCACTGATGTTGACCGTGAGCGGGAATCGAACCCGGGTCTCAAAGGTTCGTAGCACAGCGATGTTTACACACCGCACCAGGTACTCATTTGAGGCTGAGTCGACCTAGTGGAGACCCAGGACCGGTTCAAATAATCGTCACTGATGTTGACCGTGAGCGGGAATCGAACCCGGGTCTCAAAGGTTCGTAATCGTCACTGATGTTGACCGTGAGCGGGAATCGAACCCGGGTCTCAAAGGTTCGTAGCACAGCGCGCATCCCTTCACACCACCACCACCCCCACCACCACCACACTCGCCAGCATGGTGAAGTATGGTCAAACAACCCCCATGACCGACACCACGTGGGGAGGGTGGGGGGGGGGGCGCCTTCCTCGCTTTAGTGCATTGACGAATGCGTGTCAGCTATTCCTGTTTTTAGTAAAATTATCGCGACACGAAGGAGTGGTAATGATTGATCCAGGAAAGCCCTTGCAGTGTTCTCAGGCCTCTTCATCAAGGGGTCCCGACATCGCAACGTCTGTCCAATTGCTCGTCGCTGATTTACGGACGTGCGTGTGGAACGGGAGCACGCGGAGAGAGAGAGAGAAAGAATCCACCCTAAGCACAATGGCAAGTGGGGAACACGCACCACATGTAACGTACCCCACCCCCCCCCCCCCCCCCACTTTTTTTGGGGGGGTCAATCCATTGCTGGTCGTGGCAGCGTTCTTTGGCCATACTTCACCACCGTTGATCCCAACATTTATAACGTTCTGAACAGATGCGTTCACTAAACCCCTCATTCTCCGCACTGGCCACATCGTGACCCCCCGTGCCACCCTCCCCGCCTCGGCCTAACTTTGCACCGGGTCTGGGAGCGAGTCTCGTAAAAAACATTTTCTAAGAAAAACATTCTGAATCACGACTTCGGCGTAGATGGCGACATCGTGGGGGGGGGGGGGGGGGGCTTCATTCAGCAGTGAATAAACCATGGCTCGTGATAATGACGATCATCATCATCTTCTTCAGCATCATGATTACGACGGCGAGTTGAGTTGTGTGCACGCGGGGCTTGCGTGCGTTCGTGATTCGCAAACGTTCGCCGATCATCTCAGGGCTAATCATGTCTCTCACTCGATATGTTCCGGAACGCTGCGAGAGGCTGGGCATTGGAAGGAGGGGGATTATCGACGTAAGGCACTACCACTAGACCACAAAGTACGCCTATCCATACAGAGTTTCATTGGACGGCCAGCACGGCAGTCGTGCGGACTGAACATCGTTGCGGACTGGTGCAGCGAACATCTCACACCGACTCGACCACAGTACTGTGTTTGGCGGCGTGACAGTTTAATGTGGCACAAGCCATAGCCGATCGGCGGATCACGTGGTGGTGGTGGTGGTGGCGGCGGTGGGGTAAAGCGTGGGTACGACAACCTCCATCCAACACAGGTGGCTGTCGACGTGAAAACAATAATTCGCAAAACAAACACGTTGTTGTGAAAGACCCTTCCACGAAGCTCACGGTCCACCTTACCAATCGCATCCACTGCACAAACCATGGCAGCAGATGCGGACGATAGCTGACGCACAAGTGGAAAAATAAATACGATAGACTCTCCAGTCGTAGATGTGGCGACTGTGGTCACATCCAGAGCAGACGGCAGCACAAACAGATAACGACGCAACTCCCGATCCACAGACCCGTGGGAGACACCGCAGGCGACACCGCTCCGCTGCTGTCTGGAGTCGACCACGTGGATGTGAACTCGTCGGAGTCGTCGCTCTGCGATCCGCACCGGCAGCCGTGCGGAACAAGAAGCAGCAGCAGGAGGAGGACGACGAACGCGAAAGAGGAGGACCAAAAACAGCCTCTTGAAGTTCGCTTCAGGCACAGGCGTCCCCCCCTCCCCCGTCCTATCTGCCAGCAGGGGCGTGGATCGAGGCAGTTGCAGGGCGTGCGCCTCTAACGCTTTGCCCCCCCCGCCCCCCCCGTGTTCTACCTTTGCCACTCGAGACGCCGTTCGACAAAATCGCGCGCACGCGGGGGCGATTTTAGTTTCCCCTTCGTTCTCGTGCCCGCGGAGGGGGGCGGGGGGCGGGGGGGCGAGGGGGGGCAAGGGGGGCGAGGGGGGGGCAAGGGGGGTGGGGGGGCGAGGGGGGGTAAGGGGGGCGGGGGGGGGGGCAAAACAAAACCAAATTTTTGTTGTTGTTGTTGTTACAGTCTAGCACCCCCTAGCCCCTCGCTGCTTATAAAGTTCCATTGTGAAGTTCGGGTGGGTCAGGAGGAGAGCGCGCGCGGAGGGGTCGGTCCTCGTCGCCGCGATGATTGCCCCGGCGGCGTCGGCGTCGGAGGAGGTGGAGAAGGAGGAGGAGGAGGAGGAGGTGGAGGAGGAGGAGGTGGTGGAGGACTGTCACCCCTCGTCTTGTTGTTATACGGTCTGGGAACGGCCGTGCGGCGACATCGGCGCGGCCCCGCATCGCACAAGGGCGAAAGCACAGCTCCATTAAAGCTGCCGATGTTGAGTGATGTGTCATTGTTGATGAGAATAGAGGGGCCGTGAATGGGGCCGGGGGGGTGCACGTACAAAGTATATAAGTGTGGGTGGGGAGGGGGGGAGGAGGAGGGGAGAGAGAGGCTATCGGCTGGTTGGGTTTGAGGGGAGGTGGGCGTTTGGGGGTCATTCAGGAGTCTGGACAAGGGGGGTGGGGGTGCGAGTGTGTCTGTGTGTGTGTCTATCTGTGATTATTGTCTGTGTGTGTCTGTGTGTGTGTCTGTGTGTGTATGTGTGTGTGTCTGTGTGTGATTATTGTCTGTGTGTGTGTCTATCTGTGGTTATTGTCTGTGTGTGTGTCTGTGTGTGTGTCTGTGTGTGTATGTGTGTGTGTATGTGTGTGTATGTGTGTGTATGTGTGTGTCTATCTGTGATTATTGTCTGTGTGTGTGTCTATCTGTGAGTATTGTCTGTGTGTGTCTGTGTGTGTGTCTGTGTGTGTCTGTGTGTGTATGTGTGTGTGTCTGTGTGTGTGTCTATCTGTGGTTATTGTCTGTGTGTGTGTCTGTGTGTGTATGTGTGTGTATGTGTGTGTGTCTATCTGTGGTTATTGTCTGTGTGTGTGTCTGTGTGTGTATGTGTATGTGTGTGTGTCTGTGTGTGTGTCTATCTGTGATTATTGTCTGTGTGTGTGTCTGTGTGTGTATGTGTGTGTATGTGTGTGTGTCTATCTGTGATTATTGTCTGTGTGTGTGTCTGTGTGTGTATGTGTGTGTGTCTATCTGTGATTATTGTCTGTGTGTGTGTCTATCTGTGAGTGACGTGCGTGTCTGTCTGCAGATGTTTTTTTCTTTGTGTAGCGGTGGTGCAAGGCCTGAGGTCAATTCCCAGCCACGACCAACCTCAGTGACGAACATCTAAATCGCCGGCTCTGGTTCTCCCCTAGGTCGACCCAGCCTTAAATAAGTACCCGGTACAGTCTGTAAAACGGCAGGTAAACGAAGCCGTGGTCCAGGCCACACCACCCCGTGGTGCTCTGGGGCGACCTTGATAGGTGTTCGCTAACAGTGCCTCCTCCGATGAGCGCCGTTGGCTACGTACGGTGCGAAAGAAGTTCAACACACAACACGCACACAATTGCCCGCAACGGACTGGGTTAAGGTTATAGGGAGCGGGGAGAAGTTTGTGCGCTTGTGTGTGTGCGTGTGTGTGTGGGTGATTGTGTGTGTTTGTGTGTGTGATTGTGTGTGTGTGGGTGATTGTGTGTGTTTGTGTGTGTGTGTAGCGATTAGCGCGCTGCGCTACGAACCTGGCGACCCAAGTTCGATTCTCGCTCACGGCTAACACCGGTGATGAACCGGTTCTGGGCCTCCCCTAAGTCGACTCAGCCTCAAATGAGTACCGAGTGTGGTGCGTAAAAACATCGCCACTGGGGGAGACATAGGTGCTCGTTAACAGCACTTGCCCCACACTCTGTTAAGACTATACGGGGGATCTTTGTGTGTGTGTGTTTGTGTGTGTGTGTTTGTGTGTGTGTGTTTGTGTGTGTATGTTTGTATGTTTGTGTGTTTGTGTGTGTGTGTTTGTGTGTGTGTTTTTGTGTGTGTGTGTTTGTGTGTGTGTATATTTGTGTGTGTGTTTGTGTGTGTGTGTTTGTGTGTGTTTGTGTGTGTGTGTTTGTGTGTGTATGTGTGTGTGTATGTTTGTGTGTGTATGTGTGTGTGTGTATGTGTGTGTGTGTTTGTGTGTGTGTGTTTGTGTGTGTGTGTATGTTTGTGTGTGTATGTTTGTGTGTGTGTGTATATTTGTGTGTGTGTGTTTGTGTGTGTGTGTGTGTATGTGTGTGTGTGTGTCACAATCCGTGCATTACGGAAGCACTTGGTGGTCCGGCGTGTAAACAAATGCGCGTGGTGTTGGTGGATCACGGGAGAGACGGAGAGGGGGGCGCTTGTCCCGAGACAATCTTGCGTGGGTGGCAGTCGACGGGGTTACAGAGAAGAGGGGATAGAGGGGATAGAGGGTTGAGTCGCCGGGGGTGGGGGGGTGAGTCAGAGGGTGAGGGGAGGGGCGGTGAGGGAATAAGGAGTGGGGGCGGGGGGGGGCGGGGGGGGTTCCTCACCCCCTACTCGCCTAAACAATCATCTGACAGCTCGGCGCACCGAACCCCCCCCCCCCCCCCCCCCCCAGCTTTTAAGAAGGCGGCCGCACCATTTTTGATCTATGTGGGAAAGAGAAAATCATTTTTTGCTTAATTACCGTTTCCCCAGCTCCTCCGACGCCCCTCCACCTCCCATCTCCAGTCCCCCCCCCCTCTCTCCCGCCCCCCCTCCTCTCTCCCGCCAAGGCCCTTGTGAGCGAGGGGGGCAACCGCTTTCAACAAAGGTTCATCTGCGCTTCTCCAGATGCAAAGAAGAGAGAGAGAGAGGGACCCTTTCTGAAACATCCGCGGGGCTCGCCTCTTTCTCCGCGCGCGCGCGCGCGCGCGCCCGCTCGCTCGCGCACTCCGCAACTTTGCATTCCCCCAAATCCGTTTTGAGTCCACAAAGCGCCGTGGGGCTACGTAATAGTGTGAGGGGGACAATAAGGAGCTGTTATTTTTATAATGATAAACGCGCGGCCACCGCCACCGCCGCCGCCGCCGCCGCCACTACTAACCCCCCCCCCCTCCAGCCTCCTCCCCACCACCACCACCACACACACACTCCCTCCTCTAATTCCGGCTTTGTGAGAAGTGCAACAGAAAAAAACATTTGATTTCCAAACAAGAGGAGTCGACGGTGTTGCGGCAAGGTGGTGGCTCGCTTCACGCTGGATTCGTTTTTTTGTTTTGTTTTAACGCGCGCAGCTGGAATTTTCCACGTAGATTCGGTCATTATTTGTGTTGTTGTTATTGTTGTTGTTGCGTTGCTTCGTAATTGTTTGTAATAAGCTGATGGTTGACGCTGGTATACTTTGTGCATGAGGCAAGATGATGGTGTGTTCAGGGAATAGCCGAGCGAATGCTGCGCGCGCGCGCACGTGTATGTGGTAGCGCGCGCGCGCGACACCGCGCGCACACGCGCGCGCGCGCGGTGCAAAATGTACGGATTTTTAGTGACGGTTAATCACGTGCTTAATTAATGACACTCTGAGAGGCTCTAACCGTAATTAAAGGGACATGTTTTCTAATAAGTCTCGAGCAAAAAAGGCGCCGCTCCATTCACTGAACCCCGATCTTTTGATTCAGTGGCGTCTTTAGACGCGCGCTTCGCTCCAGACTGTGGGCCCCCAGAGCCCCTCCCAGACTCCGTCTAGACCACTTCATCACCCCGCCCCCCTCTCCCTCTGCTCCCCCTCCCCTCCGAGCCTAAACGCATGCTTCACCATCACCGACCCCCCACCACCCTTACCCTCCCACCCACCATCACTAACCCAGCCCTGGCCGCCACTCCTTCTCCCCGTGTAGCCGCCCTGCCAAATTATGGGTCACGCCGAGTGACGATTTATAACCGCGCGTCCCGTGCGTGGGAACGGCGCGGGCACGTGTTGCGAGCTGCACCAGTCGCTCAGCGCCGACGCCCCCCCTCCCCTGCCCCCTGCATCTCTCTCTCTCTCTACAGCTCGCTCTCCTCTCTCGAACTTTCCCTTCTTCCTCTCTCGATCCTCCACCCTCCACCTCCCCCCCGCGTGTCCCTCCCCTGTCTCTAACCTCTCTCCCTCTCCCCGACCTCTCTTCCTCCGTAATATCTTTCCCGACTGTCCCCCCTGCCACTCCCCCTCTCATCTCTCCCGATTCTCTCTCCTCACTCCCTCGCTCTCTCTCTCTTGCCTCCAGTGTTCAGAGGCCTGCTTAAGGCGCGGCTCCGGCTAGAGCACGCATACCACACACATGTCGGTGATGTGCGCGTCTTCTTCGAACGCTGGGGAGCTGCAAAAGCCCTCTGTACCAGCGTGGACGGCACCCTCGTGTTCACCTTCTGGAGCGCTCGCTCGTCACCGTGGCGTGCGCGATGACCACCACCACAACCACCACGTGGCTTTTCCTTCGTGTTGTGCGCGGTGCTTTTAGCGCCGCAGCGCGTGGATTTGTAGCGTTTATTTTCATTTGCTTGCTGGTGACTTTGTGTATTTCATATCGAAATCGCCTCCAGTGCTGTTGATGCTGGCGGCAATAAAAGTTGTTTAAAAGTCAAAGTCTCTCTTGCCTCTCCAAATACTCTCCCCTCCTATACCCCTCTCTCTTTACACTCCCCTGCCTCTCCCCCCTGCGTCACTCTCACTCACACTCTCTCTCTCCCATGGAACGTTCCTGGCTCTTCTCTCACCCCGCGCCCTCCCTGCCGTTCGCGGCGTGGGCAAGGTGTGTGCGGAGCGACGCAGAGAATCTCGCCTCTTCGGTTCGACCTGGGGTCGCGCGGGAGGAGTTGTGCGGGGGGGGCGAGGGCGGGCGGGGTGGGGTGGGTGGTTGGTTGGTGGGGGATGGTGGGAGGTTGACACGAGTGCGAAGAGGAGGAGGAGGAATTTCACGTAAACAGCGCAATGCGAGTCGCAGATGTGAGTACACGCCACTCGGCGAAGCCCGACGCACTTCGTTGTGAGCGGCGAGGCGTGGGCGACGTCTTCACCCAGCAGTGGGCTGACAATGCGCCGTCGATTGCAGTTTATGGAATTCTCTCAAAAACGACGCTCACTCTCCTCCTTTACAAACAACTCGTTTGCATATTCGCACTAACATCAAAGATCCCCCGGTATAGCCTCGACACGCTGTTGGGGCAAGTGCTGTTGAGCGAGCACTGATGAAGGCCGGCCCGGCGCACGAGAGGGTGGGTGGCGAGCGCCACGCCCGGCCGCCTTTGTCTCCCTCGTGCTGATGTTTACACGTCGCGCCGAGTACTCATTTGACGCCGAGTCGATCTCGAGGAGGCCCAGGCTGGTGTTGGCCGTGGAGCGGGAATCAAATTCCGGGCTGCCGGGTCCCGTAGCGCAAACAACAAACCCGCGCCATTCGCCACTACGTGGCGGAGACGCCACCACGGCGCCTGTGCCAGGCTAGGTGCACTTTCAGGCCACGTGATAGGAGGGCACGATACAGCACCCCGATGCGACGGGTTAACTCGCTGACGCACAACCTGTGCTCCCCTGCTGCGCCAACCTTGCTTCGTGTATCCACTCAGCGCTCCGCTCGTTGTTGTGAGCGTCGCTCCTCAGCCCTCCCGCTGTTGTTGGAGGGCAACTGCCTCCAACTTGTAGCCCAGTAGCGTCCTTCACGAGCCTCCCCCACAGGGGCAGATAATCTTTAACACCGCTGGAAGCAGTTTGAATCGGCAAGTCCACTCAGCTCCGCATCCTCCCGTACCGCATCAGCTCCATCTCTTCCCTAGCCTGCGCCTTGCCCGTTTTTCGCCTCCTCTATCCGTCCAAACAGAAGTCTGCTTGGGCATGCGGCATCTGGGCACGCGGGCTGCGTGACCCCGGCCAACGCAGCATCGCCTGCCTGGAGGAGCTCACCGATTTTGGGACGGTGACCCAGACTGCTGGGGCAAGTGCTGCTAGTGAGCAGTTATTGCAGTCTTCCCCGCGCTGAGCTCGACAAAGATCGGTTCAGATGCAGTATCCGGGAATCTAACTCTGGTCGCCGTGTTCGTAGTGCCAGGCTAGGTGCACTTTGCGGGGGGGGGGCACACGTGAAGCGTGAATGGCTCCGTGGACGCATGTGACGGGGGGACAGGGCCCACACAAAGACTACGGCCCTCTGTGTGGCTCAGACGGTCTGTTGGCAAGTGCTGTAAGCGCACTCAAGGGGGTGGTGCGGTCAGATCTCCGCCCCGCCGCCTTTGTCTCTCCCCAATGCCGATGTCCGTGACACCACGGCAAGGGGTTCCGTGAACGGCTGAGTTGATCTGGAGGAGACCCAGACGCTGCTCAAAAAATCACTGCTGATGTTTAGGACGTCGGGTTCATAGCACGGAGTGCTACACCACGCACACAACCCCTCACGCGCCCCACAAAGACAAATATCCCCCGTATAGGCTTGACAGACTGTAGTGGCAAGTGCTGTTAGCGAGCACATATGAAGGCCAGCACGGCACACCAGGGGGTGGGTGGCCAGCACGACGTCCGGCCGCCTTTGTCTCCATAGTGGCGATATTTAAGCATCGCACCAGGTACTCATTTGAGGCTGAGTCGACCTAGGAGAGGCCCAGAACCGATTCAGTTAATCCATCACTGGTGTTGGCCACCGAGTTCGTAGCGCAGCGTAGCGCTAACCGCTACACTACCGCTCCCCCCAACACACACACACCACACACACACTCACACCACACACCCCACAGACACACCCCCCACACACACACACCACACACACCACACACACACCCTCACACACCCTCACACACCACACACACCCTCACACACCCTCACACACCACACACACCCCACACACACCACACACACACCACACACACACCACACACACCCCACACACACCCTCACACACCACACACACACCCTCACACACCACACACACCACACACACACCCCACGCACCACACACACACCACACACACCACACACACACCCCACGCACCACACACACCACACACACACCACACACACACACCACACACACACCACACACACACCACCCCCACCCTCACACACCACATACACCCTCACACACACCACACAGACACTCCCTTACACACCCTCACACACCCTCACACACCCTCACACACCACACACACCCTCACACACCCTCACACACCACACACACCACACACACACTCCTTTACACACCCGATTCGCACCCCCCCCCCCCCCACTCAGGAACCCCACTCACGCGCACCGTTAGTTGAACCTGCGGCCGCCTATTTAGAGGCTGGGCGTCAAACTGGGAGCGACCGCGTCCCTGTAACCACTGAACCCCCCCCCCCCTATCCACCCCACCCCTCACGCCCCCCCCCCCTATATTCTCCAAACCCCCACTCGCACCCCCACTACCCCCTCCACCCTCCCTGCGAGTGGTGGACAGTGTCGGATTAACTCACAGGGGAGGTCCTTTACAATTCCTCTCTCTCTCGCTCCTCTTTGGAGAGAAAGGCGAACGGCGGCGGCGGCGGTGGTGGTGGCGGTGGTGGTGGACGGGTCGCGCAAACGGCAACAGACAAAGTTACCGCAGCTCGTGGAGACGTCGCTGTCACGGCAGCCGGCGGCTTAGAGGTGGCGTGGGGGTCCCTATTAGCGGGCTCCCGCTGAGGATACAAACCCGGCAGGCCCCCCCTCCCCTCTCCTCTCTCTCTCTCTCTACCCCCCCCCAATGCCACATCAACCCAGTGGAGTTCACTTAATTAAAAACAAAGAGCAAGATCTCTCTCGCTCTCTCTCGCTACCCCACTCACTCCGCACGACGACCGGTATAGGCTGTAGCAGACTGTTGGGGCGAGAGCTGTTGGCGAGCACCTGTGAAGGCCGGCACGGTTACACCACAAGGTGGCGAAGTGGGGGGGGGGGGGGCGGGGCAGTACCACGCCCGACCGCCTTTGTCTCCCGAGTGGCGATATTAACATAGAGCACAGACTAGATGCGAGGCTTTCGTGACTGCAGGAATTACTCGTTGGTTCTGTCGGTAAAGTCACGTAGAAATTAAATGAAATAATAATTATTGATAAAAATAATTAATATTTGCTTTTATAATTAAATGTAATTCTAATTTATAATTATTATTATTTAATTTAATTACTACGTGACTTTACCGTCGGATCTAGGGGGGGGGGAGGTGTCCAAGACGCGGTTCAGGTCACCGTTATTGGTAACCGCTCACCACTTCATTATAACGCACACAACAATAACAACATCTCCTCTGTAGGTGAGCTTGAGAAGGACACACATTGCTAGAAGAAGAAAATAATACGAAGGCGGGGATGATGATGATGATGGCGAGGATTGTTTGGTCGAAACCATCATATATCAACCGAAGGCGGGGAACTCGTGAGTTGAGGGACATCCATCCAGCAGCGAGCTCGATCAGCGGTCGGCAAAACCTGCGGCTCACCGAGGACCGTTTCGTGACGTTATTTAGTAAGGATCACCACCGGCTGGTATTCACCATACCCACTGCGGTTCCTGGTGTTGTTTAGTTTGCCGATACCCTGAGCTTAGGCGGATTGGTCGCTGCGTCGCGACACCGCAGGAGATGGAGGCGGACACACAGACACGGCTTGGCGAGCGTTGTTCAAGCTGAAATCCGACAGAACGCAGCGATGCATCTCTGAACTGACAAGGCCGGTACAAGATGCATCCTCGACCGTCGAAGGATGGGCCGCAATGCGCTGTTCGCTAAAAACATTGGACGAAAGTGTGCATTTGTCAAGATGTACACACGGCACATTACACCACACACACACACACACAGAGTGTGTGTGTGTGTGTGGTGGGGAGCAGTGGTGTAGCGGTTAGCGCTACGAACCTGGCGACCGGGGTTCGGTTCCCGCTCACGGTCAACACCCAGTGACGATTATCTGAACCGGTCCTGGGCCTCCTACCCGAGGTCGACTCAGCCTCAAATGAGTACCTGGTGCGGTGTGTAAACATCGTCACTGGGGGAGACAAATGCGTCCAGGCGTGGTGTTGGCCACCCACCCCCTCGTGTGCCGTGCCGGCCTTCACAGGTGCTTACTCGCTAACAGCACTTACCCCAACAGTCTGTTAGGGTTACACGGGGGGATCTTTGTCTTTGTTATCTTTCGGGACTCAAGGGTCCAGAGCGCTGAGCCAGCCAGCGCTGCTTCGGAGCGACAAGTTTGACTCCTGAGTTAAAGCAACAAGGACGTTTGCTGTTAGTTATATGTTATTAATGTTATTGATTTAATTAAAATTATCATCATCAATCGGCGAGGATGCGCTCACGATGCGCACGTGCGCAGCACCCACGCGCGCCTCGTCCACTTCTTTCGTACGGCTGATGAAGATGCAGAGCGACGATACCACATTCGGGTGTTCAGGCCCAGCAGATAGCCGTGTCAGCAGCAGCGGAGTGGCATCGCTGCGATGTCTCCGTCATACTCGTGAATCTCGGGCGTTATGTCGCGTTACGCGCCGTCGTGGTGCGTTCTGGATGACCACAGTCTCGCACTCGAATACTGGAGAGTTTTATTGATTTATTTTTCATTTGTGCATCGGGGTATTCGCATCTGTGGACGCGGTTCGTGTGCAGTGGATGCGAATTAGGGTGGACCAGTGGTAGATCAAAACCCAGGGATCTTCTGCCTTTGGGTCCTCAGCAAGGTGCCTCGTGAACTAACTGCGTCTTAGATCGCAAACTCAGCCGCTCACGCAGCACATCCACCACACGCGTCTCCTCCTCCTGACGCGAGCATCCCCTCGTGGATCTCGCAGTGACAGGGCCTCGCCACTGCTCTTCTGACTTCTTGTCTCGCACTGTGAGGAGTCTTCGCAAGCTTAACATGGAGGGGGGGGGTACGGGGGGATGAGGGGGGGGGGTATTCTGAGCCGCTAAGAAACAACATCCTGAATCATTCGTGCAAATCGTTACCAGAAGTTGCTCCAAGTAAAAAAAAAATATCGACAAATTGTCACGCACACAGCCCCGCGATGCGGTTAAACGATCTTGATTTTAGCCCTAGTGTCACCTCGCCCGCTCGCGGCTGGAGCGGTGGCAGAGTTGGTGACAATGCGTTAATTGCGCTACGAACCCGGCCACCTGAGTTCGACTCCCCGCCACGGCTAAACCATTCGGTGCTATATCAACCAACCTCATACACTCCCCGCCCCCCCTCCCAGTATATCGCAAACTCACCAGCGTGGTGATGTATGCTTAAACAACCTTCACGATCGAAGGGCATGTAAAAGACCTTCATGTATCGGTGTATTCATGAAGGCCTGTGGTGCACGAGCTCAATATCTCGTGGAAGCGTCTACTCCTCCATACAAATCGCGGAGAGATGTGATTTAATCATCGGCAGCAGCCAAACGTCATAGACATCATCACTCCGAGCAGCACGCGTGGCAGCCCGAAAACACACCGGAGGAGCTGTTCAGAACAAACCGTGAAAACCTACGCGAGTCGTCGAGGAAATGAATGACCATACTTCACCACGCTGGTCAGTGGGTTGTGTGAAGGTGGGGGGAGAGGGGGGACGATGACTCAGTTTAGACGTAGTTTGTTGTCCTTCCACGCACCTCCGATTAGAACGGTTGGCTACGTACGGTGCGAAAGAAGTTCAACATGCAAGTACATACATACATCACCTGTCACTGATGTTGTTAGCCTCGACCCGGGAAATCGAACCCGTGTCGCCATGAAAACAAAACAACTCCACATTTATATTCTTGGTTCTTTCGGTAAAGTCACGTAGAAGGGAAATAATAAAATAGTATAAAGTCACGTAGAAGAGAAATAAAAAAATATAAATTATTTTATTATTTCCCTTCTACGTGACTTTACCGAAACAACCAAGAATATGAATCCCTGCAGTCACGAAAGCTTTAAATCAAAACTCCACATTTCAAGATATGCCCGCAATGCGCGTTGTGGTGAATTCCGAGACGGTGGTGGTCCTTCATCAAGACCTGTAACGAAGCAGCAGTCCTTGAAGAGCCCCATGCCGCTCCGGAGATGCAGGTTGTCGACCCCCTGGTCTCGAGTATTTGGCCGCTTTATACATTTCCACGTGATAAGCCCACTTCGTTGAGCTATCATTTTTGTGGCCATATCGCTTCTGATAAAAAAAAGAGCCGTATAGCTCAGTGGGCCTTAGCTGGTAAAAAACAAAAAAACTTACGGTTTTTTGTTTGTTTCAAAAGAGATTCCTCGGGAGTGCAGGGTGATCGAGGGATGCAGCAAGTGGGGTGTAAGGGTAGGAGGGGGTCTACGTGGGGTCTACAAGGTTACCACCCGCAGCCGCTGAACCCCTGGGAATTTAGCCTTGGGGGGGGGGGCGGGGTGGTGACTTTTGAGAAGTAATCCGTCTCTGATTACCGATTACATTGGCTAAATGATTGCGTGATTTGCCCGCTCTGCTCTGGTCGCTCGCCCCGCGGCAGCCCAGCGGAGAGGCTCCTCATCGCTGTGACCCCCTCCCCCGGCACACAGGAGGAGCAGCAGGCGTGTGGAGTGTCTGTCCCGGGGACGTCGCCTCGTCGTCGTGGCTTCGTGAAAATCATGAAACCTATCGGCCAATCTCGCCACGTACACAACTTGCCAACGTGCGGTTACTCGACTCGACCGCACGCAGAGGTCGCCAACACCACTTCTATTAACTATTCTGTTTTAAATTTCGATTTAAAGCTTTCGTGACTGCAGGGATTCATCTTCTTGGTTCTTTCGGTAAAGTCGCGTAGAAGGGAAATAATGAAATAAATACATATTATAATAAAATACAATTCTCACGACGTTTCGGCCACAACGCAATCAGCCGTCCTCAGGAACCTCATTTGTGCGCCTTTTGGCGTCATCTGGTCCAACACCATGTGAGACTAGGCTCTAAGGAAAGCTGTCTCGGGTGTGGACCAATCAACTTCAAGGACAGTGCATACATTATCAGAGTTATGTTTTTTGTTTGCATTCTGACTGTAGGTATTGTGATCTATGCAAACATGACTCCTTGTAAAAAAGGTGTCAGTTTTGTTGCCAGATAAAAGGGTAAAAAACCAATTATCATATTTTTTTTATTTTACCAGGTAAGGCCCACTGAGCTATATATACTCAAGCTCTTTTAAAAAGTAAAGCGACCTGGTCACAAATGACAGCGCAACGAAGTGTTTTGCCACGTGGACATGGACAGCAGCCAAACACTCTAAACGCGTGATGTTGATTCTAAATGTGGAGGTGGAAGGCCGGTAAGAATCCGGAAAAAAATCCACGCGACCACAGGGAAAGAGACACGCACACTCCGAATATACAGCAGGCGTCAGGGTCGGGATCGAACCCATACCTCCTGCATACCAGGCGAGGTAGTAAACATCTCTCCACCGCGGAGTTCTAAACTCACCACGCGACCACGTGGTTGTAGCTGCGCAGGAATTTCTCGCGCGCGCGCGTCTACATTTGCGTCTCCGCACACACTTAGCTGGTTTTCAAGTTGAAAGTTTAATTTATTAGGTATAGCCATGTGAGCCATGCGGCTCTTGGGTTGGGTGCAACCGCAACAAACAAAATATGAACAGAGAACATCTTAAAGCGACGACGCGCAACAGAAACATCCTGGACAAACCAGCAAATCTTCCAGGCGGTACAGCCGATACCCCTAAAACGCGCACAAATAATCGCGAGGCTCCCTTTACGGACTAGCTGACCAGCTTGCCGTTTCATTTCTTTGCATAGGCAGTGCCCTCTCCCGTGTGACTGTTTACCCACGAACGTGATGAGATGGGAATCTCCCAACACCACCCCTCCCCTCCCCCCATTTCAACCGTGAAGGTATTTACCGAATGCGTAATCTCGCCTCAATCACAGGTATTCCCTTACCTGCTCGGCTCGTGGTGTGGATGGGTGGTTCTGGGGGGGGGGGGGGTAGAGAGGTCGCCTCGATGATGTGGCGTGGAGTTAGCATGAGGCTAAGCCTACAAACAGAAGATCCATACCTTGATTTGCCGAGCCCGTTGATTGATTGAATGATGATTGATCGGCCGACGGATTAATTTAACTATTGACTGACCTTCGGTGTGGGGGAGGGAGGTATGGAGGCAGGGGGGGAGGAAGTTGGGGAGGAGTGGTGCTATCCCGCGGGTCTCTCGTTATCAGATGAGTCACAGGACCGGGTAATTAAAAGCTAACTCCAGGAAATGCCACGAAAATTGAGTGAGTCTCTCAACACGTGCCTGCTTCAGGCACACCTGTGCGACCCCCCGCTAAGAGGAAAGCACGTTTATTTGTTTAGACCCTAGCGGGGGGGGGGGGGGAGCCTTGCTGATGAGTCACGGAGAAGTCGAAACCGGTCCACGGGGTTTTTGTGTTTGCTGATTGACTCAATGATCGCTGGTTGGAAAATATTAGTCCGCAAGGATGGATGGATGTTCGGTTGATGGGCATTACGTGTAACAACAAAACAGCTATTGTAACGTCTGGGA
Organism: Lethenteron reissneri; assembly: GCF_015708825.2. Classification (NCBI taxonomy): domain Eukaryota; kingdom Metazoa; phylum Chordata; class Hyperoartia; order Petromyzontiformes; family Petromyzontidae; genus Lethenteron; species Lethenteron reissneri. The sequence goes on from NC_083802.1 coordinate 13,745,888, forward strand.
GATGGATCTGTATCTCGTTGTATTGGGAAGCATTGGTGGGTGGGTTTTAGTGTACTGGACTATGAAATTGGCGCACCTGAGTTCGATTCGCGGCCACGGCGAGGGCCATGCGTGTGTGGACAGAGGCTGTCAGCTGCCTGCGATTAAACCGGGGTTCGCGTTCTCAAAGTGGAGCACTCCGTCGCGACTCATTCTCAGCCTCCGTTGTTACCAATGGCAGCGGAACAAAATAAATATACACTGAAAAAAAATGCAGCCCAATCGCACGTCACATAAAATTTGGGTTCATTTGACCTAATTTGCCTGAACTCCAGCTGTGAAAATAAAAAAAAAAACGTATTTTGTTTGATTGCCATGTGACATACGTGGGAAAGTGCCTTGCGCTACCCCTTGGTGCTCGCGTGTGTGGATGAAGAGGTCACTTGAAGGCAATCTGGAAAGGAGTTCTGCTGCGACGTCACTTTCCAACGGGCGCGTTGCGTGCGTGCGTGCGAGTGTGTGCGACACGCACGGTGCGCCTGACGGCTAAGGCGCAGCAAGTTGGCCAAAGTCATCTCGGTCAGTCAAACCCATGGCACCTGCTGGGGTCTGTCCCGTGACCTCCTGCTGCCAGCGGGCGTTCGACACTTCACGTGGCCTTAAAGTGCACCTCGCCTGGCACAAGCGCCGTGGTGACGTCACCGCCACTTAGTAGCGAATGGCGGTGGTTGTTGTTGTTGCACTGCTCACAGTGAGGGGGGGTGTGGCAGTTCTGAACGGGCAATTATCCTCACGGCACGATGCTCATGCCAAAAAGTGTCCAAAACAATAATGAACAAAATGTACAATTGAGAATTAAAATGAACTCATAATTTGACTGTCCCATTACACGCCTATCAATCAGAACATCAACCTGGTGGATACGGCTGTTTTTTTTTTTTTTATCACCCAACGTTCTGCTTCGGGCCTTCGTTCTTGTGTCTAGCAAGACTAATAAGAAGAAGAATATATATATATATTTTAATTAACTTATGAGGACTAGGTGACTGCATGACTCGAGAACATGAACGTGTATTCCAAAAAAAAAAACCACGTGGAGTCTTACATCTGTCGGGAGATTGAGAGACAATTTACAAGCTCGGGCTTTTTTTAAAGAAAAAAAAAAACTTCATCCTTAGGAGGAACGATCGATGAATTACGGAAAAGTATTTACGGCCATTCCTGCGTTGCGAGTTAACCTTTGACTTGTGACCAATAAGGATCACCTGGAGAAGACGTTAAAGGAGCTGATGTAGATGCAATGAGTAACCGTTTGTCTGACTAGGACCCGCTCGGACTGTACTGGTCCGGGTTCAGTAGGGATTCTCACGATTTCACACCTGATGATGATTGCTTGTGTTGCAGTCGAAACGTCGTGAGAATTTTTATTGTTTTATGTTTTTATTATTTTATTATTTCCCTTCTACGTGACTTTACCGAAAGAACCAAAAATATGAATCCCTGCAGTCACGAAAGCTTTAAATAAAAATGTAAGCTGACGTGATCTTCATGAACATCATCAGGACAGCCGTGCAGGTGACCCGACTCTTCATACTTAGCGAGTTAATTGCTGGTTGATCTTCTTTTGCGTGACTTTAGATTAAACAAACAAAAACATCGTCTCCTCCGATGCGTCCATGGGTTAATTTGTGCCACATGTGGTTGCGTTCGTCGTCGATCTCCGGAGCCATGCACGTACGTCGTATTTCTTTCGCACCGTACTTAGCCAACTGTGCTGATGCTGCTTTATTGCTGGGGGGGGGGGGGTGTGATCGCGAACGGAGAAACGAGACGCTGAAGCATGGCAACACACAGAGCCGGGCGTGATCCCACGAGAGATGCGCTCCACTCACTCACTGCGAGCGAGTTTGTGCATTGAATCCATCTGTGCGGAACTTCGAGTGGCGTTTCCGTTGGCGTTCTCCAGCTTCGCAGTGTTCTTCCCTGCCACGTTCAAAACGCCGATGAATGGAGTGGCCAAAAAATACAAAGATCCCAATGCAGGACGGTTCGTGAAAGAAAGCATCGATGCATCAACAACGAGAATCGTCTAGATTTGAAGCTTTCGTGACTGCAATGATTCACATTCTTAGGTTTTTTCGGTAAAGTCACGTAGGTAAAAACATTAAAAAGTAAAATAAAATAAAAATCACGACGTTTCGGAGGCAACACAAGCTTCCGTCTTCAGGTGGTACCGTCACAGCCACGACAGCTGTATCAAGTAAATGAGAGATTGCAGAAGCTACCACTCCGTTTATATAATGGTTGGAGAAGGTGGTGGGGCAAGAGCCGCATACTTTGTATTAATATGGTAAGGTGAGGCTTAAGACTAAGACTCTTAGTCTTAAGCCTCACCTTACCATATTAACGAGACTCTCTTTGACAAGCAATCAGTGGTGGGCTCACAACGATCTGACTCTCCGCTCGTGCCGCACAGGGAAGGGGGGGGGGCACGCTTCTGGATGCAAGTGCGACCTAATCTTCTGCCAGCTCGTTGCGTCGGTGGTGGGGAGCAGAGGGAGTCTCCGGGAGGGGAGGCAGACGAAGCCCCCGCCGCTTTGAGCTTCATGGGTGGGCGCGAGAGTCCGTGCTGCACGGCGATTGATTCCTGAACATTCTGCGTGTGTGTGTCTCTCTCTGTGTGTGTGTCCCTCTCTCTATGCCTTTGTCTTTGTGCGTCTCTGTGTCTGTGTGTACGTGCGTGTCTTTGTTGTTGTGTAGAGCGGTAGGGTAGCCGTTAACGCGCTGCGCTGCGGACCCGCAGGCCCGAGTTCGATTCTCGCACACAGCCATGTAACACCGGTGACGATTATCTGCAACGGCCCTGCTCCTCGCCTAGGTCGACTCAGCCTCAAATGAGTACCTAGTGCGGTGTGTAAACATCGCCACTAGGGAGACAAAGGCGGCCGGGCGTGGTGATGGCCACCCACGCCGTCTTGTGCCATTCTGGCCTTCTTAGGTGCTCGATAACCGCACTTGCCCCAACAGTCTGTTAAGGCTATCGGGGGGGGGGGGGGCTTTGTCTTTGCGTGTGTTTCTCTCTATGTCTTTGTGTGTTTCTCTATGACTCTGGAAGTCTCTCTGTGGACGTCTCGATGTATCTTTCTGTCACGATATGTCTGTGTGCGCGCGTGACTCGAAGTCTCTCTCGCTCCGTCTCTCTGTCACTGTGCACTCTGGTCTGTCTCTCTCTCTCTCTCTCTGTACGCCCGATCACTACATCTGCCTTATCCATGAATCGCATCTCGCCCCTGGGCGATCAATTCGAAAGGAACTCCACTCGCTATGACAATTGTCCATTTCGCCAGGAAGGCCTGGGTGAGTCTTCAAGGCAGTTTTCACGAGGGTCCTGCGAATGGGCGATTTGGATTTGTGTGGGAGAAAAGCGGAGTGCTCGGGGAAAAACCCACCGGCCATGCAGGAATGGTGGGCCGAACGGATCAATTTGCCTGGAATTGTTTGCATACATTTCCCCACGTTCTGACCTTGTGCCCCTACTGGACATCTGTGAAAAAGAGCTTGAGTGCCCGTCGGATTCCTCCAGTATAAACAGATATTCCGATTCTGATATACTCACTTCCCTATTAACAATTGACCTACCACCACGATTTGGTTAAAGATTCAAACCACGAGTTTTGTTTGTTTTAGTTTAATTCGTTCCGTTAGCCTGGAGGTGTCACCTGTGCTTGATGGTTATGGCGGATCGTGATGGGCGTGCAGAGAGAGACACACAGACAAAGCAGAGTACACATACATTCGGGTGAAAGGCGCGTAATACATCCCAAATATCATCGTTCATAATGTCAACACACGTTGCTTGTTAATCACGCAGGTCGGTTGATGCTTGAATCGCACATGCGTCATTCAATGTTTGTTGTAGTACACAGTTAGACTGATAACTTTAATCTAAATTGTCTTATGTTGTTATGGTTTGACTTGCCACCCACTGGGATTTTTGCACACAGCGTTGATACACGGTGCTTTTTCTGGAAGACTTTGCGTTTTTTTCCTGGATTTTTCTGTTTGCGCGTAGTCACTTTAAGATGTTTCTTGTTCATGTTTTTGTTTGTTGCGGTTGCACCCGATTCAAGAGCCGAATGGCTCGTAGGGCTATACCAAATAAATGAAACTGAATGCTTGTGAGAATCAATTTGTAATCGACGAATATTGACAAGCCTCTCGATGGCCTTGCTTTGCGTCCTCCCTCGCCGTCATCATAATCACCGGCACAGTCCACGACTCATTTATCATCACCGTGATCAGTCATCATCCATCATCATCACATTGCCTCTCCCACAACAACAATAATAATAATGAAGATTAAAAAAACTCACATTTGTCATTCACATTATGGCCTTGAAATGAAAAACGTATATTGTATAGGAGACGTTTCGGGCAATGGACCTTCTCCATCGCACGTAAATAGAGAGACCAGAGACAGAGCGGATAATGAGAGTAGATAAATAACTCACGTATTATCATCATCATCATGATGATCATCACGACACCACCACCATCACCGCAATCCTCTCATCTCCCGCTCCTCCTTCCAGCCCAGACAATGCAAGGAATGTTCGGTGGCATGGGAGCTTTCCCTGCCCTCCAACGACCTCTCCTTCATTTTGGCTTTAGTGAAATAGTGGCAAGGCGGTGGTGGGGGTGTGCGTCGGGGTGGGGGGGGGGCTGGTGGGGGGGAGTGCAGGTTGGGGGGGGAGTGCAGGTGGGGGGGGGGAGTGCGGGTGAGAAGAGGGCTCCTCTGATGGTGTTCGTGGCCTGCGTTATCAGGCCGTGGGTGATGATTACTCACCTGTGGTAGATCTCGAGTGTGGGGCCTCCCAGGTGAATGACAAAACCTGCAGCGCGCGCGGAGTGAGCGGGGGGGGGGGCTGCGGGTGAGAGGACGCTTCGGGCTCGTGACGTCTCCCGTCACGTGTGCCGTGAATTTCTGGAATTTATTTGGCAACGGGACCGATCTCGAGCCTTTCTTTCTTATTCGTCTTCTTCTTATTTTTTATTATTTTTATGATTCTTCTTCTATTATTTTTATACTTCTTATTATTATCATTCTCATTCTTCTTATTTTTCTTCTTATGATTATTCTTCTTATTTTTTTTTATTCTTCTTATTCTTCTTCTTATTATTTGTATTCTTCTTATTATTATTATTATTCTCCTCCTGCCGTACGCAATCTCCCATTATTTCTTCTTTCATCGTCTCCGTCTCCACCCTTAAAACAAACCCCCCCTGCCGCCCATCGTGACCCTCTCGCCCTGCCTTGAGTATGGCTACCAGGGCGGGGGGGGGGGGGTAGCGAGAGAGAGCGCTCAGAGGTTTTGCGCGGACGTTTGAGTTTTATTTGATTTTTGTCACGTGCACGGGATTATCACATGTGAATGTAAGTGTATGTTTATCGAACTTCTTTCGCACCACCGTACGTAGCCACTCGCGCTCATCGGACGAGTGGCTATTTGTCCACGGAGAGATTCCGTGGTGCGTGAGCACAGCAGCGCCACACGCACAAAACAAACACAAGGCAGAGACACCGACATGGTAGAGAACGTCCAGCAGACGTAGTCGCGAGCCCAGTTGGTTGTTTTTCCTGTACCGCCTTCTCCTGCATCGCGGCCGAACTGTTTTGGGAGTCTCGCAGATCTCTACGTGATCCGTCAACCCCTTTGTGCCTGCCCCTTAAGCACCGAATCACAGATAATGGGCAAGAGGTGCGACGGCTTCACTCTTCTGACGTTTTGAGCAGCAAGCTGTAACACCCTCGTCAATGCGGCGGCCCCGAGCACTCGATCGTGCTATGAGCTATGAAGAAGGACCATTGCCCGAAACGTCGCCCCATTTTGTATATATCTTTTGAAGCGGTATTATGAACGATTGTGTTCGTGTTGTGGCTGTTGTTGTGCGCCGCTGCCAATGCAGCAGGCCTCAGCGGCATTGACAAGGAATCAGCGTTGTGGGTTGCATTTGCCCACGACCTCCTGTAGACCAGGCGAGGTAGTTAACATCTCCTAGCCACCGTGATGATGATGATGATGAGAGAGACACGCAAACTTCAAGTATACAGCAGCAGGGGTCGGGATCGAACCCACGACCTCCTGTAGACCAGCCGAGGTAGTTAACATCTCCTAGCCACCGTGATGATGATGATGATGAGAGAGACACGCAAACTTCAAGTATACAGCAGCAGGCGTCGGGATCGAACCCACGACCTCCTGTAGACCAGGCGAGGTAGTTAACATCTCCTAGCCACCGTGATGATGATGATGAGAGGGAGACACGCAAACTTCAAGTATACAGCAGCAGGGGTCGGGATCGAACCCACGACCTCCTGTAGACCAGCCGAGGTAGTTAACATCTCCTAGCCACCGTGATGATGATGATGAGAGAGAGACAGGCAAACTTCAAGTATACAGCAGCAGGGGTCGGGATCGAACCCACGACCTCCTGTACACCAGGCGAGGTAGTTAACATCTCCTAGCCACCGTGATGATGATGATGAGAGGGAGACACGCAAACTTCAAGTATACAGCAGCAGGGGTCGGGATCGAACCTACGACCTCCTGTAGACCAGCCGAGGTAGTTAACATCTCCTAGCCACCGTGATGATGATGATGAGAGAGAGACACGCAAACTCCAAGTATACAGCAGCAGGCGTCGGGGTCGGGATCGAACCCACGACCTCCTGTAGACCAGGCGAGGTAGTTAACATCTCCTAGCCACCGTGATGATGATGATGAGAGAGAGACAGGCAAACTTCAAGTATACAGCAGCAGGGGTCGGGATCGAACCTACGACCTCCTGTAGACCAGCCGAGGTAGTTAACATCTCCTAGCCACCGTGATGATGATGATGATGATGATTATGAGAGAGAGACACGCAAACTTCAAGTATACAGCAGCAGGGGTCGGGATCGAACCCACGACCTCCTGTAGACCAGCCGAGGTAGTTAACATCTCCTAGCCACCGTGATGATGATGATGAGAGAGAGACAGGCAAACTTCAAGTATACAGCAGCAGGGGTCGGGATCGAACCTACGACCTCCTGTAGACCAGCCGAGGTAGTTAACATCTCCTAGCCACCCTGATGATGAGGATGAGAGAGAGACACGCAAACTCCAAGTATACAGCAGCAGGGGTCGGGATCGAACCCACGACCTCCTGTACACCAGGCGAGGTAGTTAACATCTCCTAGCCACCGTGATGATGATGATGAGAGAGAAACACGCAAACTCCAAGTATACAGCAGGAGGCGTCGGGGTCAGGATCGAACCCACGACCTCCTGTAGACCAGCCGAGGTAGTTAACATCTCCTAGCCACCGTGATGATGATGATGATGAGAGAGAGACAGGCAAACTTCAAGTATACAGCAGCAGGGGTCGGGATCGAACCCACGACCTCCTGTAGACCAGCCGAGGTAGTTAACATCTCCTAGCCACCGTGATGATGATGATGAGAGAGAGACAGGCAAACTTCAAGTATACAGCAGCAGGCGTCGGGATCGAACCTACGACCTCCTGTAGACCAGCCGAGGTAGTTAACATCTCCTAGCCACCGTGATGATGATGATGAGAGAGAGACAGGCAAACTTCAAGTATACAGCAGCAGGGGTCGGGATCGAACCTACGACCTCCTGTAGACCAGCCGAGGTAGTTAACATCTCCTAGCCACCGTGATGATGATGATGATGATGATTATGAGAGAGAGACACGCAAACTTCAAGTATACAGCAGCAGGGGTCGGGATCGAACCCACGACCTCCTGTAGACCAGCCGAGGTAGTTAACATCTCCTAGCCACCGTGATGATGATGATGAGAGAGAGACAGGCAAACTTCAAGTATACAGCAGCAGGGGTCGGGATCGAACCTACGACCTCCTGTAGACCAGCCGAGGTAGTTAACATCTCCTAGCCACCATGATGATGATGATGAGAGAGAGACACGCAAACTTCAAGTATACAGCAGCAGGGGTCGGGATCGAACCCACGACCTCCTGTACACCAGGCGAGGTAGTTAACATCTCCTAGCCACCGTGATGATGATGATGAGAGAGAAACACGCAAACTCCAAGTATACAGCAGGAGGCGTCGGGGTCAGGATCGAACCCACGACCTCCTGTAGACCAGCCGAGGTAGTTAACATCTCCTAGCCACCGTGATGATGATGATGATGAGAGAGAGACAGGCAAACTTCAAGTATACAGCAGCAGGGGTCGGGATCGAACCCACGACCTCCTGTACACCAGGCGAGGTAGTTAACATCTCCTAGCCACCGTGATGATGATGATGATGAGAGGGAGACACGCAAACTTCAAGTATACAGCAGTAGGGGTCGGGATCGAACCCACGACCTCCTGTACACTAGGCGAGGTAGTTAACATCTCCTAGCCACCGTGATGATGATGATGATTATGAGAGAGAGACAGGCAAACTTCAAGTATACAGCAGCAGGGGTCGGGATCGAACCTACGACCTCCTGTAGACCAGCCGAGGTAGTTAACATCTCCTAGCCACCGTGATGATGATGATGAGAGAGAGACACGCAAACTCCAAGTATACAGCAGCAGGCGTCGGGGTCGGGATCAACCCCACGACCTCCTGTAGACCAGCCGAGGTAGTTAACATCTCCTAGCCACCGTGATGATGATGATGATGAGAGAGAGACAGGCAAACTTCAAGTATACAGCAGCAGGGGTCGGGATCGAACCCACGACCTCCTGTACACCAGGCGAGGTAGTTAACATCTCCTAGCCACCGTGATGATGATGATGAGAGGGAGACACGCAAACTTCAAGTATACAGCAGTAGGGGTCGGGATCGAACCCACGACCTCCTGTACACTAGGCGAGGTAGTTAACATCTCCTAGCCACCGTGATGATGATGATGATTATGAGAGAGAGACACGCAAACTTCAAGTATACTGCAGGCGTCAGGGTCAAGATCGAACCCATGACCTCCTGTAGACCAGGCGAGGTAGTTAACATCTCCTAGCCACCGTAGCGCTCTGTATTGTCCCCGAGCTCTCGTTGTGTTGCTACAAAAAAACACCCTCAGAATATGAGCGCGCGGGTTTTTGTTGTTCCACCAATGTCGTCCTCGTGTCTCCCCGCGGCCCAACATTTCCATGGCCCCACAACAATGAACAGATGCCTTCAATGCTTCATTAGCGTGCACTCATCTGCATTTGAATTGTGGGATGTTCGTAAACATGGAAATGAAGGCCGCTACAGATCGATGGCCCGGTGATGGCCGAGCAGTCCGGGCACTGAATCCACACGGTCAGCTCTGGCCGTGCCAGAACCTCCAAGAAGGGGGGTGGGGGGTCAAATAAGCGTCCGCTGTTTGTGATTCATATATTATTTCCAAAACTTGGTCACGTTGTTTTATAAAAATACAGCCAACGGTCAATCAGCTGCTGGATGGTGGAGGAGGCATCCTTGGCACTTTGTCGGTCACGGCGGGGTTGTCTGACCATACTTCACCACGCGCGGCTCACTGCGGGCTGTGGTGATGGACCGGTTCAGACATCACTTTGACCACCGACGTTCGTCTTGACGCGCAGTCCACGAATTCGCTACGCCGCCGCTCGCTTGCAACAATGAGGACTTCGTTCCAAAGGACACCTAAAAATGCTACTTGCTTGCATCCTGGATATCAATTGTAAATAGTGCTTTACCGCAAACATCGTGCCATTTATATAACTCGTTGGTTTAATCAGACTCAAATTGATCAATGTCTCTGTTCAAAACGTTCGCGTTCAAGGAGTCAGCCACGACTCCTTTAACGCGAGCGTGGGGCGGTGCCTCGTTCTGAACCGGTGGTGGAAATTCCCCATTCTTATGGCCCAGAGAACAGCAATTTTGTTGACTGCCCACATTACGGTTACTCAATTTATGCGACACATGAGTGATGATGGGCAGAGTCGGTGCGTTGTTGTTCAATACGTTGCCGCAGTCCGCGCTGAGTCCCTTTGATTTATTCCGGCGCCCCCTTACGGTCCGAGGTGGAGCCGTATCCCCCGCCCCTCCAACACAATCCCGGCTAGAGCACCACGTAATGCTCTGGCTTATTGTGTAATAGTAGCCGTGGATTGATTATTAGCAGGTAGTCAACCCACGGCTATTTATTGAGCTCTTTTTCAGAAGCGATCCGCCAACAAGAATCGATAGCTCCACGACGTGGCTTGTCATGTGGAAGTTTATAGCGGCAGCCAAACAATCTAAAGGCGCGATGTTGATTTTTCATCTGTTGGGGAGTGGGGGGGAGTGAAGGACCCGCTGGAAATTACACTCAAGCGCGTGGAGAGACATGCAAACTCCAAATGTACAGCCTACGACCTCCTTGCATAGCCAGGCGCGGGAAATAGCATATCTTAGCTACAGCGGCGTTCACCGCTGCATGAAGGCTCTCTCCCCTATGCCGTGTCGCCATTCCTCTCCTCTTCAGAGTCTCGCGATGAATCGACGCTCGATAATTGGCTGAAAAACATCCCTAAAACATCTCTAAAAACGTCTCCTGAACGTTTCAAACCCGATGCAGGATCCTCCTGGAAAGGAGTCCTAGGAATGACTGTGAGTGGCTTCTCGATAAGTACGTAATCGTTATACTTTTAAACTTGATTTGAAGCTTCTAAGTTTGTGTCTCTCTCTCTGTGTGTCTCTCTGTGTTTGTCTCTCTCTCTCTGTGTCTCTCTCTCTGTGTCTCTCTGTGTGTTTGTCTCTCTCTCTATGTTTGTCTCTCTCCGAACTTGCATTCATTCATACCTGATGACGGTTACTTGTGTTGCAATCGAAACGTCGTATTCGATTATTTATTTTATTTTATTTTTACGTGACTTTACCGAAAGAACCAAAGAGTATTATGCTTTCATAATTAATTTCGTAAGTGCTATGAAGAAGGACCATGGCCCAAAACGCCACCGATCGCAGTATACATTTGTTTGTGTCAGGCAATCGAAACGTAATTTTTGTTGTTGTTATTTATGTTTGTGGGAAATGGTTCAGTTGACGAAGTAGTTTGGCTATGATTCAGGTCAAAACTACAGTTTTGCTTAGAATTAAGTTTTGGACATGGCTAGGCGGAGAGATTAAGTCTTGAATTGAGGTGTACTGTCCAATTAGGGTTTGCAATCGAACGTATCCTTCAGTGAAATCCGCGTGCCACATTTGCACCCGTCATTGTCATCGCCATCGTCCTGCAGCCATCGTCGCCAGTCGCCGTGGTCTGTAACGCGCCGTCCAACACAACCACGGACCGCAGCAACCTCCTCCGGACATTCGCACGCGCGGACGGCCCCGGTCCTATGCGTGCCTTGTGAACGAGCGATGTGAATTCGCGAACAGAGCATCGAGTGCAGAAAAAAACACCGGCGGGAGCAAAGCGAAACGAAGCAGGAGGGGAAGACGGGGCGAGACGTCGGCACAATTTGTTCCGCCGCTGAAACAGTGCGAACGTCGATGGTGATGATGACGATGATCATGATGATGACGATGATCCTGATGATGACGATGATCATGATGACGACGATGATCATGATGATGACGACGACGACGAGGACGATTGCGCTTGTCGTCCTGAAGATGAGTGAGCACCCCCCGGTGTGTTTTCGGGTGGCGTCGCGCGCGTCACGTTCCCGTGTTATGTCCGACGTTTCGCTTCACGTGCCGAACAGCGTCTTCATTTGCCGGACAACGTGCGCTGCAACCGCAACGCACATCGGTCGATGCCCACATTTACCACGAAGCAGACGACGACGACGATGATGACGATGAAGCTCATCCTAACGGTGCAGCTGATGATGCCCACAAAGTGCTCGTTCACCCCCCCACCCCTCCTCCCCTTACCGCCACCCCCATTACCACACCGCGCCTCTAGCCCCCCCACTACCCACCAACCCCCCTCACCCCCCACCACGCATCTCTCGCCGCGCCGCCACCGACAACCCCCCGAGATTTCACATCAGCCGCGACGATCCGAGCCCCCAGAGAGAGAGAGGTGGGGGGGGGGGTGGTGGCTGGGGGTGGGGGTAGACGCCGTGGGGGATGGAGCGGCGGGGTTCAAAGGGGTGCGGGGACCCCCCGCCGTGGCGAGCGAGGGAAGCGGAGCGCAGGGCGATCGGCGGCCCTGAATGGTATCACGAGGAATTAGTGAGCGACTGATGACGGCTCGCGTTCACGGATTCTGTGGGCGTGCTCTTTGTGCTGGGGGGGGGGGCACAGAGTGGGGGGGGGGGCGGGTGAAGGGGGGGGGGGTACACGGAAGGGGGAGGTAGTTGGAGAGAGGGGGGCGGGTGAAGGGGGGGGGGCACACGGAAGGTGGAGGGAGTTGGAGAGAAGGGGGGCACGGAGAGAGATGGGGGGCGGGTGAAGGGGGGGCACACGGAAGGGGGAGAGAGTTGGAGAGAGGGGGGGCGGATGAATGGGGGGGGGCACACGGAAGGGGGGGGGGGTGTTGGAGAGAGGGGGGGCGGGTGAAGGGGGGGGGGCACACGGAAGGGGGAGGGAGCTGGAGAGAGAGGGGGGGGCACGGAGAGAGGCGAGCCCCCCCGGAGCCACGGGTCGGGGCCACACAAATTGTTTTCGTCCGGGCGCATCCTGCAGATTTTGTGCTGATTTATTGGAGCCGCGCGAACCCCCAAATACAAAGATCGCCCCCCCCCCCCCGGGCCTCTCCCCCGCTGCCGTATCGCCTTGAACTGTTGGGGCAGGCGAGCACACGAGGGCGTGGGTCGCCAACACCGCGCCCGGCCGCCTTTGTCTCCCCAACTCTGATATTTGCACACCGCACCAGGCTACTCGTTTGAGGCTGAGCGGACCTAGGGAAGGCCACGGTAACCGGTTGAAATATTCGACGCTGTCAATTGGTCGTGAGCGAGAATGGAGCTCGGGACGCCGGATTCGTCGCGCAGTGCGTTTATCACCCCCCCCCCCCCCCCCCCAAGCAAACAGACGCACAGACACACACAGACACACACTGACACACACAGACACACACAGACACACACAGAAACGCACAGACACACACAGACACACACTGACACACACAGACACACACAGACACACACTGACACACACACAGACACACTGACACACACTGACACACACTGACACACACACAGACACACTGACACACACAGACACACACAGACACACACAGACACATACAGACACACAGACAGACACACACTGACACACACTGACACACACTGACATACACAGACACACACAGACACACACGCACACAGAGACAAAGATTCCCCCGTATAGCCTGCGACAGACTGTTGGGGCAAGTGCTGTTAGCGAGTAGCACCTGTGAAGGCCGGCACGGCACACGAGGGGGGGGGGTGGTCAGCACCACGCCCGGCCGCCTTTGTCTCCCTCGTGGCACAGACACTTACCGGTACACACATTGGTACACGTGCGCGTATCGGGTGGGGAGATGGACCTGCCATCGCTCGGGATGTGGCCTTTGGGCTAAACTTGGCTCGACCACATTTTGGAACGTGCAGATGGTTTCGTTGGATTGGTCAGCGGGTGTTACGCTTCGTGTGCACGCATCAACAATGGAGAGACAAAGACGGCCGGGCGTGGTGCTGGACATATCCCCTCCCCCCCACCCCACCCACCACTACCCCGCGCTGCGTTGGCCTTCAGAAGTGCTCGATGACACCACTTGCCCCAACAGTCTCTGTGGACTATACAGGGGATCTTTGTCTTTGTTTCACAAAGTGCGCGTGTGCGTGCGTTCGCTCCGTGCAATCCTGATGTTTTGTCTTGTGTGTCACGATGTCTTGTTCTCTTCTCCAATGAGCGGGCGCTTCTTCGCATAGAACACGCTGTTCGCGAAATCGATTGGGCCCAACAGGGAACACGTGCATGGATTGGGGGCCGTCCATAAATGACGTCACGCGATTTTGGACGATTTTTGACCCCCTCCCCCCTCGTCACACGGCGTCACAAAAGTCAGACCCCCCCCCCTCAAATATGACGTCACAAAGCTCTGCCCCCCACTCCCCCCCCCAAAACCATATTTGCATTTTGAAAATGAAACATGCTTCAAATCGCTTTAAACTATTGTCATTGTAGTGCGTATTTAATGTGGCGCTGCACTCTGATGTTGTAGGAGAAAACATTTATTAAAAAGTCTATTTAAATAAGATGAACGTGTTGTCTATATTCATTTAAAGTTGCGCATTTTGATGTGACGTCACATTTCTCAACACCCACCCCCCCTCGTCACACATCGTCACAAATGTCTGACCCCCCCCTCCCTCACTAGTTGCGTGACGTCATTTATGGACGGCCCCTTGGAGGAACACGCACGGGAGGTTCTCGATGCCACGTTGGACCGTTAACACGAGTGGGCTTGGGCGGACGGGGGCGAGCGGCGGTCGAGACTAACTGCGGAGTGGCAGGCAAAGGAGGGAGGGATCCGTGGAGATGCGTCGACGTTCTAGATTTGAAGCTTTCGTGACTGCAAGGATTCATACTCTTAGGTTTTTTTGGGTAAAGACACGTAGGTAAAAAAAAATGTAAAATTAATAAAAGTAAAAATTTAAATAAAATAATAAATCACGACGTTTCGGAGGCAACACAAGTATCCGTCATCGGGTGGGACCGTCACAGCTAAATTTACTGTATCAACAGTAAATCTGTATCAACAGTAAATCTGTATCAACAGTAAATCTAGCTGTGACGGTCCCACCCGATGAAGGAGACTTGTGTTGCCTCCAAAACGTCGTGATTTATTATTTTATTTTTATTATTACTTTTATTAATTTTAATTTTATTATTTTTTACCTACGTGACTTTACCGAAAAACCCTAAGAGTATGCGTCGACGTGCCTCGTAAATAACACTGGTCAACACACTTTTTCTGGCACAAGGTATTCCAACGGTTTTAAGGTAATTTTGGGGTGCTGATTCCAAATCTGGCAACAGTTTTTGTCTATCACATCAGGTTTTTGAGATATCAAATATTGCATTTTCAATAAAAACTGCAGAAGAAAAATATTAAATAGATGTGAATATCTACATAAAATGATATTATAAACACACTATCCTAAAAATACAGCACCATATTTTAACACTAAAGCGGTCACTGACTCGCAACAACTTGCAATCATAAGTGACAGAGTTAATTTCGGCTAAAATCAATGAAAATAGGGTATGCCGATAGCATTAAAATGAGATGTGATAGAGCAAATCTGAGATCAGATTTGGAATCAGCACCCGAGAAATTAGTCTAAAACAGCTGCAAAAGTCCAGGCCAGAAAAAAAAAAATTGTGTTGACCAGTGTAATCGATTCTGAGTGGCCACAAGTGTTGTTCGACGCGCGCGCAACGTGAGCGCTAGACTCGGACTGGGACTTTGTTGTTTCAGCTGCCGAGGCCCCGTTGAGGCGACCAGCCTCTCGTACAAGACCCAACCCCTAGAACGTCGGCAGTGGTGCCAACCGCGGGGCATTGCGGGTCGTAGGGAGCGCGCGAGCGAACAGGAGAAATAACAAATAGTTAACACGACGACACACACGCCGGAACTCACCGCAAGCATGATAAACAAGTAAATAGCGATTAAATACGTTGGTTCATTCAATGCATCGGCGACGCGCAGTAATAAGCATTGCTCCTGCTGCTGATACTGCTGCTGTTGATGATGATGATGCTGCTGCTGCTGATGATGAATAGGTTTCTTCTGCTGATTAATGATGATGATGCTACTGCTGATAATGCTGCTGCTTCTGCTGCTGCTGATGATGATGATGATGAAGAAGAAGCTGCTGAAACTGATAATATTGATGATGCTGCTCCTGCTGCTGCTCCTGCTGCTGCTGATGATGATGCTGCTGATGATGCTGCTGCTGCACGCACACCTGCCCACGTCTTCACCGAGTCCCTTGCGGTGGCGGTGGCTTTGAAGTTGTCGGCCTCACGTGGCCCCACGTGGCCCCACGGGGCCTTTGTCGCAAACGCGACGATCCATCTTCTGTCTCCCGCACACGCGGTCCGATCTCATCGCAATCAATCAATCATATTTATTTTACGTGCCAATATCGCCCTCAATGAAGTAGGCATCGGTGCACATTAGAGCGGAACGGGAACGGTACCGGGCGGGGAGAGAGAGAGGGGGGTGCACAGAGCAGCAACGGGGACAATAAAATAGAGACCTGTCACGACCTCGGTGGCTAACACCGACTGAGCAAAGTGAATTGCGACCGCGCGCAACGAATAGCGCGCGAGGGATTAAGTCGTGAATACAACGAATAACTAAGAAGCCAAGGAACAGTGTGAACTTAAAAATATCACGTTTTAATATAACACGCGTGTTTCCCTCCTGCTGCTGCTGTTGCTGCTGCCCCTCCGTCATGAGTCTCGATCACCGTGTCGTTGGTTCCCCGTCGTCTTCCCAGCTCTGCCCGTTGCACGGCGATGTGGTGGGACTTGGTCGCGTGAACAGAGTTCACGCGTTCACGCTCGAGCCTCAAGAGCCAGCAAGAGACGGAGGGAGAGAGAATAAGAGAGAGAGAGAGAGAGCGAGCGATGGCGCGTTCTTGCGGGATAGAATCTCGTGGGCTCGTTTGTTGTTAGGACGCGGCGCAGCCTGCGTGCCCTCCACGACCTTCTGCCCGGGCAAATTTGTAATTTCACAAACGGGTGGAACGGTGGTGATTTTTCACACAAAAAAAACTTCCCCCACCCCCATTAAGAAATGGCCAAGCGGTCAGCGGTCTGCACTATGAACCTGGCAACCTATGTTAAATTCCCGGCCACGGCTAACAGCGGTGACGAGTGGTCTCGAAACCAGTCTTTGGACGCCCCCCTGTTCACCAACCCATGCCAACCAGCGTGGTGAAATATGGTCACGTAAAAATGAACCCTCTCTTACCGACATGGCATGGGGAGGCCATCATCCATTCGTATATTTACAGAGCACTCGAGATAGATAAAAAATGAAAGATATATTTAACAAACATTAGTTTGGTGATCGCCCGCTTGATGACCGATTCGTTCCGCGACTATACTTTGTTGCGCGCGAGCACTTGCTCGGCAGAAGTTCACTTCAAGTGCAAACGTCTCCTCCCCAGAGCTTTCGGTACCTCGCCGTCGCCTCTCGCTAGGGGAGGGTAATTTAGCAGCAACGTGGGAACACAATGCTCTCGCTCCCGTGAATAGCCAAAATGGCCAAATTTAAATCTTTGTCTCTTCCGTGAATCCGAGCGCCTTCCAAAAAACCACTGGACCGATTTTGATGAGCAACTACCCAATGGAGAGGTCTCCGTCAAATTGGAGACTAAAGGGGGGCTTCGCACGCTGACACTTGACCTCCCATTGTGACCGGAGAGAGAAGGGGGGGGGAGGCGGGGGGAGAAACAAAAACAAAAACCCCCCTAACATTTTTGTGTGACACATTAATGAGCGTTTTGCAAAGCAGATGCGTCGCCGCGGCTCTCGCTCCGCCCGACGACGGTGCCTCGCTCGTCGGAGCTACCGATGATGTCCCGCGCGCAACTGAGAGGTGGGACGTGAAACGTCGAACCTCGGACGGCATGGGGAGGGTGGGCGGACGCCCGGCACCACGCCGGTGGATCCCACGCGGTGACCGAGGGCAACTTTCCGGTGTACGCGCGCGGCAGGTGCCTCGGTGCTAATGGCCCAGAACAGCCGACCCCTCCCCCCCCCGGGGTGCGCGATGGGTGACGGAGCTTTGCGCGTTCCAGTAGCTTGGGTGCGAGAGATGTTATTTATTTGTTTATTCTTCTTCTTCTCTCTTCTAAAGCTGTGTGGTGGCCCACAGAGAGTAGAGAGAGGAGATAAAAAGGGGTGGGGGGGGACGGTGGTGGGGCGGTGGGGGGGGGGGGGGGGGGTAGTCCGGAGGGAGATTGTGGAAGCACCACAGGTTGTTCCCGCGCCCGCCGTTCGGGGCCGGGCCCCTGACGTCTGGAGTCTGACCGCCACCGCCGCCGCCGCTGCCGCCGCCGCCGAGTGAGTTGTAGGGGTCACGACGTCGGGCCGCTGTCCAAACGGCTTTTTTTGTGAGGCCTGAGCCGGGGGCTTTGGGGCCACCATTGTTGGATCAAAAGACCCTTAGCGGTTTTTTTTTGTATATTGGGCCTTTCTCTGCGCCAGCTTTCTTCTCTCCCGTGACTGATTTTGACCCTACGACCCCTTGAGCCCCGCCCCCCCCCCGCCGCCCCCCCTCCTCGGTTTGTCTCAACGGCGAGACCACAGCAGCAGCAGCAGCCGCTCCAAAGTCCAAACTTTGGTAAAAAAAAAAATGAAAAAGTGGAATTTTTTTTCAGAAGTAGAGGAGGTGGAGGAGGTTTGGGGGGGGGGGTGGTGGTAGGGAGAGCGGAGCGTGGTTGGCGGTGGGGGGGTGGGGTGGGAGGATCTGAAGGTCATCGGGGCCGCGTGTGGAATGCCTCCGCGCTTCCAGACGAGGGCACCCCAGACGTGCTCCTCTCGCTCCGCGAGGCCACAAACGCTCCCAGGAATGGAGAGGGCGGGGGGAGAGAAAAAAATGTGACCTGCGACCTGCCCGGAAAGGTTAGGGACACCCCGGTGACCCCTGGCGGACTCGAGCCCTCGCCTCCGCACTAATCCTCCCGTGGCCCTTCACGGGGAGTTGCTGACATCTTATTAACGAGCATTCAAAACCGTCTGGCGGCTCAATGCGCGATGAGTTTTCCTTGTCATGCCTTTTCTTTGGTTCTTTTTGTTTTGTTTTGTGTTTTTTGGTCGGGGTCCTTTGTCGGAGGGGTTTTTTTTATTCTTCTTCTTCTTCCATTCTTCTTGTTCATTCTCTCGCTCGCTCCCCCCCCCCTCCTCTCTTTCCCTCTCTCTCTCTCTCGCTCACTCCGTGGTCTCTTTGTCTTTACAGAAATTACGTTTTGAATTTGTCATACCGCCGTTGTTGTCGGCGGGTTGCGTGGGGCGAGAGTGTGACCGCGATATCAGCTCGCTCGTTAAACTTCAACCTGCCAAAGCTGTCGACGAAGGGGGTGGCGGTGGCTGGAAAGGGGGGGGGGAGGAGGGGGTGGCCCTGCTGCACAGGTGCCGTTACGCGGGGCACGAGGGATTCCTGCGCGGCGTCAACCTCCACGGTTCGTTGGAATCTTGGCGACAAGCCGCGCTGCCGCTGTGCAGCCGTGGCGCTGAGCACGCGCGCGTGCGGGTCGCGCGCTGCTGCGAGATCGAGCCCAGCCGAGGCCGCCGAAGACGCCTTCACCGCGCACGACGTCGCCGATCGCGCGCCGAACGAATGTCAAGCCGACGCTCACCCCCGTTTATGACATTTGCATTTGAAAATAATATCGTTAAATTTCGATTTAAAGCTTTCGTGACTGCAGGGATTCATCTTCTTAGTTCTTTCGGTAAAATCACGTAGAAGGGAAGTAATACAATAATAAAAATAAAATAATATGATAATATATTATTACTAATAATATAATATTTTATTATTGTATTACTTCCCTTCTACGTGATTTTACCGAAAGAACCAAGAAGATGAATATCGTTGAAGTTGACGCGCGCTTCGGTTTCCGGCGAAATATTGCAGGCGGCGGCGGCGGGTTTGCACGGATGCCCTTCTTGGTGACGCCACGGAGGAGCCGGACGGCGTTCTCGTGACACGTCGCGATGGTTCGCGGCCCTGTCTCTGCTCGTCGTGCACACATTCGCTGGAACGAGCGCCCCCCCCCCCCCCCCCAAAAAAAAGGCAGAATGAACGATCAGGAGCGCGTCACGCTGGCGCACTCACTCGTCCGATATCCCGCGACGCGTTGCACGTGTTGAAATGTGTGAAGATTCAACTTGCCTTGTTGTTGTTGTGTTGTTGTTCAGAGAACGCGATGCACGCATGTGCATTACGCACGCGCTCGCACGCGCTCACATAATCCGAAACAAAGACAAAGGTACTCCGTATAGCCTTTAGCAGAATATTGGGGCAAGTGCTGTTAGCGAGCACCTCATGAAGGCCGGCATGGCGCACGAGGCGGTGGGTGGCCAGCATCGCGCCTCGGCCGCCTTTGTCTCCCTAGTGGCGATGTTTATGCATCGCACCAGGTACTAATTTTAGGCTTAGTCCAGCTAGGGGAGTCCCAGGGCCGGTTCAGATAATCGTCACCGGTGTTAGTGCAGCGTGCTAAAAACAATGTTACATCACCGCTCCCCACACAAATACACCAATCCCACGAACTCGACCCTAATTGAGGCTGAAGGCTTTGCGACTTGCAGAATGTTTCCCAGAGTGTGCTTTTTTATGTCAACGTCTGTGCTTCGCGCGGACGTTCCACCACGCGGCAATTCCACGCGGTTGAACGTTTTAGATACGCGGGCCTTGCAAACAGATGTTTTGTTAACTTAAATAAGTGACGCAACAGCGATCGCTCTGACTGCCGCTCTCAGTTCAACGTGTGCAACATCAGGAGTACGATGCTGTGTTCCCAATAAAGTATTCAAGGGGGCTAAGGTTGAAAGAGATGATAATGGTGGTGGTGGCTTTTAAATATTTTTGGGGCCAATGAGTTATTCTTGGCGATGGAGATGTCGGCACGATTTAGTAAAAGTTCCCGGCGAATAAATCGTGACTCCCCTCCCCCCCTCCAATTAGTTTTGTCATTGTAAATTCCCGCCCCCCAATTTGATCGCAAGCGTAACAATCGGTGTTACATCACGAGCTAAATAATTAACCGTGATCGATCGCCGGCGAGTGTGCGACCCCTGTGTGTTGAAGGAACGGCTCGCAAATGCAGATATCACGCAGCGGCCTTCGGGATCACTTCTAACGACTTCTGGTGCCACGTGGTAACAGGGCGACACGATAGAATCAGACCGTGTACATGTATATATTTTAATATGCGGTGTAGCAAAGCATCGGGGGTGGAGCGGTGGCATAGTGGTTAACACACTGCAGTAAAAACCAACCCAACTTGACGCTCAGCCACGCGATGGTTTATTTTTTGTTTCAGCGTGTAAGAGAGACGTAATGTTAAAGTAGAGTTCATGCAAGGGGAAGAGAGTTGCCGCGGCGATGAGGTGAGCGGGGTTCACATGCGAGCGCGCAGCACGTGGTCAACATTTCTGGGTCGAAGATTCAGTCCCCTAGGAAAGGTTCATTACGCCAGATAACGTACCTTGCCCGTCTCTCTCTCTCTCTCGCTCCGCCTTTTGTTTAATGTCCCTTGGCAATGTTTGGCAAAAAAACAAATACTTTTATCGGCCACTATATCGCCCCCCGACATCCCCAACTCTCCGTACAATAGAGAACAAGAAACGCTTTAAAACGACAGACGGGTAGGGTTTGTGAAGGGACGTTCGTTTCTGGGTGGTAGACTGCTGTATCCGAGCGTGAGGCCATCGTTTTGCTCCGTGATTCCGTCTCAAGAATCCCCGACGTTTCTGCTGTCCGCGCAGTGAGGCCGGGCAGCATGCATCCCTCTGCTGAAAATTCCCCCCCAAAAATCCACAGTTTGTGGATCAGATTCGCATCTTCACGAAATTGATGTTTGGATGGCGGGTCAGATTATTTGATGATGTGGCCAGATCAGAATCGGAATCTTTATCAGAAATGTGTATTCATCCTGGAAAAATCTGATGAGCTATAAAGCTCTTTTTCACAGATGTCCAGCAGATGTTGTGATGGGGCAAAGGTTTTGATAGATGGGGAAAGACATTGTTGTGACCTGTCAGAACTTTATGAAGTTTAAAATATTTCATACTCTTAGTTTTTCGGTAAAGTCACGTAGGTAAAAAATGAAATTAATAAAAATGATTTATTATTATTTTATTTTTATTAATTTTAATTTCATTTTTTACCTACATGGTGACTTTACCGAAAAAACTAAGAGTATGAATCCTTGCAGTCACGAAAGCTTCAAGACTAGAATTTTCAAATATTTGTGTGTATGTGTGCAAAGAGAAATGTTTTGGGTGCTTTGCTAATCAATCGCATTAGCTATTTATGAGCCTTAATTTTCGGCGATGGGGGCAGATAACGTTCGGGCAATGGGCCATAATCCATGGGGTGTCTTGCTTTTTGTAGACATTGCCATTGTGCTGATGACCCAGAAGTTTGACTCCAGCGCAGCTCTCCGCGTGTCGTCGGGTTGTTACCGCGTGCTGCTCTGCATCAAACACATCCTTGCTTTCCGCACGCTGGGAAGCTACTTCACGAACTGAATTTTAGTGTTCGGTTCCAACCCGAAACCCCACTTGAGAGCTGTCCAGAAGTTTTGTTTGTGACTTGGGCCTCCTCTGCCGGAGCTCAGCGAGAAAGTCATTCGACAACACGCGGTGTTCTCACAAACAGCGAGGAAGTACGACTCCCATCGTGCCTTGCGTGCATGCCATGTGACCACAACATTGTATGCACAATGCTCTAAGCCCGGTTGTCTAAGCCAGAGCGGAGAGTGTGCCCGCTGTCCGCTGTGTACTCTATCAATCGTGTCCACGCTGCCCACGCTGCCCACGTGCGTGCCTCTCCTCCAGGTGTGCCGCTTCTCTCACCCCCCTCTCCCTTGTCGATCTCCTCTCTATCTCTCTGCTCTATATCTCTCTTCGCCGCGCCTCGTGGACGCCTGGCGCTCGCTAAACTTCAGCCTCGACTCGTCCACACCGCGAGCAATGAATACAATGCCGCGATTACACTCAACAAATAAATGCCGTGCAAAGGCCACGGTCATTTCATCATCGTCGTCGTCATCGTCGTCATCATCATCGACGTCGTTGTCATCATCGTCGTCGTCATCATCGTCACAATCGTCATCATCATCATCATCGTCGTCATCGTCATCATCATCATCGTCGTCGTCATCAAACCGCACGCCTTTGGGCACGGTCAGCGGTGACGACAATGAACATGAACCTCCGGCGTGCGCTCTCCAGACAATGGCTCCGTCTGCACAGGATGGCCACGAAGGGGCGGGGGATTTGGTGGGATGCGAATTTTTGGGAGGGGTGAAAGATTTGGGGGGGTGGAAGAAGGTGGGCGCGGTAGTGCGCCGGCGACAGGGGACTGAAAGGGAGGTGGCTGGGGGCGGCGGGAAAGGATGGGGGACCCCCCCCCCCCGCATGGGAGAGCGAGAGAGAGAGAGAGGGGGGGGCATGAGTGGCGTGGTACGAACTGGAGGTGGCTGGCGGTAGGGAAGGAGAGAGGGAGATAGGTGAGGGAGGGGGCACCACGCGCACGAGACGCGTGGTGCGCCCTGTGGCAGGCGGCGGTGCGCCGTGGGATGGGGACGCGAACCTGCCCGCCGCTGCACCCACCACGAACTACGCACCGCGTAGTTCGTGGTGGGTGCATCTGGCTGGATAAGGGGTGGTGGGTGGAGTTGGAGGAGAGGAGGGGGGGTGCGGCGGTGGGGGGGGGGGTGGAGCGATATGGTATAATGCCACATTGTTACGCGGAATTTTACCAGTACGACCTTCCCATCGGACAAACACGCGCGGACGCACAGACGCACGGGCGAGCGAGCGAGGGAGTGCACCACTCAGATTGTTACCCACGTGGGTGTGGAGTGGTGGGAGGAGGGAAGGGGGGGGGGGCTTAGAGGCACGACGAGGGTGTTTCGAAAAGTATCGTTAACACTTTGCAGTATTTAGATTTTATTTTCAAAAGTACATTTTTTTTTGTGAAAGGCTATTTGATGTATAATTGCCTGTGTGCGTGTGCTGCTGCAGCGTGCACTTAAACCTGGGAACAAGGGCGGACGCTGCCATCTGATTAAAACATCTGGACAAAAGTAAACGCATATGCCCATAGGGACACACGCACACACACGTGTGCTCGCATACACGTATACTCATTGTGTGTACACGTGCGCTAAAGCTAATGCTCACACAGACGCGCACAAATGTGCGTGCGTGCAGGTGTGTTCACACGGGTCCAAAGACAAAGATCCCCCTCATAGCCTTAATAGACTTTTGGAGTAAGTGCTGTTAGCGAGCACCTATGAAGGCCGGCACGGCGCACGAGAGGGTGGGTGGCCAACACCACGCCCGGTCGCCTCTGTCTCCCTAGTGGCGATGTTTACACCACACTGCACCAGGTACTCATTTGAGGCTGAGTCGACCTAGGGGAGGCCCAGGACGGGTTCAGATAATCGTCACTGGTGTTGAGCCGTGAGTGGGAATCGAACCCGCGTCGCCAGGTTCGTAGCGTAGCACGCTAGCCGCAGCGCGCTAACCATAGCGCGCGCTAACCGCAATAATAATAATAATTATTATTCGAGTGATAATACAAAATGTTGTGCCTTGCGACTAACCACATCTGGGTGACGCTCGGGTTGCCCTCCGTTAAACAGCGGACAATGAGATGATTGTCCGGCACATCGCAGGATTGTTCACCGGATGGATCTTGGTGGCAGTGGGTCATAGCCATAGTGGATGAGGATGGGGTTTTGTTGCTGTTTTTCTAGCCAGCGTCTTGACACGCAGTGGTTCCATTTCAGCCGCCGTACGAATCCGACCTTGCAAAATGGTCAGGTATTTTGAGCGACCTTTTAATTAAATGTGGCCAGTTTTTTTTTTGTGAGAGCGAGTCCCTAACCAGTGGCGTAACTTTAGACTTTGCTGCTACGGTTTCATTCAAATTGCATCATCCTCAATGTCATTATCGTGCTCCCTTCCCTCCTCCCTCCCGTTACGAACAGGCAGACGTACAGTTGGACAGAGGTAATAACGCACACGCCATTTCAACCTCGGTTGGAGTGCTTAGAAAGTTTATGAAAGGTTAATGTTTGGGGCAATTGCTCTTCACGAAAGCGGGAGGGAAGTCAGTCAGGGTGGCTGGCTTAGGGGCCGTCCATAAATGACGTCACGTGATTTTGGACGATTTTTTACCCCCCCCCCCCCTCGTCACACGGCGTCACAAAAAGTCAGAACCCTCCTCAAATATGACGTCACAAAGCTCTGCCCCCCCCCCCCCCAAATATAAAACATGCTTCAAATCGCTTTAAACTATTGTCATTGTAGTGCGTATTTAATGTGGCGCTGCACTCTGATGTTGTAGGAGAAAACGTTTATTAAAACGTCTATTTAATTAAGTAGAATGTGTTGTCTATATTTATTTAAAGTTGCGCATTTTGATGTGACGTCACATTTCTCACCCCCCCCCCCCTCGTCACACATCGTCACAAATGTCTGACCCCCCCCCCCCAGGTGCGTGACGTCATTTATGATTGTGTACGTGTATGTTGAATTTCTTTCGCGGCGGGGGGGGGGGGGGAGGACTCCACTTCACAGGGTGTTGCCTGGACTTGCCAGGGGAGTTTTTGGAGTGCGGTTTCCCCCTCACTCGAAGCAGAACAACTCCTTGTCGAGAAAGTCATCGGTCACACATCCCAATGTTGGGCCTTCCTGAAACAATAGTGATCTCGCCCCGGTGAGGTTTCCCGGAAAAAAGATTGTACACTTACCTTACAGCTTCATACGAGTACCTGTATATAGACATTACAGTCAGCTTCTTTGTCAATACTTCTCCAGAATGAAGTCCTCCCCCATGCCGTGTCAGTAATGGGGCTGTGTGACCATACTTCACCAAGCTGGTCAGTGCAACAAATTGGTGTCGTGGGGTGAAGGTGGCCAGGATCGGTTCGATGTCACTCGCCGCTGATGTTCGCCCTGGCTTGGGATCGAACTCGGTTGTCCGGCTGGGTTCAATATCGCAGAGTGCGTGGCCCCTGCGTGTGAACATCCCAACACATGGAGGTGTTCACTTATCTCGTGGTGTTTATTTTGCTAACCTGGTTGCCTGTGCATGCTGCCTTGACCACACGCTCTCAGACGTTTCGAGTGAACAGGAAAAGCCATCGGCTTTGCCGTTAAGAAGTCAACTTACCAGATTGCGCCCGACCTGACCGCCTTCGCCCAGCAGTGGTCTTCAAAATAAAAAGTGTCCGCTCGAGAAAATGCAAAACTTCTCAAATGCGTTAATGCTATATTTGTCAACTCACAAACCCACTCCCACCACCCCCCACCACCCCCCACACACACACGAGGAAAGTGTCCGGGGCTATTAATGGATCACGCACGTGGCCATTCACAGGAAGTGTCTGTGTGTGTCTCAAGCACGCGTCGCGCGCCGTTCCATTGCGTAATCTCACTTTTGCGGACGCATTGTTCTTTCAGATTTACGTCTTCGACGCGTTTGCGGTCGCGTTGTCGCTTCGGGTGTTGGGACAGAAGCGACCGGACGCCGTTTGCCTGCGCCCCGCAGCCTTGGAACTCTTCTCTTTCTCTCTCTCTCTCTCCTTTCTCTCTCTCCCGCTCTCTCGCGGCGAGAAAGGCCCTCTCTTGGTGCAAACGAAAAGACTGGGGGGTTTTTCTTGACTTAGAGCTTTCGTGACTGCAGGAATTCATATTCTTTGGGGCTTTCGGTAAAGTCACGTAGATAGGTTCAACGTCTCGAAGTTTGTTAAAATAACAAATTTAGTTTGAACAAACTTCGAGACTTTTAACCTATCTACGTGACTTTACCGAAAGACCCAACGAATATGAATTCCTGCAGTCACGAAAGCTTTAAATCAAGATTTAGCCGCCTTTACGGGGAGGGTTTCCACACAACTATTAGATCTTTTACTCCTGATGACGATCGCTTGTGTTGTGATCGAAACGTCGTAGTTTTTTGTTTGTTATTTTAACAAACTTCGAGACTTTGAACCTATCTACGTGACTTTACCGATAGACCCAACGAACTGGGTTTTTTCTTTTTTCTTCTTCTTCAAACGAGCCGCCGACATCAACATCTACAACAACAAAAACACCAACAACAACAACTAGACGGTTGCGGCGACGCGAGCCAGCAAAACGGAGCGGTGCAAGCAGAGCGAGCGAGCGAGGCGGTGCGTGTGCGGTTACAAGCAACAAAAACCACCACCACCACGACCACCACTACCACCACGACCACCACGACCACCACCACGACCACCACCACGACCACCACCACCACGACCACCACCACGACCATGACCACCACCACGACCACCACGACCACCACCACGACCACCACCACGACCACCACCACCACGACCACCACCACGACCATGACCACCACCACCACGACCACCACGACCACCACCACGACCACCACCACCACGTCCACCACCACGACCACCACCACCACCACCACGACCACCACCGATTGCGTGGCGAGTCACCGGCGCCCAGACACGGAGGGGAGCGATGTGAGCCGACGCGCACCGGGCTCGTTGGACGCTGCCAAGCTCCCAGCAGCAGCAAGCTTCGTGACATTTTGTTGCGAGACGCACGCGCGCGCGCCAGCCGACACTGCTGACGATGATGATGATGATCCCGCAGCCGCCGTTACCGCCGCTGCGTCAAACCGGACAAGCCGTCTCGGACAGAGGGGCCGGCGGCGATAGCGTCCCATTGTATGGCATCGCTTTCACGAAATGTCAGGCAGAGCAGCGGTCTGTTGTACGAGCTCACTTCGGGGACCCTGGGTCCTCCCTGCCTGCGCTAGCCGTGCCCCCCCCCCCCCCACGCACACACTTCCCAATAGATCCCAGCTTCAAGCATCCCCAGCCAAGAGAATCCAACATCGTTCAGCTTCCTCGCCCACCCATCGCCCGTTCTCTTGTTCCTCTTTATTTCTCTCTCCCCTCTCTCTGTTTGTCTTTCTGTTGCTCGGCATTTCGACTGCACCTCCCCCCCATCCACCCACCTCACGCTCATTTGTGCTGGAGACAGTGGCCCTCTGAGCTCTCATTATCATCAAGCATTCCAAACGTCCTCCCCGTCGGCTCGATGCAAATGACGGCCAAATGATGGCGCACTCGTCGTCACGCCGTGGACTCGACGCCACTTTATTTTTTTATTAAATTAATCGATTATCGTAGCCCAAAGTGTCGTGTTTGTTGTTGTTGCATGGAGTGTTTTTTTCTTTGACGGCCGGTGTCGTTTAAAAAGATATAAATATATACCACAGCAATCTCGAACAATCGTGGCCGCAATAGCGGCGGCGGTATGCGTCGAGTTTCGTGTTTTGTTTCCCTCTCCGTCATGTCGTCTATTTGTAATTGTAATCAGGAATGTGCTAATGCGATGATTGCTTTTCAGCAACGTTCCTTTTTTGTTTTGCGACTGATAAAGGTGGGGGGGGTGGTTGTGGGGGAGGGGGGCGGTGGGGTGGGGGGTGGTTGTGCGGGGGAGGGGTGGGAGGCTGCGGTTTTTATGCAGAGGCCGCTGCGGTGTTCAGAATGAAACATTGGGAAGAACTCAACAAGTCAGAATTAAACATTGGGAAGAACTCAACAAGTCGGCTCAGTGGCTGCAGGCAGCCTTACCGACATCACGCGGGGTAGTTCCCCCCCCCCCCACCACTGCTTATCTCACGGGGTATTCGCGTACGGAGGAATGTGGGGGAGCAAAGAGAGGGAGTCTTTTTAGATGTGTTTAAAGACACATTAAAATTGGGGGTGGCGGTGGGGCGTTATTTTTCTTTAAATAAGCCGACTTTAAATAGTTTGAGATGCTGGGTGATCATGATTTATCTTATTCTTAGGTTTTTTTTTCGGTAAAGTCACGTAGGTAAAACATTAAAATTAATAAAAGTAACATAAAATAAAAAAAAATCACAACGTTTCGGAGGCAACACAAGCCTCCGAAACGTCGTGATTTTTTTATTTTACCGAAAAAACCTAAGAATATGATTTATCTTTTTTTCAAAGACTACTCCTGCTCCTGCCATGGGTTAGGGTGGCCTCGATCGAGAAGATGTCACTTGCACAGAGGTTCAGCTGGAGGTAACTTAAAATCCTGTTTAAAAAAATGTGATTTAAAATAACAAAAATCTAAAATGCGCGCCTATTATTTTAACAAACCATTGAATAAACATAATAATTATAGAAACATAATCGCCTGTCTTGCGCTGCAAAATATAAGTTACTTTCTTTTTTCGCCCCGTCAGGAATTTTTTTATCGTTACCCAAAATTCTGCACGACAGAGCAAGCGTGAGTTTTCATTCGAACGCTTGCAGCAGTGACGGCTGCAGTGGTGCCTTGGGAATGGAATTCTACGCTTTATTTACAAATGCTGTCAATCTACAATCGTACTGTCGAATTGTAAAATGACTCAATGATGATTCTCAAAATCTAGCGGATTAATTTTTTTGGGTGTCCCAGAAAGGCGTTATGTGATTTAATAATATGGTAATATGACGTCAATATTGATCATTTAAAGTGCGCACAATTTACATGGAGAGATGCACACTTGAAATTTCCATTGACAGACAGAAAAAGGGAACTCACGGCTAAGAGAAAGGTCGGGCATGTTACTGGGCATGCTACGTCGCTAGAAAGGGATCATGGTCAGTGGTCGTGACGACCACTGCAATGGTAACCAACGAGGCAGCGTAATGCACCTGCGAAGACATCGACCGCGGAGATAAGAGCGATGAAATCGGCACGTGTGCAGGCGGAGGCTCGTGGGACTTTTGTAATGTGATAACGCGATGTATGGCGATCGCTTGGGGAGGCCTTCATCCAGCAGTTGATAGATCATAGCTGCTGCTGCTGATGATGATGATGATGATCATGATGACACGCAGTAGCGTTTCATAAGCTGAAGGAGCCACTCCTGCACCGCGCGGGAGTAATTTCCCAGTTGTTCATGACTCAGCAGTGAACCGACGATGAATTCAAATATAATGTCCACTCATGTATTCTGCATTGCTTATCCGCAGAACTGCGAGGTGCCAGTAGGAGGCAGTACAACAAATAGGTTGCCGAATGTATCTATGAGGACTTTAGGCTTTGGTGTCTCTGCACATGGCAGGGACCATTTTAAAGGTGGGGGGGGGGGGGGAGCAAACAGCAATGGGGACCCATATGGAGAAGCCGAGGCATGTTACTCGAGGGGGCACTCGGGATAGTTCACCCCCCTCCCCCTTATTTAAAAGTTGTGGGGAGTGGAGGGGGAGCAGAGAGAGGGACTAGGGGGTGGAGGCATCTGACGCTCCAGCTCCCCGTGGCCCCAACCCCATGCCGCATGGATTTCCTACCCCCACAAAATAACAAAACAATTTGAAACTAAAAATCCGGGTTCTCCAGTGTCCTCCCAACGTGAAGCCAAAGGCCCTTTGGTGGAATTGGCCAAACATCGCACCCAAAGCAGCAGGTCCTTCCTAAGAGGGCCCTGCCACTACGTGAGACTCTGCTGTGTAAAAACACCTCGTTACAGATCACCGTCGGTGTCAAAGCCAAAGTGGTCTCACGCGAAATTGGGCACGAGGCAGCATTTATCTCCTAGCTAGAGTACCCTGAGCCAGTGCTGGCAATTCCACATTTCTATGACGAATTTGTGAATTTGTCTTAACATACAACCACCGCTGACTCCCCCGACAAAGTGGTAATCATTTTGTCTACCGTAAAAAGTCGAGACGACCTCTAACCAGAATTTGAACTGAGCGTGACACCTGTGAGTGAGCATGTAAGTGAGCGTGTTACCTGTGAGTGTGAGCGTGACACCTGTGAGCGTAAGTGAGCGTGCTACCTGTGAGTGTGAGTGAGCGTGAGTGAGCGTGTTACCTGTGAGTGTGAGTGAGCATGTGAGTGTGAGTGTGCGTGACACCTGTGAGTGTGAGTGAGCGTGTGAGTGACACCTGTGAGTGTGAGTGACACCTGTGAGTGTGAGTGAGCGTGTTACCTGTGAGTGTGAGTGAGCGTGTGAGTGTGAGTGAGCGTGACACCTGTGAGTGAGCGTGTTACCTGTGAGTGTGAGTGAGCGTGTGAGTGTGAGTGAGCGTGACACCTGTGAGTGAGCATGTGAGTGAGCGTGACACCTGTGAGTGTGAGTGAGCGTGACACCTGTGAGAGAGCGTGTTACCTGTGAGTGTGAGTGAGCGTGTGAGTGTGAGTGAGCGTGACACCTGTGAGTGAGCGTGTGAGTGTGAGTGAGCGTGACATCTGTGAGTGAGCGTGTTACCTGTGAGTGTGAGTGAGCGTGTGAGTGTGAGTGAGCGTGACACCTGTGAGTGAGCGTGTGAGTGAGAGTGAGCGTGACACCTGTGAGTGTGAGTGAGCGTGACACCTGTGAGTGTGAGTGACACCTGTGAGTGTGAGTGACACCTGTGAGTGTGAGTGAGCGTGAGTGTGAGTGAGCGTGACACCTGTGAGTGTGACACCTGTGAGTGAGTGTGAGTGAGAGTGACACCTGTGAGTGTGAGTGACACCTGTGAGTGTGAGTGAGTGTGAGTGAGCGTGACACCTGTGAATGTGACACCTGTGAGTGAGTGTGAGTGAGAGTGACACCTGTGAGTGAGCGTGACACCTGTGAGTGAGAGTGTGAGTGACACCTGTGAGTGTGAGTGTGAGTGACACCTGTGAGTGTGAGTGACACCTGTGAGTGAGAGTGTGAGTGACACCTGTGAGTGTGAGTGAGTGTGAGTGAGCGTGTTACCTGTGAGTGTGAGTGACACCTGTGAGTGTGAGTGAGTGTGAGTGACACCTGTGAGTGTGAGTGACACCTGTGAGTGTGAGTGACACCTGTGAGTGTGAGCGTGTTACCTGTGAGTGTGAGTGAGCGTGACACCTGTGAGTGTGAGTGTGAGTGACACCTGTGAGTGTGAGTGACACCTGTGAGTGTGAGTGAGTGTGAGTGACACCTGTGAGTGTGAGTGAGTGTGAGTGTGAGTGACACCTGTGAGTGTGAGGGTGAGTGACACCTGTGAGTGTGAGTGACACCTGTGAGTGTGAGTGTGAGTGACACCTGTGAGTGTGAGTGAGAGTGACACCTGTGAGTGAGAGTGACACCTGTGAGTGTGAGTGAGTGTGAGTGTGAGTGACACCTGTGAGTGTGAGCGACACCTGTGAGTGTGAGTGAGAGTGACACCTGTGAGTGTGAGTGAGTGTGAGTGTGAGTGACACCTGTGAGTGTGAGGGTGAGTGACACCTGTGAGTGTGAGTGACACCTGTGAGTGTGAGTGACACCTGTGAGTGTGAGTGAGAGTGACACTTGTGAGTGTGAGTGAGTGTGAGTGTGAGTGACACCTGTGAGTGTGAGGGTGAGTGACACCTGTGAGTGTGAGTGACACCTGTGAGTGTGAGTGAGAGTGACACCTGTGAGTGTGAGTGACACCTGTGAGTGTGAGTGAGCGTGTGAGTGTGAGTGTTACCTGTGAGTGTGAGTGACACCTGTGAGTGTGAGCGTGTTACCTGTGAGTGTGAGTGAGCGTGGCACCTGTGAGTGTGAGTGAGCGTGACACCTGTGAGTGTGAGTGAGTGTGAGTGTGAGTGACACCTGTGAGTGTGAGTGAGCGTGACACCTGTGTGAGCGTGCGGCGTCTGTCCATACCTGCGCGCGTGGTCACTTGAACAACAACAACTACAACAACAACAACTACAACAACAACAACACCCCAGGAGACGCGTCAACCGGACCTGGTTGACGCGTCTCTCACCCCTCTTTGGGAGCAAACAAACAAAAACAAGAAAATCAAACAACAACAACAACAAAAACTCCGCGTGTAATTCCTTGCGGCTACGCTCGTCGCGCACGCCGAACAGGACACCTGCACAAACCACGGCGCGTTTGTTTGAGCGCGCTAATTAATTGGCGACGATTGCTCTGCTCGCCGGGCAAGCCCAACAAAGGCCGCGGCACTTGGGAGTGGTGACCCCCGCGGCTCTTTGAGGCTGACCCCGTGACCCCACGCCGGTTGTGGGGACGAGCCGGAGACCAGGCCCTCCCGCCCAGCGCCCCAAACACGCATCAATTCTACCATCATTATAATCATCATCATAATCATCATCATAATCATCATAATCATCATCGTCGTCCTTGTCATCAACAACAATATCATCTTCTTGGTTCTTTCGGTATAGTCACGTAGAAGGGAAGTAATAAAATAATAAAAATAAAACCAAATAAAATAATTCTCACGACGTATCGGCCACAACGCAAGCAGCCGTCCTCAGGTGAAGAACAGGTCTGTCGAGAAAACAGAGTCTGACAGACCTGTTCTTCACCTGAGGTCGGCTGCTTGCGTTGTGGCCGAAACGTCGTGAGAATTATTTTATTATGTTTTATTTGTATTATTGTATTATTTCCATTCTACGTGACTTTACTGAAAGAACCAAGAAGATGAATCCCTGCAGTCACGAAAGCTTTAAATCGAAACAATATCATCATCATAATCAGCATCATCATAATCATCATCGTCGTCCTTGTCATTAACAACAATATCCTCATCATCGTCGTCGTGGTCCTTATCTTCAATGACGACGAGGTGAAAGGGCACGTGGCCTACGTACGAACCGAGCCCAATCTGGGGCCGAGAAAAGCCATCGCGTGGCCCTGCGTCACCCGGTGCCCTCTCCACCTCGCGCCCCTCTTCCCTTCCCCTCCTCTCTGCGACTCTCCACGCGGTCCGCGAGGGCGACACGATGGAGCCGAGGGCAGCGCGTGCGATAGCATTGGTCCGCCCCCCGACACATGTGGACGGAGCACCCACGCGTCTATGTAGACTTAATTTTGTTTCCTCCGTGCCTGGCCAGCCGTGCTCACGGGAGGTGCGACGCGTCCACGCGAACGTGCCGAGCCTTGCTGCCCCGACGCCGCGCTCCCTCGCCTCGCGTCGCCGCGTAACAAGGCCAATACGATGCCCCAGAGAAGGGGGGGGGGTAAAAACGTCTAAATTGAATCTCGTGGACACCATCAGCGGTGCTCTTCATCGACAGAATTTGTTGTACGGCACTTCAGATGGAACCCCGAGAAAACCCCGTGCGTATGATGGGATGATTACTCAGCATATCCTAGCGACACCCCCACAGCACCCCCAACCCCCCCCATGCCCTACAACGTCTGGCAGCGCCCTGGTGTTCACCCAGTCAAGCGCCACAGGCTCAAAGCCCTGCTGAGCTTCTCAGGTCTGACCAGATCTGGCGCATTTTCTGGTGATTGGGTCGTCGACTGTGATTGAGTTCAATCTTGATTTGCAGCTTTCGTGGCTGCAGGAATCCAACTCTTTGGTTCTTTCGGTAAAGTCACGTAGGTGGGAAAGCAAGGTCTGCTGCTGAGGCAGACTGTTTTAAAAGGTGATTGAGTTGCTGCTGCTGCTGCTGCTCCAATCAGATTTAGCTGCGGGGTAATTAGCGCTTGTTTTTGTTTTCATTCATTCAACCTTTAACCTTTTGAGGACCCTGGAATGAAAAGGGGGTGGGGGGGGGGAGACGTGACATGACCTTTGCAAACATTTGCCGATATTCGGCAAAATAGGACGTTAGGAACCGGGACCGGATCTGTGACGAGAGATGTGCGTGCAATGAGATGAAACGAACGAACGCCATTGGTGCACAAACATCACAAGCTCGTCACGGAGAGATGATCTCTCTGCTATTTCTCTGCTATGAAGGAAGACCATCAATCGAGAAACATTGCAAGCAATTTTGTCATTTTAGGGCAGCATTATTGATACTTAATTTCATTGTTATTAAATGTCGCGCTTGGTTTATCCACGAAAGCCTCAATGAGTCGCACGACTCGTGTTCAAGAGGGTCCTGCCAAGTTTTTGTTTTTTTGCAGTGGTGGAGGGGGCGATGATTGCTACGCAGATTGTAATTGGGTAATTTTTGGGTACTTGTTTATATTGTTGTCAAGTTTGCCACACGGCACCGGCACACGACCTTTGCAATTGACGTCACGGGATCTTTAACGTTTCCTGTGAAGCAGAAGGCACTGCAGTATTAACCAGGGCAGGTGCTCGATTCTAACCGTGAACCTCCGCGACGGGTGACCAACGCGCTATCACGAAGGCCATTTCACCGCCCAAGCCACGGGATCGATGTTACCACCGGACGGGTCCTGCCACAGGATGGGTGTTACCACCAGATGGGTGTTACCGCCAGAGCGGTGTTGCCACTGAAATGGTGTTGTTGCCACCGAATCCGGCTGTGATCATGAATTGCAGCAGAGTAGCTGAAATACATCCGATCTGCCAGTTCAGGAGCTTGGCTAAACATTGCAACAGTCAGAATTGATTGGAATGAAAATCTAATTGTAGCCAAATCATTTAATTGGATTACGTCCAATCAATTTTTTAAGTAAAAACATGAAATGCATATCGGCGGCTGCAAGTTTTAAATTAATAGGGCCATTTCCCGAAACGTCACCGATTCTATAGTTTTCCTATAAAGGCCGCGGTGTTTTTGAGGAATGTGTTTCTTTGTTAATTTGCAGCACTGCCAGCCACCGCAGCAGCGTCACCAAATAATTAGTTGCATTAAATAGAATGTACGCACACACTGAGCATTCAAAATAAATATCTGAATTGCATCATTTATAAATAAATATCTGAATCGCATAATTTATAAACAAATATCTGAATTGCATTATTTATGATCGGTTCAGCAAACCCTACACGGTAAATATTCCTGAACACAACCGAGCACAATGCTATATAGTCTGAAATCAGATCCAAACTTTGCTAGATTCGGTCAATTCTGATCTCTTCCTCGGAACCAAGGGCCCGATGCGCTTCACGAAACACGAGATTTGAAAATGATTACGCGATTACGTGTGTTGTTGTTGCTGTTTTTTACTTTACTCCGAATAAGCACACCCCTCTTACACGTCCTGACGTGGAAACAAAAACGCACGCAGTGATTGATTTTAATTCGCCGACACAAAATACAACTTACTCAATCCTCGGTCGGGCCTACAATGCTTTCCAAAAGACACGGCTGTGTTTCGTGCTCGCAAGCGATCGTCAGCGAGCGGTAGCCTAGCCTCAACTTGCCGCTGAACGCTCCGAGCTGTTGTTGTTACTGTTGCTGTTACGCCCCAGAAATATGAATCGAACGGATCAATCCGTTCCTTAAATACACGCGCGCAATTAGGTAATCCAGAGGCATTTAATTAAGCAGATTAATCAATCCGCACAGGTCAAGGTCACTCGGCCCAGACCTAAATAAGTGGATCAAGCCCATTTACGTCAGGAACGCTTGGACAAAATTATCGGAGTGCAGGTAAAAAAAAAACATTTGCTTTCCAATAAGCTGTGGTGAGCCCCCATCGTTTCGCGTATTTACTCAAATCAATGGGCGGTGTCACTGCGG
This sequence comes from Lethenteron reissneri, assembly GCF_015708825.2. NCBI lineage: Eukaryota > Metazoa > Chordata > Hyperoartia > Petromyzontiformes > Petromyzontidae > Lethenteron > Lethenteron reissneri. The sequence goes on from NC_083802.1 coordinate 13,781,981, forward strand.
CCACTGCACCGCTGATACAACGCATCGACAGACGAGGCATCTATTTTTTTATATATTGTAGGAGATGTATTCTTGTTTTATTTTCGTATTGTTTTAATCAGCGAAAGAACACGTGTCCGCGTCATTTGTGGTTTTGATTCATATTTTGGTTTTTGCATTGGGGTATGGTGTGCGTGTGTATACATAGCGGTATCAGGGTGGGGTGGTGGCGCATCGGTTTACGTGCATCGGTTAACGCATGAAACCATGGACCCGGCGACCCGAGTTTGATTCCCAGCTGTGACTAACATGACCGGCAGAGAAGTGATATCTGAAGCGGTCCTGGGTCTTTAAGCCGACCTTAACTCACCCAACACAGACCACCGTGGTCGGGTATGGTCAAGCAAAATCCCATAATGACCGGCTTCGATATCAGTTCTTAAAGCCCGCGATAGAATTGCACTTGCAACATAAATAACACTGGTCAAAAAAAAAAATTCTGGCCTGGACTTTTGCAGCTGTTCTAGACTAATTTTAGGGTGTTGATTCCAAATCTGATCTCAGATTTGCTCTATCACATCTCATTTTTATGCTATCGGCATACCCCATTTTCATTGATTTTACTCGAAATTAACTCTTTGACTTATGATTGCAAGTTGTTGCGAGTCAGTGACTGCTTTAGTGTTAAAATATGGTGCTGTATTTTTAGGATAGCGTGTTTATAATATCATTTTATGTAGATATCCACATTTATTGAATATTTTTCTCCTGCAGTTTTTATTGAAAATGCAATATTTGATATCTCAAAAACATGATGTGATAGACAAAAACTGATGCCAGATTTGGAATCAGCACCCCAAAATTACCTTAAAAACCGTTGGAATACCTTGTGCCAGAAAAAGTTTGTTGACCAGTGTTATCGACAATCATTTCTGATTCGCGCATTGCAATTGGTTCGCGCGTGGCTGCCCGCTGCCACGCGTGGGCCACCTGCGCACGTCGGAATGTTGCATTTCCAAAAAATAATAATCGATCCTTGAACAAAAAATCTCAACCGTGACCTGGCCACGATCCGTCGTTTCCCTTCGGGGGCGATGTGTGGGACGGTGTGGATTTGTCACACCTCGAGTTGTAAGGAATGAAATGATAATGTTATTAATCTCTCCTTGTTTTCAATCGCGTGGCATCAACCTATTTTTTTTTCATGATGATGATGATGAACATCTGCAAGGTTTCCTGTGTGGTCGGTGTCAATCGTCAGGGACAAGTAACGTTCACATGACAACACCTCAGGGAGGGTGGATTATTATTGTGTTCAGTGGAAAATGAAGAAGAGTGTTGATGGCTCTGCTGTCTTGGCCTTTGTCGTTATCTAATACTCGAAGCATGAGTGGACTTCTCACAGCTCGATGGATACATCACATCGGATGAGAAAGAAAGTCAAAGCATTTCCATGCACAAACGATCATTGGACGGAGCTCATCTCCGTTGGTGGTCCCTAAGCCAACGATGGAAATTCCATCCTTTGCAGATTTCTAACAATGCCCTGAGTCAACCCACGATTTATAGTATTAGTGCAAAGTACGAGTACTAATCAAATGGCCATCAGACATTTATATTCATAAATAGAGAGGTTAACTTTGATTGACTGCCCTGGGTTGTGAACTCAGGCACGTCTGATTAATGGTCACATGCGCAGGTCACCGAAGAGACTGGCACGGGAATGCGCTGCTCGGTGGAAAACGCCTCCACAGCCTCCTGTGAAGAGGAGGAGGAGGACGGGACCATGACGATGTTGACACCCAAAACGATGCAGACGGTGATGTATCGCTTGAGCACTGGGAAACACTTCCCTGGCGTCGCTATCGAGTATGCAGGCGGCGCAACTGCTCAGGCCCCGGGATATGAAGAGGAGGGTGGTGGAGGGGGGGAGGGTGGGTTCGAGATGGCAAAGTGAACGAGCAGTGTGGCCCATTTCCTTCGTCTCGGCAGGACCCATGGCCCATCACGCTCCATCTCGTCCACGTACTTCATCAACTGCCTACGCCTTTATTTGTGATGGCTCTGTGACACTGTGAAACTTGTGACCCTTGACTTGGCGAACACACACGACGCCGCGTGCTGCTGCTTCTGCTGCTGCTGCTGCTGCGGCTTTGGCAGCGGTGGTTTTGTTGTTGTTGGTGGTGGTGGTGGTGAGTGGCCCATCGTCCCGGCCGTGAGAAAAAAACGAGACGGACGCGCGTTCCGGCGATCGGCGGTGCGCGACACGGCCGTGTTACGTTTCACCCGGACGCGTCTCGGCATTCTTAGTCACCCACCCACCCCCTCTCTCTCTCTCGCCAGCCCACGTCTCTCGCGTGGGGCCTTCCTTCCTTAACCACCACCACCACCACCCCCTCTCCATCACACCCCGCCCGCCCGCACAGCCCCGGCAGGTCGTCGCGCTGTCGCACTTGGGTTAAATTCCCCGTGTAAGCGTCGTCGCGAGGTCACTCATTGACTCTGAAACGGAGCAAACAGGGGCTTTATCTCTGCGCCCGCTGGGACTCACCCGCTCGCGTTTCCACGAACTCTGCTACTGGTGCGCGGCCGCCGTGTGAGGGTTACGTTACGGGCGTGCAGGGTAGATTTTTTTCTAATAATTTTTTTTTTGTTTAAACCCATAGCGTCTAACGCGGGTAAATGTTGATAGCAGTGTTTTATCTTAAAAAAAAAAACTCACCGAAGGGTGTCTTGTTCCGAAATTGTATCGTTTCACCGACAAGATTTCAATGAGTTTTGACAGATTTTTGTTTGGGGGTGCGGTTTTCAGGTCTTACGATTATTTTTTCTTCACGATGGGTCCGGCTACATTGATACAATTGCAGTGATGAGTGTTTGGCTTTGTTTTGAATAAAACCTCAGTAGCCACTCGCCTCTGCACAGATAGATCCAATAATCCGTTGCTCTGCTGTGTGTTGGACACCTGAGAAACTTGGAGAAAATCCAGTATTTTAGCAAAATGCATGCTCAAAAAGTCACACGTGAAAATCCTATTTGCTGTACCTTCTTAAACAGGCACCTTGAAGCCTTACAAGTGCGTGTATTTTGTATGCGTGAGATTACTCCATCTCTACCTGATTCGCCAACGACATCTTTAAGTAGATGAATTGCAGGCGGAGTGAGAGCGTGGGGTGATGTGCGGCAAACCAGCCACGATTCGCCTCGGTCACCTCTGGCAGCGCTCCTTTGTTGACAAAAAGACAAAGATCACCCGTATAGCCTGTAACGGACTGTTGGGGCAAGTGTTGTTAGCGTGCACCTGTGAAGGTCGCCACGGCACATGAGGGGGTGGGTGGCCAGCACCACGCCCGATCGCCTTTGTCTGCCTAGTGACAATATTTGCACACCGCACCAGGGACTCGATTGAGGCTGAGTCGACCTAGGGGAGGCCCAGGACCGGTGCAGATAATCGTCACTGGTGTTGCCCGTGCGCGGGAATCGAACTCAGGTCGCCAGGTTCGGAGCGCAGCGCGTTAACCGCTACACCACCGCTCGCCTTTGTCGACAGCTCACATTAGTCCACATGCTGACGCACTATGCCCGTGAGATATTTCACTGGCCTTAAACAATTACTCCAAGAAGTAATAAATTAATAAAAATAAAACAAAACAATTCTCACGACGTTTCGATTATTTCCCTTCTACGTGACTTTACCGAAAGAACCAAGAACATGAATCCCTGCAAGTTACGATAGCTTTAAATCGAAAAGTACTCCAAGGTTGGGGGAGCGTTTGGCTCGGTGGCTCGTGCAGTGCCCTACGAACCCGGTGGCCTCAGTTCGACTATTGCTGGCCGCGGCTAACGTCAGTGGCAAGCAACATGGACACGTCGACCAGTCCTGATCCTCCTTCTACTCACCAAGCCGCAGAGGGAAATACAGGTAGTCCCTGACTTACGATGGGGTCGTCGTAACACATCTCCATCGTAAGTCGGGGACTACCTGTATAGTCAAAACAATGCCCCGTGACCAACACAACATGGAGCATGGAGGAGGGTGGGGGAGGGAGGGGTTAATCCAGCAGTGGATTGTCAAAAGCTTGTATACTATGATTAGAAACTAGCTTCTTTGCACGTCCTAGGACGGAAGCTGTAATATTTACGAAAAAATTGAGCAGTTTAATTGTATCTTATGTGAATTTAATGGCAGTGAATCTTGCACGAAAGTATGTCATCAAACACTTCACTACATTTCACTGTAGCACCGTATTAATGGCAGTGAATCTTGCACGAAACTACATCATAAAACACCTCACCTCATTTCACTGTAGCACTGTATATAACTGACCTTCAATTTGTTCAAATTCACTGCTTTGATATTTATTGAAGTAAATTGGAATTCGATACAATATGTGGAAAATCACCGAGAAATGTCTATTTTACCATAACGTAGAAGCATAAATTAGACTTACCTTTTGTCTCAAGTGCTGAATAAATAAATAAAGACACCAAATCCACTTTGTTGCTCCGTATAATTATTTATTAAATTCACTTTCAGTAAAGAAACGTGAAACTTAAAGCGAATTGGCGAATAAGAATTCCGCTCGACCTTCTTCTGCGTGAGTGTAAAAATCCACCCACTCATGAATATTAATGAGAGGGGTGCGGCATGTGGAGTGACGTCACGCGCGGGACACACAACCAGACATTCTTGGCTCATTATCGTCGTAATGATTATGAGCAGTCGTCTCTTCTAGAGGCGCCGCTCATGACTCTCGAGTTTGGGGATTGGCTGCGAATTGAAAGCGTGAATGGGGTTCCGCCAAAGCAACAGAAAACAATGCACATTGTCAGAGTGTGACGTGTGGGGGGCGGGGAGGTGGGGGGACGCGAGGGGGGGGCGAGGGGGGTGAGGGGTGGGGGGCGAGTGGGGCGTGCGTGTGGGAGAGACGAGACGTGATTTTTTTGTTACAATTCCACCCTGACAGGTGAAAGGTTTTTTTTTTCTGTTTCACGGACGGGACATGCCGGGCTCGGGAGAGCAAAGTTTTCTTTTGTTATATACTTTTCCAGCTCGACTCCCGTACGATTTAACTTCAAACGACTTTATTTCGACTTAAGGCATTGTTAAGTCCAAACGACAACGGCACAATGTTCCGAAAGTTTTCGTCCGTTTGAAGTGCATTATTCGCGGTGAGAAAGTCTCAAAACAAAGTTTTACTCAACGGTCGTGATAAAAGAGAAATCTGCTCCTGACAAGACAGAGCGAAAATCCTTGTCGCTGATTCTTTTTTTCGTACTAAATGAACCGTGAACATCTGAAGCGAGGGATGTGAAAAACAAAACCAGGGTTGTGAAAAACAACTGTTTTGAGTTCTATCACGACCCTGCAAGAGGTAAGACGAAATGCGCTCCTATCTTTAACTCCTCGCACTGACCAGTGCGGTGAAGTATGGTCAAAATAACAACCAACTTGCACGACCCACGTGCCTCTATATATTATTGCCCCAGAACCCAGGAGCCTTGAATCCAACCGGTGGTTTCATGGTGTTGTCTGAAAAGGGGAAGAGCCGGTGGGCGTGATCGAATAAACACGAGACCCCCTTCGGGATTTGACCATCGCGGCGAATCGCTAACACGCCGTAGAGATGGAGCGATGAGATCGTGTGCGTGTGTAGGAGTGCGATGGAATTTTGCATCGCTGGACGATGAGCGATTGGTGACGGCAAGGCGAATCCTTCATCCAGCAGTCCATAGATCATGGCTGGCGATGCTAATTATCAAACATCGCCACCGTTAACTTTTTAATATAGCAAAAGCTTCATTATTACTATCAAACGTTTCAGTTTTTTTATTCTCCATTATTTTCTCGGTGCAAACTTGTTGAAGCCGCCGTGCATACTGTCACCGGGGCTTCTGGTCTCGCTCGTAAGACAGATGCCTTCTACGAGTGGCCCCTCACCTGGTTAAACAGCATTCACCCGTTTGTGTCACAGGGGTACTTACTCCTGGTTCTTAGCCATTCCAAGAAAGTACACGTGAAGCGATGTTTTTCATGACCCAATCAATCAGCGTCCCATACTTTTAAACACACAAGATCCAATAAAGATTGAGATGCAGAGCCTTGCAAGAACTAACTGTCGCTCACTTACAACATACACGTTTCTTTAGAGATCACTTGAGGCTAAATGTCCATATGTTTTAAAATAAGGCTCCCACACCGACGAACAAATTCCCTACGATTACCAGAGGATGCCATTGCAGAGCCCCACGTGTCCGCTTGCCAGCGAATGTCACGCTTTGGTAATTCCTCACTCAAACTACGGGGCCAGCTTTTGTAATTGCGCTAACAGTGGCACAAACTCCGGTGCGATGGCGCGATAACTTTAACATTTGCCCCCTCCCCCCCACCCCTCCGAATCAATTCAACCGCCCGTCTTCCGCACTGCCCGTGGCAGAGAAAAGTGCCATCTCTTGATCCCCTTTTGTGCCCCCCCCCCCCCCTGTACAACACACTGGGGCGTAAACATAGGCAGGAGTAGGGGGAATAACTCCGTGTAACTGACAAAAAAACCCGGGGAAGGTGTATGCTCGGTGTCCTAGGAAGACGAAGATGTGCCGAGGTGGCTGCCTCAAAAAGGAGGAGAGGGCCGGGAGAACCACGACAGGGCCTCCAAGAGGTCTCGCTGTCGAGAAGGTGCCACGCCTATTCAAACCGGTTGCCCTGCCGCTGGTTTTAATTTTCAGGGCCAGCGACGACTCATCCGTGACGTTCGAACGCCGTCGTTGCCGGATTAGGCGTTGGACGAATTTCGCGGTCGTTGTATCTTGAGGGTTTTGTTGTGTCGGGGTGGGCGGCAGGCTGCACCGTGTCATCTTTTGAGTTTTTTTTTGCGTTTGGAAACGTTTTCTTGGTGGGGGGCGGGAGAGGTTGGGGTGGGGGGCTTGTTTTGTTTTTTCGTGGGATTTTTTCTTCTTCTTGCGAGTGTGGGCAAGGGTAGTAGGGTGGGAGTCTTTTACAAAAGAGGAGAAGGAGGAGGAGGGGGAGGAAAGCGAGAGAAGAAGCCAAATTGTTTTAACATTTTTGGGAGCTGACTTTGCCCCGGCAGCTCTCTTGCTCTCGCGTTGCCATCGCAGGCCCCCCCCCGCCCCCCCCCCGCGCCCCCCGCGTCTCGTGAGAGATTAACGGGGCCACAAAAGGTGCGGGTCGCACGGAGGTCGTTGGGTCAGAGTATTTTCTCTCTCTCTCTCCTTGTTTCCTCCTCCCTTCCCCTGCTTCTCATCGTGTTGAGCTCCGCTGAGAAGTCCCGCGTGCCTGGTGCTTCTCCCCCCGGCGCGCCCGCCACCGCCACCGCCACCACCGCCACCACCGCCCCCACCACCGCCGCCACCGCCATCACCGCCACCACCGCCACTACCACCACCGCCGCCACCGCCACCACCGCCACCCCCGCCACCACCGCCGCCACCGCCGCCACCACTGCCACCACCACCGCCACCACCACTACCACCGTCGCCGCCACCGCCACCACCGCCGCCACCACCGCCGCCACCACCACCGCCACCACCACCGCCGCCACCGCCACCACCGTCACCACCACCGCCACCACCGCCGCCGCCACCACCACTGCCACTGCCGCCACCACCACTGCGGCCACCGTCGCCGCGCTGTCGAAACATAACTGTCCAATTTCCGTGTCCCGGCTCGGGCGCATTAAGTGCCTGCTCCTCGGCGAGAAGGTCACTTCCCACTGACAAGTCGAAAGCGCCCAGGCTGACACACTTCCAGCCCGCCCATTGACCCGCAACCTCCCGTGAAAGCAGCCCCTAGCACACGCAGCGGGCCCTCGTGGCACTTAAACGAGGTGGGGGGAACATTTTGAAAAAAATATATAAAAGCCGGGGTCGCCACGACGTAGCTGGGAGAGTAGGTGGGACTCCCCGTGGATCGGATGTCTTGTAGTAAGCTTCGCCCCGCATCCACTCATCATCCCCCCCCCCCTCCATCCACCTCCCCCGGTCCAGCCAACCAGTCGCTTGGCTAGTCAGTAACCGAGCTAACCAGCCAGCCACTCATTCGATCAGCCAGTAAGCCAACTAACCAACCAGCCAAGTTACTCAGCCACCCACTAAACAATCGCATCAGCCACCCATCATTTAGCCGCCGTAGCCAGCCACCCCGGCTCTCCAGCTACCTCGCAACTCGCCAAGTCACTCAGTTAGGCCCAACTCAGCTACCCCACCAGCCAGCCAGCCAGTCACTCGGTCACCCGGCCAGACAGTCCATCTCATACTCCCCCATCGTTTACGCTCAAAGGGAAACTCTCTTTTTTTTGCCCACCTCCTATTCAGGAAAAAAAATGGAACAAAACAAAAAAAATAGTAGGGGGAGGGAGGGAGGGGGGTTTCCCCCTTACCCCTCCCTCCCTCCCTCCCCGCCCCTCTCCTCCTTCAAGCTGTTGCAACCCCGAGCCGCCACTCCCGTGCTGCACGGACCGCCTGACCCTGTTATGTCTGGGAGCTGAACGCGTCACGTGACCCCAGAGCTGTGGGGTGGGGGGGGGGATACTGGTGCAGAGGGGATGTGGGGGGGGCACAAGGGGGACGAGGGGGCACAGGGAGGGGGAGGGGGGGATGATGTGGAGGGAGGGGAGGTGCACGAAAGGGGGCTGTATGGACCGGCGGGTGGGCAGGCGGGCGGGCGGGCGGGTGCGTGGGGAAGGAGGGAGGAGGTGGAGGAGGGAGGGAGGAGGGGTGGATGCGTGGGTTAATTGATGCTAACGACCTCTCACCCTCTTTGATGTGCTCCAGCGAAAATTCCCAGGGTGGCCAATTACAGCCTCTTAGCCTCCCTTCTTTTCAAGCTCACGCGAGTGCTCGACAGTAGCGGAGCGAGCCCTCGCAAAGCCCCCCGGCCGAGCCTTGTGATGAAAAATGTGTTCCTTAATGGAGCTCGCGGCTCCAGGCTCACGAAAGCAAGAGGAGGTGGGGGGCGGGCGGGCGGGCGGGCGGGCGGGCGGGGGGACATAGGGGGAGAAACATTTTCCAGGGGGCTGTGTGGGCCCATCAGGGATAATGACCTCCTTCCATGTTTTTTTTGTTTTTTAGTTTTCGTTTTTTTTTGCTGCAACGCGACTCTAATGGTTTACGTCACTCGTGGGTCGCGTTTGCGGCGTTTGCATTGGACTTCTTGTTGAATCGGGTGGTTGTGGTGATGAGGATGATTATTTACATGGCTTTGTTAATCCACTGCTGGATGACGCGTACACGCTGTGGCCAATATTGGGAAGCAACCGGAGCTAGGCATCTTTGAACTTAGATTGAAACACACATTTCTTTAGAATTGCTTTTTGTGTTTAGTTTGTTGTCCTTCCCCTGCACCTCCCACTATTAGCACGGTTGGCTACGTACGGTGCGAAGGAAGTTTAACATGCATACAGTATAGTCAGTCGTGAGTAGTGATTTGAACCTACTTCGCCACGTTGGTTAGTTCAGGATCGTTGGCGAGATGTTAACTCCCTCGGCTGGTATACAGGAGATCGTGGGTTCAATCCCGATACTGACACCTGCTGTATATTTGGAGTTTGCATGTTCTCGTCGTGATTGCGTGGATTTTTCTCCGCGTCCTCCTGTCTTTTTTCCCTCCACATTTAGAATCAACATCATGCGTTAAGAGCATTTGGCTGCTGATACATATGCACGTGATAAGCCACTTCGTTGAGCTATCATTTGTGGCCAGGTCGCTTCTGACAGCAGAACTATATAGCTCAGCGGGCCTTACCGCGTAAAATAAAAACAAATCATCGTTTAAATTTTGATTTAAAGCTTTTGTGACTGCAGGGATTCATATTCTTGGTTCTTTCAAAAGAACCAAGAATATAAATCATCGTTTAGTTTTAGTTTGTTTCACCCGCGACTGATGTGAGCCGTGGCCAGGAATCGAACACATGCCCCCAGGTCCCTAGACCAGTGTGTGAACCACGATGCTTGCTTACTTGAAGAAGGGGGGCAAAAAGATGAAAGGATGAAAAAAAATCGAAGCATTCTTTCAATAAAAAAAACATTATCTGCTCACAAGCAGTATAAGTCTTTCATTGTCGAGTATATGCACTCTGGACACGGTGAATTAATTTTAAGTCGAAATAAGTCACACGTGACGGATTCCATCCGATACGAGATCACACCAAGGACCTCGGCTGTAAAAAAAATCACGCGTAAATCACGGCACTCGAGGCCAGTCACGGCTACTTTGGAGAAACGACGCTCCGTGAAGAGGTGCCCCCAGCTCCATTGGGATTGCACAGGGACAATCCTTGTCCCCCTACTGGCACACTCGTGGTTCTTTTGCAGGTCGGGTTCCTTAGAAAACGTGTACTCACAGGGGAACAGCTGCCACTGGGGGTGCCCATTCAAGTAACTTGCTTCTAAGATGCCCCCGGCGTCTATAGGAGGGCGCTTTGTCAACAAAAACCAAAATGAGAATATTTATTTCGACTGGAGGAATCCGATGAGCCATGAAGTGCTTCTTCACAGATGTTCAGTCATTGCGAATTAAAACACAAGTCAAGGTGTGTTTTCTTTTATTTTCGATCACAAGTGAAGGGGAAGAATGTCCTCCTGCCCTGCTTAACAAAACAAAATAAAAACGCTTATAATTAACATGTTATTAAATATATTTGGGGGGGGGGGGGTTCTTTCAAATAAGCGGAGTTGTTTCGGTCCCTGCTGTTGTTCCTAATGCACCCTCCCTTGTTCGTCGTTTATAACGTTTGACCAAAATCCAGAGGGAGGGTTGTGATGAGATAAGTGCGGGCGGAGCACGGGCCATGCTCTCGCGAGCAATGCCGCTGCTCGCTGGATTAAGTCGAAACGAGGAAGCTTTGCAAGCCGGCCTAGGGAGTTTCTCCCACTAAGCCGAGGATCTTCCATGCGTTGCTTTAGTTTGGCTGTTGCAGCCTCCGGCATTGACACCGAATCTTGAGAATCCTAAACATGGTCTGGGTCCGACTTCGGCAACTTGCAGGTACCCACAGTTGTCCAATACACCGGTTGCGAATGCGCTGTGTTTTTTAAAATATATATACATGAAACGAATAATTACTATTCGTAGTAGTCGTCGGAGTAGAAAGCTCATAAAGTAAACAGAACCGTAAACAATACAAACGAGATTAAAGTACACGCGATTCGTTTTTACTCAATCGCAACTGAATCGTGGAATCGCCGTTGGGGTGAATGTATGCACAGTTTGTTGAATTTCTTTCGCACCGCACCTAGCCGACCGTGCTCATCGGAGGCGCGGGGGGAGGACAACGTAAACCAAACCACAAAAAAGCAGCTTCAGAGAAATGCGTTTCTCAATCTCGATTTAAAAGTTGCATAGCTCCGGTGGCTTCCTGACATCGGAAGGAATCACTCCAACAGCAGCCGCCCCCACTCGCTCATCGCGAGGCTACGTGGGGGTCGCTGGCACGGTCGGCGTGAGGTTGATCGACACCGCAGAGGCCGTGACGCCGCTGTATCACCACCCGCAATGGATGATGCTCATTTAAAGCGGGGCTCACCTTGGGGGGGGGGGGGGTGGAGCCCTTGGACCGGTTCAGATATCACTCACCACTGATGTTCGTTAGCAATAGCCTGCAATGGAACTCGGGGTCGCCAAGTTCAGAGCGCAGGGCGCCGCTAACCACTGCGCCACCGCTCCCCCGCCCATTCCACCCCCCCCACCCACCACGGTGTATTTTAGCGCGGACAAACAGGGGGGGGGGGGTAATGAATGGCCGATCGCGTATCCGCATACGGCGATGAAACTCGGTGGGTGCCGCTGGGGGTATCCCGTGTCGCGGCCCCGACTCCGGCCTCCCACAGACCTCCCGTGCGCTCCGCTCTCCATCGGCGCAGCGCAGACAAAACAGGGTGGAGGAGCGGCCCCCTCCCTCGTCGAGCCCCCCGCCCCGCCCCCGCCGTCTCCAGCAGCCCCCCCCCCCCCTCTGCAGACCCCCCCCACTCACCGCCTCCTGCAGGGGCCCGTGCGGCCGCGCAGAGAAGTGGCGCTCGCGATAGACAAAACAACATACCGAGCTACCCCCCCCCCCACATTCACCCACCCATCGCCCTACCCCACCACCCTACCAGTCCCCCCCATCCCCACCACCCTACCACCATACCTACCCCCACCCCCATCCCTAGCACCCTACCACCATACCCCCCCCTCCTATCCCCAGCACCCTACCACCATACCCCCCCCCCAGCACCCTACCACCATACCCCCCCCCCAGCACCCTACCACCATACCCCCCCCCAGCACCCTCCCACCATACCCCCCCCCCAGCACCCTACCACCATACCCCCCCCCAGCACCCTACCACCATACCCCCCCCCCCAGCACCCTACCACCATACCCCCCCCCCCAGCACCCTACCACCATACCCCCCCCCCAGCACCCTACCACCATACCCCCCCCCCAGCACCCTCCCACCATACCCCCCCCCCCCCAGCACCCTACCACCATACCCCCCCCCCAGCACCCTCCCACCATACCCCCCCCCCAGCACCCTACCACCATACCCCCCCCCCATCCCCAGCACCCTACCACCATACCTACCCCCATCCCCAGCACCCTACCATCATACCCCCCCCCCCTCCTATCCCCACCACTCTACCACCATACCTACCCCCACCCCCATCCCCACCACCCTACCACCATACCTACCCCCCCCCCCTTCTATACCGTGAGCCTCACGCGCACGCGCGCAGGACGCGCACGCGCGTGAGCGACCAACACAAAAGGCAAAGATACCCCCGGTATGGGCTTTACAGACTTTTTGAGGGGCAAGTGCTGTTAGCTAGCGGCTAATGAAGGCCCACCGGGCGCACGAGAGGGTGGGTGGGTGGCGAGCGATACGCCCGGTCGCCTTTGTCTTCCCGGGCGGATGTTCACACACCGCACCCAGGTACAGTACTGATTTGAGGCTAAGTTGACCTAGGCGAGGCTCAGGACCGGTTTGGATAATCGTCACTGGTGTTGGCTGTGAGCGCCCACACACACGCAAAAAGACAAAGATCCCCCGTATAGCCTGTAACAGACTGTCGGGGCAAGTGCTGTTAGCGAGCACCTATGAAGGCCGGAACGGTACACCAGGGGGTGGGTGGTCAGCACCACGCCCGACCGCCTTTGTCTCCCCAGTGGCAATGTTTTTACACACCCACCGGGTACTCCTTTGAAGCGAAGTCGACCTAGGGGAGGCCCAGGACCGGTTCAGATAATCGTCACTGGTGTTGGCCGTGAGCGAGAATCAAACTCGGGTCACCGGGTTCGTAGCGCAGCGCGCTAACAGCTCCACGACCGCTCCCACCACCACCAACACACACACACAGATGCACACACACACAGATGCACACACGCACATATGGACGAGCGGACGCACGCACGCATACACACAGAAGACACATGCACATGCAGCGCGCGTGCGCACGCATGTAAACGCGCGCACACACACACACACGGGGGCATTACCGGGACGCTTCGGGGAAGCGGGGGGCACACCGGGACACATCCACGTGCCGTGCTTTGCAACGGGGGCATATGACCGCACCGTGTCGGCTTTCTTGAGAACCTACACGGGAGGAAACGTTGAATCCCACCACCTCCAATGAGCGCGGATTGGTTACGCGCGGTGCGAAAGAAATTCCACATGCGCACATCTGCACTACGGAGCCGACTTGCGGATTTCGTCGAGGTTTATAGCGAGGCAAATCCTTGGTGGTTGTTTTGGCTTCACTTGCTCTCATCAGCGAGTGAGGGGGTGAACTTGAATTTGATTCCCGGTCATGGCTAACATTGGTCTTGAGTGGTGTCCGAAACATCCCTTGGGCCCACCCTTTTGCAAACCCGCACTGACAAGCGTGGTGAAGTATGGTCAAACAAACCACAGGGCCGACATGGCGAGGGGAGGCCTTCATCCAGCAGTGGATTGGCAAAGACCAGTCAATTGTTATTTGCATTATGGTTACGCGCCACCTTTTAAAGAAGTGGTTCTTCTTGACCTGGGGTGCATCTCGCTCACCCCTGGGGGTGCAAGACGCCCTTTGTTGGAGTAGCGAGACACGGCCAGATTTTTTTTTATAGAAGATAAATAATCGAAACACATATTAACCACGGGCACGTACGTACAACTTGCTTTGTTTTCATCAAGCCCTATGCATTTATTAACATTGCACATTTTGTTTTAAATAATTGAGAACTAGAGGGGTGCAAGGCTGCAGGTGAAGATTGAGAACTACTGTTTTTGTAAACCAATGCCACCGCCTACCATGACAATATGGGCGGAATATCATCGAATTGATCCGACGTCATTGAGTGTCATCAGCAAATGTGCGGCCCATCAGAAACCGACGTCTGCGGACGGCCCAGCGACGTGCCACGGGTAGGCAGGAGTCTTGCGATATCTTCAGACTCAACGGATGCGCTGTCGGCTGCAATTGTTGTTCTTAACGAATCGCGGGCCGCAAGCGTAATTGTAAATTTCAGCTGACGATGCAGCTGGAATCGTAATTATTATTCACCCCCCTCCGCCACCACCACCTCTGAACTTTGCCGAGTTTTCATCTGCAACGTTGTGGCCTCGTAAATGAAAACACAACCTGGGTGAAGTGATGCGCGGTGCATTGCGCGCGCGCGCGAGAGAGATAGAGAGAGTGGGCCACCCGTGAAATATCGCTGGGTCCAAGAAGATGTTGAGCGGCAGAAGTGTTGTTGTTGTTGTTGTTTTTGTTGTTTATGCTGTTGTTTAATTTCCGAAGTTTATTAAAACGTCATCAAGTTAACGCGTTCTAAATAAGCACGGACGGGGTAAGGGGGCCAAAATGGGGACTCGCTTCAATTGCTGAGACATTTGATCCATCAGTCCCGCGAGCCTTGCGGAAAGAATCACGTTTGGCGACGAGACTGATTTTTAAACAGGAGCGCCTGGCTTGCGCGGCGAACCGCCGCGTTGCTGATGAGAAGCGGTGATGTCGAAGCGAATGCAGTCTTTGTTTTCCTTCAACTCAATGTGCCTGCGCGAAACACACACACACAAAAAACCAAGCTTCAGCTGTCGCCGCCGCTAAACTTTGATCCATTAGCGAAACAAATGCACCACCACCCGTGCCCCCCACCCCTTTCCTCCTCCACCACCACCACCACCACCAACCCCCTCCACCCTGCCATCCGAGCTCGTGGCAAACAGTTGCGCACCTTGATGTGGAGTTATTGTCAGCCCCTGGGAGGCGAGTGAGGACACAAGTGTTTTCGTATATATTTTCTTAGCACTTCAAAAACCCACAGGGCACCAAGAGAGATTACTTTATAGTTTTTTTTTCGGGGGGAGGCCGGTGGAGTGGGGGGTGGGCGGTAGTTGGATGGTGGTTGTTGTTGGCGAAGGACCTGGAGAGGTGGGGGTGGGGGGTGGCGGGGGAAGTGTGGGCGGGGGCGGAGAGAAGGATGGGAGGGTGAAAGTGGCGATGGCAGACAAAACAGGTAACGCTCAGCTAGACCGATAAGAATACATCCTGTCGCCCTAAGCAAACACAAACGACTGCAAGTCACCGTGCAAGAGAACGCGCCCGCTCACACCTGAGCACACACGGCCCCCTCCGCCCCGCGGCGGACCGATGAAACGGAGCCCAATGTCACACAAATTCATCGTGATCGTTAATCAACATCGTCAAGTGCCCTCCTCCTCACCGACCCGGCGTGACTCGCGTGATCGTTAAAATCGAGCCGGCCGCCGCCTGCGATGCGGGAGCTTGAATCCAGGTACTCGGTCACCCGTGGTGCAACGGGGAGTTGCCGAGTGCGTTCGTGAATCACGGCAGCGGGAAGACGTCCCCCCCCCGCGACGTGTCACGTGGTCGTTGTCTTCCACGCTTGTTTGACGCCATGGCTGGTGGGCTGTAGGGTGGGTGGAGGTGGGGTGGGGAAGTGTGCATTGCCACTGGGGAGACAAAGACGGCCGGGCGTGGTGTTGGCTACCCACCCACTCGTGGGCTGTGCCGGCCTTCATAGGTGCTTGCTAACAGCATTTGCCCCAACAGTCTGTTACAGGCTATACGGAGGATCTTTGTATTTGCATGGGAAAGGGCGCCCCACTCGTGTGTGGGTGGGTGGGGGTGTAAGAGTGTCAATTGAAGGGATCTCAGAAGTAGTTCTATGATATCACCTTCCGTGGCCCGGGGTCGGGGTGGGGGGAGGTGGGGAGGGGGTGGGGTGGGGTGCACTGCTCCGGGAGACTTCAAAATGAAGTATTCATCTCATGATCTGATGCCGAGAGCACAATATAAAACACAAGTGGGAAGAGCAACTAAGAAAGAGATTTGCTCTTCACGCGGTCGCCGTCTCATCGCTAACGACACGAATGTAAAGCCCTCCGACAGTCAATACCGTTTAAATTAAAGGTTAAAAGTGGGGAATTATGCCTCTTTAAAACTGCTACGGCTAAAAAGAAAACACAACCACGACTGATAAGACGTTGTGGCGCCTTGTTGATGCTGTTGTTGTTGTCAAACAAGATCTTTGGACCAAGAAAAAACCGCACACTGATGGGACGCGGAGTTACGGATTTCCTCGTGCAGCATTTGCACGGCGATATCCACAACAGCAGAGGGAGAGAGAAATCCGACAGCCCAATGTGTTGAGGTTGTCTTCTTCTTCTTATTCACCGAGACATTAGTTTAACTCAAGAGACAAGTGCAGCATTAGTCTAGCAACCCCCATCCAACACAATAATGAACCAATCCAAACGTGAAATGTTGTTGTTGTTTCTATCTCTTTCTCTCTCACCCCACCCCCCTCTATCCCTTCCGCTGCCCTACTGACGGGCGTGCATAGCCGAGACGCGCACATGCACACGGCACAAGTGAGAGAGAGAGAGAGACTGCAACAACAACAAAAAGAAGTTGTGTGTACGTTTGGGTTGTCCTGAGTTGACCTGAAAAGAGAGTGGGGTGGGTGGGGGGGGTGCGACGGAGACCTTCGTTTTGGAGGGTGAACCAGACTTGTTGCTTGAGGTTGCCGCTGCTGCTGCTGCGAGATTGTTATTTATTTAATGTGCCTGCTGTGTTGTTCCATGTGCTCGCACGGGTTGCACGTGTGTGCGCGCGCGTGCGCGTCTGCTTGTACGCACGTGTGTGCGTGTGCACGTGAGTTGTGTAACGCGCTGCCTTACAACATATGCCCGGCGACTGCAGTTCGATTTCAAATCAGGGCCACGTGCAGTGACGATTTTATCTGAACCGGTCCTGGGCGCCTCCCCATGGTCGCCTCAGCCTCAGAATGAGTCCCCGGTGCGCGGCGTGTAAACATCGCCACTCGGGAGACAAAGGCGGTCGGGCGTGGTGCCGGCGACCCACCCCTTCGTGTTCCGTTCCGGCCTTCATAGGTGCTCGCCAACAGCACTTGCCCCAATAGTCTGTTACAGGCTATATGGGGAATCTTTGTCTTTGTTTGTGCGTGCATCACCTTGTGTGTGTGTGTACATGTGAGTTGTGTAACAAACCCGGTGACCCGAGTTCGATTTCAGCTCACGGCCACGAGCAGTGACGATTATCTGACCGGTCGTGGGCCTCGCATAGGTCGACTCAGCCTCAAATGAGTACTGTACCTCTTGCGATGCGTAAACATCATCACTACTCGGGAGACAAAGGCGGACGGGCGTGGTGCTGGCCTACCCACCCCCTCGTGTGCCATGCCTGCTCACTTAAAAACACTTGTTCCAAAAGTCTTGTGCAGGCTGCACGGATGATCTTTGTGTTTTTTTTGGTGTGTCAGTGTGCACCACTGTGTCTGTCAATCATTTACTTTGTGCCTCCGTGTCAATGTGTCTGCGTATCTACGTCTGCGTCCGTCTGTCTGCCTTGTGTCCATGTGTTTGTGTCAGTTCCCCTCTGTGCGACTCTGCGTGCGAATCTCCGTGCGTGCGCGCACGTGTGTGTGCGCGTATGTGTGTGTGTGCGTATGTGTGCGCGTGTGCGCACGTGTGTGTGTGTGCGCACGTGTGTGTGTGTGTATGCACAGGTGCTCGCTGACAGCACTTGCCTCAACATTATATTCAAGGCTATACGGGGGATCTTTGTCTTTGCTGTCCGCGTCACCGTGCGTGTGGGGAGCGGTGGCGCAGTGGTTAGCGCGCTGCGCTACGAACCTGGCGACCCGAGTTCAACTCCCGCTCACGGCCAACATCAGTGACGATTATCTGAACCGGTCCTGGGCCTCCCCTAGACGGACTCAGTCTCAAATAAGTACCTGCTGCGGTGTGTAAACATCGCCACTGGGGGAGACAAAGGCGGCCGGGCGTGCTGCTGGCCACGCACCCCCTCTTGTACCGTTCCGGCTTTCATAGGTGCTCGCTAATAGCACTTGTCCCTACAGTCTGCTAAGGCTACACGGGGGATCTTTGTCTTTTTGTCTCCGTGTGTGCGCACGTGTGTGTGTGTGTCTCGTGTGTGTGTGTGTGCGCACGTGTGTGTGTGTCGCCGTGTGTGTGTGTCTCGTATGTGTGTGTGTGCGCACGTGTGTGTGTGTCTCCGTGTGTGTGTGTGTCTCGTGTGTGTGTGTGTGCGCACGTGTGTGTGTCTCCTGTGTGTGTGTGCGTGTGTGTGTGTGTGTGTGTGCGCACGTGTGTGTGTCGTATGTGTGTGTGTGCGCACGTGTGTGTGTGTCTCCGTGTGTGTCTCATGTGTGTGTGTGTGCGCACGTGTGTGTGTCTCCTGTGTGTGTGTGCGTATGTGTGTGTGTGCGCACGTGTGTGTGTGTCTCCGTGTGTGTGTGTGTGTCTCGTGTGTGTGTGTGCGCACGTGTGTGTGTGTCTCCGTGTGTGTGTGTGTCTCGTGTGTGTGTGTGTCTCCGTGTGTGTGTGTGTGTCTCGTGTGTGTGTGTGCGCACGTGTGTTTGTGTCTCCGTGTGTGTGTGTCTCCGTGTGTGTGTGTGCGCACGTATGTGTGTGTCTCCGTGTGTGTGTGTCTCGTGTGTGTGTGTGCGCACGTATGTGTGTGTCTCCGTGTGTGTGTGTGTGTCTCGTGTGTGTGTGTGCGCACGTGTGTGTGTGTCTCCGTGTGTGTGTGTCTCCGTGTGTGTGTGTGTCTCGTGTGTGTGTGTACGCACGTATGTGTGTGTCTCCGTGTGTGTGTGTGTGTTTCGTGTGTGTGTGTACGCACGTATGTGTGTGTCTCCGTGTGTGTGTGTGTGTCTCGTGTGTGTGTGTGTGCGCACGTATGTGTGTGTCTCCGTGTGTGTGTGTGTGTCTCGTGTGTGTGTGTGCGCACGTGTGTGTGTGTCTCGTGTGTGTGTGTGCGCACGTATGTGTGTGTCTCCGTGTGTGTGTGTCTCCGTGTGTGTGTGTACGCACGTATGTGTGTGTCTCCGTGTGTGTGTGTGTGTCTCGTGTGTGTGTGTGCGCACGTATGTGTGTGTCTCCGTGTGTGTGTGTGTCGTGTGTGTGTGTGCGCACGTGTGTGTGTGTCTCGTGTGTGTGTGTGCGCACGTATGTGTGTGTCTCCGTGTGTGTGTGTCTCCGTGTGTGTGTGTGTGTCTCGTGTGTGTGTGTGCGCACGTGTGTGTGTGTCTCCGTGTGTGTGTGTCTCCGTGTGTGTGTGTGTCTCGTGTGTGTGTGCGCACGTGTGTGTGTGTGTCTCGTGTGTGTGTGTCTCCGTGTGTGTGTGTGCGCACGTGTGTGTGTGTCTCCGTGTGTGTGTGTCTCCGTGTGTGTGTGTGTGTCTCGTGTGTGTGTGTGCGCACGTGTGTGTGTGTCTCGTGTGTGTGTGTGTGCGCACGTATGTGTGTGTCTCCGTGTGTGTGTGTCTCCGTGTGTGTGTGTGTGTCTCGTGTGTGTGTGTGCGCACGTGTGTGTGTGTGTCTCGTGTGTGTGTGTGCGCACGTATGTGTGTGTCTCCGTGTGTGTGTGTCTCCGTGTGTGTGTCTCGTGTGTGTGTGTGCGCACGTGTGTGTGTGTCTCGTGTGTGTGTGTGCGCACGTATGTGTGTGTCTCCGTGTGTGTGTGTGTCGTGTGTGTGTGTGTGCGCACGTATGTGTGTGTCTCCGTGTGTGTGTGTCTCCGTGTGTGTGTGTGTGTCTCGTGTGTGTGTGTGCGCACGTGTGTGTGTGTCTCGTGTGTGTGTGTGCGCACGTATGTGTGTGTCTCCGTGTGTGTGCCGCAGGTCTCCCGCGTTTAACTTGACGACCGGTCGATGTCGCGACGATCAGTCGATGTCTCCTGGGAGGAGCGGGGGTGGTAGTGGTGGGGGGGTTGCTACGGCGGTGCGGGGCATTGTTCACAAAAGCGCTCCTGTAATGACTCGATACTTACCGCCGGGCAGCCCTCGCATAAGCATAATGAACACCGGCTATTTGCATCGCGGCTTAATTGCCTCGCCCGTCTCTCGTTTTTTTTCTTTGCCTCTCCACTACTGCCTTTCTTCACTGGCAAGAAAAAAGCCACCCCCCTCCCCTGTTCCCTGGGAAATTCATGGCGCTGTTACCACCTTATTGTACGTGTGCGTGTTTTCTGTGTCGTGGGGAGCGGTGGTGTTCGTGGGTTAGCGCACTCGCACTTACGAGTCCTGGCCACCCGAGTTGGATTTCCTGCGAACGGTCAACATCGGTGATGAATATTTCATCCGATCGTGGGCCTTCCCTAGGTCGACTTGGCCTTAAACGAGCACCTGTTGCGGCGTGTAAACATCGCCACCGGGGAGACAAAGGCGGCCGGGCGTGGTCCTGGCCACCCACCCCCTCGTGTGCCGTACCGGCCTTTATAGGTGCTCGCTAACAGCACTTGTCTCATTAGCCTGTTGAAGGCTATACGGGCCATCTTTGTCTTTGTGGTCTGTGTATGTGCATGCTGTATGATGACGCTGGTAATTGGTAGTAACCAGTTCCGGGCTTTAGGTCAGATTTCTATTGGCTTTGGTGTCACAGTTTGTCGAAAAGTCGAGTTATTAAAACTATGATGTCATCTTTAAAATAGGCATCATAAATTCCATATGGAAAGTTTTGCATGCCTTGGTTACAAAAAATAAAAGTTATAGATTTTACAAACCTAGCACCCATTATGTTTTTTGGGGGGTAGGGTGGGTGGGGGTGATTAGAAAATGTTGGTTTTCGAATGTTTCCAGTTTTAAGCAAAGACCCGAATAATATAAACATAAACTTTATTGCCCTTCTAGAACATCATTAGACATTGCACTCACTAACTCAATGACACTTGAGATGATGTAACGATGCATCGATTGACATCATTTCCATGTGTTGCAATCGATGCTTTCCAATTTAGTTAATTGGTGTATACGACCCCCTCCCCTGAAGCCACGAGATGCCGCTACGTGCATCACAATGTGAAACAAGTATATATGCTTCAATGCAATCGCGATCATGCATTGTAGGAATGAATAAATTCACCGGTATATTATGACGCACAGGCCACGTGTATTATAGTGCACAGTTCACGTGCATTATAGTGCACAGCCCACGTGTATTATAACGCACAGCCCACGTGTATTATAATGCATTGGCCAAGTATATTTCCCACTCAAATCAATATCAGGGTGACACTCATATCTGTTGACTGCCCTGAAGCAGTGGTGGAATTTCCACGTTCATCATGGCAGGCTGTCACATGCAACAATGACTTATTTTTATGCGTATTTAATTTCAACACTTTCAAGCAAACACCGTTCACGTATCACAAAGTGGCCCACGTAACTCTTTCATTAACCCGCCGGGAACGATAGGCTGAGTCAATCCCTCACATCCTCAAATCGGCCAATCATCGTTGATGGAGAGGCACAATGGGTGCTGCCGCGTGGAAAGCGAACAGCGCTCATCCTATCGAACAACTCGGTATTTCAAGTGTACGTTCGCTGAGGCTTTTTGGCTGGCCATCGAACAAAGACGACCATTGTAGCGCGCGCCGTCTGCAACGCTCTTCCTTCCGATATTAGGAAGCCACTGGAGCTATATGCACTTTTAAATCGTCGAGATTGAAAACTCCGACCACCCAACCCTCACCGAGCTCAAACTATTCAAGGCTCTCTGTCTCCATACACCTGATTGTAAATGTTGTGGATTTGCTCTCCAACACACCGGTGTGCTGTACTAGTACTGAATTGGCACGTTCTGCTTACGTGACAAACGTTACTAGTTGGCTGTGTCGCGTGGTGGCGGGTTTAACGACGCATTTATATTTACGCGATCTAACCCAAACAACCCGTATTATGGATGATTGGTCGCGAAAGCCTCCTACGTGTTAAACGGCTGTGTTATAGCTGATGAATGCGGTCGGACAAAAATGTCGACTTTTTATTGTATCTCAGTGACAGTAAACACAAAAAAGAATTGTTTTTATAATTAATCGTAAATTTGTTGTCCTATATATGCTTCCACGGAATAGTATATAAACAATATTCAGACGATGTGGCCGCTATAAATGGTCACGTGATAAGCCACTTGATTGAGCTATCATCTGTGGCCAGGTCGCTTCTGAAAAATAAATATATAGCTCAGTGGGCCTTATCTGGTCCAAATAATAAAAAACGTGTTTAATAGTTTTAGCAACAAACTACAACTGGCATTCGCTGCGAAAGTGAGTGACGGGCTACGTCACCGCGGCGTGTAAGTGCCAGGCGAGGTGCACTTTATTTGAGGCCACGCGAAATGTCTTGAGCATGCGTATGCACGCACGCACGCACGCCCACACACACACAGCAGACGCAGATGTATAGAGGGAGGAGGAAAAGGAGGGAAGCTGCATGAGACTCGGCCGATTGTTGGCGAGAGTGGCGATTGTTCGGTTACGGAAGGTCCCAGCCACTACACCCGACCACTTACACCGCTCCGCTGAAAGGTGCACAAGGAGAGAGAGAGAGAAAGAGAGAGAGAGAGAGAAAGGGCGACTCCGCTGCAGAAGCCCTCTGTGAACGAGCGAGACGAGAGCAAGGGAGTTTAAAAAAAAAATGCCACCCGGTGTCCCGTTATGTTGGTTTTTTTTGTTCTTTTCTCTTTCTTGGCACGGCTAATTTGGGACTGTCTGCGGCGCTCAGTGGCAGCGAGGGCTGCGTCCTGTGTGCCTCGCGGTAAGGCAGCCGCTCTTGACCTGACATGCACCGAGTGCGGGTGCCGCTGTGCCTCGCGGCTGCGACGCGGACGCACGCGACACCCCGCACCACGACACTCCGCACGCACGCCCGGCACGCACGCCCGGCACGCCCGCCCGGTCGGTCGGTCGGTCGGCGGGAGAGAATTTCTCACACAAGCGCAGTGCCCACGTCTCGCTCTGATTTCAGTTGCTGTTGCTGTTGTTGTTGCTGTTGCTCTATAGACAACGTGTGTTGCTCTGATGGTGTTGTTGTTGCTGTTGATGCTCTACAGATAACGTGTGTTGCTCTGATTTTTGTTGTTGCTGTTGTTGTTGCTGTTGCTCTATAGATAATGTGTGTTGCTCTGATTTTTGTTGTTGTTGTTGTTGTTGTTGTTGCAGTCGCTCTATAGATAACGTGTGTTGCTCTGATATTTGTTGTTGCTGTTGTTGTTGCTGTTGCTCTATAGATAATGTGTGTTGCTCTGATTTTTGTTGTTGTTGATGCTGTTGTTGTTGCTGCTCTATAGATAACGTGTGTTGCTCTGATTTGTTGTTGTTGTTGCTGTTGTTGTTGCTGATCTATAGATAACGTCTGTTGCTCTGATCGTTGTTGTTGTTGTTGCTGCTGCTCTATAGACAACGTGTGTTGCTCTGAGTGTTCTTTGCTTCATCGCTGGACCTTTTTTAAAATTCGTTTTGACTTCGTCAATGTTGTTGACACCCAACCCCCCTCCCAGGTCACTCTTGCAAATGAGACTTCGAGTTTCATCTCTTGACTTCTCTCTCACCGGGTTAAATAAACTTGAAACTTGAACCGCCACCCCCCCCCCTTCTCTCTCTCTCTCGGCCTACTGAGGAGTTGGTGACCGCTCTGGTGAAGCGACTCCACTCTCTGCGTTCTGGAGTTTCGCCGTCAGCTTGGTCGGTACCGTCCTCCCCGTTAGATTTACAATGCCGTGCGTCCCGTTACGGTCGCTATCGACCTCTGCCGTTATTTAAAAAAAAAAAATTTACATTCCACGTTTCCATACATCAACAGATTCTCTGGGTATCACCCGCCGCCCCCGCCCCTATTTATAATGCAAAATAAACTGGGTGGGGAGGGAGCGGTGGTGCAGCAGTTAGCATTATTCACTATCAACCTCGTGGCAACCTGAGTCTGATTCCTGGTCAAAAACGAACACGAGTGGCGAGTGATGTCCGAACCGGTTGCTGGCACTCCCCCTCCGAACTTGAGCAACTCGCTGCGACCAGCACGGCGAGGCATGGCCACACAACCCTCACGATCGGCACGGGGAGGACTTGTTATCATCCCCCCGGCGGCGGCTCCTATTAGCACGGTGGGCTACGTACGGTGCGAAAGAAGTTCCCCATACTTAGCGCATTAAATAAAGCCGACGTTGATTTTTTGCAGCATTCTCTCCACTCGCACGTGGATTTCAAGAGGCCAAAGTGAGACATTGCCGCTGTGAAAATTACGCCAACACGAACAAAGATTCGTCCCTCATTTTCTCCCCAATGTTAAACGCCGCCGTCTACTTATCATCATTCTTTAATAACGACTGACGGAACGCAACCCGAGAAGAGAAACGGAGCGATTAGATCAGCGTGTGTCGTAGCAGCACGCGCTGGGTGGACCGTTGCATCAAGGGCTCGCGAGGGATGATGGCGGGTCGGGAAGGCCTTCATCCAGCAGTGGATTGGTCATGGCTGCTGCCTGCTGATGATGATAATGATCTTATCGTATCTTATATTTATAAAGCGCCTTAGCTCGAGGCGCTTTACATAGTTAAAAAAAAGTGGTAGCAAAAAATCGAGTGATTTAGATGGCGGGGAGCCTGAGGAATGAGTGACCGTGACAGAAGACACGTGGGAGATCACGGAAGGGCTCCAAGGGAGGGACGGGACGGAGTGGAGGGGCGAGGGGAGGGAAGAAGAAGGGAGTGGAGAAGAGGTGAACTTTTCGAGAGAGAAAGAGAGGGGAGGGGGGGGCGAAATGACCGGTGAATAATGAAAGATGCTCGGTCATCAGCACCTAGTTTACACAACAAAGGCTCATTCCTAACAGCGTGCTTCAGCCGCACCGAACCTCACAAAAATAATATTCAGGGCCTACCTTGGCTCCTCCCACCCTCAACCAGTATATATACAAGGACTATTTTCTTGGAATTTCTCTCACTTGATACAGCTATCGTGCTGTGACGGCTCCACCTGAAGACGGAAGCTTGTGTTGCCTCCGAACCGTCGTGATTTTTATTTTACTTTTATTAATTTTAATTTTAATTTTTTTTACCTACGTGACTTTACCGAAAAAAAAATCTAAGAATACGATGCACGGTGCCCGTGCGAGCGACCCTGCCATTTGATGTCGCGCTCCAGCCACGGCGACCGACCCCGCCGCTCCCCTTCCGCTCCCATCCCACAGTCGCCCTGGGAGGACGAATCCGCTGCGCGTCTTCGTGTTGACCGCGCACCGAGCAAGGGTTGGGTGGATGGGAGGAGGGGGGGTGGTGGTGCTGGCGGCTGACCGAGCGACCTCGTAACGCCATAATTACACCGCAAAAAGAAATTAGCGTGCCCACTGATCTTTCCCCGAGGGGTTTATTTGAGCAATCTGGGCCACGTTGTGCGACCGCATATTTGGGGTCTGGAAGTGGTCTAATCAGGGACGGAGCCTTTGTTTACGCGCTGCACGAGCGCGCGAATGCCTTTGATGGTTCTGCAAAACGGCGTGGGCTGGGCCAATGAATTTGGCGTCGGAGGAACCGCGTGGCACAGAGCCCAGTGGCTGGGTGGCGCTCATCATCGTCGTAATGTTGTTGTTGTTGTCGTCGTCGTCAGAGTTTGGGCTGCTTTGACAAAACATATCGGGAAAAGAATAGTCCTAGTGCATGGGGTATGGTTTTAAATGGGTGGATAACGCCGCAATAGCGTGACCATAGAGATCTGCACCAGCTGTGGTTGTCCGACAAGGCAGGATGCGATGGCAAGGTGCGGGTGGTGTCAATGGCATCGGTGGTGATGACCGCTTGACTTTGAGCCGGACATTTACACTTTTGTGACCCCCTAGTGCTCACATCTCCCATACCGGTGAAACTAATAAAATCACTTGCTACAAACCGCACCTCCGATTAGTACCGTTGGCTACGTACGGGTGTGAAAGAAGTTCAACATGCATACGTTCATACATATAAATAACTTTGACCCAAACCCTAACTCTAACTAATGCCCTGATATTATCTTCTTAACGACAGCCCATTTCGCTTCTAATTCCCATGTTATTATCCCTATTCGTCTTGTAAGATGTTTGTATTTGGCCGTGGGATGTTGGGCTACTCTGATACGATTTAATTATTTGCTATCGGTTTCCACCTCTTAACCCGGGTCCCCTTGCAAAAAAGTAAATTCAAATCTCAGTGAGTTTGCGCTGGTAAAACACAACGTTCTCCTGCTGTTCACTGCTGCTGACGCAACTTGATGCATAATTGTGGTGATGGTTTTTACCCTGGAAGCCAGACCCAACAAATGGGCCTTGTAAGGCCCCTTCGATTCTCAGGTGCAAGGAAATCTGCCCCCCCCACCCCCACCAGCAGCCGCTACATCTACGGTCGTGCAGAAAGCAAAAACTAGTCTGAAGGTTATTTTTAAAAGGGTCTATTTGGAACGTTGGAATATTTAGCAAATTCCTTACCAAGTGTTTTAGCATATATAATAAAAACAGACATGGTATCCGTTAAAAACAAATATTCACAAAATCATACAAATAAGCAATTTACATGGTGTACTTCCATTATATGTTATGCTTAACCCTCAAGCGTGGCCACAAGAGGTAGAAAAACACCAGCTAGTCACCAGGCAAACTAACCAGGCACTCAGCCAGTCACCCACCCAGCTAACCAGCTTGGTAGGTGACTAGTCAGCTATCGAACCAGTCGCCTTCCAGTCATCCACTTACCCACCCACGAACCCATCCAGTCAACCACCCAACCACCCAATAACTATTAACTCACCCATCCAGCTACCCACACGTACATCGACCGACGCAACCGTCGACCCGGCTACCCAGCCTCCGACTCACCCAACCAACCACCCAGCCACCCACCCAGCCACGAACCCATCCAACCACCCAGCCACCCACCCAGCCACCGACCCACTCATCCAACCACCCAGCCACCCAGCTACCGACCCACCCAACCTTCCACCCATCCAACTACATATTCACCCAGCCACACAGCCACCGACCCACCCACCCATCCAACTAAGCATTCACCCAGCCCGCCCGCCTTCCCTCCCTCCCTGGCTCTAAATCAAAACAGTTTAGAGTTTGTGTGTCTCGCTCGCTCACTCGTACTCCCTGTGCCGATATCTCCGCCCGCTTTCGTGTCGCATTTGATCAGGACTGTTCAAGGATGGCTTTTTAGTTCCGCTGCCTGGCCCTGAAAGAAGGTGGTGGGTGGGGGGGGGAGTAAAGCAAAAAAGTAAAGAAGAAATAAATAAAAAAAGGGCAATTGTTTGCTCGGCCATGAGCGTAGATGATTGATTTCTCTTGAAAACCTTAAACACGACACAGCCCCCCTCGTTGCCGGTCTGTATATTATGTGAGAAACTAAACTTACCCCCCCCCCGTGCACCCAGACGCGCGAGCACACGCTCGTAAGTGCATAAATACGCCGTGTTTTCATAAGCGTCTCTCCGTCTCGCTCCTCTAATTTACCGAGATCTTTACCACGTGTCCTCCTCCTCCTCCGCGCCTTTGCCGACTCGTCGCAGGGGCCCTCGCCTCTCGCTGGTCGACGACGGTCGCGCGTTCTTGTTTGGCCCAACGTCCCAACGTTGCCCCCTTTAAAAAAAAAGATTTAAAAATATAATGTAAAAAAATATAATTTTAAAAAATATCATTTAAAAATATATCATTAAAAAAAAGATAATTTTTTCCCACCCTTGTCCACTCCCTTCCCATCGGAATTTTTGGTGAAATCGTCGCGACGAGGCCGCCGTCATCGTCGCAGCCGCTGAAGGTGTCCGCCGTAGCCCCCGCCGTTTTGTTGTTGTTGTTATTGTTGTTAACGTAAACAATGTGGCCCATTATGACGACGTTTCTCATTGCTTTTGAGGGCTTTAATTTTGTCGCCGACCTGCAGTGGCAAGTGTGCGTGTGTACGCTTATGATCATGACGTTACCTTCTGTTTGTATAATTCTTCAACTTAACGCCCTTCGTGACGTTCCATTGCCTCAAATGTATTCCGTTGACACCGCAACCTTTTGTGGCGACACGTTTAGGCATTAAACTCTTTTCTTTAGGACTGCTTTTTGTGTTTCGTTTCTTGTCCTCACCCCCGCACCTCCGATTACCACGGTTGGCTATGTACGGCGCGAAAGAAGTTCAACATACATACAGTACATACTGTCAGTCGTAGGGAGTTGTTTGAACCTACTTCGCCACGTTGGTCAGTTCAGGTTCGGTAGCGAGATGTTAACTACCTCGCCTGGTGTACAGGAGGTCGCGGGTTCAATCCCGACCCTGACGTCTGATGCATATTTGGAATTTGCGTGTCCCTCTCTCTCTCTCCCCGTGGCCACGTGGGTCCTCCAGTTTTTCCCTCCACATTTAGAATAAAACACGCGTTTAGAGTTTCTGGCTGCCGCTATTAATCTCCACGTGAAAAGCCAATTCGTTGACCTCATCATTTGTGGGCATGTCACTTCTGACAAAAAGAGCTCTATATGCTCAGTGGGCCTTACGTGGTAAAATAAATAAAAGACACGTTTAGAATCGGGGAAACTATTACCGAGCCCGCACGAGGGACACGGAGAGCGCCACGACAACTTGAGTGTGTGTCGGCCCATTGACCCGCAGTGGGAGGTGGGGACACAGGGCGACATTGGAGGTTTTGATGCCCGATGCTGGACTCATGCCGAGGAAACCCGACAAGACGGGGCCGCAGGTCACCCGTTTGTCTACCGAGAGGTTGCCAATCGTGACCGGATTCGGTCAGTCGGCGAGCGAACGAGCGAACGAACGACCGAGCGAGCGAACGAGCGTACACGGGACCAGCAAGCAAAGGCTCGTCTCGTATTTCCATGGGGAAATGTGCTCGCGAATGCTTCTCTGTGGTGTGCGGCTGTTTGTGTGTGGTCTACTGCGGTGGGTGGAGCAGTGGCGCAACGTCACGGGGCCTCCTTTGCCTGCACCAAAATATGAGAATAGGTTTTCCCCTTTTTTCTGGCAACAAAACAGTTGTGTTAGAATGTTAAAACACCAAACTGAAACCTTTTGCAAGGAATCGTGTCTGTATTAACCACAATACTCGTGGTCAGAATGCAAACAAAAAACGTACTCTGATCATATATGCATTGTCTTTGAAACTGATTGGTCCACACCAGAGTCTAGTCTCAAATGTTGTTAGACCAGAGGTCTAACACCATATGAGACGAGGCTCCAAAAAAAGCTGTCTCTAGTGTGGACCAATCAGTTTCAAAGACAACACATATAATCAGAGTATGTTTTTTGTTTGCATTCTGACCACGAGCATTGTGGTTAATGCACACATGATTCCTTGTAAAAGGTTTCAGTTTGGGTTTTTTTTACATCTTAACACCTGTTTTGTTGCCAGAAAAAAGGGGAAAACCTATTATCATATTCAGTGGCGCAGCGGTTAGAGAATCGCGCTACGAACTCGACGACCCGAATTGGATGCCCCACTCACGGCTAGAACCGATGGCGAGTGATTTTTTAGAAAAAAATTACGAACCGTTCCTGGGCCCCCCACTCCCCCAAACTGCATTGACCAGCACGGTGAAGTATGACCAAACAAACCCTACGACTGAAGCATCATGGTGGGGGGCTTCATTCGGCAAAGGCCTGTGAATGATCAACATTGTTATTTCAATTTGCTCGTTTACAAACACTCGCCACTCGTTCAATCAACAGGCTGACCAAAAAAACAGCGAGCTTCACGTCCCATTTGAGCCCTTGAACCGAGAGAAACGTAAATCTCTCTCTCTTGGCTTTGGTCAAACGATCACCGAAAATATGCACACGTGGGTATGTGCGTATGTATGTATATTGAACTTCTTTCGCACCGTACGTAGCTAACCGGAGGTGCGAACACGCTGCACCTCTGCAAATGGCCGACTGTGCCCTGTTAGACTTCCGTATCATCAAGTCTTGAGTCTCCATCCTCCCGACATTGACTCCATCACTCATGGGGTCTGCCAATAGGTCGACCATGAAATCAAATCGAGGGCCCGCGCGTGGCTCCTTGCGGCCACCTGATGCACAAATGTCGCGTCCGAAGATTCGGCAGCCTGCAAGTGCGACCACGAATCACGACCGTCGTCCACATCGTAGGGGAGGAAAAAAAACTCCGCTGGTCTTCACCCCTTTAAAGGAGGAATGGACGAGATCCCACTCTGCTTCTGAACAAACACTTGGGTGCATCTTCTTGGTTCTTTCGGTAAAGTCACGTAGAAGGGAAGTAATAAAATAATAAAAATAAAACATAATTTATTATGTTTTCTTTTTATTATTTTATTACTTCCCTTCTACATGACTTTACCGAAAGAACCAAGAAGATGAATCCCTGCAGTCACGAAAGCTTTAAATCGAAATTTAAACACTTGGGTGGATAACAAATCCAAAATTGCATCTTTGATCTACCGTTATTAATCCAGACGAAAGAAGATTGGGGTCCACCTTCTGGGTTCTCTCTCCCAACTCAATTCTGTCCTGGGTCATGGTCTGCACGTCCACTCCACGGTCCTTGACATCCTTGGCTCACCACTTCTGGCTCACCACTTGGAGCCACCACTTTCTAGGCCCTGCCTCTCACTTCCTGTCACGATGCTTGCATGTTCAGCAGCCTTCTCGAGCGGGTGTTTTTTGCATCGTTTGTTTATTCGTACGCTCAACTAAGTCGCTCTTTCTCAATTTATTTGAACGCCGCATGTTTGTTGTCGGCACTTTACAAGCAGTGAGAGAGAGGGAGAGACACGCACGCGCGTGTATGTGCCGATACTTTATTGGTTTACCAAATACTAATTTATATGCACGAGGATACAAGACGTGTATAACACACACCATAAATATTCATTTGAAAACAAAACAAACCAAAAAAAATTTGTAATAATAACAACAATAATAATAATAATCATGACAAGTCGGTATGCTGTGCAATTGTGTCTTGAACATTAAACAATTTGCGTCTGCAAAGTCGTAGGAGCCTCTCTCACCGGGCCTGACATCCACGGCCCTCGCTCGTTCCCGTCGCTTCTGATTGCCGAGCGTTTCATAAAGCATCGCAAAGTGGCTGCAATATTCATTGGTTTTCCTCTTTTTTTTTACGTTGCACGTGAAGAGAGCTTCGGCGGGTGGTGACTCGTTGTGTACACGCTCGGGGTGTGCATTCATCAAACGCTTGTTGTGTAATTGTGTGGTGTGTGCGTGAGTGTCTGATCGTGTAGGGAGCGGTAGTGTAGCGGTTAACCAGTTGCGCTACGAACCCGGCTGTGAACCGAGTTCGATTCCCACTCTCGGCCAACACCAGTGACGATTGTTTGAACCGGTCCTGGGACTCCCCTAGGTCGACTCAGCCTCAAATGAGTACCTGGTGTGATGTGTAAATATCGCCACTGGAGAGACAAAGGCGGCTAGGCGTGGTGTTGGCTACCAACCTCCTCCTGTGACGTGCCTTCATAGGTGCTACTCGCTAACAGCACTTGTCCCCCACGGCCTGTTAAGGCTCGATGGGGGACCTTTGCCTTTGTCTTATCGCTCGTGTACGATTGAGTGGAATTGGCAGACTCTCAACGAGCCAAAGGCGCCTAAACAAGAGGAGTCTGTTGGATATCAGATGGGACGGGCGGATGCTGTATTGGATAACGCGAAGTGTCTCTATCAGATTAAGAGGGGCCACTTTTACCCAACGGGATGACACGCGTGCGGTTGTATTGGATGCAACATTCGGCTCGTGGGCAAGAACCTCGATGGATTTTTTTTTTTTGCATCGAAAGAAAGTGAGGAAGATAGGTGACAGACAGCTTGGGGTGAGTCTGATGATGAAAGCTTCTCTATCAAGGATTCCGCAGTGAATGAAATGAGAGTCTTGTGCCCGTTTTCGACTGGGACATTGAACAGGATAAGGAGTTTGCATCAGACGATACACGTGCTCTATAATACGTGTACATTGACCGCAGGAGACGAGGGTTCTGTATTGGATAGAATAACTCGACGACAGCTCTCTTGAGGATGGGATGTGAGTTCTTCAGCCGACTGAATGTATTATCGTGGATGCATAAAGGCGTTTGGACCAGCTGAAAAGAGGCGGAGGGAAGAAAGGGGGTTCGCTATTATATGGGGGGAAGTTTCTGTTCTCAGAATGTAACGAAGCCCTCGTTCACCGGAGGCATTTGCAAAGGGTTGTAAATGATTACGAATTATTAGTAAATATTCTCCATGGAATGTAGTCAGGATTCCTTACCCGATGGGATGAGGCTTTTGTCTGTTATCATAGAAATTCGTTTTCTATAGGATGAACTCATGGTTCACTATCAGACGGGATGAGGATGGTTGTATATGGGTTGAGACAACAAGGAATGGGAGGTCAGGTTCTGTGCAGAGCAAATTTGGACATTGAGATGCAGTGTTCACCAATTCATCAATTGCCATCTGCCAAAGCTACCATAAGTCGCGGTTTTTGTTTTGTTTTGCCAGGACAGTCCCAGTTTCAGAAAGGCTGCCCTGGTGTGCCAAAGCATTTGTGAAATTTGGGATTTTTGTCTCGAGTTTGCATTTTCTGTCATCACGCTCCACACGTGCTATGGACATAGGAGGGGGGACCTACCTGAGTGTTGGTTGGTAGAGGATTAGGCGTTGGCCTATAAAGAGTAAGCGGGGGGGGGGGGGGGGGCGATGTCATTACAAGAGGTGTGGGCACTGTGCTCGTGACTCAGTGGGAACGGCTGCGTGGAAGTGGGAGGGGTTTAACGGAGCGAGATGGTCTGCCGGTCTCACCACGTGTCTCGGGCGAGTCTCCCAGAAGTGTGGCAACTTTTACCATCCGCGCCATTCCAAGTCGAGCGACACATTTGTTGTGTTTGGTGTGACTTCAACCAGCGACTTCGTGACTCGATGCTGCAGCTCCTTTTGGTTGCGGCCACGGACGGTCACGAGAGGCCGTCTCGTGCATCCGCCGCAAGTCGGCTCTCCGTTGCGAAGCTGAGCTACGATGAGTAGACTTGTCAATGATTCACCGTGCCAGCGATTTGATGAAATATCATGATTCGGGGGAAGGAGGGGGGGGGTCTGTATTGGATTCACGAATGTATAGATTGTTTCTGTTGTTTTTTTGTGTATTGTTTTCAGCATCCCATTTGTATTGTTTCTCGGGGTTAGTATTCCTCCTCTCTATCTCTGTTTCGTTTGTACTGTTTAAATTGCTGCATTGGTCTACGTGTAGCGTGAGCGTACCTGTTTTCTTTGCATTCCATTTGCATAAACCGTAACTAATTGATTCTTGCGCGCACGATGCAATGGACCGTGAGCATAGGAATCGGTGCTAACCCAAAGAATCTCTGCATCGTGAACGAGTCTGATGACGAGGGTGGCCGGTGATTGGCTGGCAGGTCTCCATGATACGAAATGGCTCACAAGTCACCTGTAAGTATATCCACTATAAACAATGAGGTAGCATAACAAATATACATATACCGATTTAACAAAAAAAAAAGACAATTGTACTCTCTTAAATAAATAAAGACGAACATTTCTGAAAAAGTCGAGGTTTCTTTTTTTTTCTTTCTGTCTGTCCAAAGTTCCAAACATAATAATTATAATAATAAAAAACACAAGGTAAAAAAAAAAGGAGTCTCTATTATAAATAATGATTCTTTCACTAGAAACGAAACGTACTGGCCACGTCTGCAGTTATCAAAACATGTACATTAATTATTATAAAGAAATAAATACAGACTTTGAATTTTGGTGTAACACTGATTTTTTTTCCCCTCCCATCTCTTCTCTTCCTCCACCTGTCCCTCTGCGTCTGTCTCGGCTCTCCCCCCCCACCCCCCACCATGTGCCACGGGATCCAAGCGGACTCTGAGAGCTACAGCGTAAGCGAGGAATATGGGGCACCGGCCGGAAGCTTTTTTGACGGAACGATCGGCGCACGCGCAAGGCTGGCGCGATGGTGGTGGTCGTGGTGGTGGTGGTGGTGGTGGCCGTGGTGGTGGTGGTGGTGGCCGTGGTGGTGGTCGTGGTGGTGGTCGTGGTGGTGGTGGCCGTGGTGGTGGTCGTGGTGGTGGTGGTGGTGGCCGTGGTGGTGGTGGTGGTGGTCGTGGTGGTGGTGGTGGTGGTGGTGGCCGTGGTGGCCGTGGTGGTGGTGGTGGTGGCTGTGGTGGTGGTCGTGGTGGTGGTGGTGGTGGCCGTGGTGGTGGTGGTGGTGGTCGTGGTGGTGGTGGCCGTGGTGGTGGTGGTGGTGGCCGTGGTGGTGGTGGTCGTGGTGGTGGTGGCCGCTGCTGCTGCCCAGGCCACTTAAACGCACGGGGTCAGTCGGGGGGGCGAATCCACACTCGGATGATGGCTTTGGAGTTTGGAGGTTTCGTGGTAAAAACGACGCGAACAATGTTAGTCCTTTATATGTTACA
The DNA here is from genome assembly GCF_015708825.2 of Lethenteron reissneri. NCBI lineage: Eukaryota > Metazoa > Chordata > Hyperoartia > Petromyzontiformes > Petromyzontidae > Lethenteron > Lethenteron reissneri. Next base: position 13,816,694 of record NC_083802.1, read on the forward strand.
TAATAATAATAACGTGTCGCTTGCGTGCGGGGTGAGGTGGGGGGGGTAGTTGGGGTTATGGGGGGGAGGTTAAAACTGGTTTGGAGTGAAGCCGTCTTGGCCCAGGACTCGTGCCGTCAGTGAGGCTCAGGTGCCAGCGCGTGTTTACCTGGTCAAAAAAACGGGGGGGGGGGGGGTCAAGAGGTTAAACACGGAGCCTTGTGAACGAGCTCGGTAAAATGAGGGCGTGCTGGGTTTGCGTTTATTGTGCGCTGAAAGCTTACACATTCAGTCTCTCCGTCATGTTATCAGCTTCCCGAGTATTCCAATCATCAGAAGAATGTATTTCCAATGACTAAATTAGGCATTTTCTGTCCTTATAGCCTGCATCTTTTCCTCTCCTTCCCTTTTCTCCCCAATTCCTTGACCTCTCCTGACTCTCCCGTGTCCTCCCTTTCCTCTCCACCCCCCCTCAAAAATGTCTCTCAAAAAAATCTCTCGCCCTCCCTTCTAAATCTCCCTTCTCGTCAACCTTCACTGCCTTCCGCGTGCATCGCCCGTCTCGCTCCGCACACCTCCCACAGATGTTTTTGCACCCCCCTCCCCCCCCCATCGCAACCCTCCCCTCCTCTTCATCCTACCCCTCCTTTCTCCCCCTCATCCCTCCCTCCATGCATTCCCCTCTATGCCCCCCACCCACCCAGCACTCCACCTCCTTCCTCACAGAGGTCGCAAACGGGTTTTGATTCCTTACCCGTACCCGGCCGCACCAGGGTCGCAAATGGGTGCCCGTACCCGTACCCGGCCAGGTACGGGTTCCCGTTCCCTACCCGTACCCTACCCGAAATGAGTGACAAACGGTGACTCACCAGTGACTCACGGCCTACCCGTACCCGGCCGCACCAGGGTCGCAAACGGCTACCCGCACCCGGCCGGGTACGGGTAGCCGGGTATCGGGTAGGGTACGGGTATCGGGTACCCGGTTGCGACCTCTGCTTCCTCCTCATCATCATCATCCTCCCCTCCCTCTCCGTTCTCCCTCCCCCCCCGCTCAGCCCACCCCCGACCTGCTGTTGCAGGAGCCCGGGTGCGCGACGGCGATGGCGCGTCCACGCAGGCAGGCGGCGCGACGCAGGTGGCAGAGGCTGTCGTAGGTGCGGCCCTCGCGCGAGCACAGCGCAGCGTCGGGCCCGCTGGCCTCGCGGCACGGGCGGCTGCCACACTCGACGCAGTGAGCAGCGCCGCTCTGGTCGAGGACGCACGACGCGGAGCCGGAGCACTGCACGTCGCGGCACGACTCTGTGGTGGAGCCGCCGGGAGTCGTGGTGGGTGGGGTGAGGTGCGGTGAGTTAGAGTGAATGGGTAAATGAAGTGAGGTGAGGGTGGGCGAGTGAGTAGGTGAGTGTGTTGAGCAGATAAATAAATAGGCGAAGGGGTCAGTGGATCAATGGATGATTGTGTGGGTGGATGTGGGAGGTGATGGATGGGTGGATGGATGGTGGGGTCAGAAGGGTGAGGGGTGGATGATGAAACATAATTAATGGCTGAACATTAATTAGTCCACCAATATACTGCAGGAATAAATGTCACCAAAGCTGGCAAAAACTCCTCACTCACGATTTCTATAAATAGTCATCTAATTGTTGCTCGTCGTGGTTATGATGGAGACATCGGTGGGTTTTCACCAAACGTCAGATGGAAAGCAAGGTTCAGCAACGAGACGTGGATTGGGCATTTCCCACAAGCGGGTTGTGTGCACATCGGCATCAAGGCAAGGTAGTAGCCCATCCACCCAAACACGTGACAGTGGTCCACTAAGTCGTGTCAGTGATCCACTGAGTCGGCTGGTGGGTGGCGGGCTCCTTCAACGCGGGTCACACTCCACGCTGTCGCACGCCGTGTGGGTTGGTGGGTCAGTCGTTTGGTGGATCGGTCAATCAGTCGGTGAGTGGGTGGGTTAGGCAGCTGGTGGGTGGGTTAGTCAGTTGACGGGTCAATCAGTCGGTGGGTGGGTTAGTGAGTCGGTGAGTGGTTCCGTCAGCCGGTCACAAGGCGGGTGGGCTCAGTCAGTAGGTAGGTCGGCGAATCAGTGAGTCAACATCGGCGAGTCGGTGCGTGACAACGTGCCCCACCCCAACCCCCGTACTTCTGCATTTGCCCTGGTACTGGACGTGCAGCGTGGTCTGTCCGAGGCGGCAGCGTGCTCGGAGGAGCGCGCACTCGTGCCGGTACGTCTGCCCGTCCGAGCCACACACGGGGCCCCTCGGGGCCGCCGCCGGCGGAGCGGCGGGGCTGGTGCTGGAGCCGCCGCCGGCGCTGCCCGTGGCACCGCGCGGGCACTGGGGCGCGCACACGCAGCGCGGCCGGCTCCGCCGGCTCAGCTTGCACTGCTTGCCCGGGCCGCACTCCACGCTGTCGCACGTCTCTGCACGACGAGCGCAAAAGACGACGACGAGGACGGAGGTGAACGATGAGGACCAACGACGGCGGCCAGAGCGATGCGCGTTCGCACGAAGAGAACAACAGCGAGCATCGGCGATGCACGCGGGCAATGGACGGCAATGATGACGGTGATGATGGTGAAAACACACAAAAACATCAGCGATTCACGGCCATGAACAACAGTAAAAAAAACAATGACAATAAACAACTGAAAAATATCAGTGATGAACCCAGCGCGAGCTACAGCATCAGCGGTGCCAACATTTCCACCGAAATATCTCAGCGAATTGGCCACTATTTGTATCTCAAACGCAAATTTACAGAGTTTGCTTTTCGCGCACAGAAAACAGTTAATGTTCTTGTGTTATCACAGTTGCTGAGCACAGTTCCAGAATCCCATGAGTCCATGGACAAAGAGTAGGATTTTGTAACACCTAAGGTCACACAACTTTAGAGGCACTGATGTAATTATACGGCAAATACAGATTCAATTACTTTGATTAACCCCGCTTATATCATATGGTGATCACATAATTCACTATTGTTGTCCACACAAATTTGAACTATGGCATTTATGGCCACCTCAATGAATGGGTTGTTACCCATTCATTCAATATCTCGTCTGGGCTCATGGGACTAATCAAGGGAAATCGTGCAACAACACAGAGCACAAACGTTGTGGTGGCGAAATAGATTTAGATTCAGACAGAGCCACGCTTTTCTGGATTTGAACAATTCCTGAAGTTCCAAAGCCAGAAGGGACGAATGATAGTACGCCAACACGTTTGTTAACTATGTATGCTTTGATTCGGCAAGCGTACAATAACTTGGGAAAAGAGATGATGGGACGGAGGAGCTCCAAAGCCAGGCAGTGCGAGGAAACAGGAAGGTTGTAGGCGCATACGTCATGCGCATACGCACACCTAGGTCGCGTACAAAGACATATCCCCCGTGTAGCCTTAACAGACTGTAGGGGCAAGTGCTGTTAGCGAGCACCTATGAAGACTGGCACGGCACACGAGGGGGTGGGTGGCCAACACCACGCTCGGCCGCCTTTGTCTCCCCAGTGGCGATGTGTACACACCGCACCAGGTACTCATTTGCGGCTGAGTCGACCTAGGGAAGGCCCAGGACCGGTTCAGATAATCGTCACTGGTTTTGGCAGTGAGTGCGAATCGAACTCGGGTCGCGGGGTTCGTAGCGCGGCGCGCTCACCGCTACACCACCGCTCCCCACATACGCACGCACGCGCACGCACGCACACACGCACGCGCACACACGCACACGCACGCACACACACACGCACGCGCACGCACACATGCGCGAGCGCGTCACGTACCCTTGCAGGGCTGGCAGTCGGGCGCGCCCTTGCTGAACACGAGCCATCTGAAGAGCAGGCCCGACGACACGTCCTGCCGGGTCCATGCGGTGCCCGCGCGACCCCCCCTGCAGCATTCCTCGCGCGACACGGCGCTCATCAGCAGTCCCTGGCAACGCCCGTTGGCTCCCTGCTGCAGCCAGCAGTTCCCGGCTGCGGCCACGTGGAGGGGGGGGGGGGCAGTGAAGTGGGTGAGTCGGTGTTTCAGAGTCACGCTTGAAAGCGCTCGTGGCATTAGCTCTGCCCGTCCGCCCGTCTGTAACGTGGTGACGGGGCACTCGTGACTCGAGTAAAGGTGATCCAATGTGAAGGAAAGTTGAATACAGAGTTGTGTTGCCAAGGCCGTAATTATAATATATATTGGGGGAGACACACCCCCCCCCAATATTCAAATATGCTCAAAATGTCCCCCCCCCCAATATATTGCTATGAAATAGATTTCTGTTTATACGATTGTGGTTATGGTTGTACTTTATTAATCCAGAATCTCTGCCATTACATACAATGAAACAAGAAAAGGTAAAAAAGAAAAAACAGAGCAATGTAATACAATACACTGTTAGACATTATTGTAAAAAATAAATGAAAAGTCCATCTTATGTGTTAGTGATTTTTTTTATATTTTAGGCAGGAAATGAGTTTTAAAATTTAGATTTTTTTCTGGGGGGGGGACCCCCAAACCCCCTGGAAGATTTGGTCCCCCCCAATGTTGACTCCATGGCTACGGCCTTGTGTGTTGCTATCAGGGACTTATTCCATTGAAAATCAACAACATTGATCCAAGGGCGAGTGCTCAGAGCGTGCACACACATCACAGAGAAAAACGCCCTGGACGCAAATACGCAAGTGCACATCGCACGGATAGTTGTCAGTTGACGTCCATGCTACTAATGATATACTCGCGAAGGAAAACGCACGTGATAAAGTGTTACGTAATCAATGAGTGCACATGATCTATCCTAACTTTTTTTAATTTGCGGCCGTTGCATTCATTGCTGTTTGTTCACTATGCATGCGAGGACTTGTGAGTGCTTCTCAAATGACACCACAATAATAATTTACTGCCTTCGTCATTCCACTGCTGAATGACGATCTCCCCATGCCATATTGGACATGGGGATTGATGGAACAATGCTACTTCTCCGCACTGGGTTAGTGCCAAAGGAGGTCCAGGACCGGTTGCTATCACTCACCACTGATGCCAACCGTCTGCAGGATTCGAACTCGGCTGGCTGGGTTCATAGTGCACTGCTCCACTATTCTACCCAGCCAATATGTATTCTTGTTAAAATCTATGTTATATATTTTAAAAAATCACACCACACGACTGTTAATTGTTGAGCGTTTTTTTTTGCTTTGCTATGCTGTCTTGTGATGTCGGTGGAGTCAAATCTGCTCTCATCTTCCCACTCAAACGAGCATGGGAGCGGGGCGGGGGAGGGCGAGAACCACCACTGCTGTTGGCCCTTCGCCAGCTGCGGAGATTCCACATCAAAGAGGGCCATTTGATCCTTGGGAATTCCACTGTTGACTTCCCACAAAGCGGTACTTTGCTTTATCCACCGTGGACAGATGATGGGGTGAGTTGACCTCTGACCGGGATCTGAACTCGTAGCCCTTTTGTGTGTAAGAGAGGGCAACACTGAGCTGGCGATTGTTGGTTACGTTGAGATATCAATAATATCAGGGGCGCCACTTTAGCGAGAAATTAACTTACCCGCCTGGGATAAAAGAGGTTGTGGGTTCGATTCGGACCGTGACGCCTGCTGTATATTTGGAGTTTGCGGTGTGTCGCTCTCTCCCCCGTGGTCACGTGGATTTTCATCCGGGTCCTCCGGTTTTTCCCTCCAGATTTAGAACCACATGCGTTTAGCTGATTTGGCTGCTATAAATTTCCACGTGATAAGTCACTTGGTTGAGCTATCATTTGTGGCCAGGTCGCTTCTGAAAAAGAGCCGTATAGCTCAGTGGGCCTTACCTGGTAAAATATATTTGTAATTGTGTCATATGTTCTCGTCTGTTCGGTCTCAATTGCACAGTCGTGTCCGCTCTATTCAGAATCTTTATTCCAGAATCATAATCTTTGTTATCGTGAATGAATCCGATGAGCTATAAAGCTCTTTTTCACAGATGTCCGGAAGGGGCGGGTCAGCGAGTTACAACAACAAACAAGACAAAAACAACGATAGGAGTGCAAAATAGAGAAAAGGTAAGCACGTCACTAAAAACAAAGTGCAAAAGTATACCTGGCATAAGTACAAAAATTCCTGCCGATTTTTCAACAACTAAGCCAACGCACAGTCCCTCTATAAAATTACACGTTAAAATGGAACTATCGATACAGGCCCACGTATGTAATTTGCATACATATGTTATCGGTACATTGATTATTTTCGTATAGTATATGCTGCGTGTAATGGATTAACTTGATCCCTGCAGCCACCAGTGGCCGTTGCATTCACCACAATGTGAAACATGTAGCCAAATCTTGAAGTCATGAATACAATCGAAACCCTGAATCAAATCGCTACCGTTCATGGATTCGCTGGAGTTCGGGGTGCAGATAATCGTTACATCCAGAGAGTGTGTTTGACATGGCCTGCCAGGTGGAGTGCGGAGGGAGGGAGGGAGGTCGTGGAGAGAAGGAGGGAGATGGTTGAGAGGGGGATACTGGGGAGAAAGGGACGGGGGTGATTGATGGAGGGAGATTATGAAGAGAGCTGGTAAAGATGCTTCCTTTCCCAAATGTTTACCATCACATGGCTCCACCGAAAAGGTCACTCTCTCCATTGAACTGGAGCAAAGGAGAAAACTTGAATTCAGCTTTGGCTGTACACCCCCACGTTGTGAGATAATTGCTTTCAAAAGCGTTAATCGAAGCTGCAAATTCTACACGAAAAGTTTAAAATCATCAAATCCGCAAGTGCCCATTTGAATATAATGGTAATGTCCGTCAGTCACTCGGGAAAGCCTCACTAAGTCTCAAGACTCTTGTTTTTTTTTTCAGAGGGCCTTGCATTTGGGATATTTGGCCAATTCCTCCAGTGAAATTGGAGTATGCCGAGAAAACACCACCAACGCGTACAAGAGGGTAACACTCACATCTCCCCACAGATAAGAGTCAAGAACGCATTGCTGTACTGCAACTTCGCAGGCCCAACATATAACACCTGTATCCTGTACTAAACGGGCTCCTCCTCGATTGTAATATTCAGCCCTTTGTTCAACCCGCTGCTGGATGAAGGCCTCTGAGCAGTTCAGGTTGCTGGGAGCGGGTGGGACAGAGGGCCAGTTCAGACACCGCTCGTTACTGATGTTGGCTGTGGCCAGGACGCAGTGCGCTAATAAGTGCGCCACAACTCCACCCCTGACCCCTACACATCCTTCATTTTAATTAATCAATATCTCGACCCGAATCTGTCTAGCGCAATACGCATAGTGTTATGTAATTAGCGTCCATTGCTCCGTTGGTTTCCATATGGATGTTTGCTTATTTAATTGAGAGATTTTTTTTTATTCGATAAAGGAATACAAAATTAACTTTTGATCGACACAATTAGATCTCCGCTGGTTTCGTGTTGCATGGCTCATCGGTGAGCCGTGGTGACGCCGTTCTCGTGATGTCGTGTGTCTGTGTGTCGTGTATACTTTGAAGAGTGGGTGGTGCAGTGCTTGAAGCACTGCACTGCGAACACCGCGGCCCAAGTTCGACACCCGACCACGAATAGATAACATCAGTGGCGAAGTGCTCTATCTAAACTGGTCCTTTGCCTCCTCGAGGACGATTCGGTCTCAAATAAGTACCCGGCGCGGTGTGTAAGCATCTGCATTTGGGGGGCCAAGGACGAGTGCCAACAGTCTATAGGGTAAGGCCAGGTATCTCTCTCTCTCTCTACATACTGCGCTGTGTTGATTGCGGGGATGGCAGCGTCTTGAGAGGTGTGAGAGTTTCTGAGGATGAACAGGGTGAGCAGGTGAAAGTGGTGGCTATTATTGGACGTCTGTGACAAAGAGCTTCATAGCTCATCGGATTTCTCCAGGATAAATAAAGATTCTGGTTCTGGATACTGAAATTGAATTCCCAATCCGAAGATAGGTAGAAGGGAGTGGAGGCAAAACTCATTACATTCCTAAAATTCCTCCCAAAGCAATATCATTTCACGGCTAAGGTCAATATCGCGGCCTCTAATCGCCGGAGGGGGTGACGTGAATCCAGTGCTCATCATCATCATCATGACGCTCGGCGAGTAGATGATGCACGTATCGCGAGCTTGAGGATACATTCTAATCGATGTATAAGCTACGTGTCTACCGATTCGACTCCCACAGAGGCACGTGCCGTGTGCGTACAAAGTCTGCACGTTTACGCACGGGTTTCTGTTCTGCATGTGTGTCCATTCTGGGTGTATTTGTTGTTTGTGTGTATGTGTGTGTGTGCGATCGTTGTGTATACGCGTGTGTGTGTGTGTTTTACAGTTGTGGGGAGCGGTAGTGTAGTGCGGTTAGCGCACTGGCTTACGAACTCGGCCAACCAAAGTTCGATTCCCGTTCACAGCCAACATCGGAGACGAGTAACCGAATCGCTCCTGGGCCTCCCTTAGATCGACTCAGCCTCAAGCAAGTAGCTGGTGCGGTGTGTCAAACATCAGCACTGGGGAGAGATTGGCGCGACCTGAACGCGGCAATGGTCACACTAAACCCCTGGTGTGCCGTGCTGGTCTCCTTCATAGCTGCTCACAAGCAACACTTTCCCCCAGCAGTCTGTTAAAGGCTATACGGAGGAGCTTTGTACTTTATTTCGTATGCGCGCGTGTGTGTATGTATGTTTGTGTGTGTGTTTCAGAGTCCCCGAAGTGGAGGGGGCGGGGGTGGTGGAGGGTTGTTGGGTTGCGGTATTTATAGACGCGTGTTGAGCGGCTCGCACTCGCCGCTTGAGACTCGAGTGGCGTTCACAGCGACCGCCGCCGCGATGTTTACGCGCGCGCGGATCTGCGACGCTCTCCGCTGCGTTCGCTGCGCGCGTTTATCTCATTCACCCTGCCTAGCCTCTCGTCCCCCCCTGTACGTGTGCGCGTGTGTGCACGTGCACGTGCGCGTGTGTGTGTGTGTGCTGTACGAACACTCCCTGCGTTTCCATCTCGTTCACCCTACTTAGCCTATCGTGTTGCACGCGCGCGCGTGCGCTGTGTGTGTGTGTATGTGGGTTTGTGTGATTATGGGCTTTGGTTAGGTGAGTGTGAGGTGTGTAAAACATCGTCGCTAGGGAGACAAAAGCGACCCGGCGTTGGGCTGGCCACCCAACCCCTCGTTGCGCCGTGCCGGCCTTCATTGGTGCTCGCTACAATCACATGCCCCAACAAGTCTTCTAAGGCCGTACGGGGAGTCTCTGTCTTTGCTTATGTGTGCGTATGGAACTTGTGTGCGTGGGTGTTTGTGTGTGCGCGCGCGCTTAGAGATGTGTGTATGTATTTCTGTGGGATTGTGCGTATGGTTGTGTGTATCAAGGTGTGCGTGTGCATGGCGGGGGGGGGGGTCTGTACGTGTAGAGGAGCGTGCTTCTGTGCGTGCGCGGTTCTGACAATTGCCCTGGATTTCCATCTCCATTGACGCTGCTTCTCGTGTGTGTGTGTCGGTGCGTTTGTCAGTTTGTATTTGTGTATGTGTGTGCGCGTGCCCCAACAGTCTATGTAGGCAACACTGGGGATCTTTGTCTTTTCTGTGTGCGTGTGTATGTGTGTATGTGCGTACGTACGGTTCCGTGTACTGCATATGCGTTTATATGCGTGTGGGTATGTCTTTGCGTGTGCGTGTCTGTAAATATGGGTTTGTGTGCACGTGTTTGTACGTATGGGTGTGTGTGTGTGGGCGTTTATTTGAGTGTTCGTATCGGCGCATGGATAAGTGCATGCACGTGTGTGTGATAGAGTGCACACGTGCGCGCGCGCGCGCGTGTGTGTGTGTGTGTGTTTGCGCACCGCGCAACGATCCCGGCGGACAAAGTTTCGATTTTTCGGCGAAAACACAACACCAGTGGGAAGGGGTTTCTAAATCCCTTGTTGACTCGGCTTCAAAACGGGTTGGTAAAAAAAACGTAATTAGTAAGACAAAGGCGGTCGGGCGTTGTGCCCACACCGCCCTCTCGTGCGCTAAACCGGCCTTAATAGGTGCTCGTTAACAGCACTTGCCCATATAGAGTCTTCACCGGTGGCCTGCGTGTGCGTGCATCGCAAGCGTAGTGCGCGATTCGATTCCCCGGGGTTCATTCACAATCACGAACCACTGTGTCACTCGGCCTTAAAACGAGTTGGTACCTGCCGCGGGAGGGAAGGCCTAACAGACGACGACATCAGAGATTTGGTGCCAGACAGATGTTGCACTGCTTGAGGCGTATTGGCACACGACAGAGGAAAGTGGAAACAAACGTGCTATCTTGCCCATGGATCGTGATGATGATGGTGATGATGATGATCTGTTGCGGTGTGTGAACACAAGCGAAGCGGCGACCTCGGTGTGACGGTTGCACATTCACGGGAAGCCGGTGCTTAATAGGTGCTCGCTGACAACACGTGTCCCCCAGACAGTTCGTCAGACTAAACGAGCGCAATTTTTTTAATGGGACGGTGCAACACGCGAGGTGCCCTCTAAGCGCGCGGTGCGAGTCCGTACTTTCTAAGTAAGAGAGAAAAAAACCCTGTCTATTCGAAGACTGGCGGTTCGGTCCACCTATGTGATCAAATCATTCTTTTTCCCCCCATTGAGGTGAATGTAGCGGCCTCTAGTGGCCGGAGAGGGTCACGTGAAGCATTGGGTTCAAATGTATCTCAATCTAACAACACCGATGACTTTTTTTTAAGCACGCGTTTCGATGCGTCTGTCGTCGATTAATCGACACATCGTTTCATCCCTAACGGCTGATAAATTAGACCTAAGTTCTCATCACAATCATAGAGACACACACACACAAAGAACCCCCGTATAGCCGACATAAACGCTTGGGACAAGTGCTGTCAGCGAGCGCCTATTAAGGCCTGCGCGGCACACGAGTGTCTGGCGTGGCGAAACACCACGCCCGACCACCTCTGCCTCCACACTGCTGTGATGTTTGCGCACCACGTGGGTTACTTATAGAAGGTTACTTTGACCTCGGGAAACCCCAAGACAGCTTCTGATATTACTTGCCACTGGATGTTAGCCGTGGCCCGTAATTGGATGCAAGTGGCCAACCAACGACGCTCACGCAATGTAAATACAAAAATGCACACTCATAACCGCAAATGTTATTTTTCTATAAAGTACGCAGACAATCGCGATGCACGCGTGTAAGAATGTTCTAGAAGGTCTATAAATCTGACCAATTGCAAGCAAATCATTAAGAGAGCCCATGTCTTAACTGGAGACTCAAGGTCTTTGGAAAATCGGACCCTCAAAACTGAAGTTATGGTGTAAATGGGGATGCCATCATTCAGCAGTGAATAGACCCTGGCTCGTGATAACGACGACGTTGAATCGAGATTGAAAACGAATTTCTTTAGAACTGCTTCTTTGTGTTTATTTATTTTTGCTGCTATCCCCGCGCCTCCGATTAGCACGCCTGGCTACGTACGGCGCGAAAGAAGTTCACGACGATCGTGACCACGGTTTATTTGTGCACAATGTTGAGATGGAGCGATGGGATGAGCTCACGCGGAGGAGGAAGCCTCGCGGTGGAGTCTGCTGCCATCGCAGGTTCGTGAGGGATGGCGACTACGCGTGGCGTGGGGGATGGAAAGGTGAAAGGGTAGGGTGGGTGTGGGGGGACTTCATTAAGCAGTGGATAGACCACGTCTCTGCGTGTGTGTCTCTCTCGACGACGACAATACTGATGGCTGTAATAGTGCGTGAGTGGCAGTGTGCGTGGCCGGTTGCTGTTGTTGTTGCGGTTTTTTGTTTTTGTGTTCCTCCCCTCGTCTGGAATCCGCGACCCCAACAGGCGCGGTGCATTGGCCCCGCGCGTCTGTCCGCGCGCTGCTTGGGTTTCGTGATTAACGCGGGGCACGGGTCATTACACGGAACGAGCCGTGCCGAGCCGAGCCGTGCCGTGCCGATGGGGAGGAGGAGTAGGGAGGAGAGGGCTGCGTGGTGATGGGGTAGGGCTATAGGGGTTAAGGGGTTAGAGGGATATGGTAAGATATATAGGCTTAGAGGTATAGGGTTATGTTTATAGAGTTAGAATTATAGGGTTCATAGAAATAGAGTTATAGGGTGAGAGTTGTAAGGTTATATTTATATAGTGAGAGTTATATGTTTAATAGGATTAGTGATATGGTTATTTGTATAGGGTAAGATGTATATGGTTTATAGAATCACCGTTATGGGGTTATATGGTTAGAGACATGGTCATGGCCCTGAGTTTAGAGGAACAGGGTCCTATTTGTCGAGTTATAATTTAAGAATGAATAGGAATAGCGAACAAGGTTATGCGATTTAGTGTTATAGGGTTAGTGCGAGTTATAGGGCTTGCATTATATGGTCAGAAAGTTAGAGGAATATGACTAGAGTTCTATGACTATGATAAGTGATGGAGTTACATTACATTGCAGGATCGTGAGAGATGGCAACATCTTGGAAAGACATTCATCCAGCAGTGGATCGATGATGGCTGAGGATGAGTTATCGAGCTGAAGTTATAGGGTTATGTATTCGCAGTTCTATATGTATATGGGATTAAAGTTATAGGGTTACACGGCTAGGGTGAGAGGTATAGGGTTAGAGTCACGGGGCTGGGATTACAGGGCTAATGTTATAGGATTAGGTTTAAAGCGCTTGAGTTAAATAACTTGGGTCCTATGGTGAGAGTTAAAGGACCGGCGGTACAGACCTACAGTAACACGGTTAGAGACGTTCTGCTCGAGGTACATTGAGTAATAGGGGCAGGCTTTTATCGCTATGATTATAGTATTCGTATTATGACACATCGGGTATTGGATTCAGATTTTTGGAATAGATTTCACGAGCTCGAGTTATAGAGGGTTCATGTTATCAGGACGGGATAGCAGTGTAACATTGTTACAACTCACTCTTCCCCACACTTAGCCAACACTATGAGTTGAAGATTTGTTTTTTAATGAGTACACTTACCCCTTAATTAGTGGAGGATATTTTCAGATTTTTGTTTGCGAATTGACTCTCTCGTTCGATGGCTTGGCCATCTCCGGTGGCAAGCGCAGGAACGATTGCGAAATATTTCGATTGTTTGGTCACATTAAATAATAAAACGTCATCAGAATCACGAAACCTTCAAAATGTGAGTTTTCAAACTACTCTTATCATCATCATCATCATCATACAATATCTTTCCACTCCTGGATGAATGCTTCTCCACCTTGTATCGTATCGGTCACGAGGGGTTGTTTGACCATACCTCCACCAGGCAGTGACCCCAGCACCAGTTCAGATACCAACAGCCAGCCACTAGTATTAGCCGTGGCCGGGAATCGAACTCGGCTCGCCCAGTTCGTGACGCAGTAACGCTAACCACTGCGCGACACCAACACGCGCATATTCAGTACTGGGTAGGCATGATCATTTGCAAGTAGAATGACTATCTCACTGCTACGGGCAGTGATTATGAAAGGTCAAACACCTTGCGAGTACAAACGATAGGTGCTCAGACCATTGGATTCAACAATTATGGTACAATATCAATTACAATAGAATTAGGAATGACCAGTTTCCTTCCCCTGTCGTGGTCATTGCTCCATGGATATGTCGACCCGGGCCAACCCCGTCCCACTCCTCTCTGAGATCGACTTATACTCGAGTCACCGTGACCTCCCAACCCAGGCCACCGTGACCTCATCCGACACGGGCCACCAGGATCTCACTGACCCAGATCACCCTTGCTTCAGGGTTACCCCCGATTCAACAATGACCGAGGTCACCCTGACTCCCATTGCCCAGGCCACCGTGACCTCTCCTCGTCTAAAGGAGCCCTCACTTCTTACCTCGAACGGGCGTCTCCAGCATCAGCTGACACAGCGTGGCGAGAAACAGCAGCGTCTTCAGCGGTACTCCACAGTGGCGCGACATTCTGCTGCTGCTGCTGCTACTAATGCAGCAGCCCTTTGCTGCTGCTGCTGCTACTGCTGCTGTTACTTATGCTGCTTGGGTGGTCGCGCTGCTGTTGCTGGTGGTCGAATTGACGATGATCGTGGTGATGGTGCTGCTGGTACTAGGAGTGGTGGTGGTGCACCGTTGTGATGTTTGGGAGGAGGGGGGGGGTTCTCAGTGTTACTATTGTTACAATAATTTATTGGTGCGATGTAATCTGTTCTCGCGCCCCGCGTGTGGAAGCTGAGCTCTGCCTCCCTGCCCACCTGTCACAAGTTATGCCCAAGCCTGCGTGGACAACACCTCACACACAGTCTATATATGTATATGGACTGCTTTCTTTTTACGTGCGTTCGTTAAACTATCTCATATATCTCGGATAAGTTGATTACTTTTGTGTTTTTTATTTAAGTTCTATCGACTATCGCCCTTTCTTCTCTCTGTGGCTGCAATCGGCGCGTGTTTCTGCTGCCACAATCTACCACGCCTCAAAGTTCTTGCCCAGTAGCAGCCTCTAGGCTCTGTCTCTCTCTCTCTCGACAGCTCACTCTCGATCGCTCGTCTGCCGCCTCTCCGAGTAGCTGCCCAGTCTGCCAGCTGACTCGCTGCCCTGCCAGCTGGCTCAATAGCTGCCCAGTGTGTTTGGATGTTTTGCTGATTTGCGTGCGCTTCTTCTGCCCGTGTCTGTCTGTGTAGGTGTGTATTTCTTCCCCCTGCTTGTTGCCTGTTTCTACTGCTGGTTGCCTATGCCCCCGTTTGCTTCGTTGGTTTTGCCTGCCTGTGTGTCTTTCTGTCTATCCGTGCGTCCGTTTGTCCGTCTGCGTGCCTTCTCCGTCGATGTCTGCGCGTTTCTGCCTGCCCCTAGGTCGACTGCCCGCTCGCCTCTCTGCGTCTCCACCGCTGGGTTCGCTCGACGTCTCTCTGGCTGCCCGCGCGTGTCTCTCCAACTCCCCGCGTGTCTCTCTCTCTCTCTGTCTCTCTCTCTCTCTGTCTCTTGTCTGCGTGTTGCCCGTGCGTCCCGCGGCCCCGGGATGTGTCTCACTGGGCGCCTCTCTCGCGCTCCGCTGCTTTTATAGGCGCGGCCTCGCCGTGACGCAGTGGACCCCGGTCCGGGCACAGGAGGCTCCGTGCCGGCACCCTGCACGGCACCCCCCCCCCCCCCCATGAGAGAAGAGGGGGGGGGGCTGCGCGGGGGGGGGGGGGGGCTGCGCGGGGGGGGCGGTTTGGGTGGCTACGTGCTTGTAGCATGGAAGTGGGGGCGGGGGGAGTGGTGGGGGGGGGGGTGAGGCGGCTGATGGCAGGGGCGGGGTGGAGGGGGATGTGGGGGGGTATAGAGGTGGGGGCAGCTGGTTGGGTCGTGGGATGGAAGCCTCGGATGGTGGTGGTGCATGGATGAGGAGGTGGTGGAGGGGGGGGGGGGGTGAGATCCTACTAAGTGGGCGGTCGAGCAACGCGCTCTCTCTCTCTCTTCTCATCTTCCTCCCCCTCTCCGTCCCCCTCTCGTTCCCACCCCGATTCTTTCATTCTGTCGCTTTGTCGGGTTTCGCTTGATATCCGCGCACTGTCGATTCCGTCAAGTTGAGTCACTCGTCACTTTGGCGACAGAAGTTTACACGCAGCGCGCACCGTCCCGTAACCTTGTCGTGTGCGCCACCTTTCCCCCTGCCACACACGCGCACACGCCCGCGCGCGCGCCCCCATGCCTCTCCACCCCCCTCTCTCTCTCTCTCTCTGTCTCTCCCTCCAGCTCCCCCTCCTCCTCCCGTCCCATCTCCCACCACCTCCCACCACCTCCCCACCCACCCCCCTGGCCGCGCCTCGTGGGTTGGAGGAGCCGCCCGTAGCTTCAGAAGGAAACAGCAGCAGTGGCACTCCGCGCGAACCGTATCCTCACGTCAGCGGGCACTCACTACAATACAAATGCGACCGCGCGCTTTGCGACGTAGCGTCTGCATACCTGGGCACGTGTAGCCTTAGGCGGCGCGTGCATGCCACGCCCGTGCGTACGCGATTCATGAAATCACACCCGTAGCCGCCGATGTAAGCCCCTGAATTGAACTCGCGTGGTCGGGGATCGTCCTGCGGTGTCCGAATCACCGAGCAGGCCACTCTCGGGCATTGTTGAGAGGCGATTGCCCATTCATCACTTCCCTTGCAGAGCAGACCACGAGCGGAATATTTATTGATGTATTTATTATTCCTGAGCAATGCCAGTTAGATCAAATGTGGAATCCATGTCCATTCAGGCGATAACACAATGCCTGTTCCTTCCTCAGATGTATGTCACCCAATGAGGTGAGCCGTGGGAGACGTACTCCCCACTGAATGATAGGAACCAGCAGAATACCACCCCCCGTTCCCCCCCCCACCCCCGTCCCCCATTCAGTGGCAGCTCCTCGGGGTGGCTGGATAGGCGCTCAAGTTCAAGTTAAGGGAGCTCATTGCGGCCAGTTGTCATTCACACCACCGCGCCTCGCCATCGCTGCCTTCCTTCTGCTGCCAGATACCACAGTGATTGCCCAGTCGACAGCGTGATCTCCGAATCAGCACGTAGAGTCTCATCCCACGTGGAACTTGTGGGATATGGGTTCTCTCTTTTCTATATTAACAGGGTCCCACGCCCCCGCCCTCTCTTTATGTTCCCCCTGTTTTTCTCGTCAGTAACCGCTGGAAGTTGCCAGCTGCCAAATGAAATGTGTCTCTGTGTGTGAGTGAAGAAGCCAGGTTTCGGGTCTGGATCTCCATGCCCCTGGAACAACTGAGCAGAAAAGACCCCCCCTCCCCCAATCCCGCTCCTTGCCTTCCCCCACCTCGAACCCTTCCCTGCCTCTTCCAAACTATCGCTCCTGGGACGCACTCCAATAGAGGTAGTATTGTTTATTTTGTTCATGTAAATACAAGCGATAATATGAATAAACAGTCGTAGTTCTCTTGGTTAAAAATACGATTTTTCGTGTCTCTCTCTCTCTCTCTGTGTGCGTGGAGTAATTTGGTCCTGGACGAATGTCCCGTTTTGCTCCCTTCCTCGCTCCCCCGAAATCTGGCCCTGGAGAGAGCCAAACGAACACTTCCGATTCACGAGTGCTGGCTTCGTGCCCGAGGCCCGCTCCTCCTCCACTGCGCTGCTGTAACGAGTGCAGAGGAATCGTCGTGCAGTGACCGGGGCTATGCTGGTGGCGATGAACGTCCGCGACCCAGAGATTTGTAAAGAGTGGGGGTTGGTGGGTCAGCGAGAGAATTATTTGCGCGCGCGCAAGACGCCTAGAATGTAGGGGTGCATGGTGGGTAATAGATGGCAGCATGGCGAGTCGGTTTCCGACGGATTACGGATTGTATAGCGTTCTTGCCTCGTATATGTGGGGCTTCTCTGGGTATATTTTATTTTTGCATCACGCTAAAAGACTCGAAAAGGAACTGGCCAAACAGCTTCATGCAGCACCCTCTCTGAAAAAGTCCTGAGACTCACGATGAGAGATTTCAGCTGTATGTTGAACCTCTTTCGCACAGTACATAGCCAGCCGTGCTGATCGGAGGTGCTTCTGTTACGTTTACACAGGCGACGTGTGTGCAAACGTACTTTTAGGGATCTGCTAATAACGCGCTATACGCGCCTGTTATAATTGATAAACAATAACAATGACCTTACAACAACAACAGCGTGCGTCCACCCTCACCGTGTGCTATCCAGAAAAGAAATCACATTAAACGAGGCCGGATTGGTCCTGAAGCTCATAGCGTTCCGGGCATTGAGCACACACCGTTGAGACCCTTGGGTTCGAATGTAGGTTTCAGCCACACGTGAATAAACTAGGTTCTCAATTGTAGCGAGTTGGTGGTCTCAGCCTGGTCTTAAATTATTCTACGGGTTGGTTTTTATTAAATGTATAATTGTCATGTTAACAACAATAATGACCGTTGCCCAGAAAGCCTTTGCTGAGGTTTGTTTTTAGGAGGGTCCTGCATTGGGATTTTTGGCCAAAATAATCTCAAAGAAATTCTGTAAAAGTCCACACAGATGAGTACACGAACACGTGTATTATACTACCGTCTTCCGGCCACCTCGCAGTTCAGTGGGTACTTTAATTAGGCGCAAGCCCAGCTTTGAGGATCGTTCAATTTTTTGCTCAAACATGACCTCATGACACCCGGGGATCTCTTTAAAACGTGATTCAAGCGCACAATTGGTTCAATGTCAAATTCTTCTGAAAAATCGGCTTTTACTCATGCCCGCCGACTAACTTTTCACGATGTCACAGAATATAAACAATCTAGAGAAGGGCTGTCGAAAGTGTTGAGAGGACGAATCACCTAAGAAGGTCAGACAAACCCAATGCAATGTGAACTTTTATTTCCGTCGTCATCAGCCATGATCAGTCCACTGCTGACCTTTCGTGAGGAGTTTATTCTTCAAAATTAATTTAAGACTCAGCATGACGCTTTAGTGCTTTGGATTGCACGTGTTGAAAATCCAATTGCGTAAGTCTGCATGTGGGTGTGTGGTAATCCATGCATTAAAGAGCGTTTATATATAGCATAATCGCCAAGTGACATTCCGATGCGTCACATGCAAATGAGCCCTATGAGACGGGGCGTTCTCTAAACTTACAAACGAATGTAATGTATCTCTGTCACTGCATTGTTAAAAACCTGCTCTTCCCCACAAGAAGATCCGTAGACTCGCGTCGCGTGACGGTACGTCTGAGTTTGAGTCACAGTTGTTACATATGAATCATAATTGCGTCACTAAAATAACGACATCTCCATAATTTAGGGCATCACCCACGTCATATGGGAAACACGCGGACACACACACATGGACTGTACACACGCGAAATATCTCCTCTTGGGTGTTAAATCGGGGCGCCCTGCGTCACACGAGACGCCTTTAGCAATCATCGTGCGCGGACGGTGCGTAGCTTTCTCATTTGCATTTGAACGGAAGAAAAAACAGCGAAGGCGTTCTGCGTGGAGAGTACTTTGAAGTTGTCTTACACACATACAGAACGCGGCATACACGGTATGCACGTAGAACTTCTTTGACACCATTACGGAGGCAAACGTGCTAATCGCAGGTGCGGAATAAGGCGAACGATTCCGTCAGATCTCGAAAGCTCTCAGCAGCAATGAACCTTTGGAGAATGATTCTAGATTTGAAGCTTTCGTGACTGCAAGGATTCATACTCTTAGGCTGATTTACTGATGCAGTAAATTTAGCTGTGACGGTCCCACCTGATGACGGAGACTTGTGTTGCCTCCGAAACGTCGTGATTTATTATTGTATTTCTATTATTACTTTTATTAATTTAATTTTTTACCAACGTGACTTTACTTTGGAGAGTGGATGGGTGACCGCCATGCGCACACGCCAGTGAGTCATTGGCGGCGGCGGAGCTACGTGGTGGGCAACAGAGGTTAGTGCAGCTACATCCATTGCTGTGCTGTACTTCTATGGTCCCGCGTGTAAGCTCCCCCACCCTTCACCAACCCCCACGAACCAGAGTGGTTCAGTACGGTCCAATAACCCCCATGCCCTCCGTCAAGGCGTGCGGAGGAGGCCTTCATCCAGCAGTGGATTGACATCGGGGGGCTGCCTGTACCCGCACGTGTATAAAAGTTAAACGTGGAGGACGTCTCGAGGACAGAGGAGAGAAGTTTGAGAAGTGCCGTGGGTCGCTTGCATAAATAATTTTAAGTGATATCCCCCTCCCCCTCCCTCTTTTCGGTTGGCAATGTAAATCAGTGTCAACTAAGGGGACACATTCCCCTTAAGGAATTGTATGCAACTGGCCACGGAACTCAAGGGTTCAACGCCTCCACCGTGGGCCCCCACCTCCTCTCCCCCCCCCCCCACCACCCACCCCACCGTTTGTCCGCGATGCCCCGCGTGTTTTAACCGGTGACCTGTAAGATTTTTTTTTTCTTGCGGTGAACATAAATCTACCCGAAATCTCAACAACTTTTCCAAGCCCTCTCTGTTTCACCCACCCACAACGCCACAACCCCAACCCCACCAATGAGGCCCTCTCTACGGGCCCCCCCCACCCACCCACCCACCCCACCCCAACTTGTTCTCTCTACGGCAGCTGTCGGAAATATTTCAAAGATGTAAGAAAAGAAGAGGGCCTGTTTGTTTAGCATTACGCGCCATGGCTATGGCTGGCCGGGTGAGTTAAACAGCTCTTGCGCCTTGGGAAGTGATTTTGGTCCGCACCCCCCACCACCCCACCCACCCACCCACCACATTTATTTTTTTCATTTCATTATCACTGCTCGGTACATACGATATGGTGGTGCCACCGCGCGGCGTCACGGAGAATTTATCTCGCCGTGAAATCTCGGGCGCGACAAGCGGGAGTCGTGACACCTTCAGGAGCCGGTTGCCAACGTTTCGAGAGGTCTCCTTGCCAGAGGTGTGGACTCGAGTCATGTGACTTGGACTCGAGTCAGACTCGAGTCATGAATTTGATGACTTCAGACTCGACTTGGACTTGCATAACAATGACTTTGTCCCACCTCTGAGGTGTGGACTCGAGTCATGTGACTTGGACTCGAGTCAGACTCGAGTCATGAATTTGATGACTTCAGACTCGACTTGGACTTGCATAACAATGACTTTGTCCCACCTCTGAGGTGTGGACTCGAGTCATGTGACTTGGACTCGAGTCAGACTCGAGTCATGAATTTGATGACTTCAGACTCGACTTGGACTTGCATAACAATGACTTTGTCCCACCTCTGAGGTGTGGACTCGAGTCATGTGACTTGGACTCGAGTCAGACTCGAGTCATGAATTTGATGACTTCAGACTCGACTTGGACTTGCATAACAATGACTTTGTCCCACCTCTGAGGTGTGGACTCGAGTCATGTGACTTGGACTCAAGTCAGACTCGAGTCATGAATTTGATGACTTCAGACTCGACTTGGACTTGCATAACAATGACTTTGTCCCACCTCTGAGGTGTGGACTCGAGTCATGTGACTTGGACTCAAGTCAGACTCGAGTCATGAATTTGATGACTTCAGACTCGACTTGGACTTGCATAACAATGACTTTGTCCCACCTCTGCTCCTTGCCATGAGAGGGCTTCAGCAGAGTGAGAGAGATTGTGCGTAGTGTTGCTATTTATTCCTCCTCCGTTGAAGAAACAGCAGGCTGCAGTGGTCCAGACCGGTGTTCTTGCACTCGTTTTCAGAGGTGGGGGGGGGGGGCACTTTCGCCGACGAGACATCATCAATGTTGAGGGTCGCCACACCATTTGAAACCATTGGGGGTTGGCGGGGGGAGGGGTGTTTTCACGTGTTGTCTTGTCGTGGGGGCCTCACAATGAAGAACTCTGGGCCCGCCAGACGGGTGGTGGTAGCCTTCTCACAGTGGCCACCCTGTGTACGTGATTTAATGGCAATGTAAGCTCGACTAATACCGAAGATTGACGTCGTTAACGCAAAATCCAGAGCAGCTGTGGCGCCGTGGTTTACGCTGCGCGCTGTGAAGCTGGCGACTGAGTTCGATTCCCGGCCGCGGCTAACATCGCTGGCTCAAGTCATACCGTATGTGAAGCGATCCTGGTGTCCACTGCCCATTGTGGTCAAGTATGGCCAAACAAGCCCCCCTGGCCGGCACGTTGTGGGGAGGACTTCATCCAGCAGTGGATTGACAAAGGAATTGTGAATCAATTGCAACTTGGAAATAACATTACAGTGGAAACGATAATATTATGTCCGTGTCATAGAAAAGGTTGACAGTACAGTTTGAGGAATAGTTGAAACCCGTTTTCAAAAATATATATTTGCTACGATTCGCACTTTTTCAGTGCTCAATTTGGACTGCACCTCAAGACGATTAACGCCGACATTATTACTAGTTATGCGGGGTCTTTCCGATGTGGCAGTGCTGTGTGTGCGATCCCTCGTATGCGTGGAGTTCTCTGGATACTCCGATATTTTCCCACATGGCACTCATTAATGGCAACTGGCCAAGCTTACCAATGCCGCGCACACCTTAAAAGGCGTCTTCATGCTCAGTTAGGTTCTCCTGGGTAAAGGGCATGATTATTAAGGCGATTTAATGCCAGTCACTCATATATCTTAATTCGTGGTCCAGAACCAAATATGGAAATTACACGTACCTTTGGCCAGTCCATACAACACATGGGATAATTACCGTTTACTTCTATGTGCAGCGTCATCGTTATTTTACCAACCCTCGTGTGGGTTTGATGCACTGGCAGCGCTATCGAGTGTGCAGGAGGTGCAACTGCACAGGGGCCCACAATACCGGAGGAGGCGCAGATGCCAGGCAACCAAGAGGGAGGGGAAATTGGACAGAGGGTTCATGTCAACCATGCAACGCCACTGGATGCAGTCGAGGGTAAAAAGAAAAAAGACTGCCCCTTTTTCTTTCTCTAATCAAAGTCAACCATGCTACAATCTGAACTCACAACTCACAATTTGGAGTTCTGACACTCTAAACTTTGTACTATGTGCAGTGTCAACAATGTCCAGTCACCCCCCAAGTTACATCAATTTGTGTCCGGCTGGTTTAGTCGTTATATTGATACAGGTAATATTTATCTTAAGTTCTCTGCCCGAGAACATGTCCGTGACAAATGCTTCCCCTCCATCCCATCTGATGCCTCTCCCCCCTCTTCGCCACACTCGAGTTCTTAAGCGATAGGGAAGGAAGGTCGAGGTGGCTTGTTCTTGTCTTCCTAAGGTGTTGTTTGGCCGCAATCACCGGATGAAGTTGAATAATCACACACGGGACAACAGGTGGTGACAATGGATAAAACGTTACGTAAAATGTCACAATGGTGCATGGTTATCCTTTGTCAGATGAATGATGGTGCCACACACTGACCTACACAATAATTGAAAGTGAAAGCGGTGAATGTTGCGACGGTGCAGTTGTGAAATTCACCTATCTTCTTTGAATATTCACACAGTACCAATTACATTCAATCATACCGTGTTACTTATTTATATTCATGAGTTACCTCGAAGATGGGGGGGGGGGTAACAGGACATTCTGCACAACCTGTTCACGTGTCTGTGCAGAGTATTAGCATACGCCAAGTGTACGAAGGCACACCGTCAAAGTGTTTGAAGGCTCTTCGACCTTACATGTTTTAAAATAGATTTGCAAATGTACAGACAATTAATTAACGTATTTTCAGTTTTATTCGCAAAAAGTAACAGGAAACATTTTGGGTTTTTTTTCTTTCACCCTGGGGCAGGAAAGTTTATGTTCCAGTGTACCATTAAATTATCAGCAAAGTTCAACCTGAAATGTTGAGAGCTACATGATATACACCAATCACCGGCAAGCAGCCGCGACCCGTCCACTGCTGTATTAAGGAATCCCGAAGCTACCACTACCATCTCTCATGGTCTCACGATGCAACAGTCCATCGAGCCTGCACACGAGTCATTCATTCTAGATTTGAAGCTTTCGTGACTGCAAAGATTCATACTCTTAGGTTCTTTCGGTAAAGTCACGTAGGTAAAAAATTATTTTAAAAGTTAATAAAAGTAATAATGGAAATAAAATACTTGATGCAGTAATTTTAGCTGTGACCGTCCCACCTGATGACGGAGACTTGTGTTGCCTCTGAAACGTCGTGATTTATTATTTTATTTTATTTCCATTATTACTTTTATTAACCTTTAATTTTATTTTTTACCGACGTGACTTTACCGAAAAAACCTAAGAGTATGGAGCCATTCATTGCTCCACTTCTGTGGTGTGCAGTATGTGTTCACTCCTTTGGCTGCCACACTGTTATTTGTTTCGACCACTGGCCAACATTATTTTTTACGCTGCGTAAATTCCAATTGTAGACGTCCGCTTTCGGACGGAGAAGCACATGCCGAGTGAATGTGAACCAAAAAAAAACAATTCAGGGCTAAGCTTTGTTCGGTTGTACGATTTTCACAAATGCTGCCATGGCCGTGAACGCAACCGACACCTGTCACACAGTACCAGCCCTGAAATATTACACCGCAGTTATCGTTAGAGATGCTTTTTCAACTGAGAAAATGGCAAGCTAACAGAGTGGACAATGGCCTTTCTTTAGAGCAGATACACAGAAGGGAAAGGCAAACGAGCGTGACTTGTGAGAGACCACATTTTGCGATGTGACGTCTCAAGACTAAAACATTAACAAAAGACAAAAGAGTTTGGCCGGGAAACAGTGCCAAAGCGTTCCTCCACCCCTGCCAACACCACCTTTTACATTAATAAAAAAATTCAATCAAATATTGCCACTTTCCTATTTTTGAGATGGCACTCAAGGGGATGTCGAGCGGGATGCGGGCCGTTAGCAGCACCACCGCGGGCCTTAGCGGGGTCCTCCAAAGCAAATATTGCAGCGCGGCAGGAAGGGCGTGGGGCCGTGCATGCTTCCTGGCAAATATCAGCCCACGGGAGTGTAAATTTCAAAATTTTGTAAGACTTTTACAGAAACTCCCAAACTCAAACAAACCATCAGTCAGCTGGGTTTGCCTGAATTAAGTCTCTCTCAGCGGAAGCGTTGCAAACTTCAGAATACTACCTTTTGTGTATTTTTTTTTCAACAGATATTATTGAGCAGGTGCAACGTGCGGCAAGATGTATTTGGGTGTTGACCGAGATTCTGTTGGCCTTCGGAAACGTTACAACACGTGTTGACAGAATTCTCCACTTCTCAACTTGCAGGAGTCGACGCGGGGGCTTGAAACAGCACGGGTCCCTGGAGTACGTAGCGGTCACTGCGGCCGTGATGCCTGCAGGAATGTCTCCAGCAGGAAGACGGTCTCGTCCACCTGCATCTCACTCTTGTCGAGCCTGCATGTAGCGCACGGGGAGCGACGCGTCCACGCTCACTCTCGGCCAAATTCCATTCCCATTAAACGCAAGACATTCACAGTCCCAAGAGCTTTGTTATTTGACACCTGATTTCACTTCACATATCAAGATGTATTCAATAAGAGCTCCATAAGATCTGTAAAATGACAAATAGTACAGCATGCTGGAAGCTGAACTGTCACAGAAGGCAAACGTAAATGTAGCATGCGATCATTTGTCTACGAAACTAGAATTGTAATAAGCTGGATTTGTCAGACTTTATTTACTTAAACGGGAGAGGCCACAGCAGTGACAGAGGGCCCAGCGCAGCTCAAGCGCATCGTATCTCAGCCCAATGTATGTATGTATGTTGAACTTCTCTCGCACCTAGCTTTAAAACGAATTTACTAGATTGAAAACTCATTTCTTTATAAATGTTTTTGAGTTTAGTTTGTTGTCTTTCCCCCACACCTCCGATTAGCACAGTTGGTTACGTACGGTGCAGAAGAAATCCAATGTAAATACACAGAACCGTGCAAATTGGAGATGAGAACGGTTGGTTCCAATTGGTCCCAATTGCCCAGTGCACGTTCCCATGTTCAAACTGAAAATAATAATGAGCATGTTAAAAAAAAGAAACACTGTCTTTGTTCCCAATGTTATCTTGTTTTTGCGATTTTAGGTGTCATCTCATTCGACGAAGCATCCATTTGAATCTCTCACAGAGCAGTACGCAACCCCTCATAAAATGGATCGGCTCATTGAAGCAAATGTTGCAGAACTGCATCTGAGATCTCTGCAAGTGGCTTCTGGTCTACACATTAGGGCAGCACATTCCCACACACACTTCCAAATGAGAGTAATGGTCGTTGCATGACTGATAAATATCTGTATATTTTATTTGTATGATTGATATTTTCGATTCTCAGAGCTGAAAATGTGTTAAAGTGCAGAACCAATTTGAATGGAATGGGTTTTACGTGCAGTCATTGGTGACCAGGCTGAGAACATCAACTCACTACTACACTTGAGAACCCAGTTAAATCACCATCAACTCACAGAATCCAATAGACTGGATTCAAACTTTGCTTCTCAGTAGTGCCTGATCAGCATTCTGACCTGGCCACCTAAGGAAATCGAAATGCTTTCTCTCTTTTGGCTCATGGATTGGATCCCAACCCTGATGCCTGTATATTTGGAGTTTGCATGTGCTCCCCATGGCCACGAAGATATTTCTCCGGGTCCTCCGGTTTTTCCCTCCACATTTAGAAACGTGCATTTCGAGTATTTGGGTGCTAGAAGCTGCGACACAATGAGCAACTATGAGCTATCATTTGTGGCCAGGTTGCTTCTGAATAAGAGCTATATAGCTGAGTGGGCCTTACCTGATCAAATAAAAAGTAATATTTTTTTCATCTTAGCAGGGGAAACAAAGAACCAGGCCTCGGCCAACCATCACAAATTCTGCAGCCTGCATGGTACTTAGTTAGTTAGTTACTTAGTCACCCTACCCACACCCGACCACCCATTCTATCTTGCCATGCCTGGGACTGCCCCCCCTCCCACCCCCCCCTTACTTGTTGACGGTGCGCTTGAGATTTTCCAGCTGCTGGCGCTCGGTGGCTGTGATCATCTCCTCGATCTCCTGAAGCTGGGCCTCGTCGGCACCAGACGCCTGCACCGATGCTAGGATCGCCTCGATGCGCTGGGCCTTCTCCAAGAGGCGTCTGTGGGTGTGGAGCGCACGGCAGATGATGCAGCAGCAAGATAGGGCGTGGAATGTTTCACCCCCCACCCCCCACCACCATCCCCGCCTAAATGCAAGCTATTTGAAGAATTGTCGCAATTCCGAGGTGCATTTCAATGGTCTCATTGTCATAGTCTCGTTTGTTGTTTCTCATTTGTTCTGTGTTTAGTTTATTTGCTCCGTTAGACAATGTTTTTAAACCAAGTAAAGCCCACTCAGCTAAGGGCTATTTCAGCGGCGACCTGGCCACATGTAATAGCTCAATAAAGTGGCTTATTGTCATATGTGGGAATTTATAGAAGGCGAAACATTCTAAATGTATAAATCTTGACTTAAAGCTTTTGTGACTGCAGGAATTCCTATTCTTTACGTCTTTCGGTAAAGCCACGTGGATAGAAGAAATAACAAAAGACCGAAATAATATTATAAATGTATGTTTCTAAATGAGGAAGGAAAAACCGGAGGACCAGGAGAAAAATCCACATGACCACAGTGGAAGAACACGCCAACTCCAAACATACAGGCATCAGGATCGGGGTCGAACCCTCCTGTGTAGCAGGCGAGGGAGATAAGATATCGCCAAATGTCACATTAATCTACGATATGCATATGATTTGCATAAATGGTAAACAACCAATACTCACACACATGAGTTGATGCATGTATAATGAGTAGATTTAATTTAATCAATGAACAAATGCATAGTTACATTCTTATGAACAGATGCAGGCTGCTATGGTTTACACGTTGAAAGGCAATACACTCCTTTTAATTTATTCAACGAGGTCGTCTTACCACTACATTTCAACAGCAAGCTCCATTTTCACAACTTTAGTTTTTTTTACCCAAAATAATTGTGCCACATGGTTTAACGTCACTCACTTGTTCTCTTTAGTTTCATGGTGCCGTCTTGCGATAAGATTCGTCACAGTCTGGGGGAAAAAACATTAATTAGTTATTACTGGTGAAATTAATCACACTCTGGGGCAGATTCACAGATTGACCGAAGCACATCACTTTGGAGATTTACAACATCATAGTTAACAAAAAAAAGGCATGTTTTTGCCAAAAATCTAACGAAAAGTAACAATTTGCTCACACTTGAGCCTTATATATCGGAGGTGACCAATGACCAAATCATTTTCTAAGCTGAACACAGTTTAGCCTGGATAGCGCCTGGATGGGTTATCATTACACACAGTATTTTGTTTGTTACAGGCTGTGGGGCAATGTATTCGATGGTCCCACAGCTACGTTTCCCACCTTCACCATCCCCCGACTGACCAGCGTGAAGTATGGTTAAATTACCCCCACGACCCACATGGTGTGTGGGAGTGGCCCTCATTCTGCAGTGGATTTACAAAGGTCTGTACATATTTGAGGTGGGAGAATGTATGGCTCAACATGCAGCATATATAGTGCAGCACCTACTCCGCTCTACATGTCCAGATGGGGGCCCTCACCTTGTAGCACCTCTGCAAGATGAACCGCGCCGTCTGTTCCACGTTCACCGTGTACAAGTAGAACGTGCGCGCGGGCGCGTAGTCCGCCGCCTTAGGGATCTCCTGCACATCAGACGATAAGACCGCCCAACGTGAGGCCATCACGAGACCGCACGCTACTCGGTCAAACCACTCGCCCGCTTGGCTGGATCATGCGCATCTCCGATCGCTCGTCTATGCCAGGGTTCGGGGACATGCAGCCCGCGAGCCGGATGCAGCCCGCAACTTTATTTCATACGGCCCATAGCCACATGATGCCTATCATTTTAAAACGGTGTGCAAATGGCCATTATATTATCTATCGCTGCAAGCATCTTAGCCGCACTAATCGGATAAGGTTAATATATTCAACCCAGCATCACTTGCGTTAGATTTTAGCGCAATCAATCACTTCTGTCACTGCAAGTACATCTTGCAGTGGCAGATATAACCGACTGCAGGGATTAATATTATTGGTTCTTTCAGTAAAGTCACGTAGAAGGGAAATAATAAAATAATATTAAACAATAAAAATTCTCACGAGGTTTCGACTGCAACACAAGCAATCATCATCAGGTGTGAAATCCACAGAAATATTTTTTTTATTGTTTTATATTTATATTATTTTATTATTTCCCTTCTACGTGACTTTACCAAAAGAAGCAAGCATAAGGAAAATGCTCCCCAACCCTTTTCAATGCGGTGAACTGGGCCCTGTACTCACCTGCAGAGTGACAAAGTTCTGCGAGACCATCGTGTACAGCATCTCCTTGGCCTCTTTGGCCGGAATCATGGCGAAGTCTTCCACTTGCTTCTGTTCCAGATGCCGCTTTTGCAGGAGCAGACGGAAGATGCGAGCTGCCCGGGAACCAAACCTGTGGTGAGAGCGCGGTGGGGCACAGCCCCGACCAAGCTAAGAGGGCAGAAACGACATCCTCAACGCACCCAACACGGCAAATCCTGACGAAAGTGCGTATTTGAAGCCTCTGTGAAGGAAAAATAAGTACATTTTTGCAAAGTCTTACCTTTCTTGCACGATGGATTCCAACGTACATCGGGCCATGGTTTTCAGAGATTTTAGCAAATCTGAGATTGAGTTAATGAATTAAGGGTAGGTATTGCTGTGCAATGCAGTTGATGATTGGAAAACATACAGTTCATAAATTGAACCCCCTGGAAAGTTAAGTACATTAAATGTGCACTCGGAATATTCAGCAGTCAGCTATAACTTAAGAAAGTTAGTGTTTGACCATTATCAAAATACAAGCCACATGTGAAAGTGCATTTAAAATGCACAAAAAAATATTTTTTTGTTTTGCATATATTTGTAACGTCCTACGATAACAATCACATTCAAGCTTTAATTTTGTCACGTTTTGTCCGTTAATGTTAAGTTACCTGGTTCCTTGGCTCTGACATCATAAAAACAAGCACTTTGGATTGCACCTCACTTTCACAAAGTTCCACACGGTCATGAAGAGGATACTAACAATGAATGTTCCACCTCCACTCTCGCCAGACTTGGTCACAAACTCCATCTGAAATGGAAAATATGGCCAAGTCCTACTTCGAGCTTTTCATACCAAAAAAATATTCATGAATACCAATATAAAAACCAGTGTTGAGGCCTCTATAAAACCCGCAAAAAATAACTGGATGTGACAGATGCTTACCGGATCATCTGCCAGCAGACTCAGATACTGGTCCAACACTGGCTTCGTCATGCCATACTCCGGTGGGAGGGACCGGAAAATCTGCCAGACATCCAAGTATCACGACGGGCAAACGAGCACTTGTTTTCAGAACTCTCGACCATAAGAGACGGACGTTCACAAGAAGCCACGGTTTAACGAACCAGGAAGAGCGACATCTGAGCGGTGCAGTGGTCACCTCGGTGGACGCGAGCAGCTGGGTGAAGGCCGTGTTGGGTGGCGTCGTCAACTCACTCATCCGCAGCATGGTTCTCACGATCTCGCCTGCTGTCTAAAAAATGTAATATATAAACACACACACGTTACCGACATGCAAACACACCAACTGCAAACTCTCTCACTATTCAACCGTCCTCAGGTGAAGACCAGGGGAGACAGCGTCAGATGCTGTCTCCCCGACAGACTTGGTCTTCACCTGAGGACGACTGCTTGCGTTGTGGCCGAAACGTCGTGAGAATTATTTTATTATGTTTTATTTTTATTATTTTATTACTTCCCTTCTACGTGACTTTACCGAAAGAACCAAGAAGATGAATCCCTGCAGTCACGAAAGCTTTAAATGGAAATCTCTATTTTTTTATGGTACCGTTGTTTCAATTGATGGTTGTACTTAAAATGTAATGCATCTCATTTTTCTAAAACCAGCATGGTTCATTCAATTCATCCTGCTCACATATCCACAAAATTTTAATATATAAACACACACACGTTACCGACATGCAAACACACCAACTGCAAACTCTCTCACTATTGTTTTGATGGTACCGTTGTTTCAATTGATGGTTGTACTTAAAATGTAATGAATCTAATTTTTCTAAAACCTGCATGGTTCATTCAATTCATCCTGCTCACATATCCACAATGCATGTTTTGTTTCCAATGAGCAGAAGTGCTCATTTGCCAATTCATTTATTCTTTACGCCTTTAAAGTAGGTTTTCATCTGTAAAAAATGCAACTATTAATGTTCTTAAATGAATATCATTTATACATTAATATGTTGTTTAGAACATCATTATATTACTGGAGGATATTTGTAAAATAGGTACACAGGTGAGCCTACCGCCCGTACCCTCACTTTAAAAAAAGCGACTTATTCACAGTGACACAAAAAAAGACCACAATGAAACTTTAAGCTCTAAAGCCGCTATTTGTAAATGCACTACCTGCATATGCCTTCTTTCGTTCGAAAATCCTAATAACGATTAAGCGTGGAGATACCTCGACCAGACCTTGTCTAATTTGCTGGCCACGGCACTGACGATGGCCTGGTTGTGGAAATGCTGGTGGAAACGTTCAAAGTTGACCCTCCAGTAGATTCCATCATCAGGAAGTGGCTGCAGAAAGAAATGTGCAGAGAAGATCACACAAGTGGGAAACCATTTAGACAAGTATTCTTTGCAACAGAGATCTCAATTAAAAAAGGAAAATATGAGGTAAAGTCCACAACCTACTTGCCGACTGATTTTTACCAACACCTATTTGTTCTCCAAGTGGGTTATATTACAGGAACTGAGGTCTGTGCAACTCACCATTGGCCTTGTACTATAACAGTCCACAAGGTGCATATCAGAAGAGACGTTACCTCCTCGACTTTCCTCTTTTTCGCCGGGTGTGCATCCAAATCGTCACTGTCAGCAGAGAGGCGCCGTTTCCCATGCCCTGCAGTGGCACAACGGACAGGCAGCCACACGGTCAAATCTCTTACCAGGGACGATGTCTCGCGTGCCACGGCATACTGCACTGGAAATGTTAATGCTCTACTCACTAGGTAATTACATATCCTAACCATCGAACAAAGACGGTCACTACATCGCACGCTTTCAGATGCGCGTCTGCGGCCGTCTGGAACGCTCTTCCTTCCAATATCAGGAAGACACTGGAGCTATGCACTTTTAAATTTAAAATTAAAACTTACTTCTTTAGAACTGCTTTTTGTGTTTAATTTGTTGCCCTTTCCCCGCACCTCTGATTAGCATGGTTGGCTACGTACGGTGCGAAAAAATTCAACATACATATTTATTACACACGGATGCCATTAACGCGTTGTTACTTTAAAAGTTTGTTAATTATTTGAAAATATTAGCAAGAGCAATGGACTTGATGTTGGCGTTGAGTTCGAGAGTGTGCCCATGTCCTATTCTTAACTTTTATAAAGCTAACTCCATGAACCATCTCTTGTTAGCGATCCATATTCTGCAAGTGCGCACCGATTAGGGGAATCTTGGGCACAGTGTACATGTCCGTCTCGTTGGAGACCAGCGTGGGGGCAGCCTCTGGACGGGCACCCTCCCCCTCCTCCTTCCCCGACAGCCACCGCTGCAGGAAGTGTGTGTTCACCAGGTTTGTGAACGCCGCAGCTACGTCGCTGTACTCCACCGTCTTGCCTTCTGCAACGTGGAGATGAGGGGGAACAAAAACTTACAGCATGCGCACTAGTTTCATATTTGCCAATTGGATGAAGTTCATATAAAAAAATTACTAAAATGTTAGCCTTCTACTTTAACCGACAAATGTGTTGCAAAGAGTGACTCAGTAAAGCCCGTGTTTTTATCCATGTTTTTAACTCGCTTTCTACAAATACATGCACTGCAGTGATTACTACAGTTGTTTAGTGTAAGGATTGTTTACAATGACTTACAATACCATCACAATGCAATGATGATGTGTCCAGGACCGTTATCCATTTATACAGGTGTGGTGATGATGCATGCCTGTGCTCCAGTGACCTCGTGGCAGGGCCGGTGGATTATATAGTGATGAATCATCACATGTGCAGGGCAGTGAGGTGCCTAGGTTGATTATCAGAATGTTTGGCAAGATTCGTATTAAGCATTTGCACACCATAAGAGCAAACTGGAGTACCTGAAGCAAATCTACGGATGTGAAGGGAAAACACAATCCATTTTATACAGATAAAGTCAGTAACCTATCTGCTTGTCTGCCATCTCATAACATAATAGAGTTTTTTGGGTTAGATCGCGTAAATATGTGCCGTTAAAACCCACCACCACCCGACACAGCGAACTAGCAAGGGTTGTCCCGTAAACATCTTACGT
This sequence comes from Lethenteron reissneri, assembly GCF_015708825.2. Classification (NCBI taxonomy): domain Eukaryota; kingdom Metazoa; phylum Chordata; class Hyperoartia; order Petromyzontiformes; family Petromyzontidae; genus Lethenteron; species Lethenteron reissneri. Next base: position 13,849,403 of record NC_083802.1, read on the forward strand.
ATGTGTCCATCTTCATATGATTCAGCAACCCTGCCTCAAAGCCACTGCACATTACAGATGCATTGCCACCACGGCACCATGGCAGCGACCTCTGGGGCCTTCACGGTGTCATCGAAGCAGCGTTGCGAACCGTCAGCGGTGCTGGCCATGCGGTCGGCAACGCGGCGCACGGCGGCGCTCATTGTGAGCTGCCCATGCTGCAGTGTCTCTTCGATCAGCAGTTCACCCGCGTCGCCGTACAGTGTCTTGGCGCAGTACACGTAGCGCGTGTAGCGCAGCATGCGTAGCATCGCAGCGTAATCCGCTGTGTACTCCACCCAGGTGGGACCGCTCGCGCCACGCTTCCCCGTCTTGAAGGACGCCATCCCAGTGCTGCAGCAACACGCACAGCGCCTTCTTCACCTGCCGGGACATGGAGCAACCATTCCTGTGAGACAATGCACTTTGCCCTGCATGTCCTGTTTAAAGTACTTCAGGGAGCGGAATGGTGGCCAGGTGGTTCAGAGTGCCGAGCTGGCAACGTAGAGACCTTGTGTTTGAATCAAGGAAACTGCCTGAAATTGAACTGGATTTTCACGCGTAGCGAGTTTGTGGTCTTTGTCCGGTCGGCAATGACTGCACAAAAACCAACACCTTCTTGGTTCTTTCGGTAAAGTCACGTAGAAGGGAAGTAATAAAATAATAAAAATAAAACATAATAAAATAATTCTCACGACAGTTTCGGCCACAACGCAAGCAGCCGTCCTCAGGTGAAAACCAGGTCTGTTTGAGTATCATGTGACAAACATTACTGGATATTGCAGGGCGTGTAGGAAATTGTTGACCCCTACTTTGTGGACCAGAGTTCACTTCAAGGGATCTCTGAGGTAGATGTGATATCTACTTCCGTGGGCTGTTCTTTAACGAGCAGTGAAAGATCCGAAGGGTAGCCGGGGGCTGTGACCCATACTTTTAAGAACACCAATCTGAGCCTAACTATGCTGGTGTTTGGTGTTAAAGTAAACAATTCTATGGCTAGCCCCAAATGTTACCGTAAAATCTGATCTCATATTGGTGTAATAAGCCCGCTTAGAGCCTCTTCGTAAACATTTTCCAAATGAAAAACCACTTAAGAGGAGGTCTTGTAAGTCTGAAGCGATGGTGGACTTGCGGAGATGGGTTCAAGGCGGTGGGCATATCGCGGCGAGTGAGCGAGTGGCACCGAGGACCACGACGTTTTGGCACACCCAGTCCATCACCTGGTCCAGGTTGAGGCCGGTGCCAAGGGCAACAAGGCGCAGCGGCTGCGGTCCCGTGTGCACCAGGTGCGTGCCGGCCCGTGATACCAGCTCCCCAAAGTGCTCGCGCAGCAGCAGCTCACACAACCGCGTCTCCACCGCAGTCATGGTGGCGGGGCTTGACGGTGACTGCACGCATGCATTAAGGGGAGTTTGATGCACAGTGTATGCGCCACAAATACAGCTACCACATAATCCTACGTACGGTGTGAAAGAGGTTCAACGTAATCTAGATTTGAAGTTTTCGTGACTGCACGGATCCATACTCTTTGGTTCTTTCGGTAAAGTCACGTGACCTTACCGAAAGAACCAAAGAGTATAGGTTCAACATACATACACATGCTGGTTTAGCTCAGACAGTACCTTAGTGGATGGACTCAACAGAGTAGGCATAGCCTATAAGCAGTAGGCAGGGCCATTAACTCTAGGCTTGGGCATATCAGAGTTTGGGAATGAGGTAGGGAGGTGCTGACAGTCAACCACGTGTTCCAATTGATCCTCAGATAGAAAAATGTAACTTTTGTTTTACAATGCAGTGCTGGGCCACTTGTGCCATGCGTTTCAACGTGAGATTAATGGCAATACCGCAGTGGAATCTCTCAAACTGCTGATGTGCAGCTTGTGGCAGTGGCAATGGGTTGCTGTTATACTATCACTTATTAATCCGTAACATTTTAACCGATTACCAAGACTCACTTTCAGGAGGGTTCTACTTTGAGATGTTATAGCATTTCTTATTGAGGTGTATTTTGCTCATAAGTGTTGGAAGAACGTTGAGATTTATAAGAGCACGAGGTGACCAATAAGGTGTCTGAATTGGATTTGTAATAAGATCGGGCACTGATAAGGGGTTGGCAGTGTATGCAACACATCGTGATGTGAAGCTTACTTAATATCACTCAAGTTTGTTTATTCCGAAGACGTAGTGTTCGTAAAGACAATACTGCGATTTTAAGAGTTAATAATGTAATACATGTATTGTATATGGACAGTTATTTTGAGGATTCTGAAGGCAACATTGCAATGTGCTGTATGTATAACAAGACAATGAATAATATTAATAAAGACAATTACAGTACAGTGTCTTGGTGTTTTAGGACATTGTTTATTATTGCAATATTGACATCCCGCGATGTACTTAAGGTAGTAAGGTATATTCACGAGGATAATGATTGGTGTGTTGTTAATACATGCCTAACAATATTGACAAAGATGTGTTTGTAAGAGCAAGCAACAACAATACATTGCCACTGTATTTAACACAGACAGTACTTACTTCTCACGCAGCACTAGGCGGGCGTTTCCCTATTTTCCTTCCCTCTGCATCACCAACGTGACCTAAATACCAACGCTACCGTGCCTTTTACATCGCACAAGAGAATAAACACTTTAAACTCGTTAAGATTGTAAATGCCGCGGATATACTCTCCTAAGCGCACCGGTGATCACGCTGTACCAGTCACGAATTGGGCACGTTCTGTCGACGTGGCGGGTTTAACGACGTACTTATATTTACGCGATCTAACACAAACAACAACAACAAATGTATAAAACTCTATTATAGATAAACTCTTTAAAGTTACCAAACCCCCACGCGTATCATCCACGTGGCCACGTGCTCCATGCCCCAACCGGGTTCGAATTCCCTAGACCGGGTGCGCCGATGCGGAGCGTCGAAGGCGCCTGATTGGTCGCCGTCGTCGGATGCGGCGAGCGTTCGTCCAATGGCGTGGCGCGACGCGGAGGCCCCGCCCCCCGCCGCTCGCCTTATCCGCTCTGGGAAATCCAAATGATTACGATTGCATCATCACATTTTAAAATGTTTTTTTATTATTCGATGGCCTGAATCTGTGGTGTCAACAACAACAACAAAAATGTGTCCGTGGGTGGCGTCCATAAACGCTATTGGGAAACGTTGATGTGAAAAAAGCATGCACCCCCAAACCCAAGATGTTATTAATAAATACAAATGTTTTTATTTTATTTAAATTAAATTTTTTTCCGAACAAAACATCGAGCGATTTGATTGTTCAGCACACAATCAGTTCAGGTAATTTATACTCCCTATATAACACAGATTGACACTCTCTTAGCATCATGCGGCATTAACGCTGACACAGCAAACACAGTGCTGTTGCCAGGTAGGGAATATACACAGTAACGCCGTATTATTGTACAGTTTTTCAGGTCCATGCGTTGTACAGCCGTTTTAATACGGGCAAAACAAAATGTGTCTTTGTGTTTCTCCCTTGTGATGGGGACTTTGTAGGACGAACGTTGAGATGTAATAAGGGACACGGGATGACCAATATGGTCTGAACTGGTCTGTAATAAGTTGGGCACTGATAAGGGGTTTAAAGGTATTGATAACGGCCCGTGGTTTTTCCGCTCCCACGTGAAACGGTTTAACAAACAAACAACGTGTATACCATTATGCTTGGTTCTTTAGGTAAAGTCCCATAGAAGGGAAATAATAAAATAATAAAAATACACTAAATAAAAATTCTCACGACGTTTCGACTGCAACACAAGCAACCATCATCAGGTGTGAAATCCACAGCAAGAAAAAATCACACCTGATGATGATACGTCGTGAGAATTTGTATTGTTTTATATTTTTATTATTGTATTATTTCCCTTCTACGTGACTTTACCGAAAGAACCAATTATATGAATCCCTGCAGTCACGAAAGCTTTAAATCAAATGGTTTACGTGTATACCATTCGTACACGCAGTGTAACGTCTCGCCCCACACCTAAAGTCTGTCGACAAATCTACCAAAGTCCACCACGCCGCGTGACGTCATAAAGGCGGTCTCACGGCCCTTTTGAGACGAGGCTCAAAAGAAAGCTGTCTCTGGTGTGGACCAATCAGTTTCAAGGACAGTGCATATATTATCAGAGTATGTTTTTATTTGCATTCTGACCACAAGTGAAGTATGGGAATTGACGGCAGGAACTTCTTGACGGGTAACACACTTTTATTAAATCCTTTAGGTATCACAATACAACGTGTGGTCTCTCTTCTTCCTCCGACACACTCCACTAATCTCGTGTAAGCTCTAGGCCTCTGGCTACACCCGATACACTTGACTCGTGTAGACCCTATGCCTCTGGCTACACACAATATACTCGACTCGTGTAAGCCCTATGCCTCTGGCTACACAATACACTCGACTCGTGTAAGCCCTATGCCCTGGCTACACATAGTACATTCGGCTCGTGTAGACCTATGGCTACACCCACTACACTCGCCTCTGGGTTACACAGAGTCCCGGTCCCCTTAGGACAGCGGGGCTAGGTACCGCAGGGCTCTAGGTCTTCATCCCCGTCTTCCTTCTTCGCTGGTTACACACTGCCCTTACGCCTGTGTGCATCCCCTTTTATAGCCCCTGCTCACGAGGGACGGAGCTGATGCGGCGTCGACGTGAGCGTCGTTCCTTAATGACCCAATCACGACGCACTCTCTCTACGATCCGCTTTCCCCAGCGCGTGTTAACATTACTCCACCAATCACACTGCGCTGCCACCTGATCACTCCCTCTCAGCGCGTCACCACCTACACATCCAATCATCACGCACTGTGCATACGATCCTTAATCCCAGCGCGTATCACCTCTACATCACCCCCTCCCACATAGCTTGCAGCCGGCCCGGCTGTTAACCTACAACACAACATAACGCAACGCAGTAATAAAGAACTCCACATCCCAGTGTGCCCCGTAACACAACAACAACAACATAACACAACCTTAAATATGAAGCAATATACAGCCCGACGAACAACACAATAAAAGCGAACACCGTAAAACGAACGCGCCAAGTGTCACTGTGACCCACGCAGTGCCGAGGCGCTCCGGCTGCCTCGACTCCGCACGTGGTAGGTTACACAAAGTAGCGCGACCTAGCGCGAGTCCGTCTGGCCGGTCCGTCGTATGGAACGGGACGTTGGCGACCGTCCGGTGTCTCCGGCAGCTCTAGACGGCACGGGTCGGGCCTGGAAGGACCGGCCCCGCCGTGAAGATCCGGCCGCCGGTGGTCGGCAGCAGTCAGTTCCGAGACACCTGGGAGCGGATCAGGTGGAGACATGTGAGGAGCAGGCAAGGACAATTCCCCCTCAGGGTCGTCGGTCACGTCACATGCTCGGCCCTCACGACACAAGGGGAGGCCATACGGAGGCGAGAACGGTTTCAGTCGGGAGGGGTGGACGTACCAACGGCGTTTCCCCCATTTTATCTGAACGCACTGGGGGCGTGCCACCCGCACGACCTCCACGGGTCCCCGCCACGGCTTCAACAATTTAGGCGACGTGGCCAAAGGTGCCTGAGGGCAATGCAGCCAGGCCTTGTCACCTGGTTCCCAATTGTGCACGGACACCTTCCGTGCCCGCAACCGCTCGTTCGCAATTTGGCGAGCCCGCGAATTAAGCCGTGCGGCCTCCCTTGCCTCTGTCAGTTTATGAATATTAAATTTAATATGCTCTGCCAATTTAGAATTAGTTCGTGGTGCGGGCAGACCCAGCTGCGTTTCCATGGGCGGGTCGGCTTCCCGACCGTACATTAGAAAAAACGGGGAAAACCCCGTAGCTGCATGGGGGGCCATTCTATACGCGGCAAGGACCCCAGGGACCTGCAGGTCCCAATCAACATGCGACTCACACACCTGCTGGCACAGCATAGAGGTCAATGTCCTGTTAAGCCTCTCCACCATCCCGTCCGTCTGCGGGTGGTACGGGGAGGTACGCACCTTTTTGGTACCCAACAGGTCGCACACCTCCTGCAGTAATTTACTCGAAAAATTTTTCCCTTGGTCAGTCAGCAAGCGTTCGGGAGCCCCCTTGTCCAGGACGTAGCCCTGGACAAAGGCGTCCGTCACAGCCGCCGCCGACTGGTTGGCGAGTGGCCACGCCATAGGCCACCGGGTAAAATATTCGACCCCCACCAACAGGTACTTATTACCCCTAGGCGTGACCGGAAAGGGCCCCAGAATATCGAGTGCAACGAGCTCGTTAGTGCGCGAGACCTGAATAGATTGCAGCGGTGGATTAGCTGCCACGGGCGGTGGTTTCCGTCTGGCGCACTCAACACAACCCTTCAGAATATTCACCACGTCACCCCCCATTCCCGGCCAATAATAGTCACGCTGAAGCAGGGCAAGCGTTTTGTTAACTCCCAAATGCAAGAGGCGTTCGTGTGCGGCCAAGACAACCTTCCCTCTCACAGCAGAAGGCACCACAATCGCATGCCGCCGGGACAAACTGTCCCATCTCATCAACAGGCCCTGCTTAAGCTCGTAGGAGCCAGTTCGGTCGTGGCTACCTTCGGAACCCTCCGTCTTTCGGCGCAATGCCAGCAGGGAGCTGTCCGCCATTTGGAGACGGCCCCACTCAATCAACGACAGTGAGAGCAGCGAGTCCTGACCCCCTGGGGTAGCGGGACCATCCCCAATTGGTGTGCTCGCGGTCGCAACCAACGCCTCCCTACCTTCCGTAACCGGAGGTTTACAGCGCGCCGATCCCGATAAGCACGCACATTTGTGACAAGGCAACAACCGCGACAGGGCATCGGCATTCGTGTGTCGCAACCCTTTACGGTACGTAGTCGTGAACTGATAGTCCTGGAGGACTTCCAACCACCGCGACAATTGGCCCGAGGGCTGGGCAACCCGTAATGAATACTGGAGCGCCGCATGGTCCGTCCGGACCGTGAAATGACGACCATAGAGATATGGCCTGAATTGTTGTACAAAAAAAACAATGGCAAGTAGTTCACGACGGGTGACGCAGTAGCGCTGCTCTGCCGGCGACAACACCCTGCTACCATAGGCGACCACCCGTTCGACCCCTCCAACGACTTGGGACAGCACTCCCCCAATGCCCGTGTTGCTAGCATCCGTGTCTAGCAAGAAGGGACTCTCAAAGTCCGGATAGCACAAGGGTGGGGCCCTTACCAAGGCGTCCCGGAGGGAGCAGAATGCAGCCTCCTCCTCCGGTCCCCACCGGAACTTCACTCCTTTCGCCGTTAAAGCGTGCAAGGGCTTTGCAATGGTGGCGAAGTGCTCAACGAATCGGCGATAATACGAAGCAAAACCGATGAAACTGCGCACGTCTGACACTGACGTGGGCGTCGGCCACGAACTGACACAGTCCGTCTTCGCAGGATCGGTAGAAATCCCCGAAGAGTCGACAATGTGACCCAAGTACCTCACGGATTTACGAAAAAGATGGCATTTGGCCGGTTTAAACTTTAATTTAGCCGATCGCATTCGCAAGAACACCCCTCTCAATCGCTGGAGGTGTTCTTCGAACGTTTTACCGAAAACAATGACATCGTCAAGGTAAATGAGGCACGTCTCCCACTGCAAGCCCGACAAAACCAATTCCATAAGACGCTGAAACGTCGCAGGAGAGGAGTGAAGTCCCATGGGTAACCGGTTAAACTGAAACAGGCCCCCTGGAGTCCGGAATGCAGTCTTAGGCTTAGACTCCTCGTCGAGTGGCAACTGCCAAAATCCGGACAATAAATCAAGAGTCGAAAAGTATCGCGCACCGGACAATGCATCGAGAGACTCGTCCATCCTGGGGAGCGGATACGCGTCGGCCACCGAGATCTTATTCAGGCGGCGGAAATCGACGCAAAATCGCAGGGACCCGTCCTGCTTTTTAACGAGCACAATAGGTGCTCCCCAAGGACTGGAAGAAGGCGAAATAATGTCGGCTTCCAGCATATCGTTAACTGCCGACTGAACATGTTCCTTCTCAGCAGGACTCAGTCGGAAGGGATTTTGCCTGACCGGTGCCGCATCGCCCGTTTCAATGTGGTGGCGTAGCAGGTCCGTGCATCCGATATCATACTTATGTTTACTGAAGACATCCGAAAATTCAATCAGCAACCCGCGCAACGCACCCAACTGTAGCGCTGACAAATCGTCAGAGTCCGCGCACAGCATATCAATCCAATCTAGGTCCTCCTTTGATGGTACGCTATTCGTGGGGCTCGGATCAGCCTGCGCAACCAGCCTCTCCTCCGCAGGGACCCGTGCCGCGTGAGCCAGCACGGTGCCCTGCTGAATGACGGCCGGCCGCGCCCCAGCGTTTAAAACCATGACAAACGGATCCCTGTCTGCCCCAACCAACGTGTGAGCCACCGATAAATCGAGACCTCCAACAGCCCTATTAGAAGGACCCAAAAGCATGGCCTGTTCCGAGGCCTCCTTCCCCCATGGCTTCCGTAACCGGAGGGGAATCAACATTTGTGAACCCGGGGGCACGTGCACGGTCTGTGTTGCTAACGCCTGAATGGTAGCGCACGCCGTCCGAATTACATTAGGGCTCGTCAAAAATGAAATACGGCGACCCGATGGTAGTTCAATGCAACGCTGATCAATGAGAATTTTGATGGGCATTTTCGCCAAAAAATCAGTGCCCAATAGGCAAGGAACCGCCAGGGAAGATGAAACGAAAACGGGTCCCGACAATTTGATATCACCAATGCAAATGGACGCCCTAATCTGACCGATAATGCCCAACGATCCCCCGTTAGCGGCGTAAAATGGCACATCCACCGGAAGAAGCGGACGACATTGTACCGGGAGAATATTATAAATGAGATCCGAAATAATAGTCGCCGATGCCCCCGTGTCCACTAACACCCTGACCTCGACCCCATCAATCGATCCGGTAACGACGGATGAACCCGCTGAGGCAGCCACTATTCTGTGCCCCAATTCCGACCATTTAATGTCTCCCCGGTCCCGGCCGAACCCCCCTCTCCGAACCGAATCCCCGAACTCTACTCGGCTCTCCCTCGTCGCAACGCGACGACCCATACGTGTCGAGTATGCGGGCCAAGCATGTGAGGTGCCGCGACTTGCCGGGGTTTGCAGTGATGACTTGGGGCCTTGGTCGTCGTCCAGCCGAGGTCCCATGGCGCGCTGACGTGGGGCGCGGCAACCGGAGGCCACGTGGCCACGAAGGCCGCAGTTATAGCAGGTGATGACAGTAGTCGGAGATCTCGGTTGCTCCAGCTTGCGGGCCGCTCGCAGAGGCGAACGACCCCCCGACCTCCAGTCCCCCGCTCGTCCCGCGATGAACGCGTCCTCTCGTGGGCTGACGACTTGGGGCACGGTGTCAACCGGACCCGGAGTTGAGGCCACGGCAGCGTTGCAGACGACCCCCTGCTTCCGTTGAAGGACCTCGTGCGCTTGCATGCTCGTGGCGACCCGTAATGAAGAAATATCGGTGTCGTCGGCCGTGTTGATGGGGACCCCCAGGTCCTGCGCCAACTTGAGCAGCTGCTCCAAAACCATCGCATCTTGGCCCTCCTCGTCCATACGAGGGAACGCGGCGTCAGCGAGAGCGAGCAACGCCGTGCGGTAGGCGAGCACGGTCTCCGTGTCCGCCTTCCGTCTTGCGTAGAAATGATGGCGGCACGCCGAGGGAGGACCGTAGACTTTGGCCATGAGAGCCAGCGCATCCTTGAGCGTGGAGCGGTCCGACCTGCGTGCGGACGTGAAGGCCGCGAGCGCGTTGTCGTCCAGCATGGCAGGCAGTGCCCGCAGTGCCGTAGCGTCGGACCAGGCGGACATCTCTTGATGCGCCAAAAATCTTCGCTGAAATTGGCTCCAATCCCCGCCTTCCGCCTTGAATGCTGACAACGTGGGAAGGCGCTGCTGAAAGATAAAGTCGTCCTCCTCCTCGTGCTTCCTCTCTGCCCCCCCGTCGGTGTGTAAGATGGCGGCCCCAGTGGCGGGTGTGTGATGGCGGTCCGCCGCGCGCGTTGGTGACGTCAGCGGCCGCGCATGGAGAACCGCTGCCACGTGGTGATGGCCGTTCCCGCCAAAAGTTGGAGCGGATGAAATGGCGGGAATCGCCAAATCGTTTTGGCGGGAATCTGCAGGGCGACCCTGTAGCACGTCGGCCGCCGTCCCCGCTCCTCCCGACGAGCTGATCTCCGCCAAGATAGACGCGGCGGTGAGCAGCAGCTCCGCCAGACGGGAGTGTGCCTCGCGAAGCACGGTGTCAGTCCCCCGTCGCTCGACCGGCGCCGTCGGTGGATCCTGCCCCGTGGGCAGCTCCTCTTCCTCACCCCCTGATGCCCGCTGGCCCGCGTCGTCGAGGTTGTCCTCGTGGTCAATCCTGTGGGTCCGACGGTTCCTCCTTGTATCCATGCTTGGAGGACCGTTTCACTTCTGACGCCAGTTGAAGTATGGGAATTGACGGCAGAAACTTCTTGACGGGTAACACACTTTTATTAAATCCTTTAGGTATCACAATACAACGTGTGGTCTCTCTTCTTCCTCCGACACACTCCACTAATCTCGTGTAAGCTCTAGGCCTCTGGCTACCCCCGATACACTTGACTCGTGTAGACCCTATGCCTCTGGCTACACACAATATACTCGACTCGTGTAAGCCCTATGCCTCTGGCTACACAATACACTCGACTCGTGTAAGCCCTATGCCCTGGCTACACATAGTACATTCGGCTCGTGTAGACCTATGGCTACACCCACTACACTCGCCTCTGGGTTACACAGAGTCCCGGTCCCCTTAGGACAGCGGGGCTAGGTACCGCAGGGCTCTAGGTCTTCATCCCCGTCTTCCTTCTTCGCTGGTTACACACTGCCCTTACGCCTGTGTGCATCCCCTTTTATAGCCCCTGCTCACGAGGGACGGAGCTGATGCGGCGTCGACGTGAGCGTCGTTCCTTAATGACCCAATCACGACGCACTCTCTCTACGATCCGCTTTCCCCAGCGCGTGTTAACATTACTCCACCAATCACACTGCGCTGCCACCTGATCACTCCCTCTCAGCGCGTCACCACCTACACATCCAATCATCACGCACTGTGCATACGATCCTTAATCCCAGCGCGTATCACCTCTACACAAGCATTGTGATCAATTGCAAGACAGGATTCCTTGTAAAAAAAATCAGTTTGGTGTTTTAACATCTTAACACCTTTTTCACATTTTCTTGCTGTGTATTTCACACTTGATAATGATTGCTTGTGTTGCAGTCGAAACGTCGTGAGACTTTTTATTTTATATTTTTATTATTTATTTCCCTTCTACGTGACGAAAAAAACAAAAAGTATGAATCCTTGCAGTCACGAAAGCTTCAAATCTAGAATCTTAACACCTGTTTTGTTGCCAGAAAAAAAGAGGGAAAAAACCTAATTATCATATTTTGGGCCTGGCAAAGGAGGTCCCACGTCCCCTTTTGTTTACCCTCTCCCACCCCAAACCCCATTCCACCCCAAACCCCATCCCACCCCAAACCCCCATCCCCCACCCCAAGCCCCCATCTCCCACCCCAAGCCCCCATCCCCCACCCCAAGCCCCCATCCCCCACCCCAAACCCCCATCCCCCACCCCAAGCCCCCATCCCCCACCCCAAACCCCATCCCACCCCAAACCCCCATCCCCCACCCCAAGCCCCCATCCCCCACCCCAAGCCCCCATCCCCCACCCCAAGCCCCCATCCCCCACCCCAAACCCCATCCCCCACCCCAAACCCCCATCCCCACCCCAAACCCCATCCCCACCCCAAACCCCCATCCCCCACCCCAAACCCCATCCCCCACCCCAAACCCCATCCCCCACCCCAAACCCCCATCCCCCACCCCAAACCCCCATCCCCCACCCCAAACCCCCATCCCACCCCAAACCCCATCCCCACCCCAAACCCCATCCCCCACCCCAAACCCCATCCCCCACCCCAAACCCCCATCCCCCACCCCAAACCCCCATCCCCCACCCCAAACCCCCATCCCCCACCCCAAACCCCCATCCCCCACCCCAAACCCCCATCCCCCACCCCAAACCCCATCCCACCCCAAACCCCATCCCCACCCCAAACCCCCATCCCCCACCCCAAACCCCCATCCCCCACCCCAAACCCCATCCCACCCCAAACCCCATCCCCACCCCAAACCCCATCCCCCACCCCAAACCCCATCCCCCACCCCAAACCCCCATCCCCCACCCCAAACCCCCATCCCCCACCCCAAACCCCCATCCCCCACCCCAAACCCCATCCCCACCCCAAACCCCCATCCCCCACCCCAAACCCCCATCCCCCACCCCAAACCCCATCCCCCACCCCAAACCCCCATCCCCCACCCCAAACCCCCATCCCCCACCCCAAGCCCCCATCCCCCACCCCAAACCCCATCCCACCCCAAACCCCCATCCCCCACCCCAAACCCCCATCCCCCACCCCAAACCCCCATCCCCCACCCCAAACCCCATCCCCCATCCCCCACCCCAAACCCCCATCCCCCACCCCAAACCCCCATCCCCCACCCCAAGCCCCCATCCCCCACCCCAAACCCCATCCCACCCCAAACCCCCATCCCCCACCCCAAACCCCATCCCCCACCCCAAACCCCATCCCCCACCCCAACCCCCATCCCCACCCCCAACCCCCATCCCCCACCCCAAACCCCCATCCCCCACCCCAAACCCCCATCCCCCACCCCAAACCCCATCCCTCACCCCAAACCCCCATCCCCCACCCCAAACCCCCATCCCCCACCCCAAGCCCCCATCCCCCACCCCAAACCCCATCCCACCCCAAACCCCCATCCCCCACCCCAAACCCCCATCCCCCACCCCAAACCCCCATCCCCCACCCCAAACCCCATCCCCCATCCCCCACCCCAAACCCCCATCCCCCACCCCAAACCCCCATCCCCCACCCCAAGCCCCCATCCCCCACCCCAAACCCCATCCCACCCCAAACCCCCATCCCCCACCCCAAACCCCATCCCCCACCCCAAACCCCATCCCCCACCCCAACCCCCATCCCCACCCCAAACCCCATCCCCCACCCCTAGGCAAGATGGCCGCCGATTGCGTCCGTCGCAGTGACGTCACGGCGGCCCCGCTATGACGCAATTCGGTGGGAGGGAGGGGGGTGGAGACCCGTGATGGCGGCGGCGGCGGCAGCGGCGGCTGTCGAGGAGGAGGCGACTCGCTTCTTCTGCCACAGCTGCACCCGCGAGGTTCACCCCAAGCTGCCCGTGAGGAGAAACGCGCCGTCTCACGAGCCTCACCCCCCTACACTTCTTCTCCTTGTTCATCGTAACCCGGGGGACAGCAGCTGCTGCGGCTGCTGCTGCGCCGATAATACAACGCCGACGAGTCTGTTCCATGATGGCCGGCTCCGTGTTGGGGTTTGATTGTTGCTGTGTCTGTCTGTCTGTGTGTCTGGGTGTTGTTGTCTCGTTTGGGGCGGGCGTCTTTCTTTATTTCTTTCGATAATGAAAGGAGAGCGAGAATGTTTACCTTAGTAAAACAAGGTTATTATATTCGATGTGAAAGATCGCGCGGTGGGGGGGGGGAGTGGAGATGGTTGAGGTTTGGTTGGTGATTGAGGAGGAGGAGGAGGAGGGGTGTTTGGGACACCTTCATCTTATTTGTTTCGGTTGTGTTGATGTGTTTTGTTATTATAGTGGGTGGTGGTGGTGGTGGGGGGCTTCGAGCCGTGTGACTCCAATCCCCCCTCGTCTCCCGCGGAGTTGTTCACGGAGGGCCACGATTTCTCTCTGCTCCGTGCTGTTTGTTATCCCCGCCTCGTCCCGACCCTTTGAGATCGAACTAAAGCGTCGCCGCCTTCCATCCCAACACCTCCCGTCGACTTCTTCCTCGCCGAATTCCCCCCCCCCCCCCCCAAGTCTCCCACCTCGGCCTCTCCGCACTCCGCGTAGCGTTTCTCAACATTCCTTACGCCCCGCTCAACAACGCGTTCAATTGTCTCTCTCACACCACTACCGATTGGGGCTTCGCTTTCACGATATTAACTGGGTTGTTATACAACAGGGGAGAGGAGTGGGAGGACCTGGATGTGATTTTTTTTGTTTTAAAGAAAGGTATAAGTAGAGCAGTTATTTATTGTGCGGACAGTAATCAAACACAAGATTATGAATCTCCTACAATCGTGTCCACACAATAACTGCTGCTCTACATATACCTTTATTTAAAACAAAAAAATAACCCCCAAGTCCTACTCTTCACTGTCCCCTGTTGTACAACACCGTTGTTTAGTTATTACATTATTAAAATGCTCAGAGGTATCTCTCCGCACCGTCCTAATGGCTTCATCACAACGCCTCGCTCGATGTTGTTGTTGTTGTACCCCCTTCTCCCACAGATGTTATCCCGACTTCCTCGGGTCCCACACCACACGATCGCCACGGACCCGAGATTCCTCCCCCAATTCCTTTCAATAATTGCCTTTCCTCAAACCCCCCCTCTATCTCGCAACCTCCTTCCCCTTTGCCTCCACCACTGCTCAATCGTGGTCTCCCTCCCTCCATGCGGTCACCCCTCATTACATATACCGGTATCTCCCATCTCTTCCTGCCACCCACAACTCTCAACACAAAATCCTTTCCTTCTCTCCTCATTTGGTAAATTTGAACCTCACTCGGATATTCTCAAATTCCAGTGGGATGTTGGCGAGGAACTGCCTTCTCGTCAAAAGACACAGAAGCAGATGGTTATTATAAGCAATCCTTGCGTGGAATTTAGTTGTATGCTAAGGCTTATCACTGAACACACTTGAAAACGCGGGTTAGCGAAGAGATGTGACCACAAGAATGTGTTTGGGACTAGCAGACGAGACGCACACACGAACATATCATTGTATAGATACATGTAAGGTTCACAGAAGGACTGATTTAGCAGCCACATGTGCGAGTGAAAGAATAGAGCAGGCCATTTACACAGGCGTAAGAATAAGAATTGAAAACGATGGTTGACATCTCAGGAATTGAAAAACCATTCTGTCTTCTTCGCCACATCCATGTAGCGACTGGCTACCACGCAACTTTCTGTTTTTTTTCTTGTATGTTGTCATTCCCATCAATATATAAGCCTAAACAAATCCCAAAAAGTTAGCATTTCCTGGCAGTGTATATTTAGTAATTACATTTTTTCTTTCTATATGAACATGGGTTTGTTTCTTGGCCATAGCCAATGTCAGTAGCAAATCATATCTGAACTTGTCCAGGGTGCCGCTATCACCAAACCGCAATTATCTATGTGGTGAAGTACGGTCAAACAACCCCCATGGCTGACATATCTTGGTGAAGCCTTCAGCAGAGGGTCGAGCAAGCACCTTTCACGTCCATTTGTATGGTGCAGTCGTTGAAGGTGGAACTTATTTCGGTTGGTAGTTGAACCAGCCCTTTGTGATTCCACAGTTGATAGAATGAGTTTCGATTTGTGGGAAGTCAGAAGAAGCTCTTATATTGATATTCTTGCCACTGCAATATTAATGTAAACATATAAGTACTGCCCATACAAATGTAATGCGAAACCACTCATTTACTGCTATGAGCCAATAATGTCTGTGTGTCCCACGCGTGACGTCACTCCACGTCGGTCAGCCCCCCTCATTAATACTCATGAACAGATGACGTCCTCCACAAGGACCCTTGCCCCTCATTAATAATCATGAGCGGGTGACGTTACTTCACATGTAGCACCCCCCACCATTAATATTAATTAGCGGGTGACGTCACTCCACATGGGGGGGCGAGGTGCCTCCCCTCCTCAGCGTCAACTTACAACCGTCACGCGATCTCCGTAACGCTATTGAGACATCAAAGTAAAAATGATGAACAAGGGATTATAACCTTAAAATGAAATAGGGCTGTGTCACCACGCCCTTCGAAATTGCACACGCATTGATGCAATGAATATCACGTCGCAGTCTGCTTTTCACTTGCAAGTTTCAGATGCACTGAAATACACCCGTCCTTGGACGGGCAAAAGGCTAGTCTTTAATTTAAAACCCACAGTAAGGTTCTTAAAAGAGCAGTTGTACAGAAATATTTGTGAAGCAATGACACCTTTTAGCCAAAATTTTACAAGCTTGTAATATTGGCAAATATATGCGTGACTAGATCACTGTGTTAACTGTTTTTCAGGAGTGTTTTTATTATTGACAAACATACACATAATATATAGACATGGTAAAGGTACAAGCTCAAATAGTCTTTGGAAAATGTATAATAGTTGGCATTCATAGGGGCCTTTCGATTTACAGCTTTCGTGACTGCAGGGATTCATCTTCTTGGTTCTTTCAGTAAAGTCACGTAGAAGAGAAATAATACAAATAAAACATGATAAAATAAAAATGCTCACGACGTTTCGGCCACAACACAAGCAGCCATCCTCAGGTGAAGAAACAGAGCTGTCAGAAAGAGCGTCCTAATGACGGGGACGCTGTCTTTTCTACTGCTACATAAAAAAAAATCTGACTTAAGATGTCGACTGTTTGCATAAGTTTTGTCTCCCTGAGTTGTAATACAAAATGAATTGTCAGGAACCTTGACACATATTGCAAAATTCATTACAGATGAGGCATACTTTGTAAATGTTGTAAATACAATAACTGCGTAAATCTCACATACATGCAATATTCTATGATGAAATGCAATTGTGTATCATAAGTATTCTTTTTTTTACAGGAATATACCTGCCCACGTTGCGACTCTGGCTTCATTGAAGAGTTACCTGACCAGCAGCCGAGGTACACAAAATGGTTATCTTGTTTGTGTTGAGGTTTCAGAATCCTCACATGTTGTAATTTTGGTTAATGAAGAATAGATCTAATTCCGATTGAGACCATATGTCTTGGGAAAATGTAATTTTCTTCACGTTAATTATCATCCATCTTAAAGTAATCTGTTGTGATGAACACTTGCCGCTGTGCATTTATCACGTGTCCCTGGCGCAAATGCAGTGCAGTTACATGAGGTCATATACCATTTCATATTTTCTTTACTGTTTATTGCCACTATTTTTTGTTGTTGTGAATATTACCTTATTTTAACAAATATAGTTGTCGTGGAGTTAAGAGTGTAATTTTAACTTTCTTTGGTTAGAACTAGTCGAAATATATATTCGATTAAAAGTTGTCATTGTGAATGTGGCCCGTGAAACAGTGTTTAGTACACGGAACTGATTAAAGCACAACAACGATGTTGCGTATAAACTGCTCGTCAGAACCTACGTTGACTCGTTTTTACACTCCGTTTCCTAGTGCCAGCGATGGCAGCTCCACCAACAGGAACCAGGATCCCGCAGCGCAGTTTTCAGAGGTAATTGTTTTGCGGAAAAGCACTCGGCGACACACCAAGTGGTAGGGAGGATGGCCTGTTGATGTCTAATAGATTTAGCTACTTGTGTCTCCGTGATGACACTAAGATGTAACAAAAATTTCTACGCTGTTTTAAATAATTCGTATACAACGCACAAAATATTATTACAATGGAGATGTATATTGATGTAGCGGCTTTCAGTGCCTCTGTCTCTTAAGGCATCTCCACAAGGTCACTAGTTTGCAATGTGCATTTTACTGCAGAATACCACAATCTGCTATAAACTGGGCATTGGAAATCTTGTGATCTCATGAATGTCAATAAGCTTTTGCATACCAATATAGCCAAACTCTACAAATCTAAATTCAAAACGAGTTAAATTGAATATATATAACATATTTATATCACTACGTTTACTTAAGCCTCTAGCAGAAGTGACAATAAATAAATAAACAATGTTTTATACCTAAATAATATGGAAAAAAATTCACTTGAATAATCTTCTTAGTTCCACCTACAATTTACATAATAAATATAGTCCATTGGTTCATCATAGCAATGTATTATATAGTTTAATACATTGTAACCATAGCACATGACAATTCAGTACTTGAGTGGAAAAAAGAGTACATTGCTGTAAAAAAAAATCCTAATTTTTGTATAAATTTGAGCACACCCAAAGCTATATTATATGGCACATTGCACAATTAAAGAAGATCTCATTACATCAATTCAGAGAAGGCAAATTAATCTGGATTTGGCATATTTTCAGAGGTTAACGCTGGGGGGGAGGGAAGAGACTTCAAGAAAGGGACGCTGCATGCAAGAACACTTTTCATTTGTAAGGCGCTAAATCACGCAAACCAAACATCTCGAAGAGGAAGAATTGGGTACCAAGCGGGGGGGAAAGGGCACACTTGGGAGGGTCGAAATTACTTATAAATATTAAAATTTTAACTCCTGATTTGAAAACGCGAAGTGAGGAGGGAGAGCCAGAGGGGTAGGAATTCCAGAGGGGGCGGCAGTGACATCGCGACTGAAAGAGCGGCCACAAATCGTGGCCCAGGGCAGCCGTGGGGTGCAGATGACGCCAGTCGGCCGAGCGAAGAGGGCGAGCGGGTTTGAAATTAAGAAGAAAGCACAAGATCAGACTTGATGAAGGGAACTTGAACCAGCCTGCTCTTGGGGCAGATAACTCGGGAAGATGTATAATTACATTGGGAACATTGATTGTCTTTTAATTATGGCTAAGAATATATCTCTGGTAAATTAAATATATTATTTTGCCTGCAGAGGTTTTTTTTATTATGAAATAGTACACGATCATTTACAGCCCTTTGTCAGTACCCTGCTGGATGAGGATTTCCCCACGCCGTGCGGGTTGAGGTGGTTATTTGACTATACTTCACCACCTGCTGTCAGTACGGTTGATGAAAGCAGGGCGCATAGATGTGGGAGCATAAGAATAGAGTGCAACAATTATTTTCACCGCCTACAATGTAACGCCACAGCCTGTAACGCTTATCTGTGGCAGTCAATCATCCACACACTCTGCAGCCTCAGCCCTGCTCAGCTTGACAAGATCAGGAAAATTCCGGATTATTTGGTCATAGGCTGTGAATTAGTCATAGTGCTATATCTCCTAACAAGAGTGAACAAAAGAGGGTATAGTTCGTTTGCCCAGCTCTACCCAGCCACATGTGCCCCCCACTCACGGCGAGCAACGTTTGTCCTCTGCCGCAAGCTGTGGGGGCGCATGGTGATGACGTGGTTTGCCGATGGCGACGAGGACAGGGTGCCCAACCGCATGCACCCGCAGAGGCCCGGCTCTTCTTCGTCGTCGCTGCCCGTGGCTGAGAGCTTGCGGGGAGATCCTGAGCGAGACCGCGAGCGTGAGCGCGACCGCGATCGAGACCGAGAGAGCCAGGCCAGGGACCGACGCTACCGCTTGCCGCGCACCCGGCACAGCTTCCGGCGTCACCGTGTGGAGCGCTCGCCTGCCATCGAGGGGTGAGCTCACCCCACCCCCCCTCTCGCCACGTCGCTGCTGAAAGGAAGCTCACGGAGGCATTCACCCTGTTTAAAAACGCAATGTACTATAGGTGGGCCTGGTGGCTCACAAGTGCAAAGGCCTGAGGTGACACCAATGAGATTCTGTATTTGAATCTGAGTTTAATCGACCTGTGATATAAACTGCGTTGTCAAGTGTAGAGAGTTTGTGGTCCCAGACCAGTCCCCAATGACTAGACAAAAACCACGTCAAATTTGTTTCTGCAACTGCATTTTGTGAAATTAAAACTATGAGAATTGGAATTGCGACAAACATTAAACTCTGTCGGAGTGCAGTAGGAAAGTTCCGCCCTCTATTGTATGAACCAGAGGTTACTTGAAGGGATCTTTGGGACTGTTCTGCCATGTCCGTTTCCCTGAGCCACTCTAATGCGAAAGGTTGCGCTGCTGTGTGAGAGACCCAAATGGATTTATTTCGTCTCATATGATGCTGGTAGCACAGTTTTGATACACTTTAAATAAAAAATATAACAATAACATAGTCCATCCTATGTTTACCTCATTTCAGCCAATTATAGATAATTATATGGACTGATGGACAGATAGCTCGTAATTGTTTATTTCTCGTGATTATCTGATTGAATTTACAGACGGCTCTTTATGGAGCATTGTGGTTTAATTGGGGACGTGTTAACAAGCAGACTAATTGCTGCACCACCATAATGATGTGTGCATGTGTGTGGGTTTTGTATTGTTTAATTTTTACGATGGGCCTGTTGTATTCCCTGTAGGATTATCCAGCAGATGCTCGGTGGACTCTGGGGCCCTGCACGATCACCTTTCCCTCCGTTCACTCTGTAAGGAAATTGCTGCGGCGTGAATGCAGCAAAGAGAAAACAACCCATTCAAAGAAAAGCCACGCTTGCATTTCATGCAGCTGTTATATTGGAAACTGTGGATTATATATGCGTATACCATACAGGTAAAGGCTATGGCATGTGTTGTTTGACAGGAATGTGATAAATAAACCTGTGTTTTTGTCTTCCCTGTTTGTTAGTGATGTGTTACACAGTAGCCCCGCTGATTACGTGTGGGGAGCTGGAGGTCTGGACGCCATCATCACGCAAGTGTGTTACTGCCGTACAGAGTTTCGCATCTCCTATAATTTGTAATATCATTGCCAACATTGGGTCTTGGCACATCTGGTTAAACGATACATCTTGCGCAGCATTTTTAAACACAGGGCATAAAGGACGTCCCTTACCTCCTTCCGTGGATTACCATTTTCCCCGTTATGGAATTGCCTTGCACAGCATTTTTAAATGCCTGGGTATGAAGGTCGTTTTCTTAGGGATTGATGCCGACCGTGAATTTAAGCGTGCATCGCATATAATGAACTGCAATTCTCACGTACAACTGTAGATGGCAGTGCATCCATACATGTCGAGCATATTTTTTGTCGATTCATGTTTATGCTTAAATGCTTCCACTGAATTTGGGGAGTGGTAACACAGTTATTAGTGCACTGCTGCACGAACCCGACAACCTGAGTTAGATTCCTGACCACAGCTAAATTCGGTGGCGACTATTTTTAACAACCTGGGCCTTCTCTAGGTTGATTTGTCTTCAGAGGTAAACTTGTTAAGATGTGCAAACATCAGTACTGGGGAGACGAAGGTCGTTGGGCATGCTTCCGGCCACACCACTACCTCGTGTGGCTTGGCCATAATTATTGCAATTCACCCAACAGTCTGTATGGCTATAGGGGGATCTTTGTTTTGTTTGGCGATGATGTGTGCTGTTTGGCATGTTTAATACATTCATGAACAAGTCACAGAGCTTAAGAACTGGATTCAGATTTTGAAGATTGACATCCAAACAGTCAAGTAAATTTGCACTTTCAATTAAACTTGGAACAATGATAGTGTGTGAGTGCCTACCAAATGTTTACAGATTAAACAGGTGCTTGCCAATCTCAGGGGCAGTTTAGGAGGAACGAGCTGTGGTTTTAACAGCTCCATTGATGATACAAACAAAAGTTCAGTAATAATTAAGTGTTCGGAGGTTGCAGCCATCTTGCCAGTAACATCTGGAAACACAGCAGTGTTTGTGCAACAAGTCGGACTGCTGACGAAACTCGGAAGGTCAACGTTTACTTGCTTATATTCTGCATGATAACAATGGTCTGAAAGGCCTTGAGACGAAATGTTCTCAACTATTAGGTGGGATTAACAGAAGCCTGTTCATTATAATATGAGGCAAGTGCAAATAGACTTTGAAAGAGTGTAAGAGATACAAAGAATATGCTGGTACAGCAAAACATCTTTAAAACTTGCACAATTATGCGTGGCCAAATGTATAAACATATTTGCATGAGAAAATTGCTTGCTTTAAGATAGCACGCTCTGCTCTTAAAACCACCTCTGTTAAATGCTTACAAGTGAATTTCCTGAGCCTCACGTTGGTCAACATGCAGGCAGCCAATTTTCCACTCAAGTTAATTATTAACCAACATTCGACACCAAGTACGCAGCCCCTCCACTAAGCCAAAGCGACCATATGTGGCATTGGATATTCTGGTCTGTGTCATTGGCAGTGGTGTTAATTCTGGATTTGTGCACATTTCCTCCCTGCCCAGCTGCTGGGACAGTTGGACAACACGGGACCCCCTCCGGCTGACAAGGAGAAGATCTCATCCCTCCCGCGGATCACGATCGCGCAGGAACACCTCAGTAATGTGTTTAAAAAATGACTCATCTGCTCCATCTGTAAACGCTAACAGCTCCCAGTGCCTGTGAGCCCTAGGATTTGAAAACACTGTTGGCCAGAGTATATACACTGTACATATTTTTTTGTTAAATGTTACACAAACATAATTTATCTAATGTATTGTAATGCTCAGTATTGCTGCAAATTAGAAGGCCTCCACAATAAAATTGTGGCCTCCGTACGCATATGTACGGCTCTGTAAATGATTTGGCAGTTCACACTTGGGTGTGTAATGCTGGTGAGCTGCTATGAGGGTGAAATACATTTGACTCTTATTCAGTGGACTGGCAATGTCTTCTGGAAGGCCTCTTAAAGCATTGTGCTATATTTACCAGTGAGTAAAACTTGTCTTTTATTAATCGTTTCTCACCTTTCCGGCGTCGCATTCGCATTAATTGTTCACGCTGAAGTATAATGCTCTGTTTCCCGATCCTTGTACGTAGGATTTTGCGGGCGCTAAATAGGCCATATTTGTACATGTGGAAAACTGCACTCAAGGCGTTAATTTTGCCTTTAAAAGTGACAACTCTTGTCATGCGAAAGGGTTGATTGTCGTGGCATGCATCCCCTTGCAATTCAGACTGCAGCATGGAGTGCGCAGTTTGCAAAGAAGACTACAGCGTAGGCGAGAGTGTGCGTCAACTCCCCTGCCTTCACCTCTTCCACAGCAACTGCATCGTGCCTTGGCTGGAAATGGTGAGAATGTTTGACTAAGCTATAAACTATAAAAAAACAATAATTTCACAAGGTATGACCCACTGAGCTACTTGGCTTTTTTTCAGAAGTGACCTGTCACAAATGAGAGCTCAACGAAGTGGCTTATTACTTGGGAATTTATAGCTGCCCAATTATCGAAACGTACGTTTGTAAATGTGGAGGGAACAAACCAGAGGACCCGGAGGAAAATCTACGCGACCACGGGGAGAACATGCAAACTCCAAATATACAACAACAAGTGTCAGAGTCGGGATCGAGCCCACGACCGTCTGTATACCAGGCGAGGTTGTTAACATTTCGCCACCGTTTCGCCAAAGAGCGTCTGCTCATTCTGGTGAGCAGCGCTCACCCGTACCCATTACGGTGTTCGCGCATCAATTTGTGTGATCATGGCTTGAGGGCAAATAGGTTCCTCCTTGTAAGATGAGATTCGTGTGTTTTGTTTTTAATAGTTAATTTAAACATAAATTTGTAATTGTATGTGTTACCGTTTGCTATCTCACTGTCTAGTAGAGCTTAGTATTAAGACACTGTACATCTAAATGATTCTTGCTATTGATATGTTCACATGCCTCCCACGAGTGCTGCTTCTCCACACTTTTGTTAGAGGAAGGTCACGGGGATGACATTGCCTTGCTGGCGGGAGACAGGCAACGAGGTTGGATTGGCTGAGCACCTCGTGTAAAAATCGACCCACGTTGGATGCTTCCATAGGCTGGCTGACAAATATCTCATCGGATATTATTTAAATCCCACTGGTATTGTGTATTATTACGTATTGTATCTCATTACACTTTATCTATTCCCTGGCTTGTAAATAAGAATTACACTTCTGACTATTTGCCTTAAAATGGCTTGTGTGTTTACAGCCATATTATAGTTGAAGACTGGCCAAAGTTTCAAAGTCACAGTTGAGTTTTTAATCTTTTTGATGGCTCAGCTGGGTGAGCAGCGTTGCAGCTTTCCAGCATCATCGGCTCGACAAGCTTTTGCGCCGTCTGTGTTTTGAGACTGAGCTATGCAGTAATTCCCCTAATGGAATTGCGTACGCAACCATGTATGAAATGCAATTTGTCAGTGATTTCATACACGTCTTTTAGAGGGTGTTATAATGTTAATTAATTATTTTAAAATACTGAGCTCAG